>NW_027507791.1:57730475-59037975 GCF_037356315.1 Lithobates pipiens
TGTGTAAAAATGATTTCAGTGTATTTTAGTAAAAACTGTCATTTGATAAACATTTTAAAAAATCAACTATTGCGGGGATTGCACAGGGGGTTAGTCTGTGCCCCCAGTACCATCCCCCTAGGTCAGTCTGACCAATCATGGGGTGGATTGTACTGGGGTACAGACTGACCTGGGAGGGGGAGTTATACTGGGGAACATATTAACCTTGGGGGGGGAGTTATACTGGGGAACAGATTGACCTGGGGGGCAATTAAACTGGGGGACAGATTAACCTGGGGGGATTATACTGGGGAACAGATTGACCTGGGGGGATTTATACTGGGGAACAGATTGACCTGAACGGAAGGATTATACTGGGGAACAGATTGACCTGAACGGAAGGATTATACTGGGGAACAGATTGACCTCAGGGGAAAGGATTATACTGGGGGACAGACTGACCCAGGGGGACTGTACTGGAATACAGACTGTCCTGGGGGAATTATACTGGGGGACAGATTTACCTGGGGGGGTTGTACTGGGGGACAGACTGACCTGGGGAGATTATACTAGGAGGCAGATTGACCTGAGGGGGAAAGGATTATACTGGGGACAGACTGACCCAGGGGGATTATAGTAGGAGACAGATTGACCTAGGGGGAAATGATTATATTGGGGGACAGATTAATCTGGGGGGATTATACTGGGGAACAGATTGACCTGGGGGGATTTATACTGGGGAACAGATTGACCTGGGGGGAAGGATTATACTGGGGAACAGATTGACCTCAGGGGAAAGGATTATACTGGGGGACAGACTGACCCAGGGGGACTGTACTGGAATACAGACTGTCCTGGGGGAATTATACTGGGGGACAGATTTACCTTGGGGGGGATTGTATTGGGGGACAGACTGACCTGAGGAGATTATACTAGGAGACAGATTGACCTGCGGGGGAAAGGATTATACTGGGGGACAGACTGACCCAGGGGGGACTGTATTGGAGTACAGACTGCCCTGGGGGGATTATACTGGGGGACAGACTGACCTGGGGGGATTATACTGGAGGACAGATTTACCTTAGGGGAGGGGGGAACTGTACTGGAGGACAGACTGACCTGGGGGATTATACTAGGAGGCAGATTGACTTTAGGGAAAAGGATTATACTGGGGGACAGACTGGGATACAGATTGTCCTGGGGGGATTATACTAGGAGACAGTGGCATCGACTCGGTGACTTCCAGGGTGGGCAAATACATTGATAATTTTTTGCAGCCCCTGGTGATAAATACACCATCGTACCTTAGGGATTCTAAGCAGGTCATTAATCTGCTGAGAGATATTTGTTGGGATGATACTTTTATTTTCGCAACAGCGGATGTTTCCTCCCTTTATACGATTATCTCTCACCAACATGGAATGGAGGCTGTTGAGTATTTTTTGCAACGCGATACCTTGCATCCGCAACAGATTGATTTTATCATGAGCCTCCTTAAATATGCCATGGAGAAAAACTACTTTTGGTATGATGGGTCCTATTATGTCCAAAAGAGAGGTGTCGCCATGGGCGCAAAATTTGCCCCGAGTATGGCTAATCTATTTATGGCCAAATGGGAGGAGGATGTCATATATCGCGAGGCCAAGCCAGAGCTGGTTCTCTGGAAACGGTATATTGATGACATCCTCCTCCTATGGAAAGGTAGTTTGCAGTCACTTAGGGATTTCATTCATGGCCTGAATCAAAACGATAGGGGCATAATTTTGACTTTTGAAGCCAGCAGCAAGGTAATTCACTTTCTAGATTTGGACATTAGGGTGATAGATAAGAAGATTGTCACCAAAACTTTTTTCAAAGAAACTGACCGCAATGGGTTTATTAACATTAATAGTTGCCACCATAAGGTCTGGTTGGATTCTATTCCCAAAAGTCAGTTTTTACGATTAAGGCGGAATTGCACCGAAGTTGAGGATTTTTTTAAGGAGGCTGGCATTCTGAGGGCCCGTTTTATTGAAAAGGGGTATCAGGAAGAAATTTTAGAAAAAGCTTTTCTTGCAGCTCTCTATAAGGATAGGGAAGAGCTGCTAGGGACGAGAGATAGAGTTGAGGACATTTCCTTTAGGTTCTCGTTTATCACGAGTTATTCCAATCAATATTATGACATTAAAACTATAGTGTCTAAATATTGGAATGTACTCAAAGGTGACAAGGTTCTTGGTTCTTTATTGCCGGAACGCCCCAAAGTCGTTTATCGGGGAGTGCCCCCTTTACGATTGCAGCTGGCCCCTAACGTTATTAGTCCACCGAGGAAATCCTCCTTTTTTCAGAATATGGGTGGGTTTTTTCCATGTAGGAGATGTCCCACGTGTAAACTGAATTCCCTTACTGGTAGGAGAACTGAATCGTTCCAGTCAACTTCGACATTGGAAACATTTCAGATAAAGCCATTTATTTCTTGCTCCTCCAAATATGTAGTTTACTTAATACAGTGCCCATGTTCGAAACAGTATATTGGGAGGACCAAGCGGCAACTACACGTCAGGCTTGAAGAGCACATAGCCAATATTAAGAAAGGATTCCCAAAACATAGTCTATCGAAACATTTTGCCCTAAAGCATAATAAGAACCCTCAGGGCACCATCTTTATGGGTATCGACAGATTTCAGGGGCACTGGAGAGGCAGCAATATGGTTCGTGAAATTTCACGTCTCGAAACTAAATGGATCTATCAGGTTCAGTGCTATGCCCCATTCGGCATGAATGTCGAATGGGATGTAAATGCATTTATTAGTAACAGCTAAAGTTGTTTGAATTTTTTTGTGTATGTGTTTTAATTTTGTGACTTATGTACATGGATACCACTCCTTTGCTCCTGTACGATGTTTATGGTTCCTTTCCCATATAGCTATACTAGATCCTTGGGTGGATAGGTGTATTATGCGACTAGTGATGGACGAACGTTTCGCCCGGCGGTCGTTTCGCGGCGAATTTCCGACATTCGCGGTCCGCGCGTTCGAACGCCTTTTTCCGTCGTTCGCCGCGGCGGACTTACGTGTTTAATGTATACAAGAACTTTAACCTTTGGTGACACGTTTATCATGTGATACAGGACAGCCAATTGAGACATGACAGCACATGGACACTTGGACATTCCCCCTAACCTATAAATACACCCGATCCGGTGGCCATTTTACATTCTTTCTTCTGTTACGATAGGGACAGGTTCCTGTGTGGAGTAGGGAGAGATAAACCACTAGCTATTTGGTACACAAAAGTTCTTTTCAGGACTGGTATAGGTGTTAGGTGTTGATAGGTTTGCTGTGCTGCTGATTCTTGCAGCAGCCTGAGTGTCTTTTGTTAGTTTAGAGAAAGGGAAAGGACGGTGTATGCTACAGGGACAGCCAGATTAGTCTTTCATCATCATCATCATCATCATCATCATTAGCTGTTACTATCAAGGTCCACAAAAGAGCTGTTCCAGTAACCACTAATCGTTCTCTTTTTTTGCCAATTTGTATAGGGACAGGAAGGAAGCAGTGTTGTCAGGCAGTGAGGGTAATTTTAAAGACTTGCTGTTATTATTAGTTCCACAAAGGTTCTTTTCAGGACTGGTATCAGTGGTACAGTAATAGGCTTGTACATGTATAATATTCTTTCTTCCAAATATAGAAAGGATATTATACTTGACTGCTGCCCTTCTGCTGCAGTCTGCTAAACATTCACAACTCACTTGTTCCACAAAAGTTCTTATAAGGACTGGTAACTTGGTATAGGGTGCTACGGTACATAGGCTTGAGTGCGGTACAGTCTGCTGTTCTGTAAGGACCGCTATCGGTCCACAATAGATAGGGTTGACGTGCACCACTGCTGACCGCTGCCCTATACTGCAGCAGTCCTTCAGCGGTATAGGGACTGACGTACAGTCTGCTAAACACTAATACACAACCTGCTTGGTCCACAAAAGTTCTTATAAGGACTGGTAACTTGGTATAGGGTGCTACGGTACATAGGCTTGAGTGCGGTACAGTCTGCTGTTCTGTAAGGACCGCTATCGGTCCACAATAGATAGGGTTGACGTGCACCACTGCTGACCGCTGCCCTATACTGCAGCAGTCCTTCAGCGGTATAGGGACTGACGTACAGTCTGCTAAACACTAATACACAACCTGCTTGGTCCACAAAAGTTCTTATAAGGACTGGTAACTTGGTATAGGGTGCTACGGTACATAGGCTTGAGTGCGGTACAGTCTGCTGTTCTGTAAGGACCGCTATAGGTCCACAATAGATAGGGTTGACGTGCACCACTGCTGACCGCTGCCCTATACTGCAGCAGTCCTTCAGCGGTATAGGGACTGACGTACAGTCTGCTAAACACTAATACACAACCTGCTTGGTCCACAAAAGTTCTTATAAGGACTGGTAACTTGGTATAGGGTGCTACGGTACATAGGCTTGAGTGCGGTACAGTCTGCTGTTCTGTAAGGACCGCTATAGGTCCACAATAGATAGGGTTGACGTGCACCACTGCTGACCGCTCACCTATACTGCAGCAGTCCTTCAGCGGTATAGGGACTGACGTACAGTCTGCTAATCACTAACACACAACCTGCTTGTTCCACAAAAGTTCTTATAAGGACTGGTAACTTGGTATAGGGTGCTACGGTACATAGGCTTGAGTGCGGTACAGTCTGCTGTTCTGTAAGGACCGCTATCGGTCCACAATAGATAGGGTTGACGTGCACCACTGCTGACCGCTGCCCTATACTGCAGCAGTCCTTCAGCGGTATAGGGACTGACGTACAGTCTGCTAAACACTAATACACAACCTGCTTGGTCCACAAAAGTTCTTATAAGGACTGGTAACTTGGTATAGGGTGCTACGGTACATAGGCTTGAGTGCGGTACAGTCTGCTGTTCTGTAAGGACCGCTATAGGTCCACAATAGATAGGGTTGACGTGCACCACTGCTGACCGCTGCCCTATACTGCAGCAGTCCTTCAGCGGTATAGGGACTGACGTACAGTCTGCTAAACACTAATACACAACCTGCTTGGTCCACAAAAGTTCTTATAAGGACTGGTAACTTGGTATAGGGTGCTACGGTACATAGGCTTGAGTGCGGTACAGTCTGCTGTTCTGTAAGGACCGCTATAGGTCCACAATAGATAGGGTTGACGTGCACCACTGCTGACCGCTCACCTATACTGCAGCAGTCCTTCAGCGGTATAGGGACTGACGTACAGTCTGCTAATCACTAACACACAACCTGCTTGTTCCACAAAAGTTCTTATAAGGACTGGTAACTTGGTATAGGGTGCTACGGTACATAGGCTTGAGTGCGGTACAGTCTGCTGTTCTGTAAGGACCGCTATAGGTCCACAATAGATAGGGTTGACGTGCACCACTGCTGACCGCTCACCTATACTGCAGCAGTCCTTCAGCGGTATAGGGACTGACGTACAGTCTGCTAATCACTAACACACAACCTGCTTGTTCCACAAAAGTTCTTATAAGGACTGGTAACTTGGTATAGGGTGCTACGGTACATAGGCTTGAGTGCGGTACAGTCTGCTGTTCTGTAAGGACCGCTATCGGTCCACAATAGATAGGGTTGACGTGCACCACTGCTGACCGCTGCCCTATACTGCAGCAGTCCTTCAGCGGTATAGGGACTGACGTACAGTCTGCTAAACACTAATACACAACCTGCTTGGTCCACAAAAGTTCTTATAAGGACTGGTAACTTGGTATAGGGTGCTACGGTACATAGGCTTGAGTGCGGTACAGTCTGCTGTTCTGTAAGGACCGCTATCGGTCCACAATAGATAGGGTTGACGTGCACCACTGCTGACTGCTGCCCTATACTGCAGCAGTCCTTCATCGGTATAGGGACTAAGAGTTTTGTCACAGGGTCATTTAAAAAATGACAGGCAGAGGAAGAGGCAGGCCCTTCCGCAGGGGTGGTAGGGGTAGGGCAGGAGCAACAGGCTTGAGCCAAAGTGGGAAGTTGCAGAAGGTGCGTTCAATTACTTTAAAGGATGCACCAGACTTGGTTGAGTGGCTCGCTCAGCCTTACTCTTCTGCACCCTCCTCATCCTCTCGATCTGCACCCTCTTCTTCACTCTCTGCTATGTGCACCCCCAAAGACACTACCACCAACAACACGACCACCACCACCACCACCACATACCTTCCGCTTGAGTCACTGGAATTATTTTCCGATCCATATCAAGAGGACATTTCTGATGCGCAGCCACTCTTGGTATTGGATCAGGAAGAGGAGGTAGCAACAAGCGCTACTCAGCAGTCTGACGACAGTACCCAGATCAGCCCAAGGAGGAGGTTGGTCCCCGGTGTTGCTGCCTACTCCGAGATCTCTACTTATAGCGGTGGGGAAGGTGACGTTGATGATGACGTGTCTAGTGATGTCACGTGGGTGCCCACAAGAGAGGAAGAGGAGGGGAGTTCAGAGGGAGATATGGACCAGCAGATAGGGAGGAGAAGCAGCAATGACTTACATTGCACAGCAGGGACAAAGCAGACTGCAAATGTATCAGGAGCGAGTCATCGACCATGTACGGTCACATCTGGCGCTCCCAGGACACCGGCACATGGCTCCGCAGTGTGGGCTTTTTTTAACGTGTCCGCTGCTGACAATAGCGTTGCCATCTGCAATCTTTGCAGTCAACGCGTTAGTCGCGGTAAGCCCAATACTCACCTAGGGACGACCGCCTTAAGAAGGCACATGGGCAGCCATCACCGAGCCGAGTGGGAGCAACGGAACACACAAAGCCACACTGCAGGCTCTCACCGTCCAGCCTCGTCTTCTACTTCTCCTTCTCCTCTCTCCTCACAATTGTCCTCCACTCCACCTTCCATCACGCCAAGCTCACATTTTTCTGCAAAAAGGCAGGCTTCCGTGGGCCTAATGTTTGAGCGTAAAAAAATGATGACGCCGGATAACCCTCTTGCCCAACGGTTGGCGGCTGGCTTGTCAGAACTCATAGCCCGCCAACTACTGCCATATAAACTGGTGGACTCGGAGGCCTTTCGCAAATTTGTGGCCATTGGAACACCACAATGGAAGGTCCCAGGAAGGAAGTATTTCTCAGAGAAGGGCATCCCAGAGCTATATGGCCATGTTCAGCGGCAAGTGAATGTATCTCTGGCACACAGTGTCGGTGCCAAGATACATCTGACCACAGACACGTGGTCTAGCAAACACGGGCAGGGAAGGTATATCAGTTTTACTGCCCACTGGGTGAACCTTCTGACGGCCGTCAAGCATGTAACCCGTGGCACCCGTGTAGATTTGGTTTTACCGCCACGGATTGCATGCAGGCCTGACTCTTCTTCTCCTCCTCCTACTCCATCCTCCTCCCTCTCCTCCTCAGCTGCCTCCTCCTTTTCCGCTGCTAGCGTCTCTTCCGCTGCACCGCCCAAGCTCCCCAGAACCTATTCCACATGCCAGGTGAGACGTTGCCATGCCGTGCTGCGTCTGTTGTGCCTGGAAGCAAAGAGCCACACTGGCCCGGCACTCCTTTCAGCTTTGCGTTCACAGGCAGATGAGTGGCTAACACCGCTCAATTTGACAGTTGGTAAAGTGGTGTGTGACAACGGTGCCAATCTGCTTAGCGCATTGAAACAGGGCAAAATCACGCACGTGCCGTGCATGGCACACGTCTTAAACTTGGTCGTGCAGCGATTCCTTGTCAAATACCCTGGGGTCCAGGACATCTTGCGGCAGGCAAGGAAAATCTCGGCCCATTTCAGAAGATCTTACACGGCCATGGCTCGCCTTGCTGACATTCAGCGGCGACACCATCTGCCGGTCAGACGTCTTATTTGCGATTGCCCGACGCGATGGAACTCAACCTTCTATATGCTTGATAGGCTGCTCCAGCAGAAACGTGCAGTTAACGTCTACCTGTATGAACTCTGCGAAAGAAACGGTTCTGGGGAGCTGGGTTTTTTTTCACCGCGCCAGTGGCTGCTCATGCGCGACACATGCAGACTTCTGCGGCCATTTGAGGAGATCACCAAACTGGTCAGTCGCAGCCATGGCGCCATCAGTGACATGGTACCTTATGCCTTCTTTCTGGAGCGTGCATTGCGTCGTGTCATTGATCAGGCTGTGGAGGAGCAGGAGCGGGAAGATGAGGAAGTCGCAATGCTGGATGAATTCCCAGGGGGGGCTACTCTATCTGAGACAAGTCAACAACAGGAGTCTGATGAGGAGTCAGAGGAGGATGGTGCCGGGGCGGATGAGCAGGAGCAAGAAGAGCATGCTTTAAACCTTTCTGGGATCCCTGTTGTGCGAGGATGGGGAGAGGAGAATGAAGAGGACGACATTATCCTGGATGATGAGCAGGAGCCAGGCCACCACACCGCTTCCACTTTAGTGCAAATGGGGGCCTTCATGCTCCAGTGTTTTAATAGGGACCCCCGTATAAAAAGCATGAGGGTCAAGGACCAGTACTGGGTGGCAACGTACTTAGACCCCCGGTACAAACACAAAATGGCGGAAATGTTACCGCCGTCGCAGAGGGCTGTCAGAATGCAGCACTTCCAGGCCTTGCTTCGAGAAATGCTGCATTCTGCTTTTGCGTGCGCTGGCAGAGGAGCAATTCCCACTCCCAGAGAAGGATTTGCGGGTACCAATCCAACAGCGCCTGCAAGAAGAGGCCGGTTTGAAGATGTGTTGGTGACTTCGGATATGAGGTCATTCTTTCAGCCGACCCATCGACAGGTGTCATCCGGATCCAGCATCAGGGAACGCCTAGACCGTCAGGTGTCCGACTACATTGGGTTAACGGCCGATGTGGACGCTCTGAGGAGTGATGAACCCCTAGACTACTGGGTGGGCAGGCTTGACCTCTGGCCAGAGCTTGCCCAATTTGCAATCGAACTGTTGGCTTGCCCCTCATCCAGTGTCCTGTCCGAAAGGACGTTCAGCGCAGCAGGGGGGATTGTGACCGATAAGCGTACTCGCCTAGCTCACGACAGTGTTAACTACCTCACATTTCTAAAAATGAATGAGGCATGGATCTCGGAGGAATTCAACACATGTGACCAGTAGACCATGTATATGTCTATAAACAATTTTTTTAATCAAGCACACAGACCTTCTTAATTCATTTGGCTCACTTCCTTGACCCAAAAAAGCACACCGTACTATATGCCCCTACCCTCCTCTTTGAAGAGGTTGAGCGGTGTCATATTTCTACTGGGGCTGCTTATGATATCCCTGTGCTGTGCTGACTTCCTCCTGGGGGTTCTTATTATGAAGGGATCACACTATCCCTGTGCTGACTTCCTCCTGGGGGTTCTTATTATGAGGGGATCACACCATCCCTGTGCTGTGCTGACTTCCTCCTGGGGCTGCTTACGGTGCTGCTGTCAGTGCTGTATGTCACGGTGCTGCTGTCAGCGCTGTATGTCACGGTGCTGCTGTCAGCGCTGTATGTCACGGTGCTGCTGTCAGCGCTGTATGTCACGGTGCTGCTGTCAGCGCTGTATGTCACGGTGCTGCTGTCAGCGCTGTATGTCACGGTGCTGCTGTCAGTGCTCTGTATTACGGTGCTGCTGTCAGATGCCTCTATCACGGTGCATGTGTCATTCCGGTATGTCACGCTGCTGGTGATCATCTCCTGCACCCTCTTCTTTGCCTACCCTGGTCCCTGACCTTCCCTCTCCTCCATTGCCTTCATTAGCTCCATAGTCCTGAATTGTTAGAACAATTTCCCAAATAAAATAAAAATGCTTGTAGTTATCGATCCCAAATTCACCTCATACATGTATTATGTCATTGTCCAGATGGTGGGACTACGTTTTACCCCCTAATAATTACCACGTGGCCGCAAATTCGACATGAAGGTTTGCAAAGTTCGCCTCCCATTGAAGTCAATGGGGCCCGCGGCGAACGTTCGGTTTCGCGAACGTTTGGGTCCGTTCGCATTTCGCTTTCGCGAAACGTCCCGTCGGAAGTTCGTCCATCACTATATGCGACATACTTTTTGACTCTGCTGGGTTAATTTTAATTGATTTCTCCTTTTGGAGATATTATATCCTTTTTATGATCCCCATCAAAAGGGATATATTATGGGTATATTTTTAGTGACATAATATATTAGTTTATATCTCTTCTCTTTTGTTTTAATTTAATTGAATTATTTATTTTTAAAAAATAAAAATAAAAATTTTTTTGCTGTTCCATATTTTATAAACAAAATAAAATTTTTTTTTTTTTTTTTTTGTTTTGTTTGGTTCACACCGCTGCTTTGGTCAGCAGTTCTCCATTTCTGTGTGGCCATTGGATGCTGCATTTCTGCCCTGTTTTTGGTCATGATAAGGGGGGTGTGGGTGTTTCCATTCATATTTGTGCTTTTGCTTCTGTGTGGCCGGTTGCATTGGGCATGTTCGTTGTAGACTGCTTGTTTTCAGGCGGTTTTACTCCTGCTGAGCACATAGACACTGAGAGAATTGTTCCCTCGCTGCTGAGTGCTCTGCGCAGGACCGGAAGTTTGCCATCCATGCATTGGCTCTGTGAGGTGGAACGCATCTATACACCGGAAGTGGTGCGCCGTGTGACGTACTTCACTTCCGGGTATACAGAGTGACCTGACGAGGTTGCTTCAGGGGCTGGATGCCCTTGGGCACTCGTTGGGTGGTTCGATATGGTCTGTTTAAGTTTTCTCTTGTGCAGGACAAATTTTTCTTATTTCTTTTTTCGTTTTTATTTGGGGTTTTTTCTTTCCGCTGGAGCGCATCTTTAGACCGGAAGTCCGGTGTTTTGACACGCACGGCGCACCGGAAGTGGTCACCTTGTTTACCTTCCCCCTGTTTGAATGCAATTGAATGTGCTGGGAACATGGTGGGGCGGCGGTGATTTCTAATGGGTTGCACATTGCAGCCACAGACTGACACCTGAATCAAGGTAGGCCACTAATTGTTTGATAGTTATCTGTATTTATAGCTCTCCTTCTTCTGTCACGGTCATGCCCCTGAGGACGCACGTTGGTGGCGAAACGTCGGGCGTTTTTTGGGACCTGGTGACATCAGAAGGAGCACAGGAGTGGTCTTCATTCGTTCTTTCCATCTGTAGCCGATTGTCATTTGATGCCTGTATATCTCATCTTAAATGTGAGTTCAACTACGGTTTTAGAGAATAAAAAGATTATTGGTTTATCAGTATACCTGCGCAATGAGGCCACTTTGTTTTATGTTTTCTATGGTTTTTGGGAGGACTGTTGATCTGGAGATTTAAGCAGTTCCTGGGAAGTGAAGTGCCTACTAAACAGAAATAAGAATCCTCTTTTCCCATTGGACGATTCCCATTGAGATGATTGCGCTTCTGTAGACGAAGGGAAATCAGCATAGAAAACTGCCTCCCCCTTGGTGATTTACTACATGCGTTTTTATCTGTACATCTATGGTAAGAGTCAGTGTTTTTGGGTGTTGGTGACGGTTCCCCTCCTCCTCTGCGTATGAAATGGATTATGACTATTCCTTCTTCTGCCTTTGGATGTGATCACCATATCTGAGGATATCGTATTTTGAAGCCATTCACTATTTTCTTGTTTATGAACTTTTTTATATATTTTGTTTGTTTTGAATAGAGCGCTATATCATTGTCCATATATCTTTATATATTGTTTCCAGCAATATTTGTGTTAGCAGCTATTTTTGTTTTATATAGATTGATTTTGCTTTTTAGCGCAACAAATTTTTTCACTTTTTATACTAGGAGACAGACTGACCTGGAGAGGGGGAAGGATTCTACTGAGGGAAAGACACACCTGGTGGGATTGTACTGGGGGACAGATTTACCTGGGGGATTATAGTAGGAGACAGATTGACCTGGGGGGAAAGGATTATACTGGGCGACAGACTGGCCCAGGGGAATGTACTGCAGTACAGACTGTCCTGGGGGATTATACTGGGGGACAGACTGAAATGGAGAGGGGACAAACAGACCTGGGGGGATTATACTGGAGGACAGATTTACCTTGGGGGGGGGGACTGTACTGGGGGACAGACTGACCTGGGGGATTATACTAGGACAGATTGACCTGAGAGGAAGGATTATACTGGGGAACAGACTGACCCGGGGGGACTGTAAAGGGTGACAGACTGACCTGGAGAGGGGGAAGGATTATACTGAGGGAAAGACACACCTGGTGGGATTGTACTGGGGGACAGATTTACCTGGGGGATTATAGTAGGAGACAGATTGACCTGGGGGGAAAGGATTATACTGGGCGACAGACTGGCCCAGGGGAATGTACTGCAGTACAGACTGTCCTGGGGGATTATACTGGGGGACAGACTGAAATGGAGAGGGGACAAACAGACCTGGGGGGATTATACTGGAGGACAGATTTACCTTGGGGGGGGGGACTGTACTGGGGGACAGACTGACCTGGGGGATTATACTAGGACAGATTGACCTGAGAGGAAGGATTATACTGGGGAACAGACTGACCCGGGGGGACTGTAAAGGGTGACAGACTGACCTGGAGAGGGGGAAGGATTATACTGGGGGACTGATTGACCTTTTTTGATTTAACTACACCCCTTAAGCTCCTCCCACCCTTAACACAATTTGGCCAGTGTTCGCTGCAGCACCCTATGCAAGCCACATTACTACTCACCTTGAGGCACCCAGAGGAGTCCCAGATCATTTACAATCATTTCCTGTATACTACAAAAAAAAAATTTGCTTTGCGCCGCTAAAGTGTTTGGGTTTGGCTTGAAGAAAAAGTGGCAAACCTAGTTATGGTGCCATTAAGAATGCATGTAATGCATGTGCAGTAGTGCCTGGGGTCATATTTTAGGAATACTGAATTGGCAGATGTGTAGGAAGGTGATTCGGAGTGCCAAGAACGAATGGCACTGCAGTACCCCAAGGCAACCAAACTGCACGTTTTAGTGCCTCAAGCTAATGCGCGTGTTCCTGCAGCACAGAAGTGTTACCCAAACCTAAATCTTTTGACCAACCTCTAAATTATTGCATTTTTTTAAAGACTCAGTATAAAGGAATATTAGTGGTGGAAACAAAAGCTTGCTTGGGTTTAACCATTCAGATTTGGCCAATTAATTATTTGTGTCTGCGTAGCTGGGGGCATGGCAGGGCCCAAGGGTGTATCCTTTTGCTTACTTAGTTTGTTCTAAAAGGTGCAATTGGAAGGGATGAGCCATCACTTCCTGTCATGGTGACACGACAGGAAGTCAGGGTGAATCACCCCAGTGGGGACACAGTGACAGGAAATATCTGGCAGAAGCTCTAACCCCTCACCACTTGAATCTAAAACAACATCTCACTATAAAGTACCTGCATTAGATAATATATGTGTTTTATTTCTCCAAACCAGCGAGGGTCTGAACTTCCACCCAAACGACTAACAGGGTTCCTTATTTTATCATGTGCTCGGAGAATAGATCATAAATCATTCCACTCCGGGATCCATGGAAGAGGCCCTTGTCCGGCTTCCTGAGGCTAGATATGTTATTTTAGGTTAATCTCTTTATTTTCACATGTTCTGGCATCAGCTGCGTCCATCTGTCGGTGGTGCAGCTGACAGAATTTTGGGGTGATCTCATCACTCTTTTCATATTTTGATGTTTCTTTTTTTTTTTTTTGGGAAATCTTGTGATCAGCAGTTCCCACGCAGGGCAGCGTGGCTTCTTGTGCAGAACTGGATAAAGTCGTAGCATGAAACTGTTACAGTGATCTGCTATCAGCATTCCCAGATCGTCTCTGCACAGGTATGTGAACAGTTATATAGGAAAGGCATCAGAAATACAGTAGCTCACATTTTTGTAAATATTTTATTCTATCTTTTCATGTGACAACACTGAAGAAATGACACTTGTCTACAATGTAAAGTAGTGAGTGTACAGCTTGTATAACAGTGTAAATTTGCTGTCCCCTCAAAATAACTCAACACACAGCCATTAATGTCTAAACCACTGCAACAAAAGTGAGTACACCCCTAAGTGAAAATTTCCAAATTGGGCCCAAAGTGTCAATATTTTGTGTGGCCGCCATTATTTTCCCAGCACTGCCTTAACCCTCTTGGGCATGGAGATCATCAGAGCTTCACAGGTTGCCACTGGAGTCCTCTTCCCCTCCTCCATGACGACATCACAGAGCTGGTGGATGTTAGAGACCTTGCGCTCCACCATCTTCTGTTTGAGGATGTCCCACAGATGCTCAATAGGGGTTAGGTCTGGAGAAATGCTTGGCCAGTCCATCTCCTTTACCCACAGCTTCTTTAGCAAGGCAGTGGTTGTCTTGGAGGTGTGTTTGGGGTTGTTATCATGTTGGAATACTGCCCTGCGGCCCAGTCTCTGAAGGGAGGGGGATCATGCTCTGCTTCAGTATGTCACAGTACATGTTGGCATTCATGGTTCCCTCAATGATCTGTAGCTCCCCAGTGCCGGCAGCACTCATACAGCCCCAGACCATGACACTCCCATCACCATGCTTGACTGTAGGCAAGACACACTGGTCTTTGTACTCCTCACCTGGTTGCTGCCACACACGCTTGACCCCATCTGAACCAAATAAGTTTATCTTGGTCTCATCAGACCACAGGACATGGTTCCAGTAATCCATGTCCTTAGTCTGCTTGTCTTCAGCAAACTGCAGCTTAATTTAAAGGTCTTGGCAATCTTTCTATAGCCTAGGCCAATGATGGCGAACGTTGGCACTCCAGATGTTTTGGAACTACATTTCCCATGATGCTCATGCACTTTGCAGTGTAGTTGAGCATCATGGGAAATGTAGTTCCAAAACATCTGGGGTGCCAAGGTTCGCCATCACTGGCCTAGGCCATCTTTATGTAGAGCAACAATTCTTTTGCAATGAGGCGCCATGTTGAACTTCCAGTGACCAGTATGAGTGAGAACGATAACACCAAATTTAACACACCTTCTCCCCATTCACACCTGAGACCTTGTAACACTAACAAGTCACATGACACCGGGGAGAGAAAATGCATAATTGTGCCCAATTTGGACATTTTCACTTAGGGGTGTACTCACTTTTGTTGCCAGCGGTTTAGACATTAATGGCTGTGTGTTGAGTTATTTTGAGGGGACAACAAATGTACACTGTTATACAAGCTGTACACTCACTACTTTACATTGTAGCAAAGTATCATTTCTTCAGTGTTGTCACATGAAAAGATAGAAGAAAATATTTACAAAAATGTGAGGGGTGTACTTACTTTTGTGAGATACTGTATGTCTACACAATGAGCATCTATTGTGCCCTATGTTACAAGGGGCCAGACCACTCAGAACTGAAATTTCAGTTTTTGGAGGATGCTGTAGAACAATAGTCCTTAACCACCAGGCTGTGGCCTTCCTCATCCTGGGTGTCCAGCCACCTCTTACCTTCCACAGTGTCTCCCAGCTCCCATAGTGCACCCAACCTTCCACAGTGGTCCACTGTGCCCCTCAACATCCCACAGTGCCCCCAAACACCCTGTTTGCTCTTACCTACCATAGTGTCCCCCCAACCTCCTATAGTGCTCCCAGCAACCATAGCGCCACCCAACCTCTCATAGTGGTCCACTGTGCCCCCCGATCTCCCACAGTGCCCTAGAGCACCCTATTTGCCCTCAGCACCCACAGTACACCCAAACCTGCCACAGGGGTCCCAGCTCCCATAGTGATGCCAAACCTCCACCATGCCCCCAGGTACCCTGTTTGCCCTCAGCCCCCACAGTGTCCTCCACCTTCCCATAGTGCCTCACCCTCCTACAGTGGCCCACAATGCCCCTCAATCTCCCACAGTGCCCTAAGGCACCCTATTTGCCCCCAGCCCCCACAGTGCTCCCAGCTCCCATAGTGATACCAAACCTCCCACAGTGCCCCCTGGCACCCTGCTTGCCCTCAGCCCCCACAGTACACCCTAACCTCACACAGTGACCCTCAGCCTCTCACAGTGGCCCCTAGCTTCCTGCAGACCCTCCAGCCCTCCATAGTGCCTTTAACCTCCAACAGTGTTCCACCAGGCCCTTCAGTATTTGCAGGGCCCTCCAGTCTACCACAATGTCCCTGAAAAGTCCCCAGCCTCCTGTAGAGACCCCCAGCCCTCTCCAGAGACTCCATTCCCCACAGTTGTCGCAATCTCCCTCAAGAGTCTCCTACAGGGCCACCAAGTCTGTTGTAGAGTCCCCAAAACCCCTCCAGAACCCCCCATCCCCAAACAGTGACACCCAGCCCCGTCCAGAGCCTTCTAGTGTTTCAGTACTAGTTCTGTAGTCCCATACTTTTATTGTGTGAGTATCACTGTTGGCCCATAGAAGGTTATGAAAAACTTTACCAAACCCTGATCTCTATAATGGTTTAAACGCCTCCCTCCACCACGACCAGGCCACTTAAATACAGAAATGGAGCTGCTCAGGGTTTTACACATTCCACATTCATGATGAATTGCTTCTCAGACACGACAAGAATTAAACAGCATGCTTAATTTTATGGATGTACCGGGTCTGAGCGCAACCCATTCAAGTAAAAGGGGCCACAACTGCTTTGCAACCACATTCAATGCCCATGGCTGCAGCGTGGTATGTCACCAGTGCAGGTCTCTTTTCAGAGTGGTGGCAATATTGGCCTCATGTGTGAATGAGCCCTTATTAAACTCTTTATTACACTCTCACCCGTAGGAAGTCATATGATGTCCTGGACTCTCAGTGGCTGTACCAGGATGATGCCTGCAGCTACAAGCATCATCCCAGTATCTTTTATTTCAGCCAGCAATTCCCTGCCATGTAAAAGCTATCCTAGTGGCCGATTTGCTGCTGGATTACTTTCACAGGCAGCTTTCCCCCCCTCTCGCCGGCCACCAGTACCTCTCTGAGCTCTCCCATGTGATCAGGTGGCCCAGGATCCAAACTGACTGTGCTGTCAGATAACTATAGAGTTGGCAATCTAGTGCTAAACCCCCTCTGCAAAACCCCTTTCACACTGGGGCGGGCGGGCGCTGACGGTAAAACGCCGCTAATTTTAGTGGCACTATTCGGCTACTAGCGGGGCACATTTAGCCCCAGCTAGCGGCCGAATAAAGGGTTAAATGCGCCTGTGTACCACTTTGCGGTCGCTTCGGCAGAGGTGCCCATTCATTTCAATAGGCAGGGGTGGTTTAGGCATCCTTCAGAATAATAGGTATGACATCAAGCTATTGACAAGCAGCATACAATATATCAAAATCCTAGAGCGTGATCTGTCAAAACAAGGTCTAGCTCGACAAATGATAGACAAACTCAATCTGGTAGTATGTAGCAGTCTTGAAGGATATTTCTACTAATTGAAAAGAAAAGCAGTGAGAAGAAAACAAAACAGTTAGCCCTTGTACACACGGTGGGAGATTCCGACGGAATGTGTCCTATCGGACCGTTTTGTCGGATATTCCGACTGTGTGTGGTCTCCATCGGACTGTTTCCGTCGGAATATCCGTCGGACCAAATTTTCCAACTTGCCGGAAATATTTTCCGACAAAATGCTCCAATCGGACATACTCCGATCATGTGTAGAGAATTCCGATCGGACAAAGTGCCACGCATGCTCAGATCAAATTCCTACATCAAAGCTATTGGCTACTAGCGTGAACGTAGTCCCGTCGTAACAAAATAACGTCATCACGTCGGATTTTCCGACAACTTTGTCCGACCGTGTGTATGCAACAGTTTCGGACAAAATCCGACGGATTTGATTGTCGGATTTTCCGACCGTGTGTACAAGGGCTTAGACTAATTATGGTTAGTCTTGAAGTCTGAACAAGAACCAAGGATTCCATTTAGCATCAAATACAGGGGTAGAATCATGTGAGGTATGGAAAATGTTCTCAGATAACATCATGCAGTCTATGCATGACACAACCTGTGCAAATTGGACCAGGGAAGTCTTCCAATGGAAAGCGATGGTCCAATGCATGGCAATACAGATTGAGTGGATCAACCTCACCAAGTGCAGGACTTTTTTTTTAATGTCCTGCCAGCGCACCGCTCCAGTGTGAAAGCACTTGGGCTTTTGCACTGGGACTGCAGGTGAAGTGTTTTTCTGGTGCTTTGCAAGCGCTATTTTTAGGCCTAATGAGGCCAAGATAAACTTATTTGGTTCAGATGGTGTCAGGTGTTGTGGAGGCAACCAGGTGAGGAGTACAAAGACAAGTGTGTCTTGCCTACAGTCAAGCATGGTGGTGGGGGTGTCATGGTCTGTGGCTGCACGAGTGCTGCCGGCACTGGGGAGCTACAGTTCATTGAGGGAACCATGAATGCCAACATGTACTGTGACATACTGAAGCAGAGCATGATCCCCTCCCTTCAGAGACTGGGCCGCAGGGCAGTATTCCAACATAACGACCCCAAACACACCTCCAAGACGACCACTGCCTTGCTAAAGAAGCTGAGGGTAAAGGTGATGGGCTGGCCAAGCATTTCTCCAGACCTAAACCCTATTGAGCATCTGTGGGGCATCCTCAAATGGAAGGTGGAGGAGCGCAAGGTCTCTAACATCCACCAGCTCTGTGATGTCATCATGGAGGAGTGGAAGAGGACTCCAATGCCAACCTGTGAAGCTCTGGTGACCTCCATGCCCAAGAGGGTTAAGGCAGTGCTGGAAAATAATGGCGGCCACACAAAATATTGACACTTTGGGCCCAATTTGGACATTTTCACTTAGGGGTGTATTCACGTTTGTTGCTAGCGGTTTAGACATTAATGGCTGTGTGTTGAGTTATTTTGAGGGGACATCAAATTGACACTGTTATACAAGCTGTACACTCACTACTTTACATTGTAGACAACTGTCATTTCTTCAGTGTTGTCACATGAAAAGATAGAAGAAAATATTTTCAAAAATGTGAGGGGTGTACTCACTTTTGTGAGATACTATATATGTAATGTTTGGAGGTTCTGAGTAATTTTCTAGCAAATGATTTTTGGAGAGAAACGTCAGAATTGGCCTGGGTGGGAAGTAGTGAATTGCCCCCACTGTGCGCTGCGGGGTCAACAGTAGTGACAGCTCAGGGCACAGTTCTGGGGGTCGACGATGGAGTGCACCTCAAAACAAGACAGAGGTGCCTATATGCGGTGGTTGGGCCTTAAGGCTCACCCGCCCTGTCGCTGCATATTGCCATTGTAAAGGGGTTAGACCAGCC
This sequence comes from Lithobates pipiens, assembly GCF_037356315.1. NCBI lineage: Eukaryota > Metazoa > Chordata > Amphibia > Anura > Ranidae > Lithobates > Lithobates pipiens. The sequence continues at coordinate 57,749,626 of NW_027507791.1, forward strand.
TTTCTCAACCTTTTCAACATGGAGGAACCCTTGAAATAGTTCTCCGGTCTCAGGGGAACCCCTGCTAAAAATTAGAAATCTACAACTCATGATACATTAGTGTGATGGTCAGTGGGAAGAATGGTCCTTACACTTGTGGTCATTGGGAACATTTACCTCCTTACAGATAGCTAAAAAGATCAATGGTGTCAGTGGGAACTTATCTGAGAGGCAGAAATTGCCCAATGCTGAAGGAACCCCTAGCAACCTCTGGAGCAGGGGTCTCAAATTTGCGGCCCTGCAGCTGTTGCAAAACTACAAGTCCCATCATGCTTTTGCCTGTGGTAGTCATGCTTATAACTGTTAGCTTTGCAATGCCTCATGGGACTTGTAGTTTTGCAACAGCTGGAGGACCACCAGTTTGAGACCCCTGCTCTGGAGGAACCCTGGTTGAGAATCACTGGGTTAGACGATGCATATACCTGTTCCAGAGCCAAAACGTGGGCGCCTGTTTGCGCACCCAGACAGCTACACAGCCAAGTCTGAACTTAGATGTTCCATCCCAGGCTGAGCAGAAAAGTTTAAATTACTGCACGCTTGTCCATAGGAAACATCTGCTTTTTTACGTCCCCCCCCCTTCCCTCCTCTCTCCAAAAAAACAATATATCTTGTTCCACCTGCACTAGGGACTGGGAAGTTAAGCTCGCCTGCCACAGTGTTGTGTTGACCCCGCACTAATATAAACCATTTGTTGCCATCATTTTCTGGGCCTTCAAAGAACACATTTGGAGAGAGGATGGAGATCCTTATGTAGAACATGAAGACGTGGGGCACCCTTCTCTTCCACCTGCTGCATGAGAGACCGTCCGCAGCTGGGAAGGGGCCGGACTTGGACTATCAAGCCCTTTGCTGTCGAGCTAATTGCTCTCTGAAGGGTTGGAAGCTATTTCCTTCCAGATCAACATGTGTCCAGATGTCATGGAAGAGGGGAGGGGGGGACGACGACGATACAGATGTACAGCATTACCATGAAAGCACAGCACTCCCGAGCTCGGTCTATAGTATGGACGCTTATAGAACTGGCTTAGAGTCTGTAAAAATTAAAGGGGAGCTCCTCATAAATTTCTTCTGAAGCATGATTAGATGATTAAGGCCGGATTCACACCTATGCAGATGGCAGTTTGCATATTCCAGGTGCATTTTGCGTTTTTCAATACGTGTTTTTGATCCATTGAAGACTATGGAACCAAAAACCAGAAAAAAAAAAGTCCCTGGTCCTTTCCATAAAATGCACAGATGTGAACATGACCCATAGGAAACCATGTTATATGGACTGCAGTGTGTTTCGGCAAAACTGAAAATGCACTACAAAAGAAAAAAGAAAAAAAAAACGCAAAACGCTGCAAAATCGCGGTAAGGCTGGATTCACACCCATGGCATTTTTTGTGCTTTTTGCATTTTGCAGATTTGCGCTACAGAAGGTGTTCCATAGGAAACCATGTTACATGGGCTGTAGTGCAATTCTGCAAAAAGCACTAAAAATGCATAGGTGTGAATCCAGCCTTACCGCGATTTTGCCGCGTTTTGCGGTTTTTTTATTTTTTATACTGTGGTTGCTTAGCAACCAGATATATACAGTGAAAAAAAAGAAAAAAAAACGCAAAATGCAAATCGCGGTAAAAAACGCGGTAAAAAAGCGGTACTTGCGTTTTTGATGCGGCTCCATTGACTTCTATTACATGCAAAACGCTGCATTTTGCATGAAAAAAAGTCCCAGACCCTTTCCAAAAACGCAGAGGCACAAAAATGCATTGATGTGAACATGTTCCTTAGGAACCCATGTTAAAAAATTTCCCTGCATTTCTTCAAAATGCATCAAAAAATGTGCTAGTGTGAATCGAGCCTTAGGCCCCTTTCACACTGGGGCGGTGCGGCCGTCGGCGGTAAAGCGCCGCTATTTTTAGCGGCGCTTTACTGTCGTTTTAGCGGTGGTCTGCGGGCGCTAGTGGGGTGGTTTTAACCCCCTCTAGCGGCCGAAAAAGGGTTAAAGCGGCCCGCAAAGCGCCGCTGCAGCAGCGCTTTGCCGGCGGTATAGCCACGTTGTCCCATTGATTTCAATGAGTAGGAGCGGTTTAGGAGCGGTGAATACACCGCTCGTTCACCGCTCCAAAGATGCAGCTAGCAGGACTTTTTTCACCGTCCTGCTAGCGCACCGCTCCAGTGTGAAAACCCTCCGGTTTTCACACTGGAGTGAAAGGGGCCGTTTTTTTCAGGCGCTACACAGGCGCTATTTTTAGCGCTGTAACGCCTGAAAACCGCCCCAGTGTGAAAGGGGCCTCAGGCTCGATTCACATCTATGCATGTTGCTTTTGAGCGTTTTTGCAGTGATTTTTGCGGTGCTTACTGCGATTTTACCGCGTTTTGCGGTTTTTTTTATACACTGTGGTTGCTTAGGAACCAGATGTATACAGTGAAAAAAAAAACCGCAAATCGCGGCAAAATCGCGGTAAAAATGCAGTAAAAAAGCGGGACTTGCGTTTTTGATGCAGGTCCATTGACTTCTATTACATGCAAAACGCTGCATTTTGCATGAAAAAAAGTCCCTGACCCTTTCCAAAAACGCAGAGGCACAAAAATGCATTGATGTGAACATGTTCCATTGGAACCCATGTTAAAAAATTTCCCTGCATTTCTGCAAAATGCAAAATGCATCAAAAAACACGCTAGTGGGAATCAAGCCTTAGTGTGGCCTGTAGCCAGGACCTCTTGCCAATATAATTCCGGTGCCGCACAAGCATCTTGTTTATTTAAAGCGGAGTTCCAACTGTGAAAAAAATTTTTTTTTTTTTGGATGAATATCTTAATTTTAAAGAACTTATTACTAGCACCCACTTTTATCTTTTTAACCGCTGCTCGATTGCCGATTTTTTTGAGCAGGATATCATTTGCTCCTTGTTCTTGCTAATTTACATCTTGCTTGTGGGCATGTGAAGCCCACAAGCACTATCACCCGGGCTCTGGTGCAGCTGGGCAACCAGCATGCACCACCCGTTCTCACGCATGCGCATTATGTACGGCGTGGCACCGTACGCTTCTGACGTTGCCATCACAGCTTGCGGCATCGTCGGAAGTGCCTGCCCCCGTTGTGATGGCAACGAAGCCCTCGGCGCTGCCCACTGACTCTTGGGAAATGATGACAAGCATCTCCTAGGAGCACTAGCGAGCACGGGCGCCGAGGGAAATGACGTCAGGCGCCAGGGAGAGGAAGAGGCAGATTACGAGGGAACCCCTAGCAACAGATCTGAAAAGGTGTGTAAAAAATCATTGTGCGCTGGTCGTCTAGTGGTTAAAGCGAAATTCCAGTCATAAATAATTTTTTACATTATTCAGCTGCATTAAATATAAAGAACAACCATTGGAATTTTTTTTTTCCCAAAGGTTGTTCTTTATATTTAATGCAGCTGAATAATGTAAACATTTTTTTATGACTGGAACTTCGCTTTAACCACTAGATGACCAGTGCACAATGATGTATGTCGGCACAATGGCACGGCTGGGCAAATGGGTGTACAGGTGCGTCCCCTTTAAATTTGCAGCATTGTGGGCGCGCGTGCGCCCGTCCGCGTACTCCGTGCCCGCGGGTCCCGTGGACTCGATGTCTGCCGGGGGCCCGCAATCCTGTCACGGAGCGGAAGAATGGGGAGATGCCTTTGTAAACAAGGCATTTCCCTGTTCTGCCTAATAACATCATAGGGATCTACTGCTCCCTGTGATCGGGAGCAGTGATCGCCTTCATGTCATTGGTAGCCCACCCCCCTCCCCCCCCACAGTTAGAACACCACCCTAGGACACGCTTGATCGCCCCCTAGCGTTTAACCCCCTACCCTGCCAGTGACATTTACACAGTAATTTTATAGCACTGATCGCCGTATAAATGACAATAGTCCCAAAATAGTGTCAAAAGTGCCCGATGTGTCCGCCATAATGTCATAGTCCCGATAAAAATCTTAGTTCGCCGCCATTACTAATGATAAAAAAAAATTCATATTAAAAATGCCATAAATCTATTCCCTATTTTGTAGACACTAAAACTTTTGTGCAAACCAATCCATAATCGCTTATTGCAATTTTTTTTACCAAAAATATGTAGAAGAATACATCGGCCTAAACTGAGGAAAAAATTTGTTTTTTTTATATATTGTTTGGCGATATTTATTATAGCAAAAAGTAAAAATATTGCTTTTTTTTCAACATTGACGCTCTTTTTTTGTTTATAGCGCAAAAAATAAAAAACTGCAGAGGTGATCAAATACCACCAAAAGAAAGCTCTATTTGTGGGGGAAAAAAAGGACGTCAATTTTGTTTGGGTGCAGCGCCGCACGACCGCGCAATTAAAGTTAAAGCGCTGCAGCAGCGCTGCAGCACCGCAGCGCAAAAAGTGCTCTGGTCAAGAAAGGGGTAAAATCTTCCCGGGGCTGGAGCGGTTAATGGTTTATTTAGTGTTGGGGGTTCAGTTGGGCTTGGCGCCTGGATGGAGAGAGATATAGAGGATTTAGCTGCTAAAAAATGCAAGTTGCCTGTCTGCCGATGGATGACGTATGTTGGGTCACCGGACCCAGAACAAGCATGCAGGTCAGGGAAGACAGAACGAGGTCAGGAGTACTGCTCCTGAGATCAGCATGAAGGCCATGGAGTAATGGTGGCCTCTATACTGTGTGGTGTGGTAGATGGTGGGGTGGAGTGGAGGGCGATGGTTCCTTTAAGTCATGGGTTAAGTTTTAGGATCAAGGGCAAGTGTCAAGGGTTAATTTGATGTTCAAGCAGAACTTTTACTTCAGATAGCTGAAGTTTTCTGGCTTAAGGGTTCCTTTTTTTCTGGATTGGGTTAAGTTAAAAATTTGGAGGAAGGTTGAAGTTAACTCCAGGGGGGGGGGGGGGGGGGTTGAGAGTAGGATTAAAGCTTGACTCCAGCCAAAACTTTTCTTTTTAGTTCTGGATAGCATAGGGCTAGAACCTCTCATTATTTCATACGCATTGCATGTCCCATTGGAGAGATTTCCCTTCTCTTGCAGTCAGGACAGTCCGGTGACATCATTGCTTTTTGATACCAAAGTCGAATGTTATAGCCATGAGGTCATTACTCCCTAAAGATGCTTTACAGGACTAGCTTAATTACTCATCCGATAAATGCTGCAAATTAAAGAGGTGAACAGTTTAGGTTCTAGTTTAGCTGAGACGTTACCACTCTCCAAGATACAAGTTATGACTTTAAGCCTGGGTTCACACTGCTGCGGGTTAAACTCGCACGATTTCAACCCGGCAATGGAGTCCGACTTCGGGGGGGGGGGGGGGGGGCGATTTGACAAACATCTGTGCGAGTTCCTGCACTAATGTCTATAGAAATCGCCCCCCAAACTCGCCGAAGGAACTACTTTTGGGAATCGGTGAGGCGCCGCACCGATTCAGGCGGTGCCATTGGAGGCAGTAGCCACCAATTTGGCATGCCAAATCGTACCAATGTGAACCTAGGCTAAGGGGAAGATTTACTAAAACTGGAGCACACCGAATCTGGTGCAGCTGTGCATGGTGACCAATCAGCTTCTGACTTCTGAGCTTGTTGAACTAAGCTTTGACAATACAACCTGAAGATGATTGGTTATTACCTGGGTTCCCGAGCGGTGCACGCCGATGTACGTCGGCAGAATGGCACGGCTGGGCAAATGGGCGTACCTATACGTCCCTTTGAATTTGCCGCCGTGCTATCGCGTGCGCGCCTGCCGGGAGCATGGTGAGTCGGGTTGTGGATCCCGCGGACTCGATGTCCGCGGGGATAACTGTGATCATCTCACGGAGAGGAAAAACATGGAGATGCTAATGTAAAGAAGCATCTCCCCATTCTGCCTAGTGACAGTGTCACTGATCATAGCTCCCTGTGATCGGGAGCAGAGATCAGTGATGTGTCACAGTTAGCCCACCCCCCCTACAGTTAGAACACATCCCTAGGACACACTTAACCCCTACAGTGCCACCTAGTGTTAACCCCTTTACTGCCAGTCGCATTTACACAGTAATCAATGCAATTTTAATCGCAATGATCGCTGTATAAATGGTCCAAATTCGCGCCAAAATTGTGTCTGCCACAATGTCGCAGTCACGATAAAAATCACTGATCGCTGCCATTACTAGTAAAAAAAATGAATAAAAATGCCATAAAACTATCCCCTATTTTGTAAAACGCTATAAGTTTTGCGCAAACCAATCAACAAACGCTTATGTGTGATTTTTTTTTTACCAAAAATATGTAGAAGGATACATATCGGCCTAAACTGATGAAAAAAATGTTTCATTATATATTTTTGGGGGATATTTATTATAGCAAAAAGCAAAAAATAATGAGTTTTTTTCAAAATTGTCGCTATTTTTTGGTTTATAGAGTAAGGCCGCGTACACACGCGCGGACTGTTCGCCCAACTTTGTCCGTCCAACAGTTTCGGCGGACAGTCCGCTCAAACTTAGCATGGACGGACATGGCCACACATGACGGACGAACAGTTTGCTGAAACCGTGCGCGATGACGTTTCGACACGTACGACGGATCGAAAATTTCGACGTCCAATACACTGCAATGCAACCTTCCGACGTGGAAATCCTTTCTGAGCATGCGCGAGACTTAGTTGGCCGAACAAGCCTACACACGAGCGAACAGTCCGCTGAAACAAGGTTTCAGCGGACAGTTTTTCGGAATTTCCGTAAGACCTTGTTCGTCCAACTGTCCGCTGAAACTGTCCGCTGAACGCCCACACACGAACGGACTGTCCGCTGAAACACTGTTCAGCGGACAAAGTTGGGCGAACAGTCCGCCCGTGTGTACGCGGCCTAAAGAATAAAAACTGCAGGGGTGATCAAATACCACCAAATGAAAGCTCTATTTGTGTGGGGAAAAAGTACGTCAATTTTGTTTGGGAGCCACGTCGCACGAGCGCGTAATTGTCAGTTAAAGCGACACAGTGCCGAATCGCAAAAAGTAGTCTGGTCTTTGGCCAGCAAAATGGTCCGGGGCTGAAGTGGTTAAGCACAGCTGCACCAGATTCCGTGTGGACCAGTTTTAGTAAGTCTTCCCCCGAGGGTCAGCAGTTGTAAGTTCTCTGATACTGCAGTGACATCACCACTCTCCAAAGAAATGTATAGGACGTCAGTACGATATCCTCCAGATACTACTCCCCTTATATTTTATATTCTCTAGATGTGACATCACTACCCCCTATATATTGCATATTTTTGTAGGAGTTACATCACCACTCTAATTGCTTTGTATTCTCTAGGTGTGACATCACCCCCTCTATATTTTATATTATTTAGGTGTGACATCACTAGTCTAATTATTTTATATTCTGTAGGTGTGATATCATTACCCTCTATATATTTTTTATTCTCTTTGTGTGACATCACTACTCCAGTTATTTTATATTCTCTAGGTGTGACATTACTACCCTCTATATATCTTATATTATCTAGGAGTGACATCACTAGTCTAGTTATTGTATATTCTACAGGTGTGATATCACATCACTACCCTCTAATACAGTGCCTTGCGAAAGTATTCGGCCTCCTTGAACTTTTCAACCTTTTGCCACATTTCAGGCTTCAAACATAAAGATATAAAATTTTTATTTTTTGTGAAGAATCACCAACAAGTGGGACACAATTGTGAAGTGGAACGAAATCTATTGGATTTTTGAAACTTTTTCAACTAATAAAAAAATGAAAAGTGGGGCGTGCAAAATTATTCTGGCCCCCTTGCGTTAATACTTTGTAGAGCCACCTTTTGCTGCGATTACAGCTGCAAGTCGCTTGGGGTATGTCTCTATCAGTTTTGCACATCGAGAGACTGAAATTCTTGCCCATTCTTCCTTGCAAAACAGCTCGAGCTCAGTGAGGTTGGATGGAGAGCGTTTGTGAACAGCAGTTTTCAGCTCTTTCCACAGATTCTCGATTGGATTCAGGTCTGGACTTTGACTTGGCCATTCTAACACCTGGATACGTTTATTTGTGAACCATTCCTTTGTAGATTTTGCTGTATGTTTGGGATCATTGTCTTGTTGGAAGATAAATCTCCGTCCCAGTTTCAGGTCTTTTGCAGACTCCAACAGGTTTTCATCCAGAATGGTCCTGTATTTGGCTGCATCCATCTTCCCCTCAATTTTAACCATCTTCCCTGTCCCTGCTGAAGAAAAGCAGGCCCAAACCATGATGCTGCCACCACCATGTTTGACAGTGGGGATGGTGTGTTGAGGGTGATGAGCTGTGTTGCTTTTACGCCAAACATATCGTTTTGCATTGTGAGCAAAAAGTTCGATTTTGGTTTCATCTGACCAGAGCACCTTCTTCCACATGTTTGGTGTGTCTCCCAGGTGGCTTGTGGCAAACTTTAGACAAGACTTTTTATGGATATCTTTGAGAAATGTCTTTCTTCTTGCCACTCTTCCATAAAGGGCAGATTTGTGCAGTGTACGACGACTGATTGTTGTCCTATGGGCAGACTCTCCCACCTCAGCTGTAGTTCTCTGCAGTTCATCCAGAGTGATCATGGGCCTCTTGGCTGCATCTCTGATCAGTCTTCTCCTTGTCTGAGAGGAAAGTTTAGAGGGACGGCCAGGTCTTGGTAGATTTGCAGTGGTCTGATACTCCTTCCATTTCAAAATGATCGCTTGCACAGTGCTCCTTGGGATGTTTAAAGCTTGGGGAATCTTTTTGTATCCAAATCCGGCTTTAAACTTCTCCACAACAGTATTACGGACCTGCCTGGTGTGTTCCTTGGTCTTCATGATGCTCTCTGCTCTTTCAACAGAACCCTGAGACTATCACAGAGCAGGTGCATTTATACAGAGACTTGATTACACACAGGTGGATTCTAATAATTTTGCACGCACCACTTTTCAGTTTTTTATTTGCTAAAAAAGTTTAAAATATTCAATAGATTTCGTTCCACTTCACAATTGTGTCCCACTTGTTGGTGATTCTTCACAAAAAATTTAAATTTTATATCTTTATGTTTGAAGCCTGAAATGTGGCAAAAGGTTGAAAAGTTCAAGGGGGCCGAATACTTTCGCAAGGCACTATATATTGTATATTTTCTAGGTGGGACATCACTAGGCAAATTATTTTATATCCCCTTGCCACTGAGCATACACAGATGTGCGTACTCGGCTTCCGGGGGTTATACCGGGATGATGCCCACAGCTGCAGGCATCATCCCGGTACTGATTTTTAGAGTGGGCGATCGGCTTTCCAGCCATAACAACCGATGCGACTAAAAGCCGCTCGGCTGCTATGCCGGAGGAGCGGGAGGGGACATCCCCCTCTCCCGCCGCCTCCCGCCGCTCTTACCGGGGCTCCTGTTCAATCGGGAGCACCGATTCACGATCCGATGCCTCCGGCGGCTGGGGTGGGACTGGAATGAAGCCGTAAGCGGCTTCATTCCAGTCTCCTAATTGTAAACACGGAAGCGACGTTATGACGTCACTTCCGGTTTACTCAGCTGCCAATGGCGCCGGATTTAAAAATATATACAGTATTCAGAATCTCCGAAAACGGCGATCTGAATACTTTGAAGTGTAAAGGAGGGATCGAGGGTCTTTTAGACCCCCCGATCCCTCCATAAAGAGTACCTGTCACCACCTATTACTGTCACAAGGGATGTTTACATTCCTTGTGACAGCAATAAAAGTGATCAAAAAAATTATTTTTTTATTAATTTTAAAATAAATAAAATAAATAAGAAAAAAAAAAAAATCATTTTTAAAGCGCCCGCCGTCCCAGCGAGCTCGTGAAGCAAAGAAAACGCAAACGGAAGTCGTGCCCGCATATGTAAACGGTGTTCAAATCACACATGTGAGGTATCGCTGCGATCGTCAGAGCGAGAGCAATAATTCTAGTACTAGACCTTCTCTGTAACTCTAACTTGGTAACCAGAAAAAAAAAATTAAAGCGTCGCCTATTGAGATTTTTAGGTACCGTAGTTTGTCGTCATTCCATGAGTGCGTGCGATTATAAAGTGTGACATGTTTGGTATCTATTTATTCAGCGTAACATCATCTTTCACATTATGCAAAACAATTGGGCTAATTGGGCTCAACGTGTCCCTTTTCCCAAAAAGTTGCGTTTAAAACACTGCTGCGCAAATACCGTGTGACATAAAATATTGCAACAATCGCCGTTTTATTCTCTAGAGTCTCTGCTAAAAAATATATATATAATGTTTGGGGATTCCAAGTAATTTTCTAGCAAAAAATATGGATTTTAACTTGTAAACACCAAATGTCAAAAATAGGCTTAGTCATGAAAGGGTTATTCTATAGGTGTGATATCACTACCCTTGATACAGTATATTGTATATTTTCTAGGTGTGACATCACTGCCCTCTATATGTCTTATATTCTCTAGATGTGTCACCACTACTCGCCATATATTTGATATTCTCTAATGAATGAATGAATGAAATACTTGTATAGCGCGCAATGCGAACTGAATCGCCTCTAGGCGCTGTGGCGAGCTTTGATCATCTGCTAAAAGAGGAAGGTCTTGAGTTTTTTCCTAAAAGCCAGGTGATTTTCTTCCAGGCGGATGTTGATTGGTAGAGCATTCCATAGCAGAGGCCCTTGGACAGCGAATCTCCGATCACCCTTTGATTTATACCGGGCTTTGGGCACGAGGAGGAGGTTTTTGTTGGCTGATCGAAGACTGCGGTTTGGTGTGTAATGATTTATTTTCTCCATTAGGTATTGCGGAGCTTCTCTATGCACGCATTTGTGGGTGAGGCAAAGGGTCTTGAACGTGATCCGATTTTTTACGGTTAGCCAATGTAAGCTCCTCAGTGAAGGAGAAATGGATTCCCAGGGTTTTTTTCCTGTTATCAGCCTTGCCGCCGTGTCTAAACGTGACATCATTACCCCCTATATATTTAATATTCTTCACTACTCTCCACGTATTTTTTTTCTCTCTAGTTGTGACATCAACTACTTTTTTTTTTTAATCTCTAGGTGTGATATCACTACACTCTATATATTTTACATTCTCTAGGTGTGACATCACTATTAAATATTTTCTAGATGTTACATCACTAATCCCTCCTTATGTTTGATATTCTCTAAATGTGACATCACTACCCTCTATATATCTTATAGTCTCTAGGTTGACATCACTATTCAAATTACTATATATTCTTTAGATGTGACCTCACTACTCTCCATATATTTGATATTCTGTCGCTGTGACATCACTAATCTCCATCTATTTTATTTTTCTCTAGACGTGACGTCAACTACCCTCTTTGTTTTAATATTCTCTAAGTGTGATGTCACTACCTTCTATATACTTTATATTCTCTAGATATCGGACATCACTACTCTAATTATTTAATGTTTTCTAGCTGTGACGTCACTAATCCCTCCATATATTAGATATTCTCCAAATGTGACCTCACTACCCTTTTTATATATATATATATATATATATATATATATATATATATATATATTCTCTCTATGTGTGACATCGCTATTCAGATTACTTTATATTCTCTAGATAGGACATCACTACTCTCCGTATATTTGATATTCCATAAACGTGACATTATTATCTTCTATCTATTTGATATTCTGCAAGAATGACATCACTACTCTCTATATATTCTATGTTCTCTAGGTGTGACATCACTACTCTCCATATATTGGATGTTCTCTAGATGTGACATCACTACTCTCCATATATTGGATGTTCTCTAGATGTTCTCTAGATGTGACATCACTACTCACTCATCACTATATATTATTATATTACTCTAATTATTAAATATTTTCTAGAATTTGCATCACAAATCCCACCTTATGTTTGATATTCTCCAAATGTGACATCATTACCCTCTATATATCTTATAGTCTCTCTAGGTTGAAATCATTATTCTAATTACTATATATTCTCTAAATGTGACATCACTGCTCTCCATATATTTGATATTCTGTAGCTGTGACATCACTTATCTCCATATATTTAATTTTTCTCTAGATGCAACATCAGCTACCCTCTTTGTTTTTATATTCTTTAAGTGTGATATCACTACCCTCTATATATTTCATATTCTTTATATGTGACATCACTAATTATTTATTATATATTCTAGGTGTGACATCACTAATCACTTTATATATCTTATATTCTCCAAATGTGACCTCACTCCACTCTATATATATTGTATATTCTTTAGGTGTGACATCACTAATCACTTTATATATCTGATATTCTCCAAATGTGACCTCACTCCACTCTATATATATATCGTATATTCTTTAGGTGTGACATCACTATTCTAATTACTCTATATTGTCTAGATGTGACATCACTAGTCCCCATATATTAGATATTCTCTAAACATGACATCATTACCCCCTATATATTTGATATTCTGTAGCTGTGACATCACTACTCTCCATATATATTTTTTTCTCTAGAGGAGACATCAACTACCCTCTTTGTTTTATATTCTCTAGGTGTGATATCAACACTCTCTATATATTCTATATTTTCCAGGTGTGACATCACTCCCCACTATATATTCTATAATCACTAGGTATGACATCACCTACTCTATATATTCTATATTCTCTAGAGGAGACATCAACTACCCTCTATATATTTTATATTCTCTAGGTGGGACCTCACTACCCTCTATATAGTTTCTATTCTCTAGCTGTGACCTCACTCCCCTCTATATATTTTATATTCTCTAGGTGTGACCTCACTCCCCTCTATATATTCTATATTCGCTATGTGTGACCACTCCCCTCTATCTATTTTATATTCTCTAGCTGTGACCTCACTCCCCTCTATATATTTTATATTCTCTAGGTGTGACATCACTCCCCTCTATATATTTTATATTCTCTAGCTGTGACATCACTCCCCTCTATATATTTTATATTCTCTAGCTGTGACCTCACTCCCCTCTATATATTTTATATTCTCTAGGTGTGACATCACTACTCTCCACATATATCTTTCAAGATTTGTTTCAGTACTCTCTAGCCACCCTTTTTTTTTTTTAAAAGGTTGATATTATTACTCTCTACAGCAAAGTTACATGTATGTCACATCACTGAAATCCATATTTTCCTTCCAGACATAATAACCATTCAGATAAATATTACAGAAGTGATATCTGCCCAAATATATCCTAAATTAGCAACATCGCTCCTCTTCCTATATAATATTGTATGCATTTGACCACCAGTTCAAGGACAGACTTGTTAGTAAAGTGTCGAACCTGAAGTAGGAGGAAATATTAGAGACAGCTCTCTGTCAGCTGGGGTACCCTTGGGGGTCCCCAGAGTGGTCCGAAGAATGTGAAAAGGATGAGAACACCATAAACCTGATGTGAATCCAGAAACTCTTTATTGCACATGACAGGAGGTCATAAGAGAAAGCCCACGTCGGCCCCGACCAAAGACCTTTGATTTTGCAATCTGTTGTCTAATATTTTTCTTTATTACAGCTGACATCCAAGCCCTGATGAAGGGGAACACTGAGACCCTGAAACGTGTTGGGTTTCCCCTCTGACCTCCTGTCATGTGCAATAAATGTTTACTGGACTCGCGTTAAAACTGTGGTGCTCTCATTTCTTTTACATGTATGTTCACCGGGATCACCATTAATCTCTTTAGTTACAGTTATTGTAACTGGTGTGTCACATATCACTATATGTCATAAGTTATAATGGACAGGGATATCCTCACTGTTCTCTGCATATATTAAAGTGATTCTACTGCAATGTTTTTTATAAATTGTTGTTACTTTAAAAAAAAAAAACACTCCAGCCACTAAATAGGGTTCCCCAAAGTCTACTGGGAAATTGACAGGTCTGGGAGTGTCGATCTCCTGGATACCACTGCCAGGGCCGTCTTTAATATTGATTGGACCCCGGGCAAAACTTTTCTTGGGCCCCCCATGCAGTTTTGCTCTCCACTTGCTCTGAGACATACAATAAATAGCAGCTAGACTCAAAATCCCTTTATTGAATCAGATCAGGCAGCTATTGCGATTGGTTGCCAGAGGTTACAGTGTATCATTACCGCTCACTGACTGGTTGCTAGAGGTTACAGCACATGATTTCTGCTTGTTGATTTTTTGCTAGAGATTACTGTGGATATGACCTGGGGGGCATGATATCCCCTATTTACATATGAATGCCGGTAATTTACATGTAAACACAGGGTCTGCAGGTGAGTCATCTGTATACAACAATAGGGCAGAACTGGGCAGCATTAGTAGCAGCACTTCACACTAAGATATCGGGACACAGGACAGGACTAAAACTTCAAGGGACAAGGCAATTTAAACTGGGATAGTTGGCAAGTATGAGGCAGCTGCTTTGGGCCCCACAACAATGACAGGGCCCAGGGCAGCTGCCCCTTTTGCCCTGCCTTAAAAACGGCCCTGACCACTGCAGGAGAGAGTGGTGACCTGGAGTTAAAGGGCTGACCAGTGAGAGCTGTGGAAGTCCCAGGAGTTCAACAATCCCAGAAGCCACTGTTTCCCAGAGGACTTCAGGGGATCACTAAAACGAAGTCCCAAAGTCCATTGGGAAATTAACACTTTCAGAAGTGTCAACCTCCTGAGTACCCCATTGCTCTCGCTGGCTCCTCCCTCATCGTTGCAGGAGATAGAGGTGACATGGGCTTAGAGGACGGAACCAGTGAGAGCTGTGGAAGACCCAGGCGGTCAACAATCCCGGAAGTGTTGGTTTCCCATTGGACTTTGGTGGGTCAGTTCTGTTCACTAAACTGGTCCCCTGAAGTCAGTCAAGAAATTGACACCACGAGTGTTGATCACCTGGGTACCCTACTGCTCTGACTGGCTCCTCCCTCATCACTGGAGGATTGGAGTAGTGACATGGGCTTAGAGGGCCAAACCAGTAAATGCTATGGGGGACCCCCAGGCGACTCACACTCCTGAAGTGTCGGTTTCCCATCAGACTTTGGGAAATCAGCAACTTTTTTAGTCCTCTGGATGGATGGATGGAACAAGGGCTCGACCACCTCACATTTGATCTGAAAGACTTTGGGAAACCAGTTCAGTTGATTAAACTGGTCAACTGAAGTCTCTTGAGAAATTGTTACTTCTGGGAGTGTCAATCTCCTGGATACTGCTATGCTCTCACTGGCTCCTCCCTCATCATTGCAGGGGAGATTGGTGACATGGCCTTAATGGCCCTTGGGGCACTATTTCTTCCACTGACACCAACAGTGGGGAACCATTCCTCTCACTAACACCAATGATAGGACATTTTTCCTTCCACTGACACCAGTGATGGGATACTATTCCTGTCACTGACACCAGCAATTGGGCATTAGTCCTCCCACTAATACCAATGATTGGGCACCATTCCTCCTTCTACTGACTAAAGTCAATATGTAATTGTTTTAGTCCCTCTGACGTTGGGGCATTTTCTATTTCCACTGGCCACCCCTAATGTCTGAAGGATAATGAACCGGTCCTTTCTATAGAAAGTTTGGAGACTCCTGGGTTAGGGGGTCGAACAAAAGAGAGCCGTAGGGGACCCAGGAGATCAGCAGTCTCAGAAGTGGTGGTTTCCCAGTGGACTTCATAGGATTGGTTCTGTTGGCTAAAACTGGTTTCTCAAAGTCCTTTGGGAAAGCTACACTCTTAGCCCCTGTACACACGGTCGGAGATTTCGACAACCAAATCCGTCGGATTTTGCCCGTCGGATCTTGTCCGAAACTGTTGCATACACACGGTCGGACTAAGTTGTCGAAAAATCCGATCATTCAGAACGTGATGACGTAATTTCGTTACGATGGGACTACGTTCAGGCTAGTAGCCAATAGCTTTGATGTAGGAATTTGATCTGAGCATGCGTGGCACTTGGTCCGATTAAAATTCTCTACACATGATCGGAGTATGTCCGATCAAACCAGTTGGTGGGGAAATATTTCCAACAAGTTGGAAAATTGGGTCCGACGGATATTCCGACGGAATCAGTCCGATGCATACCACACACAGTCGTATTATCCGACAACACGGTCCGATAGGACACATTTCGACGGATTCCCGGACCGTGTGTACAAGGGCTTAGATGTGTTGAACCTCCTAGGTACCCACTACCCTCACTGGCTTCTCTCTTATCATTGAAATGTGACATGAGGTTAGAGGGCGGAACCACGGAGAGCTGAGGGGGGACCCAGGAAATCAACACTCTCAAAAGTGTCGGTTGACCAACGGACTGCGAGGGATCAGTTGTAATGATCAAAGCAACATTCACTGATGTGGGGCATTAGGAAAGATGAGTATTTACTGCCTTCTCTTATAACCAACAGCAGTTTAGAACAAAAGGCTCACTAGAAGTGTAGAGTTCATACGGAAAAGAGTGGAGCACTATTTTTACACACACATGATTTATTGGTCACATGCTTTGTTCAGATAAGACACAGCCAATGCGTTTCAAGGGTTCTAAAGGATAGGAACATATGTTACCAGAACACCATGGATCTGTAATCAATAGTCCAAATGTTTTATTGAAGCAATCCCATCACAAACAGTGTCAAGGCAACATTTGGAGGCCACACAGGACTTCACAGGCATGGGCTCACACATGCTTATCACATGCTTCCCAACATGGTCCTGCGTGGCCTGAAATGTTGCATTAAAACTGTTAAGGATGTGATTGCCTCAATAAAATATTTGGATTATTGATTACAGATCCATGGTGTGCTGGTGACATGTGTTCCTATCAATGTGCTGACTCTAGCTCAGTGATCTCCAAACTGCAGCCGATGGGCTGCACTTGGCCCTTTGCTTGCCTTTATCCAGCCCTCGGGGCACTATTCCTCCCCAATGACACCAACAATGGGGCACTGTTCCTCCCACTGATGTCAATGATGAGGCACCAGTTTTCCACTGACACCAAAGATGGGGCACTATTCCTCCCCAATGACACCAACGATGGGGCACTACTCCTCCCATTGACACCAAAGATGAGGCATGATTCTTCCCACTGACACCATAGGTGGGACAGTATTCTTTCCACTGATACTATTTTCTGCTCCCACTGGCCACAGTCCGGCCCCCTTTAAGTCTAAAGGGCAGTAAACTGGCCTTTTGTTAAGAAAGTTTGAAGACCCCTGCTATAGCTGATCTGCTGCCAGTTACTACAGCACCCTCTTACTCCAGGTCTTGTACAGGATCGTGTGCAATGGTAATATTCCTGAGTTCCAAGGGACCCTCTTCATTAGTATGTACAGCATACAAGAAATTTGCCTTCTATTTAAAGGGTATGTTCACCTTTTCACAAAAAATGAACTTACTCCAAATATCCTGCACATGGTGGTCGTGATGCCCCCTGTTGCCGGGTGGTGCCAGCTGCAGATCTCCTAACTTCCCCCAGCCCCCTTCAGTGCCCTTTATTCTGCCACAGAGCCTCCAGCCACCCATAGTGCTCCCAAACTCAGCTCTCAGCCCCCACAGTTCCCCCAGACCCCTTCAATGCCCCTTAGATTGCCACAGAGCCTCCAGCCACCCACAGTGCTCCCATACTTAGCCCTCAGCCCCCACAGTTCCCCCAGATCCCTTCAGTGCCCTCAGCTTGCCACAGAGCCTCTAGCCACCTATAGTGCTACCAAACTCAAACAGTGCACCTCTTGGTCCAGCCAGTCTTCCACATTGCGCTTACAAGGCAACCAGCATTCTGGAAAGGCTTCCAGCCCCTTCCAGAAACCCCATCCCCTACCGTTGTCCCCAACTTCCTCCAGAAACCTTATCATGTCTGGAGTAGAGTTATCTAACCTCCTCCAGAACCCCCATCTTACCACAGTGACACCTAGCTCCATCCTCTTTCAGCTTTTTAATACATATTTTGTATCCCAATACTTTTTATTTTTACTGTTGGAGCATTGAAGGTTTTGGAAGAATTTACCAGACCCTAGTCTCAAGGTTGAAGACCACTGACATAAATAGATGAACACATTCACAACCAGGGAAAAAACAAAACAATATAAACCTTAAAGTGCTTCAAAGTGCAGACTTACTACTCGGCGCAGTGTTCCGTCACCATGCATTTAATCAGCGCAACGTGTCCCCTCAGGGCCCCCCGGAGGTTAAGAGGATGCAGACTTTGTGTTCTGTAGTTCACCTGTAATTTATTTTAGAGAAAGCCGGTGTTCCAGACAGAGTGAGCCAAGTTTTTTTTTTTCCATCCTGTCCTGCTCCGTAAGAGTGATAATCTGGGGCTCTCGGCTGCAGCTGTCTTTCTGTATCCAAAAGGATTTCGTCCTCTTCTGTAGCTGTCAGTTACATGACTCCTCGAGCCGCTCTGCCCTTCATAGTGAACGGATAAGGACAGAGGGGTCTGGTGTGAAGTTGTAGCATCACAAGAGTCTGAAAGTCCCCCCTCTCCCCCCCCCCCCCTCCTTAGATAAATTTAGCGGAAGTAATTTTTGGAAGACTATGGCGATCACAAATCGCTCTGATAGATGAGTTGGGAAATTTCGAATCTGCAAGTGAAGTCCTCCTAGATGACAACTGACTCTAAGTCACTTTGTCCTCAACTAACTCTTACCGGTCTTGCGTAGCCGATAGATTTCATGCCGGGAAATGCAACACCATAACAGCTCTGCTAAGTTTTATAAATCCTTTCTCTGCCCTGTGTGACTTGATGAGGCAATAATCACAATTTGCATCCTCCAAAAAAACAAAAAGCTAATCATCAACTTGTTCCCGGGAGGTTTAGCATAGGCCTTGATCTTTGGCAATCGTCATTCAGGCCAACTCTAAGAGGAGGAAATTTATTGGCGCTTCTGATAATATTCGACTCACGTTTGATATAATTTGCAGCTGAACTCCAATCAAGTCGTTAAATACACATAAAATACATATGGGAGCTGTTTTTCCTGAAGAAGGTTCATCCAGTCCTGAGAGTTATACAAACCTGCCAGACAGTACAGTATTTCTGGTGACCTGATATTTCTCTGCTGCAGTTAATCCTTACAGAATGGTCACCGCTCCACCCCCAACCTGTAATAGGACAGTAGCATTGCCACTCTTGTTCTGTTAAAATAAGGGGCATGGGCAGGAGAGGGGCTACCTGTGCTGAATAATGGGTGCGGCCGAATTACCAGTAGGAGGACTTAAATGGGTATGGTAAAATAAAACCTAAGCCTACTCTGCTCTTGTTCAAGAGTGGGTAAGAGCTCACCGGTCTTAAGAAGGTAATGCAGAAAAGGCAAGGTCCAGAAGTGCATAAGGTAATGAGTGCATAGGTCAGGAGTGTGCAATGCAGAGATTGCATGGGTCAGGAGTGTGTACTGCAGAGATTGCATGGGTCAGGAGTGGATGAAGTAAAGAGTGCGCGGGACAGGAGTGTGTAATGCAAAGAGCGCAAGGGTCAGGAGTGCATAAGGTAAAGAGTACACGGGTCAGTAATGTGTAATGTACAGAGTGCATGGGTCAGGAGTGCATATAGTAAAGAGTGCATGGGTCAGTTGTGTGTAATGCAGAGAGTGCAAAGGTCAGGAATGCATAAAATATTGAGTGCATGGGTCAGAAGTGAGTAATATGGAGAGTGCTTGGGTAAGGAGTGCCTAAAGTAAAGAGTGCATGGGTCGGACGTGTGTAATGCAGAGAGTGCATGGGTCAGGAGTGGATGAAGTAAAGAGTGCATGGGCCAGAAGTGTGTAATTCAGAGGGTGCATGGGTCAGGAGTGCATAAAGTAAAGTGTGCACGGGTCAGAAGTGTTTATTGTACAGAGTGCATGGGTCAGGAATGCATATAGTAAAGAGTGCATGGGTCAGGAATGCATATAGTAAAGAGTGCATGGGTCAGGAGTGTGTAATGCAGAGAGTGAAAAGGTCTGGAGTGCATAAAGTATTAAGTGCATGGGTCAGAAGTGTGTAATATAGAGAGTGCATGGGTGAGGAGTGTATGAAGTAAAGAGTGCAAAGGTCAGGAGTGTGTAATGCAGGGAGTGCATGGGTCGGGAGTGCATAAAATTAAAAGGTGAACGGGTCAGGAGTGTATAATGCAGAGAGTGCATGGGTAAGGAGTGCATAAAGTAAAGAGTGCATGAGTCAGGAGATGTTTAATGCAGAGAGTGCATGGGTCAGGAGTGTATAAAGTAAAGAGTGCACGAGTCAGGAGTGTGTAATGCAGAGAGTGCAAGGGTCAGAAGTGCATAAAATTAAAAATCGAACGGGTCAGGACTCGCAGAGAGTGCATGGGTCAGGAGTGCATAAAGTAAAGAGTGCACAGTTTAGGAGTGTGTAATACAGAAAGGGAAATGGTCAGGAGTGCATAAGGTAAAGAGTGCATGGGTCAGTAGTGTGTAATGTACAAAGTGCATGGGTCAGGAGTGTGTATTGCAGAGAATGCATGGGTCAGGAATGCATAAAGTAAAGAGTGCACAGTTTAGGAGTGTGTAATGCAGAAAGCGGAATGGTCAGGAGTGCATAAGGTAAAGAGTGCATGGGTCAGTAGTGTGTAATGTACAAAGTGCATGGGTCAGGAGTGTGTATTGCAGAGAATGCATGGGTCAGGAGTGCGTAAAGTAAAGCATGCACAGTTCAGGAGTGTGTAATGCAGAGAGCACAAGAGTCAGGAGTGATTAAAGAAAGCTTGAGAACAGGCTTGTTCATTGTGCACCCATTTACACCCCCTTTTCCCCATTTCTGGCTTATTTACTAAACAACTTTTTCCTGTTGAATTCCTATTACCTGTCCTTAAATGACAAATAAGTTCTGCAACTGCTAGGCAACATGGGCCTTCCCCCTAACAACCAAGAATGATTGGCATCCCTTTCCTAAATAAGGGACAAACTAAATCAATATGGTGAGCACCGATTTACTTTCTGGGACACTCCCGTACTATACAGGATCGGTGGCAACCCTATTGGACACTGAAGGAGCAGCAGCTGCAGCACACTGACGAGGTCGTCTCTCTGCACTCTTCTCATGTTAGCATATCCAATATCAGCACACCTAATTGGCCCAAGTGTTTACCCAAGCACGGATTGATGAAAGTGTACCGTAAGTGTTTTTGAAAGCTTGCATCTTAAAATATATTCAGGTATCCACATGACTACCCAAAGCTAACACAGTTCAATACTTTTCTGCTAGAAGATTTTCAGATAGGAAGTTTGCATGGTCTTTAGAGTGCCACAAATCTGGGCTGAATCCAGAACTTCAGAATAAAACAAACAGAAGAAAGAACCAACACATTTCGGGGGCTTAGGACTCCCCTTCATCAGGATAAGAGATCAAGACATTATAAATAAAATGAGTATATGAAAGAACAATTAGGTGTCCTAACTGATAGATAAATTCTACTACATATGACGGATATAATATTATATATAAAAAGCACTAATAAAATTAGAGGCAGCATTATCTTTGGATTATAAATGAAAAATAAAAATTTGTACAAGACCACAAAACACTATCATCCCCCTGGCAGGACCCTCGTAAAAAATTAAAACGCCTGCCCTATTGCCCATATTTATCTTGGTAAGCCAACTAGCACAAAGCTAAATTTATCCCTCCCGCTCCTGACACAGCCCATTCAAACGTGCACCTGCCATGCGGTAGTTGAAATAGCTTATGTAGGATGGCAGTCAGGGCCCCCCACATGCTCTCCGGATCTACTGCAGTGGAGCATGTAAGGCTTGCTGGATAATCGGCCCCACTGAAATCCGGTATGCCTTCCACAACAAGGGATCTCCGAGCTCGACTGTGTTATTTTTAGCAGGGAAAACATTTTAAGAGCCTATTCATGCATGCCCTAAAACAGGATCATTTAAAAGTAGTATTCTTTTTAAAAGCAAAATGTTTTTGGCAAGGAACCAAGACATACCAGGCCTCATGATTGAGTGTCTGAGAAAAGGACTGTCTGTTTTTGTATGTGGCAATCAGAAGTGATTGGTTCTGCAATATTCGAACTGGTCCAGGACTGTGTGACTGATGCCGCGTACACACGACCGGTCTTCCCGACGGACTTTCGGCGGAGTTCCGACTGACTTTTCCAAATGAACGGACTTGGCCACCCACAATCACACCAAAGTCCGACAGATTCAAACGTGATGCCGTACGACCGGACTAGAATAAGGAAGTTCGTAGCCAGTAGCCAATAGCTGCCCTAGCGTTGGTTTTCATCCGTCGGACTAGAATACACACGAGCGGATTTCTCGATAGGAACTGGGTCTGGCGGAGTTCTGGCGAAAAAATTTGAAACATGTTCTATTTCTAAAGTCCTTCAGATTTTTGGACAGCAAAGGTCCGATGGAGCTCACACACAATCGAATTGTCCGACGGATTCGCTCTGTCGGACCTTTGCTGTCGAAAAGTCCAGTGGTGTGTATGTGGCATAAGGGTAATGCAAGCAGTTGTTCACTTACAGTCATTAGATTGTCAGCCCTAAACCTATAACAAACAGGTGTAGCCAGGTCCACCTCCCCTTGCCCCCTACCCTTGGTGATGTGCTTTGTCTAGCACAGTGGAACACACAGTGATCAAAGGAGGAACCTACAAAGCAGCTCTATACCTGTAACACCAAGTGTAGCCAGGTCCACTTTCCCTGACCACCTTCCCTTAGTAATGTCCTCGATCTGGCACAGTGGAACATACAGGAGCCAAGGTAGGGCTGTACAAAGCAGCCCTAAATGTCTAACAGCAGGTGTAGCCAGGTTCACCTCCTCTCACCTCCTTCTCGTAGTGATGTCCTCAATCTGGCACAGTGAAACAGCAAACAGTGGCCATGGGGGGACCCTACAAAGCAGCACTGAACCTCTAACAACAGGTGTAGTGAGATCCACCTCCTCTTTCTGTCTACCCTTGATGATGTCCTTGGTCTAGCCAACAGTGTACTATGGACACAGAAGGACTCTACACAGTAGCCTAAAACCTCTATCAGCGAGTGTAGCCAGGTCCACCTCCCTTTGATGATATCCTTGATCTAGCCCAGGGAAACAGCATACAGTGGATATGGAAGGACCCTACACAGTAGTCCTAAACCTCTAGCAGCAGGTCTAGCCTCTTATTGCCTTCTTCCCTTGGTGATTTCCTTAGTCTGAAAAATGTACAGCGGCCACAGGTGAACCCTATATAGTAACCCTAAATCTTTAACAGCAGGTATAGCCAGGTCCACCTCCTCCTGCCTCCTTTCCTTGGTGATGTCCTCAATCTGGCACAGGGGAAAAGAATACCATGGACACAAGAGGATCCTACATAGTAGCCCTAAACTTCTAATAGCAGTTGAAGCCAAGTTCACCTCTCCTTGCCTCCTTTCCTTGTTGATGTCCTGGGTCTGGCATGGCAGAACAGCATACAGTGGCCCTGGGAGGATCCTAGAAAGCAGCCAAAACCTTTAACAAAAGATCTATCCAGGTCAACCTCCCCTTTGCATCCACCCTTGATGATGTCCTTAGTCTAGCACAGGGATCACCCAAACTTTCTAAACAAAGGTTCCATTTCCTGTCCTACAGATTGGGGGGGGGGCTGGCTGGACTAGAGCCAGTAGGAGAAGAAAATGTCCTAGTGGTGGCCAGTGGTAGTAAATAATGCCCTAACTTTGGTGTTAGTAGTGCCACATCATTGATGTCAGTGGAAGGAATAGTGCCCCATTGTTGGTGTCATTGGAAAGCATTCTGCTCCCTCCTTGGTGTCAGTTGGAGGAATTGCACCCCATTGTTGGTGTCAGTGGGGGGAATAGCGCCCCATCATTGGTGTCAGTTGGAGGAATTGTGCCTCATTGTTGGTATCAGTGGGGGGAATAGTGCCCCATCATTGGTGTCGCTGGAAAGAACTCTGCCCCATCGTGGGTGTCAGTGGGAGTAATTGTGTCCTTTGATTTGTGTCAGTGGGGGGAATAGTGCCCCATTGGTGTCAGTGGGAAGAATAGTGGTTCATCGTTGGTGTCAGTGGGAGGAATAGGGGTTTAACATTGGTGTCAGTGGGAGGAATAGTGGACCATTGTTGGTGTCAATGGAAGAAATTATTCCCTATCATTGATGTCAATGGGAGGAATATTGCCCCATTGTTGGTGTCAATGGAATAATATGTGTCCTTTTGATGGTATCAGTGGGAGGAATAGTGCCCCATTGTTAGTGTCAGCAACAGGAATTATGCACTATGGTTGTTGTCAGTGGATGGAATAGTGCCCCAAGGGCCAGATAAAGGCAAGCAAAGGCATCCGGCTCCAGGGTCACAGTTTGGAGACCACTGGTCTAGCGCAAGGGAAGAGCGTGCAATGGACACAGAAGAATCCTAGCTATAAACTTTTAACAGCAAGTCTAGCCATGTTCACCTTCTCTTGCCCCCTTCCCTCGGTGATGTCCACAGTCTGGTACAGTGGAACAGAAGATTGTGGGCACAGGAGGACCCTAAATAGTAGTCCTTAACCTCTAAAAGCAGGTGTAGCCAGGTCCACCTCCCCTTGCCTCCTTCCCTTGTTGGTGTCCTTGGTCTGTAACAGTGGAACAGCATACGGTGGACACAGTAGAACCATATATAGTAGCTTTAAGCCTCTAAAGCAGGTGTAGCTAGGCACACTTCCCCCTTGCCTCCTTCTCTTGGTGATGCCCTTCATCTAGCATAATAGAATGGAGTACAGTGGGCACAAGAGGACTCTACAAAGCTTGGCCTAGGAGGAAGCAAAAAGGAAAAAAGGTTCGCCTGGCAAAATTATGAAAATAATTGTAGATCTGTATGCGGATCTGTACTCATTAATGCATCCCTAAATCCGGTCAATAGGGGAAACCCCAAGGGTTCCCTTAGGTAGCCTACTTGTCTACTTAAGTCTGAGTAAGTCTTTATTGTATGTAACAAGAAGCCAGAAGAAAACGCCAGCGTGTTTCCAGGCATCCAAACTCTATCTGACTAGTGACCCATACCATTGTATCTAAAACCTCTATATTTTTCAGCAAATTCTCTAGTAATCTGCTTAATCATAGCTAGAATACAAGCCTTAATAAAGGGGGATTTTTGGCTTCGAAACGCGTTGGCTTTTTCCTTCTGGTTTCTTGTCCCATGCAGTAAGAATGACTGAACCTTGACCAGATAAGTGGTACTGTCATCCTTATTAACCTATTTCGGTCTCTGCGCTGTGTGGCGGAGCTGTGTAAGTCTCACAACTGGATGGACAGAATTACAAGTCCTTTGGCAGGTAAAACAACTCCCGTAGACTGTGTGTTTTTTTCAGAATCCAAGCCCTGATGAGGAGTGATTGGAGTTTTCTTACTGACTTCTGCCACATGCAATAAAGACTTAAGCTGGCTATACACTAGTAGATTTTTTGTTTTTAGGAACGTTCTTTCGATTTTCTAATCATTATTGGGGTCAAATCGTCATTCAATTCTGACGGCAAGGACCAGAAAATTCTAACAAGATGGAAATATTTTTCACAAACAAATTTCTTAACAGTGTATGTGATTTTCATTTGGTAAAGTCCATTTGTTTCAAAATTGAATGTTAGAAAAAAATGTAAGCACTTTTGAACACCATTCATGAAGCCATCAAGACCATAACCAGATGGGTGGCACTGTCCGTCTTATTGACCTTTTTTAGGGGTGTGCAGTGATGTTGAACTGTGTAAATCTCAGGACTGGATGGACAGAAATGCAAGTCCTCTGGTAGGTAAGACAGCTCCCAGTGATATATTTCAGATTCCAAGCCCTGGTGAAGGGAGATTTCTGACCCCGGAACGTGTTGGGCATTTGTTCTGCTTTTTTGTTATGTACAATATACCTTAAAAACCTTCTTCAAGGTTGTATAAATCTCAGAACTAGATGGACAGAATGCAAAGTCCTTCGGCAGGTAAAACAGCTCCCATCAATACATTTCAAATTTCCAAGCCTTGATGAAGGGGGATTTCTGACCCTGAAACCCCAACAAGACCAGTGACACACTCATCCTTATTACCTTGTTCAGGGTTGTGCTGTAGGGTTGTTTTGT
The DNA here is from genome assembly GCF_037356315.1 of Lithobates pipiens. Lineage (NCBI taxonomy): Eukaryota > Metazoa > Chordata > Amphibia > Anura > Ranidae > Lithobates > Lithobates pipiens. The sequence continues at coordinate 57,775,609 of NW_027507791.1, forward strand.
GTAAATCTCAGAATTGGATGGACAGAAATGCAAGTCTTTGGCAGGTAAAACTCCTCCATTTGATAGAAATGTTAAAATCCAAGTCCTGATGAAGGGGATTTCTGACCCTGAAACACGTTGGTTATTTGGATTTTTTTTTTTTTTTGGTGCAATGAGGACTTACCGGACTTCTTACTCTTCTTATTACCTCCTTCAGGGTTGTTCTGTGTAATCTCAGAACTGGATTGACAAATAAAAGCCTTTGACAGGTAAAATATATGCGTTTCAGAATCCAAGCCCTGATGAGGGGGGGGGGAATCTGAACCCGAAACACATTGGTATTCTGATTGTTTAGCTCATACCATATAAAGACTTACTGGACCTTAACCAGACAAGTGTCACCCTCATCCTTTTTAACTTCTTCAGGGTTGTGCTGTTGGGCTGAGCTGTGTAGATCTCAGGACTGGATGGACAGGAATACAAGTCGACCTGCTGAGGGGGGATTTCTGACCCTGAAACACGTTGATATTCTGATTTATTAGCTCATGCCATATAAAGACTTTCTGAACTTTAACCAGACAAGCACCACCCTCATCCTTATCACTTGGCGGCACAGTGGTGTAGTGGTTAGCACTCTCACCTAGCAGTAAGAAGGGTCGCTAGTTCAAATCCCAACCACGACACTACCTGCCTGGAGTTTGCATGTTCTCCCGGTGCCTGCGTGGGTTTCCTCCCACACTCCAAAGACATGCAGGTAGGTTAATTGGCTTTTGTCCAAAATTAGCCCTAGTATATGAATGGGGACCTTGGATTGTGGGCTCCTTGAGGGTAGGGACTGATGTGAGTGTACAATGTACAGGGATAGGAACAATTGTAGACACTCAGGTTGAACTGGATGGACTGGTGTCTTTATTCAACCTTACTAACTATGTAACTATGTTCTTCAGGGTTGTGCTGTGGGGCTGAGCTGTGTAGATCTTAGGACTGGATGTACAAGTCTTTGGCAGGTAAAATATATCTGTTTCAGAATTTAAGCACTAATGAGGGGGGGATTTCTGACCCCGAAACACGTTGGTATTCAGATTGTTTTTCGCTCATGCCATATAAAGACTTATTAACAAGCACCACCCTCATCATTATCACCTTCTTCAGGGTTGTGCTGTTGCTGAGCTGTGTAGATCTCAGAACTGGATGCACAAATGCAAGCCTTTGGCAGATAAAATATATCTGTTTTAGAGTTCAAGCCCTGATGAGGGGGAATTTCTGACCTCGAAACACGTTGGTATTCAGATTTTTTAGCTCATGCCATATAAAGACCTACTTGACCTTAACCAGACAAACACCACCCTCATCCTTATCACCTTCTGCAGGGTTGTGCTGTGGGGCTGAACTGTGTAGATCTCAGGATTGGATGGGCAGAAATACAAGTCGCCCTGATGAGGGGGGATTTCTGAACCTGAAACACGTTGGTATGCAGATTTTTTAGCTCATGCCATATAAGGACTTACTGGACCTTAACCAGACAAGTGTCACCCTCATCCTAATCAACTTCTTCATGGTTGTGCTACGGGGCTGAGCTGTGTAGATCTCAGGACTGGATGGACAGACATACAAGTCTTTGGCAGGTAAAATATGTGTTTCAGAATCCAAGCACTGATGAGGGGAGGTTTCTGACCTTGAAACACGTTGGTATTCAGATTTTTTAGCTCATGCCATATAAAGACTTACTGGACCTTAACCAGACAAACACCACCCTCATCCTTATCACCTTCTGCAGGGTTGTGCTGTGGGGCTGAGCTGTGTAGATCTCAGGACTGGATGGGCAGAAATACAAGTCGCCCTGATGAAGGGGGATTTCTGACCCCGAAACACGTTGGTATTCAGATTTTTTTTTATAGCCCATGCCATATAAAGACTTACTGGACCTTAACCAGACAAGCGCCACCCTCATCCTTATCACCTTCTTCAGGGTTGTGCTGTGGGGCTGAGCTGTGTAGATCTCAGGACAGGATGGAAAATTACAAGCCTTTGGCAGATAAAATATATCTGTTTCAGAATCCAAGCACTGATGAGGGGAGGTTTCTGACCCCGAAACACGTTGGTATTCAGATTTTTTTAGCTCATGCCATATAAGGACTTACTGGACCTTAACCAGACAAGCGCTACCCTCATCCTTATCACCATCTTCAGGGTTGTGCTGTGGGGCTGAGCTGTGTAGATCTCAGAACTGGATGGGCAGAAATACAAGTCGCCCTGATGAAGGGGGATTTCTGACCCCGAAACACGTTGGTATTCAGATTTTCTTTTTTTTTTAGCTCATGCCATATAAAGACTTATTGGACCTTAACCAGACAAGTGTCACCCTCATCCTTATCACCTTCTTCAGGGTTGTGCTGTGGGGCTGAGCTGTGTAGATCTCAGGACTGGATGGCCGAAAGTTCAAAGACATTTATCACCAACGGAAAAGTCGAGAAGATATGATTACCTCCAATACTTCAGAGGCACACGCCACTCGTGATGTCCGCCGTTGCATTTTTACTACGCAGCCCATAAAAACAGGTCAGCTTTCGCCTTCCATTGGCCTCTCCGGTTATTTATTTTGTTTTATTGCGGCACGTTCTTCCAGGTCGCGATCGTAAACCCGGAACGATCGTCCCCCTCACATGTTGCCTGTTAATGGCTCACACATGTAATCGCATCAAGCGAGGCGTCCCGGGGCGGGTGATTGATTTGATTTAGTGATATTTTGCAGAGAAACGCACACCGAGGAGATGCGCGGGCCAAGAGCGTTCTCCCATGGGGGTAACTCCAACCAGGTGCCTGCGGAGGACGGGGGAGGGGGGGGAGCAGCCATATTGGATTTGTCAAGGGGGCCTCTGGGGAGCATGCTAAGTAATGCATCACTAATGGGTTCAGATTGGGTCTGCTAACAGCTGGCGGACAGGTTGTGGGAGCCGAGCAGGAGAAGCCGCGCCGGAGATACGTCGGGTGTTCCTTACCGGTGTGATCCGGAGATGAGAGGACTTTCCAGGCTTCTTCCTCTCTAAACCTGGCACATGCCACTGCAGTGTATTTCCTATCAACCGCTGGGCTGCAGCAGCTGGAGGAGGTAGCAGAGCAAGCAGTGGAATTGGTTACGTTATTCTTCTTTTAGCCAGGGCCGGGACAAGGGGTGGGCAGGAGGGTCGCCGGCCATGGGCACTGCAGTATTATATGAGGTGGGGGGCACTGCAAGGAGAGAGAGAGGAGGAATTTGTTGGGAGGGGGCATCTGGGGGGTTTCAAATTTGGGGGGGGTGTGCTAGGAGCGGTGATTTAGGTTGAGAGGGAGGATTTGTGCCAGAAGAGGCGATATGGTAGAGGGAGGGGATTTGTTTTTCCAGGGGAAATTTGTTTGGGGGGGTATTTGTGCTAGTTGGGATGATTGGGGGGCGATTGTGGCAGGAGGGGAAATTTGGAGGAGGGAGGGATTTAGGGTGGGTGGAGAGGATGTGTAATGGGAAAGGTGCAAGGGAAAAGGAGGTGGGATTTCAGCAGGGGGGTGGATTTATACTGGGAGGAGGGGATATTTGTGCTGGAAGGGGGAGATTTGGAGTGTGGGGAGAGGATCTGTACTTGGAGGGGTGGCATTTTTTGTGGGGGGGGGATTAGTTTTGTGCTGGGGGTTTGGGGATGGGGGGCAAAAATTGTACCAGGAGCAGGGATTTCAGCGGGGGAGGATAGATTTGTACTGGAAGGAGGGGGTATTTGTGTCATTTGTGATGGGGGGGTTTGGGGGTGGGGGGCAAAGATTTTAGCTGGGAGGTGAGATTTCAGCAGGGGTGGATTTGTACTGGGAGGAGGAGATTTGGAGTGGGGGAAGAGGATCTGTACTTGGAGGTGTGGCATTTTTTTGGGGGGCATTTGTGCTGGGGGGTTTGGGGATGGGGGCAAAATTGTATCGGGAGGAAGGATTTCAGCGGGGGGGGGGTGGATTTATACTGGAAGGAGGGGATATTTGTGCATGTGTACATGGGGGGTTTTGGGGGGGGAATTTGTGCTGGGGGCTTTGGGGTGGGGTGCAAAGATTTCTGCTGGGAGGTGGGATTTCAGCAGGGGTAGATTTATACTGAGAGGAGGGGGTATTTGTGCTGGGAGGGGGAGATTTAGAGTGGGCGGAGAGGATCTGTACACAGAGGGGTGACTTTTTTTGGGGGGGGGGGCATTTGTGCTGGCGGGTTTGGGGGGCAAAAATTGCACCAAGTGGATGGATTTCAGTGGGGGAGGATGGATCTGTACTGGAAGGAGGTGGTATTTGTGGCATTTGTGCTGGGGGGGTTTGGGGGTGGGGAGGCAAAGATTTTAGCTGGGAGGTGGGATTTCAGCAGGGGTAGATTTTTACTGGGAGGAGGAGGGATTTCAGCAGGGAGGGTGGATTTGTACTGAAAGGAGGGGGTATTTCTGCATGTGTACACGGGATGTTTTTTTTTGGGGGGGGTGCATGTGTGCTGGGGGGTTTGTGGGTGGGGGGGCAAAGATTTTAGCTGAAAGGTGGGATTTCAGCAGGGGTGGATTTGTACTGGGAGAAGGGGGCATTTGTGCTGGAAGGGGGAGATTTGGAGTGGGGGAAGAGGATCTGTACTCGGAGGGGTGGCGTTTTTTTGGGGGGGGGGGGCATTTGTGCTGGGAGGTTTGGGGATGGGGGCAAAAATTGTACCAGGAGGAGGGATTTCAGCAGGGGGGTGGATTTGTACTGAAAGGTGGGGGTATTTGTGCATGTGTACATGGGGGTGTCTTTTGAGGGGGGGGGGCATTTGTGCTGGGGGGGTTTGGAAGTGGGGCAAAGATTTGTATTGGGAGTTGGGATTTCGGCAGGGGTGGTTTGTATTAGGATAGGAGATTTGGAGGGGGGGGGGATGTGTGGGGGGGGGTTCTTTTTTTTTTTTATTTGTTAATTTTTTTCATTTCTTTTTTTTTTTTTTTTTTATGTATTTATTTTTTTGAGTGGTGGGGTTTAAATATATTTGAAGGGCCCATTTCTGGTGCGTTTTGTTAGCGCGTAATGTTTAGTTTCTTGTCGCGTTTTATTAGGGCAGCCCGTTCAAATGAGAGGGCTGCCAATGCAACACAACGTAAAAAAGCAGACATAAAAAAAAAATACGCGCATGCGTGGCACCACAACGCACACCAGTTTGTTACCATGCATTGTGGCGCACTGTTACACACACGCGTTGGAGTGTGGCGTTGCCTTAGTGCATTGGGGTGCCCATCAAAAAAAAAAAAATCGCACTGCACCGCGCAGTGTGTTACCGCCCGCGTCATCGCAATACACTGCAGCGCCAACGTCTGTTTTCAGCCTCGAGTGGCGCCCTCTGTAATTTGCGGTCCCGCTCGCTGTCCTAGCAGGAAAGTCGCACCGGGTTAGGCAACGACAACCATAGTAAAATATGTAATAAGGAGAAGGCAGACCACCCACAGGAGGCTGACATGTGCAGAACGGATAACAGCCGACTGTCAGAAGGGTGAAGGGTACAGGTGTCCCCGTGTGGCACGCAGCGCCCCGTCCCGCTCACACATAGGTGTCATATTTGCTGCACATGTCGCTCTGAGATGAAAGGGTCACTTTTCAGTTGGAGAGCCATTTACAGATCTCACCCTCCTCCACCCTCCTTCCCAGAACACCCATCTGTCAAAAGCAAACCGTGCAATGTGGACAGACAGCCGCCCCCCCCCCATGTCAGGACAGCCGCCCCCCCCCCGACAAACCATAACGAGGGGAAGACGGGGGGGGGGGGGGGGGGGCATGGAAAACTGCGATACGCCGGCAGAAAAAACGTACAACCGTACATAGACCCCCATGAAGAAATATTCTGTCTAAAATAAATGTACCATCTTTAATCTGGAACGCTCACAACCAGCTGTTTATTTACTTTCTTTTCTTTCTTTTTTTAATGTATTTTTTTATTTTATTTTTGTATTTGTTTTTATGTTATTTATATTTGGAATTATTTTGTTTATTTTCTTTCTTTTTTTAATGTATATTTTTCATCCATTTACCTTATTTATAATCGCTGTGTTATGTATTTACTTTATTTATATATTATTTTGTTTACTTAATTTTTTTATTTACTTTATGTGTTAAGCCCCATATACACTATCATATTTTTTGCTGTTTTTTTCCTTCCGATTTACCAAAACCATATAATATGAGGTCAAATCAATTTGTTCAATTTGTATGCAATCAGGCAAGACCTGGTTTTGGTAAATCTGAAGGAAAAGGTCAGAAGAAAATCTGATAGTGTGTATGGGGCTTTAGCCTATTTTGTTTTTTATTTCTTTATTGTATTTATATTTGTTACTATTTATTTTTTATTTTTTTAGTTCACTTTTCACTTTATAATTATTTTGTTTGCTTTATTTTATTTATTTATATGTATTATTATTTTATTTTGTTTTTTATTTCTTGTTTTTTTTTTTTTTTATCTCAAACAAAGCTTTAATAAACTATTTATGCAAGCATTACAAAGTTCAGAACTTATGCACCACAGTGATACACTTATGTATATTTTGTTTGTTCTATGTTTTTTCAATCTTTATTTTATTTATATGTGTAATTATTTTTTTTTTAACTCTTTCTTTTATTTATATGTGTAATTATTTTGTTTGTTTGTTAAATCTTTCTTCCATTTATATGTGTAATTATTATTAATTTTTTTATTATTCTTTCTTTTATTTATATGTGCAATTATTTTGTTTGTTTTATTTTTCTCTAATATTTCTTTTATTTATAAGTGTCATTATTTTGTTTGTTTTATTTTCTTTCAATCTTTCTTTTATTTATATGTGTCATTTTTTTTTATCGTTCTTTTATTTATATGTGTAATATTTTTATTTTTTTGTTTAAATCTTTCTTTTATTTATATGTGCAATTATTTTATTTGTTTTATTTTTTTTCAATCTTTCAGTTATATGTCTAATTATTTTGTTTGTTTTATTTATTTTCTTCAATCTTTCTTTTATTTATATATATATATATGTAATTTTTTTTCAATCTTTCTTTTATTTATAAAGTGTAATTTATTTTATTTGTTTTATTTTTTCATTATATCTGTTATTTGTGTAATTATTTTGCTTGTTTTTTTTTCAATCTTTCTTTTATTTATATGTGTCTTTTTTTTATTGTTCTTTTATTTATATGTGTAATTATTTTGTTTTATTTTTTTCAATTTTTCTTTTATTTATATGTGCAATTATTTATTTTTTTCAATCTTTCATTTATATGTGTAATTATTTTGTTTGTTTTATTTTCTTTCAATCTTTCTTTTATTTATATGTGTGTAATTATTGTATTTTTTATTTTTTTTTCAATCTTACATTTATATGTGTAATTATTATGATTTTTTTTAATCATTCTTTTATTTATATGTGTAATAATTAGTTTTTTATTAAATCTTTCTTTTATTTATATGTGTAATTATTTTGTTTGTTTTATTGTTGCATTTATTTACTTACTATTTTTATATTTTTGGGACACACAAAGGCGGACAGGAGCAGAGTCAGGAATTGTGATTGGAGATCTCGAGACATCTGAGAAGGCGGGATCTGATTCCGCTCACGGGACTCCACCTATAACGAAAACCTCACTTTGGGGTGGAGTGGCCCTCGAAGAACGGCAGGTTCTCCTACAACGAGGAGGTTCCCTTTAATGGCGGTACAAGTGATAATATTCCCGCACAGCTGTCCGCACCGGCTCCTAATCTGCTGCACAGATCGAGGACGAGGGCGGGGGGGGGGGGGGGGGGGGCCGGGAACAGGACACCGGTGTGAGCGGATTCCCGGAGCAGCTGGGCCAGCCCGGACCACAAACACGGCATTTGTGCTGATATCCGAGACCCCGCTAATGTCTTTTCCAGTCAACGTGATCGGCCTGAAAGGAAGACTGTCTGTGCTGTGCACCGCAACCAATCGATGGCGGTTGGGTGTCCAGGACCAGCCCTGCAATCAGAGATTGTACAATCAGATTGTAACGTGTGCGGCGAGCTTTAAATGTAAGCTACTGATATAGCGCCAAAGACTTGAAATCTGGCCGTACGATCTTCATAAGATCTACCAACAAGTATGTAGTGCGAGGGCCGTCCTGATTGGACACCAATTGATTGAGTAGCTCCTCATATTATATGCTCTTGGTAAATCTTAACCAATTCTTGACCGCACTATAGCCGACAGATGGCCTACAGCGCGGTCGCCCGGTTCTGTCGGGGCGTCCATGGACGTTCTCCCAGATCCGCGCACCCCCCGCTGGGGCACGCTCTGTGATCACTGTGTCCTTTGGACATAGCTGATCCCACATCAGGGTAAAGAGCCTTTATCATGTGGTCAGCTGTATCCAATCACAGCTGATCACATGTGAACAGACTTGCCGGTTATCGGTATTCCTTTCCTCACACGCTGTCTCGGCATGAGGAGAGGCGAGTCGGGAACCTGGCAAGTGTGAAAGGGCACATTTACACTGATAATCGGAGCACTGATTATCAGCAGCATCAAATGGGGCAATCAGTGCCAGTACTGCCCGTCAGTGCCACCTCATCAGCGCACATCAGTGCAGACTATCAGTGGCTATCAGTGGCCATCAGTGCAGATTAGTGCAGACTATCAGTGCCGCTTCATCAGTGCAGACTATCAGTGCAGCCTCATCATCGCCCATCAGTGCAGACTATCTGTGCCCATCACTGCAACCTCATCAGTGCCCATCAGTGCAGCCTCATCAGTGCCCATCAGTGCAAACTATCAGTGCCCATCACTGCCACTTCATCAGTACAGACTATCAGTGCACATCAGTGCAGCCTCATCATCGCCCATCAGTGCAGACTATCAGTGCAACCTCATCAGTGCCCATCAGTGCAGCCTCATCAGTAACCATCAGTGCAAACTATCAGTGTCCTTCAGTGCCGCTTCATCAGTGCAGACTATCAGTGCACATAAGTTCCGCCTCATCAGTGCAGCCTCATCAGCGCCCATCAGTGCAGACTATCAGTGCCCATCAGTGCAGCCTCATCAGTGGCCATTAATGCAGTCTTATCAGTGCCCTTCAGTGAAGACTATTAGTGCCCATCAGTGCAGCCTATTAGTGCCCATCAGTGCAGCCTCATCAGCACTCATCAGTGCAGACTATCAGTGCCCATCAGTGCAGCCTCAACAGTGGCCATCAGTGCAGCCTCATCAGCGCCCATCAGTGCAGCCTCAGCAGTCACCATCAGTGCCCATCAGTGCCCTTCATCAGTGCAGACCATCAGTGCCGCCTCATCAGGTCAGCCCCATCAGCGCCCATCAATACAGCTTATAAGTGCCCATCAGGGCAGACTATTAGTGCCCATCAGTGCAGCCTTGTCAGTGGCCATCAGTGAAGCCTCATCAACGCCCATCAGTGCAGCCTATTAGTGCCTATCAGTGCAGCCTCATCAGTGGCCATCAGTGCAGACTATCAGTGCTCATCAGTGCAGCCTATTAGTGACTATCAGTGCAGCCTCATCAGTGGCCATCAGTGCAGACTATCAGTGCCGCCTCATCAGCACACATCAGTACAGCCTAGCAGTGCCTATTAGTGCCACATATCAGTGCCTCCTCATCACCGCTGCCTATTAGTGCAGCCTCATTAGCGCACATCAGTAAAGGAGAAAAATTACCTGTTTGCTAAATTTTATAACAAACCATGAAAAACATTTTTTTTTTCAATTGTGATTGAAAGTGTGACGGAGCTGAAATTGGCCTGGGCAGGAAAAGGGGGTAAAAAAGTGCCCAGTAGGCAATGGTTAAAGTCACCGAGACTTTAAGTTGCACAGATGTGAATGGTACTCATTGGAAAACATGGGGTGCGACTTGTCATGCGACTTTGGGGTCCAAAGTGCAAATGGGGACTGAAAGCCATATTCAACCCAAAAGCAAACATATTATATTGCAGCTTGCCCATTTTTAGATGTGATGGCTGCATTCGTTTTCCTTTTTTAGTCTTTCATTCTTCTATTTTTCATCTGGCGATCCAACCAGAAAGTCTGTTGTTTTTCAAAAGCACACGCTCTCCAGCAGAATGTATCAGTTTACAGGGATGAGGCAAACCATTTCTCACTGATGGGTGAGACAAAATGATCAGCTTTTATTTATTCATGTAAAACCTTTATTCTAATTAGAATAAACACTGTTTGCTGTAACTGCTTATAAAGTATCAGCTGGAGTTTGGCTTCAATTTAATAGTGTATTTAAATCTGCTAGTCCATCTAACATTCCACTACCCCCCCCCCCCCCCCGACTGACAATGCTGCTTTCTGCAGTACATCCTATGCTCCTTCATCCAGAGTGGGGAGCGCGCTAATACAGGAGGTGTGTTACTGGCCAGATCACCAAATGAAAACAGAGGGAGAAAAAAGCCTTAAAGAAAAAAAGAAAACAAATGCAGCCACTACATCTAAGGATGGGTACGCTGCAATATATTATGTTTTTTGGTTTCATACTGCTTCAAATCCCCAAACATTATATATTTTCTGAAAGGAGACACCTTGAAAAAAAAAAATAGTGATAGTTCCAATTTTAATGCGATACTAGTGAAATATTTCAGTAAAAGATACAGCAAAGTGGATTTTAGGGCAAAAGAACACAATATATGACTCTTTTTTTTGGTAAAATATAGAAGATGAAGTTGTGCCGAGTAAATAGATACCCAACATGCCAAAAAATAAATAAAAAATGGTGTGTGCCTGGGAATAGACAACAAACTTCGGAATCCTCTATTCTCTATAAGCGATGCTTACAGCGCCCCCTACAGGTCATCAGATTACAAGTCACCGTGAATATTGGACCCAGAATTATTATTCTCTCACTCTGGCATGCCAATATGTAATGTGTAGTAGTGCAATCAAGGTTTTGGTGCATAGGCACCCCCCTATGCGTACGTTTACATGCATATGTGCATCTATGTAAAGAGTTTTTTTAGGAGGGGGTTAAGGTCTTGAGTCTAACTTTTTTGTTCCACTTTATTACTATAAAAAAAGAGACCAATAGCCCCCTGCTGCCCTCCATTGAAGCTAATAGAGGGCGGAATGTGTTCCATTAGCTTCTTCCCTGGCCACAGTGGCCTAGGAAAGTGACAGAAGAATCTGGAGGCGATGTAATAGACGTCACTTCAAGGTTCTTACTATGTTCCACTTTATTGCTATTAAAAAAGAGACCAACAGCCCCCCCTATGTGGTAGCATGATCACTTTGACTTCTCTTTAATGACTCACCTGCCCTCCATTGAAGCTAATAGAGGGCAGAATGTGTTCCATTAGCTTCTTCCCCGGCCACAGTGGCCTAGGAAAGTGACAGAAGAACCTGGAGGCGACGTAATGGACATCACTTCAAGGTTCTTACTAAGTAGGGGAGATCAATGAAAAGATGCTCTGCTATGCCGGTCCCTGGCCCACAGGTGTGGCAGTGTAGACCAGACTATGTGGTGGGGGAAGGGGTGGGCAACACTGCAGAGGGTCCAAAGAAGCCAACAAAAGGCTTGTCAGGATGCAGGAACAGAGCTGAGGCTGTCAATCAGCTGGAGGTTCCTCTCTGTCACCATTGTTCTCTTGGTGTCAGGAAAACTTGTCCGAAGTGATTCATGCTGCTAGCAGAGGAACAAAGCAGCTGACAAAAGTGACACTTCACCTGCTTTTCTTTCCAGAAGGACAGAGACATCAGGCATCATCCAGGGTCTACTTCCTAGACTGGGCTGGTGGCTCAGAGTTGACAACTCCTGACAACTGGAATATATATATATATATATATATATATATATATATATATATATATATATATATATATATATATATATATATATATATATATATATATGTCCTGTTAACTAGTGGTTGTTACAAGACCATAGCTACAACTGTGGTAGGCACAACTTCATGCAGAAGAGATGGAGGAACATCCGTTCCCCCATCTCCTCTGTGAAGGATGAATCATTGGAAGCGATGAGGATCTGGTCACTATCAGCTTCGCACTATAGAGGGATATGCTTTGTTCATATTTCATGACTGAGGTTTACAGTCACAGTAACTGATATTGCAGCTGTTGGTAGATGTTGGAGAGTTAAACCTCCTGATGGGTTCATCTATTCCGTGAGGATTCTGATGGTGAGATCTCTTTTGCTGGGTTTCTGGGTCTGCACAGCTGGACAATGTAAGGTGGGCACACAAAGGTGGGCGCAAACATTCAAATCTACCAGTAGGACAGGAGTAGAGCTGGGAATTATATCAGGGCGATCTCTATGCTGGAGCCTCCAAGGGATACAAGAAACCAGATTAGATTTGAGTAATTTCTTCTAGAAGATCATGCTGGCCATACTGTACTGTACTGATTGTAGAATCTTTGTTATATATACCAATAATGATGCAGTATGAACACCTACCTGCCTAGCTAAAAATAAATGGATTGTTCAGACAGACCCTCAATCTTCATTGCTGTTTTGTTAGTAAATCTAAAGGAGATGTGCCGAGACAGTCCCGCATTTAGGTGCTCTGTCCCGATGTCCCACCTTACAACCTCTGTGCAATCAATACTTGTCAACATATTCTTTCCCAGCCCCTGGGACAAAGCCATCCCTGCCAATGGCTCACATGTAACATGCCCCCGTTTTTGGGCAGTTCCATCCAGATTATGCCCATTTTCCAGGGAGGCCTGCCCCTATGCACTGATCAGGTGTGGTCTCCTAGGTGCAGTGTATCAGCGGTTTTCCTGAAGGCTACCGGTGCTTTCCCATAGACTTCTATTAGATTGGGGGTATTGTCCCGGGATCACAGCTTCGTTCCTTATTTCAGTTGCCGATTATGTGCAGTAACTCAATAAAAAAGGCTTGAGCGGGCAAGTCCTGCATAGTTAGGGGCAGGACTCCCTGGAAAATGGCCATAATCTGGATGGAATTACCCAAAATGTGGACATGTTACCTGTGGGCCGTTGGCGGGGCTGACTTTGTCCCGGGGGTGCTGGAAAGAATATGTATTGATTGCACAGAGGTTGTAAGGTGGATGATCCCAGGACAGAGCCTGGCATACAACATCGGGACAGAGCACCTAGGTGTGGGTGTCCCTTATTTTTGAGTCATTCCCTTTAAAGTTAATAGGGCCAAAAAAAGCACAATTCTGTCCCAAAGAAACTCACGTACCTTTTTGAGCTTGATGCCAATCCACAGATGTGCACAAGAGCAGAATCTCTCCCTCCCTGCCCCCTGATTGGCTGAGACAGCAGAGGGAGCCATTTGCTTCCGCTGCTGTCAATCACAGCCATTGAGGGAGGGAACAGGGGGCCAGGTCTCATAGGCTCACAGAGGCAGCTCGGGAGCAAGCATGCACAAGTGCCCCCAGAGCAGGCATCTTGCTCTGGGGGGGGGGGTACTCGTCAGGGGGAGGGGCCAGGAGCTCCGGCGGAGGACCTGAGAAGAGGAGGATTGGGCTGTTCTGTGCAGAACCATTGCACAGAGCAGGTAAGTATGACATGTTTGATATTTAAAAAAAAAAAAAAACAGGTACTTTATGGTCGCCTCTGCTTATAAAAACGTTCATCATATGCTCATTTTCAATAGTCTATTTCTACTTTCAATTATACAATTATACAAAACTGCATGCGTATACATACAAAATAAAAGAAGGGTTCCTTCACTTAAGCTGGCTATACACTTGTAGATTCACAAATATTCTTTGTACATTCGACGACCGGACGTTTGCCATTTAAGTACTTTAAAAATAGTTTTTGCTTTTTCTATTTAATTTTGGAATGAATGCGTTTGCATTAACAAAAATCACATGCCAGTGGCAGCTGGTGCTCAGAACTTTTTTTTTTTTTTGGGGGGGGGGGGGGCGCAAACAAACTGAAAAATTCTGAAAACACTGAAGAAAAACATCAATTGCAGCCTCACTCTGCCATCAATTACAGCCATTGTGCCCACCATATGCAGCCATTGTTCCCATCATATGCAACCTCTGTGCCCATCATATGCAGCCACTGTGCCCATCATACGTAACCTGTGTTCCAATCATATGCAGCCTCTGTGCCCACCATATGCAGCTTCTGTGACAATCATTTGCAGTCTCTGTGCCCATCGTATGCAGCCTCTGTGATCACCATATGCACCCTCTGTGCCCATCATGTGCAGCTTCTGTACCTACCATATGCAGCCTCTGTGCCCACCATATGCACCTTCTGTGCCCATCATATGCAGCTTCTGATCACCATATGCACCCTCTGTGCCCATCATATGCACCCTCTGTGCCCATCATGTGCAGCTATTGTACCCACCATATGCAGCCTCTGTGCCCACCATATGCACCTTCTGTGCCCATCATATACAGCTTCTGTGCCCATCATATGCAGCCTCTGTGATCACCATATGCACCCTCTGTGCCCACCATATGCACCCTCTGTGCCCATCATGTGCAGCTTCTGTACCCACCATATGCTGCCTCTGTGCCTACCATATGCACCTTCTATGCCCATCATATGCAGCCTCTGTTCTCATCATATGCAGCCTCTGTGCCCATCATATGCACCTTCTGTGCCCATAATATGCAGCTTCTTTGGCCATCATATGCAGCCTCTGTGCCTATCATATACAGCTTTTGTGCCCACCATATGCAACTACTGTGCTCATAATATGCAGCCACTGTGACCCCCCCATTCGCCCCCGCCATCAGACCATCACTTACCCCATGCGGGTGACGGCAGTGAGCTGTGGTGATGGGCAGGGGACGGCTCGTGCATCCTCCATAGTTCCTGTGTGTCTCCTCCATTCCGCGGGGCACGGACACCGGCAGTACCTCCCGGGAGGAGGTACGGCACTTACCGCGCTGTTGGGTCCTCTCTGCTTCTGTGTCAGCAACGGCGGTGGAGGAGTCCGACCCTCCAGCTTCCTCCCCTGTGTGTCTATTCCGCCAAAGCGCCGGGCATCCAGTAGGATGCCCGGCACTTTGGCCAATTGGGAAACAGCTCTCACTGACCTGCTTCCTGATTGGCGGGGAGGCACTGTTGTGTAAAAATAGGAAAAATTAATTCGCTATGGTCGCACAACAGGGTGGGATCAGGGCGCACTCTCTGCGCCTCGGGCCCACCCTTTTTTGAAGCCTATTAGAGACTCAGACTCTAATCAGGTGCTTCAAAAAAAAAAAAAAAAAAACACCCCCTCCCATGCTGGCCATAGGTGTCCATTCGTCCGGCATCCTGAAAGAGGCCGGGTGCATGGATAGGGAGGCGGCGGCAGGGACTGGGGGGTGGCGCCCGTGCGCCCACAATGCACGGGCCACCCCTGCCACGTGCATTGTTGGAAATTTGTTCGAGAAAAATTTCTCATCCTGCTCCTTTAAATTTTCTCATCAGTGAGATCAAACGAACATCAATTCGACCCCCACTCTGCCATCAATTGCAGCCATTGTGCCCACCATATGCAGCCATTGTGCCCATCATATGCAACCTCTGTGCCCATCATATGCAGCCACTGTGCCCATCATACGTAACCTGTGTTCCAATCATATGCAGCCTCTGTGCCCATCATATGTACCCTCTGTGCCCACCATATGCAGCTTCTGTGACAATCATTTGCAGCCAGTAGGATGCCCGGCACTTTGGCCAATCGGGAAACAGGTCTCACTGACCTGCTTCCTGATTGATGGGGAGGCACTGTTGTGTAAAAATAGGGAAAATTTATTCGCTATGGTCGCACAACAGGGGGGATCAGGGCGCACTTTCTGTGCCCCGAGCCCACCATTTTTTGAAGCCTATTAGAGACTCAGGGGCCACCCCTGCCACGTGCATTGTTGGAAATATGTTCGAGAAAAATTTCTCATCCTGCTCCTTTGAATTTTCTCATCAGTGAGATCAAAACGAACATCAATTCGACCCCCACAAACAACTAGAAAATTGAACAGACATTCTTAAAATTAAATATTTTTAACAAAATTCTACTAGTGTATGACCAGTTTGAAGGTTTCATTGGACCGACAAGCCCACGTCCATGTTCACTACTCAAGTTAAAAGAAAAATGTTCTTTTAACTTGATTGAAAGGAAAAGAAAAATTGGTTAGCCGTTTAAGTCTAGCAATAATTTTTCTTAAAATTTTGGCTTAATTTTTTTTAGCTGTTTAAGTCTAGCAAAAAATTTTTTTTTATAAAAAGTTGGCTTAATCTGGTTAGTTGTTTAAGTCTAACAAACCTGTAAAAGCAAACATAACGTGTCATGAATCAAAACTGACCTGCACAAATACATTAACATCAACCACACAAAGCACAAACTTCTTGCGAAAATTGAGTAAGCATCTAAAAAAACGTATGTAAAAACGTCCTAATGTTGCCTTCAAGAACAGAAAATTCGTACCTTGACTTGACTCGATGTGCCGTCCTCACTCCTCCATGCCACCATAGGATGGAGCACTATAGAGTTTGGAGACCCAAAACCGGCATTGGTTCCACCACTCAACGCAAGAAGGTCCCCACCAAGTCTTCACCAACCAAGACTGACTTGGTGAGATTTTCTGATCCTTATCGCTCACTGCAAAGCTCTGCTCTCTGGTGAAACGCAGACCTTTTTTTTTTTCTTTTTTAGAGGCTGGGTGAAGTTTTTCCCAGCAGGACTCCGGAGAAGATAAGTCAAACAGCGTTGGCACCTGCTCTGAGCTGGAACAACTGTGCCTGGCCTCCTCGTAGTTCACAGCTCAGTACAAATGTTGCTGGCCGGACTGGAAGAGCGCCGGGTGTGTGACGAGAAAGAGAAAGGGGTGGGGGAGAAGTTGGAGGGTCTAAAAAAAGATTGAAACAGATGTATTGGAAGGCAGCGTGCTCAATATGTCAAGTCTTCCCGCAGGATGGATGGGAGCTGCACATGACAAATCTGGAAGGGAGCGATACAGGCAACAACTGCAAAGTCAGCGCCGGGGAAAAATTTCGTAGGGCAGATGATAAATTGAAAAAAAAAAAATACTGATTATTGCTTTTGTTCTTTTCTTTATTATTATAAAATATTATTATACACCAACAGTTTACCTAGCGCTTTACAATGTAGAGGGGGGACAGCACTATTGCAGTACAATTATAATTACAATTTTTAACCCCAATTTTTTGCAAATTAGACATTGCAAGGAAGGACAGTGTGGTATTGTTGTTTTTAATTCTTGTATATATATATATATATATATATATATATATATATATACATACACATACATACATACATATATACACACACACACACACACACAGAATCTCACAAAAGTGAGTACACCCCTCACATTTTGGTAAATATTTTCTTCTATCTTTTCATGTGACAACACTGAGGAAATGACACTTGTCTACAATGTAAAGTAGTGAGTGTACAGCTTGTATAACAGTGTAAATTTGCTGTCCCCTCAAAATAACTCAACACACAGCCAATAATGTCTAAACCGCTGGCAACAAAAGTGAGTACACCCCTAAGTGAAAATGTCCAAATTGGGCCCAAAGTGTCAATATTTTGCATGGCCACCATTATTTTCCAGCAAACACACCTCCAAGATGACCACTGCCTTGCTAAACAAGCTGAGGGTAAAGGTGATGGACTGGCCAAGCATTTCTCCAGACCTAAACCCTATTGAGCATCTGTGGGACATCCTCAAAGGGAAAGATGGAGGAGTGCAAGGTCTCTAACATCCACCAGCTCTGTGATGTCATCATGGAGGAGTGGAAGAGGACTCCAGTGGCAACCTGTGAAGTTCTGGTGAACTCCATGCCCAAGAGGGTTAAGGCAGTGCTGGAAAATAATGGTGGCCACACAAAATATTGAATCTTTGGGCCCAATTTGGACATTTTCACTTAGGGGTGTACTCACTTTTGTTGCCAGCGGTTTAAACATTAATGGCTGTGTGAAGGAAAAACTATGGCCTATGGGTCACCCACTCAGCGCCACCTCAATCCTACAGTGACATTAATGGCTGTGTGTTGAGTTACTTTGTAGGGACAGCAAATTGACACTGTTATACAAGCTGTACACTCACTACTTTACACATTGTAGCAAAGGGTAATTTCTTAAGTGTTGTCACATGAAAAGATTTAAATTTTTTTACAAAAATGTGAGGGGGGTATATATATATATCTATATATATATATATATATATATATATATATATATATACACACACACATACAGTCATGGACAAAAATATTGGCACCCCTGCATTTCATTTGCATTGTCAGATAATGCACCACTTCATTCATAAAATTGTTGCAATTACAAATGTTTAGGAATTCTCGCGTTTATTTCTTTTGTTTGTATTGGTGAGAAAAAAAAAAGCCAAATCTGACACATTCCACGCAAAACTCCAAAAATGTACTGGACACAATTATTGGCACCTTCTCAAAACTGTAAGAAATAATTGCATTCCAAGTTTGTGATGCTCCTGTAACTTGTAATTAAACTCACCTGTAGCCATTATCAGGTGCCGACAATATAGAAATCATAACGGCAACCAGTTAAAATGGTGAAAAATGTACTCAACCTTTCTGTTGTGTTTCTCCATGTGCCACATGGAGCATGGAGAATCGAAAGAGTAGAAAAAAATTGTCTGAAGATTTGAGAACAAAAATTGTGGAAAAGCATGGTCAGTCTCAAGGTTACAAGTCCATCTCCAGAGATGTTAATGTTCCTGTGTCCACTAAAACCCCATACACACTATCAGATTTTCTGCTGATTTTTCTCTTCAGATTTACCAAAATCGTGTAGTATAAGGGCCTACCTGATTGCATACACATTGAAACTCATATTATATGGTTTTGGTAAATCTGAAGAAAAAAAATCAGCAGAAAATCTGATAGTGTGTATGGGGCTTTAGAAGAACATTGTCAAGAAGTTTACACCCAATGGGACTGTAGCTAATCTCTCTGGATGTGGACGAAAGAGAAAAATGGATCAGCGTGCAATGAAGGATTGTTTGAATGGTGGAAAAAAAGAACCTCAATCCACTTTCAGAGAAATTCATGCCGGCCATCAGGTACAACTGTGCTCACACGATACGAATGAGTGAAAAGAGACTCTATGGTAGGAAACCCAGGAGGACACCACTGCTGACACAGAAACATAAAAAAAAGCCAGATTGGAGTTTGCCAAAACTTACCTGAGGAAGCCAAAATTATTTCGCAACGGAAGTTCCACTTGACGCGTTATGTCATTAATACAGGACGTCCTCAGAAGAACCACGGGGGGGATTCCTTTTTTCCAACTTAGCGATTCTGTTTTTTATTTATTTATTTTCTGACATGTTGGTGTTAGATCTTTTACTTGGATATTGTAAATTGAGTAAATACAGCTGGATAAGACAAAAAACGTGTCTGTCTTCAGTTCAGGTTGCAAAGCAACAAAATGTACCGTAATTATTTTAAAAGCGGAGTGATTATTTTCTATACCCACTGTGTTTGTGTGTATATATATATATATATATATATATATATATTCATATCTTATATGTATGTATGCATATAGTAGCGGGCGCAGTTTTCATAGGGCAGATCAAAGATGAACACTGCATTGTAATTGGATGGCGTGGTGTAGTTTTATATATTATGTATATATTTTATTATAAAAAAAAAAAATATATATATATATATATATATATACTGTGTGTATACTTTATATATTTGTTTTATAATAAAATATATAGGCATTTTAATAAAATATATACTATACAAAATATATAAAACTACATCACGCCTTCCAATTACAATGCAGTGTTAATTAAAACTCCTATATATATTTTATTATAAAAAATATATATATTTTTTATAATAAAATATATAAGAGTTTTAATTAACACTGCATTGTAATTGGAAGGCGTGATGTAGTTTTATATATTTTGTATAGTATATATTTTATTAAAATGCCTATATATTTTATTATAAAAAATTTATATATATATATATATATATATATATATATATATATATATATATATAAACACGTATACACACAGTATACATATCTGAAGCTGAACTTCAGGCAGATTTAGGCCTGCACACAGGCAGTGAGGCTGAATATATGCTGGGCATAGAATTCCCGGTATCTTTCCACATCCGGAGAGCAAATCCATTATGCTGCATACAACCGTGCTCACAAGAAAAATGCTGATAGGAGGAGAGATCAGAGTAAGAGAGAGAGATAAGCAGATCAACCTTCCAATTCTTCTTTCAATGTCCATCCACAAGCAGCGCTCTCTTTTCCTGTTTAGCATGGCAGAGCTGTGCAAATTTCAGGACCGGATGGACAGAAATGAAAATCCCGTGCCAGGTTAAATGGCTACCCCATATGTATTACACCTTAGTATGTTTTCCCAGAGTTCACATTTCTGGCTCATTCACACAATCTTTGGTCTCTGAAGCTTGGTCCGCATTTGGAGAGCATTTAACATGCCTCCTCACCACCAGCTTTAACCCCTAGTGTGCCGCAACTGCGAGTGTTACTCACAGTCATGGGCGCTTGCAGTGGCTGTGGCATGTGTACATCCCTGCCTGCTGCCTCCGTAGCTACAGGGGGTTGCAGTGGGGGGGGGGGGGGTAAAGGTTTTACTACCCCTTAGACCACATGTGTGCACGAGACCGTACAATGGAGAGAGAAAACATTCAGTTTTAGTTTTGAGTGGAGAAGTTGTAGACCTGCTGTTAGGTTCTTCCTGCTGTGTCCCCACTTGGATGGTTTACTCCCACTTCCTGCCCTGTAGACACAACAGAAAGGAAGTCAAATGATGAGAGAAATCCTCCTTTAGAGAGAGGTCACCAAAACAGGGACCCCACGGGAAGGTTTCTCTTTAGCTCCTTTTCTGGAGACTGTAAATTTTTGGATTTTCCCCTCACTTGCACTTTCACTCTTGTGGGTGAACAGGGCAGTGGTGGAGAGAAGGTACGGGAAGTATGGATGGGTACTAAAGGGAACCGGTTGTTTTGTCTTGCATGGGCATAGCACAGGTTCACTTTAAAGCCCTATAGCTGAGTCAACCCAGTGCTAGCAATAGGATAGAGATCAATTCCTCTGCACTTTGGACTTGCAATTGGCATTCAAATTCATCCCAAAGGTGTCCAAGTAGGTTTGAGGTCAGGGCTCTGTGACGACCACTCCAGTTCCTCCACACCAAACCGTGTCTTTATAGAGCCGGCTTTGTATACCGGGACAGTCATGTCTCATGCTGGAACAGAAAAGGATCTTCACCAAACTGTTACCAAAAGGTTAGGGTAGGGAACCTCGGCTCTCCAGCTGTTTCGAAACTACAAATCCCATAATGCCTCTGCCTCTCGGAGTCATGCCTGAGATTGTTAAGGTCTTGCAATGTCTCATGGGACTTGTAGTTTCAAAACAGCTGGAGAGCCGAGGTTCCCTACCCCTTAAAGCCTCATGCAGACGATCGGACTTTGTACAAACTTTCCTGTGGATTTTTGTACAAAGGGCGTCGGCCGAGAACTTGTATTGCATACAAACGGCGTGAATTTTTCAGCCAACTTTCACCAAACCACGTGGTTTTTCTGCTCCTTACCGCC
The DNA here is from genome assembly GCF_037356315.1 of Lithobates pipiens. Taxonomy (NCBI): domain Eukaryota; kingdom Metazoa; phylum Chordata; class Amphibia; order Anura; family Ranidae; genus Lithobates; species Lithobates pipiens. The sequence goes on from NW_027507791.1 coordinate 57,797,126, forward strand.
ACCTTTGGTCAACTTCTGCATTGTTGTCTGATCTTTTGCATTGGTTCTGAGCATGCCTGTTTGTACTTTGTAGAAAAGTCCTATGGTTTTCTGTACACACGATCGGACTTTGCTCCATCGGACTTTTGTTGCCAGAAAGTTTGTCCGTTCGCACAGCCAACAAAAGTCCGATGAAAAGCAAAAATGTTTGTCCGATGGAGCGTACGCACGTCGGATGTTGCTCCAAAACAGCTCATTTGCATGTCTGTTGTCAAAAAGTCTGATCGTGTGCATGGGCCTTTAGAAGCACACACGTCCAAAATGTCTTGTAGTATTAACCATACCCCTTCACTGGAAATACCTGAAGTCAATCATTTAATCACTTCGCGCCGGTAGGACGTCCAAGGACGGCCTCGGCTTTCGGTGGTTATATCTGAATGATGCCTGAGGCCACAGACATCATTCAGATATCGGCATTTTCAGCCGGCGATTCCCTGCACCATAAGAACGATCATAACGGCTGTTCCGCCACTTGATCGTTTTTATGGGCAGCGGGAGGGGACGTCCCCCCTTCCGCCACCCTCCGGTGCTTGTACCGCTTCCATCGGTGAGTCGGTCACAGGATTTGCCGGCCCCCGGATGATACCATAGAGATTTCCGGTGGACCAGATGGTCCCCGGATTCTCTATGATCGTTCAGAGGCCGGGGGCGCGATGTTATGACGTCACGCCCCGGCCTCTGCATTCAAAATAATGGTGCCGATTTGGCTGGGAAGCCAGGATCGTTTTTTTTTTTTTATATTTTAGGCTTCCCAGCCTAGAGGTGAGATGTGGGGTCTTATTGATCCCCATATCTCACTGTAAATAGGTCCGATCGTGCCATATTCCTATTACAAGGGATGTTTACATTCCTTGTAATAGGAATAAAAGTAATCTTTTTTTTTAAGTGTCAAACTAAAAAAATAAAAGTAAAATTAACAATAAAAATAAAAAATTTCAAGCGCCCCTGTCCCCGTGAGCTCGTACGCAGAAGCGAACGCATACGTAAGTCCTGCCCACATATGAAAACGGTGTGCAAACCACATATGTGAGGTATCGCCGCGAACGTTAGAGCGAGAGCAATAATTCTAGCCCTAGACCTCCTCTGTAACCCAAAACATGTAACCAGTAAAAGATTTTAAAGTGTCGCCTATGGGGATTTTTAAATACCAAAGTTTGGCGCCATTCCACGAGCACGTGCAATTTTGAAGCGTGACATGTTGGGTATCTATTTACTTGGCGTATCTTCATCTATCACATTATGCAAAAAAATTGGGCTAACTTTACTGTTTTTTTTTTAAGCATGAAACTGTTTTTTTTCTGAAAAAAACGCGTTTGAAAAATTGCTGCGCAAATACCGTGCGAGATAAAAAGTTGCAACAACCGCCATTGTATTCTCTAGGGCAGGGGTCTCAAACTGGTGGCCCTCCAGCTGTTGCGGAACTACAAGTCCCATCATGCCTCTGCCTGTGGGAGTCATGCTTGTTACTGTCAGCCTTGCAATGCCTCGTGGGACTTGTAGTTCCGCAACAGCTGGAGGGTCATCAGTTTGAGAGCCCTGCTCTAGGGTCTTTGCTAAAAAAAAAAAACATATATAATGTTTGGGGGTTCTATGTAATTTTCTAGCAAAAAAAATGATGAATTTTACATGTAGGAGAGAAATGTCAGAATTGGCCTGGGTGCAAAGTGGTTAGAGAGACGTCCACACACGGCCATTAAATATATTTGAACCACTTCAGCTCCGCAAGTTTTTACCCTCTTCATGACCAGGCCATTTTTTTGCAGTTTGGCACTGCGCTACTTGAGATTACGCGGTCATGCAACGCTGTGCCCAAAGTACATTTGTGTATTTTCACACACACAGAGTGGTTTCTTTTTGTGGTATTGAATAACCACTGGGTTTTTAAAAAAAACAAAAAACAATTTGCAATATAGACAAAAATTTGTTTAAAAAAAATAAAAATAAAATAAGAAAGATATTTTCTACTTTCTAATACAAAACATAGCCAAAAAAAAAAAAAGAAAAGAAAGAAATTTCTTCATAAATTTTGGCCAAAATGTGTTCTGCTACATCTTTGGTAAAAAATAAAATAAAAAATAAACTAAGTGTATATCGATTGGTTTGTGTAAAATTTATAGCGTCTACAAACTATGGTATAGATACTGGAATTTTTATTTATTCTTTTTTTTTATATACAAGTAATAGCAGTGATCAGCGACTCATAGTGAGACTGCGATAGTGTAGCAGGCAATCTGACACTAACTGATGCTGGAGGGAGGAACTGCCACTGACATCTCCAGTGACACTAATACACAGTGATTAGTCTAAAAATATACACCGTCACTGTACTAATGACTCTGGCTGGGAAGGGGTTAACATCTAGGGGAATCAAGGGGTTTAAACATGTGCCTAACAATATTTAGTGCGTTTACTGTGATGCGTTTTACTAAGCAATGTGCCGTTTTTTTTTACGCAAATGGCACATCACTGCTGTTTGAAGAGAGATTGGTGTTGTTTAAGAACACAGGGTTCTCCTTTGTCATTCCCTGAGCCGACCCAGCCATAAATCATTGGCCAGGGACTGCTGATTGGCTTGTGCTGCAGCAAATGGCACAACAGTCTTCCGCGTCTGCATGCGCAAAAGGACCCAGAAGAAAGCCGTGACTTACAGGTAGGTGATGGTGCCTGTATGAGCAAACCTGCCACAGTAAAAATGTGGGGGGGTCTGAAAGCGGTTAATGGTCCAGTGTCCACAAACCTTTGGCCATATAGCGTATTTGGCCTCTTGCATCAAGCCTTAATAACAGAGAGGAGTCTAACCAGAAACAAGTAAACTGTTGAGAATTCCCTCAATTGTTACTATTTCTATTTTTTGACTTCCAATGTAGTAAGGGAAAAAACTTTAGATCCCTTTTGCAGTTCCCCTTCACATTAGGCCTCTACTCCTACCTTCAAGGAGTACAAGCTCTCCATTTTAAATCCCTGGCTTCTGGTCAGACAGTAGACAAATAAGTTGGTCCAATTTGTATTTTTCTTTAGTCCCAATGTTATCATCTGGTAAGAGGATCCTGTAGACACTTGAGGTTCCCAAGCTCTCCATATTCAGTCTCTAACTTCAGGTCAGACAGTAGACAAAACGGGTTGGTCCAATCTGTAGTTTTTTTTGTTTCAATGTAGTAAGCTGATAAGGGGGTCCTGTAGACCCCCTTGCAGTTCCTTTTCACATTAAACCTCTGCTCCTACTCGAGGAAGCACAATCTCCCCTTCTCCATTTTCTGACCTTCTGACAGACCATAGGCAAATAGGTTTGCACCATGAGAACAATGGCAGTTCCAATGTCAGTTTGTAAGGGGATCCTGTAGACCCCCTTGCAGTTCCTTTTCACATTAAGCCACTGCTCCTACTTCCAGGAGCCCAAGGTCTCCATCTTCACTCACTTATCTCTGGCCAACAAGTAGACAAATATGTTGGTCCAATTTGTATTTTTTTTTTCCAATTGCAATAGTGTGAGCTGGTAAGGGGATCCTGTAGATCCCACTGAGGTTTCCATTGACATTAAGCTTCTACGCCTACTTACAGAAGCACAGGCTCTCTGTTCTCACTCCCTGACCCCTGGGACAGACAGTAGAAAATTGGTTGGTCCAATGTGTATTTTTTGTTCCAATGTAGGTAGCTGGTAAGAAGATCCTGTAGACCCCCTTGCAGTTCCTTTTCACATTAAGCCTCTGGCTCCTACATCCAGGAGCACAAGCTCTCCATCTTCACTCACTTATCTCTAGCCAACATGTAGACAAATATGTGGGTCCAATCAGACCCGGACTGGGACAAAAAATAGGCCCGGGCATTTTAGAATGAGCACACAGCTCAGCCCATGCAGCCGCTAGTTCTGCTGGAGAAGGCACAGGCTGCGGCCGCATGGCGGTTGGCGAGCGGCGGCCGCCGCCTGTGTTGGCCCTGTCCAGGCCGCCTCTTACCTCCCACTGTGCGGCCTGATCATCAACAGGCTGTGGAGCGGGCGGCCCACCGGGCAAATGCCCGGTCTGCCCTATGGCCAGTCCGGGCCTGGGTCCAATTTGTATTTTTTTTTTCCAATTGCAATAGCGTGAGCTGGTAAGGGGATCCTGTAGATCCTCATTAGGTTCCTGTTCACATTAAGCTTCTACACCAGGGATCTCAAACTGGTGGCCCTCCAGCTGTTGCAAAACTACAAGTCCCATGAGGCATTGCAAGGCTGACAGTTACAATCATGGTTACCACAGGCAGAGGCATGATGGGACTTGTAGTTTTGCAACAGCTGGAGGGCCGCTAGTTTGAGACCCCTGTTCTACACCTTATTCCAGGAGCACAGGCTCTCCATTCTCACTTCCTGACCCCCGGGTCAGACAGTAGAAAATTGGTTGGTCCAATTTCTATTTTTGTGAGCTAGCAAGGGGATCCAGTAGATGTTTGATGTTCCCTCTCACATTAAGCCTCTACTCCTACTTCAAGGGGAAAAAGCTCCCCATCCTCACTTTCTGACTTCCAGTCAGGCAGTAGACAAATAGGTCCGCACTATGAGCACAATGGCAGTTCCAAAGCTGGTAAGGGGATCCTGTAGACCCACTGGCAGTTCCCTTTCACATTAAGCTTCTGCTCTGAATTCCAGGAGCACAGGCACTTCATTCCCACTTCCTGACCTCTGGGCCAGAGACAGTAAAAAAAAAGGTTGGTCCAATTTCTAATTTTTTTGTTTTGTTCTAATGTTGTGAGCTGGTCAGGGGAACCTGAAGACGTTTGAGGTTCCCTTTCACATTAAGCCACTACTCCTACTTCAGGGAGCACAAGCTCTCCATCCTCACTCTTTGACTTCCAGTCAGGCAGTAGACAAATAGGTTTGCACCATTATCACAATGGCAGTTCCAAAACTGGTATGGGAATCCTGTAGACCCCCTTGCAGTTCCTTTTCACATTAAGCCTCTGCTCCTACTTCCAGGAGCAAAAGCTCTCCATCTTCACTCTCTGACCTCCACTCAAAAAGAAGGTTAAGAGATTTGTACCATGAACACAACAGCAAGAGAAACTATGGGCTTCCTGTGCTAGATTATTATTTTTTTTATTATTACATCAGTTACCTGCGCCCTCTCATTTCAGTGGCACAACCCCATTGGTTTACTCACTCTGGTCAGAGAGGGAAGGTGGGGAGACCAATGTCTAGATGTGGGAGTGAATAGGTAAAGGAACCAGAGGTGGTTCTGGCCAGCTCAGTAGATTGCTTTAAGAAAGGCCTGAATACTTTCCTGAATGTACATAATATAACTGGGTACTAACATAGGTAAAGTTGATCCAGGGAAAATCCGATTGCCTCTTGGGGGATCAGGAAGGAATTTTTTTCCCCTGCTGTAGCAAATTGGAGCAAGCTCTGCTGGTTTTTTTTTTCGCTTCCTCTGGATCAATTGTGGGCATAAAATTGGGTATTTGGATTGTACGATTATTTTATTTATTTGTTTTTAAGGTTGAACTGGATGGACTTGTGTCTTTTTTCAACCTGACTATGTAACTCTTTTATAGTAGTTCACCTTGATCAGGCAAGCTTTGTTTATCCTGGGAACCTGCAAATCTGCATAATGTCAAATGCCAGCAGGCAAACTGATTGGTTCATCCTACACTAATAACCTCATATTCCACCTATCGAAGCGCATATTTAGTAGACACAAAAAAACAACAACAGATGGCTGATGAACACATTATTTAGCTTCTCGGTAGAGGTGGCCGTCTTTACTTGAATAAAAATATTTTCTTTTTAGCTTTACAACTGAGAACGGAAACCTTATGATTTAAACACAACGCAGCAAGCCCCCCGCCAGTCTCCAAACATGACCCCTTCGTCTTGAACTTTTATGCGGTGAAACCGTTATTTTCCTTTTCCGTGTTTTAACAATTCAAATTCCCCCGAGGATCAACGTTAGTTCTCCTTTTCCATTACATAGATAGTGGATTCCAGCGTCTTGCTTAAAAATTAGGGCTCAGTCACACGGACATTATAATGCTGCATATAGTTTTATACGCATCTCAACGCAACAGTATATAAAACACAGACACCTAGCGCATTCTCTTTTAACACTTTATTGAAGGGTATAAGAAAAAAAAGAATGTACTCACAAGAAAAGTGGGCCAAAGGCATGTATATGCACAAAATCACGGAGTGTGCTCTCCAACTCCAACAGGAGAAAGGATGAGAAGGCCAGCTTACATGTTTCGGGGGAACTGACCCCCTTCCTCAGAACTGTGGCCGCCTCCCAAACCTCCCAGGTTTACATGACAGGTGCCTCCACCATTTTCGGAGTGCTGAAGTTTCAAGCTTACATGTTCTTTTCTTTAGCAACAGTATATATAAGTCAAAAGGGCCGTTTATACAACTGCACTCGGGCTGTAAATTTATGCTGCATGCATGTAAACGTTTGCATGTATACAGTATTAATGCATTCTAGCAACCTAAGTGTCAGGAGTTGCCCGTGTTCTAGGCATCAGGAGGCACCAGGATCCTAGTAACCAAGGAAGCCAAGCAACAGGAGCTGCTTCTATTCTAACTACATAGGACACTATACATCAGGTGCCACCTGCATCCTATTAACACAAAGGGATGCTAGGTGGCAAGAACCACCGGCATCCTAGTAACCAAGGAAGCTAGTGGCAGGAGCCACATTCGTCCTAGTAACCATGGAAGCTGGTGGCAGAAGCCACCTTCGTCATAGTAACCAAGAACGCTAGTGGCATGAGTCTATCAATAGTGTGTAATATTTACATATAACGTGGCACCCAAGGACGATAGTGAGGGGGGAAAGCAGGGAAAGAAAATCTATCACATCCATTAGTAAAAATTGCACACAGTGTACTCACAAACACTGGCTAGGCACACATTTAACCCTTTGATCGCCCCTGATGTTAACCCCTTCTCAGCCAGTGTCATTACAGTGACAATGCATTTTTTTTTAGCACTCAAAGATTACTGTATTGTAAGTGTCAGACTGTTCGCCGCAATATCGCAGTCCCTCTATAACTCGCTGATCACAGCCATTACTAGTATAAAAAAATAAAAATAAAATGAAAATCCCAGTATACAGACCATAGTTTGTAGACGATATAACTTCTTGCACAAACCAATATACACTTATTGGTAGGGATGCACCGAATGGGTTTTTTGGTGCCAAAACCGATACCGAAAATGAAAAATACACTAGGCCGAAAACCAAAACCGATACCAAAACAGCACCGATACCGAAAATGACTGTTTTAAAAAAATATTTTTATACAGGAGGTGGTCAGAGACTGGGGACACGGTACAGGAGGTGGTCAGAGACTGCGGACATGGTACAGGAGGTGGTCAGAGACTGCGGACATGGTACAGGAGATGGTCAGAGACTGCGGACATGGTACAGGAGGTGGTCAGAGACTGGGGACATGGTACAGGAGGTGGTCAGAGACTGGGGACATGGTTCAGGAGGTGGTCAGAGACTGGGGACATGGTTCAGGAGGTGGTCAGAGACTGGGGACATGGTACAGGAGGTGGTCAGAGACTGGGGACATGGTTCAGGAGGTGGTCAGAGACTGGGGACATGATAAAAAAGATAAGTACAGCCAGTGTTGCCCCCAATGATGCAGCCAGCGATGCCCCCCAGTGATGCCCCCCCGTGATGCAGCCAGCTATGCCCCCCAGTGATGCAGCCAGCTATGCCCCCCAGTGATGCAGCCAGCTATGCCCCCCAGTGATGCAGTGAAGAGACGTCTGGTTGAATAGAGCGCCGGGAACATCACAGCTTTAATTTCAATAGCTGTGTGTTCCCCGTTGCGCGCCGTCACACACAGCCCCTCCCCCTTGTCCAGGCACTTTGATAGACAGATCACCCGTCCAATCCGGACAGGTGATCTGTCTATCAAATTTCCCCGGATAACGGGGAGGGGCTGTGTGTAACGGCGCACGACGGGGAACACACAGCTATTGAAATTAAAGCTGTGATGTTCCCGGCGCTCTATTCAACCAGATGGCGACGGCTCTCCTGCGCTATTCACCCCCCATCATGGGCGGGGCAGAGTTCCGCCCCCAAGCCCTGCCCCATTTTCGGCTCAATAATCGGCCATTTTTTCCTTTCGGCAAATTGCCGAAAAGGGCATTTTCGGCCGATATGTTTCGGCGGCCGAAATTTCGGTGCATCCCTACTTATTGGGATTTTTTTTAACAAAAAATATTTAGCAGAATACATATTGGCCTAAATTTAGGAAGAAATTAGATTTTTTTTAAAACATTTTTTATTGAATGTGTTTTATAGCAGAAAGTAAACATTTATTTTCTAACATTGGTCTTTTTTGTTGAAAGTGCAAAAAAAAAAAATCTCAGTGGTGATCAACCAAAAATAAACCTCTATTTGTGGGGAAAAAAATAATGATATAAAATTTCAGTTGTGTACAGTGTTGCAAGACTGTGCAATAGTTAAAGTAGCGCAATGCCGAATATCGAAAAATGGTCTGGGCATGAAGGGGGTAAAACCTTCTGAAGTGGTTAACCACATGCACCATATGCACATATACGTCGGCAGAATGGCACGGCTGGGCACAAGCACATACTTGTACATTACCCTTTAAGTGCCCAGCCGTGGGTCGGGAGAGCGCTGCCGCGCTCCTGACCCGGTCCTGAGCTCCGTGGGACCAGTGGACCCGATCGCCGCTGGTGTCCCGCGATCGGGTCACAGAGCTGAAGAACGAGGAGAGGTCTGTGTAAACGAACCTCTCCCCGTGCTTCCTACTGTGGCTGTCACCGATCGTCTGTTCCCTGTTATAGGGAAAGACGATCAGTGACATCACATGCCAGGCCACTCACCCCTACAATAAAAAAAACACATAACGTCATACATAACCCCTCCCTGCCCCCTAGTGGTTAACTCCTTCACTGCCAGTGTCATTTACACAGGAATCAGTGCATTTGTATAGCACTGATTGCTGTATAAATGACAACGGTCCCAAAAATGTGTCAAAAATGTCCGATGTGTCCGCCATAATGTCGCAGTCACAATAAAAATCGCTGATCGCCGCTATTACTAGTAAAAAAAATAATAACAATAAAAATCGCTGATTGCCGCTATTACTAGTACAAAAAAAAAAAAAATAATAAAAATGCTATAAAACTATCCCCTATTTTGTAAACACTATAACTTTTGCGCAAACCAATCAATAATCGCAATTTTTTTTTTTACCAAAAATATGTAGAAGAATATGTATCGGCCTAAACCGAGGAAACAAAATGTTTTTTTATATATTTTTTGGAGATATTACAGCAAAAAGTTAAAAATATTACATTTTTTTTCGAAATTGTCGCTCTATTTTTGTTTATAGCACAAAAAATAAAACTCGCAGAGGGGATCAAATACCACCAAAAGAAAGCTCTATTTGTGGGGGAAAAAAAAAAGGACGCCAATTTTGTTTGGGAGCCACGTCGCACGACCGCGCAATTGTCAGTTAAAGCGATGCAGTGCCGAATCGCAAAAAGTGGTCTGGTCCTTTGGCTGCAAATTGGTCCGGGGCTTAAGTGGTCAAATAAGGACTCATGAGAACCAAAAAAGAAGACTAAGCAAACCTTTAAATTTAGATTTTTTTTATTCCAAGACTGCTGTATATGATCTGACAGAGGGTTTTACGTTCTATACAATGACATTCTCAGGGGAAAAAAACACATCAATAACAGAAGTGTCCCACAGATATTCTGAACACATTTTATCTTTCTGTACAGATTAACTTTACAGCACTGCAAACTAAGATCTTAAAAGGACAACTCCAACGAGACAGCTAAATGCACCCTCAAAATTCACACGGAAAACTGCTTTATGACCAGTTCACACCATAGAAACGCAGTCCGGATGCGCTCCAGATGCTTTTTTGCATGCTTGTTTTTGATACGTTCCAATACATTTTTTTTTCCTTAACCGTAAAGAACATGGGTGTTCTAGTGCTTTTTTTGGTGTGTTCCGGTGCGTATTTGATGCTTTTTACAGCATTCCAGTACAGTCCAGTAAAAATGCAGCATGTTCTACTTTTTTTTTTCTGGAACTGAAACGCATTGGAACTGCAAGCACTGGTGTGAACTATGCCATTGAAAACCATACAACCTTCTATGCGTTTTTGATGCAGGAAAAAAAAACACGCACTGGACTGCATGTGGTGTGAACTGGCCCTAAGCTAAACTCCAGGGGAATATCCTGTGTCGGGAGATCTGGACCACTACTCTCAGGAGCACAGCAATCCAACCCCCCCCCCCCCCGCCTTCATGGTGCGCCAGAGTGCAGGAGATCCAAAACCGTTGTGCTCTGTGTGAAAGCAGCAGTCCAGATGTGCCGTGTGGTATCGGGCTACAACAAAAATACATTTAAAAGAAAAAAAAAACACTGCCACATGCTTTACTTTTTAGGCAGCCTGATTGCACCCCACAAAAAAAAAAAAAAAAAGGGTCATTAAACTTATTTTTTATGCAACTTGTATCAATACCTGAATATGACTTAATCTCAGCCACCTGCAATCTCCAGTACAGCAGTACTACTGGGAAAAGGAGAAGAAACACTCCTAGCCAATCAGGTGCCCTGTATTCTTATCTGCTAAGGAACATGCTGACAAGTGAGCAGAGAGATGACTTCACTGATCTGCTGCTGCTCCTTCACTACCCAGTCACAGTCTTGGGAGGATTAGGGAGGTGAGCGGGGTGTATTGCTTAACTGCAGCAGACAAACTTAAGTCACTAAACTAGTTGTGCTGTCTATTGGGGCTGTGCAAATCACAGATCTGGATGGACGGAGAGAAAAATTCCAACTCTGGTCAAAACATGAACCCCTTTAGCACCCCGCTCTAACCCACCCTGCACGTTTTTGCCCAGGGTTGGCCTTTACGATAACAAACGTGATATATACATTGTTGTTTTTTTTTTTTTTTTTTTTTAAGAGGGGAGAACAATACTAGAAGTGAGATATACGCTGCACGCCTCTGTTAGGTATCAATTGGAAAGGTTCCCCATGGGGTTTTGTATTGCAGCAATGAATACAACAAAAAATTGAAAAAATTTAATTTAGAAAAAATTCCATAAAGGTCAAAACATGAGCTCTGTAGGCAAGCCTTTTACATATACAGGATAATGATAATAAGGCCACACATAGGTAAATATACTTGAACACCTACATATGTGTCAATAGCAATATATATTGCCTGTTGACTTTGTTGGTATTTAAACCATTTTACTCTTATATCGTATCTTCTTCTAGAGTGTTTTTTTTGCTCTCTCCCCCTGAAGACGACCTCTACTGTTAGCCCCCGTTCACACCTATGCGAATTAGATGCAGCTTACACCGCATCCAATTCGCAGGACATTTTAAAATACATTCAAATGAATGTATCTTGTTCACACATGTGCGTTGCATTCACACTGCGCATTGCACAAAAAACGTGCGCGTTTTCTGGGCACTGCGGTGCGAATTACAAGCACATTATCCTCTTAATCTTTCCTTCTCACTACGCCTCCCCCTCCTCTCCCTGCTCAGCTGATGCACAGAGAGAACGAAGCGGCACCACTGAACAGCTGCCTTTTCTCTTCACAGAGAAAATGTAGCTGGAATTAGCACCGCACTGGTGTGAACCCGGGCTCAAGGTCGAAACGCGTCACTATGTACAGCATGATTACATACTTAGATCGTGCTATTGCCTTTTTTTGTATACCAACGGCTGTATTATTATCATGTATATGTAATAGGCTTACCCACAGAGCTTATGTTTTGACAAAACAAATATCTCATTTATAGATTTTTTTCTAAATAAAATTTATACTTTCAGTTTTTTGTTAATTCATTGCTGCAATAAAAACCCCATGGGGGACCTTTCCAATTTATAATTTTTCTTGGGGACAAATTAGGATCTCTTCTGCCAATACCGTCTTGCAAAACTTTTCTTTTATGTAATCAATAGACCAAAAGAACCCAACTCATAAAAAAAAATATATATATATATATATATATATATATATATATACATACATACATACATATACTTTTTTTTTTTTTTACCAGTGTCAAAGTAGTTTTACTGTAAATGAAGAGTAAAAGAAAAGATTTTATTCCATAATTTGCCCCATTTAAAATGATAATAAAATAATGTTTCTGATACACAGTATGACAAATTAAATTTGCAAAGTCATTTTTTACCCTAATTTTAAACATTGTATTTTTTTTTTGAGACACTGAAAAATAAAACAAATGGGAAAAAAAAGACAAAAAATAATATCTATGGGGAGGAAGGCGCTAATTAGGGCTAATAGTAGTTAATTAAAAGGTAAACAGTTTACACAGGAAATCGTTTTATTCAAAAATTATATTTTTTGTCTTGTGTTTTTTTTTTTTTACGTTTTATGCAGATTATAGGTCACAACTTTGATCATCATATACAATACACGGGTATGGTATTTATGTAATAGCACTTGCAGATCACCTGCAAGTGTCATTTACACCCCATTCACACTTGTGCAACTTATCATGTGATCTTGGACGTCAAAGTCGCATGACCCCGTGTTTTCCAATGATAACCATTCATATATGTGCAACTTCAAAGTAGTTCAAGCTCTAGCGCTGCGTGTGGTCTTTTATGTATTATTTTTGCTGATCAAACAAATTATGCAGGCTGTCAATATCATTGGATAGCACGGATATTAGCTTGCTATCATGCACTACTTTGGTCCGACTTTCATCCAGCTTGAGGACCACAGACTTCAATGTTAACCCTCAAAAGTTGCATGAAAGTTGCACCTGAATGTTATACAATGCAACGATGGGTACGACTTTGCAGAGGGACAAGTCACATGCAAGTTGCACCCATCCAAGATTGCGTCAAAGTTGCCCTCCAAAGTCTTGCGATTTTGGAGTCGTACAAGTGTGACTGGAGCCTTAAACCAGGATTGGCTGCATTCTGACAGCAGCAAACGCTGTGTAATACAAAGAAAAGTATGGGCTGTCATTTTGACAGCTGGTAATTGCCGCTAACAGCAGTGGAGGGAAAGGACCGGGCAGTCAGAGAGGCATTCTAAAAATATATATTTTTTTAAATGATGCCTCTCTTAAATTCAAGACCCCCAAGTGGTTAAAGCAAACCGTTCATCAGACATACTGCCACTGCTGACCTATCCTTTTGGAAATACTAGGTGCCTGGCCGTTACCGTTACTCTGGCTTTCATACGTTTTCAATAAAATATAACAAATATACAAACGGCAGATTTTTCTCTCATGTTGTTGCATGCTTGGTCCAAGTGTGTGTATTATTGAAGCAAGACACAGCCAGGCATATTAAATTTTTTTTACAATTACAGCCCTCATATTCCCCCCTCTTCTTCCCGGGACAGGTGCAGTAAAGCAAACCTGTCACGACACAAATTAACAGGCTACTTTTACAACTTAAACATGTTATACATCAAAAAGAATTCCTGCTTTCCCCATATAGTCTTGTGTATGTCGGAGTTCCTTCCTCTTCCCAGGTTTGGTTAGTAGTCATGATGGTGATGCCTCCTAAATAGGAAATAAAGAACAATCATTTGTATCTGAAACCATTTTTCTATTCAGCTCCGTTTTAGCAGGAGAACCTCTAACTGGCTTAACTACTTCCTGACCTGCGCACGCCGATGTACGTCGGCAGAACGGCACGGACAGGCAAAATGGGCGTACCTGTACGTCCCTTTAAATTTGGCTCCATGCCATCACGTGTGCGCCGGTCGGGACCTCCGTGAGTCGGATCGTGGGTCCCGCGGACTCGATTGCCGCGGGGATACCCACGATTGTCTCACAGGGAGATGCTGTTGTAAACAAGCATCTCTCCGTTCTGCCTAGTGATACTGTCACTGATCTCGTCTCCCTGTGATCGGGAGCAGGGATCAGTGACGTGTCACACACAGCCATGCCCCCCCCCCCCCCCAGTTAGAAACACTCCCTAGGACACACAACCCCTACACTGCCACCTAGTGGCTAACCCCTTCACTGCCAGTGTCATTTACAGAGGAATCAGTACATTTGTATATCACTGATTGCTGTATAAATGACAATGGTCCTAAAAATGTGTCCGCCATAATGTCGCAGTCACAATAACAATCGCTGGCCATTACTAGTAAAAAAAATAATAAAAATGCCATAAAAACTATCCCCTTTTTTGTAAACTCTATAACTTTTGTGTAAACCAAATCAATAAAACACTTATTGCAATTTTTTTACCAAAAATATGTAGAAGAATACTAATCGGCCTAAACTGAGGGAAATTTTTTTTATATATATATTTTTGGGGGATATTTATTATAGCAAAATGTAAAAAAGAATGTTTTATTTTTTTCAAAATTGTCGCTCTTTTCTGTTTATAGCTCAAAAAATAAAAACTGCAGGGGTGATCAAATACCACCTATTTGCTGGGTAAAAAGTACGTCAATTTTATTTGGGAGCCACGTCGCTCGACCGTGCAATTGTCAGTTAAAGCAATGCAGTGCCAAATTTCAAAAAGTGGTCTGGTCTTTGGCCAGCAAAATGGTTCGGGGCTTGTTAAAGAGGAATGCAACAATGCTCAAAAAAGGGCAGGCCGAGGCCAAATGAGTAGACACCAACATTTCCTGTGGTCTCCCTGCAGCTGTTTCCCCAATTATTGACACCGTGCCTTGTTCTGCACTCTCTCTGTGAGGAGTCAGCCAATCTTGGTAGCAGGGTTTTGCTTCCCCATCTCAGAGCTGCCTTTCCCTCTGACGAAGGAATACTTAGGAAGCAACAAGGAAGGTGGCAGAAGCCGAGATCAAGGCATGGACGTAGCAGGTGCAGGGTGATCCTTGCACTGCCAGTCTTCAAGTGCAGTTTCCCCTCCAGCAAGGAGAGCAGTCAGTAAAGTAGCAACATCTCCAAAATAGCCCCTTTCTAACCAATGAAACCACAAAATCCCTAATTCACTCCCTGGTTATCTCTCTCTCGCCTTGACTACTGCAGGTTAGTAAGATATCTGGTTCCTATGGGGAAATCACTTATACAATTAACAGCTTTCACTTATAAAGCCAGTTTGGCATTGGGACATACCGAGGAAGAAATCATGGAGAGGTCAGTATTTCACAGAGCCCCTATGTGGGGGGAATCTTGATGGCAAGTTTCTTTTGTTATCGCTATGTTCCCTGGAAGGGTAGAATTCTTCTCTTTCAGATTGTGGGAATCTTGATGGTAAGTTTCTAATGTCATCACTACGCTCTCTTGAAGGAAAGAGTTCTCCTCTTTCAGGTGGTGGGAATCTAGATGGTACGTTTCTGGTGTCATCGCTACGTTCTCTTAAAGGAAAGAAGTCTTCTCTTTCAGATGGTGGAAATCTGGTTGATACGTGTCTGGTGTCATCACTACGTTCTCTGGAAGGGTATAATTCTTCTCTTTCAGATGGTGGAAATCTTGTCGATACGTGTCTGGTGTCATCACTACGTTCTCTGGAAGGGTACAATTCTTCTCTTTCAGATGGTGGAAATCTTGTCGATACGTGTATGGTGTCATCACTACGTTCTCTGGAAGGGTATAATTCTTCTCTTTCAGATGGTGGAAATCTGGTTGATACGTGTCTGGTGTCATCACCACGTTCTCTGGAAGGGTATAATTCTTCTCTTTCAGATGGTGGAAATCTTGTCGATACGTGTCTGGTGTCATCACCACGTTCTCTGGAAGGGTATAATTCTTCTCTTTCAGATGGTGGAAATCTTGTTGATACGTGTCTGGTGTCATCACTACGTTCTCTGGAAGGGTATAATTCTTCTCTTTCAGATGGTGGAAATCTTGTTGATACGTGTCTGGTGTCATCACCACGTTCTCTGGAAGGGTATAATTCTTCTCTTTCAGATGGTGGAAACCTTGTCGATACGTGTCTGGTGTCATCACTACGTTCTCTGGAAGGGTATAATTCTTCTCTTCCAGATGGTGGAAACCTTGTCGATACGTGTCTGGTGTCATCACTACGTTCTCTGGAAGGGAAGAACTCTTCTCTTTCAGGTGGTGGGAATCTTGATGGTAAGTTTCTGGTGTCATCGCTACATTCTCTGGAAGGGAAGAATTCTTCCCTTTGAAGTGGTTGATTGGAACGTTCTCCCAGAGGCATCTCAGGTGAAGTCTGGATGGATACCGGTTCCCAGCGGCTGGGACGTTCTGCAATTTAAAAATGTGTGTTTAGTGTATGCATTTACTGTATCTTTCTGTTTACAGGAACATCAACAAAATAAGAAAACCAATATATATAGGATTTTAACCCCTTAAAAACAGCACACAGGTGGGCTTTAAACACAGAGCTGCCACATATAAGCGTAGAGCCGGCATTGAACTTCGGTACTGAGCTAATTAAGCAACCCCAGCACTGGGACCAACCACACTGTCACTGACAGCTCCCAGTCATCATGGATGGTCAGGAGCTGGTGAGATGGTCTCCTGATCATGTGATCAATGTGACAGCCAATTAGGTTATCACATGACTGAAATGCCTATGTTACGCCTCCCGTGGGGACATCACCAGGTTACCACGCCCCCTGTGATATCACCGACCGAGGCGTGGTGGTTTGATGGTGTCCCAAGGGGCAGGGTCACCTGGTGACATCAGGGGATCCCCGCTACTTTGTTTAGTGGCGGAGCAGTTAGATGGCGGCCTTCGTCACGCAACGGTATCCCGATAGATATAGATATATATATATATATCTATCTATCTATCTATCCATCTATGAATAATTTGTATAGCGCTCAAAGCGAACTGAATCGCATCAAGGCGATGTTTGGAGCTTTGTTGTCCAGCTTCTAGAAGAGGAAGGTCTTGAGTTTTTTCCTGAAGACCTGGAGGTTTTCTTCCAAGCGGATGTTGGTTGGTAAAGTGTTCCATAGCCGTGGTCCTTGGACAGCGAATCTCCATTCCACCTTAGATTTGTACCGAGATTTGGGAACGAGGAGGAGGTTTTGGTTAGAGGATCAAAGACTGTGGTTGGGTGTGTAGTGTTTTATTTTCTCAAATAGGTATTGAGGAGCGTCTCCATGCACGCATTTGTGGGTGAGGCAGAGGGTCTTGAATGCGATTCGATTCTTTACGGTTAGCCAGTGTAGGCTCCTCAGGGTAGGGGAGATTAATTCTCAGGGTTTTTTCCCTGTTATAAGCCTTTCCGCCGTGTTTTGGATAAGTTGTAAGCGCGCAAGTTGATATGGGGGTAATCTTAACTAAAGGGAGTTTGCGTAATCAAAGCTGTGAATTAATGACTGTTCTAACTACCACTGCTTTGTCCTACTGTGGGATGAACGGGATTAGTCTACGTAGCTGGCGGAGCAGATGGTGAGAGCCACTGACTACTGCTCCTATTTGGGCATCCATAGACATTTGCGAGTCAAAGATGACCCCGAGACTCTTTGCCTTGGTCTTTGGGATGAAGGTCTGTCCAAAAATGGTGGGGGGTGTCCAAGGGGATCTTGGTTCGGGACTTATGGTTTGCGTGGAGGATGAGAAGCTGTGTTTTTGATTCGTTGAGTTTGAGGGAGTTAGTGGTCATCCAGTCTTCTATCAGAGCGAGGCATTTTTCTAATTGCTGATGATGGTCTTTTTGTTGAGTGATACGAAAGTAAAGTTGCGTGTCGTCAGCGTACGAGTGGAAGCTGAGGTCTGATGATGATGATATTGAGGAGTGGGCGGATATCTATCTAGAGATTATATAAATTATATATATATATATATATATATATATATATACACACACACACACACATATACACACACACACACACACACAGTGGCTGATAGGAAAGTGGTTAAAGATGATGCAAAGCTACAACAATCTGTCCCCTAATAGTAGAAACGAGTGTACCTGAAAGCTTTTTCATAGTTGGCATAGTGGGTGGTCTCTGTTCAGTTACTGCCCCCCTTGGAGAGCTGGGAGAATGCGGCAGCCGTTTGGCAGGTCCTAAACAAAAGGAAAATGAATTAAAGAAAAATTATAATTATAAATACAATCGATTTTTAATTATGTTAAAGTTGCGGCAAGACACTCTGCAGAGCTCAAGGGAGGTAAAGTGTATGTAAATCCCAACAATGAAAGTCTCATATTTGGTACTTTTGATCTGTTAAAGCATATGTAATCCTAAATTTAAAAGTTGGGGACTGCTTTCCTTTGTGCCCGACTAAGCTGTATACATATGAAAGTAATTTCTATCTGTAAAATTGAAAAAACAAAAAAAAAACTGGCGATCCTGCCGGTCCCCTTTGGAGATATCCCCATTCTTTTTCATTGTGACCACACTAGCCATGGAAGCAGCTCCGTCATAGCGTGGTCAGTTTGAGGTGTTGATTTACTAAAACTGCATAGTGCAAAATCTGTGCTGCTCTGCATAGAAACCAATCAGCTTTCAGGTTTTATTGCCAAAGCCTAATTGAACAAGCTGAAGTTAGAAGCCGATTGACTACCATGCTCTAGTTTAAATAGCTCACCCCCTTCGCGTCTTTTCTTCCTGGTTAGAGAGACAGGGTGTCGTGTCTGTACCCTGTGGTCAGATTTCTGTTGACACATCACCTGCCCGGCCCTTCCTTCACAACCAGCACACTGCCATAGGCAAGAGTTAGGCCGCGTACACACGCGCGGACTGTTCGCCCAACTTTGTCCGTCCAACAGTTTCAGCAAACAGTCCGACGTGCCCACACACGACGAACGAACAGTTTGCTGAAACCGTGCGCGATGACGTGAACGGCACGTACGACGGGACGGAAAATACAACGTCCTATACACTGCATTATAGCTTTCGGCGTGAAAATCCTTTCTGAGCATGCGCGCAACTTTGTTTGACGAACAAGCCTACACACGAGCGGGCTGTTCGCTGAAACAAGGTTTCAGCGGACAGTTTTTCGGAATTTCCGAAAAACCTTGTCCGTCCAACTGTCCGCTGAAACTGTCCGCTGAAAGCCCACACACGAGCGGACTGTCCGCGCAAACACTGTTCAGCGGACAAAGTTGGGCGAACAGTCCGCCCGTGTGTACGCGGCCTTACTGGGGATGTCTTGCATTCTTACAACTCTGCCCAACACTTTCAGAAGCTTCCCAACTCACCATGGAGCTAAAGAGCTCCAGGGATTTGTGGTGCTTGTGCAAATTTCCGAGCGGTATGGTCTCTCTCTGGCCCCCAAAGACCACCACCTCAGATTAGGGAACCTGAGCAATCATATGATCTGGGATAAAAACATTATCGGAAGAGACTAGATTTGGGACTTTAGAGGTGCTCAGAAACCAAATCTCATATACTGTTAAAATGGAACAATGGTTTATTGGATTACATGATTAAAATATTTCATAGTAAAAAATTGTATTGGGAATGAATATGGTCTTGTTATCCTCATTTATGCGGTGGTGTAATTATTGATAGTCCCAACATGTTTCGCCCGATGGGGCTTCTTCATTGGTAAAACAACCGCTGAAACTTTAGTACCTGGGATTTTTAATGTCTCTTATTTAGGAAAAAAGGTAATAATTCAGATTTGGTGTCAAGCAGTGGAATCTTATATGAGCACAGGAGGTACAACAGGACCGGAAGATCTAATATCAGGAAAAAGAATACCCAAGGGTGCCCATACAACCAGAAGCAGATTAAATAATCAGCTTCAAAAATATTTGGAGACAGACTCCATGTATATAACTGGGCTGTCCATGTGGCTCTGGAAAATTACTCTCGTTGTATGGGCACCACCAGGTACTTTGTTTCCTGATATTATTTCTTCCAGTCCTGTTGTACCTCTGTTTTACTGTAAATACTGTTCTACCTCCTGTAGTCATATAAGATTCCAAGTACAGTAAAGATTTTACAGTACAAAAGTTTCACAGTAACACTTACAGTAAGATTTACAGTAAAGGTCATAAAAATCCTAGGTACTAAAGTTTCAGCAGTTGTGTTCCCCTGAGGAAGCCCCATTGGGTGAAACATGTTGAGACTATCCATAATTACACCACTGCATAAAATAAGGACAAGAAGATCACATTCATACAAAACACTAATTTTTATTTTGAAACATTTGAACAGAATATGAGATTGTGTTTCTGAGCACCTCTAAAGGCCCAAATCTACTCTTTTCAAATAAATCTTTCAATTGAGGTTGCGGTGCTGATAATATATCAACTGCCCAGAATACTTTTGAAATGGGATAAGAATATGGAATCTCATAATTATCATATTTTTAAAAAAAATTTACATCAACATTCAGTATATAGTCAATGTTGCTATTTTATTATATATTCATAGCACGCACCAACTTTACATTCACTTTCAATTCACCAATGAAAGCGTTTTGTGATATCTGTTCAATAAGTTTAAAATTTTTTTTAAAAAAATGGTTGGTCCTGCCAGAAATAGTGACCTTTTACCTTCCTGTGCTCTCTGTAGTCTTATCTCAAGCAGTGTTACCAACCCCCTGTTATTTCTACTTCTGTGAACTACAGGACACACTGACCCTATCTTTAGGGCTCGTTCACACCACATGCAGTTTTTTTTGTTTTCTGCATCAAAAAAGCATGAAAAGTAGGTTATACGAGTTCCAATGGCATAGTTCACACCAGCGCAGTGCGTTCCAGTAAAAAAAAAAAAAAAAAATTACAGCTTTTTTTCTGCACAGAATTGTACTGCAATTCAGTAAAAAGCATTAAAAAAAAGCACAATAGAAAACGCATCCAAGACGGATCTGGAGGACATTTGTGTGGTGTGAACGGGCACTAAATATTAAGATTAATTACTAAATATTAATATTATCCAGTCCTAACAAATATATTTTTTTTTAAATTACAGAACAGATATAAATAGTAGACATGTGCACGCTGGGAAATTTTCGTTTAGTTTTTCGGATACTTCCGTTCATTGAAAAGATGATCATTTTTTCATATTTTTTTTATGCTGACCCGATTCGTTTTTCGGAATTTGTTTTGTATATTCGTTGGTCCTGGGTGGATTCGCAAAAAAAATTCTGCATTTTTTTCCCAGAAGATTTGATATAATATCAAATTGGAAGGATTTAATATTTTTCAAACGATAATCCAACACACCAAGAGAAAGGCATGATCTGATTGGACAATAAATCGACTGGCGTCGTGTGCATTCCGAAGTGATACTAAAACACATACACACACTGTATAATTTATATTGTCTCTTCTATTTATGTATGTGGATAAGGCACTGTAATTATTTAAAAAAAAAAAAAAAAAAAAAAACTTTTTTCCTAATTGATATACAGCTGTCACATGACCCCACCCTTTCCCAGCCTGTCTGCAGGGAAATAAACAGGAGGAGCTTCTAGCCCTCTGCTGCTGGTCACATGTTCACAATAACAAAGTGCTCTCACCTAGCAGTAAGAAGGGTCGCTGGTTCGAATCCCAACCACGACACTACCTGCCTGGAGTTTGCATGTTCTCCCTGTGCCTGCGTGGGTTTCCTCCGGGTACTCCGCTTTCCTCCCACAATCCAAAGACATGCAGGTAGGTTAATTGGCTTCTGTCCAAAATTGGCCCTAGTATATGAATGGGGACCTTGGATTGTGGGCTCCTTGAGGGTAGGGACCGATGTGAGTGCGCAATGTACAGGGATAGGGACAATTGTAGACACTCACTCAGGTTGAACTGGATGGACTGGTGTCTTTATTCAACCTTACTAACTATGAAAACTATGAATAAAGTGTTTTAAATCATCATACAAATAAATATATATTTGAAATCAAATCTTTACCATTTTGCTGTGTCATGCCCCTCCACCCTGTGCCTTAGAATAAGAGGGAGGTGAAGCCTCCATCAAGCGACATGTAATATCCCGCCCCCATTGTGTTTAGCTGGTTAGTGGGCATGGAGGATGGAGGGAGGGGAGTGGGCTGTCATGTGTATACGCCCACATGTGTGATTCTATAGTCACATGGGATGCTCAAAAGGGATAGGGAAGAAATGCTCAGCATAGAAACGCTCTAGAAACTGAGCATGTGCCGAGCTGCCCCCACGGCTGCAAAATCTCTAGCGGACTTAGGGACACGGACAGAAGGGGCCCGAACTACTACTATCACTTCATGCAACACCATCTGAATGAAACAAATGCAATCGGTTTATTTCGATATAACTTTTTTTGCTCAGATTAGTTGACTGTGTCCATTTGGAGTTTAATATACATCCAAATCTCCGAAAATGAAATTTTCATCCAAAAAAAAAATAAAAAATAACGAAACGCACGTCTAGTAAACAGTATGCTACATATGGCATCAATATATGTAATAGACCAATAGGGAGAAAATAATTTTTTAAATGTTAGGGTTTATACATTTTATGTTGATAAATACATTCTATCACTGGGGAGAGCAAGATGGGCAACAATAAAAGCGATCAATCAATACATAAATGAAAAAAAGTCCTGAAGTGCTACCTGGAGGGGGGATGGGGTCAACCACAAGGGACATCAGTGGGATTGGCTTGTTAACCAGGCCTGTATTGTTGGAATCAATGACAGGAAGCACGGGTTTTGAACTTTGAACTGGAGGAGCTGGGGAAAAAAAAAAAAGAAAAAAAAAGTTAAAAAAATATTTAAGTATTTACCACTTTGATACTGGGCACTTATAAACCCCCCTTTCTGCCCAGGCCACTTTACAGCTTTCAGCGTTCTCACGCTTTCAATGACAATTACGCCGTCAGGCATCACTGCATCTAAACAAAATTTTTGTTCTGGTTTTGAGACAGATAGACCTTTCTTTTGGTGGTATTTAATCACCACTGTCTTATTCTTTTTGATAAGCAAATGAAAGAAAAAAAGACAGAAAATTTTGAAAAAAAAAAAAAAAAAGTTTTTATTTCTGTGATGAAATTTTGTAAATAAGTAATTTTTTTCCTTCACTGATGGGCACTGAGGAGGCACTAATATGCAGTACTGATGGACACTGATGAGGAGGCACTAATATTCAGCACTGATAGGTGGTACTGATGGGGACCGATAGGCGACACTGATGAGGAGGCACCAATATGCAGCACTGATGGGCAGCAGCGATAAGGAGGCACTAATAGGCGGCACTGATGGGGACAGATAGGCGACACTGATGGGGACAGATAGGCGGCACAGATGAGGAGGCACTAATATGCAGCAATGATGGGCACTGATAGAGGCACTAATATTCAGCACTGATAGGCGGCACTGATGGGGACAGATAGGCGGCACTGATGGGGACAGATAGGCGGCACTGATGGGGACAGATAGGCGGCACTGATGGGGACAGATAGGCGGCACTGATGGGGACAGATAGGCGGCACTGATGGGGACAGATAGGCGGCACTGATGGGGACAGATAGGCGGCACTGATAAGGAGGCACTAATATTCAGCACTGATGGGGACAGATAGGCGGCACTGATGGGGACAGATAGGAGGCACTGATGGGGACAGATAGGAGGCACTGATGGGAAGGCACTAATATGCAGCACTGATGAGGAGGCACTAATATGCAGCACTGATGGGCGGCACTGATAAGGAGGCACTAATATTCAGCACCAATGGGGACAGATAGGCGACACTGATGAGGAGGCACTGACAGGTAACATTGATGGGCACTGAAAGGCAGCACTGAGGGACACAGGTGGGCACTGGCAGGCATTGTCTATGGGGCTGCATAGATAATCATTGCACTAATTATCAGGGCAGATCCCCCCCGTTAGGAAAGCTGCATTGTCAACATGAGTAGAGGAATGCCGTTAACTGGCACTTCCTAGTTACACTGCGATTAGCTGTGATTGGACACAGCTGATCACATGTTAAAGAGCCTACGTCATAGGCTCTTTGCCCCGTGATCAGAGATGCAGTGTGTCTGAGCGACACACTGCATCAAATGAACGTCGTGCTGTGTGCCACGTTGTGAAGGACATCATATGACGTCCAGTCAAACAATTAAACCACCGCCCGGTCCTCATTTTGCTATAGGCCGGGCGGGATGTGGTTAAACACCCAAATTCATCTGCTTCAGAAAAATACATCACCACAAATATGCTCTCAAAATGTAAAAATTGCTGAAAGGGGTCACAAGGTGCAGCCCTGAAACTGGAGCAGCCAACTGTTTGTTACATAGGCAGGCTGGGCAGATCCAAAGTCTAATGACCTTCTGGCCCTTCAGCTAAGTACACTGCAAGTACATCAAAATAAAGAGGAGCACAAAATCTTAGGCCCCTTTCACACTACAGGACTCATTGGGACAACCCGTCAGTTTTTCCAGGCACACCTGATTGGACCCTCTAGTCTCCTCTATGGCGTGGCGGGTTAGACAGAAAAGTGTCCGTTTCCACGCGCCAACATCCTATCTGAATCTATCCGTACACACAGGTGGTTTTTGCTCCTTTTTAAATCATGATGATAAAGAAATCACCCAAATGGCCCTGATCAAAAGTTTCTATGCCCTGGATCGTTTGGCCTTGGTACATACACACAAGGTGGCACACAGACACAGGTTAAAATGGCAATTAAAGGTTAATTGAATGCCTTCGTGGCTTTTGACATTGCAATTAATGTCTGTGTAGAAATAGTCAATGGGTTTGTTAAGTCTCAGGTGGATGCACTGAGCAGGCTAGATACTGAGCCATGGGCAGCGGAAAAGAACTGTCAGAAAGACCTGTGTATAGCAAGGTAATGGAACCTTATAAAGGATATATAAAAAAAAAAAAAAAAAGATATCCAAAGCCTTGTATATACCAGTCATTAGTATTCAATCACTTATTAAGAAGTGGAAAATTCAGGTATCTCTTGATACCAAGCCAAGGTCATGTAGACCAAGAAAGATTGCAGCCACAACTGCCAGAAGAATTGTTTGTGATACAAAGAAAATCCCACAGGTGACCTCAGGAGAAATAGGGGCTGCTCTGGAAAAAAGTGGTTATTTCAAGAAGCACAATACGACGATACTTGGAACAAAAATTAGCTGTATGGTCGAGTTGCCAGAAAAGAAGCATTTACTGCCACAAAAAATCCTGGCTACAATATGCCCGACAACACCTTGACACATGTCTCAGCTTCTGGTACAATGAAATCTGGAGTGACAAGACCAAATAGAGGGTTATGATCACAACCATAAGCACTATGTTTGGAGAGGAGTCAACAAGGCCTATAGCAACATGAATACCATCCCCACTTTGAAGCATGGAGGTGGCTTACTGAAGTTTTGGGGTGTTTGAGCTCTAAAGGCATGGGGAATCTTGTGAAAATTGATGGCAAGATGAATGCAGCATGTTATCAGAAAATACTGGCAGACAATTTGTGGTTTTCTGCACGAAAGCTGCACATGGGACCCTCTTGGACTTTCCAGCATGGCAATGACTCCTAAGCACAAGGCCAAGTTGACCCTCCAGTGGTTATAGCAGAAAAAGCTTCTGGAGTGGCCATCACAGTCTCCTGACCTTAATATCCTCAAGCTGCTCTGGGGAGATTTCAAACGTTGGGTTCATTCAAGACGACCAAAGACTTTGCATGGCCTGGAGGCATTTTGCCCAGATGAATGGACAGCTATACTACCTGCAAGAATTTGGGGCCTCGTAGAGAACTATTACAAAAGACTGCACGTTGACATTGATGATAAAAGGGGGCAATACACAATATTAAGGACTAAGGGGACGCAGACTTTTGAACAGGGGGCATTTCATTTGTTTTGATTGTGCCATTCTGTTATCACCTACAGTTGAATATGACTCCCATAAGAAATAAAAGAAATGTGTTTTGCAGGTTTTCTTTAAAAACGGTACATACTGTATCTCATCGATTCTCCAAGGGGATGCAAAGTTTTGAGCACAACTGTAAGAGCAAAAGATATGCTTGAAGGATAATAGCCGGAACGAGCAGAGATGGGCCACCCTGTAGCTCTACCCTGTTCCATGATACAAAAAGAAAAAAGGAAGTGGAGGGTAGGAAGGAAAGGGAGGGCACCCAGAGAAGAAATCCACCGGTGAAATTATAAAGGCAGGCACTTGCCATTACTTAGCAAGGAGGTCTCGCGCTTCAGGAAGATTCTATATACATATTCAAGGGAGGCCAGGTCTGATGATGACATTCTTATATACCCAATTCCTGTGCCAGGAGTGACTCCATGCATTCAATATGATTCATCTCCACCACCTGTTCTAAAAGGGTAATTCGCCATGTGTAATTCGCCAATGGTGGGGGCACGACCAATCTAGGATCACCTTTAGGTGGATAGAGTAGGAGATAGTCGGGCAGATTGGAATAAGGCTCTGGAGAAGTCCTGGAGGTGATGAGGGAATAGAGAATGGGTGGCAGATTGAGCGGTTGGTAAGGTGGATGAGTATGGCAGCAGCATTCATAATGGACTGACGGGGGGGGGGGGGGGGGGGGGGGGTAGTCTATATCAGGGGTCTCCAAACTTTACATACAAAAGGGCCAGCCAGACTGTCGCCAATGTGTGTAGAATATGCCATGGGAGTAAACAATGCCCTGTCATTGATGTCCATAGAAACAATAGTGCCCCATCATTGGGAGGAATAGTGCCCCATCATTGGCATCAGTGGTACCCACTCCTGATGCGGGGGGGAAGCCTTGATTTGCAGCACGATTACACCCAACACCCTGGCGCGCATAAACAGCCTGATATCTGTGCCATCTCTCGACAGAGAAGTCATGGGAAGGGGCACGTCGGGGAGGAAAGCTCATGAGCTCTGGTTTGGACAGATTGAGTTTGAAGAAGTGGTGTGATATCCACATTTAGTCCAGATATCTACAGCCTTACCTGTTCTTTTTTTGTTGATTTTTGGGGTGCCATCCATATTTACCTGCATTTATTTTTTAATTTATATTATTTGTGGTCTTCATCCATATTTAGCCCATATTTTTGCAGCCTTACCTTGTATTTTGCGGGGGGCTGTAGCCGAAGACTTTGGACGCTCTTTCTTTGGGCGCTCTTTTGATTTTTGTAGCTCCAAAAATGCCTATGAGTAAAAAAATAATAAAAAAAAAAAAAAAAAAGGAGAAAAAAAAAGGATGAAAACCCTAAACACAGCTGGGATATGTAGTCCCAGAATGGGCAGATTCATTGCACCCACTGTGACCCTCCTCAGGTATCGTAATTTGACCTTTACCTTGGCTGAAAAGTACCATGTAATCCTACTTTCCGATTAAAAAAAATAGAGCCCAACTCCAGACAAACTTAATTTTAGTTTGAACAGAGTAGGGAAGGGTTTATACCTCTGTCAGTTTTTTTTTATGTAATACTATGCGTTTCTGTGGAGAAACTTACCTTTACTTCCTGTCAAGACAGCAATGGGAACTCCCTCCATTGGGGACACAGACAAAAAATAGGATTTTTTTGTACTCACTGTAAAATACTTTTCTCTGTAATTCACCGACCGACACAGCTCCTTTCTTAGCCATTGGGTTGTTATGCCCACCACTAGGAGAATACTAGGCATTACATGTTATGTAACACACAGAACTTTTCAGTTCCGCCCATGGGGTGGTCCCTTGGGCAACAACCCTCCATCACTCTACCCCAACCGGATAGGGTGTCCACTTCAGAGGTAGGAACGACTTCCCGGTCTGAATCAGCCATCGTGTCTCTTGTCCTGTACACGAATCTCGGCACCTTGCGATTAAGATGGGAGGCCAGAAGATCCACGTCTGGTGTGCCCCACCTCAGGCAGAGTAGCTTGAATACCTCCGGATGCAACGCCCATTCCCCTGGGTCCAGCATCTGGTGACTCAGATAGTCCACCTGCCAGTTCTCAACTTCCGGGGATGTAAATGGCCGACAGGGCCGGTGCGTGTCGCTCTGCCCACCGAAGTATGTGAGCGACCTCCCGTGCGGCGGCCGAGCTTCTTGTTCCTCCTTGGTGATTGACGTATGCCACAGCCGTGGTGTTGTCTGACTGGATCCTGATCGGACGCCCCTGTAGTCTCATCCATGTGGAGAGGCACAGCCTGATCGCTCTTAGCTCGAGCAGATTGATCGGCAACTTGGATTCTTCCACCGATCAGAGGCCCTGAGCCGATTGAACCCCCATCACTCCACCCCAGCCGGATAGGCTGGCTTCTGTTGTGATCACTGTCCACTTCAGGAGGTAGGAACGACTTCCCGGACTGAATCAGCGGAAATCTCAGCCACCAGTTCAGGGAATCTCTGACGGACTGGCTCACCTGGATTTGTTGATCCAGGGACAACTGAGATTTGTCCCACTTTGTCAAAATCTCCTTCTGCAGGACTCTGGTGTGGAACTGGGCATACGGTACTGCCTCGAAGGAGGCTACCATGAGTCCCAGGACTCGCATGCAGAAGCGGTGCGATGACCACTTGCGGTTCATCTGCAGTTTTAACGCGGATGTGAGAGTCTGCAGTTTGTCTGAAGGGAGAAACACTCTCGCTTCCCTGGAGTCCAGCAGCAAGCCCAGGTACTCCAGATGCTGGGTCGGTACAATCACCGATTTCTTTAGGTTCAACAGCCACTCAAATTCTTGCAGGGTCTGCATGGTGATCGCCACATCCTCCTCTAATTCGGAGGTGGAAGATGCCCTCAGGAGGAGATCGTCTAAGTATCCCACGATCGCGATCCCACGTTGCCGCAGCAACACCAAAACTGGAGCCAATACCTTGGTAAAGACTCGGGGGGCTCATGCCAGACTAAAGGGAAGAGCAACAAACTGGTAGTGGGCTTCCCCGACTGCAAATCACAGAAACGTTTGATGCCGAAGGCATATGGGTATGTGCAGGTACACGTCCTGGATGTCCAAGGATACCAGGGAGTCCCCTTGATGGAGTGCAGCGACTACTGAGCGAACCGATGCCATTCTGAACCTCTGTACTTTCACAAAGTGATTGAGGGTTTTTAGGTCCAAGATTGGACGTACCCCTTCCTTCTTGGGAACTACAAACAGATTTGAGTAGAATCCCTGGAAACGTTCCGATTCCAGAACCGATACAACCCCCCCCCCCCCCCCCCACGACTCAGCAGGTCCCTTACTGCCCCCAAGAGGGCCTCCGGGCGAGCCGGGGATACGGGCATGCTGGAGGGGAAGAATCTGTTTGGCGGCCAAGAGAGAAACGTTATCTTGTAGCCTGAGGAAATCAGATTGCAGACACATTGGTCGGATAGTCGAGAGGACCACCGGGCTGTAAACTCCCAAACGCGACCCCCCACCCCAGACATGGGTGGGGGGAAACCATCATGCGTTGGCACTTTTGTTCGCAGGCTTGTTAGGCTTACGGTTCCAGGGATGTTTATGTCCTTCCGTGGTCGTCCTGTCGGGCTGGGGACGTTTAGCCGAAGCTCCGGGCGGACGAAAAAGGTGTTTGTGAGCATAAAAAGTGGGCCCTTGCCTACAGCGTGGCTCCTTAGCCTTCCTGGCCCAGGCTCCAAAGAGCCAGTTGCCAAGGAAGGGAAGATCCGTCAGGGCTTTCCTAGATGCCTGGTCAGCAGACCAGCATTTTAACCAAATCAGGTGCCTCAGCACCACTGCTGACACTGAAGCCCTGGATAACAGAGGAAGAGTATCCAGGACAGCGTCACAAACATACTTAAGGCCTTGCACTGATTGGTCTGCTAATTCCACGCAGACAGGAGAAGCCCGTTGCTCTCCCAATTTGCGGTGCAACAGTTTTGCCCAATAAGTTAGTGTCTGCGACACAAGTGTGGATGCCAGTACTGGTAATATGGCTGACCCCACAACCATAAACAAGGAACGAGCTACTGCCTCGGCCTTCCTGTCCGTGGGATCCTTAAATGCAGGAGTCCCCTCTACCGGGATCGTAGTTGCTTTATTTAACCTGGATACTGGGGGGTCCATGACCGGAGGAGCCAACCACTTCTTGAGAAGGCTCTCCTCAAAAGGGGTAACGCACCACCATGGATTTGGGGAGGGGGCAGGGCTGCTTTTTTTCACCCTTTTGCCCACGTGCCACCTCCATCTTGGCAACGAATTGAGGACCATCAGGGTGTCCAGGGGCACTGCGCAATCCGCAGGCGACCCGGTTGAAATAGCCTGGATTTCGGGGGGAAGAAACACCAGTTTCTGAAGCCATGCTGACTCTACCCGGTCTGTCACCCGAAGGGGCTTAGGACAGTGACAGTCCCACCCTCCTTACTGCCACTGGCTGAGGGGCTCTTTCCCGCAGGACTCACCACCCTGAGGGGTTCTGCACTATCACGCAGGTAGTGCCTGTAGTCCCTGTTGGCTCCCAGGTGCAGAGGAAACAGTGTGTTGGTGGAAGCAGCTGCAAATGGCACTAAAACCATAGCTGAAGTGTGCTCAGGCTTCAAGAAAATGGCCGCCCAGCGCAAGGACATAAAACAAAGGAGCACATGCTGCCACTAGAGAAAACTAAAAAAAAAAACGCTGGCGCCCTGTATAGGGACAATCACAAGGAAAATGGCCGCTGAAGCCCAGGAGAGCATGCTTGCCCTTGCCCACACCCAAAATGGCCGCCAAATGCAGATTCATGGAGGTACAGGGAGAAAACAATGGTGGTGAGCACAGCGCTGCGCAGGACACCAGCATGGCCTCACAGACACCTTCCAGGGGCACAAAGAACAGGACCCAGGACAGAGCTAGCCAGCGCAACCCTCCCCCAGGTGAGAGCCCCTGCATAGACACACACCACTCAGCAGCATCCCCAATATGGAAGGGGACGGGAGAGGGGGACGGGAGAGAAGAGAGGGAGGTAAAGGACCCCCGAATCGACCTCCCAGGGAATGCCCAGCTGTTCAGCCCCAACGAGGCAGGGAGAGCTGTACTTATCAGTCCTGAAGAGCTGGGAGACAATCCATCATAGACCCACTCACTGATCAGTACAGGGTGGCTACTGTGACGCAGACATCAGTAGCCAGGTCATATGTATGCCCCGGAGCATAAAAACTCACGACCACCTCTGGAGCTGAGGTTTCATCGTGGCCTGCCTAGTGTGGAGCTGTGGCCTGCACATGCGGGACTGGGGAGACTACAAGGATAAGAGTATCCAGCCTGTCACCCAGCCGGCTGTTGATAGCAGATCACAGGATTAATCATCTTGCGCAAAAAGTCAAGCATCTGCAGAAAAAAAAAGCATGGACCGATGGGCCCGCAGGCTTCCTAGGGCCTTCTCCTTCACTAGGCAAAATAAAACTGATGACTGCATGGCAGGCTGGATGGTTGTTGCCCAAGGGACCGCTCCCTGGGCGGAGCTGAAAAGTTCTGAGTGTTACATAACGAGTAATGCCTAGTATTCTCCTAGTGGTGGGCATAACAACCCAATGGCTAAGAGAGGAGCTGTGTCGGTTGGTAAATATAAAGAGAAATGGGGATTTTGCACTCACCGTAAAATCCTTTTCTTGGAGACCTTTAAAGGAAAACGGAAACCTTTGGTTCATGCTGCCGCCTACAGTAGGGTTGGAAACTGACAAACAAAAAACCTGTAGGCCAACCCGGGATAACCACTGCTACTACCAAGCATGCTTCTGTAGCAATGCAGTCTGTCATATTGAGGGACACTGGAAGTCCTAAACTGTTGTTCATAAGCAGTCCAACGTTCTTAAAGAAGCAGTGGCTGAAAGACCCTTACAGACTGGACCTCATCTAGATAATGGAGGGAAAATTCCTTTTAATGAACTAGAGTTGGACAAAGGCACAGGAGAACAATGCCTTTGTTGAGGTGAATGGCAGAAACTACCTTAGGCAGGAAGGATGTCCTGGGCTTCGACAGCACCTTGTCCCTAACCAAAAAGTTTTTGTGAGATAAGGCCACCACATCAGACACACCCCTCGAGAGGTGACAGCAACTAGGATAACCACCTTGTGGGTTAAAGTAGAGAGGAATGTCTCGAATGGGTTCAAACGGCAGTTTCTGATGCATTGAGAGAACCAAATATAGATTTCAAGAAGTGACCGGGAGAGCCATATGGGGTCTTAATCAGACAGCAAGAGGCCAGTGGTCCCTGAAACAGGCGGAAACTTGACCCTTGATAGTGCAGAGAGCCAGATGCTGGTCCAAATGCAGCAGTAGAAAGGAGAAAATGTATTCCTCTGAGAAACTCTTGGCATGAAGGTCCCTAGATGCAGATAAAAAGTGAAGTGAGCTTGCTGAAAGTGGAATTTCTAGCTTTGAACATCATAGAAATCACCAACTCCAATGCCCCGTCCTTTAGAACCTGGGCTTCCGTAGCCATGCTGTTAAAGCCAGCTACAATTAAGCAGGATGTCAAATCAGCCCCCTGGACAGAAGAGCTTTATCAATCTGGCAGGGCTCATGGTACAAGTAGTCTTACCAGGTTGGTGTACCACATCCACCCGTCATTCCAGGGCAATGAGGATTACCGAGGTGCTCTCCATCTCAATCCTTGGAAGCAGACATGAAAGAAGTTTCGGGGGAGGAAAGGCATAGATCAAAGTGTGCTGATACCATGGAGTCACCAGAACATCTACTACTTTTGCGCCCATCTATGACATTGGTTCCTATACCTGAAAATGTTGCAGGACCTTTCTCTCGGGTCCAGGTGCTGTTAGCTAAGAAAGTCTGCATGCCAACTGTCTGGATGTACATGGCTGACAAGGCTGCAGTTCTGTCCAGGACAATGTCTGCTTTACCTCAGTTGTCAAAGCATAACTTCTGGTTCCTCCTGAAAAGCCACAGTGTTGGTGCTGTTCAACTAAATCTGGAGTGGATGGCCCCCCCAACAGGTGGGTCCAACGCTGAAGGGAACAGCCTAATTGTTTAAATTTCCAGAATGGTTATTTGAAGGTTGGAGTCCAATAATAACAGTTCCCAGGATTCCTCTTTATTCTGCCACAATACAGGAAGATAGGACCTCTCTGACTCCAGAGCTGGATTCTCAGAGCCATCAAGCCAGAGACATCCTGATCCTTGACAACAGCCAAAATCAGCCCATCCAGAGACAGAGTGATTTATTCCACAATACCATAGAATTTTGCATTGCAGAGGTCTAGAGTGAAACTGGACAAAGGAGACTGTCTTGAAGGAGGCCACCATCAGTCCCAAAACTCTTGTGCAAAAGCGCAGTTGGGAGGATTCTGGGTTGAAAATTTCAAACCTCATAGTGATGAGACCAGGCCAAGATACTCCAAGCGATGAAACAATTCCAGCAATGGTTTCTGAAGGTTTAGGACAGACCCCAAAACTTCTGTAACATTTGGATAGTCCAAGACATAATGTTTGTGAGAGCCCATGTTGACTGTTCCCTCAACAGGATGTTGTCCACCTACCCCACAGTAGGCATACCACAAGAACACATCAAGACCAGAACCTTCATGAACACCCTATGTGCAGAGATGTCAAAGGGCCAGGCCACATGCTGGCAGTGTAGGGGTCCCACAGAAAAATGTAGAATTCACTGATGCACCAAGTATATGGGCAAGTAAGCCTATTGAATTCCAAAGAAGCCAGAAAAGTTCCCCTGGTGGAGAAAGGCGATGACAGATCTAGTGGAATCCATTTGGTATTCTGAGGCCAAAATGTGCCTTGAGGTCCAAGACAGGGCAAGTGCCCCCTTTGGGTTTGGGGACATTTAAAAAGGTTGGAGTAAAACCCCCTAAAACAAACCATTCTGTTGCAGGGACTGGGGTAATGATACCCTGATCCAGAAGGCTCAAAGACAAAGAACTGCCGTCTGTGCAGGAAGGTTGCAAGTGAGAAACAGGAGGGGAAGGGAACAAAAGTCAAGATGGTATCCCTGGGAGACCACCTCCCAGCACCAAGACATCTGGAATGCAAACGGTTAGGCAGAGATCCACAGATACCCCCTAATCTGGAAAGTGAGGACACCTTCATGTGGAAGAAGGCTTTTCAAAGGATTTGGCCAACTTGGATTGCCAGACATTTTGTTTGGATTGGGAGCCAAGCTTGGGGCAATCCTTGAGGGAGAGATAAGTCTTCGATTTCTGGCCCTTTGTCTTCTGACCCTTGCACCTGCAAGACCAGTATTAAAGGACATCCCCTTGTAGCTTAGGGTAAGCATTTCTACATGTTAGATGGACCAATGAAGCAAGGATTTGCCTTAAGCCCCGTACACACGAGAGGACTTATGTCCGACAGACTTCCGAAGGAGTTCTGCCGGAGTTCCGACAGAGTTCTGATGGACTTTTCGACTGAGCGGACTTGGCCACACACAATCACACTAAACTCCGACGGATTGGACTGGACTCGAATAAGGAAGTTCATAGCCAGTAGCCAATAGCTGCCCTAGCGTCGGTTTTAGTCCGTCGGAATAGCATACACACGAGCAAAATTTTTCGGTAGGAACTGGGTCAGGCGGAGTTCCGTCGGAAAAATTTGAAGCATGTTCCATTTCTAAAGTCCGTCAGACTTTTGCGAATCAAAAGTCCGTTGCAGCCCACACACGATCGAATAGTCTGACGGAATCAGTCCGTCGGACTTTGGATGTTGAAAAGTCCGCTCGTGTGTACGCGGCATTAGAGTAGAGCACTGTGACTTAATGACCATCCATGCACACCTTCACCTGACAGTTGATGTATTTCCTTGAAGTTGTCTAGGAGGCTGTAGATGCTACACTGGCTCAGGACAGCCATAGCAGAATCATTGCGAACACATGAATTCCTGCATTATCGCTACCTCTTTTCACAAAATGTGTCCTGTCTGGCAGATTTCCCCTCACATCTTGTACTGGTCGGCGCCTTCTGGGCAGAAAATTGGGGGGGGGGGGGGTCATTGGATTAGAGTTGCACCGATACCAATACGCCAATACTAAGCATTTGCACGCATACGCATGCAAATGCTCCGGTACCTAAAACAGATACCCTTTTCATTGCGATTTGAGCCCATACAAAATGAATGGGCTCAAATCGGCACTGCAAAGAAATCGCATGCGATATGAACATGAATGCGGTTTCCCCCCCCCAATGCTCCTGAATGAACCCAGTATAACAAGAAAGAGGAGCACCAAGAGCAGCAATAGGCAGTTTATTAAAAATATGTTCTAACATCTCACATGTTAAAAGTACACATCTCGCATGTCAAATTCAAATCTGCATGGTCATAGAGTCCCAGTCCAGCGCTGATGATAGAAAACCACAGCCGCTTGCAGTGCACACAGGGCTGGAGGAGATGTATAGGCTAGTAGGAGCTTGTGCGCTCCAAGTGTCTAGCCTGTTACAGCAGCGGTCCGCTCCCAAGCTGACATCACTTACACCCCCTATACCCACTTGTGCGCTCCAAGCTGATTTACAAGGGCCCCAGAACTTCGTACATCTCCTCCAGCCCTGTGAGCACCCATTCATTTTGTATGGGCTCAAATCGTACCACAAAAAAGGTATCCATACTTGGTATTGGCAACTACTTGACCGAGGGTATTGGTACTCATACTCGCCGGTTAAAAAAATGGTATCAGTGCAACCCTATCAGGGATAACTGCAGACATAATTAAAACTTAACAGAGGTTATAACCCAAATACTAGTTCACTCGTAAAGTGCATCTAAACCCAAAACAAAAATGTCTTTAATGCAGCTCACCCATCCTCTTACATGAGTTCTCTTTTTTTCCCCCCAAGTGTTACTCTCCCGTTCATCTGGCAAATAACACAATTCCTGTTCCTGGGTCACAACACTAATTTCTCCACAGTATCTATAGAGCATTCAATTTCATTGTGGGCCGCATCAGCATTATGGTTGCCCTCAAAGGGCCAGTCGCATCTGTAACAATCGATGTCCAGAGCACCCCACCCCCCTTGTTGTCCAAGAGCCCCCCCCCATCAGACGTCAAGAGTCCCCCCCACCCTCCCTTACATCACAGTGCACCCCCCTTACCTTGTGCTGAAGCCAAGAACAAGCTAAAGGCAGAGCTGGGAAGCAGAAAGTGCAGGGTCTGGAGGAGGACTTGAGTCTTCTGCATGCTGAGACCAGGGGAGGGGGAGACAATGGGGCACTAAGGCTGCACAGAGAATTGAAGGATCTGTAGGAGTTCTGTCCTCCTCTCTGCTGCCGACTGCTGGGAGGAAGAACGAGCTGGCTGCACGAAAAGGACAGTATCTGTAGTAGGAGCTCTGTCCTCCCCTCTGCTGCCGACTGCTGAGACAAGGTGAAGGCAAACACTAGGGGGGAGCCACCGCTACAGGAGAGGAGCGAGGGCCATGTAACATGGCCTGTTGAGCTGTATTCGGCCTGTTGGTCTTGTGTTTTACACATGCGCTATTAGAGGGAGCCCATAGCTGTTGCACAGTTTGAACTTCAAACATGTCTTCCTCTTGTGGGGCACAAGGGCGAGGCTTAGTAGTAGTGCATTCAGTTCAGCTCGCAGGAAGCGACAAGGACACTGCATTTCTAACAAGATCAACTGACGATTTCCCTGCTTCTCAGCTTGGAGAAAATACTAAACGCAGCCACCACACATAAAGCGGTTCTCCTGTCTCCTCAAAAAATTATAAGTCAGCAGCTATAAATACTGTAGCTGCTGACTTTTAGTATGAAGACACTTACCTGTCCAGGGATCCAGAGATGTCCTTCCCCAAGGCCAATTCTTCAATATGTTTGGGGTCCAGACGCCGGCATCTTAAAGCGGAAGTATTGCCATCCACGTAACAATTTCAAAACAAGTTAAATTTACGGCACGTGCCTGAAACGTAACACTCCCATTGGTTGTGCTCTCAACCAAACTGTCAAACCATCCAATGGCTGATGTTCTAGCCGATGACATGTGCAGCATCATGGCAATTGTAGATTAAACAGAGGCCAAGATGGCAGCTTCCTTGACTAAAAACTGGGAGGGTTTACTTCCACTTTAACTAAGGCAAACCAGCCGTGAAGCCTTGCAGCTTCACAGCTGGTTTCTCTCTGCGCATGCACAAGCCGTGCTGCCTGTTGTGAAAGGTCCCGCAGTCTTCTGGGACCTGTGATGTGTGCCAGACAATTGCGGGGAAGGAAGGGAAGATGAAATTCCGCTCTGATTGCTGAGGTGTTCTGACCAAAGGTGGAAGCGAGTACCTGTGAAAACCAGGTAACCCCCCCCCCCCCCCCCCCCCCTCCAAAAAAAAGTGTCAATTGTTAAAGGAGGGGAGGGATGCAAGCAAAAGCCTTCCACTTCAGATTCAGTGTACTTTATTAATCCCAAGGGGAAATCCGCACTTTTGGGTGAGGTTCCACTTAAGGCAAGCTTCAAAATAATATATTTTGTTCTTGGGCTTTAGTGTATCTAAAGCCCAAGAAAAATTTAAAACCTAGAAAACTGGAGATTTTAAAACGAATGGTTGTAGGGCCACGAGCGATCATTACGGAATGGTTGGTTTTGCAGAGCCATGTCTGTGGGCAGAGATTGGCAACAAGTTTTATATACCAAATTTCTGTGTATAATTTACAGCAGTGCATTCGTGTACAGTGAAAAAGAATCTCCTGCTGCTTAGAAGGGAAAACAAAACAAAAATTTGGCAATAAAAATACCTTCTTTTCCTCTTCCAGACTCTTTTTCGCCTCTGCAATTCGTTTTTTTAGAGCCTCCTCCTGGTGGTTTTTGTATCTTATCGAACCATTGGTGAAGAAATCTCTGACTTTCATAGCAAACTGCTCGTCTTCGTAGTTCTTAATCTCAAAAGTTTTCTGAAAATAACAGACAAATACTTTGTGATGCAACAATGACATATACGTAAAAAGGAGAACCAACCAAGCTGCAATGTTCAGTTTAGTTTTGGGAGGCCATACAAGACCCGACCAATTGCTTGTATCTCAATCTGACAGAGCTATGGAGGCGGTCTCACCTGTCACTGGGGGGGGCAGAAGATGGAAAACTGCTGAACTATGAAGTGCAGATACCTAGAAGTGAACATGTTTCACATGGGTTGTTCTGACAGGTTAAGCTTTCCTGCAGCTTCCCACCTCTTGTACATTCACAGGTTGCCCAACACAGTGATGAGCCAATAGAAATGTGGTGAGGTGGGGCATAGCAGCAAGCATTGGCACTAGCAGAAGTGACAGTTTATGGCCCGAAATTACTTAGAACCCCCAAACATACATATATATATATATATATATATATATATATATATATATATATATACACACACACACACACACACACACACACACACACACACACACACACACACACATATATAAATTGTCTTTTCCTAGTGGCAGAATTATTGCTCTCGCTCTAACGATTGTGGTGATACCTCACGTGTGGTTTGACCACCGTTTTCATATGCAAGCGCGACATACTTATGCGTTTGCCTCTGCGCGTGAGCTCGGCTGGATGGGGCGCTTTAAATTTTTTATTTTTCTCTTATTTATTTTCCTTTTTTATTTTTACAATGCCCATAAAAAAAAAAAAAAAAAAAAAAGCCACTTTTATTCCAAATACAAGGAATGCAAACATCTCTTTTTTTTCTATTACAAGAGATGTTTACATTCCTTGTATTTGGAATAAAAGTGACCCGTTTTTTTCCCCCCCAAAATAATTTTTTTTTTCTTTTTTTTTTATTGGATTTTTGTATAAATATGAGATCTGAAGTCTTTTTGACCCCAGATCTAAGAGGTCATGTCATGCGTTTTTTTTTTTTATTTGTTTTTTTTCTATTACAAGAGATGTTTACATTCCATGTATTTGGAATAAAAGTGCCCCCCTTCTATTACAAAAGGGCACTTTTATTCCAAATAAACAAGGAATGTAAACATCTCTTGTAATAGGAAGGAACTAAAATATATTAAAAACGCATTACATGACCTCTTAGATCTGGGGGTCAAAAATACCTCAGATCTCATTTACAGATAAATCCAATAATAATAAAAAATAAATAAAAAGTAATTTGGGGAAAAAAAATAAAAATCCCAAAATATGACATCACAAGATATGACAGTGTGAAAACCTGCCACCGGAGTCCCTGGGGAACGCAAGTAACCAGCCATTCCCCAGAGACGCCCAACAGCAGACATAACAGTTTTACATTGATACACAGATAAATGAAGGTATATTTACCAAGAACTCAAACAGTTCTGCATTGCATAAGATTTCATCCGGGTCGCAGTCACTGAGGTCCTAGGGGAAGAGAGACAAGGAAAGATTATTTCCATCACATCTTTTAGGTTTTTTTTTTTTTTTTTAACAAGGAAGGGCAGTTTACAGTGATCACAAAACAATGAGGGGGGTGTCTGTACATTGTCGCTCACTCACAGCGCCGGAGCAGCGTTACCCGGAAGAAGATGGACGCTCCGGACTACAGGGGACAGTGGTAACATCGCTGACTCCTGTGTCAGGTAAGTGACACATAATGGGCTACTATGCAATGCATAGTAGC
Source organism: Lithobates pipiens (assembly GCF_037356315.1). Lineage (NCBI taxonomy): Eukaryota > Metazoa > Chordata > Amphibia > Anura > Ranidae > Lithobates > Lithobates pipiens. The sequence goes on from NW_027507791.1 coordinate 57,836,408, forward strand.
CCCTTATGCTTTACCTTTGCAGGGAGACAGAGGAAGTAAACCTATTAGGGTTTACTTCCTCTTTAAACCCTGCTTGGGGGTTAAAAGCGCCCCGCTACCGCCCAAAAAGCTCCACTATAACAGCAGTAAAGCACCGATAAAATGAGCTTTACCGCATGTGCACGGGAGCCACCACTAACGGCATATTGCCGCTAGCAGCGGCATGTCGCTAACGGCGATAGTGCGCCATAGACAGTTGTGACTGTCTTTTAGTAAATATCTCCTAAACTGTATAGGTTTAGGAGATATTTCTTGGACCTACAGGTAAGCCTTAATCCAGGCTTACCTGTACGTCAGAGTGGTTTATACAACCCCTTTAAAAGCGCCAGTGATGCGCTTCCGAAGCACTTTTCAGGCACTTTGGAAGCGTTGCCCATGCATTTCAGTGGGCAGGGGCGGTTTGTTCACCGCTCCCAAAGATGCTGCTTGCAGGACTTTTTCTAACGTCACGCAAGCGCACCTCCCTCTTATGAAAGCACTTGGGCTCTCACACTGGGGCTACAGGGGAGGCCGTTTTCATGCGTTATTTTTAGCGCTAAAAAGTCTGAAAACTGCCCAAGTGTGAAAAGGGGTCTAAGTGATTGAGCCCGATCCTCATTACTGTCTGTGTCCCCATTGGAAAGATATCTCCTCACTTCCTCATTTGCGGTCCTGGGAGCAGCTGTCGCCAATATGGATTTCTCTGTGTGAACGCTATAAAAATCTGACCCCGCGCTCTTCTAATCGAATGAATACATGTTTGCCTGGCGTGCCATTTCCTTATGCTTCCTTGCAAAACAGATGCGTACTTTCCACGTCCCGCTGTCATTTTCCAGAGCTGGATGTGAATGGCAGCTGGGGAGGGAATATGAAGACAGTCCGGCTAGAAGATCAGACTGTCTTCTTATAAGCAAGGTGCACCTGAGTACACAATACAGGGGAAGGGGGGGAGGGGAGGAGGGTGTACATCTCTCTATGGAAATAATCTACTAACTACATACCATGCTGCGCACTTCCATGTCACTGTCATCCTCCACACCCTGAAAAAAAAAAAAGAAGTACAGCTTTATATTATAAATCTTACAATATGTTCACAAAATATCATGCGTTTTTAGATGTTTAATTAAGCTCTAGAGCAAAACGTTTTCATTTTTTCTACACATGTAAAAATCTTAATTTTTGGCAAATTACCTAACCCCTCCCTTATTATATATTTTCGGAAAGCAGAGGCCCTGCAGAATAAATGAAATGATGATAGTTTTTTATGAGACATGATATTTGCGAAACTGTTTATTAAATGCAAATTTTCAGGAAAATAATATAATAAAATTAATTTTAGCACAAACACACACACACACACATCATACCCGCGCGTCGAGTAAGTAGACCTCCCTATTCCTGTTCTGGTGAAAACTCAAAATATGAAATTTTCTTTCACTTCGTGATAATAGTAAACAAAGGCAGCAATAAAATAAATCTGCTGAGTGCTCCAATGCCTCTCCAGTCTATTCAAAAGGTTAAAAAAAAAAAAAAAGGGTTGTGTCTTAACCACTTGCCGACCACCGCACGCCAATACACGTTGGCATAATGGCAGCGGTAGGCAAATGGGCGTATCTGTACGTCCACTTTAAGGGACGGGGACAGCAGGCGCGTGTGCCTGCCGTGTACAGCGAGACCTTGCCTGTGGGACCGGAGGACACTATTCCCGAGGATCCCCTGCTGATGTCAGTCAGAAGGGGAGGAGGAGAGAGCCGGCTGGTCACGTGAGTGCCAATCGCCGCTCTAAAATCTGGTATATACTGCATATTTTGTTTTATATATCACACACACACACATGGGGCTTCTGTCATTAGGATAGTATAAACAGGTCAGTTATTTCAGCAGCAGGAAGGGCGGGCACTGTCATGAGCTGATAGGCAAGGAGAGGACAGAGGAGGACGGGGAAGAGAGGAGAGCTTCAGATGACAGAGGCACATACACTGACCAAGGTGTTAGGGCTCAGCAGCCATGATAAATGTGGTCAGTTTACAGGGGGGGGGGGGGGGGCAGGATCGGCCAGGTATTTCAGGGACTAAATTACACAGCACCAGCACTGTGCTGTATAACATGTTTTAAAGGGTAAAAGCCGATAATGCAACACTCAAAATCAGTGTAATGCCACGTACACGCAATCGGAATTATGGTCAGAAAAAGGTCTGATGGTTTTGCAGACAGAATTCAGACGGAATTCTGCTCAAGCTGTCTTGCCCACAGACGGTCACACCAAATTCCAACCATCAAGAATGCGGTGACGTACAACACTTACGATGCGACTAGGAAAAGGAAGTTCAATAGCCAATAGCTTCCATCTCGTAGTTGAATCTGTGCATGCGTGAGTTTGTGCGCGTCGGCATTGCATACACACAATCAGAATTTCCGAAAGTTTTTCCGCTGGGAAAATTGAGAACATACTCTCAAATTTTTGCTGGCGGGAATTCGGCCAGCTAAATTCCAATGGAGCCTTCACACGGTCGCATTTTACGATGAAAAGCTCACATCAGTCTTTTGCTGGCCGAAATTCCGATCGGGTGTACGCGGCATAAGTCCTTTGCGGGCTTGTGATAAAATCCACAATGGGTGTTTTAGCTCTAATGCTCCCTCTCAAACTGGTACAGACATAAATACAAAGAATAGAGCCGCCAAACCCCCAACATCCTTATTGATTCTCTATTGGTGCATAAAAAAAGTGAGTACAAATATACAGGGGCTCACGCGTTCCGGCTTACAAGCCTTAATCACAGCACCAATAAAGAAGCAACAAGGACGTTTGGAGTTTCTGGCTCTATCCTTTTATTTATGCTTTAAAGGGACAGAATCCTTTCTTTTTTTTTAGGTTAACAAAACGTTTTAAGTTATACTTTAAATTTGATAGAATGTGGTTGATCCCAGGATTTATTGGGTCCCCACTATGAGGTCAGGAAGGATTTTTCTTCATCTTCTTACAGCAAATTGATCTATGCTTGTAGGGGTTGTTTTTTTTTCTTCTTTTCCTCTAAATCAAACAGATAAAATTCACTCTCAGAGGTTGAACTTAAAGTGGAGTTCCACCCAAAAATGGAACTACCACTAATGTCTCCCCCCCTCCCCCGGTGCCACAAATGGGGGGGTGGGGTAAGGATACCAAAGACGGGTATCCTGTTCCCACTTCCAGGAGCCATGGCTATTGAAGTCACCGTTCGGCTCCATCCCCTTCCCTGTCGCCAAGCCAGTAGGAGAGAGGAGCGGGGCCTCGAGCATGTGCAGTAGGGTTCCCGGCGTGCTGCTGTAAGGCTACGCTGCCGGGATCGCCTTACCCGAAATGGCGGTGGCAGCACCCGACAGCTGATTGAAACAGCAGCTGCGGTGCCGACATCGCTGGACTCCAGGAAAGGTAAGCGTCCTATTATTAAAAGCCAGCAGCTGCAGTATGTGTAGCTGCAGGCTTTTATTTTTTGCAGTGGTGGGCGGACCTCCATTTTGAAGGGGTTGTAAACCTTTGTGTTTTTTCAACTTAACGCATCCTATGCATTAAGGTGAAAAAAAAAAAAATCTTGGGAGTCACCGACCCCCCAGTTCTACTTACCTGAGCCCTGAATTTCCGTCAGTGCGTCCCCACCATCCCTCTCTCAACAGGGTCCCGGCTCTTGATTGGATAGATTAATAGCAGCACAGCCATTGGCTCATGCTGCTGTCAATCAAATCCAATGACGCGGGCGCTGGGGGGGTAGGTCTATGGACACTGAATGCCGGACTCAGGAGCGCGCCTGCAAGGTAACTCCCTTGAGAGAGCACTTCTCCAAGGGGGTTATCTAATGCAGGGAGGAGCCGCAAGAGCCGCCGAGCCACCAAATAAATGGATGTTCAGGGCCACTCTGTGCAAAACGAGCCGCACAGTGGAGAGAAGTATTACATGTTTGTTATTTAAAAAAAAATAAGAAAAATGATCCTTTAGCATCACTTTCATGGAACAGTTTCTTTTTTCAACCATATCAACTATCTATGTAATGACATGCAAGTGACAGCTCCCTCTGGTGGCTAAACTACAAATCTCTGTATTTACTCCGATAACAAAAGTTTGGAAAAGCCATCAGCACGCACTAAAGCCGGCCGTAGATGGAGCGATTTTCTTTCCTGCAAAAAGAAAAATCACTCCTTTCTTCCATCAACACAATCAGTGTTAATGGGGGGAATCCTTCCCGCAGAGCCATTGTCTTCTCTCTGCCTGGGGGGCAATCCAATGGTAATAATTAAGTGTAAAATCTAACATCCTGGTTGTACCCAAGTGGATCCATCAACTTGCCCATACATGGTTAAAATCTCAGCCGAACAGGCTGAGATTCGAACAGTCTACTATGGCCAGTTTGAATGTGAAAGTCACTTACATTACAGTTATGCTTTTTTTTTTTCCAATGCAAAAACTTAGAAAGGTGTTAAAAATTGCGCATGCATGATGAAAAATGCATTACCTTTTGCATGATCCTTATACCATCCTGCCTACTCTGATCTTCAGTATTAGTGGGAGGTGATGTAAGGAGCGGGACCAGTTAAGTGATGCAAATAATTCCCTTATAGGAAGTGCTCTGAAGAAACTTTTTATTTTTTATTCTTTCCCAGGAACTTGGCACACAATAGAGCAGTTCCATCCCTACGCTAATCCTCCCTTTCTCTTTAGAGCAGCCCCAATCATTCTCAATTCAAGTCCCCTGCCAGCACTGTGGGACCAGCGGACTCTATGTCTCATCAGAGCACTTCCTATAAGGGAAAGATTTACATCACCTAACTGGTCCCGCCCCTTCATCACTTCCCACTCCTCTTCAGCGAATGCCCCCCATAGAAAGCCGCTCTCTATGGGGGTACTCTGACAGACACTGGCTCCTCCCTCCTGATAAGCGCCCCCCACAGTCAGCAGCTTGCTATGGGGGTATCCAAGCCAAGCCACAGCTCCCTGTGTCCATTCAGACATGGAGATGACCCGGGCCCTGCCCCCCTTTTCTCTCCTCAATGGCTGACTTTGATTGACAGCTCCAATGACGCCACACTGCTGTCTCAGCCAATGAGAAGGGGACTCCCGGGCAGCCGAGACACTCCGGCAACATCGCTGGATCTAGATGGCTCTCAAGTATTAGAGAGGCTGAGGGGCTGGGGGCGCTGCACACAGGTGGTTTTTATCTTAAAGTGGACGTAAGCCCTTTTTTGTGACTTACCTATAGGTAAGCCTAGAATAAGGCTTACCGATAGGTAGTGGAAGGATCTCCTAAATGTGCGCCGTTTAGAAGATATTTTACTTGTAGTGTGCAGACATAGTCACCGGTGCATGCCATGTGAACGGACCACCGCGCCGTTTCTTTCCCAGCGCGTGCTGCGACTGACAGCTCCCGCGTGTCACAGACCCGGAGTCCGCGGCCCCGGAAAGGGAGAGAGGCGAAGGTGGACAGCACAGGGGACAGCGTGGGTTAGTTTGCAGGTAACTGTCATACGTTAGTGTACGCGGTGCATATTAGTCCATTATGCTTTTCATTTTCAGGCCTTGCAGGGAGCAAAAGAGGAAGTGAAACCCATCGGGGTTTACTTCCTCTTTAATGCACAAAGATACAATCACTTTAAAACTGCACCCTCCCGCCTCCTAACACCTATGTCAAGAATTATGTAAACGCCTATTTTCAAAACTGCTTCAGTCACACGATCTCCCCCTGTGGCAGCTGCAGGGGAGAGGAGAGAGCATTCCGACAACAGCTACTAAAACCTGAAGCAGCGACATCCCCGATTTCAGTGGCCCATTTGTTGGTGAGCGCTCTCTGCTGAAGCCCTGCTGGCTGACACAGTGGGGCCGGATCATGTGACTGGACTGAAAACAGGTAAGTATCCTTAGACAGGTTAGTTAGTATAGATATTGGGAGGGAGGGGACAATTGTAAGGCTAGTTAGGTGTACAGCAATAACTCAGGATATTTTAGCCACTGAGAAAGCACTGCCCTTGTTTGCGGGAACATCAAATAGTATAAACGGTGAACTAACAGTTCTATTCTTCTCCAAAGTCACTTTAATGAAGGGACTATGCAAACGGTGAAGTCTTTCCATATCCATTAATACAATCCATCCCTACAAGACAACGGTTGAGCCTGCTGGTAGGTTGCTCAAGCTCTGGGCTTTGGGAGTAGAGGAAGCTTTTCCACTGTCAGGTGTTTATTCGCATTCCATCGGTCATATGGTTTATAACAAAGCTCCTCACACATCATAGTTACATAGTAGGTGAGGTTGAAAAAAAAAAAAAGACACAAGTCCATCAACTCCAACCTATGTGTGTGATTATATGTGAGTATTACATTGTATATCCCTGTATGTTGTGGTCTTTCAGGTGCTTATCTAATCGTTTTTTTTTAAACTATCGATTGCCCTCCGCTGAGACCACCACAAGTGGAAGGGAATTCCACATCCTGGCTGCTCTTACAGTGAAGAACCATCTACTTAGTTTAAGGTTAAACCTCTTTTCTTCTAATTGTAATAAGTGGCCACGGGTCTTGTTATTTAGAGCAAAATTTGTAAAGACTTGCCATGCAGAAAGAAAGTTTAACATTTTATAATGACATATAAGGCTACTGACCTGTTCATCCATTCCGCTGTCAGAAGAAGAGAGACAACATGTAAAAAATAAAATAAAAATTATACACAGAATATTTACACAAGGATTTTCTATTAACAGTCTTACAGCCAAAATTAGGAAAACAAAAAAGGTAACGTGAGTCACTTGCAAGAAGCAAAGTAACAGGTTAATGTAATAGACGGCACAGGGAGATTGTACTCCTGACCCCGTCACCAGAGCAAAGCGCAACTTCACCATTTCCTTGTCCCTTCATCATGGTGTGGAGTAGTAATGCGCTCGGGCGTGTTTGGGTCGAAGCCATCACTGCGCACCAGTCCATACTGGGTTCAGCACTTTTTGGATTTTTTACGCCATCATTTTAGTTTTTGTGTTTTTTTTTTCATATTTGCATTTTTTTATTTTGTATTTTTTTTTAAATATTTGCAGCTTTTTCAGCTCATTGGTTTATTGGAACGCATGCTGGCATTTGTATGTGCTTCCTTCTTTGATGTTTCGGAATTGCACATCTCTATTGGATACAAACAGTGCTGAAGGCCTGAGATCGATGTGGTGGGGGGGAGTCTGGACATTTCAGCTCTGTAGCTAGAAGGGAACAATCTACCCGATTGCAGTGGTGAGCTCGTATCACTGGGAAAGCAATTCCATTGTGTTTTATTTGCAAGAAAAAATAAATAAAATGCTTAGCGCTGCTCCCGCTATGTCAATCTTCTAAGAAACAAGTTACAGGGTGTGTACTTACCCCCAGCCCAAGTCAAGACCAGCTTCATGCGCTACTTTTAGCTCTGCAATGGAGTTAACCGAAATTCAGAAACAATTCATTTAGGAAACTTAAGACATATCTTAATATTCTATCAATTTATAATGGCAGCCGAAAAAGGGGTTAAAAAAACTCCAGTGTTGCGGTACTTCCGTAACGCTTTTCAGGCGCTTCCCATTCATTGCAATGGGCAGGGGCATTTTGGAAGTTGTGTATACAGCGCTCCCAAACCGCCCCAAAAGATGCTGCTTGCAGTTTTTCCTAACGTCCCGCAAGCGTACCCCCCCCCCCCCTTCAGGAGGTAGTTTTCAGGCCCTATTTCTAGCGCTAAAATGCCTGAAAACGATCTCGGTGTGAAAGGGGCCTTATGTATTCAGTGTGAATGGGGTCTTATGTATTCAGTGTGAATGGGGTCTTATGTATTCAGTGTGAATGGGGTCTTATGTATTCAGTGTGAAAGGGGTCTTATGTACTGACAAGGTCCCAATCTTCCGTAGGCCTGTGGCTTCTAGAGTGCTGTGTAGCAGGGAGAAGAAAACATACAAGTTAAAGAGGTATTAAACCCAAAAGCAAACATGTACAGGGGGGGGAGTATTTGATCCCCTGCTTATTTTGTACGTTTACCCACTGACAAAGAAACGATTAGTCTAATTTTTATTTTAACAGTGAGAGCTAGAACAAAAATATCCAGAAAAACACATTTCAAGAAAGTTATAAATTGATTTTAATGAGTGAAATAAATATTTGTTTCCCCATCAATCAGCAAGATTTCTGGGTCCCAGGAGTCTTCTATACAGGTGCTGAGATTAGGAGCACTCTCTTGAAAGAAGTGCTCCTAATCTCAGCTTGTTTCCTGTATAAAAAGAAAGACACCTGTCCACAGAAGCAATCAGACTCCAATCCCTCTACCATGGCCAACACCAAAGAGCTGTCCAAGGATGTCGGGGACAAGATTGTGGACCTACACGGGGCTGGAATGGGCTACAAGACCATCACCAAGCAGCTTGGTGAGAGGGTGACAACAGTTGGTGCGATTATTCGCAAATGGAAGAAACACAAAATAACTGTTGATCTCCCTCGGTCTGGGGCTCCATGCAAGATCAATGCAAGGTTCAATGATGATGAGAACGGTGAGGAATCAGCCCAGAACCACACAGGAGAATCTTGTTAATGATCTCAAGGCAGTTGGGACCATAGTCACCAAGAAAACAATTGGTAACACGCTACACCGCGAAGGACTGAAATCCTGCAGCGCCTGCAAGGTTCCCCTGCTCAAGAAATCACATGTACAGACCCATCTGAAGTTTGCTAATAAGCGTCTGAATGATTCAGAGGAGAACTGGGTGAAAGCGTTGCATCAGATGAGATCAAAATAAAGCTCTTTGGCATCAACTCAACTTGCCGTGTTTGGAGAAGGAAGAATGCTGCCTATGATCCCAATCACCATCCCCACCGTCAAACATGGTAGGTGGAAACATTATGCTTTGTGGGTGTTTTTCTGCCAAGGGGACAGGACAACTTCACCATATCAAAGGGTCGATAGACTGGGCCATTTACCGTCAAAACTTGGGCGAGAACCTCCTTCCCTCAGCCAGGGCATTGAAAATGGGTGGTGGATGGGAATTGCAGCAGGACAATGACCCAAAACACAAGGCCAAGGCAACAAAGGAGTGGCTCAACAAGCAGCACATTAAAAGGTCCTGGAGTGGCCTAGCCAGTCTCCAGACCTCAATCCCATAGAACATATGTCGAGTCACCAAATATCAGCCTCAGAACCTGCAAAGAGGAGCGAGACAAAATCCCTCCTGAGATGTGTGAAAACCTGGTGGACAACTACAAGAAAGGTCTGACCTCTGATTGCCAACAAGGGTTTTGCCACCAAGTACTAAGTCATGTTTTGCGAAGGGATCAAATACTTATTTCACTCATCAAAACGCAAATCAATTTATAACTTTTTTGAAATGCATTTTGCTGGATATTTTTGTTGTTATTGTCTCGTACTGCTAAAATAACCCTACCATTAAAATTATAAACTGACCATTTCTTTGTCAGTGGGCAAACATACAAAATAAGCAGGGGAGCAAATCCTTTTTTTCCCCGACTGTAGTCTTGCTTTGTTTTCTAGCATCTAGCAAGTGTGATAATGTGTTCTAGTGAACAAAGAAGATGAACTTAGAGGACTATGTAGAATTTTGTGATACATTTAGATCTATATAGTGACATGATCAGTGGGTGTAAGGTTTTCTGTAATGGCATTCAAATATGATGGATAAAATACCTTGAAAAGTTAGAACCTCGTCCTGCAGCATTCTTCCTTGGAGCCTCTGGGAAAGCTGTTCCTTTTGAAAGTTGAGCTGAAAAGCAGAATCTTGTGGCATTGCATTTTGTCCATCGTCATACTGAAAGGATGTCCCAACTCGGTGCATTTCAGATTGGAAATCAAGGTCACCAGGGAATCCTGGAGAATGGGCCTGTGTTCTTTTTTGACCCTTAAAGTCTTCACGATCTAATGGTCCCATAGATGGCAAGTCAAAATCACTATGAATATTACCCAGTGATCGTTTGCTTTGATCCTGCCTAAAACCCAAGTCACGGTCATGGTTTCGTACTTGGTCATCAGTTTTGTGACCACCTTGTAGGATTGGAACTCTCTTGTCATCGTACGGAAATGCCTTCACATCTCTGTGCATTCGGGAGCTGCGGTCTTCAGAAAAACTTGGACGGTTGCTTAGTGTTCTATTTATCCCCTTTAGGTCACTGCTATCTACTTGTAATGGTCCCATAGATGACATATCGGGGTCCCCATGGGCATTGCCCAGTTCATCACCCCGAAAAGCAAAGTCCCGACCATCCTTTCTTCCTCTGTTTTCAGTATGCCTGGGGCCTTCTAGTAACATTGGTGCTGGTCTGTCATCGTACACGAGCCCCATTCTATCTTTGTGCATTGGAGTGCTGAAATTGTGGTCACCAAGAAACCCTGGAGGATGGTCCTTTGTCCTGCCTAGGCTCTCAAAATCATCATCTACTTTTTGAAGCAACGGCCTAATAGCTGGCATAATAGGGTCACGCAGGAGATCACCCGGTAATCGTTTGCTTTGATCAAGCCGAGAAGCAAAGTCACGGTCACTGATCCTTAACTGGTTATCAGACTCTCTGGGGCCACCTTGTAATGTTGGCGCTCGCCTATCATCCCGCTGGAATGCCATCTCATCTTTGCGCATCTGATAGCTGGGATCATGGTCACCAGGGAAAAGTGGAGGCAGGCTGGGGGTCTTATTTTGACCCTTAAAGCCATCTCTATTTCCTTGTTGACGTAGCGACTCCATAGATGGCATGTCAAAGTCACCACGGGGGTTATCCAGTGATCGCATGTTTTGATCAGGCCGAAACGTAAAGTCACGTTCATTTTTCCATTCTTGCTTGTCGGTAAGCCTGGGACCACCTTCTAACAGACTTTGTCTGTCATCGTACTGAAACTCTTTCCTATCATCTCTGTGTGTTCGAGAGCCCAGATCGCGGTCCCCAGGAAAATTTGGAGGGTGGCTTGATGTTCTATTTTGACCCTTAAAGCCATCCCGATCTACTTGTTGACGTAATGGTCCCAGAGATGGTATACCATGGTCACCCATGCTTTGATCTCGCTGAAGAGCAAAGTCGCGGTCATTGTTCCTTAGCTGTCTGTCGGTACGCAAGGGACCACCATCTAATTTTGGCTCTTGTCTGTCGTCGTACTCAAACGGTGCTCCACCTCTATGCATCTGCGATGGCAGACTGCGGTCACCGTGTAGCAGTCCAATAGACGGCAGGCCAAAATCGCCACGGGGATTACCCAATAATTGTGTGCTCTGATCAAGCTGAAAAGCAAAGTCACGGTCATTTTTCCTTACTTGGCTGTCGGTATGCCTGGGGCCACCTTGTAAGGTTGGCCCTTTTATGTCATCGTATTCAAATGGCATCTCACTTCTGTGCATTTCATAGCTGGGATTCCGATCACCAGGAAAATCTGCCCTACCAGTGAATTTCCTGCTGTCAGGGCCTCTTTGTTGGTATGAGAGCTCCATGGGTAGGCTATCAATGTCTTCACAGATATTACGATCACGTTGAAAACCAGAATCGCCATGGTTCCTTAGCGGGCGGGTTATAGCACTGTGCTCGTCATATTGAAATGCTGGACCACCTCTATCAACATTAAGGTCATGCTGAAATGGTAGGTTGCCTTTCTGGTTACCAACACCACCCTTTGATGTTGACCATTCATCTGTAAGAAGAGGTTTGGGCTTAGAGGTGGTAGACTTTGAATGTGGATTGTCCTCTTCATCCTCACTTGATGAGAGACCTAGGAATAGTGAAAATTTATTATTTTTAACCAGTTTGGCTCCAGAGCAATTTTTTTTTTTTTTTTATTTGTCACATACATGTAAAAAAATCTTAACTGTTGGCAATAAAATGACTTAAACCCTTAGAACATTAAATAATTATTTTCTGAAAGCAGAGGCCCTGTAAAATAAAAAGGTTATAGTGGCAAAGTTTTGTTTCACATATTTGCACAAATGTTTATTAAACGCGAATTTTCAGGAAAAAAAATATATATATAATAAAATTAGTTTTGGTGCAAAACCACACCATATAATACCCATTTTTAGTTCAAATATAAAAAGATGAGGTTGCATTGAGTAAATAGATACACCGCTCCTGCCATTGAACTGAATATGCACTGCTGCAGAACCGCCGGCAAAGCGCAGTGGCGCTTTGCGGGTCGTTTTAACCCTTTTCGGTTAAAACCGGCCCCGCTAGCGGCCAAAAACCCCTGCAAAGACGACGGTAAAGCGCAGCTAAAAATACGGGCCTGTACCGCCAACAGCGCCGAGGCCCCAGCATGAAAGGGGCCTAAAAGCCTTTACAGCTCATCAGTTTAGAGACAGGAGTGTCGAACTTGCAGCCCTCCAGCTGTTGCGAAACTACAAGTCCCATCATGCCTCTGCCTGTGGAAGTCGTTCTTTTAACTGTTAAGTCTTGCAATGCCTCATCAACAGCCGGAGGGCTGCCAGTTCAAGACCCCCTGGTTTAGAGCGTTAGCTAGAAGCTCTTGGGCTAGAATTATTGTTCTCATTCACACGTGTGGCGCGACTGTGGTTTACATACACGTGCGCACCCTCGGCTTGTGTTCGCACATGTGTGCAGGGCAAGAGGGGTTTTGACAATTTTTTTATATATTTTATGATAATTTCATTTTTTCTTTTCTTTATTTTTGCTTTATTGCTATCACAAACGGGTTAATTTGACAGCATCAAGCAGGTAACAGGTACTATTTACGGAGACATTAGGGGTCTTCTAATAGACCCCAATGTATCCCCTGCCCTCCACACCATCTAACCAAGCACAGATCGGCTTGGTCAGATGTGTCTCCTGGCTGTACTGATTAGGAAAGGGTGCATCTGACATCACTTGCGGCTTCATTGTAACTATTTCATCACTTAGTGACCACTAAGACTCAGGCACTGTGCAGCAAAATGAATGGGCTGGACTTACATTCACCTCCCGACTCTGAGTCATAAGTCATGCCTCCGTTTTTCTTAGGATTAAAAAAGCTGTTGGAAACCTAAAGGGAATAAAATAAAATGGCGGTAAATTAGTACAGGCAAAACCGGTAAACGTGTTTTCTTTATTACAGTCAAAAAAAAAATGTGTGTGTGTGTGGTTTTATATATATATATATATATATATATATATATATATATATATATACACATATATATATATATATATATATATATACATACACACACACACACACACACACACACACACACATATATATATATATACACACACACACATACACACACACATACATACATACACATATATTCTCATTTCTAAATGACTGCAGAACACCTCCCCTTCTTCTCATCTCTATAATATAGAAGGGAAGTGTTCCAATAAAAGACACAAGTAGTTAGGAGCTCTCTGAATTTCTGGCAGGTTATCGGTATTTCTCTACTTGCAGCATTTTTACCCCCCTTCACGCCGACCGCACGAAAATATGCGGCCTCAATGAAATGGGATTTTTTTTTTTGTTTGTGGGGGCCGCATATTTGCACATCTCCCTTTGTGCTTGGAGCATGCCACGCAGTGCGCCCCCAGCAAAGAGAATGGGGTCTCAGCTGGGGAACCCCGGGCCCCATACAAAAACGATGGGGACCCAGAAATTCCAAATCTGGGTCACCTATGATAGTCTCTGATGGGCTATCACAGTGATCAGTCATTGTGAAGCCTGTCCCCATGTTTTCTCTTTCTCTCTGAATGAAGGAGAGGGGTGCTAAGTGTGTGTAAAAAAAAATAATAATAAAAATAATCAAAAAATACCTAGATCAAGCATGGCAAACTTCAAGTTGGCAATCGCAGGTTTCACGTTGGCTTACACATTTACATAACTCAAGTTTCCTTGAGCCCAAAAAAAAAAATGGGGAAAAAATAAATAAATAAATATCACACACCGAAATGGGCAAAAGTAGTACAGAAACTACTTTTGGGAACCGGGAAGGCGCCGCAAATGCGGCATCGCACCGATTTGGACGCTGCCATCGCCAGCAATTGCCACCGGTTTGGCATGCGATTTTACATGTTAAATCGCATCAATGTGAACCAGAGCTAAAAATGTATGAAAACTTACATTTATCTTTTTCCTTCCATGGCTTTTCTCAACAATCTCAGCAGCATTCAGTATTTTTCTGACGTCAGAGGGGGTTTTTACCCTGAAATGACGGTCGATTCCCATGGCAGGAAAATTCTTACTCTGAAATGAAATGCAAAACAAAACGGTTTAGCTTAAGATATTTTTTTTATTCCCCATCAGATATCACAGTGCTTGCATCGATTATAATTCAGAGACAGTTAAAGTGCAATTTTCGATCAGGAGATGCAATTTTTACAGTATGCAAGGAAGTAAAAACAAAAAACACACAAAGGACAAGGTTCTAACCGGTCCCTGCGCTATCCAAAAATCTGGATAAACGTTGCGTTTTAGATGCACTTTAGTGTATAACTCCAACTTTTTTTGTTCCTTACATCCTCTTGTGGAGAGAAAAAAAAAAAAAAAACTACTACCGATCGATTATTTCATCAGCTAATTTGCAGGCAACAAATAGAGGTCTAAGCAGCGAACTGGTAAAAAAAAAAAATGGAGTGCGTCGGGTCTGCCAACTCTTAATTTTAAAGTCTGACCGGTATAATTTGGACGTTCTAACCAGAATAATTTGGGTGGTCTGCTTTATTTCTTAAATCCAGGCAGGTTTGTATTGCTGTCTGTTTCCCCACTGGGCGAATTCACCCTCTCTGTGTCCTGGTGACCAATAATCCTTGGTACAGAAGGCAAGGGAAAATACAAAAATATTAGATTTATCACAGAACAGGAGAAAAATGAATAAAGCTTCCAGTGGGAACCCTCTGTTCTGATAACACCTGTCTATAAAGGAATTCCTGGAGAGATCTCCTGTTACTTCCTGTTGGGTCTCTGGGACGGGAAGTGAAGGGAAATCTCCCCATCAGGGGAAAAGAAAAAAAAAACTGACAGAATCTTAATCATTCCCTATTCCAGCCAAAACTTAAAGCGGACCTTCAGTCACTTTTTCATCTTTCCATCTATTAAATCTTCTGCCCTTGTTGTTGTTTTAACTTTGCACAGTAAAACATATTTTTTTTCCACCAGTAACTACCTTATAAAGCCCACTTCCTGTTTCTTGTCTGGTAAAAAGCCTAGACTTATGACATCATGTACAGCTCTCTCTCTCACTCTTGTGAGAGTTTGCCAGGAAGGACGGGGGGGGGGGGGGTGAGTCAATGAGGGCCAATGAGAGCTGCAAGGCTGGAGACGTGTGTGTAAATCCAGGAAGTAAACAGTCAGCAGCATCAGTGGAGGGATATTTCTGCAGCACAGTTGGAAAATACAGAATCACAGTATATATAAAATAATATGCAAAGTGGTTAGAGGGAGGCTTCAGAATGGCAAAACATTTTTTATTACAGATTACTTCCCGCCTGTCTTATAGACAAATGATGGTGTACAGGATCACCTCTCGTTCTGGTCTGACGTCATCCAGTCTCTCCGTAATCATGTGACGATTGTCCCTGGGACACAGCGCAACCCTGAACTCAATGAAGAGCCGCGGCCCTTTACCCATGTGATCAGCTGTGTTCAATCACAGCTGATCACATGCAAACAAGGAAATGCTGTTTATCGGCTCTCCTCGCCTCACACTGACAGAGTGTGAGGTGAAGAGAGCCGATCAGCAGCATCTCCTCACAGGGGAGGCCTGTACAGGTAATCAGGGCACTGATCATCAGTGATGCCACTCTGTGATGCCAATCAGTACTGCTCATCAGTGCTACATATCAGTGTCACCTGTCAGCACCACCCCATCAGTGCTGCATTTTAGTGCCTCCTCATCGGTGCCCATCAGTGCAGCCTCATTAGCGCACATCATGCATGGGGAAAAATTACTTTAAAAAAAACAAACAAACAAAGAAGCTTTGTTTATGTCACAATTTTTAGTCTTTTTTTGTAAAAAAAATAAAAAGCCCAGCAGTAATTAAATAGTACCAAAAGAAAGTTCTATTTGTTGGGGGAAAATGATAAAAACATCATTTGGGTACAGTGTTGCATGAGCGTGCAACTGTCAAAGTGCGACAGCGCTGAAAGCTGTGAAGCCACAGCCGGGCGCCCACAGTTAAAATGGCAGCGCCGTCAAGTGGAGGGGGTGACGAGCGGGGACTCGATCCCCTGCAACACTAGACCCTGGAACAGGTAAGTGTCCGATTATTAAAAATCAGCAGCTGCAGTATTTGTAGCTGCCGACTTATTTTTTTTATATAATTGGAACTCTACTTTAAAAAGGTGAATTAGGGCCAAAGCTCTTTTGCTCTACTGTTCCTGGGAATCACAGGAGCGCACTTCATTCTGCACTCCTGTGACCCGTATTCAGCGGACAGAGGGCTAAAGTCCACCAATGGCCGACATCACTCAGTGGGTGAAGGCTGTGGAGAGATCCTAATTTGAAAGTTGGAATCGACCCCAGATGTCTGGATGCTCAGCCTCTCAGCACGCTGGTGACTGCCTGAGCCAGACGCTCCTTCCACAGCCCGGTGCTCCAGTGAGCACTGGAGAAGCAGAGAAGAGAACCAGTGGCTGACAATCCCCAGCTCTCTGCTCACTGAAGACTGAGAATCGAGCAATCAGCGGTCTCTGATCTATAGATCTTATTGGCGATGGGGATCCAATGCGGCATTCACCTAGCTGAGTATGTACCTTTATTTTGTTAACTCCCGAATTTCTCTTTTAAGTGTTGGGAATTTTACTAAAACTCAAAAAGGACATAGTGAAAAATATTTATTGTCTTTATGTTGCTTAGGAGCAAAATTAGTTTTATATATTTTTTGTTAAAAAATACAGATCAAAATTTCATCCGATTTAGCCCATTCACACTAGAAACTGCAAGCAACTGTGTGCGTTTTCCTTGTATCTATGCATGCATTTTATGCATGTTTTACATGCAGCTGACACGCATTTTTCCTGTGCCCCCATCAAAGTGCCCTCTCACAATAACTTTCCCCATCAAATGCCCCCATCAGAGTGGCCTCTCACAATAACTGCCCCCATCAGTGGCCTCTCACAATAACTGCCCCCATCAGAGTGGCCTCTCACAATAACTGCCCCCATCAGAGTGGCCTCTCACAATAACTGCCCCCATCAGAGTGGCCTCTCACAATAACTGCTCCCATCAAATTCCACCACCAGACTTTTCCTTTACATCAATTGTCCCCATCAGAGTCCCCCTTTACAGGAGATACCTCATCAGCGTGCCACCGTACATCACAAGTCCCCATCAGACTTTTCACTTTGTTCTTCTTTCTTTTCTTATTCTTCTTTGTGCACTGTGACATGTTTCAGTACATTTGCATGCGTTTTTGCATGTTTACAGTGCGGAAAAATGCAGCACGCTGCACTTTTCTGCGCTGCAATGATGTGAACTATGCCCATAGGATAGCCTGGACTTTGGACTGTCTATGCAGTTGGAGTTCAGTCCAAAATGCATCCAACTGAATCCCACTGTGTTCGGTGAAAGGGCCCCAATGGTGCCGAAAATGCCTGCGATTTTACCGTGCTTATGGCGTGTTTTTCATAGGTCATGCGGTCAAAAACCACATCAAAAAAATAACACGGGTGCTTAATTTGATGCCTTCTTGCTGCGATTTCAATGCATTTCAACGGAGAGGTGTGTTTTTGGCGTTTTTTATTTTTAACTGACCAAAAATGCAGGAAGCAGGATTTTTAACACCACAATGGAAGCGCAATGGACCAATGTGAAGACATACATAGAATTTAAAGGGATGCCTTTTTCGTGAGCTTTTCTTGTGCTATAAGTGCCGATAACGGCCGACAAATTCATATTCGTTTGAAATCATGATATTAATTAAAAAGTCAAATATAATCCAAATATAAATATAAATATATATATATATATATATATATATACATACACACATACATACATACACACACACACACACACATATACGGTATATATATATATATTTCTAAAAATATGTAATTTTCAAGTGCATCCTGAATTTTCAGTTTCTGTACCACAACTTTCATTTTGGTGCACCTCGATCAAAAATTTAGCATGTTAATATTGAGTCAGAGCAGTGAATTTTGCCTTCTTTAACCCCTTGGCGCTGCGTTGGCCCTTTAAGGGGTTTTGCTGTGCCGGTGTTCTGCCATATAGTGTCCGGACATCATATAGTGTCCGCCCCGTACTGCGCATGCGCAGTACGGAGCAGACGAAGCTTCGGAAAATCTCCGAAGCTGAACGGAGCCTGCGCCATGAGTGGAGGTGGTAGCCCCACCATCCAAGCGGACATAGGGTTGTGAATATTAGAGGGCCTCTCGCGGGCGAGCTTCGCTCGCTGCGCTCGGCTCTTTTATATTCCTACTCCATGTCCACTTGGATGGTGGGGATAGAACCTGGACTTACAGCGCAGGCGCCGTTCATCCTCAGCAATTTTCGGAATCTGTGTTGCTGTGTACTGCGCATGCGCAGTACGCAGCGGACACTATCGGATGGAGGACCTTATATGATAGGACACCGGGAGGCAGAGTGGGGCTTGGCTTATGGCCACAGCCAATCACATGATCAGAAAACTCCCAATCACAAATAGCGATTGGGAGATTTCTGTGAGCCACTGGTCACTGTGTCGGGCGCAGCTCTGTTGGCACTATTAATATGCGGCTGCTCAGCGCCAAGGCCCACTTGCCGAGAGGCCGCATATTTGTGTGCGCTCGGCACCAACTGGTTAAAGAGAGTCAGTCCAACTCAATCAGAGGCAGGCAGCGTTTGCTCTGTTGGCTCTATAGACAGCCCATAGTGCTTCAGAATTTTTATGTATTGCAGGTTTACTTTTAAAATCAAACATCAGTTTTAAAATAATGTTTGGACACAAATCAACCACCCGTTTACCTTCAACTTATCATTTGAGTTACGTGATTTGGCTAAGGCTGTGCGAAGATACACAGGTACTTACCAAGTACAAACATCTGTGCTTAATCCCGGCGATATGATAGAAAATGGTGTCGAGCTTATAAACGCAATCACACAGCGTACATACATGTGGTATAACCCCTCTTTTATCTGCGGCATACTGGTAAATGTATTCAAGGCCTGCAGGAATGGAGAGAAAAAAAAAAGATAAACAGCCAATAATATCACAACTCATTAACCACTTGCTGACCACCCGCCCGCAATGTACTGCAGGAACAGCGATGTATCCGCAGGCAGTGTTAATTTTTGCAGCAAAGGACTAAAATGGCATTTTAGTTTTAGTCCCATTTTAGTCTTCTGCAATGGTTTTAGTTTTAGTCGTATTTAGTCGACTAAATCGCCAGTACATTTTAGTCGACTAAAACTCATTTTAATCGTCTGAAATCAAATGGGTGTAATTAAACTGTAATGCATTAGTTAACATTTCTCTACAATTTCCAAACTCATTATATACTGCTGGAGTGAAAAATCTCATATTTAAAAAAGGTATGAACATGCACTAAAGCAGGGGTTGACAAATTTGCTTGGAATCTAGGAGCCAGGTCCGTGACGACGATCCGGACCTGTCCCTGGCCTGACATGGAGACGAGTGAGGGGAAGATAGCAGCGCCGTCGCCGCCCCCGCGTCTCCAAGTCATTGCCCATAGCTCTTAGAGGGACATTTTATTTATTTTTTTCAAATGACAATTTTTTTTTCAATTGCATTTTAGTGTAAATATGAGATCCGAGGTCTCTCTGACCCCCAGATCTCATATTTAAGAGGACCTGTCATGCTTTTTCTATTACAAGGGATTTTTACATTCCTTGTAATAAGAATAAAAGTGACACAACATTTTTTTTAAAAGAACAGTGGAAAAAAAAAAAAAAAGTTAAAATAAGAAGAAAAAATAATTTTTAAACGCGCCCTGTCCTGCCCGCATATAAAATCGGTGTTCGAACCACACATAGGAGGTAGCGCCGTGATCGGTAGAGCGAGAGCAATAATTCTAGCCCCAGACCTCCTCTGTAACTCAAAACGTGCAACCTGTAGAATTTTTTTAAACGTCGCCTATGGAGATTTTAAAGGGTAAAAGTTTGTCGCCATTCCATGAGCGGGTGCAATTTTGAAGCGTGACATGTTGGGTATCAATTTACTCGGCGTAACATTATCTTTCACAATATAAAAAATAATTGGGCTAACTTTACTGTTGTCTTATTTTTTTATTAACTAAATTATTTTTCCCAACAAAAGTGCGCTTGCAAGTCCGCTGCACAAATACGGTGTGACAGACAGTATTGCAACAACCACCATTTTATTCTCTAGGGTGTTAGAATAAAAAATATATATAATGTTTAGGGGGTTCTAAATAAAGGGAAGAAGAGGCAGGTAATATAAAACAGGCAGAGGAAGCTTTATTAGCAATGCTGGTTTGTCATACCAACGGCGACCACAAGAGAGCGCCAGATTCCATAAGGAATCATAGGACCGCAGAAGGCCTCAAAGCCGCGGCCTAAATTTTCGGCCGCCGGCGGAACGGCCCGACGCGATCACGCTGGGGGGGTCCACAGAGACAGGATACCCCCAGCTGTGCTGCCCCAGGCGCGAGGTCGCTATTTCTAGTCGCCAATGCGACCTGGCGCCTGGGTTTTGTCGAGCCCTGCACTAAAGGCCAGTGTTAATTTTGAAGTCAAATTTACATTTAGTTTTAGTCTTAGTCTTTTGACTAAAATGCCATTTTATTTTTAGTCTTACTATAGTCATCTCAATTTAGTTTTATTTAGTTGACTAAAATAGGATTTTTAAAACAGCTTACCTGTAAAATTATTTTCTTTGATGTACATCAGGGGACACAGCCATAGTAATTACTATGTGGGTTATATCGGACCGACAGGTGATGGACACTGGCACGCCCCTAAAGGCGTGTACTCCCCTATATAACCCCTCCCATTACTGGGAGTCCTCATGTTTGTAGCCAAGCAATACAAGTGTATACCAAGAAGGGAGGGACCTCTGCGTCCCCTGATGTACATCAAAGAAAAGGATTTTACAGGTAAGCCGTTTTAAAAATCCTATTTCCTTTTCTTACATCAGGGGACACAGAGCCATAGTAATTACTATGTGGGCTGTCCCATAGCAATGGCAACTGAAGGGAGGGAGACGCAAGAAAAAGAAAGGAAACCAGAGGACTCATACTGCAGCCTGCAGCACACTGCGCCCGAAGGCAATATCCTCATGACCTTTAACATAGATTTGATAAAATCTGCTAAACGTATGAACTGAAGACCAAGTTGCGGCCTTACAGATCTGAGCCATAGAGGCCTGATGAGGCACTGCCCAAGAGGCACTAATCACCCTGGTTGAGTGTGCTTTAACATGAAAAGGAGGAATTTTGTTCTTTAAACCATAAGCCTGAATAATTACTTGACGAATCCACTTGGATTTAGTGGATTTTGAAGCTGCCCGTCCTCTCTTTGGACCATCTGGCAGTATGAATAAAACATTTGTTTTACTAACCTGAGCGGTCACCTTTAAATACACTCTGACTGCTCTCACTACATCAAGGAAATGTAGTGCCTTTTCTTCCCTAGATTGAGGCTCTGGGAAGAAAGAAGGAAGAACAATATCTTGGTTTAAATAAAAACCTGTCAGCACCTTTGGTAAGAATTCAGGATGAGGACGCAACACCACCTTATCCTTATGCATGATCAGATATGGCTCTTTACAAGACAGAGCCGCTAGTTCTGATACTCTTCTAGCAGAAGAAATGGCAACCAGAAAGACTATCTTTCTAGTCAAAAGCAAGGGAATTTAATGTAAAGGTTCAAAAGGCTGTTTCTGCAAAGCCGCTAAGACCAAATTCAAATCACAAGGATTTAGAGGTGCCTTGATAGGGGGATTGATCCGTGTTAACCCCTGAACAAAGCTACGCACTAAAGAGTGAGAAGCCAGAGGCCGTTAAAAAAATACTGACAAGGCCGAGATCTGGCCCTTGATAGTATTCAAGGCCAGCTTCATTTGTAATCCCATCTGCAGGAAATCAAGGATCCTACCTATGACATGTTTCCTAGGATGCCAACCCCTGGATCCACACCAGGAAACACATGCCTTCCAGACCTTATAGTAAATGACCCTGGAAGCCAGCTCCAATGGACTCCTACTGCCATCTCTATGATCTCGGCAAACCAAGATCTTCTGGGCCACCAGAATCACCTCCTTTTGATCCTGCGAAGAAGACGCGAAAGCAGCAGAACTGGAGGAAATGCATAGATCAGAGAAAACTGATCCAATGGGAAGACTAATGCTTCTGTTCCGCAAGCTAGCGGATCCTTTGTTCTCGACACAAAGTTGTCGACCTTGTTGTTGAATCTGAACAGGAACAGGTCTACGTCCGGAGTACCCCA
Source organism: Lithobates pipiens (assembly GCF_037356315.1). Lineage (NCBI taxonomy): Eukaryota > Metazoa > Chordata > Amphibia > Anura > Ranidae > Lithobates > Lithobates pipiens. The sequence continues at coordinate 57,858,779 of NW_027507791.1, forward strand.
TCTCTGACATATCGCTAGGAAGATGTCGGGGTGAAGAGACCATTCTCCCGGAAATAATTGTTGGCGACTCAAGTAGTCCACCTGCCAATTCTCTATCCCTGGAATGAAAACTGCCGATAGGCAAGGGACGTTGTGTTCTGCCCAAGACAGAACATGATTCACCTCTTTTTGGGCTGCATGACTCCTCATGCCCCCCTGGTGATTGATGTAAGCCACAGCAGTCCCTCAGTCTGACCATCCAGGACTTTAGAGCCAGACAAACTGCCTGAATCTCCAAAATGTTGATAGGCAAGGTCCTTTCCAACTTGGACTACTTACCCTGAACAGAATCCTCTTCCAGGACTGCTCCCCAGCCTAGAAGGCTGGCATCTGTAGTCGCCACTTTCCAAGAGACCAGTAGAAACGATTTTCCCTTTTGAAGTTTGCTGGATATCAACCACCAATTTAGGCTCTGACGTACGTCGGGAGCCAGATGAATTGAAAATCTAAGGGTTGAACCTTCTTATTCCAGGCCGACAGGATTGCGTTTTGTAGCAATCTTGAATGAAAACTGCGCATAAGGAACGGCCTCGAAGGAGGCCACCATTTTTCCCAATAGTCTCATGTACAACCGAAGTGGAAGGCTTTTTCTTTGCCTCGACGAGTTGAATTAGCTCTACAATGGAGTTGATTCTTTTCTGGGGTAGAAATACCTTTTTTTCTGTATGGTATATATGACCAGGCCCAGGTACTGTAATCTCCTCGATGGTTTTAAGGAGGATTTTTCTAGGTTGAGAATCCAGCCTAGAGATTCCAGGTAGTTTACCGTTGTGACCAGACTGTGGTTTAGCCCTGAAACTGAATGATCTATTAAAAGCAGATCGTCCAAGTAGGCTAGGTCCGTTATGCCCTGAGCCCTTAATCTGGCTAAAGGAGGCACCAGAATTTTTAAACAAAAAACACAGTGGTGCTGTGGCTAGACCGAATGGCAGAGCCACAAACTGAAAATTACGATTTTCTACTTTGAAGCGCAGAAATTTCTGGTGAGCGGGAAATATTGGCACGTGGAGATATGCATCTTTGAGATCGATAGAAGCCAAAAAATCCCCTCCTTGGAGGATGGCTACAACCGACCGGATTGACTCCCTGAGATAGGATCGGATGTTCAAGTGCCGATTCAGATCTCTGAGATCTAGAATAGGTCTTACTTCCCCATTTGGCTTTGGAACCGTAAAGAGGTTTGAATAAAAACCTGTGCCTTGTTCCTCTAAGGGAACTTCTGATATCACTGACTTGAATAATAGATGATCCAGTGCTAGAAAGAGAGGCACCTTCTTCTCTGGATCCTTGGGAACATGGGACCTTAGAAACCGAGGAGACGGAAAAACTAAGAACTCTAGTTGGTAACCTAGAGAAACGGCAGAAGCCACCCATCTGTCTTGACATTGTTCCTGCCAGATCCTTCAGAATTGCAGGAGCCTTCCCCCCACCCGAGTGAGCGGGGGCTCTCCTTCATAAGGAGGCTTTAGCACTCTGTTTTGTGGGCTTTCTGCCCCAAGATCTCTTCTGACCTTGGTGCTGCCCTTGGGGTTTTCCCCTTGAACCTGACACTTGATGCCGTCGAGACTGCCTAGAGGCTGATGCCCCTGGCACAGGAGAAGAAGCCAGCTTAAAGAAGAAATGTCTGAATTTCTTCTTTACTGGTAAAAGAGAGCTTTTGCCATTAGAGGCGTTTTATAGGCATTTATCCAAATCATCTCCAAATAGCCATTCACCATGAAAAGGGAAAAAGCTTTTTATACGGTGCTTCAGCTGACCAACTTTTCAGCCAAAGAATTCTGTGAGAATGCACTAGTCCAAGCATGACAGCATCTCTCATAGCGTCTGCTGTGAAACACAGTGCGTCTGATAAATCACTGCAACGTTGGGCCTGTTCATCAGGCAGAACTTTAAGCATCTCCTCAAACTGTTCCTTAATGGACTGGGATACGCCAATTGTGGCAAGAACCGGCTGCGCTACTGAACTTGCTACAGCCATATGGTTTTTAGAAAGAAGATCCAACTTTTTATCTGCTGGATCCTTTAACATGAGCGCATTATCAACTGGACATGTGAGATTCTTATTCACGGAGGCAATCACAGCATCAACCGATGGAACCCCCCATTTCTTATAGAAATCATCTTCCATAGGATAAAGTGTGGAAAATCACTTAGGCGGATAACTTTGTTTATCCGGATGTTCCCATTCAGCATACATAAGCTTACTGAGACATGCATAAATAGGAAAGGTATCCCCAGACGGAGGAGGTTTTAATGAGCCCAACCTAGAGAGGGGATCATCAAGAGCCTGCGCTGCAGGCAGCAAAAAAATTGAAAGTAAAAGAATGCACAAGCAACCTGTCTTGGGGTGTTACTCCTTCTATATTAGGATCCTCAGAAGAGGATAAACCAGTATCTTCCAAATCTTTGGTAAGATCTGCCTGATCCCCAGCATCCTGAACCTCCAAAGGAGGGTCGTGAGCACTAGATGGGCGTCTGCTACGCTTAAGCCCATTATGGAGGGATAAAATAGCATCAATCTTCTTTTCCAAATTAGCAATGGTAGAAGACAAAAGCTCTCGTGTAACATACTCAGGGGCTGAAACGCCTTTTGCGACCGCAAGCACAGTTTCCGCTGACAGCTCAATCTGACCGGCCACAACACTCTCAGGAGGAGGATGACATTCTTCTGGAAGTGGTTTTAGTATGTTGTGAAACCAGTGACCCCTTAGAACCCTTAGAGGAGTTTCTGGTCCTTTTGCCACTCAGCTTAAAAGCACAAAGCAGAAGCACTACCAGCAAAAGAATGTAAACTTGCTAGGTTATAGTACAGCATAATAGCTGCTATTAATCCCAGCCTCTTACAGTACAATGTGTCAAAGGGAAATGCCTGTCACCAAACCTGAACCAGCCACCTCTTTGCTGTCCCTCCTCCGCCAGGCAGCAGCTTCATTCACAGTGCTTTAAAACACTTCCTGAACGTGTGGCCGGCGTCTGACGCCATTAGCCACGCCCCCTGGCACGCGGACTACGCCCCCCCCTTTTCAAAGGAAAGCATTTTCCCATGCGAGCGGCATCTGCAGCATGGGGGGGGTGTAAATCCCCTGCCGAGCGGCCGCGGTCGGCCCTTTATTTTTAAAAAGAGGCAACTGTCTTGGCATTCTGTCCCCCAAAGGGGAATAAAGCCAATCTGGGGGCACAGGAACAGACCAGACCCCCCCCCCCTTTCTTACCGGAGGGTCTGTTGCGGCTGGAGGAGAGGATGAAGACTTCTGCTGTTTCCAGCGTCAGGACGGGGAGTGCTCAATACAGCTCCCAGTGGTGACACATAGGCATGACAACATTATACATAGAAGGAGAAATTCCTGAGAAAATCTCCCTTACCTTATCCTCGCAGCAGGGTTTTATCAGAGATAAAGACCCAATCTTCACCCTTTACGGTAGGCCTCGAGACCTTTTAGGAAACCTTCAGGAACCGGGAAACCTTGGGTTACCCACAATCCTGGACCTGCGACAGCACCCTGCCAGTAAAAACTTTATGGCCTCACTACCAAAAAGTACTGGATCCCAGGGCCCAGCTCTCAAAGAGAAGCGTTCGCAAGCAAAACCTAATTTCCTCGGACACGAGGCCCGGGTACTATTCATTTAGCCCATGAAAAGACATCAGAACGGATCCTGTAAGCATGGCTAGTCACAGCAAGGATTACTACCTGTGGAGCTCAGCACAGCACATCTTTACTCGTGACCAACACCTTAGACACTGGCAAAAAAACTGAGGACTCCCAGTAATGGGAGGGGTTATATAGGGGAGTATACGCCTTAGGGGCGTGCCAGTGTCCATCACCTGTCGGTCCGATATAACCCACATAGAAATTACTATGGCTCTGTGTCCCCTGATGTAAGAAAAGAAAATAGTATTCATTTAGTCGACTAAAATGTTTTAGTCATTTTAGGCGACAAAAGGAACACTGCCCATAGGTCGCTGCCTACTTCCGGGTTTAGGGTGCGTGCGCCCCTTGCCTGGCTCCCTCTGTAATTGTACACAGAGGCAGCCCATCAGTGAGTCCTGGTCAATGATTCATGTCAATGATTCATGTCGGAGAATTGCTGATCGGTTGTGTGCAATCACAGCCCAGAGCTCTGTGTTGGATGAGAAACAGAGATCATCAGTGAAAAGCACCACACTTTAGCGCCGGAAGGTTTTACCCCCTTCATGATCAGGCCATTTTTTTTTTTTGCTACTTTAAGTGTAATGCCGCCTACACAGGATCGCACATTCCAACAACAAAATCCATGGGATTTTTTCCAACGAATGTTGGCTCAAACTTGTCTTGCATACACACGGTCGCACAAAGTTGTCGGAATTTCCGAATGTCAAGAACGCAGTGACGTACAACACGTACGATGAGCCAAGAAAAATTAAGTTCAATAGCCAGCATGCGTGGAACTTTGTGCGTTGCAATTGCGTACACAGGATCGGAATTTACATGAACGGATTTTGTTGTCGGAAAATTTTAGAACCAGATCTCAAATTTTGTGCGACGGAAATTGGAAATGTTCGATGGAGCATACAAGCGGTATATATATCAAAATTTCCCTGCCACATAATGGATTTAACAGCAGATTACAAGTCTGTTGTAAGGCATTTGCAGTCTGACCCCCCCCCCCCCCCCTTACCAACTAGAGGCTCATTCTGCCCCTCTGATGCTTTTATCTTCTCATCCAGTGATCTTAAGTTCTTGGTATAAGAATACTGAATACGTTTCCGTCGCTGAGAAAAAAAAAAAAAAAAGAGAGAGGGATCACAATATAGATGTATTGCTTGTATTAAACAAAGGATTCTCATACTCTAATAGGGCAAGTTCTGGCCATATGACTGGATAATACACTGCTCAAAAAAAAAATGAACGGAACACTTTGAAAACCCATCAGATCTCAAATGGGGATAAATCTCATGCTGCATATCTATAGTGATATGGACAGGGTAATGTGTTAGGAACGAAAGGTGTTGCATTGGATGATGTAAATGAAAATGATCAACCTACAGAGTGCTGAATTCAGGTTGCACCCCTGTCTGTTCAGGAGCTCAGTGATGTCCTGGTCCATATCTGGGAGAAAATACCCCAGGACACCAACCGCCCTGTCTCATTAGGAGCATGCAAACAAGCACAGGGTGACCTGGCAGTGAAGCCGCAAGCGGTCAAAGCTGGGTGTCCCTACAGTTAAGATGCTGGCGCCGAGTACCAAACGCTGTCCCTGACGCCCCCTTAGTTTGGCGAGCGCAGCACTGGATCCTGGTACAGATGAGGGTCTGATGAGTTTTTGTAGCTGCTGGCTTAATTTTTAGAAAACCAACTGGAACTCCTCTTTAAAGTGGAAGTAAACCCATCCACTTAAACAGTTTTTAAAAACGGCATGCCGGGAATGCTAACTGCACATTGGCTGTGGTCTCAACCAAACTGTCAAACCACCCAACGGCTGGTGTCATAACGGATCACATGTGCAGCACCGTGGCAGCTGAAGATTAAACAGAGGCAAAGATGGGAGCTTCCGTGGATGAAAATGATAGGGGAGTTTACTTCCACTTTAATGCATTTAGGTAAAAAGCTTGTACCTTTAAAACCACTTTGAGAAACTTCAACCAGATTTTTTTTTTTTTTTTAAAAGGGAACCATTAAAAAAATAGAAATACAATCGCGTGTTGGAAGGTCCTGCACCTGACATGGTATCAGCAACTTATGAATAATATCACACTGTACAGCCCTGAGTGCGCATGCATGGGATCGATGACATCTTTGCACTCATCGCTCTACTTGCGGGGGGGAAGAGGAGAACTTCTGATCAAATTGTCTATGCAAGCAGAAGTAGGAGCGGGTACCTGTCAAAACCAGGTACCCGCGCCCCCCCCCCCCCCCCCCCCCGGAATCATATTATATGCACATTACTGATACTGTGATGGCAACATCTAAACAATGGGTTTCCTTGGCCAGAGCACAGAGGGCAGGCGCCTCCCATCCAGCCCATGCACACCAAGCGCTTGGAGTTGCCTGAAGATTTCTGGAACATAACATCTATATTCCTGGAGTCTGCAGGCAGTGCAAGGGATGCCATTCTCGCCTGGGCGAGAAATCCACAAGTAGAGAGAGGAGGAAGCTTAAAAATAAACTTTTTTATTCCCAATATTGAAAAAAGGAGGGTGTGAAGAATAAAATCTGAGCATTTTAACATGGGAGGGTGCAAGTCCACTTCAAGGACCCAATAACTCACCTTCATGTACTTGTGAAGAGTGCCGGAATAATGCAGGACCTTCTCTTTTTCGTTGAGGCAAAGTTCATTGCACAGCTGTAAAAATAAAAAAAAGGTACAACATGAACAAAAAAATAAAAAATACACAAACCACACTTGCCTTTCAAAAAAGAAACACATTCTTGAATAAAAATTCCCTATTCAAAACCTCTGTTGGCTTTTTATGGTTTGTCGATATATGCTGTATACGTTATAACACACGTAATAGTTCATGAGATTATTGGCTGACGCACACCCTGTACTTCTAAAACAAATAAAACTTGAGCCCCGTAAACTGCAGTGTGAGATTATCTAAGCTGCTGCTGCCTCAAGGGGGAGCCCTGCAGTTTGCAGACCAAGATAACCATGCCTGTGATGGCCTTTGTGTACATAGGAGTAGTCTTAGGCACATAAGGGGGCTCATGGGGACACCCTGGAAGGCAGGAAGCCACCATATAGGGGGATCTGTACACAGGAAGACCTTCTACTTCTCATTTTGCAGAAGCATTGAGGATAAAATGAAAAAAAGCAATTAAAGCATTACTTCACCCAGAAAAGGGGTTAATCCGAGACACCCCCCCCCCCTTCTGCAGCCTCTTGGGACACATACCAGAAACTGCGGGACCATTCAAAAGGCTTGCGCATGTGCAGCCAGCTGTGAAGCCGCAAGGAGTCACGGCCGGCTGCCCACAGTAAAAGAGGAACTGCAGTCCGCTCACATAATTTGTAATAAAAACATCTTTGCCATTCTGAAGCTTCCCTCCAACCACTTTGCATATTATTTTATATATACTGTGATTCTGTACTTGCCAAATATGCTGCAGAAATCTCCCTCCACCGAGTCTGGCTGCAGCCGTTCTAAGACCCCCTTTCACACTGGAGGCGTTTTTTCAGGTGTTTCAGGGCTAAAAGTAGCACCTGTAAAGCGTCTGGGAAAAAAAACGCCTCATCTGCAATCCCAGAGTGAAAGCCTGAGTGCTTTAACACTGGGGCTGTGCGCTGGCCGGACATCAAAAAACAAACTGCGAACAGCTTCTTTGAGGTGCTTTAGGAGCGATGTATACTCTGCTCCTAAAGCACCCCTGCCCATCGGAATCAATGTGCAGCGCGGCCAAAGCGCCTCGGCAGCGGTGCTTTTAACTCTTTATTCGGCCGCTAGCGGGGGTTTAAAGCACCCCGCTAGAGCCCAAAAAGCACCGCAAAAACAAGTTATTTTGTATTTCTTCCATTTGCGAATAATTGTATCAACTGTTATCACCCTCTCACCAAGCTGTTTGGCAATGGTCTTGTAGCCCATTCCAGCCTTGTGTAGGTCTACAAACTTGTCCCCGAGGACAGCTCTTTGGTCGCGGCCATGGTGGAGAGATTGGAATCTGATTGATTGCTTCTGTGGACAAGTTTTTTTATACAGGTAACAAGCTGAGATTAGGAGAACTCCCTTTAAGAGAGTGCTCCTAATCTCAGCTCATTACCTGTATAGAAGACAACTGGGAGCCAGAAATCTTGCCGATTGGTGGGGGATCAAATACTTCTTTTTCACTCATTAAAATTCAAATCAATTTATAACTTTTACGAAATGTGTTTTTCTTCTGGATATTTTTGTTGTAATTCTGTCTCTCACTGCTAAAATAAACCGACCATGGAAATTATAGACTGATCAGCAAATGTACAAAATAAGCTGGGGATCAAATAACAACCCCCCCCCCCCCCGTACCGTAGCAGAATATATTTATGAATTTATATTTAATTTATAAATTTATGCAGAAATTAAATTTTTTTAGATTAGATTTTAATATTTTTTTTACTGGATATGTTTTATGGCAGATAGTAAAAAAAAAAAAATTATATATATATATATATATATATATATATATATATATATATATATATATATATATATATATATATATATATATATATATATATATATATATATATATATATATATATATATATGTGTGTCTTTTTTCTTTTTGTTTATAGCGCAAAAAATAAACTGCAGTGCTGATCAAACACCAGCAAAAGAAAGCTCTATTTGTGGAGAAAAAAGAAAGACAAAACTTTATGTACAGCGTTGGATGACCGCGCAATTAAGTTAAAGTAACGCAATGCTGTATAGCCCAAAAAATGGCCTGGTCATGAAGGGGGGGGGGTGGTAAGCACGTATGGTGAACAATGCTATATTTGGTATATTGAGCCCCGCTACATAGCCTGTGACCCCGAGATACTTACAGGGCATATCCGTCTCATTTTTGTTCTTTTCTTGTTCTTCCCTTCACGAGAGTACCGAGCCTCCATGATGATTTTCAAATGCTAAGGACAAGGAAAAAATAAAAAAGGTATAATTGTATCTAATTGTTGCAGGAAGTGGTCCAGTCCTGGATATAACCCACAGACCAGGATATCACAATTTATCTGGTTACAATCATCTAGCAAGTACATACTTCTTTAAAGTGGTTGTAAACCCTTTACAACCACTTTTCGCTACAGGTAAGCCTATAACAAGGATTACCTGTAGCTACCCTGGATATCTCCTAAACCTGCATGGATCAGGAGATATCTCCTGTATTTGCCGACGTCATCGGCACATGTGCACTGAAGCAAAGGCACTTACGGCCAATCACAGCGCCAGAGACCACGATACCCGGAAGTAAATGGACCGCTGCGGGGGCTTCGATCTCAGGTAAGTAATTCATATATGAATGCATATACTAGCTCATTATGCCTTTGTCTTGCAGGTTTTTTTTTTTTTTTTGCGTTTACAACCACTTTAAGACAAAAGGTAACTCGCTATAGTTTTAGATAGCTGAAGGGATATGTCCCAGAATCCTTTTTTTCCCCATCTATGCCATAATATAAAAATACATGAATTGTTTCTTATAGCGTTTATCAGTTTTTTTTGGCAATTTTACACTAGCAGCCAAAACTTTTTGGAGGGACCTCTGTGGGGGGAAGTCTCCCAAGGTTCTAGGTCAGTGGTACGCTTGCTGTTTCATTCCACCCAGGCAGATATATTCACCAAGCGGGCTCACTGTTTCTAACAGCATGCTGCACACTATTAATGTTCCTCCTGCTGATTACACTGACAAGCTGCTCCTTAATGCTGTGTGCTGCTGACATCTTTCCTCCATTTACAGTGCCTTGTGAAAGTATTCGGCCCCCTTGAACTTTCCAACCTTTTGCCACATTTCAGGCTTCAAACATAAAGATATAAAAATTTTATTTTTTGTGAAGAATCACCAACAAGTGGGACACAATTGTGAAGTGGAACGAAATCTATTGGATTTTTGAAACTTTTTTAGCAAATAAAAAACTGAAAAGTGGTGCGTGCAAAATTATTCTGCCCCCTTTACTTTCAGTGCAGCAAACTCACTCCAGAAGTTCAGCGAGGATCTCTGAATGATCCAATGTTGTCCTAAATGACTGATGGTGATAAATAGAATCCACCTGTGTGTAATCAAGTCTCTGTATAAATGCACCTGCTCTGTGATAGTCTCAGGGTTCTGTTGAAAGCGCAGAGAGCATCATGAAGACCAAGGAACACACCAGGCAGGTCCGTAATACTGTTGTGGAGAAGTTTAAAGCCAGATTTGGATACAAAAAGATTTCCCAAGCTTTAAACATCCCAAGGAGCACTGTGCAAGCGATCATTTTGAAATGGAAGGAGTATCAGGCCACTGCAAATCTACCAAGACCTGGCCGTCCCTCTAAACTTTCAGCTCAGACAAGGAGAAGACTGATCAGAGATGCAGCCAAGAGGCCCATGATCACTCTGGATGAACTGCAGAGAACTACAGCTGAGGTGGGAGAGTCTGTCCATAGGACAACAATCAGTCGTACACTGCACAAATCTTGCCTTTATGGAAGAGTGGCAAGAAAAAAGCCATTTCTCAAAGATATACATAAAAAGTCTCGTCTAAAGTTTGCCACAAGCCACCTGGGAGACACACCAAACATGTGGAAGAAGGTGCTCTGGTCAGATGAAACCAAAATCCAACTTTTTGCCCACAATGCAAAACGATATGTTTGGCGTAAAAGCAACACAGCTCATCACCCTCAACACACCATCCCCACTGTCACACATGGTGGTGGCAGCATCATGGTTTGGGCCTGCTTTTCTTCAGCAGGGACAGGGAAGATGGTTAAAATTGAGGGGAAGATGGATGCAGCCAAATACCAGACCATTCTGGATGAAAACCTGTTGGAGTCTGCAAAAGACCTGAAACTGGGACGGAGATTTATCTTCCAACAAGACAATGATCCCAAACATACAGCAAAATCTACAAAGGAATGGTTCACAAATAAACGTATCCAGGTGTTAGAATGGCCAAGTCAAAGTCCAGACCTGAATCCAATCGAGAATCTGTGGAAAGAGCTGAAAACTGCTGTTCACAAACGCTCTCCATCCAACCTCACTGAGCTCCAGCTGTTTTGCAAGGAAGAATGGGCAAGAATTTCAGTCTCTCGATGTGCAAATCTGATATAGACACCCCAAGCGACTTGCAGCTGTAATCGCAGCAAAAGGTGGCTCTACAAAGTATTAACGCAAGGGGGCCGAATAATTTTGCACGCCCCACTTTTCATTTTTTTTATTAGTTAAAAAAAGTTTCAAAAATCCAATAGATTTCGTTCCACTTCACAATTGTGTCCCACTTGTTGGTGATTCTTCAAAAAAAATAAAATTTTATATCTTTATGTTTGAAGCCTGAAATGTGGCAAAAGGTTGAAAAGTTCAAGGGGGCCGAATACTTTCGCAAGGCACTGTATAGCGCTCTGCCCTGTCTGACATACTTAGGCAGGCTGCATGATGGCCACTTGTAGGCTGTATTGATCTCCTCCCGCACCACGCCGGCAGTCTCCGACCACCTCCCGCACCACGCCGGCAGTCTCCGACCACCTCCCGCACCACGCCAGCAGTCTCCGACCACCTCCCGCACCACGCCGGCAGTCTCCGACCACCTCCCGCACCACGCCGGCAGTCTCCGACCACCTCCCGCACCACGCCGGCAGTCTCCGACCACCTCCCGCACCACGCCGGCAGTCTCCGACCACCTCCCGCACCACGCCGGCAGTCTCCGACCACCTCCCGCACCACGCCGGCAGTCTCCGACCACCTCCCGCACCACGCCGGCAGTCTCCGACCACCTCCCGTACCACGCCGGCAGTCTCCGACCACCTCCCGCACCACGCCGGCAGTCTCCGACCACCTCCCGCACCACACCGGCAGTCTCCGACCACCTCCCGTACCACGCCGGCAGTCTCTGACCACCTCCTGTACTACGTCTGCAGTCTCTGACCATCTCCTGCACCATCTCCTGCATATAAATATTTTTTTAAAACAGTAATTTTTGGTATCGGTTTCCAGCCCAGTGTATTTTTCATTTTCGGCACCAAAAAACCCATTCGGTGCACCCCTATTCACTACCACCCCTACCATCGCCCCCCACCATTATCACTACAACTCCTACCATCATCCCCCCCCCCCCCTCAACTACTCCCATCATTTTAATTCATCACTACAACCGCATCACCATTCCTTACGCCCCCCCCACTACTCCCATCATGGTGACCATAACCTCTATCACTACCAGCTCTACCCCCTAATACTACGACCCCACCATATCACCCGCGAACACCGCTACCCCAACCACTAACAGCTACAAAAATAAAGAAGAAAAATCTGACGTGCTTTTACATAATGCAACAAACATGGTCGGCGAGGAGATATGTTTATTATACGTCAGCCGCAAGTCTGTGACGAATCCACAAACTACGGCGCGTTATCAGGCGCAACTTTATAGGTAAATGATAAGGTAGGAGCTACGCGGATTCTGTTGACGGAGGAGCAGCATGGCATTCCCAGGAACAAGTCAGCCATTTTCTGGACAGGATACCCTGCTAGCAGAGACTACTACTCCCAGCAGAGACTACTACTCCCAGCATGGCCAGCACAGGCAGACAGGACTTCATAGGGGGCACGTATAATTCCCACAAAGATGGAGGCCTGTCTGCCCGGTGCCATCACCTCACAGGGAGCCCTCTACACCGCACAGAGCCTGTCCTAGGCCTCTGCGCCTCTCCAATCCCCGTCCCTCTCATCCTTTCCCACGCCACTCACCTCACCGACGCCGAACAGTTTTATGGGAGAGTACACGACTATCTCCCCCTCTCTTCCTTACCCGGGCTTGCTAATCTCCACCCACAACTTGCAGCCGACAGGTCTCCGGAACGGCCGCCATTTTGTCGAGGCTCGCCTGCTTGGCCGCTTAGGGAGCTGAGCTACAAGAAGATGGAGCGGGCAATACAACTAAAGGCTCTGTGGTGGAGACAGCATTGGGTGTGTGGGCGGGAAAGAACATCCGGGTCAGGTTACTACCCAGTCAAACCAGAGTTTTATCTCCATTTTCATTTAATATTTTCAATTTACTTACATTTTACATTATAAAGATATATATATATATATATATATATATATATATATATATATATATATATATATATATATAATATATATATATACATTTTCATTTTAAGTTTTCAATTTACTTACATTTTACATTATAAAGATATATATATATATATATATATATATATATATATATATATATATTAATATATATATATATGCCATATTTATATATCTTTATAATGTAAAATGTAAGTAAATTGAAAACTTAAAATGAAAATGAAGATAAAACTCTCTCTCCCTCTCCCTCTCCCTCTCCCTCTCCCTCTCCCTCTCCCTCTCTCTCTCTCTCTCTCTCTCTCTCTCTCTCTCTCTCTCTATTTTTTTTTAATTATTATTATTATTTTCTTTTTAATACATTCACATTAGTAAGACTGTATAACATTGAATAAAATGTACATGTAATACTGTCTGCATTCGGGGTGATGGACCCGCTCCCGCACGCCTGTCTAATTTTGCCGCGCAGCCGCTGCGCCTGCATTTGCTGACGTAGGTCGCTGACACATGCAGGCGTGAACTAAGAGTTGCCACCTTTTCTTCAAGCCAAACCTGAACCCTTTAGCAGCGTTTATTTTTTATCTTTTGGAGTATACGCTATAAGATTGTAAAAGACCTGAGACGCTTCTGGTGGCCCGAAAGAGTAGTAATGCGGCGTGCACAGCAGTGCTTGTGGCCTAATTGTGAGTGTTATGCAGGGAATGCATGGGTCAGAAATATTTCATGTACAAAGTGCAGGGGTCAGATAGGTGCTGGGGAGATGGCTAGTGCTAGCTGAGGGAGCGGGGTGGGGGGAGTTAGATATGTGCTGGGGGGGTGCTTTGGGAAAGGAGAGAGCTAGTGCTGGGGGGGGGGGGCAGATATGTGCTATGTGGTGCTTCGGGAGGGGAGAAGGCTAGAGCTAGCATGGGATGAGGGGCTCGGATATGTGCTAGGGGCGCTTTGGGAGGGATGAGGACTTGTGCTAGCTGGGGGGGCTCAGATATATGCTTGGGGAATGCTTTGGGAGAGAAGAGAGCTAGAGCTAGCAAAGAGGGGGTCAGACATGTGTTAGGGGGACGCTTTGGGATGGGAGAAAGCTAGAGCCCGCAAGGTGGAGTCAGATATGCTCTAGGGGGGCGCATTAGGAGGGGGAGCGCTGGAGCTAGCAGGGGCGCTTTGGGAGGGGAGAGGACTTGTGCTAGCAGGGAGGGGGTCAGATATATGCTTGGGGAATGCTTTGGGAGAGAAGAGAGCTAGAGCTAGCACTAGGAGGGCTCAGATATATGCTGGGAGGCGCTTTGGGAGGGGAGAGGGCTAGTGCAAGTTGGGGGTGGGGGGTCAGATATGTGCTGGGAGGGGGGCCCTTGGAGAGTCAAATATGTGCTTGGGGGGCACTTTGTAAGGGGAGAGGGCTAGTGCAAGGGGGGTCAGATATGTGCTGGGGGGTGCATTGTGAGGGGAGAGGACTAGTCCAGGGGGGTTGTAGGATATGTGCTGGGGGTGCTTTGGGAAGGGAAAGGGCTAGTGATAGAAGGGGTTGTCGGATTTCAAATCCAACCCACACATCTAGTATAAGTCCTCTCCCCTGCAAACGCACCCCCAGCCCATTTTTTCTGCCCCTGAATGATGCACATAAAAACACAATAAAATGCCTGCATGGACACATTAGCTAACGTGCAGGTGTGTTTTTCAGAGATGTAAAAAGAAAAACGCGAAACACCCCTGAAAGTGGCATCTGTGTGCATGAGGCCTTAGATGCCTCATATACTGGCAAGCACCATGGCTCCAATAATATGCCTATGGTGGGCATGTGAAACTGATCTAGCAACAGGTTAGGTAGTTTATCCCATGTGTGTCATACATTAACCACTTAAGGACCAGAAGATTTTCCCCCTTAATGACCAGGCCATTTTTTTGCGATATGGCACTGCGTCTCTGACAATTGCGCGGTCGTGCGATGTTGTACCCAAGAGAAATTAGTGATATTTGATCACCTCTGCGGTTTTTATATTTTTTCTCTATAAACCAAAAAAGCCGACAATTTCGAAAGAAAAATGTTTTACTGTTTGCTATAATAAATTCTTTAAAAATAAAAATTTAAAAAACAAATTTCTTCATCTGTTTAGGCCGATATATATTCTTCTACATATTTTTGGCAAAAAAAAAACTGCAATAAGCGCATATTGATTGGTTTGCGCAAAAGTTATAGCATTTACAAAATAGGCGATAGATTTATGGCATTTTTATTATTTATTTTAATTTTTTAACTAGTAATGGCGGTAAACAGCGATTCCGTAGCAGGACTGTGACAATGCGGCGGACAGATCGGACACTTGACACTTTTTTGGGACCAGTGACATTTATACAGTGATTAGGGTTATAAAAATGCACTGATTACTGTATAAATGACACTGTCAGGGAAGGGGTTAACACACCAGGGGGGCGATCAAGGGGTTCAATTTGTTCCCTAGAGAGGTGTTTCTAACTGTGGGAGGGGGAGGGGACTGACTGGAGGAGGAGAGAGATCGTTGTTCCTGATCACTAGGAACAGCAGATCTCTCTCTCCTCCCCTGTCAGTTCAGGGGGCCTGTTTGTTTACATTGACAGATCCCGTTTTCGCTCTCTATGGAGGGATTGCGGGTGACGACATGCATCAGCTCCCCCCGCCGCAAAGCGCATGTGCGCATGCCTGCTATAGCTGTAGAATGGACCGACGTACAGCTACCGTGATTCGTGGCAACGAGCCGGCCTGCCACAGTATAAGGACGGCGACTGGTCGGCAAGTGGTTAATAGTTATGAGATATTAAACTGAAAAATCGATTTATTAATAGAGATTAATATGATTTGTAATATCTATTTTAATCATGTTAATGATATTAAATATAATATCAATTTTATTTTTGTATTATAGTATTTGATTTATTCCTCTTTTTTCTGTGCAGAGCTGCTGACAGATGCATGGCTGCCCAAAGTGGATGCACACACAGCACCTACACGGATGCAATCAAACTTTGAATTGCGGGGTGATGCAGAGCGGCCTCATTCCCTTGAATGGGTCACGTTTGGCAGGTGGTGCCGCCCACCAAACATGACAGGGGATATAATTCCTGCCACAACCGCGAAGCAAAGCATCCCGTGCATACTCCCAACGGCTGCTTTTGCAGCTAAAGAGGGAGCGCTTTGGGGTGGTAAAACCCCCAGCCTTCTTTTTTTTTTTTTTGTTTGTTATGTCTTTGAACCTGAAACGCTAATGACGCGTACACACGATCAAACAATCGGGTGGAAAAGTCCGGCAAACTCAAGTCCGCCGGACAATCCCCCCGTGTGTAGCCTCCAGCATACTTTTTTGACCCGAAAGTACGGCGGACTTAGTAGTTTTGCACTCCAATCTGGCCTTTAATAAGGGGGCCCCCGGATAAGACCCCCGAAGTCGGAAGAAGGGCGGCGGCGAGGAAGAAAGCCGGGCTCCTCCGCTAGCAAAAGAGCTACCAGAAGATAGCGGAGGAGTCTGGCGAGAAGACCCCCGAAGACGGAAGACCCCCGGAGCTGTGCAATAAACAATTTTTACCCTGTGTTGTGTTTTTTTTTTTGTACTTTTTTTCACAGGTGAATGGGTAGGGATACATTGTACCCCATACTCATTCACATAGGGTGGGGGGCCGGTATCGGATTCCGATAAGCCCCCCGCCCGCAGACCCAGACAACCAACGGCCAGGGTTGTCGGGAAGAGGCCCTTGTCCTCATCAACATGGGGACAAGGTGCTTTGGGGTGGGGGGGCCGCCCGGTCCCCCCTTCCCCAAGGCACCCCCTATGTTGAGGGCAGGCGGCCTGGTACGGCTCAGGAGGGGGGGGCGCTCGCTCGTCCCCCCCTTTCCTGGCCAGCCCGGGTAGTGTGCTCGGACAAGGGTCTGATATGGACCTGGAGGGAACCCCCACGCCGATTTTTTTGGCATGGGGGTTCCCCTTTAAGTCCATACCAGGTGGCGGGGCCAGCAACGTCTCCTTCGCGGGCCCCACCTACCTGGAGACGTGCTCAAAATGAGCAGACTTTCCTCCGCGTGTGTGGGCGAATCCGTTCATTTCAGAAGTACGGCAGATAGTACGGCGGACTTAGTACGCCGTATTAGTCCGCTGAAAAAGTGCCGTGTGTGGGCAAGTAGCCCGTTCGGAAAGTCCGACGGACAGTCTGGCAGTCCGTCGGATAGTCCGCTACGTGTGTACGTGGTATTTGCTATTATTCTTTTATTATGCAACTTTACAACAAATTTGCTGCTTTCATATAACACATACCTCTGCGTTTAGATAATATTTTGATATTATATTTATTTAAAATACTTTGCACTGATGTCTGATCAGGATTGATGACAACATTGATATGTATAACACATTTATCACGTTTAACATGTTTTTGTATAATATAATATTTGCAATTTTTAGGCGTGGGATTCAAATTGTTACTAAAGATAGTTTATATTTTATAAATTAATATTTGTATTGCATATTTTTCATTTATTTTGAACAATAATACTTTTAAACAACAAATTGTGTATGCAGTACTGACCCCTGCTGGTGATGGGTAAATAATAAATTTTCAGCTCCAAGTCTTCAAATTCCTAATTACGTTGCTGACACTCAGCATACTAAATTAAGAATAATAATACAGATCAGTGTCCTGAGCTGTGTACTGAGGATTACACCCAGCATACCGAGCAAGAGAAGTGCAGGAATGAGCCCTGCTGCAAAGCATTGCATTAAAAATTGTATTATGTGCCCCTGTTAAACAGGGGCTGAAAAAATGGGCCTTAGGCACCAGTGCTGGTGCCACGACACTGCAACCTCTCCCATATACTCTAGTTGGAGTGCAGGAATGTACCCTGCTGCAAAGCATTGCATCCAAAATTGTAATTACCTGCCCCTGTTAACCACTTCGCACCCAGGCCAATTCTGACATTTCTCTCCTACATGTAAAATTCCTAATTTTTTTGCTAGAAAATTACAAAGAACCCCCAAACATTATATATGTTTTTTTAGCAAAGACCCTAGAGAATAAAATGGCGGTCATTGCAACTTTTTATCTCGCACGGTATTTGCGCAGCAATTTATTCGAACCCGTTTTTTTCAGAAAAAAAACAGTTTCATGCTTTAAAAAAAAAAAAACAGTAAAGTTAGCCCAATTTTTTTGCATAATGTGAAAGAGGAGGATAAGCCGAGTAAATAGATACCCAACATGTCACGCTTTAAAATTGCACGCGCTCGTGGAATGGCGCCAAACTTTGGTATTTAAAAATCCCCATAGGCGACGTTTAACATTTTTTTACTGGTTACATATTTTGGGTTACAGAGGAGGTCTAGGGCTAGAATTATTGCTCTCGCTCTAACGATTGCAAAGATACCTCACATGTGTGGTTTGAACACAGTTTTCATATGTGGGCGGGACTTACGTATGCGTTCACTTCTGTGTGCGAGCTCACGGGGACAGGGGCGCTTTAAATTTTTATTTTTATTATTATTGTTAATTTTATTTTTATTTTTTTAGTTTTACACTTAAAAAAAAAAATTGATGACTTTTATTCTTATTACAAGGAATGTAAACATCCCTTGTAATAGGAATATGGCACGATCGGACCTATTTACAGTGAAATATGGGGTCAATAAGACCCCATATCTCACCTCTAGGCTGGGAAGAATAAAAAAAAACGTCATAACATCGCGCCCGGCCTCCGAACGATCATAGAGACTCCAGGGACAATCTAGTCCGCCGGAAATCTCTATGATTACTTGCTGGGGCCGGTGGATCCTGTGACCGACTCACCGATGGAAACGGTGAGTCGGTAGAAGCACCGGAGGGCGGCGGGAGGGGGGGGGGGCGTCATTCTTATGGTGTAGGGAATCGCCGGCTGAAAACGGCAATATCTGAATGATGTCTGTGGCCTCAGGCATCATTTAGATATAACCACCGGAACCCCATGACGTCAATAGACGTAGTGTGGGAACCAAGTGGTTAAACAGGGGCTGAAAAATTGGACTGCTGGCATCACCCAGAACCAAAAATGTTCTTCCAAGCTATCAGCAGGATCATTGAGGAGGAAGAGGATTGTCAGTCAACATAACAGGACAGTCAGTCAGCATCAGCATAGGCAGTCTTGAAGGGATGTGACATTTGAAAAAAAATTATTCGGCTACATCAGCTTTAGGTGCTTGGTAGCTGGTGGTGATCCAAGACTGATTCATCTTTATGAAGATCAGTCGATCAACCGAGTCGGTGGACAGGCACACCCTGTGATCGGTTACAAAGCCCCCAGCAGCGGTGCGCTCCAAAAGAACGCTGGATGCAGGACAGGCCAATAGCTCAATTGCATACTGTGCAAGCTCTGGTCAGTGATCCATCCTCAAGACCCAGTAAGCCAGAGGATTTTCTGTGGGAAAGGTGTCCAAGTCTGACTTTGCCCATAGGTATTCCTGCACCATGTAAATCAGACGCTGGCGATAGTTGCTGAAACCGATCATACCTTGGGGCTTCGGACTAAAAAATTGTCTGAACGCATAGGTCAGACGGCCACCTTCTCCACCACTCCTTTTGTGACTGACCGAAGCCTCAGCAACACGTTGTCCAGGACCAGGAGTTTGTAACCTCCCAGTCTCTGGGAACGCGTTGCACAGACCTTACCCTTGTACCATGGATCAAGGAGAGTGGCCAGCCAGTAATGGTCCCTCTCCTTGATCCACAGAATACGAGGATCCTTCCACAGGCTTTGCAGGATCAGGGAGGCCATGCAGTGTAGGTTAGCTGAGGCATTCGGTCCGGAGTCCTCTGGGTCACTAAGGACAACATGATCCGCAGCCACCTCCTCCCAGCCACGTACACTCGGATGCATCCGAATGTCCGAACAAAAAAAATAACGAATTACAACAAATACGAAAGAAATATAACAAATGAATTTGAATGAATTCGACATGATTCGGTAATTCTTTAAAGATCTACTGAAACAAAAGTTCAGCTCAAAGTAAATCTTATAGTCCAATCAGCTAATTCATTTTGTGCCGATGGATGGATTACTGGCAAAGTGCACTCTTGAGAACTGAGTTAGAAGGGTGTTGTATTGTATTTGAGCCGAGGAGAAGAGACGTTGTCATTGTGTGTGTTAAAAGATTCAATAAACAAGCGACTTTCCAAACTACGAATCATTATCACGAATGTCTATACATACATAAATAGCGAATTTCAACGAATACGAACAAATTAATTCAACACTCTACGAATAATAACGAATTATCCGAAAACGTATTAACATAACATAACGAATATAACAGAACGAAATGATGTATTTTACGAATGACAACGAACCAAAACTAAACAAAATTTTCCATTGTGCACATGTCTAATCTTTACTCCAACAAAAGTCAGGGCAGGACAATACGAGTGTCCAGTGAATTTCAGGGGTCCTAAAATGAAATTTCATCAGAGCTTGAGATTGAAATCCATCTTGTAATTTGGACTAGAAGTGAACTGGTTTTGGACTAACTGAGAGAAATCCACATGTGTATGGTTGGTTATTCTGTACCTACTCACATGTAAATTGTAGAATGTGCCCTGTTTGGGGTGTCTTGATTCTAATGATGGACAATTGGCCTAAGCCTTTTTCTGACGTTTGTTTTTTTTTTTTTGTTTTTTTCCATTAACTTTTAGTGAAAGTAACACGGGATTACAGAACAAAAAGAGGTAGCAGGGAAAGTTATATATATACTGCATATTACACATTAGCTGATCATTTATGATGTCAATTATTTCGGAAAAATAATTCCCCTGGATCACTCTAGGAGAAGACCCGTGTAAGTAACAATAGTACAAAAACCAATAATGAATCAAACCATCAAACAAGAACAAAAAACAGGTGGTGATTAAAATATCAACCTTTTCCATTTAAATGAGGTTCTATCTGTTTGGCTCTATTGTGCTTTTTTCCTTTAGATTAAGTTTCTTTGCGATTGTCCCTGATGTGTCACTAGCACCCCTTTAAGGTGTGGCCATCAGGATCGGGTTGGGTGAAGGGAGGAGGAAGGGAAGAAAAGAAAAAAAGGAAAAAAATAGGGGGGGGTTGTAGAGGGGGGAGATGTGGTTGGGAAAAGGCTTCGAAATAGAACATGGAGCAGAGCATACATTTTTGCATGGAGAGGGAGTGAGGTTATCGGAACCCTCTCTCCTCTCAGGGAGTTGTATGGGGTGTACAGTTTAATCTCTAAGATGAGGGGGTTCCAACTTGCCTCAATTCTTGTTTATTAACGGTCAAGTCATGTCAACCCCTGTGTAAGCTCCTTAAAAAGCTGGGACTTCTTGAATGGCTCCCAAATTTCAGAGTATTTCTCAACTTTATCTAAAGTAATGTAGATCAGCTCCTCCATCTCAGCTACTCTGTTGACTCGCTGTATCCACTCGGGAGTTCGATCTCCCATGAACTCACACACACATCCTAGCGGCATTAGCTAGGTACATTACGACTGATTTAAAGTAGCGTTTTTTGGGGAGTTTCGTCAGGTGTAGAAGATACTGTGCTGGTGAGAAATCTATTTTGAGACTGGATATTTTCCCTATTGTTTCATGAACTTTCAGCCAATATGGATGCAGGTCCGGGCAGTCCCACCAGACATGTAGGAACGTGCCCGTTTCCCTGCTGCATCGCCAGCACTGACCAGACACTGCAGGATAATATTTATGAAGTAACTGTGGGGTTCTATACCAGCATGAGCATATTTTATACCCGTTTCCTTGTGTTGAAACGTTCAGTGATACTTTATGAATATAGAGATTTATGCGGTCCCAATCATCCACCTCTGTAGCTGCAGCCTACAGTATGTAGGCCGAACAAAAGAGGCCTTTGAGGATTAGGCTCAAGGAGCATATACAAAAAATCCAAAAGGGGTATGATAGACACAGTGTCTCTAAGCATTTCGCTACCCATCATAAAAAAGACCCTAGGGACTTAAAATTTTGGGGCATTGTCCCCTATGTTAAACACTGGAGAGGTGGGCACAAAGTGAGGACTTTGAGCCAAATAGAATCAAAGTGGATATTTACTCTTGACACTTTTGTCCCTAGAGGATTAAATGTGGAGTTTGATTTGAACTGTTTTATTAGTAATTTTTAGCGCCCTTTTACCTAGCTCTTCATATTTCCCTCCCCCGCAGGATAATTACGTCACATATTTAAATTTTTAAATTTTTTTATATTCTTACACATAATACGAGAATTCTTTCCTCATATATAAATCTAGTGTATTTGTGATGTTATATGGTCATGATTATCCAGATGTGTTTTAATGTATATGTCATTTCCACGATCCTCTCTTTATTTTTATTTTTAAACAATTTTTTTTTTGGCTTGTAGCCAATGTTTTTAGTACTCTGGGGTAGTTAGTGGATTTTAATACGGTGGCCCAATTTAGGCCTCCTATGTATTGTACATATATATATATATATATATATACATATATATATATATATATATATATATATATATATATATATATATATATATATATATATATATATATATATATATATATATATTGTGACAGAGCGAGGCTCTGTCCCTATGAAATTAGAGGTAAAGGAGACACAGAGTTTGCATATCTGCGGACTGCAGGACTACAGAGTGTAGAGTTTAAATGGAGAAAACTGCTCTGTCAGTTTTCTCCAGGTTTTGCTAGCTCCAGATGGGATTCTGTAGTTTGGAGATCCCTGAGAGTTATGGGTGGGACGGGATCTCCAACCCTGTGTCCGGGTCTTGAGGCTAGCGAGCAGGGTGTGTGCCCAGCTGCACACAGCCCATATAACGAGGGGATTTGTGTAGGATGGTGGTGTGTGAGCAGCTTGCTGCTTGAAGCTGTGCATGTCCAAAGCTGTGTGAAGGACTTGAAGCTGTGTGCGTCCAAGGAGCCGTGTGCTGTGTGTCGAAGGGTTTGAAGCTGTGTGCGTCCAAGCAGTTTGTTGGACGGGGCAAGTACCTATAGCAGCACTACTGCTGAAGAGTAGCCAGGTGGGCTAGCATTGTCGTTTGGATTTTTCTGTATTTAATTTAAGCTTGGACCCCTGCGTGGGATTACTGGATGAACTAATATTTTGTTTTCTTATAATAAACGTGGGCTACCAGGCCCTTAACCATAAAACGCCTGCCTGATGTGGACTAAAACATGCATCTACCAATTGAGCTAAACACCCCAATGTCACAAGTGGTGCTCGAATGCGGGCATGTAGACGGTGGAATCCGGGTCCTTGCTCCATGGTGAGTCGCATCAGGAACTACTGCTAGCTGTGTGTGGCAGCCAGGCGAACAGCATTGCATATATGTTTATTTGATGGACTGTGTTGCATGCGGGTTGTGTACCTGTGAAGGAAGAATCAAACATCAGATTTTTTTTTCTTTCTCTGCAGAGAACTGTTACAAGCTGCTGTGTGCATGTGATTGCAAGGATGGGACGGTCAAAGCAAAAAAAGGAAGCAATCCTTGCTAAAGCCAGGGAGCGGCTATTGTGGCTAGAGGGTATTTCACCACATGCCCCAGCCACACCAGAGAATTTGTCTGAGTCTGACATCGCTGTGATCTGGGGTAAATTGATCATGTCACCCCGAGTTAAAGGAGAAGTGAAAGAGGATGTTGTTCCTGGCAGCTTGAGCCCAAAGGTGCCACAGCATGATGCAAGGAGGCCTCTGTGCTGCATTAGTTGTAGTGAGTGGGGACATGCTGTTGCCCATTGCCCCTTTTCCCAGGAATGTTTGTGGAATAACCAAGCTGGATGGGAGGTTGATGAATTCTGGAGCTCATCTACTAATGATTGTGATCAGCTGTGTCCTCAGAAGTGGTATCCAATGGCAACGAGTGAGAGCCAGTCATGGAGGAGATGCCAAGAAGTGAGCTCAGCATGGCCTGAGAAGATGTCTCCACCTTGTAGGACCAGTAAAAAGGGCCAGTGACATGTGAGACAGCGAATGAATGGTTCAAGCGGAATCGCAAAGAGTCGGGTGCACTGCAAGGGGCTGAGCTCTTGGCCTCTGACTATGTGCAACCCATGCTGCCTACAGAGGAGGTGGGAGACTTCCTTGTAAGATTTGAAAAAGTTGCTGTAAAGAGAAAATGGCCTAGGAACCGGTGGCCAAAACTGCTGCAAACCTTATTGCGGATAGAGTTCCGGTCGGTTTACCATTTGATGGATGGGGACCAGGATGACTACAGCAAGTTTAAAGAGGAAATCCTTCTTAGAGGAGAGTTCCATCGTATCATGGGCCGCCAGCAATGCTCCAGGATGGGAGAAGTGTCGCCGGAAGACCTAGGATTTGGAAATCCAGAGAAACGTAAAGTTTTCTGTCATGGCCGCTTAGGCAAAGGGGTCAGTCCCGAAAGGAGAGTACATCAGCCTGAATCCTGCATGAGTTATAGCCAACCAGCTTTGGAGCGCAAGTCTGCAGTTACCCCTAGCAACAAGGATCTTGTGTTACCTACAGGGGGCGTCAGTGGGTCCAGAAAGGCTGCAGTTTTGCTCCATGGCCACGTGGGGGAGTCAGCCTATGGAGACACCACACCAGTGAGACAACGCACTCAAGTGAAGGCTATGACATCAGCTGCAGGAACTGGTAAGACTGTTTCAGTTTATGATGCCGAACCCAGTGAAGTGGGAGTATGTCCAGTGGGGAGATCCGCGGTACAAATGGACATAGACTTTCTGCATTGTGCTAGCCAGAGCAGTGGGGAGGCGCAGCGTAAAGCCCAAATAGACGCAGGGCTAAAGACTGAAAAGGACATGGGGACTCTGCATATGCCTGCTATGATCCAGCAGATGGCTGGGAAAAACGAGCTAGGGGTGACCAAAACAGTGCTAGTACCATGTTCCCTAGTGACAGCTGCTGCAGGGTTGCCCAGGGAAACTTCCAAGGAGCTTGCAGTGTTGGAGCAGAGAGTTTCCCAGGTCAGCTATTGAGCTGCCCAAATAGGCAAAAGTGCCCCTTTACAGAGAGCGGGTGCTGTGAAGAGTTGCTCAGAGGTTATGGTGGCTCATAGACAACCCACAAAAGCAGTAGTTATGTCTACACATAATGAGAATATTGATGGTCATGCTGGCAATAGTTTTGGCCAATGTGATGTGATTGGTGATTATAATGCTGAAAAATGTGTTTCCTGTAATGTTACGACTGAGCCACACAGTGAGAGAGTGTGGGCGCAGCCCCAAAACCCTACGTGTAGCCCAGTGGGCAAGGGGTTAATTCAGCCTGCAAAAGTTGAGGGTACAAAGCTGAATGTGTCTGTAGTGCCACCAGAAAAAGGTGTTCAAAATGGTGTGCTGCACCAAGCTTTAGGTGAAGCATCACCCCAATGCAACGTTGATAAAAGTGTGGTGTTACAAAATGATGTATATAGAAATGACGAATGTGCAGTTGAAGCTAATGAATCCCAGGTTTCTGTGCGGCTTTCTACAGCAGGTGATGCAACGCTGTGGAACACCCATGGTGGAACCACAATGGACTGGGACAGCTGGGCCAAACAATTGCTAGCCATGCTGGGTAAGGCTAGCTTAAATAACAAGGGTGTGGACACAACTGCTATGCCAGACAGGGGGATCGCAGAGCCGCTGGTGGTTGAGGGTGTCCTGGTCCCTGCAAAGGTTGCTGCCCTCCCCTCTGAAGAAACAGTTCAGGGCACTGGCATCGCAGATGTGTTGTCCACAGCCCCAAAGCTAAATGATATTGAGTATCAAAGTGATGGTGTGACTTGTAATGACCTGCAGAGGTTTACCAACACTGGTGCAGAAGGGATAGGTGTGAGACATGTGTCTGACAGCTCTCCAGGGGAGAAACAGTCTGTGATGATGGGTACCTCCAAGGAGGATGAGGTCTCTTCAAATGTCTCACCCTCTCAACCTGCAGTCGCTGAGCCCCTCCATGTCTTGGACAGGGTAGAAGACCCTAGAAAGTTCTGGTGTTGAGACATGGGATGTTTAGAGATGACAGAAACCTTACTAGAAATGCTAGAATTGGTAAAAATGAACTTGCTGTATACTTGGGTATCTCCACCGCAGTTGGACCAGGTGGTGCTGCGAAACCTTGACCAACAGTGGAATTGGTGGGACCAATGGTTACCCATTTGGCACAGGATCTCCAGATTCTCTGTGAGCGTACTTCTAGTTATTGATTGGTATGGAAGGCACGCGAGAGAACTGCTTGAGATATCAGAGGTCTCTCCGTCTGGGGCTGTGACTAGAAAAATCTCTGCTGGTGTGGTCCGAGGTGCGGCGGAGCAGTGGTCAGTAGAGGGTGCAGATACTGCCTTACCCGCTAGGCCTCATGAGAAGGAAGGGCCCAGAATGGACTCAGCAGTAGCAGAGATGCTTTCTGTCACTGGCCCAGAGGTACAAGTTAAGATGCCCGGAGACACTGTGGGGGAAAGTGTTAATATTGGTTGCCATAACAATGTAATGTGTACACCTGGAAAAAATGGTTTATGCTTGGGTCAGGGTGGTTTGTTAGAACAGGTACACATAGAGTGTTGGACAACGGGTGAGGTGGAGCTGTGCTATGGTCCCGTCGGATGTAGTCCCTCCTCAGGTCTTCTTCTAACAAACACTGAGATGGAAAGCTGTGATCTGTTAAGAGTTCGTTCTGCAAACAATGATTTGGTTGCAGTGGGTACCAAGAGAAACTGTTTTGAACCTGAAATACCGATGGTGAAGGGTAAAATGGGTATTTGTAAGTTGAAAGGAAGGCTCAAGGAAGGCAGAGTTCCCCCAAGAAAAGTGAATAAGCCCAGGGACCCCAAAAGAAGAGGAAGGCTGAGTATAGGACAATAAAGGAACCTGTTAAGATCCAGGGGGGAATGTTCCTGGAAGCTCACCCGGAAAAAGGGTTGGGCCTACGTGGCTGACAGCCAGCACAGAGGTGTCCCAACCATCATGATGGGTGCTGGTGTTCCTCCCTCCGGATCGAAACAAAGGGGGGGGATATGTGACAGAGCGAGGCTCTGTCCCTATGAAATTAGAGGTAAAGGAGACACAGAGTTTGCATATCTGCGGACTTCAGGACTACAGAGTGTAGAGTTTAAATGGAGAAAACTGCTCTGTCAGTTTTCTCCAGGTTTTGCTAGCTCCAGATGGGATTCTGTAGTTTGGAGATCCCTGAGAGTTATGGGTGGGACGGGATCTCCAACCCTGTGTCCGGGTCTTGAGGCTAGCGAGCAGGGTGTGTGCCCAGCTGCACACAGCCCATATAACGAGGGGATTTGTGTAGGATGGTGGTGTGTGAGCAGCTTGCTGCTTGAAGCTGTGCATGTCCAAAGCTGTGTGAAGGACTTGAAGCTGTGTGCGTCCAAGGAGCCGTGTGCTGTGTGTCGAAGGGTTTGAAGCTGTGTGCGTCCAAGCAGTTTGTTGGACGGGGCAAGTACCTATAGCAGCACTACTGCTGAAGAGTAGCCAGGTGGGCTAGCATTGTCGTTTGGATTTTTCTGTATTTAATTTAAGCTTGGACCCCTGCGTGGGATTACTGGATGAACTAATATTTTGTTTTCTTATAATAAACGTGGGCTACCAGGCCCTTAACCATAAAACGCCTGCCTGATGTGGACTAAAACATGCATCTACCAATTGAGCTAAACACCCCAATGTCACAATATATATATATATATATATATATATATATATATATATATATATATATGTTTTATATATATGTCACTCTCTGTCTTTTTTATTTTTTTTATTCGCCCTTACTATTCAGCTTAGCCAATTTCACTTTGTTGCTTTGATCTAAGTGATTGAATAACACCAAGAGCAGTATATGCTTAAATATGTTGAAATAAGCCCACCACTGAAGAAATTATCATCTGATAAAGCCTTTTGACTTAAAGCTCTTTTTTGCCCCAGTATATGAATAGATTCCTACCACCATAGTAATGGCTGCCTCTTAGATAGCCTTGGAGACTCTAAGAAAATGGCCGCCGGCGTAGCCCTGTATTCTACTATATAGGACCTGCCCCTATCTATGATATGGAAACATATATGAAAGCATACAATGTGGTGTTAGGCTAATAGTCTTTGGTATAATTTTATAGTATTATGGACCTTGTAAAAGTTTTCCTTATTTAGCTCGTTTTTCCTTTGTTCCCTTTTGTCCCTGCCCGCTCTATGTATTATTTATTATATGCCTCGAGTGCGGTGAGAGGTAAACTAAATGCGAGACACACCCGCTTAACCCGATTGGTCCGCTCGCTTTGCTCGAAACATGCCTTGTACGCGACGCAATATGCAAATAGAGGGCGGAACATGTCCGCCCAGTACTCTCAAAAGCAACTTCCGGTCACCTTAGAAACATCCCAGTGGAAGTCATTGTGTGACGTAATGCGTAGGAAACCGGAAGTGACGTTTACATCTGAGCGAGACGCTCATCGGTCTATTGTCAGCTGTGTGCCTTATTCGTTTTTCCTCTTGTGAGTAGATGATTATGTTTTAATAAAATCGTTGATTTTAAATACTACACTATGGTGGATGCTTTTTACCTGTCCCCTTGAGCTTTTATGCTGGTAACAACCACGAGGAAATCGGATGAGTCTCTGGCACCGTCAGAAGTCCTCTCTGCAGTTATCCCCCTGACCCTCTCAAGTACTTCCTGCAATATAGCTGTTTTTTCGCTGCATACCTCGCAGCTGTGAGGTAATCATTTAGTGTAACTAGCACTGGCACGGAATACCACTGGAAGAGAGTTGGCTTGGCACATTGCACTTTATTTTGATTGTGATACTGCATCTAAATTGCACGATTGCACTATGTATGGGACACTCTAATGAGATTCACTTATTTGCTGCTATCGATTTTTGTTGGAATCTTTTTACTAACCTGAATTTTTGTGTTTATATCACAGCTATATATCTTTTACACTGTATTTTTTAGTTGTTATATGCACCTGTATGTATTTATCACATGTATCCTTGATGTTGACACTTGAGTGATGCACAGAGACACTTTAAATCAGTTGTTTTATGCAATGCACAGATGCGCTTTTAATGCAATTTCATAAGCACTAAGCACTATTTCAAGTTTACAAGCACTATTGTACTTTTTGCCTTGATATTATTATTTTTGATTGTGCATTACCGTTAGTTTATTTGGTATTGAGGAAGCGCAACACACCCCCCTTGTTTCATTTTCTTTAGTATTGAGAGCCAACTCATAGAGTGTTTGCTGCTCCCGTCAGAATAGAACTTTACCTTCTGATTATTTTGGCCATATAGCGCGGGAGCTTTTGATATACATAATCATCCACCTCTGTCTCTATTCCCAGGGCCGTGTCCCAGTATACGCAGTCTGCACGTAACAGTGCCTCCGAGTTTTCAAATATGGAGGCGTAGATACCCGAAATAACATGAGTCTGGGGTTCTGTGCGGGAGCAAAGGGATTCAAACACAGTTGCAGGCTTGGTGAATTTATCTCTCCTAACTGGGGCATCAAGATAATGCTTAAGCTGCATGTAGGACAAGAAGGGGAATGTTCTCATTTTGGATATTTCTGCCAATTCTGATTGTTTCTTAAAATGGCCTCTGTGGAAGAATTGTAAGGCCATTCCGCTTGTGCAAATGCTGCAGACAGGCCCGGAGGAAAGTCTAGGGTGCCTCTAATTGGAGAGAGAGAACATTCTTTGTTTGAGATCGAGTATAAAGCACATGTTTTATTAAAAGCATGTAAAGTGGCACTAATGAGAGGAAGCGCCAAGACCTGCGTAGGTATCTTATTTTTGGGTAACCATGGAGCATATTGTAAATTAGAGTCTGAAATCAGGTTCTCCAGGACCACCCACCCTTTGTATTTAGCGTGAATTTTCCAGTCAACGATCCAAGTCAGGTGGACTGCATTGCATATTGGGCAATCCAATTCCACCTTTCAATTTTGGGAGCACTAGTTTAGCCCATCTTATTCGGGGGGGCTTTTTTTCCCCCCATAGAAAGGATCGACATATCGCTTTGTATTGTGTAAAAAAAGTCAGGTGGTAAACGAATCGGTATATTTTGGAATTTATATAACAGTCGTGGCAGAATTGTCATTTTGATAATGGACGCTTGTCCAAACCATGAGATGGAAGAGCTATCCCACCTCTGAAGGTCCTGATATATGGTTTGAAGTTCAGCTGCGGAATTTGTAGTGTAAAGTGCTGAGAGTTTTGCGGGAAGTTGAATACCAAGATCATTTATAGCGTCTGATTTCCACTTAAAGGGAAAGAGCTGTTGGCATTGCTGGGCCAACTCTGTCCCCAGAGATATGTTCATGGCGAATGACTTAGAATAGTTGATTTTTAAGCTTGCCAAGTTTTTAAACTGTTGCAGGACTTGCAGGAGGTCGGGCAGAGTCGTCAGCGGCGAGGAGAGGAACTGACGTTTGTTACTTATAAGTTAAAATCCAAATTTTTTTCTAGAAAATTACTTGGAACCCCCAAACATATATATATATATATATATATATATATATATATATATATATATATATATATATATATATATAATTTTTTTTTTTGCAGAGACCCTAGAGAATATAATGGCAATATTTATGTCATAAAGTATTTGTGCAGCGGTCTAATTTGGAAAAATACACTTTTATGAATAAAAAAAATACAGTAAAGTTACCCCAATGTTTTTGTATAATGTGAAAGATGTTAGGCCGAGTAAATAGATACCTAACATATCATGCTTAAAAATTGTGCACACTTGTGAAATGGTGACAAACTACGGTACTTAAAAATCTCCATAGTTGATGCTTTAAAAATGTCTACAATTTACCAGTTTAGAGTTACAGAGGAGGTTTTGTGCTAGAATTATTGCTCTTGCTCTAGCGATCATGGAAATACCTCACGTGTGGTTTGAATTTATTTATTTTTTCTTATTTAATTTTTTTTTCCTTTGAAAAAAACAAAAATATGATCACTTGTCAGAAACTATGAAATCAGACCGAGGCAGAAGTACAGTTAAATCACACTTGTTTAATAATAAAAGTAAAAAGAACAAACATAGTCAAAACATAACCAAAGTTCAGTAACCGGAACGGATAGTCAGACAAGCCATAAGTCAGGGATCAATGTAGTGGAACAGCAAGCAGGATCTGGAGCCAGAAGGAATGTCAGCCAAGCAAGTCTTTAATAACTTACAGACCGGACCATTTTGCTGATCAAAGACCAGACCACTTTTTGCGATTCGGCACTGCATCGCTTTAACTGACAATTGTGTGGTCGTGTGACGTGGTTCCCAAACAAAATTGACATCTTTTTTCCCCACAAATAGAACTTTCTTTTGGTGGTATTTGATCACCCCTGCGTTTTTTTTGCGCTATAAACAAAAATAGAGCGACAATTTTGAAAAAAACGCATTATTTTTTACTTTTTGTTATAATAAATATCCCCCAAAAATATGTAAAAAAACGTTTTTTTCCCTCAGTTTAGGCCGTATACATATTCTTCTACATATTTTTGATAAAAAAATCGCAATAAGCGATTATTGATTGGTTTGCGCAAAAGTTATAGTGTTTACAAAATAGGGGATAGTTTAATGGAATTTTTTATTAATATATTTTTTTTTTACTAGTAATGGCAGTGATCAGCGATCTTTATTGTGACTGCGACATTATGGCGGACACATCGGACATTTTTGACACATTTTTGGGACCATTGTCATTTATTCAGCAATCAATGCTATATAAATGCAGCGATTCCTGTGTAAATGACACTGGCAGTGAAGGGGTTAACCAGTGGGTGGCAGTGTAGGGGTTAAGTGTTCCTAGGGGTGTGTTACTAACTGTGGGGGGCTGGACTTTCATTTAGTGAACACTAATCTCTGCTCCAATCACATGGAGCAGAGATCAGCGTCACTAGTTGCCAGGCAGAATGGGGAAATGCTGTTTACAATGGCATTTCTCCATTCAGCTGCCCCGTGAGACGATCGCGGGTATGCCCGCGTCGATCGAGTCCGCAGGACCCGCGACCGGACTCACTGGGGTCCCGACCGGCATGCAAGCGTGCCGCCGGCGGCGTGCTGGCGATGGCAGGGCAGCATTAAAGATTGGACGTACATGTACGCCAATATGCCTGCCCATGCCATTCTGCCGACGTACATCAACGTGCACTGGTCAGGAACCGGTTAAACAGGAACACAGGAGATAGGCTTTGTGATGTTGACCAAGGCGAAGGCAGAGATCCTTTGGGCTGGACAGCTTAAGTAGGCAGGACTGGCAAGCAGGATATCATCAACAGCTGAGTAACTGTGGAGAAATAGAAGCTGGCAATTAGCCAACAGGTGAGCTGCCAGCTCTGAGAAGAAAGGGCTGGGCCCAGCCCTGACATCACTTTTATTGCTGTCAGAAGGAATGTAAACATCCCTTGTGACAGTAATAGGCAGTGACAGGTACTTTTTATGGAGGGATCTGGGGTCTATAAGACACCCAAATCCCTCCTTTTCACTTAAAAGCATTCAAAATGCCAAGTTTGGCTGTTTTGAATGCTGTCATTTTTTTTTTTTTTTTTAATGTGGTGCCTTTAAGTCTTCTGTAAACTAGAAGTGATGCCATGACATCTCTTCTGGGTTACTAGATTCGAGTTCCGATCTAAGCCGCCGTTCTAAGCCGATTCTGGCATAGTTCAGGTCTCCGGCCAGCCGGCGGACGTGCTAGCTGGTCGCTCAGGCCTCCTGGTGGGATGGGGAAACGGGAGAGCGCGGAAGATGGCTGGGGGGGGGGAGGGACATCTCCTATTGCTGCTTGGGATAACAGCTTCTTATCTGCATCAGTTGTTATCCCAAGAAAGCCAACCACTGACTCTAAAAAATGGTACCGGGGTGATCCCGGCATCACCCTGTACAACCCCTTCAGGGGCAGAGGCTGCATATTTGTGTATGGTAAGGGGTTAAAATAAGGGTTGGGTTTATTTACAAATGGATAGCACCACCTAGACCACCTTTACATTCTTGTGCTGCACGTGAACTATCCTACATGGACTTAAAGAGAGTATTTAATTACCCACACTCTCTCTGACCAGCTGACAGAGCGCACATGAGTTTGCAATTTTTTCAGCGAGCATGCTACAATACTGAACAGGTTTGGGCAGGAATTACCCCCACAGGTCCTACTGGTTAATGTGCCGATAACAATGATCCCAATAACCTGTATGGAATTTGCATGTTCTCCCTGTGCTTGCATGGGTTTTCTCCGAGTACTCTGATTTCCTCCCATACTTCAAAGACATGTTGAAAGGTTAATTGCCTCTTGTCTAAATATTCCCTAGAATGTTTATGTATGAATGTGAGGTAAGACATGGTAAGCTCCTTGAGGGCAGGGATTGATGTGAACAGGGCAGGACTTACCATTGGGCTTGACTGGGCTCAAGCCCATGGGCCCCACCCAATAGGGGGTCCCGCCGAGATACATAGCCGAGTGTACTCGGCTCCGCTCCACTCACAGTCACGCCCAGTCCTGCCCTATGATGGACATAACACAGGGACTGGGTGTGACTGTGAGCCGAGCTGAGTACACTCGGCTACTCTTGGCTCCGCTCGGGACTGCGAGAGGACCTGAGAGCGCCATTTTTAAACTTCAAGACTGCAATGACAAGGCTGCAAATGACACTGGGGCAAGGCTGCAGATGGATGGGCAAGGCTGCAGATGGACACTGATAAGGCTGCATTGATGGGCGTTTAAATGTAAGTTTTTTTTCCTTCCTAAAAGTTTTTTCCTTAATTCCCTCCTAAACTTGGGGTGCGTGTTATACGCCAGCGCGTATTATATGCCAATAAATACGGTAATGTATAGAAGGTAGGGGCCAAAAGTGACTCAAGCCCAGGGGCCCCCACCACCCTAAGTCCTGCACTGGATGTGAATGTACGGCAAATAGGTACAATAAATAGTCGTGTAAATTGTTGGCGCTATATAAATACCAGTAATAAATAAATACAAAAATCTCAGGCATGTGTCCAGTTCTGTTATTGGTTTTACAATCTTTATCTGCCTTAATAGAGCTCCATTTACAACTTGCTCTTCCAGAAGGCATACAGTATTTTAGTCCATATAAAAGCTCCATCGATATCAATTTTTAGCAATTCCAACAACTTGGCAATTATGTTCTGTTGACACTAAAATTATGTTTCCAGTATAACATATAGCAGAAATTTTATAAATAAAATAAAATAAATTGGGAATTTTATTTAACGCTAAAAAGCCTTCTTAAAATTACTGGTGCCATCTTTGATATTTCATACAGCAATATAATCATATCCATTTATCAGTTAAAAAAAGACACACAAAAAGAGAAACTGGGGTGGACATTCTATTAGCTTCAAGGGCATATACCAATCAATTCTGAGAAGGCACCTAGGAAAGGAAGACATTGACCGCTGGCTGTGGCCAAAGGGCTGCGGGTGGAGCACCATTCAAAGTCAACAGAGGAGTACGATGACCTTCAAGTTCATGTAAAGGAAACAGGTGAACCTTCACCAGCTTTGCAAACCTTGTGGACTTTGTACCCTCTCAATAGTGTACTCTTTCACTCTCCAAGCAAAAATCCAGGATCTCTGTCGGATCTCTCTTCTCTATTTATGGCATTTCCTCAACTAGGAAGAGGTAAATAATAAAAAAAGTGAATTAGTAAAGAAAAATATTAAATCAGAATTACAATAGAATGCAATAAAAAATAAATACATTACATCTTAGCCCTTGTACACACGGTCAGAGATTCCGACAGAATGTGTCCTGTCGGACCGTTTTGTCTGATATTCCGACTGTGTGTGGTCTGCATCGGACTGTTTCCGTCGGAATATCCGACGGACCAACTTTTCCAACTTGCCGATAAAATTTTCAGACAAAATGCTCCGATCGGACATACTCCGATCATGTATAGAGAATTCCGATCGGACAAAGTGCCACGCATGCTCAGATCAAATTCCTAGACCAAAGCTATTGGCTACTAGCCTGAACGTAGTCCCGTCGTAACGAAATAATGTCATCACGTTATGTACAATCGGATTTTCCGACAACTTAAGCCTCATACACACGGTCGGACTTGTACAAACTTTTCCGTGGACTTTTGTACAAAGGGCGTGGTCCGCATTCCGTCTGAATGTCCGACCGTGTGTACAAGGGCAAAGAGGCCTTAGATGGCTCTTTATACTGTAATCCCCGGAGTTAGATAAGCACAGATCCCCCTAAAAGAAGAAAAAACATATATGAGTGTACCATGTTCCTCTCTATCTCCAGTGCTGTGCATAGAATTTCCCAAATTAAGGTACAGACTGACCACATAATTCTCCTTCACTTTGTAACTTGGCATGAAAATTTGAAAGTCAACAAAACAAATTTCAGCTGCAATCTGACCACATGTTGTAGAGTGGGCGATGCTGGAAGACTCCAAGGGAAGGCTTTTATATTTCCATGTGCCTGGATATAGGCAAGCCTACCATGTGTACAACTACTCAATATGGAGGATACAGGAATCCTTTACCACAAAATCACTATAGGGGTCATTTACTATAGCGCCGCGGTGCTAATGCATGCAAATTTGCACGAATTAGCGCAAATTCACGCCAATTAGCGCTAATTAGTGATAATCACACTAATTAGCGCTAAAACAATATTCACTATAGCGCTGGTGAGAAAATACTCCAAAAATCTAATTTACTATAGTTCCCTAAAACCAAATAGTGCCCAAACCCTTACTCTGCTAAAACTTGGAGAATTGCACATGGAAATAATGTTTAGAGCATCATATAATTACTATTTGTTATACTATTTAAAGATAATCTGCTTTTAAACTGTGTGAAAAGGTGATTTCTACACTGAAATATCTTTAAAAGTCTGAGAAGTAAAAAATCCCCCATTTTGGACAACTAGGTGCCAGCACAACTGAGCATGCTCAGACCTGCAAATATCTCTCATTTTAGCTCCAGTGTCCTTTTTTTTTTACCCGGCGCTATAGTAAATACCAAAATGAGAGCTAATCAGAGAGCATTTTTTGGAAGTGAAAATCTGCTCTATGATAGTCCAATGCATGTTTTAACCATTGATTCTAATGGAACAATTGTAACTTTCAAAAAAAAAAAAAAACTTTTAATGTTGAGATGAAATGTATCTTTCTCTGAAATAAATTTTCCGTTGCAACATTGTTGCTACTACATAAAATATTTTGTTTTTAAGAATACTAGAATATGGAATGTTTTGGTAAAATATATTCTTCTCACTCACTTTCACTTGTAAGGGCCGGTTCACACTGCAGGCGATGCGAGGTGACACCGACTTGCCTCGCCGCGACCTGCCGCGACCTCAGCGGCAACTTGCAGATGACTTCTGTATAGAAGTCAATGCAAGTCGCCCCGAGGTCGCCCGAAAGTAGTACAGGAACCTTTTTTCTGAGTCGGAGCGACTCGAGTCGCTCCTCTCAGAACGGTTCCATTGTACAGAACGGGGGCGACTTGTCAGATCGAGGCGAGGCAAGTCGTGTCGCCTCGCATCGCCCGCAGTGTGAACCGGCTCTTACTATCCATCTCACAACAATCTTTACCCAAACTGACTCAGGTGTCTTTACAATGCACAAGCGATACAATTGCTGATACAAATTTAAAATTAATCACAATTTTTTGTGCTTTTTATTGTAGCGGCCATAACCCTTTGCAGGGCGACCTTAACCTTTTGGGCTTACCGGTTACCTCAGCTTGGCTTGTTTTTCCACATCTAGGGGTTCCCAGGGTTGATACCCAACAACTTTGGATGCTGACACCAATAAAGTCCTTTTGAAAGGTTTTATTTTGCAGGGGTAACATCCAACAACACAGTCCCCAAAATGTCCAACCAGGCCTGGTTCTGGCCTGTCATGTGCACCTCACCATACACATGACCAGGCAGAACCCTAACACAGCCCAGCCACAGCCCAGCCAGACTGATGTCAAAGTTAACCTACATAATTAACCCGCAGAACCCCTTTACTGTTCTGAGGCAAAAACTAAATTTACACATGAATGACACTTTGTCCAAAATGTCATCCGCTACATTATTATTTCCAAATATTCATAATTTGAGCCCAAAAAATGTGATATGTGTACCAACATCAGAAATCAAAATGTAATTACCAAAAATGTGAGGGTAATATCACTAGTCTATTCTCACCCACAAAAAAACACCAAATATTACAGAATAAATCAAGAAGAGTAACTCTTGAGTAATGTAATTCCATCATCTGTCCAAAGAAATGCATATGTGTATTTATGTGTAGGAGGTTACCACATGTGGCAGCTCCATGCCTTAGAGGTTAGAACTTCTGCTTAGTATCCCTGAATGTCTGGGTTCAAACCCCAAACATGGCGCTTCATGTAGAGCAGTTGTCTCATCTCCCAATTCCTATAACTATGTGTACAGGGAGGAGGGTTCTGGTGTGAGTTGTGTACAGGGAGGAGGGTTCTGGTGTGAGTTGTGTACAGGGGGCAGGGTTCTGGTGTGAGTTGTGTACAGGGAGGAGGGTTCTGGTGTGAGTTGGGTACAGGGAGGAGAGCTCTGGTGTGAGTTGTGTACAGGGAGGAGGGTTCTGGTGTGAGTTGGGTACAGGAAGGAGGGCTCTGGCGTGAGTTGTGTACAGGAAGGTGGGTTCTGGCGTGTGTTGTGTAAAGGAAGGTGGGCTCTGGTGTGTGTTGTGTACAGGAAGGTGGGTTATGATGTGGGTTATGAGGTTAGAACTTCTGCTTAGTATCCCTGAATGTCTGGGTTCAAACCCCAAACATGACACTTCATGTAGAGCAGTTGTCTCATCTCCCAATTCCTATAACTATGTGTACAGGGAGGAGGGTTCTGGTGTGAGTTGTGTACAGGGAGGAGGGTTCTGGTGTGAGTTGTGTACAGTGAGGAGGGTTTCTAGTGTGAGTTGTGTACAGGGAGGAGGGTTCTGGTGTGAGTTGTGTACAGGGAGGAGGGCTCTGGTTTGAGTTGTGTACAGGGAGGAGGGTTCTGGTGTGAGTTGGGTACAGGGAGGAGAGCTCTGGTGTGAGTTGTGTACAGGGAGGAGGGCTCTGGTGTGAGTTGGGTACAGGAAGGAGGGCTCTGGCGTGAGTTGTGTACAGGAAGGTGGGTTCTGGTGTGAGTTGTGTACAGGAAGGTGGGTTCTAGCGTGAGTTGTGTACAGGAAGGTGGGTTCTGGCGTGAGTTGTGTACAGGAAGGTGGGTTATGATGTGGGTTATGACGTGCGTTGTGTACAGGAAGGTGGGTTCTGGTGTATGTTGTGTACAGGGTTCAAGAGAAGACTAGGTACAGAGTCCATTCATTCATGTACATCCCAATACTGCTCCGCTACAACCTCTGCAATACACACACCCCTCCTCTGCCCTCATCCTCCCATCCCCCAAAGCTCCACCATCCTCCACATGATTACCTTTGTAAAATAACTTTTCTGAACTCCCCGACCAGATAGGAGATAAGGATCGTGGTGCAGAGTAGGGAGGCTGTTGAAGGAGTCCTGGGAGAGATGCTCTACCCCCAGTTTCAACTACTGCAGAAAATCAAAGCTGAAAAAACCTGCCTTGGTAGCTTCTCCCCAGTCAGCAATGTACGAATGCCTCTTCCCCTATAGGCTGGTTGCTTGACAAAGGGGACAGGTATGAATAGTAGTCACGCCCATATCCGACATCACAGCTCTAATCTGACAGGTGAAGTCTCTCATCCTGGCTGCACAATGGACATCCATCTGGCTTGCTCACCCATCTCTGGCTGTGCTGGATGTTATCATATCAGCAACATAATTTGTTTGCTCCCTTCTCCCTCTCTGTAGCAGGCCCAGAGGGGGGAAGGGGGCAGCCATTTTGGGCCCCTTGGGACTCTGGGGCCCCATACAGGAGTACTGCCTGTACCCCCCTGTCTGCAACGGGCTGGAGGGCCATAGTTTGGAGATCCCTGATCCAGATAAACCTAGGTGGGACAGCTGGATGGTACCCAGGAAGCACAGGGGAGATGGGAGCCATGCAGGCTTGATGTGGGGTAATGTTTTATATTATAAGGTCTACATGTTGGTATCTGTAGTAAAGTTCCATTTTATGGATAAGTAATTGGGGATGTGGACAGCCACAATTTAACATTGAATTAAGGGGCTTCATTGTTTCTAAATATTGCAAACATTCATACTGAGTTTGGAAAGCCAAAAATATTAGAGCTTCTGCAGATAGAGCTAATCATTATACCCAGCATGGAGGACAGGATGTGTCATCTTATAGGATACATACCATCAGGACGAAACTAGTAGGTATTCCAACAAGAGCTATATATACAAGTATATGATTGTGATCTGTTGATGGTTTTGTTGCTGTAAAACAGAACATGTTTGGATTAACAAATATTCAGTGAAACTCATTTACATATTCTATTATATTATAAGCTCTACGTTTAGGGCCTCCCAGGCCATTTGAGAGAAGATGAAAACGGGATACACAGGGTGGGCTGAGTTATTGAAACCAAAACAAGTAAAACTTTTGCTTTCCTCCTGAAAAGCTATAGGGCTGCTGCTATCTGACACTCCTGGGTGTCCCCCACTGGGTGGCGTGGTTCCTCTTGCCGACCACTTTGTCCTTTAGGACATAGCGGCTGGTAAAGGGGAACCACAGGGGACACGCTATCCAACACTCTTGGAAGTGTAACTGTGTTTTATTTTTCCTAATGTATCATCAGAGTCACTTCAGACCCAACGTCAGAGTCTGTTCCCAGTAGTTCCCTGGTCAGTCGCACTCAATTTCTTTTTATTTGGTTGAATACGGCAGTAGAAGTAGAGTGCACTCTTCTCCTGCTCCACGTTGGTGTGATTCTACTACAGAAGTCCTTGGTGCACAATTCATATATCTCTCTGTGCCAGCAGAAGCCCTAAGAACTACAACTTCAGTCTTATGCCCCATACACACGGTCGGATTTTCCGTCGGAAAATGTGCGATCGGATCATGTTGTCAGAAAATCCGACCATGTGTGGGCTCCATCTGACTTTTTCCGTCGGATTTTCCGACGCAAAAAAGTTTGAAAGCAGGATCTAAAATTTTCGGAAAAAAAATCCGATAGCATAAATCCCGATCGTGTGTAGACAATTACGACGGACAAAGTGCCATGCATGCTCAGAATAAACTAAGCCCTTGTAAACACGGTCGGAGAATCCGTCGGAATGTGTCCTATCGGACCGTGTTGTTGGATAATCCGACTGTGTGTGGTATGCATCGGACTGATTCCGTCGGAATATCCGTCGGACCCAATTTTCCAACTTGTTTGAAATATTTTCCAACCAACTGGTTCGATCGGACATACTCCGATCATGTGTAGCGAATTCCGATCTGACCAAGTGCCACGCATGCTCAGATCAAATTCCTACATCAAAGCTATTGGCTACTAGCCTGAACGTAGTCCCATCGTAACGAAATTACGTCATCACGTTCTGAATGATCGGATTTTTCGACAACTTAGTCCGACCGTGTGTATGCCACAGTTTCGGACAAGATCCGACGGACAAAATCCAACGGATTTGGTTGTCGAAATCTCCGACCGTGTGTACAGGGGCTAAGAGATGAAAGCTATTGGCTACTGGCCCGTTTATAGTCCCGATGTACGTGTTTGACGTCACCTCGTTCAGAACAATTGGATTTTCCGACAACTTTGTGCGACCGTCTGTATGCAACACAAGTTTCGGCCAAAATCTGTCAGAAAAAATCCGACGGATTTTGTGGTCGGAATGTCCGACTGTGTGTACAGGGCATAATACATTCTCAAAATAAGACATAACGGCTGATAGTACCCCTAACAGATACATATATAGATAGAAGGATGGAGATAGAGCAATATCACTCACCGGGCGGATCAGACAATGGCTGCTTGTAGGATAAGAAGAGACAGGACATCTCATACAGGTGTAGCAGTATCATACGCACACATAATACATATATAAATATATTTACGTGTTTACCTATAATAGCGGGGATGGTGTAGTTCCTCTCCTCCATACTGATGGGGTTACTGACAGTCACTGTGAACTTTCCAGTGACATTATACGGAACAATCAGGGTCTGGTTATTGTGAGTCAGTTGGCATCCCTCAGGTAGGTCTTCTTCATCCTTCCTCCAGATTATGACACTTGGCGGATCCCCACTATAGAGAACAGTCAGAGATATCATCTTCTCCAAATTTCCAGATTGGCAAGTTATGTTGTGAATGGTCACTGGATCTGATAAAATGGGACAGGAAAGTAAAAGAAAAAAAAAAAAGAATGAGTTCACTTATGGAACATGAAAAGTGGTACTAGAAAGTGTTGCCTGCATACATATACTATATGATTTATGTACACTTCCTGAATGATTATTAGTGAATATAGAAATATACCCATGTTAAATATATATTGCATCTACGTGCAAT
Organism: Lithobates pipiens; assembly: GCF_037356315.1. Classification (NCBI taxonomy): domain Eukaryota; kingdom Metazoa; phylum Chordata; class Amphibia; order Anura; family Ranidae; genus Lithobates; species Lithobates pipiens. Next base: position 57,899,939 of record NW_027507791.1, read on the forward strand.
GTAATATACATGTTCTTGACCAACTTTTACAGTGTATGATTGAAAACATTATTACATATTCGAAAAGAACAAAGGTTGATCCAAGGTTGATATACAGTAGTGCATATTGCTGCTTCAGATGGACTCTCATTGGGTTACTTCTTGAATAGTGTGACTCTGCGTTGGGATAACATGTTCCAAAAAAATTACCTAAAATGGATATATAATTGTGTTTCTTATTTCTGGAAATCCACATTTGAGGATCCTTACTATTTCTTTCTTTTTTTTTTTTTAATACTTTTTATTGAGTTTTCATGTGAAAAAGAGGGTTACAAATTAAAGCCTCTGGGCATACCCTGGCTTAAACAACTTAGCCCTTGTACACACGGTCGGAGATTCCGACGGAATGTGTCCTATCGGACCGTTTTGTTGGATAATCCGACTGTGTGTGGTATGCATGGGACTGTTTCCATTGGACCCAATTTTCCAACTTGTTGGAAATATTTTCCGACAAACTGGTCCGATCAGACATACTCCGATCACGTGTAGAGAATTCCGATCGGACAAAGTGCCACGCATGCTCAGATCAAATTCCTACAACAAAGCTATTGGCTACTAGCCTGAACGTAGTCCCATCGTAACAAAATAACGTCATCACGTTCTGAACGATCGGATTTTCCAACAACTTGGTCCGACCGTGTGTATGCAACAGTTTCGGACACAATCGGTCGGACAAAATCCAACGGATTTGGTTGGCAGAATGTCCGACCGTGTGTACATGGGCTTACACAGTATCAATCCTATAAGGTCATATACGTACTATAGAAACAACTACACACTTAAACTGCTCATGTCAACAAAGTGTAAGGATGCGGGAAAGGATAATGGAGCATATATAATTCAGGCTACCACTTCAAGGAGAGATGCTGTGGTAAAGGATAATGCATATAGGCGTACCTTCAGATAACAGCAATACTAGGAATTCTCAACTACAAGACATTTAGTTAAAGCGAGAGTCCGCCGGGAGTTCCGCCGTTTTTTTTTTTTAAAAGCCAGCAGCTACAAATACTGCAGCTGCTGACTTTTAAAATAAGGACACTTACCCGCCCAGCACACCCGCGATGTCGGCACCCGAAGCCGATCTCTCGATCGTCTCTCGGGTGCTGCCGCCGCCATCTTGGGTATGGGAATCAGGAAGTGGAGCCTTTCGGCTTAATTTCCCGGGTCCCTACTGCACATGCGCGAGTCGCGCTGCGCAATAAGGATGGTCCCCGCTGTCTCTGGGATCTGTGTGTTTCCCAGCAGGCAGCGGGGGACTTTCAGAAAAGGGGCGTAGATTCTGCAGAATCTACGCCCCTTTCTGCAGAGAGCTATCCCGGAAGTGGGTGCAGATACCTGTACTGTACAGGTAACTGCACCCCCCTCCCCCCTGAAAGGTGCCAATTGTGGCGCCGGAGGGGGGGAGGATTCCAATGAGCTGACCTTCCACTTTAGGGTGGACCTCCGCTTTAAAGTAAACTAGCAAAGGGATCCGGTTCCTATTGTGTTGCGTTTGTGGTGTATGATTCTGATTTTATCAAACTTAAAGCGGACCTCCACCCTAAAGTGGAAGGTCAGCTCATCGGAACCCTCCCCCCCTCCGGTGCAACAATTGGCACCTTTCAGGGGGGAGGGGGTGCAGATACCTGTATAATCCAGGTATCTGCACCCACCCACCCGGGACAAGCTAGCCACAGCTAGCCGCAGATGACCCCCCCCCCCCCCCCCATCGTGTTCTGGGAAACACACAGTTCTCAGGACACAACGGGGACCAGTACAGACGCGCAGCCCGACTCGCGCATGCGCAGTAGGGAACTGGGCAGTGAAGCCGCGACGCTTCACTTCCCGATTCCCTGACCGCGGATGGCGGCGGGGGCAGCCGAGAGATGAGCGATTGCTCGTCATCTGCTGCCGACATCGCTGGACCCTGGAACAGGTGAGTGTTCATTTATTAAAAGTCAGCAGCTGCAGTATTTGTAGCTGCTGAATTCTAATATTTTCTTGAAAGGTGCAGCTCCTCTTTAACTGGGCAGCATCTTTCGAGATAGGCCGCTTTGTATAGTGGCACCGCTGAGTTTGACCAGCGATGTCCATGAATTCAGAGTGGGTACCTCTGGTTGTTTCCATTTTATGAGCAAAGCACACCTAGCATAAAATAATAGGAGTCCTATGAGAGTTCTGGTTGCTCAACGGCAGGCCAAGGAGCCCACCAGACCCAGCAAGCAGATTGACACATTCAAGGGAACATGAATCATGATCAAAGTATCAATGAAGCTTGTAACTTCCGTCCAAAAGGACTGGGTCCTGGGACAGGACCATAACATATGGTTGAAGTCAGCATCTGCTCTACCACACTTCCAACAGTTGGAGGAGGAATTTGTGTAGATTTTGGATAATCTTTGGGGTGACACAAACTTTTCACTTTTATCACTTTTATCAGACCCCCCGCTTACCGGAGTCGTTTACTAGAGCCTTACTGGTAGCTGTGGAGGCGATCGCATCCTCTCCCTAGCCTGACATGGAGACGAGTAAGGGGAAGATGGCCCCCACTCATCTCCATATCATGGCAGGACGAATGCTCTTAAAGGGGTATTTTTTTTTTTTATTACATTACATTTTTTTTTTATTGCTTTTTTTGTGTAAATATGAGATATGAGGTCTTTTTGGCCCCAGATCTCATATTTAAACGGTCCTGTCATGCTTTTCTTCCTTTACAAGGGATGCTTACATTCCTTGTAATAGAAATAAAAGTGACCCATTTTTTTTTTTAAAGAATAGTGTAAAAAATCAAAAATAAAAGGTAAAATAAATAAGAAAAAAAAAATGTTTTAAACGCACCCCGTCCCGCCGAGCTTGCGTGCAGAAGCGAATGCATACGTGAGCAGCGCTTGCATATGAAAACAGTGTTCAAACCACACATGTGAGGTATTTCCGCGATTGGTAGAGCGAGAGCATTAATTCTAGCCCTAGACTTCCTCTGTAACTCAAAACAAGCAACCTGTAAGATTTTTTAAACGTTGCCTATGGAGATTTTTAAGGGTAAAAGTTTGTCGCCATTCCACGAGCGGGCGGAACTTTGAAGCGTGACATGTTGGGTATCAATTTACTCGGCCTAACATTATCTTTCACAATATAAAAAAAAATGGGCTAACTTTACTGTTGTCTTATTTTTTTATTCAAAAAAGTGAATTTTGTTCCCCCAAAAAGTGCGCTTGTAAGACCACTGCGCAATTACGGTGTGACAAAAAGTATTGCAGTGACTGCCATTTTATTCTCTAGGGTGTTAGAAAAAATATATATATAATGTTTGGGCGTATAAAAAAAATATATAAAATGTTTTTAACTTGTAAACACCAAATCTTAAGTTCCTTAAGTGGTTAAAGAACTTATTGTTTTATACATAATAGTTAGGTTGTGATTTCACTAGTTAGGTTGTGGTTTCACTAGTTAGGTTGTGATTTCACTAGTTAGGTTGTGATTTCACTAGTTAGGTTGTGATTTCACTAGTTAGGTTGTGATTTCACTAGTTAGTTTGTGATTTCACTAGTTAGGTTGTGATTTCACTAGTTAGGTTGTGATTTCACTAGTTAGGTTGTGATTTCACTAGTTAGGTTGTGATTTCACTAGTTAGTTTGTGGTTTCACTAGTTAGGTTGTGGTTTCACAAGCCTAGGTTCCATCTGCTTTTTTCAAAAAATTTTAGTTTTTTGATGCATTTTTTATTTCTGCAAAGAAATCACACCAACACGGAGCAAGAGAAGAGTACAGTCTACTTCTACTGCTTCCTTGTGGATCCCCTTTAAAATGTATGCTACCAGATAAAAAGACAATTCGAGCAATTGACCAGAGAACTACTGGGAACACACCGTTCCTCTTACATGACTTTGCAACTTAGTAGGAAATATAAAACACAGTCACTCTTTTAGGAGTGTTGAATAGCATGTCCCCCACTGAGTGTTGTGGTTCCTCCTGCCATCTGCTATATCATTACTCTGTCCTAAGAGACATAACGGCTGGTGAGAGGAACCACAGCACCCAGAATGTGACATGCAATCCAACACTTCTGGAAGTGAAACTGTTTTATTTTTCTACTCCAGAGTTACTTTAAAAGAGTAGGGCAATTGACCATTAGTTCTCAATTACACATTTTTTTTTTTTTTTATCTTTTGAAGGGGACCCACAAGATGGCAGAAGTAGAGTGCACTCTTCTCATGTTCCTTGTTGGTGTGATTCCACTACATAAGTCCTTGGTGTATGACAATTCATACTCCTCCCTGTGTCAGCAGAAGCCATGAGATCTACAAGTTCAGCCTTATACATTCTCAAAAGAAGACTAGGGATGAGCTTTGAGTTTGAGTTGAACGTAAGTTCGACTCGGACATTGGCTGTTCGATCATTCAATGAAGATCGAACATTAGGTGCCGTTTGAACCAAATTTGAGTGGCGCGCCATGGCCCATAATGCACTGCGTCATCGCAGTGCATTACTGGCTGATGACTGGCCAAGCATGCAATATGACCCGCATGCTTTGGGCAATTCCAGCGCCGTCAGTGAAGAGAGCCATAAATGGGCACAGGCAGGGTGCCTTTGGCCAATTATGGCTCAGGGGGTTAAGTACATGCCCCACACTATATAAGGCCGCCCGCACGTCGGCCATGTGTAGTGTGATGGTGGCGTTTGTGAAAGAGACAGAGAGACTGCCATTTCATTTAGTTTCAGCAGGCAGGCAATTCCTTCCTGATATTCTGTTGCTAATATACTTCAGGCAGGCAGGCGAGACAGTTAGATAGCTGTTCCTGGAGTACTGTTGCTAATATAGTTCAGGCAGGCGAGACAGTTAGATAGCTGCAGTGTATTGTATGTATATATACATCCTGGCTTTGTAGCACTGACCCCTGAAGGAGCGGCTGGTTTTGTTCGGCTTACCGTTTACCTTCTCCAGATTGGCTGATTCGCCACAATGCAATATAAGAATGTCACTAAATACTCTAACTTTTTTAAAATAAATAGTAAATAAAAATAACAACTATTTAAATATACCTGAAAATTAAAAATATAATGGAGTAACAACAAAAAAAAAATATATAATATATATATATATATATATATATATATATATATATATATATATAAACTGACATCTGTAAATCATTATCTGTGAAAGCACAGAAAGTCTCATCGCTTAATATAACACATTGGAACCAAGCCTCGCTGTGAAGCATAAGCTGCCCATCCAGATTGGCTGATTCACTACAATGCAATGTAAGAATGTCAATAAATACTCTGTTTTTAAATAAATAATAAATAAAAATATCAGCTATTTAAATGTACCTGAAAAATAAAAATATATAAAGGAATAGCAACTAAAAAAATATATATAAATAAACTGACATTTGTGAATCAGGCTATTCTTCTGTGTTCATAATGATGCCTTCACATATAAGTGAGGATAAAACTCCTCACTGACATCTAGCCACTTCACTGGGATTTTTCGAATTTCATTATTAACACTTGTTATTTATAATTCTTTTTGATAAATTATGGTATGTTTGATTTATTAGAGGGGTAGATCAACTTTTTTTCACTACAATTGCAATCAATTAACCACTTGCCGACCGCCGCACGACGATATACGTCGGCAGAATGGCACGGGCAGGCAAATGGGCGTATATATAAGTCCCTGCCTGCCCGCGGGTGGGGGGCCCGATCGGGCCCCCCCCCGGTGCCTGCGGCGGTCGGCATTCCGTCGAGAGCGATCCGGGATGAGGGGGCGGCCATTCATTCATGGCCACCCCCTCGCGATCGCTCTCGACGAATGGAAATCCCCGGTGACATCACTTCCTCTTCTGTAATGTAAACACAGGAGAGGAAGTGATGTATTCTCTCCTCCGTGTCGGTATTTTTCGTTCCGACACGGAGGAGAGCGGATCAGTAAGTTGCACCAACACTCTACACACACAGTAGAACATGCCAGGCACACTCACACCCCCCCTTTACCCCCCGATCACCCCCCCAATTACCCCTGCCCCCCAGTCACAGTGACACCAATGTAATTTTTTTTTTTTTTTTTTTTGCATTGGTGTCATTTGTGACTGTAATAACTGTTAGGGCAGTTAGAGTTAGCCCCCTTTAGTTCTAATGTACCCCCCTAACCCCCCCAATAAAGGTTTAACCCCGTGATCACCCCCCGTCGCCAGTGTCACTAAGGCTGGGTTCACATTGCAGCGGTTTATGAGAACGAATGTGATTCGCACCGCACTGCAGTGCAAATCACATCCGATCTCTGTGCGATTCGAGTTCAGCCATTCGCCGCACCCGCCGCACCCGCCACACCCGCCGCACCCGCCGCAAATTCGCACGGGACCCTTTTTTTGGCCCGCAGCAGAATCGGATCGCATGGGTGTTCACACCATGCGATCCGAGTTTGCAGATCGCACTGCGATATGCGAACTGATCTGGGGGTGTCAGTAACATTTCACTGACACTCCCAGCAGTTCGCATAGGGCAGTGTGAACTGCCGCCGGGAGGCATGCGATGCGGGAACCCGCCGCGGATTCGCGGCGTTTCCGCATCGCTCCAGTGTGAACCCAGCCTAATAAGCGATCATTTTTCTGATCGCCGTATTAGTGTCACAGGTGACGCTAGTTAGGCAGGTAGGTATTTAGGTTCGCCGCAGCTTTTTATAGCGCCAGGGACCCCCATATACTACCGCATAAAGCCCCCTGATTGCCCCCTAGTTAACCCTTTCACCTGTGATCACCATATAACTGTTACAGGTGACGCTGGTTGGTTAGTTATTTTTTTATAGTTTCAGGGCACCCGCCATTTATTACCTAATAAAGGTTTAACCCCCTGATCACCCGGCGGGTGTCATTTGTGACTAATAACTGTTAGGGCAGTTAGGGTTAGCCCCCTTTAGTTCTAAGGTACCCCCCTAACCCCCCCAATAAAGGTTTAACCCCGTGATCACCCCCCGTCGCCAGTGTCACTAAGGCTGGGTTCACATTGCAGCGGTTTGAGAACGGATGTGATTCGCACCGCACTGCAGTGCAAATCACATCCGATCTCTGTGCGATTCGAGTTCAGCCATTCGCCGCACCCGCCGCACCCGCCGCAAATTCGCACGGGACCCTTTTTTTGGCCCGCAGCAGAATCGGATCGCATGGGTGTTCACACCATGCGATCCGAATTTGCAGATCGCACTGCGATATGCGAACTGATCTGGGGGTGTCAGTAACATTTCACTGACACTCCCAGCAGTTCGCATAGGGCAGTGTGAACTGCCGCCGGGAGGCATGCGATGCGGGAACCCGCCGCGCATTCGTGGCGTTCCCGCATCGCTCCAGTGTGAACCCAGCCTAATAAGCGATCGTTTTTCTGATCGCTGTATTAGTGTCACAGGTGACGCTAGTTAGGCAGGTAGGTATTTAGGTTCGCCGCAGCTTTTTATAGCGCCAGGGACCCCCATATACTACCGCATAAAGCCCCCTGATTGCCCCCTAGTTAACCCTTTCACCAGTGATCACCATATAACTGTTACAGGTGACGCTGGTTGGTTAGTTATTTTTTTATAGTTTCAGGGCACCCGCCATTTATTACCTAGTCTCACTAGTGTACCCCTAAATTTAGGGGTGTCTACTTTCCAAAATGGGGTCATTTGGGGGGGGTTTGTGCCATCTTGGCATTTTATGGCCTTCAAAACTGTAACGCCCTTAGAAAGCCTGAAGGCGGTGCTTGGTTTTCGGGGCCCCGTACGCGGCTAGGCTCCCAAAAAGTCCCACATATGTGGTATCCCCGTACTCAGGAGAAGCAGCAGAATTTATTTTGGGGTGTCATTTCACATATGCCCATGGCATGTGTGAGCAATATATCATTTAGTGACAACTTTGTGAAAAAAAAAAAAAAAAAAAAAAAGTTTGTAATTTTCCCGCAACTTGTGGCAAAATATAAAATATTCCATGAACTCAACATGCCTCTCAGCAAATAGCTTGGGGTGTCTACTTTCTAAAATGGGGTCATTTGTGGGGGTTTTGTGCCATCTTGGCATTTTATGGCCTTCAAAACTGTGATAGGTAGTGAGAAGTGAACTCAAAAATTTACGCCCTTAGAAAGCCTGAAGGCGGTGCTTGGTTTTCGGGGCCCCGTACGCGGCTAGGCTCCCAAAAAGTCCCACATATGTGGTATCCCCGTACTCAGGAGAAGCAGCAGAATTTATTTTGGGGTGTCATTTCACATACGCCCATAGCATGTGTGAGCAATATATCATTTAGTGACAACTTTGTGTAAAAAAATAAAATAAAATTTTTTTTTGTCATTATTCAATCGCTTGAGGCAAAAAAATAAAATATTCAATGGGCTCAACATGCCTCTTATCAATTTCCTTAGGGGGTCTACTTTCCAAAATGGGGTCATTTGGGGGGGTTTTGTACTGCCCTGCCATTTTAGCACCTCAAGAAATGAGATAGGCAGTCGTAAACTAAAAGCTGCGTAAATTCCAGAAAACGTACCTTAGTTTGTAGATGTGACAACTTTTGCGCAAACCAATAAATATACAATTATTGACTTTTTTTTTACCAAAGACATGTGGCTGAATACATTTTGGCCTAAATGTATGACTAAAATTGAGTTTATTGGATTTTTCTAATAACAAAAAGTAGAAAATATCATTTTTTTTCAAAATTTGCGGTCTTTTTACGTTTATATCGCAAAAAATAAAAATCGCAGAGGCAATCAAATACCATCAAAAGAAAGCTCTATTTGTGGGAAGAAAAGGACGCAAATTTTGTTTGGGTACAACATTGCATGACCGCGCAATTACCAGTTAAAGCAGCGCAGTGCCAAAGTGTAAAAAGACCTCTGGTCATTTACCAGCAAAATGGTCCGGTCTGAAAGTGGTTAATCACTCATAGGTGTTTATATTTAATTTTATTTACAGGCCATCAATGAGTACCTGTGCAACTATGGCACCAGGACAGGGTCAGGGGAGCTTGTTTTTTTTCCCCATGCCAGTGAGCTATGATCAGAGAGGCATGCACTGTGCTGCCACCATTGGAGGAGGCCACGAGGATGGTGAGCAGTGACAGTGCATGCATCAGTGACACTGTCCCACTTGTTCACCTGTTGGAGTATACGCTGCATGGAATAATGGACAGGGCACTTGAGGCAGAACAGAGGGAAGAAAAGGAGGACTTCCTCACCTCTCAAGGCCCTCTTTATCCAGACAGTGTTCCTGCTGTGCCACCCATCACACAGGAAGAGGAGGAGGATTGTGTCAGCATGGAGGTGGAGCCTGGCACTCAGCATCAGCAGCTGTCTTCAAGGGATCATTTACAGTCCCAAGAAACCCATGGACTTGTACATGGCTGGGAGGAGGTGGCTGCGGATCATGTCATCCTTAGTGACCCAGAGGACTCCGGACCGAATGCCTCAGCTAACCTACGCTGCATGGCCTCCCTGATCCTGCAAAGCTTGCGGAAGGATCCTCGTATTGGTGGTATCAAGGAGGGGGATCATTACTGGCTGGCAACCTTCCTTAATCCATTTTACAAGGGTAAGGTTGCGGACCTTATCTTGCCGTTGCAGTAGGAGTAGAGGATGAGACATCGCCGGGAGGCCTTACAGAAAGGTTTGTGCAATGTGTTTCCACAGCCTGGGAGGTAACAAATTCCTGGTCCTCCTGCACAACATGTTGCTGAGATTTCGGCCAGTCACAGAAGGAGCGGTGGAGAAGGTGGTCGTATGACCGATACGTTCAGACAATTTTTTAGCCCCAAGGTATGATCGGTTCCAGCAACCATTGCCAGCATCTGATTTACATGGTGCAGGAATACCTAGGGGCAAGATCAGACTTGGACACCTTTTCCACCGAAAATCCTCTGGGTCACGGGGTCTTGAGGATGGATCACTGGCCAGAGCTTGCACGGTATGCAATTGAGCTACTGGCCTGCCCTGCATCCACCGTTATTTCGGGAACGCACATTCAGTGCTGCTGGAGGCTTTGTAACCGATCACAGGCTGAGCCTGTCCACCGACTCGGTTGATCGACTGATCTTCATAAAAAATAAATCAGTCTTGGATCACCAGCTACCAAGCACCTGATACTGATGTAACCAAATTATTTTTTTTTAAATGTGAGATCCCTTCAAGACTGTCTATGCTGATGCTGAGTGACTATCCTGTTATGCTGAGTGACTATTCTCTTCCTCCTCAATATTCATGCTGATAGCTTGTAAGAACATTTTTGGTTCTGGGCACCTCCACCAGTGGCTAAGGCCCAATTTTTCTGCCCCTGTTTAACAGGGGTGTGTAATTACAATTTTTGTAATATTTTGCCACAGGGCTCATTCCTGAGCTTCAACTAGAGTATCAGTTAGGGGTTTCAGTGTTGTGGCACCAGCAACAGTGCCTAAGGCCCAATTTTTCTGCACCTGTTCAACAGGGGCATGTCATTATAATTCTTGACCTAATATTTCACAGCAGGGCCTGTTCCTGCGCCCACCAAGAGTAACTGTGAGGCCTTACAGTGTTGTGGCAACACCACCACACCATCCACCACCAAAGGCCCAATTTTTCCAACCCTGTTCAACAGGGGCATGTAATAACAATTCTTGATCTAATATTTCACAGCAGGCCCCGTTCCTGCTCCCACCAAGAGTAACAGTGAGGGCTTACAGTGTTGTGGCAACACCAACACCTAAGGCCCAAATTTCTGCAGAGTATATAGGGCAGGCCCCTACTTTCAAACATACTCCAACTTACAAACGACTCCTACTTTCAAACAGAAGAAGACAACAGGCTGGAGTTACGCTTTAAAAATGTACCAGTTCAAAATTACAAACAGATTCTACTTAAAAACAAACCTACAGTCTTGTTTGGACCACCCGTATACTGCTGTTCGGAGTATATAGGGCCTGGAGGCCCCACGCCTTTTCTTTTTTTTAATTTGGGTGCAGGATTCCCCTAAATATCCGTACATGTCCCAAAGGGGCTGGTAATGGACTGGGGGGGGGGGGGTACCCATGCCTTTTTTCTCAATGATTTTCATCCATATTGCCAAGACCAGACATTACATTAAACCCGAAAGCAGTTTTAAATTACTTTTTGCATTAATACATGTCCCCTGGGGCAGGACCCGGGTTCCCAAACCCTTTTTAGGACAATAACTTGCATATTAGCCTTTAAAATTCGCATGTTTGGTTTCTCACATTCGAGTCCCATAGACTTCAACGGGGTTCGAAAGTTTGCGCAAATGCAAGTTCTGGTGTGAACCAAACCGGGGGGTGTTCGGCTCATGCCTAAAGAAGACATAAAGGCTCATGCTACTATCAGATACATATACAGATATAAATGGTGGAGACAGAGGAATGTCCTTCACCAAGAATCAGGCATTGGCTACTTGTAGGATTGGAAGAGGCAGAACATCTCATACACACACATACACACACACACACACATATACTACACACTGTATATAAATATATTTATGTGTTTACTTATAATAGCTGAGACATTGTAGTTCCTCATCTCCATACTGATGGGGTTACTGACAGTCACTGTGAGGTTCCCGGAGACATTGTACGGCACAATCAGGGTCTGGTTATTGTGAGTCAACTGGCATCCCTCAGGTAGGTCTTCTTTATCTTTCCTCCAGATGATAGTGACTGGCTGATCACCACTATAGGAAACAGTCAGAGACATCACCCTCTTTAAATTTCCAGATTGGCGAGTTATGTTGTGGATGATCACTGGATCTGTAAAAATGGGGCAGGAAAGTAAAAGAAAAAAAGAACAGAATGAGTCCAGGAGTCTTAATGAAGGACAATGTGATCAACTTATAGATAGAAAAAAACTGTGTTCCTTGCAGACACTGTATTACTCTTCCGGGTAGAAGGCAGAGCGTGGTGGAGCGCACAACATCACTTCCGGTTTCCGTGCTGGTCAGGCCCCGACCGGTTTCGTCGTTCGGCTTCAACAGAGGGCATACCTGACCAGCACGGAAACCGGAAGTGACGTTGTGCGCTCCACCACGCTCTGCCTTCTACCCGGAAGAGTAATACAGTGTCTGCAAGGAACAGCACACTTCCAGCAGACGGCTGGAGATGGTGATAGCGCCCTCTATTGTATTTCTTTATGCTTGTTGATTGCATTTTAAATGTAAGCAGCTAGGATTAAGGGGGGGGGGGGTTCTGCTGTATGGGTATGTTGCATTATAATAAACAGGATTACGCTATGTACATCTATCCTTGTGTTTTATGATACAATCGGAGTACTTTTACCAGTGGACCTTCTGGATAAGTGGGGTGTCAGCACAGAGCAGTGTTTGGACACAGATACAAGGCTTTATTTCTAGCAGCATCTGGTGAGTTTGAACCCCAGAGGGGTGTGTGCTTCACGAGGTGAATAATTGCATTCTTACTCTGGTGGAAGGTGCACGCTAAGAGAAAAGTGACTGCGAATTATCTGAACTGTCCACATATCCATCTGCTACATAAAGACTGTTGGCCGTGGTGTTTGCCATTGCCCTATGGTTTCATTACCATCAATTTATTTTCATATATATATATATAACAGCGTTTAAAAAAAAGGTGTGGAAACTTTTTGAAGAACCCTTGTATATTTTACAAAAGGTCTTATGCCGCGTATACACGACCGGACTTTTTGACAGCAAAGGTCCGACGGAACGAGTCCATCGGACAATTCGATCTTGTGTGGGCTCCATCGGACCTTTGCTTTCCAAAAATCCGGTGGACTTTAGAAATACAATATGTTTTAAATTTTCCCACCGGAACTCCGCCGGACCGAGAAATCCGTTCGTGTGTGTGCTAGTCTGACGGACAAAAAACGACGCTAGGGCAGCTATTGGCTACTGGCTATGAACTTCCTTATTCTAGTCCGGTCGTACGTCATCACGCTCGAATCCGTCGTACTTTGGTGTGATTGTGTGTGGCCAAGTCCGCTCATTCGGAAAGTCCGTCAAAACTCCGCCGAAAGTCCGTCGGAAAGACCGTCGGACCTAGTCCATCGAAAAGTCCGGTCGTGTGTAAGCTATAAGGTACAATTATTACTTCAATGCTACTAATCAAAGTACAATATGCTTTTTTTATGGCGTTAAAATGACTCTGATGCCACAAATAAAGGTGAAGAACCTTAAAGAAGAACATTTACACTTCCATGTCCCAGCATTCGTTCCTCGGGTCTCACAGAGATTTACTTCTGGCAGACTCTTCGCATCTGATACATTCCTGGGAGAATCAGATACCTGCTGTGGTTCAACCTGCCGGCCTCTCCATCATTACAAGATGCAGTAGTAGCATATTGGCCGGTTAAAGGAGCAACAGTGCATAGCAGGGGATGTTGGCATCTGGCACACCCAGAAGAGGCTGTAACTATGCAAGATCCAATGGATGGGAAGGTTGTGAGACAGGTGAGCATACGTCTTTTACAGCAATTTTTTCTTTTTTTTTAACATTTGTATTGACCAAGTTGCTTTAAGTAGACGTGGCCTGCAAAATATCTTTATAGGAATGCCTCAGTTATGTCTTACCTATAACCTGGTATTTGTAACAGCGCAGCAGCCTCTCTTTTCCATCTTCCCCAGTAAGGCTCAGCGTATATATTCCACTATCCCTCTTCTTTACACTTCCAATAGTGCAACATCCACTTTTAGAGTCCGCAATCACCCTGCCATTAAGGGGATTCCATCGGGTGTGGTCACATATCACATTAAGCATGGGAGTCCGGTGATAGCCATTTACTTCACAAGATTGCCCAGGGATAATGGGCGCGGAATAATGGTCTAGTTCGTATAGAAGTTGAGTGCCACATTCAATGCCACACAGTGTTATTACTGCTGAATTTGCCACATAATGAATGTCTGAACCACCCGACGTAACTAAAGCCAAACCTGAAAAAGCAAAGAATTAAAGATTAGCGGGTAAAGGTTACCTTGCAAAAATACTCTTAAGAACGTCTGGAATGAGGGCATAAGACAAGGAAAGCAGATCCTGAAAGTGCATGGAGGCTCATAGAGGACAGGGAACCCACACTGCCATTTTCTGTTTCACTAGCCTATTTTAAGCTTTCTGAACACTAGGTTACTTACTGACGAGATAAAAGTTGAATTGGTATATACCATTTTATAGAAGAACTCCAGTTTTTTATCAGTTTTTCAAATATTTGTTGTCCAAAATAGAAAATGCAGCTTTCACTGCAGCAATGTCCCTTTTCCCCAGCAATGTCCCCCACAGACTCACCAGTGCATGGTCCAGTACCAGTACTCTTCCAGGATAAATGTCACCCAACTCCATTAAACCCATGTCCTGTATTTGTGAACCCAGACTGTCATGGATATAACCCTGGTAAATGCGTCATCAAGTTTGTCTGGGCGCACAGGAGAATTCAAGAGGAAGATCTGAGAGTAAAAGCTCCTTAGGATTAATACTCCACTACGGTGGTCTCCAAATTGTTTGCTTTGTGGCCCTTGGGGGATTTTTCTTCCCACTGATACTAGACACAATACCTCCCACTGACACCAATAATGGGGCTTAATTCCTGCTACTGACATCGACAACAGGGCACTATTTCTCCCATTGACACAGATGATGGGCCACTATTCCTCACATTGACACCAATGATGGGGCACTATTCTCCCAATGACACCAGTGGTGGGGGAGGGGGGCTATTCCTTGCACTTATACCGATGATGGTGCACTATTCCTCCCACTGACACCAATGGTGGGACATTATTCCTCAGGCCGCGTACACACGGGCGGACTGTTTGCCCAACTTTGTCCGCTGAACAGTGTTTCAGCGGACAGTCCGCTCGTGTGTGGGCTTCAGCGGACAGTTTCAGCGGACAGTCTGACGAACAAAGTTTTTCGGAATTCCCGTTAGACAGTCCGCTGAAACTTGGTTTGAGCGGACAGTCCGCTCGTGTGTAGGCTTGTTCGTCAAACTAAGTCTCGCGCATGCTCAGAAAGAATTTACACGCCGAAGGTTGCATTGCAGTGTATAGGACATCGTTTTTCTAGTCCCGTCGTACGTGCCGTTCACGTCATCGCGCACGGTTTCAGCGGACTGTTCGTTCATCGTGTGTGGTCAAGTCCGCTCATGCAAATTTTGAGCGGACTGTTGGTCGTACTGTTTGACGAACAAGGTTGGGCGAACAGTCCGCCCGTGTGTACGCAGCCTTACACAGACACCAATGATGGGGCACTATTCCTCCCACTGACACCAATGGTGGGACACTATTCCTCACACAGGCACCAATGATGGGGCACTATTCCTCCCACTGACACCAATGGTGAGACACTATTTCCCACACTGATGCCAATGATAGGGCACTATTCCTCCCACTGATACCAGTGATGTGACACCATCCCTCCAACTAATACCATCAACAGGGCAAGCATTCCTCCAACTGACACCAACAATGGGGTGCTATTTCTCCCCCCAATTTCAATAATAATGGCTTCCGCCCAAATCACCTTGTCCCCATGTTGATGAGGACAAGGGCCTCTTCCCCACAACCCTGGCCATTGGTTGTGGGGGTCTGCGGGCGGGGGCTTAATAGACCCTAGACCCCGCCATGTGAATGAGTAGGGTGTACCCGCACTCATTCACAAAAATAAAAGTGTAAAATATAAATGAAAACACAGAGAAAGCTTTTGACAATACCTTTATAAAAAAAAAAAAAAACAACATCCCCTAAAGTAAATTCAGCATCAATCACGATGAATGCTCCCACTGTCTGACAGCTCCGCCCTCTGACAGTTCATAAATAACTAATGACCCAGCATGCCCCATTCAATGACGTTACCAGGGGGCAGAGTCACCCAGTGACGTCATCAGGTAGCCCCACCCATTATTTGTTTAAGAACTGTCAGGCGGTGGAACTATCGGATAGCAGAAACCTTTGTCGGGTGCAGAACTTTTTTTTCAGGGTGGTGGGGGCAGACCCGATGGACTACTCTGTCTTTTTCTCCTATCACTTTTCTATGTTTCTATATTATTGTGATTGATGCTGGACACCGTTTTTGCTTTTTTTAATAATGAAATTGACAAAAACTGTCTGTGTTTTTAGTTACTTTTGACACCATTTTTAGTGAAGGAGTTGGGGTACAATGTACCCAATGGGGGGGAGCCTGGACCTGGGGCCCACTTTGTTAAACAGGGGATCCAGATTCCAGAGGCCTTGTCCCCATACCCCAAAGCACCCCCCATGTTGAGGGCATGTAGCCCGGTATGGATCTAGAGGGGTTTCGCTTGCCCCCCCCCCCCCACGTTTCCTGACCTGCTGGGCTGCATGCCCTGATAAGAGGCCGACATGGACATTTGAGGGGGGATCCTTTTTTTAAAAATTTTTTTGGCGTGGGGCTTCACTTAAAATCAATACCAGACCCTAAGGGCCTGTTATGGATCGGGGGGGGGGGGGGGGGCTCACGCTGTTTTTTACTTTATTTTCCATTGCCAGCATTTTTTGTTTACATGGGGAAGCCCGCTGACAGCTGATGAGTCATCAGTTGTTAAAGCGGAGTACCACTCAGAAATGGAACTTGCGCAGTGTCAAATCCAGATATCTGCTCCCATTTCCGGTGAAAGATCACCGCAATATTGTGCGGCGAATTATGCAATGTGTCCGGCCCCCCTCATCACCTTCTGCAGGACACACAGGTCCCAGAAGAAAGCAGGGACCATTCAGAAATCGCAGCGCGACTCACGCATGCGCAGTAGGAAACAGGCTGTGAAGCCGTAAGGCTTCCCTTACTGTTTCCCTTAGTAAGGATGCAGGCGTCCTATCAGATACTGTCCCCCATCACATAGTGTCTGCCGAGAAGACGAACATCTCTGAAGGTGAACGGCGCCTGCGCACTGTGTCCAGGTTCAAGCCCCACCATGCAAGTGAACATAGAGTTAGAATAAAAAAGAGCCGAGCGAAGCGAGGCCATGCCCGAACTATGGCGAGTGAAGCGAGCCCGCGAGGGGCCCTGTCACTATGAGCAACCCTATGTCCACTTGGATGGTGTGGCTTCAACCTGGACTCGCGCAGGCGCCGTTCTTCTTCGGAGGAACTTCCTGGCCCGCTCCTTAACAACCAGCTGTTTTTAACACAGAATGCAGATCGGTCAATACATTTTTGACTGATTTCGAATTGTTCTGAAAATTTGGATTTCATTAGAAAATGCATAAACTGAACTAAATGAAATGAAACACAAGAAAACGAATGCAACGAAACAAATTCCGAAATGAATCCACAAAAGAAAATTAGTAACATAACGAATTTATCTCAAATGCAACAAAACTATTTTTTTCTGTTCTGCACATGTTAAATGGTGATGTATTACAAGGAAACCATTGAGAACTACCTTTCTATACATATTTAAAGTAGAGCAGGAGAATAAACGATGGAAAGACAGAGGGCGCTATAAGATAGGGTAATGGTTGCACAGACACAGATAGTATAGTGAAAATATGACTTGACATAATAGGTCATGTTATGGTAATGTTCACTACACAGCGTATTGCAATAAGTCAAGCGTAGTTAAAGAGTAAAACTATGACTAAGCAAAATGTTCAGCAATGTCAATGTACACAACCATAGGCAGGGCCATCTTTAATATTGATTGGACCCCGGGCAAAACTTTTCTTGGGGCCCCCCCATGCAATTTCCCTCTCCACCTGCTCTGAGACATACAATAAATAGCAGCTAGACTCAAAATCAGTGTACTGAATCAGATCAGGCAGCTATTGCAATTGGTTGCCAGAGGTTACAGTGTATCATTACCGCTCACTGACTGGTTGCTAGAGGTTATAGCACACATTACGGCTCACTGATTAGTTGCTAGAGGTTACAGCACGTGATTTCTGCTTGTTGATTGGTTGCTAGAGATTACTGTGGATATGACCTCAGAGGGGGCATGATATACATATCAATGCTGCCGGCCGGCCCTATTTACATATGAATGCCGCCACTATTTACATATGAGTGCTGGTAATGTACATGTTAAAACGGGGTCTGAGGTTGAGTCATCTTTACACAACAATAGGCAGAGCTGGGCAGCATTAATAGAAGCATTTCACACTGAGATATTGGGACACAGCACAGGACTAAAACTTCAAGGAACAAGGGAATTTAAACCAGGATAGTTGGCAAGCATGGGGCAGCTGCTTTGGGCCCCACAACAATGACAGGGCCCAGGGCAGCTGCCCCTTTTGCCCTGCCTTAAAAACAGTCCTGACCATAGGATGCAAAAGAGTCACGTATAAATCTGATACTCCATAATTCCACAAATATACAATAGGTATCTGAATATGTTGCTTTTTACAATAAAAGGAATTTGAACCATAAGTGAATGACATTTGGCTTGCTAAAGCACTATGGGGTGGATTTAAAAAGCAAATAGACTGTGCACTTTACAAGTGAAATTGCTCCAGAGCTTATTAAATGAGGGGATGCTCTGCTGACTATTATCATCCAATCACGTGCAAGCAAAAATGCAAATTTTTTTATTTTTATTTCCCTTGTATGCGATTGTGTATTCTTTTAAATTTGCTAAGCTCAGAGCAACTGCACAGGGGTCCCAAGCTTTTGCTGCCATTCACAGAACACCTTGTATTTTTGTTCAGTAAATACAAGGCATACGCTAATTGGATGGAGATGAATAGAAGGGATGGTGATGTCTCAATCTCCACTTCATCTACTAAGGGAATGCCTTGTATTCAGTTAAAAAAAAAACACAAGGCATTCTGGGAATGGAGCTGTGCCAAACAGGCGACCCCCTGTGGTCATAGCTGCTTGCACAGGACTTAAGTCAGTGATGGTGAACCTTGGCACCCCCAGATGTTTTGGAACTACATTTCCCATGCTGTCATGCACTCTGCAGTGTAGTGGAGCATCATGGGAAATGTAGTTCTGAAACATCTGAGGGTGCCAAGGTTCGCCATCACTGGCCTAAGTGGTCACGGGTATCACTGTAGTGATTATCAGATCCCCTAGTGGCCCCTTAGGCATGAAAATACCCCTATGATCTAGACCAGGGGTGTCCAAAATTTTTTCTAAGAGGGCCAGATTTGATGAAGTGAACATGTGTAAGGGCCTGAACATGTGTAATATTGCCTGACATTCTTTGAACCATTAAAATTCAGTTGAATTCGGTAGTTCGAGCACTAATACACTGCCCAACAAGAATTCTCTGGCCTTTGTCGCGCTCGTTCCAGACACACAGACAAATGCTCTTTAGGGGTACCATTAATACATTCTTAATGGTACCCCACACATTGGAAAATGTGGGGTGCTTTTGGTGCAGTGCAATTTAATAAAAAATAAAAAGCTCAGGGACTTCTTTCCCTGCATTTTTGTGGGTAGGGAAGCCCATTGAAACGAATGGGCTGCCCTACACGCAGCCACACAGATGTGAACCAAGGGCTTGTTGGAGGGGCAGTAAAACCACATGGTTAAGCTGTTTTTACCACCCCCAACTTCTCCCCCTTTAGCTGCAGAGGGAGCAGCTGGGGGTGTACACATGCTGTGGCTGCAGCTGGAGGTATACCCAGGGTGAATGGGCCTGCACTGCAACTACCCCGCAACTGTGTGGACTGCACAGTTGCGGTATAGTGATGCTGCATTTACGGGCTTAAAACAGGTGGTGGCAACATAATGTCTCTTTACCACCTTTCAAATGCCTCTGAAAAGCGATCTGTGTATGGATTGCTTTTCAGAGGAGCAGCAGTCCTGGCTAATATCACACACAAGCCCTACAAAAGCAGTTTTGATTTTACAAGAATGGGGGGGGGGGGGGTCCAGATTAAAAGTAACATACACACAGAAACATGCACACACATGCAGACAAATACACACATGCACACACATACAGACAAATGCACGCAGCACACAAATACAGACACATGCACACACATACATACAGACATACATACATACATACAGACACATGCACACACATACAAACACATACATACAGACATACATGCACACACATACAGACATACATACATACAGACACATGCACACACATGGAGGGGGGGGGGGGTCCAGATTAAAAGTAACATACACACAGACACATGCACACACATGCAGACAAATACATACATGCACACACATACAGACAAATGCACGCAGCACACAAATACAGACACATGCACACACATACATACAGACATACATACATACATACAGACACATGCACACACATACAAACACATACATAAAGCCATACATGCACACACATACAGACATACATACATACAGACACATGCACAGACATACACATGCACACACATACACATGCACACACATATAAACACATGCATACACATACATACAGACACACATACAGACACATGCACACACATATAGACATATGCATACACATACATACAGACACATGCACACACATACAGACAAATGCAGACACATGCACACACATACATACATACATACAGACACATGTATACACATACATACAGACACATGCACACACATACATACAGAGACATGCATACACATACAGACACATGCATACACACACATACATACATACATACAGACACATGTATACACATACATACAGACACATGCACACACATACATACAGAGACATGCATACACATACAGACACATGCATACACATACATACAGACATACATACAGACACATGCGCGCACACACACACATACAGACATACATGCACACACATACATATACATGTATACACATACATACAGACACATGCATACACATACATACACATGTATACACATACATACAGACACATGCATATACTTACAGACACATGCATACACATACATACATACATACATACATATGTACAGATACATACGCACTCACACACATACATACAGACATACATACAGACACATGCATACACATACATACACATGTATACACATACATACAGACACATGCATATACTTACAGACACATGCATACACATACATACAGAGACACACACACACACACACATATACAGACACATGAATAAAGCCCTTTTTAACATTAATCTAGCTTGTAGCGCAGTACTCTACCTTTCCAGCTTCCTCATTCAGCCGGGTACTGCACTGTAGGGGGAAGCAGAGAGCACAGCGCACTTCCCTGCACTTTACTTTCTCTTGTGAAGCCGACGGAGCTTCTCACAGTGCCGGGGATCGGCTCATCTGACAGCCCTGATCCCACAGCACACTGGTTGAGAGAGGGATAACCAGGCGGGCATGCAAAACCAGACCGCGGGCCGGACTTTGGACATGCCTGATCTAGACAATTACCAGTACTTGAACTGGAAGGAAACACTGTGGTTGCACAGAGTACCTGGAATAAAATAATTGTGTGATCATCAACATCAGGGGTCTCCAAACGTTTTGGTACAAGGGTTACATTGTATATTTGACAAATATTCATAGTTTAAAAAAACAAACAGTTTTTATAAATGAACTAATCAAATTTATATGAATAAATAAGTTTTACTTGGAGTTTTTTTTTTTTTCCATCAGCATGATATGATTTGGAACAACAAAAAATCTTCAGTTAAAAAAGGAAAAGTGTATATGTAAAGCACTGCATAAATTGATGGCACTATATAACTAACTGAAATAAATAAATAAAAAATAAAAGACATTCCCATTGCCGGCTTACACAAGAGTCCCCCATTTGAGACCCCTTATATTAGAATCCCCATTAGAGTCTGTTATATTAGAGTCCCCATGAGAGCCCCTCCTCACATCAGAGTCCTTATCACAATCCTTCTTACATTGGAGTTCCCCTTACAGTGGAGACCCCATCAAAGCCACCTTTACATCACAGTCTTTATTAAAGTCTCCCTTACATTGGGGTCCCCCTTAAATCAAAGTCCCCATCAAAGCCCCCCTTACATCAGAGTTCTCTCTTACAGCAGAGTTTGGAGACCCCCTGTTCTAGAAATGAAGACAACTTGGCAGGTTTATAGCTATTAGAGCCCCTTACCTGAGAGCAGCAAAATGGAATGCAGCATGTTGAATCTTGGAGTATAACTTCTGTTTGTAGTCAAAGAGCTATTTCCATCACACACACGTTCCTGGTATCAATGTGTCATAAAGTAGCCGGTGCACCAGCAATTACGAGCTGGGTCCTGTAGGCATGTGTGCTTCCTTCTGTTTGTATTTGTCATGCTCAGCGTGTTATAAAGGCATGACAAGTAACTACGCCGCTGTACCGTCATTTAAAGAGGAAGTAAAGGCTATTAAAAAAAAAAATGCAACCTGCAAGGCAAAGGCATAATGAGCGGGGCCATGGGCTTCAGCCCAGTCAAGCCCAATGGTAAGTCCTGCCCTGCCCTTGATACACCAACCAGTTTACAGTTATGAGCTTGATGCTCCAGGGATTTAAATACTGTACTGGCTCCAAAGATCATACAGTGACTGACGGACATACAGACAGTATATCTATTCTCCCGGTCTCATGAAGGGAGATGAGCTGCTCAAACATGCATTATACTAATATTTACTAACTTGCAGTATACTTCAGCTTTTATTTTATGTTGGTACTTCTGTACTCTGCCACAATCTGCTTCTATATTTCCCTGCTAACTCCTGCAAATGCTGTTAAATACACTTATTGCTTGCACCTCTGCATATTGCTGCCTTATCTCTGTGATCTACAGTATATGACAGAATGCACTAAAATGCCAAGTGACATCTATTTTGATCATTCCTGCTTGCAAGTCTCATTCATAGCAAAGGTGTTCACTTAATGATTTCCTCATATAACTGGACATTAACCACTTCAGCCCCAGAAGGATTTTCCCCCTTCCCGACCAGAGCACTTTTTTGCGATTCGGCACTGCGTTGCTTTAACTGACAATTGCGCGGTCGTGCGATGTTGTACCCAAACAAAATTGACGTTCTTTTTTTTCCCCACAAATAGAGCTTTGTTTTGGTGATATTTGATCATCTCTGCGGTTTTTATTTTTTGCGCTATAAACAAAAAAAAGAGTGACAATTTTGAATTTAAATGCTATATTTTTTACTTTTTGCTATAATAAATATCCACCAAAAATATATAATAGTACATTTTTTTTCCTCAATTTAGGCCGATATGTATTCTTCTACATATTTTTGGTTAAAAAAAAAAATCGCAATAAGCACATATTGAGGGTTTGGGCAAAATGTATAGTGTCTACAAAATAGGGGATAGATTTATGGCATTTTTATTTATTATTATTATTATTATTATTATTATTTTTATTAGTAATGGCGTCGATCTGCATTTTTTTATAGAAATTGTGACGTTATGGCGGACACATCGGACACTTTTGACACTATTTTGGAAACATTGTCATTTATACAGCGATTAGTGCTATAAAAATGCATTGATTATTGTGTAAATTACACTGGCAGTGAAGGGGGTTAACCACTAGGGGGAGTTGAAGGCGTTAAATGTGTCCTAGGGAGTGATTCTAACTGTGGGGGGGGGAGGGGCTACAACACACACGACACAATGACTGCTCCCGATGACATGGAGCAGTGATCTCTGTCATGACACAAGGCGTTCTGCCTTGTTTACAAAAGCATCTCCCCATTCTACCTCTCCGTGACCCAAGGTCACCGTCACGAAGAACGCAGCGGGTGCGGGCGCACGCGCCCTCAGCACTGCTACTTGAAGGGGGTGTACTTGTATGCAGGGGCGGACTGACAACTCATGGGGCCCCCGGGCAAGATGAGATTATGGGGCCCCCGGGCAATAGGAGATTATGGGCCCCCCAGGCAATCGGAGATTATGGGGCCACAAAATATGCACACACACACCATATACAATCACACAGTATACACATACATGTACACATAGTATACACAGACATGTTTCTATTGCCTGAGAAGGTACTGGAGAGGTGGGGCAGATATAATCTCAGAATTTTTAGACCAAAAGGATGTCAGTAAGGGACATTTCAGAGACAGATATAAAAAAAACACAGATTTTTACATACTGTCCCTGGTTTTACTGAGGCTGGCAACCCTGATGGGGCCCCCTAGTGGCCTGGGGCCCTCGGGCAGTGCCCGAGTGGCCAAATGGTCAGTCCGCCCCTGCTTGTATGCCCTTTTGACCACCAGTGCCATTCTGTCGACGTATATCAGCGTGCACTGGTTGGCAAGCGATTAATGCTCTGTATAACATATATGCCACATCAGTCTTCAGTGAATGAACTTCATGGCATCTTCAGTTTGAGTTGGTTATTACAGTCATTCAAATAGAATTCCTATAGGCGCACTGTTATCAGGGAGCATTTGGTGCACACATATTCTAGGATAATAAGAAGGAAATCCCTCTTCTATTATCCATGATATGCATTGGTATATCTGGTTACAGTGACCACACATACATTTTGAGTTGGTGGTTAAAGTCAATATTGGAACTCTACTTACTGTATCATTATTGTTTTTGTGTATATATCCTCCTGTAGGGGGCCCAGACAGCAAGGGCCAATTATAGCACGATTCCCTGTGCAGCTCTCTAAAGCAGCTAAAAGCAAGCTTTTCACCCTCTCCCTTCTGCCAGCTTTCAGCTGCTGCAGGGAGAGACACATATTTAGGACATTGTTCCTGTAACTTCCCCCATTCGCCCCCTACCACATTGATTCCCCTCTTTGTCCTGCCCACATCTGATTCCCCCTGCTGTATGCTCCACTGTGTGCCCTTGCTCTCTTACCCTTTCCTGCAGGCTTCCCTGTCCCGCTGGTTGTTGCAGGTAACATGGGGGATGTTTAGGGTGGAGAGCAGTGAAAAGGGATAGAAGATATGTAATTTACCGGCATCTTCCTTTTCTGAATGAACACAGTGAGTGATCTGTACTGATCACTCCCTGTGTTCATTCATAATCGAGCAAACTTTTACTATGCTTCAGTTTATGAATGAACAGAAGCCTCTGTTATCTGTTCATTCATCTCCAGTGCATCTGAGGCTTCAGAGAAAGGAATTAAAGAATCCATCCTCAATTCCTTTTCTTGTCTCAAAGGTGAGATGTCAGAATGCTGATATCTCATCACTGCCCCCCCCCCCCCCTAACAGAATTGTAAAAAAAAAAAAAAAAAATTGTAATTTTTAAAATTCACAAAAAATTATTTAAAACATAAATTACACAATCACGTGGGTTCTCTGGCCCATACGGTGTGAATTAGTGGTTTGTGCGGCTGGATCTGCTACTCTGAGGATGCAGCATCTGAAGAACACAGCCACAGGTCCTAATTTGGTAAGTGTGTGGGTGAGTGGCCTCAAATACAGTGTTTGGAGGCCATACACCTCCATCCACACACCTGCCAAATTATGACCTGTGGCTTTGTTCATACAGTTGTTGTATTTTTTTTTTTGTGAAAATAACAGTATTTTTCAGGGTGGTAAGGGACTATCAGGTAGGCTGTACAGGGCCTCATGACTTCCAACAGCATCCCTGGGGCTCCCCGAGAGGCTCCTCGTACCTTTGTACTTTTATTTATTATTTTAACCTCCCTAGCGGTATGATTAGTTCTGGTTTTAGGTGCTGAAAGCGGTACAATTATTTTGCATGGAAATTTGGCGTTTTATATTGTAGGCCTGTAATTCTTAGGAATAACTCTCTTAAATCTGTTCAAACCAGAGTCTAGCAGACATCCCGGGTATGATAAAGTTTATAACATAATAAATAATAATAAAAAATTATTCAATAATGTAATCAAATCCAAAAACACTGAAATTTGCTCATTTGCAGAATTGTCGCTGTCATTAGATTTAGTGTTTGATGACGAATTTCCCCACAAATCGCTGTCGCTCAATTCTGCAAGTGATTCTAATTTTATTATCGCTATTTTCTAGTTGGTCTAAAATCACTTTTGACATAAAGGGACACTTTTTGGTTGCTATGGGCAATCTCCAAATTCCAGGCAGAAAAAAACAGTATTTATAATATAAAAGTGCCTGCAGGGCACTGGACAGACCACTAGGGACAAAGGGGGTGTGTAATTTTTTTATACAGAACTGTAATCTGTAAGATTACAGTACTGTGTGTTGTTTGTGTGTTTTTGCTTTTTAGAATTTGGCGCCGATCTCCACTCCCGTGCGTCGTAACATCGCAGGGAACGGAGCTCGGCGGCACTCTGGCATTGTGTGAATCGAGCGGAGGACAGCTCACTCACACAGCGCGGGGACATCGCTGGATCCAGGGGACAAGGTAAGTA
The DNA here is from genome assembly GCF_037356315.1 of Lithobates pipiens. Taxonomy (NCBI): domain Eukaryota; kingdom Metazoa; phylum Chordata; class Amphibia; order Anura; family Ranidae; genus Lithobates; species Lithobates pipiens. The sequence goes on from NW_027507791.1 coordinate 57,926,166, forward strand.
ACTTCTCCCTGTATCCAGCTATGCGATCCCGAGTCTGGCTCGGGGTTACCACTCATGGTACTGAAATCCCAACCCGAGCCAGACTCGGGATTACCGCCAGGGAGGTTAAGTCTCTGGGTCTATGGGCACTCGGCCTCCTCTAGCCTACCCCTTCCTTCTCAGTCTATCACGAATCACCCAGTTTTGGTCCCTCAGATGACCTGCCTGTGCAGTGCATGCTGGGAGAGGCCAATATGGCAGCGCCTGTAGACTGTCTATGAGGAGAGGTGGCAGAGTATTCAGGGCAAGATGGAGCTCCAGAGCCCGGTCTTAGCAGGACTCCGAGCTCAGTGACTGGAGCCTACTGGCTGCCTTCATGATGAAGAGACACACTGAGAAGATGGAGGGCTGCAAATGCCTTGACCAGAGCTGAAAGATGAAAGATTAGGGGAGAGAGACACCAGGGACACCCCTTGGGGGAGGAGGGGCTACTTGGGGGGGGGTGATAGAAACTAAGGGTAGGGGAGATTAGGAATACCTGGCGGAGGGGGGGGGGCAGTGCAATATGTAGGTGGGGCTATGTGTGAGTGTGGTTAGATCGTGGGCGGGGACACAGGTGGCCCCATGATCTCCTATTGTCCAGGGGCCCCATGAGTTGTCAGTCCGCCCCTGCACGTCGCACGACCGCGCAATTGTCAGTTAAAGTGCTGCAGTGCCAAATTGCAAAAAGTGCTCTGGTCAGGAAGGGGGTAAAATCTTCCGGGGCTGGAGCGGTTAAACAAGGTTAGGACTGTATGATACGCTAAATCAGGGATCCTTAAACTACGGCCCTCCAGCTGTTGCGCAACTACACATCCCATGAGGCATTGTAAAACTCTGACATTCACAGACATGACTAGGTATGATGGGAATTGTAGTTTCTGAACAACTGGAGGGCCATAGTTTGAAGACCCATGCGCTAAATACAGTTCTGTAAGCAACACCTTATTTTCTGGCAGTGCCCCTCACGAGACTGGATCTGCCCTCATGGAATGAGATGTGTACTTCCTGTTGACTAAAAGATTTCTCAGCCTTCAGCAGGTTGAAAAAACCCGTCATGCCACTTCTGTGTTGTCTAGCAACTTACCATTAGAGAGGAAACCAAGGTCTTCGTATTGCTCAACTCAACTATTGTGAGATCTGGTTGGGACCTTGTGGTTAGTCTTCATTTCCTGGCGCACATTGTGGGAGGAGCCTCATGTACTGATGTCTCATGTACTGATGTCTAATGTACTGATGTCTTAGTAGAAATCTTGTCACAGCAAACTGAAGACTGAAACTTGAGACATTTGAGAAAGCTCTTTGTCTTCTCCATTTGCGGTGTTCTCCTTTCCTTCCTGGGTAAGATATCACTTCCACTTGTGTTCTTGTGATTTCAAAGACTTTGAGGCCATAAAATGATGTGATTAATCATTACAAGTAATCATTCATTACTGCAGTTTAAAGTATAACTTAACCACTTCAATTCCCCTTAAATGTACAAGAATACATTAAAAGAGAGAGCAAGATTGGGACTTTAAATGAAGCACACATCAGTAAAAAAGTAGGTCAAGTGACTATAATATTTATTATATAAGGTCCATGATATGTTATACAAACATTTCGGGTATCAACCTCAAAAATGCCAAGGGCATACAGCCTCCACACGATAACTCATGGACTGGTATTACACAATAATTTACAATCGAATACAAATTCATATAAAACATAAAAAGCAATACATACATGTATAAACATATCCTACTGTAGTTGAACCCAAAATGGTCAAGATAACCATGGTAAGTGAATAATAGATAAAAAAAAAAAAAAAAAAAAAAAAAAAAAAAAAGGTTTTTTGAATAACCATGCCTAAGTAATGAATTATAAGACGGAGAAGATCAAATAAGTCTTGATATTCCATGGTTGAGACAAAGGATAATGGCCAACGGCTCTACGCGTTTCGCGGTATTCCAACCGCTCATCAGGAGCATACAACATGGAATAATTCTGAAAATTATATATAAAATAAAATGAAAATTTGAATTAATTGATAAAAAATTAGGGGAGTAATTTAATTATTATAATTAATTTCAAGGCTGGGCGTCAAACTCACATCTGCATCAGCGGGCCAGTAAAACAGCATCTGGGTCCGCAAAAAGAATCGCAGTGCATAGCCACCAGGCACCGAGGCAGCCCGCGGGAAAGGTAACCACCAATGCAGACACTTCCAGGGTGGGAGGATGCAATACCTGTGAAGTGAATGCAAATATCTATCTGAAAAATCTATGTGTGACAGACCAAATAAGGATCTGTCTTTCTGTGAAGATATATTTGTATAAGAAACTAGGGTGAAGAATGAGGGAGCAAGAAAAAAGGGGGGGCACCAAAACATGAAGATAAAAAGTGTGAGCAAGAAAATACCAGACTAAGATGATTAGATAAGTGAGCTAAGTATCGTGAGAATAAGTGAAAGTTCAGGAAGGAAAAGAGAGATGAATGTATGTAGCCCAACCTGTGAAGCGCCCACAATGGAGAACCATCCTGATCCCAAACACCGGCGCCATGCTGGCGAACACACTACCGGAGAGTAGGACTGCCTTCACCTGGGTGGCTCAGCCGTCAGGCGATTAGCGCCAATCCATCTCCCCAGTGTGATTGCGGAGGAATGACTATCCGACGGCACCAGAGCGCCATGAAGACGCCTAATGCCCGGCACATATAACATGACGTCAGTGAAAAGGGACCAAGTATCCACCCCCTCAACATGGCCAGAAGGCGGGGAGAGGGGAGGAGCACCGCATAGCACACCGCGTGCGTGGAGGTCAGCAGTAACGGTCAAATCAGCGAAACCCAAGCCGCTGTCAAGGGCCCACGGATGCAGTACAAGCGGGACGCATTAGCCAATATATCAATAAATAAATAATAACTATTGGGCCATTTGACAACAGCCTATACATGCTAGCAAGAGTATTCTACAGACTACTGATGTGTGCTTCCATCCCTGGTATCTAATCTAATCATCTTAGTCTGGTATTTTCTTGCTCACACTTTTTATCTTCATGTTTTGGTGCCCCCCCTTTTTTCTTGCTCCCTCATTCTTCACCCTAGTTTCTTATACAAATATATCTTCACAGAAAGACAGATCCTTATTTGGTCTGTCACACATAGATTTTTCAGATAGATATTTGCATTCACTTCACAGGTATTGCATCCTCCCACCCTGGAAGTGTCTGCATTGGTGGTTACCTTTCCCGCGGGCTGCCTCGGTGCCTGGTGGCTATGCACTGCGATTCTTTTTGCGGACCCAGATGCTGTTTTACTGGCCCGCTGATGCAGATGTGAGTTTGACGCCCAGCCTTGAAATTAATTATAATAATTAAATTACTCCCCTAATTTTTTATCAATTAATTCAAATTTTCATTTTATTTTATATATAATTTTCAGAATTATTCCATGTTGTATGCTCCTGATGAGCGGTTGGAATACCGCGAAACGCGTAGAGCCGTTGGCCATTATCCTTTGTCTCAACCATGGAATATCAAGACTTATTTGATCTTCTCCGTCTTATAATTCATTACTTAGGCATGGTTATTCAAAAAACCTTTTTTTTTTTTTTTTTTTTTTTATCTATTATTCACTTACCATGGTTATCTTGACCATTTTGGGTTCAACTACAGTAGGATATGTTTATACATGTATGTATTGCTTTTTATGTTTTATATGAATTTGTATTCGATTGTAAATTATTGTGTAATACCAGTCCATGAGTTATCGTGTGGAGGCTGTATGCCCTTGGCATTTTTGAGGTTGATACCCGAAATGTTTGTATAACATATCATGGACTTTATATAATAAATATTATAGTCACTTGACCTACTTTTTTACTGATGTGTGCTTCATTTAAAGTCCCAATCTTGCTCTCTCTTTTAATATATTTTTGATAGGGATGGAGACAGGCATTTCTTTAGTGCCAGCCTCATTTAAAGTCCCAAAAACTTTTTCCCTTTTTTATTATCAAATACCAGGGATGGAAGCACACATCAGTAGTCTGTAGAATACTCTTGCTAGCATGTATAGGCTGTTGTCAAATGGCCCAATAGTTATTATTTATTTATTGATATATTGGCTAATGCGTCCCGCTTGTACTGCATCCGTGGGCCCTTGACAGCGGCTTGGGTTTCGCTGATTTGACCGTTACTGCTGACCTCCACGCACGCGGTGTGCTATGCGGTGCTCCTCCCCTCTCCCCGCCTTCTGGCCATGTTGAGGGGGTGGATACTTGGTCCCTTTTCACTGACGTCATGTTATATGTGCCGGGCATTAGGCGTCTTCATGGCGCTCTGGTGCCGTCGGATAGTCATTCCTCCGCAATCACACTGGGGAGATGGATTGGCGCTAATCGCCTGACGGCTGAGCCACCCAGGTGAAGGCAGTCCTACTCTCCGGTAGTGTGTTCGCCAGCATGGCGCCGGTGTTTGGGATCAGGATGGTTCTCCATTGTGGGCGCTTCACAGGTTGGGCTACATACATTCATCTCTCTTTTCCTTCCTGAACTTTCACTTATTCTCACGATACTTAGCTCACTTATCTAATCATCTTAGTCTGGTATTTTCTTGCTCACACTTTTTATCTTCATGTTTTGGTGCCCCCCCTTTTTTCTTGCTCCCTCATTCTTCACCCTAGTTTCTTATACAAATATATCTTCACAGAAAGACAGATCCTTATTTGGTCTGTCACACATAGATTTTTCAGATAGATATTTGCATTCACTTCACAGGTATTGCATCCTCCCACCCTGGAAGTGTCTGCATTGGTGGTTACCTTTCCCGCGGGCTGCCTCGGTGCCTGGTGGCTATGCACTGCGATTCTTTTTGCGGACCCAGATGCTGTTTTACTGGCCCGCTGATGCAGATGTGAGTTTGACGCCCAGCCTTGAAATTAATTATAATAATTAAATTACTCCCCTAATTTTTTATCAATTAATTCAAATTTTCATTTTATTTTATATATAATTTTCAGAATTATTCCATGTTGTATGCTCCTGATGAGCGGTTGGAATACCGCGAAACGCGTAGAGCCGTTGGCCATTATCCTTTGTCTCAACCATGGAATATCAAGACTTATTTGATCTTCTCCGTCTTATAATTCATTACTTAGGCATGGTTATTCAAAAAACCTTTTTTTTTTTTTTTTTTTTTTTATCTATTATTCACTTACCATGGTTATCTTGACCATTTTGGGTTCAACTACAGTAGGATATGTTTATACATGTATGTATTGCTTTTTATGTTTTATATGAATTTGTATTCGATTGTAAATTATTGTGTAATACCAGTCCATGAGTTATCGTGTGGAGGCTGTATGCCCTTGGCATTTTTGAGGTTGATACCCGAAATGTTTGTATAACATATCATGGACTTTATATAATAAATATTATAGTCACTTGACCTACTTTTTTACTGATGTGTGCTTCATTTAAAGTCCCAATCTTGCTCTCTCTTTTAATATATTTTTGATAGGGATGGAGACAGGCATTTCTTTAGTGCCAGCCTCATTTAAAGTCCCAAAAACTTTTTCCCTTTTTTAGTACAAGAATACATATTTGCGTAAACTGATAGAAACATATTTTTTTTTGATATTTATTATAGCAAAAAGTAAAAAATATTGTTTTTTTTTCCCCAAAATTGTTGGACTTTTTTTGTTTATAGCGCAAAAAAATAAAAACTGCAGAGATGAGCAAATACCAACCAAAAGAAAGCTCTATTTGCAGGAAAAAAAGGACGTTGATTTTGTTTGTTAAAGCGATGCAGGGCCGTATCGCAAAAAATGGCCTGGTCATTAAGGGGGCAAATCCTTCCAGGGCTGAAGTGGTTAATATTTGATGGAATGAAGAGGAATTAGAACACATCGGGGTTTTATTGCTATGTGTGACATTCATTCTGTTTGTCCTGTCATCATTGAGAGGAGAAGTGAAAGAAAATCCCAAATTATTTGTTGCCAACAGAACAGGAAAAGAGGGTAAATCTTCCAATGGGGACACTGGTTCTGGCAACCACTATGTATTTTTTCACACTTCCTGGGGCAGGAAATGAAGGGAAATCTCCCTAATGGGACAGAGATGGAAAAAAGTTAAAAATGATAGGGATTATTGCCCTTCCTTACTCTATCCAAAATGTAAAACAAATGGCCTTTTGTTCTACTTCAACCGCTTGCCGAATTATATGTCAGCAGAGTGGCACGCCTGCGGAAACTGCCGTGCCTGTACGTCAGTCCGCAAAATGCAGGAGAGCGCGCACGCCCCCACACACCACAGGCGTGTGCCCGTGGGTCCCACGGACTCAATGTCCGTCGGCGGCCCTCGATCACGGCGAGGAGAGGCAGAACAGGGAACTGCCTATATAAACATGTAATTTCCCTGTTCTGCCTAGTAACATGACAAAGATCTACTGTTCCCAGTCATCGAGAACATCGATCTCTGTCATGTTAGTGGTAGCCCATCCCCCCTACAGTTAGAACACGCTGAGGGAACACACTTAGCCCCTTGATCGCCCCCTAGTGTTTAACTCCTTCCCTGCCAGTGACATTTATACAGTAGTCAATGGCTATTTATAGCTCTGATTGCTGTATAAATGTCACTGGTCCCAAAATAATGTCAAAAGTGTCCAATCTGTCTACAGCAATATCGCAGTCCTGATTTAAATTATTTAAAATTATTTCCCGTGTTCAGTGGCCACTTCTATATTATGCTCTCACCGGAAAAAAGACCCCATCTGGGGTGGATCAGCCTTCACAATATTAGCTATTGTGTTGCTCTCTGGCTTGCTTCAGATACAATGCTGGGGATCCCTCGTTTCTCCGTGAGTATGGTGTGCCACGTTATGTATATTAAAAGAGAGGCATATCCATAGTGTGATAACGTTTAAAACTCATTTTTATTCAGAAAAGATTAAAACTACTTACAAAAGCAGAGTTTTCAAAATGCGGTTGTGTTACAGCTTTAAGATGATTTTGAAAGTCCCGCTCAGCTTCCTGGTGTGTGCTAGAGGTGTACGTCGCTTGGCCACGCCCTACGCGTTTCGTCATACAGACGTCATCTGCCTCCAAAGCCAAATAGGCTGTTCATTTACAAGGCAAGTTGTATCTTGGCAGGGAAATTTCCACAGAGCTTAGTGAATGTGGTGAAATTTAAATTTATCCTGCTTGTGCTATAGCCAAAAGGCAGCTATAGCACAGGACCCAATGGACGTTCTTCCAGAATCCCACCTCCTGCGAGCCCCCTGGGGCTCATATCTGCTGAACTCAGTGACTGCTGTGTCCTTTGGTAAAGGACCAATCACAGTTCCTCACATGTAAACAGACATGCCGGTTTATGGGCAGTCCTTTTCTCACACTGTTTCTGTGGGAGAAAGGAGAGTCAATAACTGGCAAGACCAGTGTCCGTACATTGTTTACAGTACCCTGATTATCAGTGCAGCCCCATCAGTGTAACTTATCAGTTACCACCAGTGCCACCTATCATTGCCCATCAGTGCCATCTATCAATGTCCATCAGTGCAGCCTCATCAGTGGCCAGCAATAAAGCCTCACCAGTGCCCATCAGTGCAGCATCAACAGTGAAGAAGAAAAATTACTTACAGTGGCAAACAAAAGTATGTGAACCCTTTTGGAATGATATGGATTTCTGCACAAATCGGTCATAAAATGTGATCTGTTCTTCATCTAAGTCACAACAATAGACACTCTCAGTCTGCTTAAACTAATAACACACAAAGAATTAAATGTTACCATGTTTTTATTGAACACACCATGAAACAACTGTGAGTAAATACCACCAAAAGAAGTCTCAAAAAACTTACTGTATTTATCGGCGTATAACTCGCGCCGGCGTATAACACGCACCCCAAGTTTAGGAGGGAATTTTGTGGAAAAAACTTTTAGGAGGGAAATTTTAAGGAAAAAAAACTTACATTTAAATGCCCATCAATGCAGCCTTATCACTGTCCATCTGAAGCCTCGTCAGCGTCATTTGCAGCCTCGTCATGCAGCCTGTCCATCATTGCAGCCTTGTCATGCAGCCTGTCCTCATTGCAGCCTTGTCATGCAGCCTGTCCATCATTGCAGCCTTGTCATGCAGCCTGTCCATCATTGCAGCCTTGTCATGCAGCCTGTCCTCATTGCAGCCTCGTCATGCAGCCTGTCCATCATTGCAGCCTTGTCATGCAGCCTGTTCATCATTGCAGCCTTGTCATGCAGCCTGTCCATCATTGCAGCCTTGTCATGCAGCCTGTCCTCATTGCAGCCTTGTCATGCAGCCTGTCCATCATTGCAGCCTTGTCATGCAGCCTGTTCATCATTGCAGCCTTGTCATGCAGCCTGTTCATCATTGCAGCCTTGTCATGCAGCCTGTCCTCATTGCAGCATTGTCATGCAGCCTGTCCTCATTGCAGCCTTGTCATGCAGCTTGTCCGTCTTAGTGCATTGAGCGCTTATGTTTTTAAAAATGGCGCAGCCGAGATGTCCCGTGTATCTCGGCGGCACCCGGAAGTTCTTGGCGGCTTTCGGCCGCTCTCGGACCTTCTCGGCGGCTTTCGGCCGCTCTCGGAACTTCTCGGCGGCTTTCGGGCGCTCTCGGAAACTTCTCGGCGGCTTTCGGCCGCTCTCGGAAACTTCTTGGTGGCTTTCGGCCGCTCCCGGACCTTCGGCAGCTGCCAGAGAAGCCGCAGAGAAGGTCCGAGAGCGGCCGAAAGCCGCGAGAAGTCCCGAGAACGGCCGAAAGCCGCGAGAAGGGCTCTGAGCGGCTGAAAGCTGCCCAGAGCCCGAAAAATTGTGCTGAAATCGTGGAGTATCGGCGTATAACACGCACCCGTGATTTTCCCCTGATTTTAAGGGGAAAAAAGTGCGCCTTTTTACGCCGATAAATACGGTAATTTGGGTACAGCGTTGCATGAATTCGCAATTGTCAGTCAAAATGTGACAGCACTGAAAGCTGAAAACTGGCCTGGGCAGGGAGGGGGTAAAAGTACCCAGTATTGAAGTGGTAAACTTTTGTAAAGAATGCCCCAATCTCTTGCAAGGAAAGAAAAAGCAGAATTTTTGTTTGCTTGGATGATTGGATGACGAAAGTCAACTTCGCCTCATTCACCAAGTTCTGGGGAAAATTCCTTTTGTCTTTGCAAAGTGCAACTTTCCTGGCAAAATGAACAGTTTGTCTTTAGCTAATAAACCACATAGCATAGATGTGACAGGAAATGGTTCTTCCCTGTTAGTAAAGAAAGACTTCTATTTATCACTAGATGATTTTTATGCAATGCAGTGCCTCCAATTGTCCATGTTGTGAGACACAATATGAGTGACTGGAAAACAGTTAATAAATCTTTTTTATCACTACTGTTTGCAGGCAGTACAAAATCAGTCACACTGAAACTTCTGGCAGCCAGCAAGAATATTCTAGTGAAAAGAAGATGTAAAGGGGCGCGTGGCACTACCTATATGTCAAATAGTGCTCTACCAAATCATTCTATAGCGACTGAGTATTAAAAGACAGTCTTATTGTGCATTAAATTATAACAAAACAGTTACCATAAAGGTGATAGTTTAATAGTTATCACACCACCTACCTCAGTAGGTGAGTATTAAAACCCTCTAGGTGTGGACACCAATCCTACACAGGAGAAGTTATCACCAAAAATATAATGGCTTACAAATTAGTGTATAAAACATCCAGACATGAATATAGTGATCCTCTGCTTTTAACAGTGCGTATAGAGTCCAAACCCCAAATACAAATACAATATATGTGAGTGAACCCAAAGACCAAATCCAAATAAAAATGCAAAGAATCGCACCCAAAAACAAAAAAAAGTTATAAAAGAAATCGCACTAAAGTCACACCAGAATGTCATTTTCGCACTGTATACAAAAACATATACGTATATACATATAGGGGGTTATTTACTAAAGGAAAATCCACTTTGCACTGCAAGTGCACTTGAAAGTAAAGTCGCTGTAGATCCGAGGGGGACTTACAAGGAAAATAAAAAAACAGCATTTTAGCTTGCACATGATTGGATGATAAAATCAGCAGAGCTTCCCCTCATTTCAGATCTAACACTTAGATTTAGAGCAACTGCACCCCCATAGTGTCCCAATCATAAAATCAAGGTGTATATAAAGCCAAAATGCAAAAAAACAAAACAAAATAATAAATAAATAAAAAATTGCACCAAAAAAAAACAGACAAAATGCAAAAATCACCCCAAAATTAAAAATTACACCAAGATGCAGTTTGTCGCACCGCGTACAGAAAACACATAGGTGCCTTCGTCCCAATGAAGGTGACTGTTCGTGTTTAGAGGAGTTGTAGCAGGTGACTTTGGTGTTCACATAATCTTGACAGGTGACTTGGGTGCTCCCCCTCAAGGGTCCCCACTCACCAGATCCTACTACCCCTACAGGGGTAATGCGCATGGAGCTCCATAGGTTAGCAGGTAACCACTGGTGTAAGCCTTTGCAGTTCCTCGAGCAGCCTTGGGATATCTGGGTTGTGAGAGATGTAATTTTCATAATCCTCATAAAAAAAGAGAAATTGGCTCCCATAGTGAAGTATAACCAAAACTTCCATTTATTAAAATTATTTAAAAAAAATGTATAAAAGCAAACAGACAAAAAATGCAGTTCATGCAACCTAATGCCTAGGCATTAGGCTGCATGAACTTCATTTTTTGTCTGTTTGCTTTTTTTTTGTCTGTTTGCTGTGTCATTCCTCAAGCACAGGTAGCACTAGATTTGGCAAATGTTCCATATGAGATCCACCACCGCTTGTCATTCTTCAATAGCAATTCTTATATAAAAAATTGTATAAAAAGCTGAATCAAGCCTTGTACACACGATCAGATTTTCCGCAGACAAAGCGCCTGACCAAAAATTGGTTGTTTTATTAATCTTGACCAATTATGTCATATGCATTTGCTGTGGGAGCTCCAGGAGAATAATCCAGATGATTTTTAGAATTATGTCGGACCCCTGCTTTCACCAACTGTTGGCATTGTTGAACCCCTATATTAAGAAGCAGGACACATGCATGAGGCTTTTGTTTTATTTTTTGGTTGAATAATGATTTGATTTGGTATATTTTCTATATTTTTGGATGCATAGAATGCACTTTTTGGTTAAGTTCTATAGGCAGATAGCATGTTTAATGGCTCGCCCTTGCTTCCGAGCATGGGTGTTTGCACTTTGGACTTTTGTCCAATGGATTTATGTACACACGATCGGAAAATCCGACAACAGGCTGCTGTCCATAGAAAATTTTAAAGCCTGTCATCCAACATTTTACATTTTACACTTTGATGTAAGGAGGTGCTGATGGGGACACTCTGATGTAAGAGGGTGCTGATGGGGACACTCTGATGTAAGAGGGTGCTGATGGGGACACTCTGATGTGAAGGGGATGCTGATGGGGACACTCTGATGTGAAGAGGGTGCTGTTGGGGACACTCTGATGTGAAGGGGGTGCTGATGGGGACACTCTGATGTGAAGGGGGTGCTGATGGGGACACTCTGATGTAAGAGTGTGCTGATGGGGACACTTTGATGTAAGGGGGTGCTGATGGGGACACTCTGATGTAAGAGGGTGCTGATGGGGACACTTTGATGTAAGGGGGTGCTGATGGGGACACTGATGTAAGGGGGTGCTGATGGGGACACTCTGATGTAAGGGGGGTGCTGATGGGGACACTTTGATGTAAGGGGGTGCTGATGGGGAAACTCTGATGTAAGAGGGTGCTGATGGTGACTCTTTGATGTAAGGGATGCTGATGGGGACACTTTGATGTAAGGGGGTGCCGATGGGGACACTCTCATGTAAGGGGGTGCCGATGGGGACACTCTCATGTAAGGGGGTGCTTTTGGGGACACTGATGTAAGGGGGATGCTGTTGGGGACACTGATGTAAGGGGGTGCTGAGGGGGACACTCAAAATTAAAGTGGGCCAGTCTGGATGCCAAATTTTTGTCCTAGTCCAGCCCTGATAGGGAGCTGTGCTGGATTTGGTGCATGTGCCATATGAGGTCCTTCGCAGCTTGTTATTCTTCAGTATGGTGAATGCGCCATATGAGTTTCGGTGTGGCTTGTTATACGACAATAGAAAGCTGCCCTCCTCCTTCTTCTGTTGCCGGGCCGGAAGGAGCATGCCTCGCGCATACGCAGTAGGGTTCCCGACATGAAGCCGAAAAGGCTAAACTGCTGGATACCCTTACCCACAATGGTGGCGGCAGGACCCGACAGCTGATGGAAGCATCAAGTGCGCTGCCAACATCGCTGGATTCCAGGACAGGTATATAAGCAAAATGAAAAGTCCAGTAGGCTGTAGCCAAAGATATGTAGAGTAGTGAGTTCATAAAGGAAAATAGCCCCAATAAAAAAAGACTTTGGATTCACTCTTTGAAAAAAGACTGGTAGACTTGGTAGTGAGGTGAAATAAAATTGGCCGATGCCACACCGGGGATAGTGTATCCTCCACCCGGGGAATATACCGTATAAGCTGAGATTTTCATCACATTTTTTATGCTGAAAAAGCCCCCCTTGGCTTTTTTTTTATAAAGTTTAAAAAATTTTATTTTATTTGCTTTATATTCAAGTTTACAAATATTGCCACAAAGTAATCACATACAATAATTCCCCTTACAAACAAATTACCCTTATCCCCCCATCCCATCCTCCCTCCCCCTATCAACCCTCTCCCCCCCCCATTCCCTCCGCCAATAATATTCCATTCACAATTTATACAAAAGAAAATTTTAAATAACATCAAACTTAAACAAATTACTCATTCCCTTCTCCCATCCCCCTCCCCACCTCTCATTCATAGCCTCCTTCATCCATCACTCTTGTGACTTACTCACCCTTTCTCATTACACACCCCACTTTCCCCATATTTTAACAAACTTCCCATAATTAACTCTTTTCCTATATATGTATTCCTCCTTTTTTATGTTATCTTTCACCCTTTCCATCCATTCCTTTACTGTAGGCGCTTCCCTCTTCTGCCATTTATATGCAATTAATTTCCTCCCCTGAAAAAGGCATCTAATGACTGCTGTGTGGATATCCCTTTGTACCTCCTCTTCTTCTATCAATCCCATTATACATATTTTAGCTTCTACTTCTAGTGATAGCCCAAACACTTTATTAATTTCCCCTATTATTCCTACCCAATATCTATATAATCTTGGGCATCGCCAAATCATATGTATTAAGTCTCCTCTTCGGTCCCCACATCTTTGGCATTCTGCATCCTGTCTACACCCAAATCTATACAATTTAAGAGGGGTGTAATATACCCTATGGATTAAATACATTTGAGATATACTATTTGATGGAGATAAGGAAACTTTCGCCCCCAATGCCAGAGCCTTTTCCCACTGTTCTACCGATATTGGGCCCACCTCTCTTTCCCATTTTGCTTTTTTTTCCTCCTCTATTACCCCTTCTTGTTCTGTTCCCTTTAGGTACCTATAGATCTCTGAAGTACCTCCTTTCGATATATTATAACTTATGATTCTCCTGAGTGCAGGCATCTTACTCCATTCCAACTTCCTGTTTCTAAATTGTGCCTCTAGCGCATGTTTAATTTATATATAATTAAGGAGGAAATAGGCCGGTAGCCCATATTCATCCCTTAGTTCCTGAAATGTTTTCAGTCTCCCGTCCTTATATAGTTGTACTAAGAAATGTATACCGCTCCGATCCCATTCTACTAATCTCCCCATTTTCTTAATTTCCCCTAGATTTTTATTTTCCCATATTGGTGAGAATTCTGTATATCCTCTATACCCCAATATTACTTTTACCTCCTCCCAACACTTTACCATCAGTTGGACTGTGGGGCAGCTGGTCCTAAATGAGTCGGCTTCCACGGCTTCCGCGACCGTATTATGTGGAGTATCCCTCCCCAGGGGTCCAACCCCCCTTCCTGTCACTGCCACCAGGTTACCTCCCCTCATATACTGTAATTGGGCAGCCAGAAAGTAGTATCTCATATTGGGTAGTGCCATCCCACCCATTTCCCTTGGTCTCTGTAGTACTTGTAAGCTAATTCTTGCCACACTGTTCTTCCATATCACCTCTCTAAACAAACTTTCCATTTTTTTAAACCAATATTTTGGAATCCAAACCGGTGAGTTTTGTATAACATATAATATTTGAGGCATCCACACCATCTTAATTAAGTTGCACCTACCAGCTACTGACAAGGGGAGGTTCTTCCATATTCTAATTTTACGTTTTAATTTTGACATAAGTGGGACTAAGTTCCCTGCTATATACTGCCTTGGGTCTGCCGTCATATTCACTCCCAAGTACTTCATTTGTTTAACTATTTCTATTTGGGATACCTGTACTGGCAGTGGGGTATCGAGAGGATCCACTGGTAGGAGGGCAGATTTTTCCCAGTTAATTTCAAGTCCGGAGAAATACCCAAATTCTTTTATCAGGGTCATTGCCGCCACCAATGAGGGCCCCGTGTCCCCTAATAACAGCAATACATCGTCTGCATACAAGGCCACCTTTTCCTCCTCGTTCCCTCTTTTAAACCCCCGAATATCCTTCGCCTCTCTCAAGGCTATAGCCAGAGGCTCCATCGAGAGGGCGAAAAGCAGGGGCGACAAAGGGCACCCCTGTCTTGTCCCGCTCTCCAAATGGAACCCCTCTGAACATTCCCCATTTATTCTCACTTTCGCCCTAGGGCCTGTATACAGTACTCTTATCCATTGCATAAATCTCGGGCCAAATTGAAATTCCGCCAACACCCTCCTCAAATAATGCCACTCCACACTATCGAAGGCTTTTTTTGCATCTAAGGACATAACTGCTCTATTCCCTTTGTTTTCTGAAGGAATCTGAATGTTTAAATAAGTGCGTCTTACATTCATATTTGTGGACCGCCCTGGGATAAACCCAGTTTGGTCCTGATGTATTAGTTTTGGTATTATGTTTTTTACCCTTGTTGCAAGTACTTTTGCCAAAATTTTAACATCTGAACACAATAACGATATAGGTCTATATGATGCGGTCTCCAATTGGTTTTTCCCTTCTTTTGCTAGGACCACCACTGTGGCCTCCATCATTGATTGCGGCAGCTGTCCTGCTTCAAAAGCACCATTGAACACCTGTAGGAGAGCCGGTAAAAGTATCTCCCCAAATTTTTTATAAATCTCTATCGGCAGTCCATCCGGACCTGGTGCTTTCTGATTTGTCATTTCTGCTGTTACTTTTTGCAGCTCCTCCAGGGTCAATGGTGCTTCCAAGCCCTCCCTATCTTCCTCCGACAGCCTGGGTAATGTTATTTTCCCAAAAAATTCCTGCATCTCCCCCTCTACTTCAGAGTTTGAAACTTTATATAGTTCCTCATAATATTTTCTAAACTCTTCCACTATTTCAGGTGTTGACTTCCTCATACCTCCCTCCCTGTCCAATATCGCCGGTATTATTGGGGACGAGCTATTTGATTTAGCAATCATTGACAATACCCTCCCCACTTGTTCCCCTTCGCCAAAGAAGGACTGCCTCTGAAACTGCCTTTTCCTCTCTTCTTTCTCCCATATAAATCTTTTATATTCTACCTGATTTTTCTCCCATTCCTTAAAACTTTCTTCTGAGGGGGCCCTTATATACCTCTCTTCTGACCTCCTTATCCTTTCTTTTACTTCTGTTTCCTTTGCTGCCCCATTCTTCTTAATCTGCGATATCTTTTTTATTAGTTCCCCCCTTAAGAAGGCTTTCAAGGTATCCCACATTATTCCCAGGGACGTAGATCCCACATTTATGCTCAAAAATTCTTTTAAGTTTTCTTTTACCTCTTCCATGTTATCCATTAGTTCTAACCAAAATGGGTTTATCTTCCATTCCCTTCTACTACATCCTCTCCCTATTGTCATTAAAAACATTACCGGTGAATGGTCCGAAATTCCCCTTGGCTCGTACTCCACTTTCTCCACCATCCCCAGCGCCTCTTCATTACACAGCACCATATCGATCCTGGACAAGGTGGAGTGCGTCTTAGAGTGACAAGAATACTGTTTTTTGAAGGGGTTCCACCTTCTCCATATATCCACAAAACCCGTTTCTTCACAGAATTGAAATAACAACCCATTAGGTCCCTCCCTACTACCGCCCTTCTGTGGGAACCTATCTATTTTTTGATCCATTATCATATTGAAGTCCCCTGCTATTATGACTGGGATTCCGGGCTTATCCTTTATAAACTTCAGCAGTTCATGTAATATTTCTGCATTAAATGGTGGTGGGATATACACAGTTGCAATCACACATACTCTATCTTCTATACCACAAAAAAGGAACACATATCTCCCTTTAACATCTACGATGCTCTGCCTGCAAGTTAGACCCGACCCAGGGTCTATTAAGACACTCACTCCCCTTGAGTAGGAAGTGTATGTAGAGTGATATTGTATCCTATATTTTCTGTGTCTTAGCACACTGATTGTATCACGGTCCAGGTGGGTCTCCTGTAAACAGAGCATCCCATAATTACCCATATTCCCCATGGAAAATAACGCACGTCTCTTCAGCTGTTCCTTCACCCCCCGTATATTCCAAGAACAAATTTAAACCTTTTTAGTGAAATTCCCTACCTTACTACTTACTCCCATATTTACGACCTAAATCACAATATCATACTTTTATTCTCCATTCTACGTGCTTTCTCTGTGTTTTCACACGTGCTCTCCCCCTCGCTTATTTCTTTTTTCCCAGTGCTCCAAGATTTTAATCCCACACATATTTTGTATCTCATATTTACCATATTTCTTATACACATTTTACACACATTTTATATAAATTGAGCAATATTATTTCCTTGTGCCTCTCTTAATTTCATTTTCTTGTGCCCTTTTTCCTGACCATCATATTCAATACAATTTCACCCATCAACTCTATACTTAAATATATATATATATTTTTTTCTTGTGCAATTAATAATCCTTTACCATGCCTACCTATATCCTTTCGTACCCTTTCAACCTCCTTTCTCTCACTATCATTCATCCATTCATACTCCCCATCCCTTTTTTCTTTCCCCTCCCCAACCCTCCCATGCCCCACTTGGGGCCCTACTAAGGGGCTTCCAACATGACCGTTTTTACCTCCCAGGGTGATATATCCTCCCCACCTGCTCACCCTACCCACCCACTCCCATAACTCTTATTTCTATAACAAAAAATAGTCCAAATTACTGCCAAAAAAAAAAAAAAAAAAAGAGGGGGGAAGGGGGGAAGGAGAGAGGGAGGGAGACAAACAGAGCAATATGGGGGCGTTCCCTCTTAGTCCAGAAAAAAAAAAAAAGAAAAAATTGTCCATTTTCTTTCTGTTTTCATACTACAGCATACCCCTCTGTTGCAGCAAACATTTATTTTCCTCCAACCACGACTTAACTTCTTCTGGACTATTAAAAAATATGTTTTCCCCAAATGCTGATACCCTCAACTTTGCCGGATAAAGCAATGCATAGTTCACTTTAAGACTCTGCAATTTCTTTTTGCACTCTATGAACTTAGCTCTCTGTCCTTACAGCTCTGGGGAGAAATCCGGATACAATGAAATCTTTATCCCATTATATTCAAGGTTACGCAGTTCTCTTGCTCTTTGAAGGATAGCAACTTTATCTCTATAGGACAGCAATTGGATGATTATGGGTCTAGGGTGACTTCTTCCTTCCACCATCCTAAACGGAATTCTATACACCCTTTCAATTGCAAAAAATCTTGATAGCTTCTCACTCCCTACTTTATCCTTTATCCATATTTCCATGAATTCAGCAAGATTATTGCCTTCACTTTTCTCCGGGACACCTAAAACTCTGATATTTTTCCTGCGTATAATATTTTCCATATTATCCATTTTAGCCATACACAAATTTAACTGGCCCTTCATCATTTGCATCTCCTGTTTCAACGGGAGTACTTCATCCTCCACCTGGCTGACTCTCTCCTCCATATCTGATATACGGGCCGCAGTTTTCTGTACTTCATTTTTAAGATTTATCCCATCTTCTCTTATCTGCTTTAATTGGTCTGATACATCATCCAATGATAATTTACATGTATTCACCGCAGAAAGAATTTCTTTTAGTGATGGTTCTTTACCTTTTGCCCAAATTTCTCCTTCTGTACTTATCTCAGTGTCCCATCCAGTCCCCCTCTCCAAGGAGAGATTACTCACGGACGCTTGTGCTTCCGATATTCCACCCATTACACCCGTAGTGTCCGACCGGACTGCCACACATATTACTTTGTTTAAACTTGTCGGCTCTATTTCGGTCGTCAAACCCTGACTTTTCCTTCCGACCGTTTGCACGACTGCAGTACTCTGCGGCCGCCCCTCTCCGACTTGCACGTTCTTTCTAGGTGTTTGATTTGGGGTCTGATTAGGCGTATGGGCATATTGCTCCAGTTTAGAAGCGACGACAGCAGCAGCAACGCCTGTCCGCCCGGTCGAGTGGCCAGCCTTATCTTTGGAACTACGTAATGTTTGTATTCCATTATGTGCGGTCGCCTCCTCCACCCCCCTTTTCCTAGTCATACCTTCGGGTCTTACGTCTCTTCCACCAGGGGGGAGGTATCGCTCAATCCCTCCCTTCGCTTTGCGTCCCTCTCTCACAGGGTTTCTTACGTGGGGATCGATGTTCCTCTATGGGAGAGCTTCCTATGGCGACCTCCACATATCTCCACTGTCGCGCCGTTCGAACAACCGAGTGTACCGTTAAACTCGCTTTCGTGGTGTCACGGCTTCACAGCGTCCCCTCGTTTCGGCTCCACAACGCTCGGCTTCTCCTTCCCTCCTCCTCCTCCACACTACCTTGGCAGCATTAGTCTCTGGAGCGAGCGGTAGGTCTGAGCCCGCCGCGACCTCTCACCCTGACATCCGGTCATGCCCCTAGTAGGGATGTTGAATGGCCCCCCTTGGCTTACATTCAAGTGAGGGCCCCACTTTCATCCCGACTCATCTCACAAGTGTCATGTGCAGCCTCCCCAGTGCCTGGTAGCGTGATCTCATGCTGTGTGTCAGATCTAAATTGCCATGCAGCCACTGTAACGATGTCCCGCCTCCTAGACGGCCTCTTGTAATAGACGGCACTCTGATCCAATGCTAGGAATCACTGTGCCGTGTGTCATAGGAGGTGGGACATCATTACATCGGCTGCACTGCAATTCAAATCCAGCTCTGACACATAGCGTGACATCGCATTACCAGACACTGGTAGGCTGTACATGATGGGCACTGGTAGGCTGTACCTGATGGGCACTGGTAGGCTGTACCTGATGAGCACTGATAAGCTGTACATGATGGGCACTGGTAGGCTGTACCTCATGGGCACTGGCAGGCTGTACATGATGGGTACTGGCAGGCTGTACCTCATGGGCACTGGTAGGCTGTACATGATGGGCACTGGTAGGCTGTACCTGATGGGCACTGGTAGGCTGTACCTCATGGGCACTGGTAGGCTGTACATGATGGGTACTGGCAGGCTGTACCTCATGGGCACTGGTAGGCTGTACCTGATGGGCACTGGTTGGCTGTACCTGATGGGCACTGGTTGGCTGTACCTGATGGGTACTGGTAGGCTATACCTGATGGGCACTGGTAGGCTGTACCTCATGGGCACTGGTAGGCTGTACATGATGGGCACTGGCAGGCTGTACCTGATGGGCAGTGGTAGGCTGTACCTCATGAGAACTGGCAGGCTGTACCTCATGGGCACTGGCAGGCTGTACCTCATGGGCACTGGCAGGCTGTACACGAGGGGCACTGGCAGGCTGTACACGAGGGGCACTGGCAGGCTGTACACGAGGGGCACTGGCAGGCTGTACATGATGGGCACTGGCAGGCTGTACACGATGGGCACTGATAGGCTGTACCAGATGGGCACTAGCAGGCTGTACCTGATGGGCACTAGCAGGCTGTACCTAATGGGCACTGGCAGGCTGTACCTGATGGGCACTGGTAGGCTGTACATGATGGGCACTGGCAGGCTGCATTCCATGGGCATTGGTAGAAGGTATATTATGAGCCCTAACACAGGCTGCTCTATGGAAACAGTCAAGTCATCACCGATGCCTCAATTAATGTAATTTTATTGATATCTATTTTTATTTTTGAAATTTACCAGTAGCTGCCACATTTCCCACCCTAGGCTTATACTCGAATCAATACATTTTTCCATTTTTTTGTGGTAAAATGAGATGCCTCCGTTTATATTCGCGTCGGCCTACACTCGAGTATATATGGTTGAATACTCTTACTGGACAAGGTGGACTCATGTGCCAGCGGCAGTGAGTCAATCGAGCTTATGGCGACAGGAGCCCGGAACTCCAATGCTGTACTCTGGAACTCCCATGGGACAGGATGGAACTGGAACCCGGTTGCCAAACGATCCAGATGTAGGTAGTAGGTATAAAAGCATTCTCATCAAAACTCTCAAACTGGAGCAGAAAAAAATGTAGTGCAGCTATATTCTATGATGGTTTACAGCGCTACACTCAAGTGCCCCTTACCTCAAGATAGGCCCATTTGGCCAAAAATGTTTTTTCTTTTTTTAAATCACAAAAAAAAAAATTATCAACTTCAAGGGTCGTGGCTCGGCGACCAGGGGACACAGAGACCCCAAATGTGGGGATTAGGTAGCTGAAGACCTACCCAACCACTGATCAAAATCCACTATCATCTATGGTTCTGGAGATATGGGGCTCCTTGCACAGCCTGTCAGAAGCTACATACAGAGCAGCCAGTTTAAATAAAATGTGGCACACTCTGTTTGCAGCGGACTGAGAGGATGAGCTCACAGTGCCTCTCCTCACTTCTTGTCACAGGCACTGAGCTCATTGGACAGCTTGGCACATGCAGAGTATGACAGGCCTGTCCTGCCTGTCAAACTCGCCTATTGATTTCAATAGGGCCACTCTGCAACTGCAAGCCAAACTCACAGTAGCAGCAAAGTTCAACAATGTAAAACTACCATTCAGCAAAGTCACGTGCTTCGGTCACTAAGAAAATGACGCCGGACTGGAAGCTACATGCTCCAGTCACTAAGAAAATGACGCCGAACTGGAAGGCACATGGTCCGGTCACCAGGAAAATTATGCCGGACAGGAAGTCACGTGCTCCAATCACCAGGAAAAGGATGCTGGACCGGAAGTCACATGCTCCAGTCACTAAGAGGATGACGCCGGACTGGAAATGACATGTTCCGATCACCAGGAAAAGGATGCCGGACCGGAAGTCACATGCTCCGGTCACTAAGAAAATGATGCCAGACCAGATGCCACATGCTCCAATCACCAGGAAAATGACACCGGACCGGACGTCACATGCTCCAATCACCAGGAAAACTACACCGGACCGGAAGTCACGTGCTTCGGTCACTAAGAAAATGACGCCGGACTGGAAGTCACATGCTCCGATCACCAGGAGAATGACGCCGGACCGGAAGTCACATGCTCCGATCACCAGGAGAATGACGCCGGACCGGAAGTCACATGCTCCGATCACCAGGAGAATGACGCTGGACCAGAAGTCACGTGCTCCGGTCACTATGAAAATGATGCCAGACCGGAATCACATTCTCCGGCAGGGGTGTTGCTAGGTCTACAAAAGATCTGGGGCTAGAGTCCATAGCAGTGTAGTAAAGACAGTCATATGCTTGGGCGGGCATACATATATATATACAGTAATATACGTGCGTGTGTATATCCCCAGAGAGCCCCCCACTTACATCAGGGTCCCCAGAGAGCCTCCTCTTTACATCAGAGTCCTCAGGGAGCCTCCCCTTACATCAGAGTCCTAGGAGAGCCTTCTCCTTACATCAGGGTCCTAAAGAGAGCCTTCCCCTTACATTAGGGTCCTAAAGAGAGCCTCCCCCTTACATCAGGGTCCTAAAGAGAGCCTTCCCCTTACATCAGGGTTTCCAGAGAGCCCTCCTTACATTAGGGTCCCCAGAAAGCCCCACCATTAAAATCAGGGCCTCCAGAGAGCTTCCCCCTTGCATCAGGGTCCCCAGAAAACCCTCCATTTCCTTAGCCTGAGTGTATTTTATATAAAGCAGCAGGTTACTTTTACGTGTCTATATATTTTTTTTATGATTTAATAATAGTTTTTTTGGAATACAAGTCCCCTTTACAGCTTATAGAAGGAAGATTTCACAAGAATAAGGTGTTTTGTGTTGAACTAACACTTTTAAAGGGCTGTCTGGAGGAAGGGGTTATATTTGTCTCCTAATATTTTGGGGGCAAATTAATTTCTCCTACCGCCGTGCATTTTAAAAGTGTCCCGGTATGAGTGCCAGCGCCGTATTGCAATGCTTCAATAGCCTGCAGCATTTATTTATTTTTTTGTCAGAAACTCAGGCTTCCAGGAATTGTGCTAGTCTAAGTTTTACCTGAATGACTAACACACCCAAGAAGAAAAAAAAAAAAAAACAAGCCCGTGCAACAAAAGAAATACGATTGTGATTGGCTTCAGAACTCATCGGATAATCTTAGGTCCTTCCAACCTTTACCCTCCCCCCAGCACAGTGCTGAAGCTCTATTGGTGTTTCGTATAGTCGCAGTATTTCCTGTTTTGCTGCTACATTGGGAAATTGTGAAAGCGTTCTCATTTCCTGGTTGTTGCTGTAGTCATATACAGGACGGAGAGTCACCATGTTCCTCCGTCGGCTCCAGCTCTTATTTAAAGAAAAGACGTCTACACTCCAGGTGAAGTCCCACTATGGACTCTCCCACACGGTAAGATCACGGAGACGTGACTCGGTAATGATTGTGAGTTTATCTGTAGGGTTGTGACCTGTTAGATTTTTTTTTTTTTTTTCTTTAAGCCCTTAGACTGCAGAAGAAAAATCTACATGTGTATGGGCAGATTCAGAGAAGGCCTTCATCAGGCCTTAAAAACTAGAGGAGGGGGCACTGAAGCAGAGAGAAGTACAGACCGGACCGAGTGGGTGTGGGACTCACAACTAGAGGAGAGTGGGGTGGAGAGGAGAGGGACAGGCTGTGTAGAAGTAGATGGAAGGAGACGAACGCTGAACAGAGTAGTGATGTCCAGTTCATGAATGAATCGTTCTTTTGAATCGATTCTTTTCAGTGAACTGGATGAATCGATTCTTTTCAGTGAACTGATTCGTTTGAAACACTCTGCACTCAGTACATAGCAGAGCAGCAGAGCTGGCAGTGGTAATATGATCCTAGAGTGAGAGAGCTCCGCCCCTCCCTGCAACCAATCAGCTGACTCAAAGCACAGCGACACTCAGGAACTGGATACAAACTTAAAACAAGAGCCAAGAGTACACAGTACACCGAGTTAAAGAATCGTACAAGTTACCGAGTTAAAGCGGGAGTCCACCGGGACTCCGCGTTTTTTTTTTTTTTAAAAGCCAGCAGCTACAAATACTGCAGCTGCTGGCTTTTAAAATAGTGACACTTACCTGTCCAGCGCGCCCGCGATGTCGGCACCCGAAGCCGATTGCTAGATCGACACTCGGGTGCTGCCGCCGCCATCTTGGGTATGGGAATCAGGAAATGGAGCCTTTCGGCTTCATTTCCCAGTTCCCTACTGCGCATGCGCGAGACGCGCTGCGCAATGAGGATGGTCCCCGCTGCCTCTGGGAGCTGTGTGTTTCCCAGCAGGCAGCGGGGGACTTGCTGAAGGGGGCGGGCGCTTGCGGAAAGGGGCGTAACGTACGCCC
Source organism: Lithobates pipiens (assembly GCF_037356315.1). NCBI lineage: Eukaryota > Metazoa > Chordata > Amphibia > Anura > Ranidae > Lithobates > Lithobates pipiens. Next base: position 57,949,915 of record NW_027507791.1, read on the forward strand.
CTTTCCGCAGAGAGCTAGCCCGGAAGTGGGTGCAGTTACCTGGATTATCCAGGTAACTGCACCCCCCTCCCCCCTGAAAGGTGCCGATTGTGGCGCCGGAGGGGGGAGGAATCCGATAAGCGGAAGGTCCATTTTAGGGTGGACCTCCGCTTTAAAGAATCGTACAAGTTACCGAGTTAAAGAATCGTACAAGTTACCAAGTTAAAGAATCGTATCAGTTTTTAGAACACAGTACACTGAAAGAACCACGAGTCCCCACCAGTAAAACAATACACTAAACCAGGGACCTGCAATTAGCGGCCCTCCAGCTGTTGCAAAACTACAAGTCCTATCATGCCTCTGCCTCTGGGTATCATGCTTGTGGTTGTCAGAGTCTTGCTATGCCTCATGGGAATTGTAGTTCTGCAACAGCTGGAGGTCCACTAATTGCATATCCCTGCACTAAACCAATGAGGTAGCAGCAGTGATCAGGTGGTACGGACAGCCTAAGGCCCTTTCACACTCATGCGACTTGTCCTGCGACTTGAGACTGCAAAGTCACATGACAAGTCACACCCCGTGATTTCCAACGAGTTCAGTTCATATCTGTGCGACTTCAAAGTAGTTTTTGTACTACTTTTGTCTGACTTTGATGCGACTTGTGGCAGAGACCTCAAGATTACACAGACATTGCTTCAAGTCATGGCAAAAATCATGGCAAAAGCACTTGACTTTCAAGTCGCACAAGTGTGAAAATAGCCTTAACGATTGGATTTTACTACCAGGGGTACTTCACCCATGGTAGTGGTAGTAAAATCTGATCATCATTCCTGCGCATGCGCTGTAAAGACTATGGGAAAATCTGATGGCTAGCAATGTTAACTGTGAAGTTGGCCCATCAGAATGCAGTTCACATGCACAAAAACCCACTTTTCATTTAGGCTCCATTTCCACTTGTGCAACTTGTCCTGCGACTTTGTACTCTATGATTTCCAATGAGTATTATTCGTATCTATGCGACTTCAAAGTAGTCCCTGCACTACTTTGGTCCCACTTTGATGCAACTTGAGATCCATAGACCTCCGGAATACACAGGCATTGCTTTAAAGTCGCATCAAAATTGCGGCAGAATTGTGCAACTTTCAGGCTGCGTTAGCCTGAAAAGCCAGAAAGTTGCACGATTCTGCCACGACTTGAAGCCATGCCTGTGTATTCTGGAGGTTTATGGACCTCAAGTCACATTACAATGGGACCAAAGTAGTGCAGGGACTACTCTGAAGTCGCTGTGACTTGAAGTCGCACAGATATGAATGGTACTCATTGGAAATCGGGTACTTCTTGTCATGCAACTTTGCAGTCCCAAGTCGCAGGACAAGTTGCACAAGTGGAAACAGAGCCTAAATGAAAAGCGCGGTTTGTGTGCATGTGAACTGCATTCTGGGGCAACTTCACAGGTAACATTGCTATCCATCAAATTTGCGGAAACCTAGGCTCAGGGCCGGTTCACACTGCAGCATAGTGCAAATCGCAGGCGATGTCCGTGCAATGTGATTTCAGCCATACAGATAGTATGGTTGAAATCGTATCGCATTCGGACTAAACTCGCACAGGACCCTTTTTTTGGTCCGCACCAGAATCGGACCGCATAGCACTCATGCGATCCGATTCATGTCCAAACTGACACTTCGCAGTGCGACATGCGAACTGAAATGGGGGTGCCATTAACATTGTATGACACTCCCCAGCAGTTCGCATGTGTCGTTGTGAACTGTTGTGCGAGTCTGGTGCGATGCAGGAACCCGTCGTGGAATCGCAGGGTTCCCGCATCGCACAAGTGTGAACCCAGCCTAACACAGCTGTTTGTGTATCACCAAAATGCATGACACTGAGCTAATCTGACAACAATGGAATAATTGTCAATTGACAACAATTGTGCTCTGCGCCCATGAATTAAATCAAAGTAAACATTACCAGGACCTGCCAACCTTCTGTGTGAATCAGTCTTCTGATTCTACTCATTTAAGAAGGTTGAATCAGAGCTTCGGTTCACTTGCTTGTCAGTAGACTCAGCAAGTGAACCGAAGAACCGAAGAATCGATTCATTGAATCGGCTCATTTCAGTGAGCAGTTCGAAATAAACCGATTCACTTTAAAGATCCGACTTCCCATCACTAGAACAGAGAAGAGGAAGAGCAGGTTGGGGGCTGGACGCATTTTTAGATCTGACAGTAAAAGGGGAGGAATTTCAGGGCGGAGCTGACAACAAAGAAACTTATTATGTGTCAGAGATATGATGTTCAGCACTTGAGGATTTAAAAAGCTCCTTCAGAACTTCTCCTGATCACTCCTGTTATCATACTTTACTATGCATAGATCTAAAATGGATCTCACCATCCCACCTCACTACTACATTCTGCTCGGTGAGTACATAGTAATAGACGATAGGAGATGTCAGTAAATTGCATAAAGAACTGTTACTTATTATTTTTATTTTTCATTTTTCATTTATAACAAAATGAAAAGTACAGGACATCAGTAGTATATTCTGCATGCTGTTATGATTAGGCATAACAAAGCGTGGCTACTAATAGAGCGGAATCAGTTATTTGCTGGTGTTGAGTAATGCCCTGTACACACGGTCGGACATTCCGATGAAAAAAAAAATCCGTCAGATGGATTCTGGCCCAACCTTGTCTTGCATACACACGGTCGCACAAAGTTGCCGGAAAATCCAAAGTTCCCGGAAAATCCGAATCGTTCAGAACGAGGTGACGTAAACCACGTACGACTGGACTATAAAGAGGGCAGTAGCCAATAGATTTCGTCTCGTAATTTATTCTGAGCATGCGCGCCACTTTGTCCGTCGGAATTCTCTATGCACGATCAGAATTGAAACGATCGGATTTCGTTGTCGGAAATTTTTTTAGATCCAGATCCCAAACTTTGTGTGTCGGAAATTCAGACGGAAAAAGTCAGATGGAGCCCACACAGGATCGGATTTTCTGACAACACGATCCGATCGCACATTTTCTGTCGGAAAGTCCAACCGTGTGTGCAGGGAACTAGGCTCAACGTACAATCAGCTTCTTTTGAGTTACCAAAACTACCCACCTAAACTATTCATTAAAACTTTATCCAATCAAGCAGGCTCTTGCATTGCATACTTGTTGGTAGATCTAAAGGATATGGTACAATCAGATTGTAACATGTGTGGTGAGCCACACTGCAAGAATGGATGTGGTAGGTGTGTTTTATAAGCATGTTATTTATTAAGGAAGGGAAAAGAGAGAGGAGAATTACAAGGTGGTTGAAGGCAGAACACATACTATTTCTATTACAATGGACAGTAGCTGTATAATACAATCTGTTTTATAGAACTGCAGTTCTATGTTCCAGTAGTAAAAGTTTGTCCATTGTGGGTCCAGGAGGGTAAAGTGAAAAAGTGAAATCACACAGCAACACATACTACATGTATTAGATACACATCTGCATAAGTCCGTCTTGCTACAGAGGGGTATTTAAGGTAAGAGTTGTGAATTTGTGGATCGATCTCCTACAATAACTCTTCTAGTCAATTGAGTAGATTGTATAAAATAAGAGGTACATGTGATAGTAAATGCACAATATATACAGTAAATGAATATTCATATTTTTAATGCTTTATAAGTTTTTTCTTATTTTTTTTGTATAACTATGTATCTGAATAAAACTAAACTGCAAAATGTTTTTCCAGCTCTGCTCTACAAAAACGTTGCTGCCAATCCTGAATTTACTGCGGTTTCCTCCGAGATTAGTTTGTGTGGATTTTCGTGTATAGAAGATGTTTTTTATGATCTTATAAAAGAGCCTGAAGAGCACCTTGTGTATGTGTCTTGTAATACCTGGATGCAACAGCGTTTCAGAAAAGGAATCGATGTGAATAGCAGCACTGGGTGTTGCAAAATCAAAAATGTACAGAAAAGTGACAGCGGAGTCTATGACTTGCTCGCCACTAAGGAAAGTGGACATCGAGTAAATGTTTTGCATAAGGAATGTAGAGTCATAGGTAAGTGCATTATTATCTTTTTCCTAATGCTCCATCTTCCATCTCGGCAGTAAGTTAAAGGGGCACAATACTTCAAGGGGCACAATACGTAAAGGGGCACAATACATAAAGGAGCACAATACATAAAGGGGCACAATACTTAAAGGGGCACAATACATAAAGGGGCACAATACTTAAAGGGGCACAACACATAAAGGGGAACAATACTTAAAGGGGCACAATACATAAAGGGGAACAATACTTAAAGGGGCACAATACATAAAGGGGCACAATACATAAAGGGGCACAATACATAAAGGGGAACAATACTTAAAGGGGCACAATACATAAAGGGGAACAATACTTAAAGGGGCACAATACATAAAGGGGCACAATACTTTAAGGGGCACAATACATAAAGGGGAACAATACTTAAAGGGGCACAATACGTAAAGGAGCACCATACTTGTATGCATTTTTTTTGCCTGTAGGATGCGTTTATATGAAACTAGTTCCGTTCTGGAAGACCTGGAGGCTAGTAAGCACTCTGCTGTGGAACTCTGCTGAATTGATTGCCCTATTATGCCCTGTGATGGCATGTCTGGCATCAAAAGCTAGATATGCAACTCTGAATCCAAAGGTCCACAATTCCAACAATCTTCCCTGTAGGATGAGGATTGGTCTCAACCCTACTAAATAGTTACTTTGGGGATAAGTAGAGGCAGTGGCGTAACGTGGGTTGTCAGCGCCCGGGGGAAGGCAAGTCATTTTCGCCCCCTAATGTGTGGACATTTAGCACTCCCTTTCCTTCCTACAATAGTACTGACCTGCCTGATTCCGACGCTGACCACTATGCTGACCTACCTGATTCCTACACTGACCACTACGCTGACCTACCTGATTCCTACACTGAGCCCTACACTGACCTACCTGATTTCTATACTGGCCACTATGCTGACTTACCTGATTCCTACACTGACCCCTACACTAACCTACCTGATTCCTATACTGACCCCTACACTAACCTACCTGATTCCTATACTGGCCACTACACTGACCACTACACTGACCACTACATTGACCATTACACTACACTGACCACTACACTGACCTACCTGTCCACTACCCTGACCACTACACTACCCTGACCACTACACTACACTGACCCCTACACTACACTGACCACTACACTGACCTACCTGTCCACTACACTGACCACTACACTACCCTGACCACTATGCTACACTGACCACTATACTACACTGACCACTACGCTGACCTACCTGATTCCTACACTGAGCCCTACACTGACCTACCTGATTTCTATACTGACCCCTACACTAACCTACCTGATTCCTATACTGGCCACTATGCTGACCTACCTGATTCCTACACTGACCCCTACACTGACTTACCTGATTCCTCTACTGACCCCTACACTAACCTACCTAATTCCTATACTGACCCCTATACTAACCTACCCGATTCCTATACTGACCCCTACACTAACCTACCTGATTCCTATACTGGCCACTACACTGACCACTACATTGACCATTACACTACACTGACCACTACACTGACCTACCTGTCCACTACCCTGACCACTACACTACCCTGACCACTATACTACCCTGACCACTATACTACACTGACCATTACACTACACTGACCTACCTGTCCACTACCCTGACCACTACACTACCCTGACCACTACACTACACTGACCCCTAAACTACACTGACCACTACACTGACCTACCTGTCCACTATCCTGACCACTACGCTACCCTGACCACTACGCTACCCTGACCACTATACTACACTGACCACTACACTACACTGACCACTACACTACACTGACCACTACACTACACTGACCATTACACTACACTGACCACTACACTGGATTACCTGTCCACTACCCTGACCACTACACTACACTGACCACTACATTACACTGACCACTACACTACATTGACCATTACACTACACTGGCCTACCTGTCCACTACCCTGACCACTACACTACCCTGACCACTACACTACACTGACCACTACACTACACTGACCATTACACTACACTGACCATTACACTGAGCATTACCAATGGTAGAGTTTTATTTAAAAAATTAAAAACAAAGTTTATACTCAAAAATGAGCACGTAAGAAAGGCTTGTCAAATGGTGAGTCTGCGTCTCTGGACACCTGCAACCCCGACTTGATGTCGAGGGGATCAGATGACATCCCAGACCATTACACTACACTGACCATTGCACTAGTTTTCTATTTAAGATACATTAATAGTTTAGTATATTCAGCATGAAATGGAGCTTAGTTATGTAGCATGAGGCTGTATATTCTGCAATATTTAAATTTTTGGTAAACTCATTCAATGAATCCAAGCTCTGCAAGCTGAGATAACATGCACTGCATTGATTCATTCACACAATGTCACAGTAACAATGAGATAAAATAAAGTTCAGGAATATTTGTTTATCCCATTGTTCTGCAAAATCTACTGTATGTACACTACAAACTGTATGACTGAATCAGTTCTGATATCGCTGTTTTACTAACCTGACAGCTTATTATTCTAAATAGAAAACCTTAATTTTGTTTGCAAATATTAAAGATTCTAACTACCAGCAAGAATGATTCCTTACAATTAAAGAGCACCTGTCATTTCAGATCCATCATGGCAGTGCCGGTTAGCGGGCATCCACTCACCCGCTGCCGCCATGTCCCTCACTTTGTTGTGTCACTGCTGCATCACCAGCCGCCCCATTAAAGTGAATGAGAATGTCAGTGAGTCAACAGCGGGTCAGAGGAGGAGCCGCTGCAGGACAGAGATGACAGTTGCTCTTCAAAAATGATGATTTAAATCGAGTGGATTTAAAATCCACCCTGATTATGATATCATTTATTGGCTCTTTGAGTAGATTGTGGAATACCTGTTGGCCATACCCAACATAAAGCATGAATGTTGACATCTTCACCACTTCTTTTATAGATCGAATCAGAAATGTTACCATCACTCCTGAAACATTGGGAGAGAACATATCTCTAAGTGTTCATTATGAAGGGGATTCACCAACCCACATTATCTGGAGTAAGAATGGAGAACTATGGCCCGAGGGTCATTTCCTAAGTGATGATAACAGCACTCTTACTCTTCCTGGAAGTGCTGCTGGAATATACACAGCGACTGTAATGAACCCTGTTAGTAACATGAGCGTGGAGTACACTATTCAATATACAGGTAAGAGTAGATACAGCACATGCTTTATATATTGTATGTTTTGTCCCGGTATCTGTTTTTCTTATGTGCCACCATGGTCACCATTACCATCTGGCTGTTGCCTATAGATCTCTTCCTTTACAAGTTTATTTTCCCATTTTGTTCCCTTTTGTTGTGTTCTATTTCTCACTCTTTGTCTTCCTCTTTTTCTTTGTGTCACCCCAGTAAAAGATATGTAGAGGCCACTTCTTGACTTCTGTTGCCATCTAAGGTATATCTACAGCCTGGCATTACCCACATTAAACCCTGAACCTCTCTTTTCAACCTTTACATCACATCCCACCATTATTTGTTTTCTTCTTATACCAATAAACAGATTTTTCTACTATGTTTTTTTACTGGGGCACCTGGAGAAATCTTCACTGCAGGGATGCCCGTCCTCTTCCTGGCTCTGAGACTCCAGTGCTGCAATGGTTGACAACCTCAGACAATAAAGCTGTAAAGATGGTCTGGCAAGGACCCCCTCCTCCTCCACCTCGTCCTCCTCCTCCTCCTCGGAGAAAAGTTCTTTCATTGCTTTCACTGCCTGTAACATAATCCATGAATTGGAGAGATTCTGACCAGTCACAGGATTCTCTCCTTCATTCACAGGCAGTGTAATCAATTAAAAAACTTTTTTAAATAAAGGTATAAAAGGAGGGAGGGGTCCCTGTCAGACCAGCCTAACTTCTGTTCTACCAGAAGCTGTACAGCATTGCAGTGCAGGAAGTTTTGAGCCAGGAAGAGGACGGGTCATCCCTGAAGTGGTGATTTCTTCAGGATCCAGCTGCCTGTACAGCATGGGATAGATATATTATAGGTAAATAATATGACTAAAGCTGTTGGAATTTTTTTTTTTTAAACTGCTGTCGCCATCTTCATGATTGCATCACAACTTGATGAATCACTAACTCAAAAAATGTGGGTATTGAGACATCTACTCATGCTTGTGCAGGGTTAGTAACTCACAAGGCAAGGATAAAGAGGACAGACCCTGCAGATTGAAGAAACAGTGACTTCCATCTTTGCATAGTTTTAGATTATCTTTAATTGTATGGAGTTTAATTTAGAGGCAGGTTTTCTTGATAGTGTGCGACCAACATTAAAGTTGATAGCTTAAACCTGGCAAACAGTCAAGAGAATGATGGGATACAGGGGACTTACAGAATACTCACCCATCTGGAATAATAAAAACTTGCAAGAACTTCTTACTATAGGGAAGAATAAGGATTGGGAGAGACACGGAATAAATTGGTTAGCTCAACTGTATGAGAGGAACATCTTAAAATCATTTATAGAGCTGAGACAAGAATATGGGATACCAAATAAGTCATTTTAGCCCTTGTACACACGGTCGGAGATTCCGGCGGAATGTGTCCTATCGGACCGTGTTGTCGGATAATCCGACTGTGTGTGGTATGCATCGGACTGATTCCGTCAGAATATCCATCGGACCCAATTTTCCAACTTGCTGGAAATATTTTCCGACCAACTGCTTCGATCGGACATACTCCGATCATGTGTAGAGAATTTTGATCGGACCAAGTGCCACGCATGCTCAGATCAAATTCCTACATCAAAGCTATTGGCTACTAGCCTGAACGTAGTCCCATCGTAACGAAATTACGTCATCACGTTCTGAATGATCTGATTTTTCGACAACTTAGTGCGACCGTGTGTATGCAACAGTTTCGGACAAGATCCGACGGACAAAATCCAATGGACAGAATCCGACGGATTTGGTTGTCGAAATGTCCTACCGTGTGTACAAGGGCTTACAGTTATTTACAGATCAGACATGCCTTGGGCAATCAGTTTAACAACTATACACCAGAATGGTGCGAGAGTCGCCTTCTCCAAAGAATAATTAAAGCAGATACTAATAAGGGCTTAATATCAGTAGTGTACTCGCAAATAATGGGTAAATGTAATGATAAGGAAAGGTCTTTTAAGAACAAAATAAGATGGGAAGAGGACGTTGGAGAAATTACAGCAGAGCAATGGGCAAGGATCTTAGAATTTGGACCGTTGGTGTCGGTCTCTCCCTCGCGAAAAGCATCCCACCTTTTTTTATTGCATAGAGCCTATTATACTCTTAAGAAAATGTACATGTTTGGCCGTCGTTCGGACGACAAGTGCCCTAGATGTACCAAGACGGGGGATCTCATACACATGTTTTGGAGATGCCCAAGGCTGTTTCGATATTGGACAGAGATATATTGAAAATAATTAATATTACGTTTAGGGTCGCGCCGCTTGAATTGGAACCTAGAGCACGCGTCTTGGGCAGGGGTCAAGTCCTGGGGAAAAAAGTGTGGGAACTCCCATCCAAGATCCACTCCCCCACCAAAAAAAAAAAAATGATACGCTCATATACATATATATTTCACAGAAAATACAGTGCAACATTTATTGTAAAGTGCAAGTTTACAAAAACAAAATAAGTTAACTTGTCAAACTAACAGAATAATCACCACAAGAACGAAGGGGGACAGCAAAACGGAGGGGGATATGGAGGAAAACTGGAGAGGGATAGCAGCAGAACGGAGGGGGGCAGTAGCAGAACGGAGGGGGGCAGTAGCAGAACGGAGGGGGGCAGTAGCAGAACGTAGGGGGACAGTAGCAGAACGGAGGGGGAGTGGGGGACACAGCAGCAGAATGGAAGGGGAGTGGGGGACACAGCAGCAGAACGGAAGGGGAGTGGGGGACACAGCAGCAGAACGGAGGGGGAGTGGGGGACACAGCAGCAGAATGGAAGGGGAGTGGGGGACACAGCAGCAGAACGGAGGGGGAGTGGGGGACACAGCAGCAGAACAGAGGGGGAGTGGGGGACACAGCAGCAGAACGGAGGGGGGGGTGGGGGACTGCAGCAGAAGGGAGGGGGAGTGCGGGACAGCAGCAGAAGGGAGGGGGAGTGGGAGACAGCAGCAGAACGGAGGGGAAGTGTGGGACAGCAGCAGAAGGGAAGGGAAGTGCGGGACAGCAGAAGAAGGGAGGGGGAGTGCGGGACAGCAGCAGAAGGGAGGGGGAGTGCGGGACAGCAGCAGAAGGGAGGGGGAGTGCGGGACAGCAGCAGAAGGGAGGGGGAGTGCGGGACAGCAGCAGAAGGGAGGGGGAGTGCGGGACAGCAGCAGAAGGGACGGGGAGTGGGGGACAGCAGCAGAAGGGACGGGGAGTGGGGGACAGCAGCAGAACGGAGGGGAAGTGCGGGACAGCAGCAGAACGGAGGGGAAGTGCGGGACAGCAGCAGAAGGGAAGGGAAGTGCGGGACAGCAGCAGAACGGAGGGGGAGTGGGGGAGACAGTGGCAGAACGAAGGGGGAGTGGGGGAGACAGCAGCAGAACGGAGGGGGAACATGCTCACTGTAACTAACAAAGTGTGTGTGACACACTAACCTGGAAGTTTGTCAATGACTGGCAGGCGGCAAACTCGAGGTAGACCTCTTGGGTGGGGGGACTTGGAGGCTCAGCTCAGGAGAGGAGAATTTGAACTGGAGAAGTCTGGCAGATCAGAGTTGGGCTGCACTGCTGGCAGTGTGCTAGAGCGGCTGTAGGAGTAGTCCGCAGTGGCCCCGGGACTGTCTGGCACTGACTGGGCAGTGGGCACAGGCTGGATCCTTACCAGCAGTAAGTGTGGCTCTGTCTGGTGTGGTGTCTGTGGCTGGCTGCTCTCTCTCGGAGGCGCTGCTCAGCCTTGCAACCAGCATAAGCAGAACACGGCTGCTAATGGGAACTGAGTTCCTGTTGTGGAAAAAGTACAGGAACTGCGTTCCCGCAGGACTTGAGCCCTGGTCTTGGGCTATATAAAAAAAGAAGTTGGGCCAACATGTACAATAATAGCGATAGCCTGATGCCTGTACCAGACAAGAAAATTAATTGCACAGAACTGGCAATCACGGAATCCCCTGACCCCGGAAGAATGGGTTAGAACCAGGGCTTTTTTTCCAGGAGGAACTTGTTGTAACTCAGTTCCACCACCTCTGGCTCAGACCCTTTGGTGCCTGCTCACCACAATCACTTGTAAACACAGAAGTCTGGTTTCTGTGTTTACAAGTGACAGCTCTGCTCTCTGTATGTAATGCAATCCTGGTATTTAATGCCCCTTAATGACCCTCCTACTGTTTTCGTGAAATTTGACTGAACACGCCCACTATTTGATGTGATTTGGATGGTGTGTGTAGGGGGAGGGGTTTGTGGGGTCGCGGTTAAGTTCCAGCACCTATTGTTTGAGAAAAAAAAGCTCTGGTTGGAGCCATTAATAAGTTAGTATGGATAGAAAAAGTAATCCTAACTAGACAAGGTAACTATTGCAAGTTTGTCAAGCTGTGGAAACCCTGGCTGCAAAGAACGAATGTCCCATTGTGAGTGACGGACCCAAAGCAGGATACAAAGACCATTGAGTAGTAACTGAGAGAAAATAAGTATATATTAAGTGCTGGAAATTTAAAAATTAGTGGATATATGGCAAACCGGCATCTTATATGGGGGGAGGGGAGGGATTGGATAGCAGAACATATAAAGATGCATACAATCATATCTGTTGTTAACTGTAAAAATGTAATCTTTTGTATGTTACTTTTTTTTATAATGCTTTTTTGAAAACAATAAAAATGACTTAAAGAGTAAAAGCTGTAAGGAATTTTTTTTTTTTAAAACTACTGTCTCCAAGGCTTTTTTCTTCATGCTTGCATCAAATCTTGATGAATCATTGACTTGAACAAAAGGTGTGTATTGAGACATCTACTCATGCTTGCTCAAGGTTAGTGATTTACAATGTGAGAACAAAGGCTGCAGATTGAAGAAACAACCGTGACTTCCATTTTTTGCATAGTTTTAGATTATCTTTAATTGTATGGAGTTTAATTTCCAAGTAATACACTTTCCAAATAACATTCACTACTTGTTGGAACAAATTTAAGTGATCCAAACACTGAAATGAACCATATATATATATATATATATATATATATATATATATATATATATATATATAATATATAATATATATACACATACTCTTTTATCATAATTCATGTGACATTTGGAATATTTCAATTCTTGTTTTACAGAAAAAGCAACAAACCATCAAGATTTGCCTACTATATATATTGTTGTTTTCCTTGCTGTAGCTGCTGTAGTTGGCTGTGTGATCTGGGTATGTATCTGCCGTCTTTAGACATATATTTTTTTTTCCAATAAAAGTTTTTATTGAGCAAATATAATGTCATAACAAATTAAGTAAAATATTCATTACATTTTCATAGGGCATCCTGCATTACAGCCTTTTTATTTTATTTTTGATTAAAATTCAAATACAGATAATAATACTTTTTCTGTTTATGTATACAGCCCTTATTTACAATTAAACTGTTATAACTATTGATAACTATTGTCTGCCCAACTAAGTTCGTCAGACAATCCGACAGACAGTCCGTTCAACTTTTGAATGAACGGACTTGACCACACACGATGAACAGACAGTCCGCTGAAAACTTGCACGATGACGTGTACAGCACGTACGACGGGACTAGAAAAACGACGTCCAATACACTGCAATGCAACCTTCGGCCGTGTAAATCCTTTCTGAGCATGCGCCATACTTAGTCCGTCCAACTTGCCTACACACGAGCGGACTGTCCGCTGAAACCAAGTTTGGACGGACAAAACCAAGTTTGGACGGACAAAATTACGGAAATTCCGAAAGACAAAGTCCGTCAGACTGTCCGCTGAAAAAGTCCGCTGAAGCCCACACACGAGCGGATTGTCCGCTGAAACACGGTTCAGCGGACTAAGTTGGGCAGACAATCCGCCCATGTGTACGCGGCCTTAGAGTATAAAGAGACTAAACCTAAATCATAAAAAATAAAATAGTAAGATAAAATAAATTAAAGGGGGGGGGGGCAGGGGGAGAAAAAGAGGGGTGAAGGGTGAATAAGGGAGGGTAGAGGGTTTTTAGTTTATTTACTTCTATTGTATATAGATGACTTTTATGTTAGTCAGACAGGTTTGAGAATGATCTACGTTAACTCTAATCGTGGAGTTTGAGTTAGGTAAATCTGGACATTGTTCCTATCTTGTGTAGTCAGCCATTCTGCATCTTGACAAAGGAGTTGGAGTTCTTGAAAATGAACCATGTTTTCCATAACTTGTGGAATTTGTCAGAGTTTTCTGACGCCATTGCCACAGCCTCCTCCATCTTGTAAAGTGAGTTAACTTCAGATAACCATTCTGTTATCGTGGATGCATGTGTTGATTTCCAATGTCTTGGGATAATTGTTTTCGCTGCGTTTAGCATGTGGCAAACCACCGTTTTTTTTTTATTTGTACCTGCTTAGTGAGTAATTGGATATATGTAGCAAACAGCACTCAGGTGTGAATTTCAGCTCAGTTTCGGTTATGGCATGAATCTGAGTGCAGACCTCATCCCAGAAACCACACAGAAGTGGGTAATCCCACCAGAAATGCAACATGGTGCCTTTGTCAGTGCCACATCTCCAGCAGACATCTGTTGCGTCTGGGTACCATGCATGCAACCTGGCTGGGGTAAAGTACCAGTTCGTCAATACCTTATAGGAAGTTTCTTGAGTACCAGTACTGATGGAACATTTGTGTGCAAGGGTAAATACATTGGCCTACTGTTCGTCTGTGAAGGACTTTTTGAGGGCTGTTTCCCATTCTTTCTTATGCCTGTCTGGTTGTTCGTAGCCAGTTGTACATCACAGAGGTTGTCTTACTCACAGATTCCCCTGTGATGCACAACTGCTTGAACCAAGTCTGCTCTCTCAGAAATTGTTGTCTATTGGCAGGGCAGTGGACATAATCATGTAATGGCTTGTACTGCCAATGGGTAAAGTGTTTCGCCTGTAGTTCTGACTTTAATTTGTCAAAAGTCTTAAGTTTGCCCTTGTCTATGCCATGGGTAACAGTCGTGGGAGTATCATCTTCTCTGTGTGGGAAGGACACCGTGGTGTGATCTAATGCAATTTCTGTGTTATGGATTAGTGGCATCAGGGGACCAGGAGTGGAGGCAATGTTATATTGTTGTGACACCGTGTGAAAGATTTATAATGTTGGGCTGATTGTGGGATGTAGTGCTATGTTGGAAGGACGTGCCTCTTTGGTGACCCATGGTAAGAACCTTAGGGGAATCTCAGTCTGTAGGCTTTCTATTCCCACCCAGTCTTTGGAGGAGGCATGACAATTCCAATCAAAAATTCGTATCAGATGTGTCGCATAGTAATAGTGTTTAAAGTGTGGTAGGTTAATACCCCCCTCTGTTTTTTGGTTAGTTAGGGTCAGCATGCTAATGCGTGATTTCTTCCCAGCCCAGATGAAGTCTCTCAATGTCCTGTTCAGTAGGGAGAAGATCTTTTTAGGTAGTCTGATGGGCAAAGTATGAAAAAGGTATAACACCCTGGGCAAAACTGTCATCTCTACTGCCGCCGCCCTCCCAAATCAAGATAATGGCTTGAGATTCCAGAGTTGTAAGTCGCAGGTTGTGTAGAATGGGTGTAAAGACTATCTAGTTCTGGTGTAAGCCATATCTCTAAGTATTTGAGCTTGAGATCTACCCATTTGAAGGGACAATTGGATTTGGCATCTTGGAGTTTCCTGGGGTTTAGGGAGATGTTAAGTGCTTCTGACTTTTCATCATTTATCTTGAAGTTGGACATAATTGGTCACGATTAATAAAACAACAAATTTTTGGTCCAAGAAATCCTCCTCCTCCTGTTCCTGGACTGGACAAATCAATAACTCCAAGGCCAATAATAAAACACATTATCTCCTCCGATTCCGCAACTTGTCTGGTTGACGAACAGCCGTTCAGAAACAAACTGAAAAGTGCTAAATCAAAAGCTCGAACTGAAAAGCGCTAAATGAAAAGCGCGAATCAACACTCACCAAACTTCTACTAACACGATTTTAGCAGAAGGAGCCCAAAGGGTGGCGCTAAAGACCTGAAAAACCATGTTTGTTGGCCGACAATTCCTTGTTTGTATGCAAGACAAAATCCAGGCACACACCTTCGAACAAAAATCTGAGGTTTTGTCTGCGAAAAATCCAATCGTGTGTCGGCTTTATTATTCCTTTCTTTTTTTTACCAGCCTTTGTGGGAATATGATTTCTGATTGATAAAACTGTCACCGTAACACAAGAGATGGGTTAAACCACACAGAATCGAGGAGCAGGTTACCCAGGTGCTGCTTCCCTTGGGGGGTCTGGGGTGAGCAGAATCCAGTGTGATAAACTTTATAGATTGACTTTCACATACAATATGCAACACAAACTAATACCCTTACGCATAAAGTAAATTTGAAGTAGAAAACATTTCACGAATAGAAAATAAAATGTTTGAATAAATCTGGAAACAATTCTCAGGAATAGGTTTTTGCTAACTGACCCCAATTTGTCCGCCTTTCCTTTTTTTTATTGGCTCTGTATAAACACAAATGCTGTCATGTGACATCTTATATACAGTATATTCATTGTTTATAGCAAAAATTTACACTAGCAGTATGCTAAGATGTAATGAATTTATATTTATTGTATTCTACTGTAAGCTGTAATTCTGATTTCAAATTTTTCTTTACTAATTTTTTTTTTATTTTTTTTTATTTTATCTCTTCCTAGTTGAGGAAACGCTATAAAAAGAGAGGAGAAAATGTTGTTATATGAGACACAGATCCTGGACTTTTGGTTAGAGAGTGAAAGACTTGAAGGTCACCGTACTCCTCTGTTGACTATGAATGGTGCTCCACCTACAGCCCTTTGGCCACAGCCAGCAGTCAGTGTTTGCCCTTCCTGGGTGCCTTCTCAGAATTGATTGATATATGCCGTTAAAGTGAAGAGAATGTCCATCCCATTTTTTCTTTTTTATGTGTGTATTTTTTTTTTAACTGATAAATGGATATGGATATTGCTGTATAAAATATCAAAGATGACACCGGTAATTTTAAGGAGGATTTATAGAACACACTTTTTTTAGCTTTAAATAAAATGCCCCAAAATATATTTATTTTATTTGTAAAATCTTTGCTATATGTTATACTGGAAACATAATTTTAGTGTCAACCGGAGAAAATTGCAGTTGTTGGAATTGATGATATTGATGATATCTGTGGAGCTTTGATATGAACTAAAATATGCCTTCTGGAAAAGCAAGTTACAAATGGATCTGTATTAAGGCAGATAAAGATTGTAAGAACTGGACAAATGCCTGAGATTTTATTATTTATTTATTACAGGTATTTACAGTGCCATAAAAAAGTATTTATACCCCTTGAAATTTTCCACATTTTGTCATGTTTCAACCAAAAATGTAAATTTATTTTGTTGGGATTTTATGTGATAGACTAATACAACTTGGCACATAATTGTGAACTAGATGGAAAATGATAAATGGTTTTCAGATTTTTTTACAAATAAAAATGTGAAAAGTGTGGCGTACATTTGTATTCCATCCCCCTGAGTCAATACTTTGTAGAACCTCCTTTCACTGCAATTACAGGTGCAAGTCTTTTTGGGGATGTCTCTACCAGCTTTGCACATCTAAAGAGTGAAACATTTTTGCCCATTCTTTGCAAAATAGCTCAAGCTCTGCCAGATTGGATGGAGAGCATCTTTGAACAGCAATTTTCAAGTCTTGCCACAGATTCTCATTTGGATTCAGGTCTGGACTTTGGCTGGGCCATTCTAACACATGAATATGCTTTTATCTGAGCCATTCCATTGTATCTCTGACTATGTTTAGGGTCGGTGTCACTCTGGAAGGTGAACTTCTACCCCAGTCTCAAGCCTTTTGCAGACTCTAATGCCGTGTACACACGACCGGACTTTTCAACATCAAAAGTCTGACGGAATGATTCCGGCAGACCATTCGAACGTGTGTGGGCTGCAGCGGACTTTTGATTTGCAAAAGTCTGACAGACTTTAGAAATGGAACATGTTTCAAATTTTTCCCGACAGAACTCCGCCGGACCCAGTTCCTACTGAGAAATTCGCTCGTGTGTGTGCTAGTCCGACGGACAAAAACCGACGCTAGGGCAGCTATTGGCTACTGGCTATGAACTTCCTTATTCTAGTCCAGTCGTACGTCATCACGTTCGAATCCGTCGGACTTTGGTGTGATTGTGTGTGGCCAAGTCCGTTCATTCGGAAAGTCCGTCAGAACTCTGTCAGAACTCCGTCAGAACTCAGTCGAAAGTCTGTCAGACTTAGTCCCTCAAAGTCTGGTCGTGTGTACGCGGCATAACAGGTTTTCTTCTTAAGCCTCATACACACTATCAGTTTTTCTGCTGAGTTTTTCCTTCAGATTTAGCATATAAATTGGAACTCCTAAGGTTTGACCTCATATTATATGGCTTTGGTAAATCTGAAGGAAAAACCCAGCAGAAAAACTGATAGTGTGTATGGGGCATAAGATTGTAATAGGTTATGTATCGTGGAAAAATCCGCGCTACCCCCAGTCAATATAAAAAATGATAAATAATAGCTATATAAAAATATGTGACAGCTGAATATATATTATAGTGCTGCAATCTAAACAAAAAACTGAATATTCAGTTTAGGAGTGTGTGTAAAAATGAGAATAGATGCGCTACTAAATGCCTAGTGCAATTTACATAATATCTGTGCTACACCTGTGCTTAAAAGCCAAAAGTGCACTACTAAATAAAATAGGTATGCTGCTACATGCACAATGAAACAAATTAACTGATTGTGAGCAAGAGTTTAGATAAAAAAAACAAAAAATAACGAAACAAAAATGATACAAAAATAGATAAGCATGCATGAACTGTTCTAATCAAAAAACAAACTGTTCTACTCAGAAAAAAGTCCATGAAAGTGAAATGGATATTTTGATGATAGGCAACTCCTACCCTCATATTGATTAGT
Source organism: Lithobates pipiens (assembly GCF_037356315.1). NCBI lineage: Eukaryota > Metazoa > Chordata > Amphibia > Anura > Ranidae > Lithobates > Lithobates pipiens. Next base: position 57,968,091 of record NW_027507791.1, read on the forward strand.
GGTTCCAAATTAATAATAACTACTGCAGTAGGGAACAGACACAGCATCTTTCCAAATAACCGTTCTCCTTTATTATGACGCATTTGAAGGTTTTTATACACATGATTACGTAGGTATCACATTAATATTACAATTGTACGTTTATGGTAACAAGGGGCATTACATAGGCAGGCTAATTCTAATCAGGACTCGAAAGAATGCAAAACATGTACTGAAAACATTGTTAGTGCCGTGTGCACAGTGAGGGCATCGTGCAATACATATAAAATAGAATACAATTATATACAGAACCTACAAATTTCCATTACAAAAGGTACAATTCAAGTCCATTGACAATAATTCTTAGCCCTTGTACACACGGTCGGACATTCCGACTGAAAATGTCCGATCAGACCATGTTGTCGGATAATCCGACTGTGTGTGGGCTCCATCGGACTGTTTCCGTCAGAATATCCGACAGATACATTTTTAGAGCTGGGCTGTAAAACTTTCCGACGACATGATTCGATCGGACTTCGTCCGATCATGTGTACAGAATTCTGATCGGACAAAGTGCCACGCATGCTCAGATCAAATTCCTAGACCAAAGCTGGCTACTACCCTGAACGTAGTCCCGTCGTAACAAAATAACGTCATCACGTTCTGAACGATCGGATTTTCCAACAGCTTTGTCCAACCGTATGTATGCAACACAAGTTTCGGACAAAAACTCAGACGGATTTTGTTGTCGGAATGTCCGACAGTGTGTACAAGGGCTTAGAGAGATTCCCAAATAGGATGATTTCTTCACAGTAAGGCCCCATTCACACCTGAGCTTTTTATAGCTTGAAGCCTGAAGCTACAAAACGCTGGAGGGGAAAAACTGTATTATTCTCAATGGAGATGGTTCACATCTCCAATCCAAGTCGCCTGAAGCCGAACGCCTGAAGCTCAAACAAGTTCTGGACCCTTTTTAGACGCTCGAATCTGGCAGATTTGGGCGTTTTTCTTCTTTTTACATTGGTGACGTTTTGCCCTGCACAAAATCGTGGAAAAACATGGTAAAAAACACTGCCAAATCGTGGTAAAAAACGCTGCAAAATCGTGGTAAAATCGAGCGATTTTCTGCCTTAAAACGCTATGCTCAGGTGTGAATGGGGCCTTACACTCCTCAAATAACAGCCGAAGGATAATAAAAAGCCAGATGGCCTCTTACCAGAAAAGTCGGATCTCTATTATGGAGATCTGATACGCACAGAGCAGGAGAGATCCCTCAGGCTGACACGCCAAGGACATCCATCTGGATCCATTCCTCCACTAATAGGACCGGCCTGCGGTGCACTCCGTAGGACCCACGTTTTATGGGTAGGGCAGTTTCAATAGGAGGAAAAAAGAGGGCTTCATAGCATAATATGTTTAAAATCGAAGTTTGTTTATTCAAAACCACGGCATAGCACTGCACCACAGAACTTTTAAAACTTTAAAACATGAAACAGCAAAGGAAGCTAGGACTGGACTTCTCACCTCAAATTGGACTGGAAAAACTTTCCAATCCCATGTCAGTGTCCATGGAGCAGGAAGAAACCCATCCTCCCAGCAGGTGATATAATTAACCACTGCTGCATGAGGACATGCATACATACACATATTGAGGGAAATTTAGACAAGAGGAAATTAACATTTCAACATGTCTTTTAAGTGTGGGAGGAACCCAGAGTACCCGGAGAAAACCCATGCAAGCACAGGAAGAACATGCAAACTCCATACTGGCGTTATTGGGCTCATCAGGACATGGAGCATGCTTGCTGGGGAGAGGATCACTTTTAGTCATCCTGTGTAACCATCTGTTCAAAACCTCAACTCTGAGCCTGGAACAGGAATGGACATTTATGACCTCTGTTGGAAGACATCTTTAACCATGGATCAAGGATGCAATTCACTGAGACCCAACTGAGGCTGTGTCCCAGAGTTAGACGAAAAGCCATGGTGTGTAGTTGAGGAGAATGAATGAATGATTATGTGTTTTTTCCTAGAGAGGACCCCTCTATCTCCCTGTCACCTTGACACTTTTCCATTTCTGTATATATATATATATATTTGTAACCATAAAGTATGTATATCTATATTTATAATTAGAATCTATGTATATCCATTTTGTAAATAAACCCAACCCTTATTTTAAGATCCAGTTGGCCATCATTAGAATCGAGGCAACCCAAACAAAGCACATTCTACAAGAGTACAATTTACATGTGAGTAGGTACAGTATAACTATCCATACACATGTGGATTTCTCTCAGTCAGTCCATATCCAGTTCACTTCTAGTCCAAATTACAAGATAGATTTCAATATCAATCTCCGATGAAGATTCACTTTAGGACCCCTGAAACGCATTTCCTGCCCTGACTTTTATTGGAGTAAAGACGTATCTTGTACCTTTTAGCAGTAGCGTGGTACCTCAATTTACAGGAATGTTAGTGGCCTTGCTGTCTACGTTTTCTATATTTTTGGGCTTAGTAGCTCTGAATAAGCCTGCTGCCAGTTGATTCAGAACACTTAGCTTTGATATATGTTAAAGGGCAGTTTTTCAGAAATGGTTCAAGCCAGAGGGTTCATAATATGGCTAACCAATTAATATTTCAAAAGCAGGTCAGCTACGATAACCTACATATCCTTATGATCACACGTTTTTTTTAAATGTTCTACCTACTGAGAAAGCCTGCATGCACACCCAAGCCAAACATGTTTATGGTGAGTGTGGAATGTTTTTAGGCATTTTTAGGTGTTTTTCAGACGTATTAAAGTAATTTTTGCATTGTGTATCAAACCTTAGGAGTTGGTTTCTTGGGCTGGGCAAGAGGAAGAGAGCAGTTTTATAGGAGGAAAGGCATTCTTCAGGTATAAAAACGTGTATATCATGTATTTACAGGCACTCCCATTGAAGTCTACAGCACCAAATCCACCCAAATACGTTACAAAAAGGTTATGTAATTTTTTTATGAGTGAAGGGCATAGACCAGGGATATGCAATCAGCAGACCTCCAGCTGTTGCAAAACTACAAGTCCCATCATGCCTCTGGCTCTGGGTTTCATGATTGTGGCTATCGGAGTCTTGCTATGTCTCATGGGACTTGTAGTTCTGCAACAGCTGGAGGTCCGCTAATTGCATATCTCTGGCATAGACCATTGGTGTATTTTGGTTTTGTGCTGCCCTAGGCAAGACTAAAACAGGATGCCCCTCTAGTTGGTTGATGTCCCTTAATTCCAATAAATGTTCCCACTTAGTTTTGGAAGTGTCCCTCCAGTCTTTGTAATTCTGTCTTCAGGCCACATCCATTAATCCCCTTTGCGGCAAAGCCTGTATCTCTCAATGTATATTAAGACCCTAGTAATCAAACCCTCCAGCCTTCCATGTGGCATATCTTCAGACCCTATTAATCAACCATTCCAGACTTCGATGTGGCATATCTTCAGACCCTTTTAATCAGCCCCTCCAGCCTCCATGTGTCATTGTATCCTCAGACCCCATTAGTCAGTCTCTCCAGCCTCCCATGGGGCATATTTTAGACTCTAGTAATAGGTGGCAGCAGATGCGGTGGGCCCCAGGAGGAGATGGGCTCCACGTGGCTCCGCTGGCATCCACAGGGGACACTTACTGGATCATCATCCCTACCGGATTTTCTGCAATAGGAGGGGAAGGGTGGTGTCTGTGCACCAAGGAGGGGTGATCACTGGATCCCAGGGTTGCCCTTGTCCGCCTGCCATTTCATAGGTATAGACGGAGTTCCATTGTTAGTCTTCCCCATTTCCAAGTCCAACGTCACTGATCTTTCAGCCTGTGTCGTCCCCCTGAAAAATGCCCCCCAAGACAAACGCCTTGTTTGCCTCATGGTAGATATACCCCTGCCATAGTGCAAGTGTGAACATTGACAGTTAGAATGGGATTCTGCATAGTCAGGTGTAGTAAGGCATAGTCAGGTATAGGGAAACAAGCAAAAAAGAAAAACAAATGCTTGAGTGTGAATGGAATCTAATATTATAGAAGCAATACCTCCCTATCTGGGTTCCTAGCTGCTCCCAACTATCCAACAGCCAATACCAAGCCTGCTTGTCCTTAATTTTGGATTTTTCATTTCTATCTCTATAGCGAAGATGAAATTCTACTTGGTGTAACAAGAGAAGGAAAAGTTGCCTACAGAGATTAGAAAATATTTTATTAACCATAGAACTCTCCATATTTCAGGGCACCTGGCCATAACCCTAATAGACGTTCCTTGGCATAGCCTGATGAGAGCAAAATGGATTGGATATATTCAGTCAATGATTATTGTTTAACCTGTGACAAGGACATTAGCAGGAACTTTTTGCTTCCTTCTCCACATACAATATATAACATGTAAGTTACACTGTATATAACATGAAAGTCTGCCAGACTTGCAGCCACATCTTAGTATAGTTGTAGCACCCTCTAGGTTGCTAGAAGTGATGTATCTAGGTTTTTGGTAGAGTAGGTAAATTTAGGCCAGGCCTGTTTGCTTTGATCTGGGCTGGGAATGGCTCAGGGTAGTGTTGGGTGACTCACAGGTAGCCTCACCAGGACCTCCCACTTCTTTCCAGAATGTTCCAGTGTTTTCTGGAAAGAAAGGTGAGAGTGGAGGTGGAGCTGCCTGGGGTGTCCTGGGGAGACCTGACCAATCCCCAATCTGGGTTGGCAGGGGGTAGGCCTCCTTAAATACCCAGGGTCAGGGTCAGCTAGGGAGGAGTTGTTTGGGTGGAAGCTGGAGATGCAGTGCTAGGCTGTTGGTGGCCTTGGGCAGTGCAGGGAGGAGTCTGGAGAGGGGGGGGTGACCTTGGGCCTGGGCTCGGATGCAGACGGAACTCTCTGAGAACACGTGGAGGTGTCCTGGATTGGTGGCACAGGAGCAAGCAGAGGATAGCAGGAGAGAGCCCTGCAGGGCAAGTCTTCAGGGAGGAACAACAGGTCGCAAGCCAGCAGGGCTGGTGAGTGAAGCACAGTTGAGAGGACTGGGAGAGAATAGTCCGGGATGGGGGCAGAACCAGAAGAGAGGACTGTGGAAATTTGGGCAGTGGAGAGAGGCAGCTGCAGTCATCAGGGCTGGCAGGGCCTGAAGATGTGGTACTGGGCTCAGTAGCCATGTGGACAGCTAGCACTAAAGCCTACCATATTTTCACTACATTAAAGGGGCCCGCAATCTCTGCCTGCAAAGGGCATTCACCTTAGGTCTGGATGAGTCAGTTTGGGCCTAAAAATCAGTGCTAGCTGGTCCTGGGCATGTAAGCAAGTGAAGTGCTGGAGGTATTGAGGAGAAATAGCCTGCAAGCAAGTGTTGTGCTGGAGTGAAGACTGGAGTGTATATGCACACGTCCCATGTAAATGTTCTGCAATCAGGTGGGCATCCCATATACCCTTAACCCATCCAAGTTAATTCCCCTCAATAAAAATACAAAACAAAAAGTGCATGGACTGGTTTCTGTAAGAGTGACCGGAAATTGTGTGCCTTGCTGGTTGACAGGTGGACTACAACACTCAGCAGCCCCTACGGGGGTACCGCTGCATAGGCACTGTACTATTGGGGGATTGCTATTTATTACTATCTGGGCCAAAAAAGGGAGGCCCGGAATGGCTGGACTGCAAGGGAAGTAAAGAAGGGCCGGGCATGACAGTGCTGGAAAAGGTGGAGTGAGAAAGGGTTAAAAGGTTGAGAAAGAAGTTAGGTGGGCAGAGGAAAAGAGAGCTGGAAAAGAAGGAGGAGGAGCCAGATAAAAGGGTGGAGGGGCGGAGCAGAGAGCAGTGCGGAGAAGAAGACAGAGAGAGGAGGCAGTTTTTCCACTGCTCCTCAGCTATGGTGGACATCAAGATGATTTTGGCAGAGTTGAGGGAAGGCTGAAGAGAGGGGACCGGAATGGCTGCGGAGGCATGTAGGAGAGCTGGTGGACACGGCGGGAGAAGACCCTGGGAATGGTGAGCGGATGCAGCGCGCGCGAAGGTTGTGGCCTCCGGCGCGTTTTTCTCCTGGGCCTGCTGCTCGGCCACCTCGTATCATGCAGAGCCCAAGGGAGGACCGATCGATCCCCCCGGCGAAGAGGACACAGCGGGACATCACAAGCCTGAGGCGGTCAACACGCCGCCGGCCTGTGTCGGGGGCGGGGCCACAGGCACACATGGCGCTGGCTCCCTTCCGGTGGGGATAGACAGAAGGGAGAAGGGGGCAGCATTGGCAGGGCCCAGCAGCGCTGGAGGGATGGCTGAGAGGGATGGAGCAGCAATGGAGAAGATGTCCAGAGGAAGGATGGGAGCAGCGCAGCCCCTGAAGGGACGGGGACCGCCTGCAGGATGTTCAGCAGAAAAGACAGGAAGGGGCACCCGGACATCCGCTTCTCCAGGGGCTGGCAGGTCTGGTGTAAACTGCCAGGCTGCCATGGAGTTCTCAGCCGGAGGGGTGGTGGCACTGTTGGGGACAGTGGCATCGGCCTCCGGGGTCTCTTCTCCCGGGGGGCTTACACCCCCCTACCTCGGACCAGGATGCAAGGTCGGAAGGGGAGGTCTCTGATGAGGAAGAACCACAGGTGCTAGCGAGGGAGGTCACCGGTCTGGCTGTGGGGAGAGTTCCTGGACAGCCAGGTGAGTCGCAGGATTCCATTTCGCTGACTAATGCTTTGCAGGGTTTGTTGGGGGTGGTTCAGGCGGGCACGAGGGGGTCGGTGATGCCTGGATAAGGGGGTGGCAGGGGACCGGCCGACGACGGGGAAGGCCCCTGCCGTGACGGAGCCTGCTACACAGATGCAGGACTTGCTCGAGGGACTGCGGGCGTTGGTGGGGAGGTTCGAGCAGGGGCAAGGGCAGCCGAGTCAGGTCGCCCCGTGGTCAGCTCCTGCAGTTGGGCTGCACTGCGGGGGTTCCCGGGGGCCACAGGGGGAGCGACAACCTTGGAGCCTTCCGCGCCAATTCCGGCGGGGGAAGGGGGGTTGCAGTGGCGGTAGTGGACAAGGGGGCCAAGGAGGCTGCCGTAAGGTCGGACATTGTTAGGCTGGCCAACGCAGCGCGATGTGAAGTGTACGTGTGCTTCGAGGGTCCGCTGGGAGCACACTTGAAGCAGGAGGTGCGTGAGAAGATTGCCAAAGGTGAGTATGTGGAGATCTTCTCGCTTCTCCCATTGGAGAAGTTTAACTTGGATAGGGTGACGCCCGACGATTCCAAGAAGGAGGACGAGGAAATGCGGCGGTATCGGTTGATACCGCGCACTTTTTCAAATTGGTTGCAGGCATTCGCTATTTTGGCGAGCGTCATAGGAGAGAAGAACTCTGAGCACAGCTCGGCATTATTCTGTTATGTGGACGCGATTGGGGAGGCCCATAGAGTGTACGGGGGGGGGGTCATGTGGCTCCGGTATGATGAGCAATTCAGGCAGCACAAGGTGGTGTGACCTGAATTGCGCTGGGATCACAAGGACATCAGCCTCTGGATGAGGCTTATGCAGTCGGCGCAGGCCCTGCCTCAGTTTCTTCGGGGGGGGGGGGCTGGGAGTACGCCTGCCTCAGGACTGCCGGCCGTAAAAAAATGGGGGGTATGCTGGCAATTTAATGAAGGCGCCTGCAAGTTTGGGGGAGTGTACAAGGTTATGCATGAGTGCTCCGGGTGTGGGGGGGCGCACATGCTGTCCAGATGTTTCAGGAAGGGGAAGCGGGCTGGAGACTCTGCTCAGAAAAGGGAGGACCTCAGTGATACTGGAAAGGATGCTCCCTTTTCTAAGTAAATATCCGGACAGGGAAGTGGCTCGTTTGCTGGCGGTGGGGTTTCGGGACTCTACAGGGTATGGTGCATTCTTTAAAGCGGTAGTAAACCCGCATTTTTTTTTTTTTTTTTTTTTAAACCTGCAAAGCAAAAGGCATAATGAGCTAGTATGCACCGCATACTAGCTCATTATGAAATACTTACCTTAGAACGAGGCCCCGACATCTCGCCCGATCCACGCCGAGGAAGCCGACATGCTCCCTCGGCGTCTCTTCCGGGTATCGCGGCTCCGGCGCTGTGAGTGGCCGGAGCCGCGATATCGTCACTCCCGCGCATGCGCGCGGGAGATTTAAATCCGGCCGGACGAGCGCTGCCGGATTTTCGCGGAGAGAACCCCCTTGTGCGCATGCGCCGCTGCAGTCAGCGGCGCATACCGAGGGGAATATCTCCTAAACCGTACAGGTTTAGGAGATATTTTTTTTACCTACAGGTAAGCCTTATTATAGGCTTTCCTGTAGGTAAAAGTTAAAAAAGTGGGTTTACTTCCACTTTAAGGGCAGATGGAGTGCAGGGCATTGGCCACAGTCTTGGGGGGCAGCGGGTTTTCTGGGAAATCTGGTTCTGCTGGAACTTTTTTCCGGTAGTCCTGGCTTTGGAGCTCTGGGGGGAAGAGTGCAGGAATTTGAAATTACACATCAATTGCGACAACATGGGTGTTGTACAGGTTGTTAACCGCATGTCGGCTTCTTCACCTCCGGTCATACGGCTGATGCGGCAGTTAGTGTTTTGGTGTTTACAGTTAAACATTTTCATTTATGCTGTGCACATCCCGGGGGTGGATAATGCATTGGTTGACTCCCTGTCTCGTTTTCAGTGGGACAAGTTCAGGCAGCTGGCACCGGGCGTGGAGGCGGCGGGGGTCCCTTGCCCGAACTGGATTTGGAAGCTGCCATTGAAATCGCCGCGGGATGGATCCAGCAGTTGGTATGTGCGTCCACGTGGTCGGCTTACTCTAAGGTTTGGACGGAGCGGTCAGGACTAGTTCGCGAAGCAGGGGTAAGTGATCGGGTACCCGATAGGCGTGTGCTTGTGCACTACTTCGTGGCCAGGAATATCGAGAAGGGGGTGTTGGTGTCCGCCATTGACCATGGAGGCTGCCCGGTGTGGATTGGATGAGGCGGCCATCCATTGGATCGGCAGATGGGAATCTCGTCGATTTGGTGCTTATGTAAGGCCACAGTTGGCAGTGGATTAGGTTCGGTTTAAAAAAAAAAGAAGGTAACACATAACAAACGAAGGGGGGGGGGGATTCCTTTGTTTGTAGGGGACAAATGTTGTGGTGCTCGTTGCCTGCTGGAGTTATGCTTTTGGTCTTTTCTTTTCAGATGGAGGTATGGCACGCCTCGCCTGGATCGTAGGGCACTCCTACGTGTGTTGGGGTGCCAGGAGAGGAGACCAAAGACCAAATGGCAGGCAACTTGGTATTTCTAGGAGTGAGGCTTGTTTGAGGTGGTTGGGGATCCCTGGGATGAAGTGGGAAAGAGAATTGGGAGAGGTGGAAAGATACGCTGGAAGGGACAGGCCCCCGATATTCTAGTGGTGCACGCGGGTGGGAACGACTTCGGAGTCCGGAAGGTCAGGGACCTGATCGTGGACATAAAGTCCGATTTCATGAGACTACGGTTCCTGTTTCCGGGCACTATTCTGGTCTGGTCGGACATCGTGGCCAGGATGGTATGGAGGTATTAGGGTCAACAAAGTGGTGGGGAGGTTTGTGGTTCAGAATGGTGGGATCGTCATTCAGCATCGGAAGATCGAATGTAACGTGGGACTGTACTTGAGGAAGGATGGGGTGCACCTCTCAGATGTTGGGATTGACCTGTGGTCCTTGGGGTTAAAGGATGGCATTCAGAAGGCCTTGCGGGTGTGGGGTTGCCCTCAAGGTTGAGGGAATTCACCCTTTCGGGCTGTGGCGGTGTTTGTCTGGTGGTCTTTGACGGTTGGCGGTAAATCAAAGGTCATCTGAAAGGGGTGGGGGCCCATCGCTAGTATGGGTCCCTCCGGTGTATTCCAGAACGTTGGATGGAATACTGTTATGGTTATCACTGCCGGAAGTTGTCTCCGAGCGGTCACAGCTGGAGGCCTGGTTAAGTTAAAACGGGTACCGCAGTGAGTCACTGTCAGAGATCACCAGACCAGGCATGTTATTTATATGCTATTTGTTTGTTATCCCCTTCCTACCGAGCGTACGCAGATGTGGGTACTCGGCTTTCCCAGGGGTATACCGGGATGATGCCCACACCTGCAGGCATCATCCCGGTACCGTTTTTTACAGCGGGCGATTGGCTATCCAGCCATAACAACCAAAGCGGCTAAAAGCCGCTCGGCTGTTATGCCGGAGGAGCAGGAGGGGACGTCCCCCCCTCCCGCCACTGTTACCGGTGCTCCTGTTCAATCGGGAGCACCGATTCACGATCGGATGCCTACGGCCGCTGGGGATGAACTGGAACAAAGCTGTAATCGGCTTCGTTCCAGTCTCCTAATAGTAAACACGGAAGCAACGTCATGACGTCACTTCCCGTTTACTCGGCTGCCAATGGCGCCGGTTTTAAAAAAATATACAGTATTCAGAATCGCCGTTTTCGGCGATCTGAATACTTTGAAGTGTAAAGGAGGGATCGGGGGTCTTTGAGACCCCCGATCCCTCCATAAAGAGTACCTGTCACCACCTATTACTGTCACAAGGGATGTTTACATTCCTTGTGACAGCAATAAAAGTGATCAAATTATTATTTTTTTTAAAAACAATTTATTCATTTTAAAATAAAAAAATAAAAAAACGCATATGGAAGTCGCGCCCGCATATGTAAACGGTGTTCTAATCACACATGTGAGGTATCGCTGCGATCGTCAGAGCGAGAGCAATAAGACCTCCTCTGTAGCACTAACCTGGTAACCGTAAAAAAAAATTTAAGCGTCACTTTTTTTTTAGGTACCGTACTTTGCCCTCATTCCACGAGTGCGTGCAATTATAAAGTGTGACATGTTTGGTATCTATTTACTCAGTGTAACATTATCTTTCACATTATGCAAAAAAAATTGGGTTCATTTTACTGTTTCGTTTTTTTACAATTCATGAAAGTGTCCCTTTTCCCAAAAAGTTGCGTTTAAAACACCACTGCGCAAATACCGTGTGGCATAAAACATTGCAACAATCGCCGTTTTATTCTCTAGAGTCTCTGCTAAAAAATATATATATATATATATATATATATATATATATATATATATATAAAATGTTTGGGGGTTCCAAGTAATTTTCTAGCAAAAAATATGGATTTTAACTTGTAAACACCAAATGCCAAAAATAGGCTTAGTCATGAAAGGGTTAAACTTGATGGTTGTATACGGTTATATATATAGTTATTTATATATAGATATATATATATATATATTTTGATTGGAGTGTTTTGAGTTATGTTAATAAAGGCTGTTATGGCCATTTTACTCCAAAGTAAGGTGTGGTCTCATCTTTCAGGGTTAAGGTTGAGGGGGCTGGAGTGGAATGGATAACAGGGTGAGAGTAATGCCTCGTACACACGATCAAACAATCCGGTGGAAAAGTCCGGCGGACATTTCCGCCGTGTGTGGGCTCCGGCGGACTTTCTTTACCCAAAAGTCCGGCGGACTAGGAAAGTATTTTTGCACTCCAATCTGTCCGCCGGACTCACATTTCGGCAGACAGTACGGCCGTGTGTGTGCCAGTCCGCCGTACTTTTGAAATGAACGTACTTTTCCCGCCCGGAGAAAAGTCCGCTCATTTTGAGCACGTCTCCAGGTAGCCCGTCACCTGGTATGGACTTAAAGCATCCTCTGGGACTGTGACATCATAATGGGCGGGGACATCATACGGTGATGTCCCTATATAAGTCGCCGCGCGCCGCATCCCCATCATTGTGAGCAGAGACAGCGACGAGGCAATATCTGAAGAACAGAAGATGGCGACAGAAGACCGGGCCACTGCCTTTAAATGAGCTAGAAGAAGGTGCGGTGGCCTGGCAAGAAGAACCGAAGAGGGGGACAAGACCCCCGAAGTCGGAAGAAGAGGGCGGCGACGAAGACGAAAGCCGGGCTCCTCCGCTAGTAAAAGAGCTAGCAGAAGATAGCGGAAGAGTCCGGCGAGAAGACCCCCGAAGACGGAAGACCCCCAGAGCTGTGCAATAAACTATTTTAACCCTTGTGTGTTGTGTTTTTTTTTTTTTTCTTTTTTTTCACAGGTGAATAGGTAGGGGTACATTGTACCCCATACTCATTCACATAGGGTGGGGGGCCGGGATCCGGGGGCCCCCTTATTAAAGGGGGCTCCCGGATTCCGATAAGCCCCCGCCCGCAGACCCCGACAACCAACGGCCAGGGTTGTCGGGAAGAGGCCCTTGTCCTCATCAACATGGGGACAAGGTGCTTTGGGGTGGGGGGTGCGCGCCCCCCCTTCCCCAAGGCACCCCCCCATGTTGAGGGCACGTGGCCTGGTACGGCTCAGGGGTGCTCGCTCGTCCCCACCCCCTTTTCTGGCCGGCTGGGTAGCGTGCTCGGATAAGGGTCTGATATGGACCTGGGGGGGCACGTAGCTCGTTCGAAAAGTCCGGCGGAAAGTCCGCCAGACTAAGTCCGCCGGATAGTCTGCTACGTGTGTACGCGGCATAAGGGGACCTTTAGACTACACTGGTGTCACGATCACTCTGGCGTTTCGGCCATACACAGGAGACTTACCCGTAGAAACCTGTCGTGGAGAACCCGTCGTTTCCCCTTGACGCGCGCTAAAGCGAACGAACGCACTCGCGTCAACATGAACGAGCGCACGCACGCACGTGGGGTCACGAAAGGGCGCACGTCTACTCGCGGGGGCGCGCTGACCCGTCGTACGACCGTTTTGGCGCCCTAAGGTCTTCTTAAGGCACTTGCTCCCTTCCATCCGTGCTGTCCAGTCTACAGCGTGTCCGTGACCTTGCTTCCTGTACCTGTACCTGTTACCTTGGTTCCTGATACCCGGCTTGTTCCTTGACCCTGATCCGTTGCTGCCTGCCTACGACCTCTGCTTGTCTGACCACGTCTCTGCCTCATCCTCTTGTACCTTGCTGATCGATTCCTGTTGACCCGGCCTGCACCTGACTCTGCTGTTCCTGCTTACCTGTTGGGGTTCCTGTGTTTCCTGACGTCCACCTGCCTGCCAGTCTACCCACTTGTGCCTCCCTGCTACAGTCAAGTACCATCAGCTCTACCTACTCGCTGTCGGTGCCCTGCTGCTTATCTGGACCGGTCTTAATCCGCCAGGCACTTGTACCCCCTGAACTTTTGAATACCTGTCTCCATCTCCAGGGGTTCATTAGCCAGGGGATACGAGGGGCCGCTCCCTGCATTCCAGGCTCAACTACTAGGTACGTGACAGTACTGGACAGCCATGTCCGAGCCTGCGCAGGGAGCCTCCCCCATGGACGAGCTCTGCCACCACCTGTCCGGCCTTACTCAGGCAGTTAAGAGTTTACAGGAAGGCTACGGTAGACTGGAGGAACAAGTCCAGGCGCTATCCGCTTCTGCACCAGTTGCTCCAGGGGCCCATGCTCCACCCGTCAGTCGTGATGTTGCCACCCGAACCCAGGGTCCCAACTCCGGAACGATTCGCGGGAGACCGGAACAAGTTCAGGGCCTTCCGCAACTCCTGCGAACTTTATTTCGCCCTGCAACCTAGGACCTTCTCCCTTGAGGCGACGAAGGTGGGATTTGTCATCTCTCTGCTAACAGATGAACCCCAGGCCTGGGCACACCGTCTGTTGGAACGAAAGGACCCATCCTTAGACTCCATGAATACCTTCTTCCAGGCAATGTCCAGACTTTATGAGGATCCCCAACTCGCTGCAACCGCAGAAGCAGCCTTACATGCCCTGCAACAAGGTCGCAGGCCTGTGGAGGACTACGTCTCAGAGTTCCGACGATGGAGCGCAGACACAGACTGGAACAACGCGGCCCTGCGGTATCAGTTCCGCATGGGCCTCTCCGAGGCTCTGAAGGATGAGTTGGCACGTGTGGGTGTCCCTGAGACTCTGGAAGCCCTGATAGACACCTCTGTCCAAATTGACAGGCGTTTGAGGGAGCGCCGCCAAGAACGTTCTTCCACAACTACTCGTCCGATCTGGATGCTACCACGGGTGCCTAGTCACCCAACTCCTCCTGTTCCAGTCGCATCCACATTGGACACCCCGGAACCCATGCAGCTGGGGCTACTCCGCCCATCTCTGACTCCAGAAGAACGTCAACGTCGCCGGGTCAACAACCTCTGTCTGTATTGCGGAGAACCAGGGCACTTTGTTCGCTCTTGCCCAGCTAAGATGCGTAAGTGCCTCCTTGTTCCACCTGTTCCCTCACCTGTGTTGTCTGATAACACCTCTCATCTGGCTGTTCCTGTTCTTTTACAGCTTCCAGGAAGGACTGTTTCAACCCACGCAGTTATTGACTCCGGGGCATGCAGTGGCTTTGTAGACTCGTCCTTCGCCCGAAAGAACAGGATTCCCCTTAGACCGAGAGAGAAGGGGCCCTCGGTATACCTGGCTGACGGGTCTACCTTGGGATCAAGACCCGTGACCCAGGAGACTAGCCCCCTATCCGCTGTCATCGCCGGAACTCACCAAGAACTCCTTTGCCTAGACGTCATCCAGTCTCCTCTGTTCCCCATCATTCTAGGTATACCTTGGTTGAAGGCACACAACCCACGCATTGATTGGGCCACTGGAATAATTGAATTCCCCTCGGACTACTGTCTCCAGCATTGCTGCCCGACTCCCAACGGGGACTCCTCGGCCCTTCTCTGTCTGGAATCGGATGATGAAACCCGACAAGCTGTACCTAAGGAATACCATGCTTTTCTAGATGTCTTCAGTAAGAAGGGGGCAGAGACTCTTCCTCCCCATAGGCCATATGATTGCCCTATAGAACTGCTCCCGGGGGCAGAAATCCCCTTTCGGAAGAATCTTTCCTCTATCCGAGTCTGAACTGAGTACCCTGAAGTCCTACTTGGATGATAACCTTGAAAAAGGATTTATCCGACCCTCTACCTCCCCAGCTGGCGCTGGGATTTTCTTCGTGGAAAAGAAAGACCACTCCCTGCGCCCATGTGTGGACTATCGGGCTCTAAACAAGATCACCATTAAAAATCGCTACCCCCTGCCGTTAGTACCTGAACTTTTTCAGAGACTGGGTTCCGCTAAGTTGTTCACAAAGCTGGATCTTCGGGGTGCCTACAACCTCGTCCATATTAGAAAGGGTGATGAATGGAAAACAGCCTTCCGTACCCGCTTCGGGCACTACGAATACTTAGTGATGCCATTCGGGTTGTGTAATGCCCCAGCCACGTTCCAGCATTTTGTCAATGACATTTTTAGAGATTATCTTGATTTGTTTGTAATTATTTACCTGGATGACATCTTAATCTTTTCCTCCACTCTAGCCATCCACCGGGAACATGTTAAGAAGGTTCTGACCCGTCTCCGCCTTCACGGTTTGTACGCCAAGCCCGAAAAATGTGTTTTCGAACAGGAGAGTATTCAGTTCCTCGGCCTGGTCATCTCGGTTAGAGGGGTAGAGATAGATCCCCAGAAGATCTCCGCAATCCAGGACTGGCCTGCCCCCTCCGATAGGAAGGGAGTTCAGCGATTTGTGGGCTTCGCTAACTTCTATCGTAAGTTCATAAAGGGATTCTCTTCTATTATCGCCCCCATTACCGGGCTGACTAAGCAGGGCCAAAGGTTCCGTTGGACCCCCGAAGCACAAGAGGCCTTCAAGACCCTGAAGGATTTGTTTGTCTCGGCTTCGGTCCTGAAGCACCCCGATCCCGCTCTACCGTATACCCTCGAAGTTGACGCTTCAGAAATAGCAGTCGGAGCGATACTTTCCCAGAGGCAGGGACCCAAGTCCTTACTCCATCCGGTTGCTTTCTTCTCTCACAAATTGTCAGAGGCTGAAAGAAATTACGACGTTGGTGATCGTGAGCTATTAGCAATTAAGTCTGCACTCGAGGAGTGGCGCTACCTGCTGGAGGGGGCTATCCATCCAATCCTGGTCTATACCGACCACAAAAACTTGGAATATTTAAAGACAGCTAAGAGATTGAAGCCTCGTCAGGCCAGGTGGGCACTCTTTTTCTCAAGATTTGTATTCCACATCACTTACCGTCCCGGATCCAAGAATACTAAGCCAGACGCTTTATCCCGCATGTTTAGTCAGCCGGAAAACTTGCCACCTACCGATACCATCCTTTCTGCTGGGAACTTTCTTCTACTCCAGGGAGATGTGGTGTCTCAGGTCAAGCGGGCCTCCATAGGCGCTACACCTCCACCCGGTGCCCCGTTGTCCTCCAACGATGACCTTCTGTGGCATGGGAACAGGATCTTTGTCCCCCAGGCAGTTCGGACCCTGGTTCTGGCCTCCTGTCATGACCATCCTCTGGCTGGCCACTTTGGGGTATTCAAAACCCTGGAATTACTCAGGCGTACATTCTGGTGGCCACGGATGAAGGACGACTGCAAGAGGTATGTACAGGCCTGTGCCACCTGTATTCGGAGTAAGGGCGACAAGTCAAGAGCCTGGGGTCTACTAAGACCGCTACCTGTTCCTGATAGACCATGGAGGATGATCTCCATGGATTTTATCGTCGAACTCCCCCCTTCGGAAAACCATTCAACGATCTTTGTCGTAGTCGACAGACTCACTAAGATGGCTCACTTCTTGCCCATGAAGGGCACCCCCTCAGCCGCAGAGACAGCTAACGCCTTTGTTAAAGAAATTGTGAGACTTCATGGCATTCCCGCCAACATCACATCTGATAGGGGGGTGCAGTTCACCTCAAGATTTTGGAGGGCGCTCTGTGGAACTCTGAAGATCGATCTTTGCATGTCCTCAGCCTACCACCCGCAGACCAACGGTCAGACCGAGAGGACGAATCAGACACTGGAACAGTACCTTCACTGTTTTTCGTCCTTCTCCCAAGACGACTGGGTCTCTCTGTTACCGATGGCTGAGTTCGCTTACAATAACACAATCCACTCGGCCACCAAGCAGTCCCCTTTTTATGCGAACTTTGGGTTCCATCCGTTGTTTTTGTCTGGCAGTCTTCCCGAGTGTTCGGTACCAGCGGTTCAGAAGAAACTTAACTTCTTTGAAGAAAATAACAAGCTCTTACAAGAAACCCTGGCCAAGTCACAGGAGCATAACAAGGAAGTCTTCGACAGAAGGAGAAGAGGGGAGCTGGATCTTAAGGTTGGGGATCGGGTCTGGTTGTCCACCTTGAATCTTAGACTGTCCTGTCCCTCCAAGAAGTTGGGCCCGAAATTCGTGGGTCCCTTCCCGATCAAGAGGAAATTAAATGACGTGGCGTTTGAACTCAAACTTCCTGAATCTTTCCGAATTCATCCAATGTTCCATGTATCGCTTCTCAAACCCGCAGTCGCGGACCCCTTCGCTGACAGGACCTCCAGTCCCCCGGAACCCGTGTTGGTCAATGGGGAGATTGAGTTTGAAATCGAGGCCATTCTGGACTGTAGGAAGAGAAAGAACCAGGTCCAATTCTTAGTCAAGTGGAAGGGGTACGGACCTGAGGAGAACTCCTGGGAGCCAGAAGCTAACATCCATGCCAAGAGACTCATCCGTGCCTTCAAGAATTCCCACCCGAATAAGTTGGCTCGGTTGGGCATCCGGAGGCTGCCCCTTGGGGGGGGGCAATGTCACGATCACTCTGGCGTTTCGGCCGTACACAGGAGACTTACCCGTAGAAACCTGTCGTGGAGAACCCGTCGTTTCCCCTTGACGCGCGCTAAAGCGAACGAACGCACTCGCGTCAACATGAACGAGTGCACGCACGCACGTGGGGTCACGAACGGGCGCACGTCTACTCGCGGGGGCGCGCTGACCCGTCGTACGACCGTTTTGGCGCCCTAAGGTCTTCTTAAGGCACTTGCTCCCTTCCATCCGTGCTGTCCAGTCTACAGCGTGTCCGTGACCTTGCTTCCTGTACCTGTACCTGTTACCTTGGTTCCTGATACCCGGCTTGTTCCTTGACCCTGATCCGTTGCTGCCTGCCTACGACCTCTGCTTGTCTGACCACATCTCTGCCTCATCCTCTTGTACCTTGCTGATCGATTCCTGCTGACCCGGCCTGCACCTGACTCTGCTGTTCCTGCTTACCTGTTGGGGTTCCTGTGTTTCCTGACGTCCACCTGCCTGCCAGTCTACCCACTTGTGCCTGCCTGCTACAGTCAAGTACCATCAGCTCTACCTACTCGCTGTCGGTGCCCTACTGCTTATCCGGACCGGTCTTAATCCGCCAGGCACTTGTGCCCCCTGAACTTTTGAATACCTGTCTCCATCTCCAGGGGTTCATTAGCCAGGGGATACGAGGGGCCGCTCCCTGCATTTCAGGCTCAACTACTAGGTACATGACAACTGGTCATGTATTTTCGCTAGCTGATAAGGCTGAAAAGTTTACTAACCTTTATGAAAGTAACAGGAAGGAAGTTTCAACTTTTCTCTTGCAGCTTACTGTATCTCAACAAACCACATCCCTGGAAATCCCCGGATTTTGCTGCTACTTTTCTCTGTCACTGAAAACATTTTTGGCAGAACAAAGACAGCAAATTATCTGATGTGAATGACAATTATTTAGCAGATCAGCAGACAGTTGGTAATAGTTTGCAGATCGCAATAAAAAGACATTCATTCTTCTCACTATTTGTGGACTCTCCTGTTTTCATTGGTTCTTTTCTAAATGTGTGCCGAGAATACCAAAAATACAATTAAAAATATAAAAGTTTCAATAAAGATTGAATTAAATTGTAAGCATTCTTTAAAAGAAGAATTGAAGTGTACTGTATGTAATACCTAACAAAGAACTTCCTCTTATTGCTCCTTCTTTTTCTGTTAAAGAGGTATCAAAGCCAAAAACAAAAATGGAGTATATTGCAGTGAAGCTAAAATCTGATTTAAAAACAAATTCTATTAATGTAAGTATTAATGTAAGTCTCCAAATGTCTTTCTTTTGCTTTTGTGATCTGACTTTTTGTTAAGGGGTAGCTACGTTCATTCTCCACGGTCCCACTGTATGTAGGAATGTAGTGACCCTTTCTTGCTCACTCCCGAGATGGACTATGCCTAGCATAGCATCAGGGGTCGCAGGGGTTGCAATTGCAACCTGGCCCCATGCTCCGGGGGGGGGGGCTCTTGCAGCCTCCCTGATTTACACCTGCACAGGAGGGGTGGCATATACATAAACCGATCCCCTTCATTTTCTTGCTGCAGTCGCTGAAATCCTGGTTCTCCTCTTCTCCCTCTTGCTTACATTCAGTACCCGCAGGAGAAAAATAGTGGGGATCGGTTGGTGTATATGCTGCCCCTCCAGACTGGGTTACTTTCTGCCCTGCAGCGCTGCCAGCTCCCCCTTTCATCTGCCGGCTGCTGCAGGGGATGTGTCATATTGGATGGGGGGGGGGGGAAGGGGCCGGTAAATATGCCGTTTACCAGTCCCTTCCTTTTCTGAAAGAACACAGGGAATGATCAGTACCAATTACTCACTGTGTCCACTCATAACTGAAGCATAGTAAACTGAGTTAGCTATGCTTTCGTTTGTGAATGAATGGGAAGCTCTGTACAGAGCTATTCTTTCCCATTCATTCTGTGTAGCTGAGGCTGCAGAGAAAGAGATTGAGGACTGAGGCCAAATCTTTTTTTCTCTGTCTCAAAAGTGAGTCGTTGGACATCTGTTTAGACCCCTGATATTTCACCAAAGCCCACCAACAGGGCCGATAAAAAACTGTAAGAAATAATAAAAAATAAAATAGTAAAATTTTTTAATAAAAAATAAAATAACAAAAATTAAAAAAAACGACTGACACCGTCCACTGCCCATCTGACACCATCCACTGCTCTACTGACACCGTACACTACTCTACTGACACCATCCACTGCTCTACTGACACCATCCACTACTCTACTGACACCATCCACTATTCTACTGACACTGTCCACTCCTCTACTGACACCGTCCACTGCTCTACTGACACCATCCACTCCTCTACTGACACCATCCACTGCTCTACTGACACCATCCACTACTCTACTGACACCATCCACTCCTCTATTGACACCGTCCACTCCTCTACTGACACCATCCACTCCTCTACTGACACCATCCACTCCTCTACTGACACCATCCACTGCTCTACTGATACCATCCACTACTCTACTGTCACCATCCACTCCTCTACTGACACCATCCACTGCTCTACTGACACCATCCACTACTCTACTGTCACCATCCACTCCTCTACTGACACCATCCACTGCTCTACTGACACCATCCACTACTCTACTGACACCATCCACTGCTCTACTGACACCATCCACTGCTCCACTGACACCAGTATGTATGTAAATTATTGTGTCTTGTGAGCTGCTCTGGGTCAACTAGCTCCCAACACCCTAACACAGTGATGGCGAATCTTGGCACCCCAGATGTTTTGGAACTACATTTCCCATGATGCTCCACTACACTACAGAGTGCAAGAGCATCATGGGAAATGTAGTTCCAAAACATCTCGGGTGCCAAAGTTCAGCATCACTGCTCTAACACACTCTCATATACACTCACCAACCACTTTATTAGGTACATCTGTTCAATTGCTTGGTAACACAAATTGCTAATCAACCAATCACATGGTAGCAACTCAGTGCATTTAGGCATCTAGATGTGGTGAAGACAACTTGCTGAAGTTCAAACCGAGCATCAGAATGGAGAAGAAAGGGGATTTAAGTGACTTTGAACATGGCATGGTTATTGGTGCCAGACGGGCTGGCCTGAGTATTTCAAAAACTGCTGATCTACTGGGATTTTCAGGCACAACCATCTCAGGTGTTTACAGAGAACAGTCTGAAAAAGAGAAAATATCCAGTGAGCGGGTAGTTGTGTGGAGGAAAATGCCTTGTTGAGGTCAGAGGAAAATGGGCAGACTCGTTGGAGATGATAGAAAGGCAACAGTAAGTCAAATAACCACTCGCTACAACCAAGGTATGCAGAATACCATCTCTGAATGCACAACACATTGAACCTTGAAGCAGATGGGCTACAGCATCAGAAGACCACACTGGGTGCCGCTCTTGTCAGCTAAGAACAGGAAACTGAGGCTACAATTCGCACAGGATCACCAAAATTGGGCAATAGAAGATTGGAAGAAATGTTGCCTGGTCTGATGAGTCTCGATTTCAGCTGCGACATTCAGATGGTGGAGTCAGAATTTGGTGTAAACAACATGAAAGCATGGATCCATCTTGCCTTGTATCAACGCTTCAGGCTGGTGGTGGTGTAATGATGTGGGGGATTTTTTCTTGGTACACTCTGGGCCCCTTAGTACCAATTGAACATTGTTTAAACGCCACGGCCTACCTGAGTATTGTTGCTGACCATGTCCATCCCGTTATGACTACAGTGTACCCATCTACTGATGGCTCCTTCCACTATGTCACAAAGCTCCAATCATCTCACCACTGGACAATGAGGTCACTGTACTCCAATGGCCTCCACACTCACCAGATCTCATCCAATGGCCTTCACACTCACCAGATCTCATCCAATGGCCTCCACACTCACCAGATCTCATCCAATGGCCTCCACACTCACCAGATCTCATCCAATGGCCTTCACACTCACCAGATCTCATCCAATGGCCTCCACACTCACCAGATCTCATCCAATAGAGCACCTTTGCTATTTGGTGGAACGGGAGATTACCATCATGGATGTGCAGCAAATTTGCAGCAACTGTGTGACGCTATCATGTCACTATGGACCAACAACTCTGAGGAATGTTTCCAACACCTTGTTGCATCTATGTCACCAAGAATGAAGGCAGTTCTGAAGGCAAAACGGGGTAAAACTCGGCACTAGTAAGGTGTGCCTAATAAAGTGGCCGATGAGTGTAAATGTGTACCAATACTCAATAACCAAAATATGGTGCAGACGTTATGAGATGCTCGCAGTTTGGCATTAACAGAGATAAACCACTTGCCTATAATACGCCAGCGTCATCCAATAAGCCCCGCCCCCATGCATGTCATATGATTACATCTTCAACAGTTACAAAAGGAGGATAAGTAGGAATGATTGATTCAAAGCGCTATTTGACCATACATGTGTGTAGAGTCAATTGTTTAAGGTGAGAGCAATTCTTGACGTTTCAATACATGAAATAATGAAAGCAAACAAGCACACAAAGACTTTTTATTATTGAAGCACAAGGGAACCCAAGGACTTTTTTATTTTTATTATTTGTTTTAGCTCTGCGCCATATTTTGGTT
This sequence comes from Lithobates pipiens, assembly GCF_037356315.1. Lineage (NCBI taxonomy): Eukaryota > Metazoa > Chordata > Amphibia > Anura > Ranidae > Lithobates > Lithobates pipiens. The sequence goes on from NW_027507791.1 coordinate 57,990,215, forward strand.
AATAAGTATATATGTGCCTTATCTAGGCTGCTACTACAGGGAGATCAATCAATCTGCCAAGCCCCAGTGCTAAACAGATGCAATTTTGCAGAGTAACCACAGGAGGTCGCTAATTTGCCACTGCATTCAGGGAAAGGCTGAGTTTTACCATAAATTTCTTATAAACAGTTTTGCGTAGATTCGATTTTTGCCGCTTTGCAAAAAAGCTACATAATTTAAAATGTACCAATATTTGTTTGTAAACTAAGAACTGTTTATGTGTACGGTTTTAAGGTGTGTGTTCATTTAATTCCATTTACTTAAATTTTTACTTTTTCAAAGGATTATGGTTATTTCAGTACAGTTGCTGCATATTACAATGGAGATTTTCATTAATTCATTGTAGAATTATCCTATCAATTTATTGGTGGTTTTCTTTAATTAAAAATTGTGTGTGTGTGTATGAGGTGTTCTATCTCTTCCTATCCTAAATAAGCCATTTTCTGATCTCCTGGTGAAAGACATTGCTCTATCTCCATCTTTCTATCTGTATATGTATCTAATAGTAGTATGAGCCTTTATGTCTTCTTTTGAGAATGTATACGGCTGTAGATTTCATGGTTTCTGCTGGCGCAGGGAGGAGTATGAATTGTCATACACCAAGGACTTCTGCAGTGAAATCCAGTGGCGGCTGGTGCTTAATAATTTTTTTTGGGGGGGCGCAAACAAAAAAAAAAAACATCAATTGCAGCCACTGTGCCATCAAACGCAGCTAGTGCTACTGTGCCCATGAATTGGCGCAACTGTGCCTATCAAACGCAGCCACTGTGCCCATCAAGCGCAGCCACTGTGCCCATCAAGCGCTGCCACTGTACCATCAAACGCAGCTACTGTACCCATCAATTGCTGCCAGTGTGCCCATCAAATGCTGCCAGTGTGCCCATCAACTGCCACTACTGTGTCCCATCAAATGCTGCCAGTGTACCCATCAATTGCCGATACTGTGCCACATCAAATGCTGCCAGTGTGCCCATTAATTGCCGCTACTTTGCCCCATCAAATGCTGCCAGTGTGTATCGCCCGGCTCTTACCTGTTTCAGCCAATCAGGTGACAGGTAACAGACCCGTGCACCTGATTGGCTGAGAGGCGGTTCAGTGTTAGCAAAGTGAATTCCTTCGCTTTTCTAACACACAGCTGAGTGAACAGCGAACGCACAGCATTGCGTCCGCTGTTCACCTTTTTGGGCGTCTATTAGAGCCTGCGGCTATAATCAGGAGCTTCCAAAAAACACCCCCACCACCTTAATTCAGGTGCCAGTGCCAGAAAAGGGGCCAGATACCTGAATAGGGGGTGTCAGCGGTGACCATAGATAGATTCATGCAATGCATGAATCTATTTATGGTGATAAAGCGGTGCCAGGACAGAGGGGGCGGCAGTCCTGTGCCTTTTATGCCACTGCTGGAATCACACCAACAAGGAACAGAAGAAGAGAGCAGTCTACTTCTAGTTCCTTCTTGCGGATCCCCTTTAAAAGTTAAAATTAAGAAAAAATTGTGTAATTACTACTGTTGGATTCCATGTCCCCTGCTGAGTTCTGTGGTTCCTCTTACCAGCTGCTATGTCATTTAGGAAAGAGTAATTATATAGCGGATGGACGGAGGAACCACAACACCTAACAGGGGACATCCTATCCAACACTCCTGGAAGAGTGACTGTGTTTTATATTTCCTACTAAGTTCCAGAGTCATGTAAGAGGAACGGGGTGTTACCAGTAGTTCTCTGGTCAATTGCTCGAAATGTCTTTTTGTCTGGTAGCATCAATTTTGAAGGGGAACCACAAGGAAGCAGTAAAAGTAGACTGTACTTTTTTGCTGCTCTGTGTTGGTGTGATTTCTCTGTAGAAATCCTTGGTGCAGTGGCGCTGCTAGGGGGTGGCTTTTGGGGCTATAGCCCCGAATCTGGGGCCCATAGCCCCGAGTCTGAGGCCCATAGACCTTAGTCTCTGCAGGGGTCCCCAAGTGGGGGGGCTCTCTGGGGACCCTGATGCAAGGGGGAGGCTCTCTAGGGACCCTGATGCAAGGGGGAGGCTCTCTAGGGACCCTAATGTAAGGGGGCTCTCTGAGGACCCTGATGTAAGGAGGGGGCTCTCTGGGGACCCTGATGTAAATTGGGGGGCTCTCTGGGGACCCTGATGTAAGTGGGGGGCTCTCTGAATGGCGCCCTGTGAAATCAGTGAACAAACATAATGGAAGCTGCCCCTTTAAGCCCTTGTACACACGGCCGGACATTCCGACAACAAAATCCGTCGGATTTTGTCCGAAACTTGTGTTGCATACACACGGTTGGACAAAATTGTCGGAAAATCCGATCGTACGTAACGTGATGACGTTATTTCGTAACAACGGGACTACGTTCAGGCTAGTAGCCAATAGCTTTGGTCTAGGGATTTGATCTGAGCATGTGTGGCACTTTGTCTGATTGGAATTCTCTACAAATGATCGGACAAAGTCCGATCGGATCATGTTGTCGGAAAGTTTTAAAGCCCAGCTCTAAAACTTTGTCCGTCGGATATTCCGACGGAAACAGTCCGATGGAGCACACTCACAGTCGGATTATCCGACAACACGGTCCGATCGGACATTTTCCGTCGGAATGTCCGACCGTGTGTACAAGGGCTTAAAGTGAACAGGTCACCAAATGCTGCGGGAAAATGATATTAAAGGATGAGGCGCTAGTGATGTTCAGTGAATCAAAAATGCAATTACAAATAATTAACAAGCTGAAAGTCCATATATGATAAATCCCAACACCCAAATTGTGATGCTCAAAATCGGATTCCTAGTTCTTCACCACGAGTGCTCAATAAATGGGTGGCCACTTACCAGAGAATTATGACCCCTTTTTACAGGAAGGTCAAACAGCACTTCTGGAATAACAATGGATTCCACTGACAGCACAGTTCCGCTCCACTGGCCCCTCGAGATAAAACTAGGATAAGAAAAATGACTCCACAAGAGACATAGAGGGAGGTCTCATAGTGTAGTATTTTTAAGAAATAAAAGCAAATGACAACAACAAATGGCGATTACACTCACATATTACAGTGCCAATCCGGGCACCAAGTGTAATCAGCATGTGCAAGTTGGCTAGTCCTAAAGGGATAGCGTGAAGTCTGCGTCTCTCCTTAGGCCAAGCCTAGATAGGATGTGGGATCAGAACCTGGAATGGTGGCTCCTCTGCTCCGTACAGGACCGTCTTTAAGGCAGGGCAAAAGGGGCAGCTGCCCTGGGCCCTATCATTGTTGTGGGGCCCAAAACAGCTGCCTCATACTTGCCAGCTATCCAGGTTTAAATTCCCTTGTCCCTTGAAGTTTTAGTACTGTGCTGTGTCCCAATATCTCAGAGTGAAGTGCTGCTACTAATGCTAACTCAGCTGCAGACCCTGTGGTTACATGTAAATAACCGGCATTCATATGTAAATAGTGGCGACAACACTAAGTAAATAGCTTCGGCCGGCGGCATTGATATGTAAATAAAGGCGGCATTCATATGTATATCATGCCCCCCTGCTGTGAGGAGATGATGTGCTGTAACCTCTAGCAACTAATCAGTAAGCAGTAATGATATGCTGTAACTGCTGGCAACCAATCACAATAGCTGCCTGATCTGATACAGTAAACTGATTTTAAGTCTAGCTGCTATTTATTGTATGTCTCAGAGCAGGCAGAGAAGGAAATTGCATGGGGGGGTCGGGCTCAAGAAATATTTTGCCCAGGGTCCAATCAATATTAAAGACGGCCCTGGCTCCGAGTTATGTTTCGCTGTATTGGGATTTATCATGTATGGACTTTTAACTTGCTAATTGTTTGTATTTGCATTTTTGATTCACTGAACATCACTAGCGCCTCATCCTTTGATATAATCAAAAACACATGAAAAATCAATAAAAAATGCACTAAAAAAAAATACATGAAAAATGTGTGAAAAAAGCAGATGGAACCTAGGCTTAAACTTAAAGAAATAACTAGTGAAACCACAGCTTGCAGCCAAAAATAGTATTGTTAATATTTGGATAAAACCATAAAAGTTCCTTAATAAGCGTATCAATAAATCCAGTTAAATTATTGGTCTAAAAACATCTAAAAGTTAAGGGAACATAGTATTCCCTTATCTTTTATAATCACGCACATAGGTTGGACTTGATGGACTTGTGTCTTTTTTCGACCTCACCTACTATGTAACCTACTATGTATTATACACCCTTGTAGAAATGTCTCATTAAAGGGTGCATTTGAATGGAAAGTCACATTTTTATTTTAGAAAGCTAAAAAACAATAAGCTGAAAACCTGCTGGACCTGCATATTACCTTCTTATACCCCATCAGTATATAACAACGTCAATATAAGAGTAGTATAATATTAGCAAGGAAACATCAATACACACAATCACTCCTGAAAATGTTAAAAAGATAAGGGTCACTACCACAAGTCTGAATCCATATCCAATGTCAAAGCAAACATATATGTGAAGTTGTAATTCAATAACCAAAGATATTGCAGGTAAAATCCAAGAAAAGGATCCAAAAGAATACAATACAATAGTACACTTCTCCTTTGTGTTCTCAAATGTGAGTATCCAGAAATAACAAATACAGTTATAGATCCATTATAGGTCATTTTGCTGGTACATGTTAGCTCAGCACAGAAAGTTAAACCAACGAATGGCGTGTACACACGAGTGGACTTTTCGGTGGACTAGGTCCGCCGGTCTTCCTGAGGGACTTTCGGAGGAGTTCCGATGGACTTTCCAAACGAACGGACTTGGCCACACACAAGCACACCAAAGTCCGATGGATGACGTACAACCGGACTAGAATAAGGAAGTTCATAGCCAGTAGCCAATAGCTGCTCTACCGTCGGTTTTCGTCCGTCAGACTAACAGATTTTTCGACCGGACTCGAGTCCGTCGGACAGATTTAAAACATGTTTTATTTCTAGGTCTGTCTGACTTTTGTGGAAAAAAAAAAAGTCCACTGGAGCCCACACACGATCTAATTGTCTGACGGATTCCGGTCCGCCGGACCTAGTCTGCCAGAAAGTCCGATCGTGTGTACGCGGCATGAAATGTAACCCAATGAGTGTCCATCTGAAAAGTGTAAATCAGCAATTCGCACTATTGTATATCAACCTTGGGTCAACCTTTGTTCCTTGGAATATGGAATAATGTTTTCAATCCTACACTGTAAAAGTTGACCAAGGACATGTATATCCCACACCCTTAGCATGTAGATGCAATATATGCTTCACATAAGTATATTTCTATATCTAAAAAAAAGAAAAAGAAGAGAACTGCGCAATCCCTAATATTTCTATTAGGATATAAGCCACTCCACCTTAAAACAAGTGTTCCTTGTGGTCTATGATTCTAACAAACCAATCTTATAACTAAATGAACCATAAAACATTGCTTATAACTAATGAAATAAACATATATATTGCCCCTCATAGGTTGTGAACCAAAAAGAAAGAAATATACAATTCTGAATCAAAATGTGCCAAAAATTCAAAAAAGGAAAACATGTAAAGTAAAATCCAACAGTACTAGTAATATATGTGATAACATAAAGTCCATTAAGAGTCCAACTGAAGAAACACCCCGTGTGAAAGGGATCTATTCAATCGTAAACCTTTCAATCAACGTGAAGTAAAACCAGGTGCACCTCCACCAGACAAATAACAATAGCCCTTTACCAGATACCCCAGTAAGGAGCACTTTATCATAACACAGGTCTGAAGATAGGTCAAACTTGAGCCATCCGAGTGGAACACTTTAACGTAAAACAGATTAGGGGATACGCCAGTCATGAACCATCCAGCAGGGGAAAACGATATTTGAAGCAGGACTCAGATGTGTAGCATTGTAGGATCAAGGAAGGTCCACCATAGGGAGGAAAGAATACTCCAGATAGTGTAAAATCATTTATTAAAACGCAAATGTAAAAAAAGAGATGCACTTACAAACATGAAAGAACATCGGGCATATCATCAAACTGGGCAAGCGTCGGCCGATCGCGAACTCCAATCGATATCCCTTCTGGTACCAGTTCACATGAGGCAAGTAAGCGTGTCACGCCACCCAACGCGTTTCGTGAAAAATTCACGTTACTGCATAATCATTCAAAAAGTATACATAAGTCATACAGTATATGTATGCAGGCAACACTTTCTACATGGTATCCTAAGTACCACTTTTCAGGTTCCATTTAGTAATGTGAATACCAGTGGTGTTGCCAGTAGTCTATGATCCCAAATGAATGCTCTCATGTTTATTGATACAAAACAGTTCAATCTCACCCATAGAATTAATAAAAAGGGGAGTGAAGGTTTGTAGATCAAATGATCCTACAGCGTGGCAGATTACTGAACTTATTCTATTCTATTCTTTTTTTTTTTACTTTCCTGTGCCATTTTTCCAGATCCAGTGACCATCCACAACATAACTCGCCAAACTAGAAATTCGGAGGAGATGATGTCTCTGACTATTTTTTTTAGTGGGGATCAGCCAAGTATCATCATCTGGGGGAAGGATGAAGAAGACCTACCTGAGGGATGCCAGCTGACTCACAATAACCAGATGATTGTTCCGTATAATGTCACTGGGAAGTTCACAGTGACTGTCAGTAACCCCATCAGTATGGAGGAGAGAAACTACACCATCCCAGCTATTATAAACACATAAATATATTTATATATGTAGTATGTGTGTCTGTGTGATACTGTTACACCTGTATGAGATGTCCTGTCTCTTCTTATCCATTAGCCATTGTCTGATCCACCCGGTGAGTGACATTGCTCTATCTCCATCCTTCTATCTGCATATATATCTGTTAGTGGTATTATCAGTCTTATTTTGAGAATGTATAAGACCAGGGGCGGACTGACCATTTGGATACTCGGGCACTGCCCGAGGGCCCAGGGCCACTAGGGGGCCCCATCAGGGTTGCCAGCCTCAGTAAAACCTTAGTAAAAACACTTTTGTCACTTTTTGGGTGAAATGGTAGGGGTACTTTTACCATTTCACACAGGGGGGAGGCCAGGATCTGGGGGCCCCCTTGTTAAAGTATGACCAGTATGAGAGAGTGAGAGCGATAACACCAAATTTAACACACATGCTCCCCATTCATACCTGAGACCCTCTAATGTAAATGCACATTATTAATTTGGGCCCTTCCACAGGTTCAAATATCAACTAACATACATACGTTGCGATTGTCAAGAGCAGGAAAAGAGCAGGAAAATAGCAAGAAATATACAGCTAAATAAAAAAAAAAAGATTTTCCTTACTATTCTTGGCATGGCAAAAACTCATTTAGGCATCTAGACGTGGTGAAGACAACTCGCTGAAGTTCAAACTGAGCATCAGAATGGGAAAGAAAGGGGATTTAAGTGACTTTGAATGTGGCATGGTTATTGGTGCCAGGCAGCTGGTCTGAGTATTTCAAAAACTGCTGATCTACTGGGATTTTCATGCACAACCATCTTTAGGGTTTATAGAGAATGGTCTGAAAAAGAGAAAATATCCAGTGAGTGGCAGTTGTGTGGATGAAAATGCCTTGTTTATGGCAGAAGTGAGAGGAGAATGGGCAGACTGGTTTGAGATGATAGAAAGGCAGTAACAGTAACTCAAATAACCACTCGTTACAACCAAGGTATGCAGAATACCATCTCTGAATGCACAACATATTATACCTAGAAGCAGATGGGCTACAGCAGCAGAAGATCACACCGGGTGCCACTCCTGTCAGCTAAGAACAGGAAATTGTGGCTACAATTTGCGCAGGCTCACCAAAATTGGACAATAGAAGAATGGAAAAATGTTGCCTTGTCTGATGAGTCTCGATTTCAGCTGTGACATTTAGATGGTGGGGTCAGAATTTTGTGTAAACAACATGAAAGCATGGATCCATCCTGCCTTATATCACTGGGTCAAACTGGTGATGTAATAGTGTGGGGGTTATTTTCTTGCCACACTTTGGGCCCCTAAGTACCAATTGAGCATTGTTTAAATGCCACGACCTACCTTAGTATTGTTGTTGACCATGTCCATCCCTTTATGACTACAGTGCCCCCATCTTCTGATGGCTCCTTCCAGTGGGATAATGCCCCATGTCATTCATCTCACCCCTGGACAATGAGGTCACTGTACTCCAATGGCCTCCACACTCACAGCATCTCATCCAATAGAGCATCTTTGGGATTTGGTGAAGTGGGAGAAAAATCTCGGAGAAATGTTTCCAACACCTTGTTGAATCCATGCTACGAAGAATTAAATTGTTTGTAACCCTAATAGCAGATTAAACTACACAGTGCTTGTGCTGTCTAATCTGCCTCTCTCTAAGATGTAAAAAACCTGGCTGATCCTGACAGTTCCTGTGTCCCCCTCTGTGTGCTGACCACGATAATCATGGCTGCTGAGCCCCGATTGCCGCGGCCAGTTCACGTGCCTCTGTCATTCCACCATCTGCAGCTCTGTTCTCTCTCCCTGCCTGTCAGCTCGGAGTCTGTGTCTCTGCCCCCCAATTCCTACTGCTATCAATAAAATATTAAACTTTAAAAAATGTCACTTGCAGCCCCTCTCTTTTATGCAGAAATGATGACCTGTGTAAGTATTTTTTTTAAAACAAAGCCTCTAAATACCTTTTTTCAGATATCTTCAGGCCGGTCACGTGACTCCCTGGCTGCTCTACACCTCTGATCCAGGGCTACAGTGGGAGGTGCTGAGGGGCCAGCACAGTGGTCATGTGATCTCCCGGCTGACATCAGAGGGAGACCTCGGCCCCTCCTGCTGTAGCCCTGGATTGGAGGAGCAGAGAAGATGGAAGTCACATGACCGGCCTGAAGATATCTGAAAAAAAGGTATTTAGAGGCTTTCTTTTAAAGAAATAGGTAGAAAAAATCTGCGCTTGGCAAGTGCAAAAGTGCTAAAAAAACATGTGAAAATCAATGCACAAATGTTGTAGGAATAAATCAAGTGTTTAGAAAAATATAAAAAATTATATATGAAAAATTATATATTCAAGTGTCCATGTATATTGCAAAAACAAAAGAGTATTTTCCAATGTGTGTGTGAAAATATCTGAAGCTTGATTGCTTAATCCAATTGTGTTTGACCACGTGGACCCGTCACCTCTAAACACCACTTAAAGATGGAGGCTTACCAGATCCCCATGCACTCTGTAAGTAAGAAATACTTACAGAGTGCATTATGGCTGCATAAAACAGAGGGGCTGCCAGTGAGATTGTGTTTTAAGGTTACAAATACTTTAACCACTTGCCTACAGGGTACTTACACCCCCTTCCTGCCCAGGCCATTTTTCAGCTTTCAGCTCTGAATGACAATTGCGCGGTCATGCTACACCGTACCCAAACACATTTTTTTTATCATTTTCTTTACTCAAATAGAGCTTTCTTTTGGTGGTATTCAATCACTGCTGGGTTTTTTATTAAAAAAAAAAAAAAGACCAATTATTTTGAAACAAAAAAATTTTTTTTACTTTTTTTCTGTCAGTAAATTTTGTAACTTTTCACCTTCACTGATGTGCGCTGATAGGGTGAACTGGTAGGCATTGATCTAATGGCACTTATGGGCACTGATTAGGTGGCACTGATGGACACTGTTAGGTTGCACCAATGGGCACTAATAGGTGGCACTGGTGGACACTGATAAGAGGCACTGTTGGGCACTGATGGGTGGCACTGATGGGAGACACTGATGGGCATTGATTGGTGACACTATATTGCTATATTGTAATCAAGGCACTGATGATCAGTGCCCAGATTACATTGCTAGATGTTCCCCTGCGTGGAGAAGCCACTGATTGGCTCTCCTCACCACACACTGTCAGTGTGAGGTGAGGAGAGCCGATTACCAGCATCTCCGTGTTTACATGAGACCGGCTGTGGTTCTCGGGGTCGCGTCTTGTGCTAGCAACACGGCGCGGACGAGAACGCCCCTCGGGCGCGCTAGAGCGGGCGTTCTGGGACACCTTCATATGATGGCGCACCAGAACGAGAGCCGCACTGCCACGCCATCAAATCGGCAAGCAGTTAAGGCAGTTCTGAAGGTAAAAGGGGGTCCAACCTGGTACTAGCAAAGTGTACCTAATAAAGTGGCCAGTGTGCGCATATGTAAAGTGCTGCGTAAATTACCTGTAATAAATAAATATATAAATGTCATCATCCAATCATGAGCAAGCAAAAATGCTGTTTTTTTTTTTTTCTTGCATATTATTGGGTGATTACTGCAAGGTGAAATGTCACCACATTCACTAAGCTCTGGGGAAAATTCCCTTGCGAAGGTTACAGACTATTTACTTTAGTAAACCAACCTCTTTAACTGCAGCCGCTCGTTCAGTAGGTATCCTTGTGAACACATTGGAACTGAATAATCTTTTCCCTTTAAGAACTTTAGAGCGTTTCCTGTGCTCAGAGAGTGCAGAGCATTCCGCTAGGGGGAACCTTAGTCAGAAGATAGAGCGGAAAGTTGTGACATAAATAGGACAGACGTCACAACCCTCTTCTATCTCTCACTACACATTTACAGAACAGTATACTAGAGTAATACTCACCCCTAGAGTCGCTGGCGGTGAGAATGTATCCAGGTCTTTTTCTAATTTATTGCTGGGGATCTTGAACAGTAGATGGGCGTTGGGTCTCAGGATACTCCAAATGATAATAGCAATCAATGGGTGCACAAACTTCTCACTAATCTTTTCTATAGTATGACAATAGAAAAAAAAACACACTACCCAAAGGGTTTGGAGAGTGCTGCTCACCCCGAACAAACCAAAAAGTAGAACAAATTCCCCCACAGTGTGGTTTTTATGCAGCAAAACAATAAATGTATAGAAGTATGGTATAAAAAATTCCAAAATGTATTAATGTAGAAAAATTTAGCACATAAGTTAAAACATGAGCTCCACTGAACAGTTAAAAAGTTAATTCAAAGTAACTCAAAAAATAAATAATAAACAATGGATGTACAATAGCAGACGCGACTATTACAAACACTGTACAGATACAGCAACAGTGAAGATCTAGTGCTGACGCGTTTCAACCCACTACAGGGGTCTTCTTCAGAGAAATGGTCTGCTATAAAACAAGAATATCATGAGTATATATGTCAATTAGTACTTATCTATAATATGATATGGGTGCCTAATATCTTAATAAGGTTACCTGATAATGCTCATCCAAGAAGGTAAAAAGAGTATATAGTCCTAGTGGAGTTCTCTTTTGGAAGGACCGCCTTAATATTCCCCACAGACAGAGAATCCCAAAGCCCACAAAGTCACTGAATACCGAGGGAAGAAGTTAGAATCCAGCGGTGTGGCTTGCGAGAGGTCACACTTGTCCCTCACTTCCCAAAGAACAAGAAGTGGGTGCGGGCATTGGTGGCCGGAGGGCAGGGAAGATCGCACCTGCAGTAGAATTTCCATACAAATTTAAGATTAGTATTATCCACTCAGAAATGAAATGAGTGGATACCCGTAGAGCATAATCAAATCATCATATCTGTCTGTTTGTGTGTGTATATATGTATACACACATGCTTACCTACACTGTATGTATTAATATAAGATTAAAGGAAGGTAGCTGTTAAACCTACATGCTCAGGGGTAGTGTCACTCACCGTGGTTTTAAAACGTGAGACGGTGACAAAAGTGAGGAAGAGAAAAAGAAGAAGAAAAAAAAAGGTAATATATATAATATATGGAAAAAAAACTGAACAAATGGTGTAAAAACCACCTAACAACAAAAAAATAAAAATAATAACTTGCATTTGTTTTTTATTTTTATTTATTTTTATTAAATTTCTTTTGTTAGGTGGTTTTTACACAATTTGTTCAGTTTTTTTTTTTCATATATTATATAGGGGATGGGAGGGGATTCTCATTGAATTAAGCGGTTCCCAGAGAGTAAACAGATGCAGGCACCCGCTGCTTCTTTAGCAACCAGTGACAGTGGGATTCTGTCATATATAGTAGTAGAGTAGTAGTATAAAGTAGTAGAAATATTGCTTTTATTATATGATTTTTGGCTCCCACCAAGCAGAAAAATCCCTTCTAGGGACTATGGTATTTGTAGCGTACATAGAGCAGTACACATGGCCATAACGGATGTGCACTGCTCATTCCAAACAAATGAGATTTATGTATTTGCAGTTTTTAAGCTGTTTTTGTTCTTCTTTGTGTCATACGTCTCAAGAACCAGAAGAGCTGATCTACAGCTGCTGTAATGGAAGAAAAACAAGCAGATCACTATAAGGCGGGTTAGGAAATTCTCTGGCATTTCATCAGCTTCGTTTTCAGCTTGTAGCCGTGTAATGACGTTCTCTGCATGTAGGAGGGGTCACTGGAACAAATAAAGTCCTTGGCTGCCTTCCAACAGTTTGACTTTGTGTTTCTTTCTGAGAATCTGTAAGGACTCGTTAGGGCGGGCAGCCAGGGGATTATAAAAACAGGCAGGTGATCTGCATTTTTACTGCCCCATGGCTGTGACTGCCCACCTGGTGGTGATAGGAAGGGGTTGTACATATTGCAAAAAACTATTACACCACTCATTGCATTTGGCAGGTTGAAATGTTGCCAAACATGTCCCATTCAAATATAGTACGAACTGATGTTCCATCCTTCACCATAAACTGCCCAACCAACCACCCATACTCCATCCAACCCGTACCATTAAAATCCCATTAATGGAGACCACACCATAGTTGGAGTAGAAAATTGGCCATAGCAGCTTCTTTATTAACAAATTAACATAAACCGTAAACATCTGTTAAACCAAAAAATCCATCAGTCACTACTCGCCTTGGTCTTTTCAGGAACCCCAAACTAACATATCTTCCATAATGCACTGCTCTACCTTTACTATAATAATAGGCCTCCAGCCGACGTACTAGCTCAGAGACAACCCACTGACCGCAGTGCACCCGTTAACCAAATTCCAGCTAAACCACCGTTAACTGGAATACCACCAGCGGGACCCATACCACCAATGGGTCCCAAACTCTTCCTTATTCGAGGTTTCTTCATTCACCAGCAAAGACCAATACCTGCCGACTGCCACGACATCCGGAAGACCCAATCTTGCTGTGAAAAAAAGAGACCTAAAGAAAAAACAGGGAGGGTGGGTGGGAAATTTGCTACCTTGCCACGAGATCTACTGGGCCCTGGGGCGGGACCATCTCTGCTTAAATTCCTGTGACCTCTACTCTCCCCAGGCTGCCCCCCAATGCGATAAGCCCTCTTACTTTGCCATTGCCCTGTCCCCTGTTCCTACTGGCATGTCTGCCCTTCGATTTTTTTTTTTTCGCTCTGGCCCTCACTTGTAATGCACATGGTTGTGGTGCAGCGGGCTTTCACTGATAAAAAGAGGCATTCAGAAGTTAACATATTGCTTATCAATGCACCTGGAAGGCAGTGGCGTATCTAGAACCTTCAGGGCCCAAGAAACCATGAAGGGCCCCCCTGAACACCAGCCAGGGCCATTCCCTCCAAGTCCGGCAGTGGAACGCCAGGGCGTGGTCACAGGTATGACCTTTGTGAGCCCTGTAGTTCCACCACTGGTATCAGTAGTTTTTTTTAATTATTTTTTTTTAATTTTTAGGTGCCCCATTCCTGTCCCTAGGCAGGATGGGGTCCCCATCCCCAGAAGAGATGAGGTCCTTTTCTCTAGGGCAGATGAAGTTACTGCCCCCAGGTGAGAAGGGGTCCCTGTCCCCAGGGGAGGTGGGGGTCCCTGTCCCCACGTGAGAAGTGGTCCCTGTCCCCAGGGGTAGATGGAGGGGGTATGTAATGGTGTGTGGGGGATGGGGTCCTCTCACTCACCATGACCAAGCTGTAGGCTGCGCACTCATCCATGTTGGCCTGGGCTCCATCCAGTGTGCTGGACGGGCAATCAGCATATCTCCCAGACAGATCTTTCATCATCTGTGTATGACGGGGAAGGAGGGGGGCTGGCAGACAAGCCTGCAGTGTCCTCCGGGGAGCTCTCATAGGGCTGCACTGCATCTGTGTGCTTAAAGTTTGTTTACCCGGGAGAAGTATGCAGTGCAGTGTGGGCCGGACTCAGGGGGGGCGGGACCCTGGCTGGGGAGAACAGACATCAGACTGAGCGGCAATGCATGGAGCAGGAGAGGGGTACTCTGAGGAGCCGGCCGAGGACACAGGTCATGCGGGGAATGCACAACTAAAGAGCAGCCAGTGCGATAGTCGAGCATGGAGCTCTGCTAGTCACCCTCCACCTCCAGCCACCCGTTTGCATGGTGCACTGGTACACCTAGCTGCCTATGCTGCTGCTGGCCATATGTAGAGGGGGCTGCATGGGCCCCCTGCATCACAGGGCCCAGTTGCGGTCATGCCTGCCGCACTCCCTATAGTTACGCCCCTGCTGGAAGGCTATCCACTGTGGGCAACTTTTCAGAAGGCTGCTAAATAACACCGCTCAGCTGAAAAATTTCCACTTGGAAATAGGCCAGTCGGGCCACCTACATAGAGAATTTCAACCAGGCCATCAGAAACTGTCCAACATGTGCATAGTGTATGGCCAGCTTAAACCATAATCAAATATCCTTTGAGCCCCACCAAAAAAGATGGCCTGGGAAAGGATACAGATGTCTATCTGAATGTCTTTTAGAGCCATCTCTCTTAAAGTTATTGTGAAATCTCGTTTTTTTCTGCATAAAAATAACAAATATGTTATACTTATACTACTACTACTACTTATACTTATACATACTTACATACCTGCTCTGTGAAATGGTTTAGTACAAAGCAGCTCAGATCCTCCTTTTCTTGGGTCCCTTGCCGGTGTCTTGACGAAAAAGGTCCCCCGGGGATAATGAACCTCCTGTACTGCGCAGGCGCAGCGCTTGCACAGTACAAACAACTACAGAGCTGCCGAAAGTCTCCGAAGATGAACAGCTTATCGTCAGCTCTACACGGTGCCTGTGCACTTAATACTACATTCTGCCCTGAGTCCAGGTTCAAGCCCCACCCTCCAAGTGGACATAGAGTTATATTATAAATATATATATATTATAAATATGCTGAGCAAACCAAGGCTGTGCCCAAAGCGTGATGAGCGAAGCGAGCCCACGAGGGGCCTTGTTAAAAAATGGTGTCTTACAACAGTGTTAGAACGCAGGTACAGGCGTCGTGTACAGCTGACTCACAGGTGTTCAGGTTCGGCTATTTTCGGCGGCTTGTGGTTCGTACTGTGCAATCGCTACGCCTGTGCAGTACAGGGGGGGGTCATTATCCGCCAGGGGGGACCTTTTTTGGCAGAACACTGGCACTCTGGCCCCTCCCCCCTGTCGATTGCCCCCACAGCAAGCAGCTTGCTATGGGGGCACCCGAGCCGAGTCACAGCTCCCTGTGTCCACTCAGAAACGGAGCTAGCCCCTGCTAGGCCCCTCTCCTTCCTCTCTCCTGATTGGCTAACTTAATTTGATTGAGAGCAGCAGGAGCCAATGGCACCGCTGCTGTGTCTCAGCCAATCAGAAGGGGAGTCCCAGACAGCCGAAGCACTCAGGGACATCGCTGGATAGAGTTGGGGCTCAGGTAAGTATTAGAGGGGCTGAGGGCAGCTGCTTCTCATGGAAGGCTTTGTATCTTAATGTATGCATTAAGATAAAAAAAAGCCTTCAGCCATTAAAATCACTTTAACTGACAAAGTGGCTGGAGGATAAGATTAGGTGCAACGGCACTTGTAGCTGAGTCCGCCGCACTTCTGGGAAGCTCCTGGTTACGCTGGGGGTCACAGAAACTAATCTACAAAAATCCAGCCATCAGGCAAACTTCTGTCCACCAGCCCTGTATCTACAGTATGAGATTATCACAGCTTTATTGGCAGGGTTTTATTATTATTTTTTTAAGATTTTTTTGTCCATGGTTAGAAGTAGAATGGAAGAAGGGATGCCTGTTAAAGTAACATCTGTTAAATGTGGAAAAACCCTCTCCACTTTGTAAGGGACAAAACTTTGTTCTGTCTGATTTTACAAGTGTGCTTTCAAATGGCAATGTCTTTTGCTTCTATGTGTGTAGACACTCAAGAAGCAGAAGTGTAACATTTGTGGTCAATGACATCAGCTAATCTTCATACACAAATGTTAGAGACCACATTTCTACTCTTCCCCTTTTGTTCTGTTAAGAGTTTCTATTCTACCATCATATCTCTCATCTTCTCTCTGAGAAGGGAAAGAAATAATAGCATGCTGGAAATGACTGGAAACTACCCCCAGATAGTGTATATTTTCTGAAAGCAGAAACCCAGGAGAATAAAACAGTGGTAGTTGCACAATATTTGCATAGCTGTTTATCAAACCCATTTTTTTCCAGGAAAAAATTACACTAAAATGAATTTTAGGACAAACAAACACAATACAATATTATAGTAAAATAAAAGATACTAAACATTTCAAGCCTTAAAATGGTGCATGCCCATGGAATCGCAAAAAAAAACTGTGGTACCCAAAATTTTCCATATGTGACACCATGAATAATGGCCCAGAATTGTTGCTGCCACTCAGATGTTTGTGGCGATACCTCACATGCCTGATGCAATGGACCTTTACATACACGTGCTCGCCCTACGCTGTGTTTTTCATACGATGGGTGTACAAGGGTGATGCATTATCTTTATTTATTTTACCAAATTATTTTTTTCTACCTTTTTTTTTTACTTCATTACTCTTACAAGGAGACTAGCAAGCCCCCTATGTGATAGCATGGGTAGGTGACAGACCCACAATGTTTCCTCTGCCCTCCAATACAGCTAATAAAGCACAGATTGTGCTCAAATAGGTGAACCCTTGGCTTTACTACCCAAGGAATGACAGCTGTGACCCAGGAAGTGACATAATACACTTTGCTGAACAGATGTACCCTGAGTTCCTCCTGCTTTCACTGTGTTTGCCATGGTTCCAGGCTCCCTGGAGGAACAGGAGAGCCTGGGAACCTCCACGGGTGGCATCGGTGGGGTGGGCGGGTACCAGTGGCATCGCTAGGGGGTGGCTTTTGGGGCTATAGCCCCAAATCTGGGGCCCATAGCCCGAGTCCCAAGGGACCCCAACCACAGGGCCACAGCCCATTACTGGGCCGTGGCCTCTCTGCAGTATGGGAGAGCCGGGCGAGCAAGAGAGCAGACAAAGTGCCACGCATGCTCAGATCAAATTACGAGACCAAAGCTATTGGCTACTAGCCTGAACATAGTCCCGTCATAATGAACAAACGTCATCACGTTCTGAACGATCGGATTTTCCGACAACTTTGTCCTACCGTGTGTATGCAACACCAGTTTTGGACAAAATCCGTCGGAAAAAATCTGACGGATTTTGTTGTCGGAATGACCGACTGTGTGTACACAGGCTTACTGTTTTAAACAAGGTTAGGACTGTATGATACGTTAAATACAGTTCTGTAAGCAACACCTTATTTTCTGGCAGTGCCCCCCACGAGAATGGATCTGCCCTCATGGAATGAGACGTGTCTACTTCCTGTTGACTAAAATATTTTTCAGGCTTCAGCAGCTTTGAAAAACCCGTCAGGCTACTTCTGTGTTGTCTATGCAGTTATAGTGACATACCATTAGAGAGGAAACCACAGTTTTCTAATTGCTCAACTCAACTGTTGTGAGATCTGGTTGGGAGTTAGTCTTCATTTCCCGGAGCACATTGTAGGAGGTGCCACGTGTACTGATGTCTTAGAGATATTATCACGGCAAACTGAAAACTGAAACTTGAGACATTTCAGAGAGCTCTTTGCCTTCTCCGTTTTGCTATGTTCTCCTTTCATTCCTGTGTAAGATATCACTTACCTTTGTGTTCTTGTGATTTCAAAGACTTTGAGGCCATACAATTATATGATTAATCATCATGAGTAATCATTTACAGTGGTGTGAAAAAGTGTTTGCCCCCTTCCTCATTTCCTGTTCCTTTGCATGTTTGTCACACTTAAGTGTTTCGGAACATCAAACCAATTTAAACAATAGTCAAGGACAACACAAGTAAACACAAAATGCAATTTGTAAATGAAGGTGTTTATTATTAAAGGTGAAAAAAAATCCAAACCATCATGGCCCTGTGTGAAAAAGTGATTGCCCCCCTTGTTAAAACATACTATAACTGTGGTTGTCCACACCTGAGTTCAATTTCTCTAGCCACACACAGGCCTGATTATTGCCACACCTGTTCACAATCAAGGCATCACTTAAATAGGAGCTGCTTGACACAGTAAGGTCCACCAGAAGATCCTTAAAAGCTACACATCATGCCGAGACCCAAAGAAATTCAGGAACAATTGAGAAAGAAAGTAATTGAGATCTATCAGTCTGGAAAGGGTTATAAAGCCATTTCCAAAGCTTTGGGAATCCAGCGAACCACAGTGAGAGCCATTATCCACAAATGGCCAAGACATGGAACAGTGGTGAACCTTCCCAGGAGTGGCCGGCCGCCCAAAATTACCCCAAGAGCGCAGCGACGACTCATCCAAGAGGTCACAAAAGACCCCACAACAACGTCCAAGGAACTGCAGGCCTCACTTGCCTCAGTTAAGGTCAGCGTTCATGCCTCCACCATCAGGAAAAGACTGGGCAAAAATGGCCTGCATGGCAGAGTTCCAAGGAGAAAACCACTGCTGAGCAAAAAGAACATCAAAGCTCGTCTCAATTTCTCCACAACACATCTTGATGATCCCCAAGACTTTTGGGACAACATTCTGTGGACCGATGAGACAAAAGTGGAACTCTTTGGAAGGTGTGTGTCCAAGTATATCTGGCATAGAAGGAACACTGCATTTCAGAAAAAGAACATTATACCAACAGTAAAATATGGTGGTGGTAGTGTGATGGTCTGGGGCTGTTTTGCTGCTTCAGGACCTGGAAGACTTGCCGTGATAAAAGGAACTATGAATTCTGCTGTCTACCAAGAGATCCTGAAGGAGAATGTCCGACCATCTGTTCGTGTACTCAAGCTGAAACGAACTTGGGTTCTGCAGCAGGACAATGATCCTAAACACACCAGCAAGTCCACCACCGAATGGCTGAAGAAAAACAAAATGAAGACTTTGGAGTGGCCTAGCCAAAGTCCTGACCTGAATCCTATTGAGATGTTGTGGTATGACCTTAAAAAGGCCGTTCATGCTCGAAAACCCTCTAATGTAACTGAATTAGGACAATTCTGCAAAGATGAGTGGGCCAAAATTCCTCCAGGAGCTGTAAAAGCCTCATTGCACGTTATCACAAACGCTTGGTTGCAGTTGTTGCTGCTAAGGGTGGCCCAACCAGTTATTAGGTTTAGGGGGCAATCACTTTTTCACACAGGGCCATGATGGTTTGGATTTTTTTTCACCTTTAATAATAAACACCTTCATTTACAAATTGCATTTTTTGTTTACTTGTGTTGTCCTTGACTATTGTTTAAATTGGTTTGATGTTCCGAAACACTTAAGTGTGACAAACATGCAAAGGAACAGGAAATGAGGAAGGGGGCAAACACTTTTTCACACCACTGTATTACATAGTTACATAGTAGGTGAGGTTGAAAAAAGACACAAGTCCATCAAGTTCAACCTATGTGTGTGATTATATGTCAGGATTACATTGTATATCCCTGTATGTTGTGGTCATTCAGGTGTTTATCTAATAGTTTTTTGAAACTATCGATGCTCCCCGCTGAGACCACCGCCTGTGGAAGGAAATTCCACATCCTTGCCGCTCTTACAGTACAGAACCCTCTACGTAGTTTAAGGTTAAACCTCTTTTCTAATTTTAATGAATCGCCACGAGTCTTGTTAAACTCCCTTCCACAAAAAAGTTTTATCCCTATTGTGGGGTCACCAGTACGGTATTTGTAAATTGAAATCATATCCCCTCTCCAGAGAGAATAAGTTCAGTGCTGGCAACTAGAGTTGAGCGGACACCTGGATGTTCAGGTTCTATGGGTTCGGCCCAACTTCGGAAAAAAGTTCGAGTTCGGGACACAAACTTGAACCCGAACCCGAACCCCATTGAAGTCAATGGGGACCCGAACTTATGAGGACTAAAATGGCTCTAAAAAAGTAATGGAAAGGGCTAAAGGGCTGCAAATGGCAACAAAATGTTGTTAAGAGCATGGCAAGTGCTCTGCAAACAAATGTGGATAGGGAAATAACTTAAAATGACATAAAATAAATAAAAATAAAAAAATATATTAGGTACAGGAAGTGATTAAGAACCTCAGAAACTCAATGCCACGATGCCACACATATGGTGGGAATGACCCAGAATACGCTCTTTCTGGAAAAAATTATTCAATTTAATGGATCAGCTAGTGGGAAAATAAAATACTTTGAAATTAAAAAAATTAAAAATTATAATCTTGACCTAGGAGGACGAGGTCCATATGGAGTAGGAGGTTGAGGTAGCGGTGGATGAGGCGGTATAGGTGGAAGCGGCGGTGGAGGAGGACGAGGTAGCCAACACTGGTTCAAAAATACAACAATGGCTGGGTAAGGCCGGTGATGTGTCGAATTCTGTCCCCCGTTGGATAGTGTCCGCCCTGTACTGCACTTGCTCAGTACGTAGGACAAGGGGATTTAGAATATCTCCGAAGATGAACAGCGCTGAGTGGTGAGTCCAGGTTCAAGCCACACCATCCGAGGTTCAAGCTGAGCAAAGCGAGGCCGTGTCCGAAGCGTGGCGAGCGAAACGTGGCGAGTAAAGCGAGCCCGTGAGGGGCCCTGTTACTATGTGCTACCGTATGTCCACTTGGATGGTGGGGCTTGAACCTGCACTCACTGCGCAGGCGCCGTTCATCTTCTGAGATTTTCGGAATCTCCTTGTCCTTGGGCCAGACACTATCCGATGGCTGGACAGTTTTTGTCAGAACACCGGTATACATGTCTATTCTGCACATGGTACGGACAAGTCCTGTGGGATCCATGCCTGGTTCATTTTAATGAAAGTGAGCTTGTCTACATTGGCTCTGGACAGGCGGCTGCGCTTGTCTGTGATAACACCCCCTGCCGTGCTAAATACATGTTCAGATAATACACTGGCTGCAGGGAGGGCCAGCACCTCCAAGGCGTAAAGGGCAAGCTCAGGTCATGTGCCCAATTTGGAGACCCAGAAGTTGAAGGGGGCAGACCCGTCATTCAGTACGCGTGTACACACATACTGCTCCACCATGTTGGTGAAATGCTGCCTCCTGCTAAGACGTTCCATCTCAGCTGGTGGTGCTGGTTCTTGTGGCGTACTGACAATTTGCTTTTCCACATTTCGGCCATGCTAGCCCTGCCTTCTGAGGTGCTGGTGGTGCGTTGGCGACCTCTTCCTCCTCCTCTGCCTTTGCCTTGTGCTTCCACCGCACCCCACTGTCAGGTGGGAATGCCACCAGCAGCGCGTCTACCAGCGTGTGCTTGTACTCGCACATCTTACGATCACGCTCCAGTGTTGGAATTAAGGATGGTACGTTGTCCTTGTAATGGGGATCCAGCAAGGTGGCCACCCAGTAATCAGCACCAGTTAGAATGTGGGCAACTCAGCGGTCGTTGCGGAGACACTCCAGCATGTAATCGCTCATGTGTGCCAGGCTGCCCGGAGGCAACGAAAAGCTGTCCTCTGTGGGAGGTGTATCGTCTGTGTCCTCTGTACCCCCCCAGCTATGCACTAGTGATGGCCATGAGCTGGTCTGGGTGCCACCCTGCTGTGAGCATATGCAGAAAACACTGCAAATTTTTTTTCTTTTGCACTAAATGGGTGTTTTTGCAATAGCAGAATAAACCCAGAGTATGTAAACAATGTATCTTAGCCCTTGTACACACGGTCGGAGATTCCGACGGAATGTGTCCGATCGGACCGTTTCGTCGGATATTCCGACTGTGTGTGGTCTCCATCGGACTGTTTTCGTTGGAGTATCCGACGGACCAAGTTTTCCAACTTGTTGGTAAAATTTTCAGACAAAATGCTCCGATCGGACATACTCCGACCATGTGTAGAGAATTCCAATCGGACAAAATGCCACGCATGCTCAGATCAAATTCCTACACCAAAGCTATTGGCTACTAGCCTGAACGTAGTCCCATCGTAATGAAATAACCTCATCACGTTCTGAACGATCGGATTTTCCGACAACTTTGTCCGACCGTGTGTATGCAACAGTTTCGGACAAAATCCGTCGGACAAAATCCGACGGACAAAATCTGACGGATTTGGTTGTCGGAATGTCCGACCGTGTGTACAAGGGCTTAGAGCTACAGAAATGGCGAAAATGCTATTCAAAAAAAATGTTTTTGCCCTAAAAGAAATTTTATTTGAATAACACAATAGAAGAAAACTATATAAATTGTGTAATGCATACCTCCACATATGCAGAAAACACTGCAAAATATTATTTTTTTGCCCTAAATGGGTGTTTTTGGAAGAGCAGAATACACCCACAGTATGTACAGGGTGTATCTCACAGCAACATATGCGGTGCTGGTGCACTGAGCTTGCAGATAAAAGTTATATTTTCTCTGGCACTGGGCTCAGGGCAGTGTAAAAAGACTGTGCACTGCAACCCAACCAGGTAAATCTGTGTAGATTGCTGAGTTATTAGAATAGATTTCTGAATCTGGACTCCTAGATAATTCTCTCTCCCTCAAAGCAGCAACAGGAACCTTGCCCTACACTGTCTATCTTTTCGCTCAGTGCATTGTAAAAAGCTTGTGCACTGCACCCACACAGCTAAATCAATGTAGATCGCTGACTAATTAGAATAGATTTCAGAATCTGGACTCCTATCATGTAATTCTCTTCCTAACAGCAGCAGCAGCCAGGAATCTTTTCCTATACTGTCTAAAGCAGAGTGACATGCTGTGCTATGTGCCTCTAGCTTAAATAGAGGCTGGGTCACATGCTGCACTGGCCAATCACAGCCATGCCATTAGCAGGCATGGCTGTGATGGCTTCTAAGGGCACACCATTTAAACGAATGTTGATTGGCTGCTGCAGGGCTTTTAAAATGCGCCATTACGTTGCCGAACACCAGACCCGAACCTGAACATACAGTTCAGGTTCGCTCAGCCCTACTCCCAACCTTTCTTCATAGCGAATATCCTCCAGACCCTTTATTAGCTTTGTTGCCCTTCTTTGTACTCGCTTCATTTCCAGTACATCCTTCCTGAGGACTGGTGCCCAGAACTGGACAGTATACTCCAGGTGCGGCCAGACCAGAGTCTTGTAGAGTAGGAGAATTATCATTTTATCTCTGGAGTTGATCCCCTTTTCAATGCATGCCAATATTCAGTTTTCTTCATTAGCAGCAGCTTGGCATTTCATGCCATTGCTGAGCCTATCATCTACTAGGACCCCCAGGTCCTTTTCCATCCTAGATTCCCCCAGAGGTTCTCCCCCCAGTGTATAGATTGCATTCATATTTTTGTCACCCAAATGCATTTTTTTTTTTTTTTTTACATTAAACCTTATTTGCCATGTAATTGCCCACCCCATTCATTTGTTCAGATCTTTTTGCAAGGCTTCCACATTCTGCGGAGAAGTTATTGCCCTGCTTAGCTTAGTATTGTCTGAAAATACAGAGATTGAACTGTTTACCCCATCCTCCAGGTTGTTGAACAAATTAAATAGGAACCCTGGGGGACCCCACAACCCACCCCTGACCATTCCGAGTACTCCCCATTTATCACCACCCTCTGAACTCACCCTTGTTGCCAGTTTTCAATCTATGTACTCACCCTATGGTTCATGCCAACGGACCTTATTTTGTACAGTAAACGTTTATGGAGAACTGTGTCAAATGCTTTTGCAAAATCCAGATACACCACGTCTACGGGCCTTCCTTTATCTAGATGGCAACTCACCTTCTCATAGAAGGTTAATAGATTGGTTTGGCAAGAACAATTCTTCATGAATTCGTGCTGATTACTGCTAATGATACCGTTCTCATTACTGAAATCTTGTATATAGTCCCTTATCATCCCCACCAAGAGCTTGCATACTATTGATTTTATGCTAATTGGTCTGTAATTCCCAGGGATGTATTTTGGGCCCTTTTAAATATTGGTGCTATGTAAGCTTTTCTCCAATCAGCTGGTACCATTCCAGTCAGTAGACTGTCAGTAAAAATTAGGAACAATGGTCTGCCAATTACTTGACTGAGTTCCCTAAGAACCCTCGGATTCAAGCCATCTGGTCCCCGTGATTTATTAAAGTGGAGGGCCACCCTATAATAGAAAATAGCATTAAAATTCTTAAATTTTGTTTTAACTTACCTGAAACCATTGTTGCTAGGCGGTCTTCCTAATCTGCCTCTTCCTATTCCGCAGCGATTCCTCCTCTTCAGCGAGTGTCCCCATTGCCTTCTGGGACATGTGTGTGTCCCAGAAAAAAACAGGGCCATTCACAAAGCGCTGTGCGACTCGCCAATGCGCAGTAGGAAACGGGCAGCAAAGCCGCAAGGCTACACTGCCTGTTTCCCTTTGTTAAGATGGAGGCACCAGCAGTCGATCTGATGGACGGATCGGCCTCGAGCGGCCAACATCGCGGGCTCGCTGGACTGGTAAGTGTTAGGAATATTCTTCTCTTGTGATCAGTCAAGCTCCAGGTGTATTGAGAAGCAGACAATTTATTTCTGATGTGTCACACAAGAGGATGGAGCTTACAGGGCAAACATCCAGTAAGACTCACACAAAGGAATTTACAGTATGTTCCCCCCCTTCTAATACCTAATACAGCCTCTACGCTTCTATTGGCTGAGGAATCATAGATAGCATGCCTGGTACACGATGGTACTTTATTTTGGCTATCAGGGTTTCCTTTACAATCTTATGCTACTATCTATAGTTAAACCTAATCATCCTACAACTTACTATGGAGTTAATTAAAACAAAACGATACAGCAAGTTAATACAACAACGTGCTCAGAAGTAATTTTAAAAATCAGTCTCAGGGCTATTGTTTTTCTAATAGTCACACAATAAACATTTAAAACTTTTCTAACATTCCCTCCTCTTTGTGTGACTATTTTATCTCAACACATTTCGATGACAGTCCCTGTGTTATACACTTTCGGACTGTATGTCATTAAGTTGAGCTTCAATGTCCACATAGGTCTCCTCAAAAGTAGGAAGGGTTTGATACATTGTTCTTGCGACTGTGGTCTCAATCAGTTTTTGTGAAAGTCTTCGAATACAGGGAATGCAGCAGCATCCGCAAGTGACCAAAACAGCCAAAGCCACAGCGATTGAAATCAAACATGATATGATAAATCCAGTCCATTTACCGAACCATCCTTCAAGCCAGTTTGTGAATGGATCATTAATACCTGAGTTTTCCGCTAATTCATTCAATAGAGCAGTCAGTCCTTCCAAGGCTCTGGTCACTGTCCCTCCAGGAGCTGTATTGTTAGGGATAAAGGTGCAACACATGCTACCAAACATTGTGCATACCCCTCCTCTTTCAGCTAGGACCATATCTAAAGCCATTCGGTTCTGCCATGCCATTAGAGATGTGGGGGCCAACTGTTCTGCTAGGCCCTTCACAGCATCCCTAGTATAGTTTACAAATCGTTGTTGGTTATAATATATATAATTAATCCAGTCAACATTTTTATTTATAGTCACCCACCAGAGAAGAGACTCAAACCCAGCTGTCACCTGATTCCTGGCCTTAAACTCATCCGGCACCCCGCAAGGAAGCCCAATCTCATCTATGTAGATCTGAGAGTCAAATTACCCCATGGTAGAGGTGTCACACCGATACCGTTGGCGACTCTTAGTCCACAGGTGTTCTGACAGGATTCTCAGGGGTATAGCCAGCTGGACCACAGCACAATCCCCTCAGGCATTGGTCGGTAGTCTAGCTTGCAGTTTCTTATCCCCACACATCCACCAGACATCAGCTCTCTGAATGTCATGTTCAACACAGTCACCATTGTCCGTGTTAATCCTCTCCACACAGTAGTCATCGGGTAGTGACCCAAGATCCACCGCGCTACAGTGAAAAACAAGTAAAATTGCCTGGATAAGCGGTAACCGCTGAAGGTATCTGAGGTCTCTGTACTGGGGGAAACAACAAACTCTATGTGTGATAGGTAGAATTTGTTTCAGATTCATAGCTCTTATTATACAATTGCAACATACATTTTAAACCTTCTGGATCTGTATTGTGATCTAAAGGAAAAGGGACCGTTGCTAAATGTGGTCTGGCTCCGGCACAAACTAAACAGTTTTCCTTTTTTTAGAGTTTTAACCGTGTACCTCAACCATTCTAACCACTCATTTTTTTCTTGGTAGCCCGTCTCCAAAGCTATGGCATCTTCTATTGTTAGGTTAGTAAATCTTATAGTTTTACTCAGAACTTCTATTTTAGTATGGCCTTCTTCTTTACCTTCTGAGTCTACTTTTTCCTGTTGTCTGGTTTTATTAGGTGGTAATACCTCGAGGAAAAATTTGCCTGAGGGGTCAGTTCCTGACACCCATACTCCCATAGAATACAACCACTGATCTCCCTTCCTCGGCTCCTCTAATGTTATTAATAGTTGGTTACAGTTCTTACTATATGTGCAGGGGGAGTTGGCCACTTTTGTAATTATGAGTCTTTCCTTTATTCCACTCTTTTTAGCCCCTGGTTGATTATACCCCCAATCTTGATGCACTGTGATCCACAGGGCTTGATCCCATGCTTGACATCCTGCCCTATTCCAGAGCCAGCAAATATATTTATCTGCCCATAGAAGTCCTCTAGCCCCAGTTGTATCCCCACAATCTGCAATCTGACAGAAGTCTACCAGTATAGTGCTAGTTATTCCCTCTATAAAGTTTAGATTCAATGCTTTTCCTTTTCTTTCCCAATCCAAAGGTTCCTCTGTTCTTCCATAACATATAACCGCTCTTATGGATGCCTCTCCTAGAGTCACCAGTAACCCAAGGATAATTACTGTCCCTTTCATCCTAACCAGCTACAGAGTTCCAGTGGATAGGATAGGGGAGTTGGAAGGGGAGGGAGACTTCACCGGTTTGAGACAAGTCCCAACTTGTGTGAGACCTCCCTTTGTAGCCAGATTTTCTGAACCTCTTGTAGTCAACTGGCCCTATTCTGCCTGTAAAACCTTTTTTGTAATGGGACTGGTGAATCCAGGTAGACCTCTCTGCAATCCTTATCGCAGTAGAGGTAGTTAAGAGGACTTTGAAAGGACCATCCCACCTTGGGGAGTACCACTGCTTTTTCTTATTACTTTTTGTTAAGACCCAATCTCCCACATGCACCTTTTCATCTTCTTGAATTGGACCTTCTAGGACAGAACCAAAATCATTAGTACGTCTTTGTATTAACAACCTAGACATGTATTCTGCTAGTGTGTGCTCAGACTGCTCAGTAGGTGTTTCATTTGATTGAAAGGGTATCTTATATGGCCTTCCATGTATCATTTCAAATGGGCTTAAAGCTTCTTTTGTGGGTGTGATATGCATACTGGTCACAGCTACTAGTAGGCAGTAAATCCAATTATTTTTACCTATTTCTTCCATAGCTTTTCTCAGTTTGCTTTTTAGAATGCCATTTTGTCTTTCTACCAATCCAGCTGATTGGGGATGATAGGCACAATGGTATTTCACTTTAATTCTCATCACTTCTGTCAAATGTTGTATAGTTTTATTGACAAAATGAGGTCCATTATCACTGTCTGTGCATCTGCACTTCCTGTCGGTAATATCTCCACCCATTTGGTCAGGGTACCTGGTTACCAAACAATATTACTTCCTTTCACATTTGTCTAATTCAATAAAATCCATGCAAATGTGTTGGGATGGATATTGCTGTGTGGGGAACTTCCCTTTCTGTGGTCTTATGCCTCCCTGAGCATTGTATCTTGAACATATACTGCATTGAGAGCAAAAAGTTTTTTTTTTAGTAGTTAGTGAAGCCATAGACCATACATCTCAGTCATCCACCTGTTTGACACATGAGTTACTCCATGTGTCAATACTGCTGCATATCAGTAAGGACTGTATGATCTATCTCTATGGATTTCTCGTTCTGTCATTATTTGTGTTTCTTGTGCCGCTATTTTGGCTGCCTCGTCTGCCCTTTTATTTCCCTTTGAGATGGGGGTCTGTATATATTGTGTGTGCTTGACATTTGCAGATTACAAGCTCTTTTGGTAACTGTACTGCATCTAGGAATTCTAGAATGAAGGCCATGTGTGAAATTGGTTTACCACTGGCGGTGACCATCCCCCTGTTTTTCCATTGTTGTGCAAAAACATGTACTGTTGAAAAGGCATATTGACTGTCAGTGTATATGGTTACGAATTTCCCTTCTGATAGTATGCATGCTCTTGTCAGTGCTACAAGTTCTGAGACTTGTGCTGAATAATGTTTTGGTAGTGGCCCAGCTTCCAAAATTTCATCCTGTGTCACTACTGCATATCCAGTTGTATTTGTGCCATCTGGATTTTTCTTACTAGAACCATCAACAAAAAGTGTCATGTCAGGGTTAGGTAATGGTACATCTTTCAGATAACTTCGTGGCAGTACCTTTTCAGCGATGGCAGCAGTACAGTCATGTTTATGATTATGACCATCAGTAGGAAGTGGTAGTAGTGTGGATGGGTTTAATGTAGTACACCTCTGTATTGTTAAGTGAGGTTGTGTTAAGAGTATTGTCATATAGGAAAGGTGTCGTGCTGGGCTCAAATGTGATATCTTTTGTTGTAAAAGCATAACAGACACTGCATGTGGTACCTTGAGTGTCAGCGTGTGATATAGCACTATAGATGCTGAGGCCTTAACTGCTTCAGCTGCAGCTACCACTGCCTGTACACAGGATGGAAGTGCTCTAGTCACACTGTCTAATTTTGTAGCGTAGTAAGCAATCGGCCTCTGGTGCCCGCCATGTGAGCAAGTCGGCTGTGTTCGAAAGGTTTGTCATTGGTTGGTAAGGCTAGCACTGATGAACTAGAAAGGACTTGTTTTAGGTCAGTAAAAGCCGTCTGTTTCCTCACTCCATTTTATAGCATCCTGGGGGGCCATTGGGCTCCCATGTATTGCCTGAACCAACGGGGCCGTCAGCATGTAATACCTGGGAATTCAGGCTCTACAAAAATTTGTCATACCCAGGAAGGACATCATTTGTGTAGTCTACATTATTTCATACCTTCATTTAATGTTCTAAACTCTAAAATACCTCTAAAGGTTCAATTTTGTACTGATTCATGTAATCAGTAGACACCCACCCCATAAAAAGGAACTCGCCTCATTCTTCAGTTGTGTAGAAGGAGGGGGGTAGGGGGTGTCATATCTGCACTTGAATTGGGGCTGGGAAAATGGATACTCTTTATCTAACATGAATGAGCACAGGATCACAGATCAAACTACCAAACACCTTCCTTACCTTGAAGTTGTTAAAAACAATATTCTTTCATTTATTCAAATATATTAGGGCTGTGAAAATTAAAGATTAATTCCTCGATTAATCGTTAATTTTTTTGATCGGTCAAAATTCTTTTGACCGGTACTCACCTCTCCGCCGACTTCCCGGGTCTTCAGGGAGTTCCGCCGGAGATCCGGTGACGTCACCGGACTCCTCCCCCTTCCCTAAGTGCCTCCGTCTGCTAATGAAGGGAAGGGGGGAGGAGTCCGGTGATGTTGAAGTTTCTGATTGAACGTAACGTGGAGGAGCTAAGCATGATGCCACCCGCTGCTGCCCTACGGAACCAACACGATTGTCGGCTTTACATGCTGTGTTTTTATCATCTTTATGTGAGTAGTTAGTGTTTGAACACAAAAATTAAATCTTATACTTAAGCAGTAAGCACTTTGATCTTTTCTTTCTACCCATGACCTGAGATTGTGAGAGAAGTTTATGGTCCGTGTTAACCCTTTTGATACCCGCATGCATGACCACCTGTTTGCACAGGGGTCCATGCCATAAGGTGAGAGTGATTACTTAGACCGGAGGGGGAGGGATTGTCATGCTACTGTGGAAAAAAAAATTACTTACGTCAGTGCTACAGTTTGAATTTAAAACGTTTGTGTGAACTGGCAAGTTAAATCATGGATTGTGGATTCTTTTCTCACATTCATCAAGCCACCTGATAATTCTACAACATTCTATTCACTCCACAGTGCAATCCACCTTCATGTCTCCCATCTACCTCCAAACCATCAACAATTTCTGCCATGTGCTTCCTTTAACACCATGGCATGCTAAAATAATAAAGCAACCCGGTGTTATCAGTGTACCTTTTTTTTATGCTAAGTTTCAATATTTACAATATAACCCTTCTGTATTGCCCTAGCTGGTCAAGAGTTAACTTTTTTACAGACACAATCTTTCACACAGGAATTTGAAGAGCAATTCTCACTCTTACATGAGGGGTGAGGGAGAGTGAGTCCAGTGCCTAACTTTTTTTTTTTTACAGACACACAGAACAGGAGAACTTAAAGAATAATTTCTTATCTTCTTCTAATGTCACATTAGGAATACAGCACAAGGCATTCTTTTACAGAGACTATAAAATATCAGCACTCCCCACACTATCGAGAGAATCAAAAAAGGTTAAACATGAGCAAAGATAAAGTAAACACACAGAAGAAAGTTAGCCTTGAGATCTTTTTAGATCACTTAAATAAGTAGCGCTTAAATCGTCGGGCATTCAACCTCCAAGAGCGTCAGGCAATCAACCTCTGACGTTCGGTTTACCTTAAATCTTTTTGTTATCTGTCCTGGACAGCGGTTGACATAATTTTTTACCTTAGATAACGTCCCCAAGTGTCTCTGTCTACGAGCACTGGATCATCTAGATATTATACGATCAATACCAATATCGGCAATTACAACACATTAAACCAGAATCAAAGAGAAAGAGAAGAAAAGACTCTTAGAAAGAATTAAGAATGATTTAAATTATCTTACCTCTCAAACACCAGAGGACTGGATCACGCAAGTTCGAAAACAGACAGTGGATCCGGATCTTAGGCCCCCGCCCCTATTTCACCACTAACGTTGAATGGGGGGACTTTTAATTCTCAGTGAGCTTCGAAGTCCAATACTCACTGAAGTTTTGTCGGGGCCATCTGATCTGAAAACCAACTAGTTGTTTCCGGCTCGAAAAACCAAAAGTGTTAGGAATATTCTTCTCTTGTGATCAGTCAAACTCCAGGTGTATTGAGAAGCAGACAATTTATTTCTGATGTGTCACACAAGAGGATGGAGCTTACAGGGCAAAAATCCAGTAAGACTCTGTGAGGGGTTAGCTCGGCAGCGGGTGTGTGTGACCCCCTGGATGGGTTCACAACACAAAAATCAGGCACAGCAGACAGCGTTGTAGGTGCAAAAAACAAAAGATGTGGTTTATTTATGCTACATGCAGTGAAACATATAACAGCCAAACAAAATAAAACATGAAAATAAATCCTGGTCAGCTTGACCTCTAATTACACACTTAGATTCCCTGTCTAACAACTGAGTGCAGCCTTGTGCTGCACCAGTCCCTGTCTCTGTTGTAGAGGTTTGCCACACAGGCATTAACTCACCGCACAGAACAGGTGTCACACTCCCCAGTCTATACAACACAAAACTGGTTCCAGGATGGAGCATCTCCCTAAGCATGCTGGGGTTTTTTGTAGAGGTCTTAATGAGCCCACTTACTTCAGCTGGGCTCATTAACTCTTCCCCTCTAGTTGTACAAGTCTGCATAAAGCCTGAATCTAGGGCACACATATTTCCCATCCTGGATACAACCAGGTGACTTTACCTGCGTGCTGCCACATACCCCCCCCCCCTCTTGTTTCAACCTTGGGGTTGTAACACGAGCATTCAGACACGCATGTATCCGAGACAAAGCATCCCCATTCCCCATTTTAACACCAGGGCGATGCTTAACTGTAAAGTTAAATTCTTGTAGGGCCAGGAACCACCTATTTACCCTTCTATTGGTCTCCTTGTTCTGAGACATCCACTTTAAAGGAGCGTGATCAGTCACCAGGTCAAAGTGCCTAGCTAGCAGATAGTACCGAAGGGAATCTAGAGCCCACTTCACTGCTAAACATTCCTTCTCAATCGTGGCGTAATTTACCTCATGGGACTTCAACTTCCTGCTGAGGTAAATTACTGGGTTCTCTTTCCCGTTCCAGACCTGGGATAACACTGCTCCTAACCCAACGTCTGATGCATCAGTTTGTACCACGAAGTCCTTAGAGAAGTCTGGTGAGTACAACACTGGCTGGCTACATAAGGCTGTTTTTAAGGACTGAAATGCTTCTTCAGCCTCTGGGGACCATTTAACCATGACAGACTCTTTCCCTTTTGTCAGGTTGGTGAGGGGCACAGCCTGAGAAGCAAAATGGGGAATGAATCGTCGATAATAGCCAGCGATACCCAGAAAGGCTCGTACCTGTTTCTTGCTGTTGGGACGTGGCCAACTCTGTATGGCCTCGACTTTATTGACTTGGG
This sequence comes from Lithobates pipiens, assembly GCF_037356315.1. NCBI lineage: Eukaryota > Metazoa > Chordata > Amphibia > Anura > Ranidae > Lithobates > Lithobates pipiens. Next base: position 58,022,687 of record NW_027507791.1, read on the forward strand.
GTTTTATCACCCCCCTCCCAATAGTGTACCCAAGATATTTGGCCTCCTCCTGTCCAATGGTACACTTCTTTGGATTGGCCATAAACCCAGCTTCCCGGATAGAGTCTAGGACTGCTTGTACTTTCGGCAAATGTGAGACCCAGTCTGTGCTATGGATAATCGCATCATCCAGGTAAGCTGCAGCATATTTCTGATGGGGCCTCAGAATCTTATCCATTTTCCGCTGGAATGTTGCCGGTGCATTCTGTAACCCAAACGGCATTCTCTTATATTGGAATGCCCCATCTGGGGTTACAAACGCAGTTTTCTCCTTGGCCGACTCGGCCAGGGGAATTTGCCAATACCCTTTGGTGAGATCGAGAGTTGTCATATATCGGGCTGTTCCCAGCCGGTCAATCAACTCATCTATGCGCGGCATGGAGTAGGTGTCAAATTTTGTAACTTTATTCAATTGTCGAAAATCGTTACAAAACCGCCAGCTCCCATCAGGTTTGGGCACTAGTACGATAGGACTGGACCAGTCTCTGGGACTCCTCTATCACACCCAATTCCAGCATCCTTTGAACCTCCCCACGTATTGCCTCCCGTCGGGCCTCTGGTATTCTATAAGGTTTTAGTTTTACCCTTTCTCCTGGCGGGGTGATAATGTCATGCTCTACGCCAGATGTTTGTCCCGGCAGTTCAGAGAAAATCTCTTTGTTACGAAGTACAAACTCTTTAACCTCCTGTTGTTGGGCTTTCGATAAGGTGTCTGCTATTCCAACCTCAGGAACTAAGCAATCAGGCTGTGCTTGTGACAAAGTCTCTGCGACTAGGGATTCCCTATCCCTCCAGGCTTTCAGCAGATTGACGTGATAGATCTGCTCCGGCTTTCGCCTTCCTGGCTGTCTAACCCTGTAGTTCACCTCACTAATTTTTTCAATTACTTCGTATGGACCTTGCCATTTGGCCAGAAATTTGCTTTCAACCGTAGGGACTAGCACCAAGACCCTATCCCCCGGGGAAAAAGTACAGGTCTTGGCCCCACGGTTGTACACTCTCTGCTGTGCTAACTGCGCTTGGGTTAAATGTTCCTTTACGATTGGCATTACCTGTGCAATTCTATCTTGCATCAGGGCGACATGCTCAATCACACTCCTGTGAGGAGAACTCTCATTTTCCCAAGTTTCCTTGGCGATATCCAGCAGCCCTCTTGGGTGTCTCCCATAGAGCAACTCGAAGGGTGAGAAACCCGTAGAGGATTGGGGTACCTCCCTAATGGCAAACATCAGATAGGGTATTAGACAGTCCCAATTCTTTCCATCTCTATCCACCACCTTCTTTAACATTTGTTTTAGGGTTTTGTTGAATCTTTCAACCAACCCATCTGTTTGGGGGTGATACACAGATGTACGCAATTGTGTCACTTTGTACAACTTGCATAATTCTTTCATAACCCTGGACATAAAGGGTGTACCTTGGTCCGTAAGCAGTTCCTTACAAATACCCACGCGGCTAAAAACAAGAGATAGCTCTTTGGCTATGGTTTTGGCCGAGGTATTTCGAAGAGGAATTGCTTCCGGATAACGGGTGGCATAGTCCAATATAACCAAAATGTACTGATGCCCCCTAGCAGACTTCATTATCGGACCTACCAAATCCATTGCGATCCTCTCAAAGGGGACCTCAATGATAGGAAGAGGTACCAGCGGGTTACGGAAATGTGGCAGAGGTGCCGACTTCTGACACACAGGGCAGGAGGAACAATAATTTTCTGTTTCCTTCATGACCCCAGGCCAATAGAATCTCTGCAGTACCCTCTCTCTGGTTTTCTCGGCCCCTAGATGACCTCCCAGAATGTGCCCATGAGCCAATTCTAACACCAACTTCCTGTAAGGTTTGGGCACTACAAGTTGCTCAATGGTTTCTTCTGCCCTTTGAGCCACTCGATACAGCAGGTCCCTTTCCATAGTGAAGTAAGGATAAGGGCAAGTCTTTTCTGGGTTCACTAACTCGCCATCTATTTTCACCACATTTTCCCGTGCCTTTATTAGGGTGGGGTCTTTTAACTGTTCTGTGGCAAAATTTTCCCTGTGAACCTCAAGATCCGAAAACTCCACAGACGGCATGTTTTCATCTGAGGATGTTGGCTCCTCCCCAGTTTCTCGAGTTTCCCCCGCCAATACCGACAAGGGAAATTCAGGAGAGTCCTCACCACTCCCAGAGGAATTCTGGTCATCTTCCTGGTTTATAGGGGCACCAGTGGGGGGCTCAGGACAATCCCAGAGTTCCCAGAATTTTGGAAAATCCCTTCCCACAATAGCATCATGTGGTAAGTGAGACACTAACCCCACCTGATGAGAGAGGTTACCTTTGGGGGTCTCAAAAAACACTGAAGTTACAGGATACTCTCGGGTGTCCCCATGCACACAAATAACAGCCACCCTGTTCTTCCCAGAGACCTCTGTACTAACTAATTCAGCTTTTATCAATGTTACCAGGCTACCTGAATCCAGCAACACATCAACATTTCTACCATTAATACACATTTTACATAAATGTTTCTCAGGTCCCCGAATGGCAGTGCATGCAACTGTCGCAAACAGCGACTGACGTCTCTCCCTTATAAAGTCACATTGCATAGGCTCATCCACAACGGGGCAATTGGCTGCAATATGTCCCTTTTGCCGGCAGCGGTAGCAAATAATCTTTTTCGCTGTCTCTTGCAGCATGGGCTTCCTGGGCTGCTCCCGCCAGACCTTAGGTAGAACTCCCACCCTCTCACTCTCTCCACCCTCACCCCTTGGAGTCATCTTACCCGCCACTGGGGATGATCTGGTCTTAGGGTGGAAAGTCTGTGAGTCCCTGGAAGAGGTGGTCAGGTTCTCTGTAGCCAAGTACCTCTCAACCAGATCCACAAGTTTATCTGCATTTTCTGGGTCTCCATGGCTTACCCATTTTTGGATGGCAGTAGGAAGAGCTCTCAGGAAACGATCCATAACCACACGTTCCACAATGTTTGGTGCGGTCAAAGTCTCTGGCTGCAGCCACTTCCTGCTCAGGTGAATGAGATCATACATTTGAGACCTGGGGGGTTTTCCAACCTGAAAAGTCCAATTATGCACACGCTGAGCCCGGACGGCCAGGGTGACACCCAGCCGTGCCAATATTTCTGTTTTTAGCACCACATAGTCTTTTGCTTGGTCAGGCTCTAGGTCATAATAAGCTTTCTGTGATTCCCCAGTTAACAGAGGGGCCACCAGTCCAGCCCATTGCTCCTTAGGCCACTTTTCCCTTTCAGCAGTCCTTTCAAATGTGGTCAAAAACACCTCCGGATCATCCTCTCCAGTCATTTTTGTCAATAAACGGCTCACACCAAAGAATGCGGTATTATTGTAACCACTTGCTTCATTGGTCTGCGGACGTTGCTGTATTACTGTCTCTATTTTCTGTTGAAAACTCTGCTCTTGCTTCTGCAACAGGTCTATAAAGCGGGCTTCAGATTGCTGCTGTGCTTGTTGCTGAGCTTCCAGACTCTGCAGGTGAGCTTTCTGCTGGGCTGCAAGGCTCTTTTGTAAAGCTGCATTTGTTTGCTGCTGATTTGCATTTGCTAGAGCCAGCTGTCTCAGTATCTCCTCCATGCTGGCCTTTAAAAAAATTGAAAAAAAAACTGCCAAAATTCTCCACCAACTGTGAGGGGTTAGCTCAGCAGCGGGTGTGTGTGACCCCCTGGATGGGTTCACAACACAAAAATCAGGCACAGCAGACAGCGTTGTAGGTGCAAAAAACAAAAGATGCGGTTTATTTATGCTACATGCAGTGAAACATATAACAGCCAAACAAAATAAAACATGAAAATAAATCCTGGTCAGCTTGACCTCTAATTACACACTTAGATTCCCTGTCTAACAACTGAGTGCAGCCTTGTGCTGCACCAGTCCCTGTCTCTGTTGTAGAGGTTTGCCACACAGGCATTAACTCACCGCACAGAACAGGTGTCACACTCCCCAGTCTATACAACACAAAACTGGTTCCAGGATGGAGCATCTCCCTAAGCATGCTGGGGTTTTTTGTAGAGGTCTTAATGAGCCCACTTACTTCAGCTGGGCTCATTAACTCTTCCCCTCTAGTTGTACAAGTCTGCATAAAGCCTGAATCTAGGGCACACATATTTCCCATCCTGGATACAACCAGGTGACTTTACCTGCGTGCTGCCACAACTCACACAAAGGAATGTATATTCCCCCTTCTAATACCTACAATAATACAGCCTCTACGCTTCTATTGGCTGAGGAAACATAGATAGCGTGCCTGGTACACAATGGTACTTTATTTTAGCTAATCAGGGCTTCCTTTACAATCTTATGCTACTATCTATAGGTAAACCTAATCATCCTACAACCCACTATGGAGTTAATTAAAACAAAACGATACAGCAAGTTAATACAACAACGTGCTCAGAAGTAATTTTAAAAATCAGTCTCAGGGTTATTGTTTTTCTAATAGTCACACAATAAACATTTAAAACTTTTCTAACAGTAAGGCCGCGTACACACGCGGGGACTGTTCACCCAACTTTGTCCGCTGAACAGTGTTTCGGCGGACAGTCCGCCCGTGTGTGGGCTTTCAGCGGACAGTTTCAGCGAACAGTCTGCTGAACAAAGTTTTTCGGAATTTCCGAAAAACTGTCCGCTGAAACTTGGTTTCAGCGAACAGTCCCCTCGTGTGTAGGCTTGTTCGTCAAACTAAGTTCCGCGCATGCTCAGAAAGGATTTACACGCCGAAAGTTGTAATGCAGTGTATAGGACGTCGTATTTTTCGTCCCGTCGTATGTGCCGTTCACGTCATCGCGCACGGTTTCAGCAAACTGTTCGTTCGTCGTGTGTGGGCAAGTCCGTCCATGCTAATTTTGAGCGGACTGTTCGCTGAAACTGTTTGACGGACAAAGTTGAGCGAACAGTCCCCGCGTGTATACGCTGCCTGAGTGTCCTTATTAAAAGTCAGCAGCTACATACTTGTAGCTGCTGACTTAAAAAAAAAAATAGTGTCCGGAACTCCCCTTTAATGTTAAGTTTCCCAAGTCTAATTTTAATTCTGTCCTCTGTTAACCTTGGAGGTGCTTCCTGTGATGTGTCATGAGGATAAACACTGAAGTTTTGGTTACTGAAACCCCCAAATTCCCTTGTGAAGACTGAGGAGAAGAATAAATTCAATACCTTTGCCATCTCCCCATCCTTTGTACCCAGATGTCCTTCCTCATTCTTTATGGGACCAGTATGGTCTGTCCTCCCCTTATTACTGTTTACATACTTAAAGAATTTCCTGGGATTTTTTTTTGCTCTCCTCCACTATGTGTCTTTCGTGTTCTATCCTAGCCGCCCTAATTGCACCTAATTGCATTTCTTGTTGCAATCTTTATAAAGTCTGAATGCTGAGGATGATCCCTCAACCTTGTATTTTTTTAAGGCCTTTTCCTTTGCTTTTATATGCATTTTTACATTGGAGTTAAGCCATCCAGGACTTTTGTTTGCTGTTTTAATTTTATTACCCAATGGGATGCATTGGCCAATGCCCTTATTTAATATGCTCTTAACCACTTCAATACCGTGCCATAGTCAAATGACGCCCACAGATGGGATCGCCCATCCTATAACGTCCTCAGTATTTCGCCGCTCCTGCAGGCCCCCGGGGGGCCACAGCGCGGCGATCCTGAGGTGTGTCCCTCACCCATCCCCGATCTGTGTGGTTGCCAGCCCCATCCACCCCCAATACACGTGACCGGCCATGTCCAATCACAGACAGCACATGTACTGTGCACATTCATGTCGTTATTGCGCGCGCCTAGGGTGCGTGCAGAGCGGCGATCGGGGATGCGGCTTGTCACCCTGACACAGCCCAACCCTGATCGCAGTAAAGAGCCAATTAAATTGGCTCTTTACCACGTGACTGGCTGTGTCCCAGAATGTAAACAAACCGCGGTAACAAGATGTTACCGGGTTCTCCTCCTCACACACCGATCATGTTTGAGGAGGAGATTGCAGTAACATCTCATTAACACCTAGTGTACACCGATACAAACTAATTACCACCCCAATAAAGAGGACTTGTCACCAGCCATCAAAGTACCTGTTATCACCCATCAAAGTACCTGTCATCACCCATCACAGCCCATCTGAGTACCCGAGTACCCGTCCCAGCCCATCTGAGTATTCGAGTACCTGTCAGCCCATCTGAGTACCCGAGTACCTGAGTACCTGTCACAGCCCATCTGAGTACCCGAGTACCTGAGTACCTGTCAGCCCATCTGAGTACCCGAGTACCTGAGTACCTATCACAGCCCATCTAAGTACCGGAGTACCTGAGTACCTGTCACAGTCCATCTGAGTACCCGAGTACCTGAGTACCTGTCACAGTTCATCTGAGTATCCAAGTACCTGAGTACCTGTCCCAGCCCATCTGAGTACCCGAGTACCTGTCAGCCCATCAGAGTATCCAAGTACCTGAGTACCTATCCCAGCCCATCTGAGTACCTGAGTACTTGTCACAGCCCATTTGAGTACCCGAGTACCTGAGTACCTATCACAGCCCATCTGAGTACCCGAATACCCGTCACAACCCATCTATCTGAGTACCTGTCACAGTTCATCTGAGTACCCGAGTATCTGTCACAGTTCATCTGAGTACCCGAATACCTGTCACAGTCCATCGGAGTACCCAAGTACCTGTCACCAGCCCGTCGGAGTACCCGAGTACCTGTCACCAGCACGTCGGAGTAACGGCGTACCTATCACCAGCCCGTCGGAGTAACGGAGTACCTGTCACCAGCCCGTCAGAGTAACGGAGTACCTGTCACCAGCCCGTCAGAGTACCTGAGTGCCTATTTGCAGACCATGCCTCATAGAATACACGTCAAGGTGTTAACTTTCCAAAATGGGGCCATTTTGGGGGTAATTTCATTGTCCTGGTGCTCCAGTGCTGAGTACCCGAGTACCTGAGTACCTGTCACAGTTCATCTGAGTACCCGAATACCTGTCACAGTCCATCGGAGTACCCAAGTACCTGTCACCAGCCCGTCGGAGTACCCGAGTACCTGTCACCAGCACGTCGGAGTAACGGAGTACCTATCACCAGCCCGTCGGAGTAACGGAGTACCTGTCACCAGCCCGTCAGAGTAACGGAGTACCTGTCACCAGCCCGTCAGAGTACCTGAGTGCCTATTTGCAGACCATGCCTCATAGAATACACGTCAAGGTGTTTACTTTCCAAAATGGGGCCATTTTGGGGGTAATTTCATTGTCCTGGTGCTCCAGTGCTGAGTACCCGAGTACCTGAGTACCTGTCACAGTTCATCTGAGTACCTGAGTACCTGTCTCAGTCTATCTGAGTACCTGTCACAGTCCATCGGAGTACCCAAGTACCTGTCACCTGCCCGTCGGAGTACCCGAGTACCTGTCACCAGCCCATCGGAGTACCCGAGTACCTGTCACCAGCCCGTCGGAGTACCCGAGTACCTGTCACAGCCCATCTGAGTATCTGAGTACCTGTCACAGTTCATCTGAGTACCTGAGTACCTGTCACAGTCTATCTGAGTACCTGTCACAGTTCCTCTGAGTACCCGAATACCTGTCACAGTCCATCGGAGTACCCAAGTACCTGTCACCAGCCCGTCTGAGTACCCGATTACCTGTCACCAGCCCGTCGGAGTACCCGAGTACCTGAGTACCTGTCACAGCCCATCTGAGTATCTGAGTACCTGTCACAGTTCATCTGAGTACCTGTCACAGTCTATCTGAGTACCTGTCACAGTTCATCTGAGTACCCGAATACCTATCACAGTCCATCGGAGTACCCAAGTACCTGTCACCAGCCCGTCGGAGTACCCGAGTACCTGTCACCAGCACGTTGGAGTAACGGAGTACATGTCACCAGCCCGTCGGTGTAATGGAGTACCTGTCACCAGCCCATCGGAGCAACGGAGTACCTGTCACCAGCCCGTCAGAGTACCCGAGTGCCTATTTGCAGACCATGCCTCATAGAATACGTCGAGGTGTTTGCTTTCCAAAATGGGGCCATTTTGGGGGTAATTCCATTGTCCTGATGCTCCAGGACCTTCAAAAGTGTGATAGGTAGGAACGAAATGAGATGTGTATTTTATGCTTCTATTACACCTGAAGGTACTACTTCAATGTTGGACCTCTGTATATAGCCAGGCTGTGTAAAAGTCTCACACATGTGGTATCGCCATACGCAGGAGGAGTAGCAGAATGTGTTTTGGGGTGTAATTTTTGCTATATACATGCTATGTGTTAGAAATATCTTATAAATGGACAACTTTGTGTAAAAAAAAAAAAAAAAATTATTTTCTTTCCACGTTTTCTGAAGACTTGTGTAAAAAAATTAACCATTCAAAAGACTCATAATGCTTCATATAATATACTTTGGGGTGTTTGTTTTCCAAAATGGGGTCATTTTGTTGGTAATTCCATTGTCCTGGTGCTCCAGGGCCTTCACAAATGTAATAGGTCGTTAGGAAATTAGAGGTGTAATTTATGCTCCTAGAACGCCTGACGGCGCTCCCTGCATGTTGGGCCTTTGTATGTGGCCAGGCTATGTAAAAGTCACACACGTGGTATCACCATACTCAGGATGAGTAGCAGAATGTATTTTGGGGTGTCATTTTTGCTATGTACATGCTTTGAGTTAGAAATATCTTATAAACTGACCACTTTGTGTAAAAAAAAAAAAAGTTTTCATTTTCTTTCAACGTTTTCCGAAGACGTGTGGAAAAAAATTAACTGTTCAAAAGACTCATTATGCCTTATAGAATATACGTTGGGGTGTTTGCTTTCCAAAATGGGGTAATTTTGTGGGTAATTCCATTATCCTGGTGCTCCAGGGCCTTCACAAATGTAATAGGTCGTTAGGAAATTAGAGGTGTCAAGGTGTCATTTTTGCTCCTAGAACCCCTGACGGTGCTCCCTGCATGTTGGACCTCTCTGTGAGGCCAGCCTGTGTATCGCCATACTCGAGAAGAGTTGCAGAATGTATTTTGGGGTGTAATTGGAAGTATGCATATGCTGTGTATAAGAAATAACTTGTTATTATGACAATTTTGTAAAAAAAATTAATAATAAATAATAATTCTTCTTTTTCCCAAGAATTGTGGGAAAAAATTACAACTTCAAAAAACTCACCATGCCTCTTACATAAATACAATACAAATGAGATCATCAGTGCATCAGGTGTGATCAGATGTGATCAATTTTCAATGATTTGCACCATAGCTTGTAGACTCTATAACTTTCACAGAGACTAAATAATATCCACTAATTTGAGTTATTTTTACAAAAGAAATGTAGCAGTATACATTTTGACCCAAATTTATGAACAAAAATTACTTATTTGCAAAATTTTATCATAGAAACTAAAAAAAAAAGTGTTTTTTTTTCAAAATGTTCTCTCTTTTTTCACTTATGTCGCAAAAAATAAAATACCCAGTGGTGAATAAATACCACCAAAAGAAAGCTCTATTTGTATGAAAAAAATGATAAAAATGTTGTTTGGGTACAGTGTTGCATGACTGAGTAATTGGCATTCAAAGTGTGAGAGCGCTGAAAGCTAAAAATTGGTCTGGGAAGGAAGGGTGTATAAATGCCCTGTATTGAAGTGGTTAAAGCAAAACCATCTCTCCTCCGTGCTTTTTGTGCCTAAGATTTTATCCCAATTCATGCCTTCTAGTAAAGTTCATAGTTTAGGGAAGTTGGTTCTTTTGAAATTCAGTGTCTTTGTATTCCCCTTATGTTTCCTATTTGTGGGGACATACTAAAACATATAACCCCCCTGGCGGTATTCCAGAGTCTGGCTCGGGGTAAAAATTCAGAACCAAAAGCGGTAACCCTGAGCCAGACTCGGGATCACATCGCTGGATCCAGGAGGAGTGTGCCTACCTTATCCCCTGGATCCAGCGATGTCTCCCCACAGTGCGAGCGGCTCGTCCTCTGCTCGATCTATCACAGAGCCGAGCTCCGTTCGCTGCGAGCGTTGCGACGCACGGGGATGGAGAACGGCGCCAAATTCAAAAAGTAAAACACACACTGTACATACAGTATAATGTAATCTTGCAGATTACATTACTGTATGTAATTATTTCACATCCCCTTTGTCCCTAGTGGTCTGCCCAGTGCCCTGCATGTAGTTTTATATTATAAAAACTGTTCTTTCTGCCTGGAGACTGGAGATTGTCCATAGCAACCAATACCGTACCTTTACATCAAACGTGGTTTTAGACCAGCTAGAAAACAGCGATAATAAAGTAGAATCACTTGCAGAATTGAGCGATAGCGATTTCTGGGGAGATCCGTCATCAAATACTGAAAGTAATGACAGTGACAATTCTGCAACTGAGCACATTTCTGTGTTTTTGATTTGATTACATTATTGAATCATTTTTATTATTATTATATTATTATTTGGTATAATTATTTATAGTTATTTATTATATTTTAATATATGATTTTGTTTTTCAAATTTTATCTACTAGACTCTGGTTTGGACAGATTTAAGTGAGTTACTCCAAAGAATTACAGGTCTACAATATAAAACGCCAAATTTCCATGTAAAACAATTGTACCGCTTTCCGCACCTAAAATCCAACATAATCATACCGCCAGGGCGGTTAATGTGGAAATGGCTTAATGTAGCTTAATGTGTAATAAAGTGCCTTAACCTCAATCAATTGCCCTGAAACTTTGCATAGCTTAAGATCTCAACTTCCCAAACCTATCCAAGAGGTTTTATGCGATTCGGTGTTCCACAAGGAAAACTAGGGACATTAACCACCTCAATACAGTGCAGTTACACCCCCTTCCTGACCAGACCAATTTTCAGCTTTCAGCGCTCTCACACTTTGAATGACAATTACTCAGTCATCCAACACAGTATCCATATGAAACTTGCGTCCTTTTTTCCACACAAATAGAGCTTTCTTTTAGTGGTATTTAATCACTAGTGGGTTTTTTATTTTTTGTGCTATAAATAAAATAAAACGTAAATTTTGTGAAAAAAATGCCTTTTTCTTCGTTTCTGTCATAAATTTTTGCTAATTAGTAATTTTTCTTCATAAATTTTGGCCAAAATTTATACTGCTACATATCTTTGGTAAAAATAACCCACATTAGTATATATTATTTGGTCTTTGTGAAAGTTATAGAGTCTACAAACTATGGTGCCAATCACTGAAAATTGATCACTTCTGATGAGGCCTTCAGTACATCAGGTGTATCTCATTTCTTGAGACTCTAACTAGTCAGGAAAGTACAAATACCCCCCAAATGACCCCTTTTTACAAAGTAGACATCCCAAGGTATTAAGTAAGTAGCATGGTGAGTTTTTTTAAGTTGTCATTTTTTCCCACAATTCTTTGCAAAATGAAGATTTTTTATTTTTTTTTACTAAATTGTCATATTATCAGGTTATTTCTCACACACAGCATATGTATACAAAAAATTACCCCCCAAAATACATTCTGCTACTCTTCCCGAGTACGGCGATACCACATGTGTGAGACTTTTACACAGCCTGGCCACATACAGAGCACCAACATCGATGTAGTACCTTCAGACGTTCTACGAGCAAAAATGACGCATCTCATTTCTCAACCACCTATTACACTTTTGAAGGCCCTGGAGTACCAGGACAATGGAATTTCCCATAAAATCACCCCATTTTGGAAAGCTAACACCCCAACGTATAATCTGTGAGGCATAATGAGTCTTTTGAATAGTTAATTTTTTTCCAGAAGTTTTTGGAATATGTGGAAAAAAATTAAAACGCATTTTTTTTTTACACAAAATTGTCAATTTATAAGATATTTCTAACACATAGCATGTATATAGCAAAAATTACACCCCAAAATACATTCTGCTACTCTTCCCGAGTACGGTGATACCACGTGTGTGAGACTTTTACACAGCCTGGCCACATACAGAGCACTAACATTGATGTAGTACCTTCAGACGTTCTATGAGCAAAAATTACGCATCTCATTTCTCAACCACCTATTACACTTTTGAAGGCCCTGGAGTACCAGGACAATGGAATTTCCCATAAAATCACCCCATTTTGGAAAGCTAACACCCCAACGTATAATCTGTGAGGCATAATGAGTCTTTTGAATGGTTAATTTTTTTCCAGAAGTTTTTTGAATATGTGGAAAAAAATTAAAACGCTTTTTTTTTTTTACACAAAATTGTCAATTTATAAGATATTTCTAACACATAACATGTATATAGCAAAAATTACACCCCAAAATACATTCTGCTACTCCTCCCGAGTATGGCGATACCACATGTGTAGGACTTTTACACAGCCTGGCCACATAGATGGGCCAAACATTGAAGTAGTACGTTCAGGCGTTCTAGGAGCATAAATGACACATCTTATTTCATTCCTACCCATCACACTTTTGAAGGTCCTGGACCACCAGGACAGTGAAATTACCCACAAAATGACCCCATTTTGGAAAGTAAACACCCCAACGTATATTCTATGAGACATGGGCTGCAAATAGGTACTCGGGTACTCTGATGGGCTGGAGATAGGTACTCGGGTACTCAGGTGGACTGTGACAGGTACTCGGGTACTCAGATGGACTGGAACAGGTACTCGGGTACTCTGATTGCCTGGTGACAGGTACTCGGGTACTCTGATGGCCTGGTGACAGGTACTCGAGTACTCTGATGGCCTGGTGACAGGTACTCGGGTACTCTGATGGCCTGGTGACAGGTACTCGGGTACTCTGATGGCCTGGTGACAGGTACTCGGGTACTCTGATGGCCTGGTGACAGGTACTCGGGTACTCTGATGGCCTGGTGACAGGTACTCGGGTACTCTGATGGCCTGGTGACAGGTACTCGGGTACTCTGATGGCCTGGTGACAGGTACTCGGGTACTCTGATGGCCTGGTGACAAGTACTCGGGTACTCTGATGGCCTGGTGACAGGTACTCTGATGGTTTGGTGACTGGTATTTGGGTACTCTGAAGGGCGGTGACAGGTACTCAGATGAACTGTGACAGGTACTCGGGTACTCAGATGGGCTGTGACAGGTACTCGGGTACTCAGATGGGCTGTGACAGGTACTCGGTACTCTAATGAACTGTGACAGGTACTCGGTACTCTAATGGACTGTGACAGGTACTCGGTACTCTAATGGACTGTGACAGGTACTCGGGTATCCTGATGGGCCGTGACAGGTACTCGGGTACCCTGATGGGCCGTGACAGGTACTCGGGTACTCTGATGTGCCGTGACAAGTACTCGGGTACTCTGATGTGCCGTGACAGGTACTCGGGTACTCTGATGGGCCGGGACAGGTACTCGGGTACTCTGATGGGCCGGGACAGGTACTCGAGTACTCAGATGAACTGTGACAGGTACTCGGGTACTCTGATGGGCTGGGACAGGTACTCGGGTACTCTGATGGGCTGGGACAGGTACTCGGGTACTCTGATGGGCTGGGACAGGTACTCGGGTACTCTGATGGGCTGGGACAGGTACTCGGGTACTCTGATGGGCTGGGACAGGTACTCTGATGGACTGTGATTGACAGGTACTATGAGGGGTGGTGACAGGTCCTCTTTATTGGGGGGGGCAATCAGTATGTTTGGTGTACACTGTATGCGGTAACGAGATGTTACCGCAATCTCCTCCTCACACACGATCGGTGTGTGAGGAGGAGAACCCGGTAACATCCCGTTACCGCGGTTTGTTTACATTTTAGTGATCGGCTGTGAAAGGATCACAGCCGATCACGTGGGTAAACAGCCAGCCAATGGCTGTTTACCAGTGTCGGTGACGAGCAGTGTTCCCGGGGAACACGCCGCCACCGACGTGCACGCGCAGCGCGCTCGCAATCGCGCGCATGCGCCGTGCACGTAGGGGGTGTGACCATCTGTGATCGGCCGTGACTTCATCACGGCCGATCACGTGGTAAACAGCCATAACGAATGGCTGTTCACCCCCTTTGGTGGCGAGCGGTGTCTCCGTGACACGCCGCCACCGAAGAAACAGGGATGCGTGCGCTCGATCGCGCGCATCCCTGTTTAAACGGGAGGCCGTCATATGACGGCCTCCCGCCACAATAGCTGCGCCGCCTGGCCGTCATTTGACGGCCGGCGGTCAGCAACTAGTTAAACTTGTTCTTTGGGGAGCTTAATGTGGCTTAACGTACAGAAAAGACCTTAAATGTTAACCAATTTCCCCCAAACTGTACACAATAGAAGACTCTATCTATGTCAACATATTCTGAAAATTTGGTAAATCACCCAAAAAGTTATTCACATATAACCATTTTTTTTTTACAATCCTTGACCAATTGTAGACTTTGGGCGCACTAGACCCGTCCAAAAACATGTTATTATTGTACAGTCCTGCTCTGCTGCCGGTGTTCTGCCGAGAACTGCCCCCCCATTGGATAGTGTCCGCCTCGTACTGCGCAGGCGCAGCGCTTGCGCAGTATGGAGGACAAGGAGATATCGAAAGTCTCCGAAGATGAACGGCGCCTGTGCACTTAATAGCACCTTCTGCCCTGAGTCCAGGTTCAAGCCCCACCATGCAAGTGGACATATGGTATGCACTTAGTAACAGGGCCCCTCGCGGGCTCACTTTGCCCGCCACGCTTCAGACATGGCCTCGCTTCGCTCTGCAATTTTTTATTCTAACTCTGTGTCCACTTAGATAGTGGAGCTTGAACCTGGATTCAGTGCGCAGGCACCGTTCATCTCCTGAGACTTTAAGCGTCTCCTTGTCCTCCGTACTGCGCAAGCGCAGTACAGGGCGGACACTATCCAACGGGGGACAGTATTCGACAACACACTGGGATGCTTCCCTGTCTCAGTACCCAACAATTCAGCAGGAGCTGTCAAAAAAAAAGAAGCAGGCTGGCAATGTTTATCAACAACCACATTATAGAAAGTTACATTAAAACACTGTATCAATTGTAACTTTCTGTGTTTTGCATTCACAGATCAAAGGGATGAACTTGGATTTGCAGGTGAAGAGAGTTAAAGCAACCTTGACAAGCAAAAAAAAAAAAAAAAAAATGTTTTCTAATTAAATGTTCCTCTGTTGAACTCCATTTTAACCCTTTAGTTTTCTCTAATCAGCACTGATTAACTCTATATTCTCCTTCTCTATTCAATTGTAATTTTCCTGGTGATTTTTTCTTTTCTATTTTATTAACTAATAGTTAATTTTTTTTTTCTGTTTTTTGTTTGCTTTGCTTATTAACATTTTTGACACCTTTTTACACACACACACACACATACACACACACACACACACACACACAATGAAAGAAAGAAAAAAATGCCTTTTATTTAGTTTTATTACATTTAATTGTCTAAGGATTGCAAAAAAAGAATTATTGTTGCAGGACAATATTCACAAAAAGGAAGCCTTGTTTGTCCTTAAAAAAAAAAAACGTTGTTATCTTTAGACTCCTTTCACACCAGGGTGTTTTGCAGGCGACATAGCGTTAGAAATGGATAAAAGGGGTGTTTTATGTGGTGCTACCTAAATAAGTGAATCCTGAACGGATCTCAATAAATGTGAACCCACAAAAAAATATATATATTACCATAAATCAATCTAATCCATATTTAAAGAAATTCATATGGTGTAATAATTTTCAAAAATTATGTGCAAATGTGCAATAATATAAGTAGCATAAAAAACATAGAAATCAATTGCATGAATAAATGAATATGTGCAAATGTGCAATAGTGCAAATCGCATAACACACAATCAAACCAATAAATAGATGAAAATTATTAAATAGTGTTGCTCCCAAACAAAATACCAAGTGCAAAAGTGCAAATAAATCAGTCCACTCAAATCTGTACAAAATGTGCAACAAGTCCAAAGGATGATGGTAACCATGCGATGTGAATAAAAGTGCAAATCCACCATTCCTCCACACTTCAGTGCTTAAGGTGCACCCCTTGTTTCCCCCAGCCTCTCACCTCCTAATCAAGGTCCCTTGGGACCGGATCACACTTCAGGGATAGTGGGCTAGCAATCTTCCACCTCCTCCCAAACATAAACTCCGGGGCACCAGCTTGTACTCTCCACAATCCACAATCCGGGTTATATGATAATAAGGGAAGAGAATAAGGGGGCCTCCAATGTTTAGTAAATTCAAATCAACTTTATTCATAAAAATATCCACCCTTACATGCAGTGGCGTAACTAGAACCTTCAGGGCCCCGATGCAAGAAACCATGAAGGGCCCCCCTGACAGGGCCCTTTACTCCGAGTTTGGTGGCGGAACAACAGGACCCGGTTGCAAGTGGGTGGCTGCATGTAAAGGAACCAATTTCTCCATTTGCCGCCGCTTCTCCACCTCTCCCTTCCACAGGCATTCAGCGGCTGCAGGAGGAAAATGGAGAGATGGGTTCCACTATGTCGGTGTTTCTCAATCTTTTTCCAGTCAGGGCACCCTTTAAGTACATCCCTAGGTGAATGGGGCTGCACTGCAACCCCCCTGCAACTGTGTGCATTGCATGCAGTTGAAGCATAGTGATGATGCATTTAAGGGGTTGTAAACCCTCGTGTTTTTTCACCTTAATCCATCCTATGCATTAAGGTGAAAAAACACCTGGCAGTCACTGGAACCCCAGCCCCCACCTTTTTACTTACCTGAGCCCTGGAACTTCACCAGGTGGAGATGCGCTCTTCCTTTGTCCGGGGTTCTCGGCTCCTGATTGGATAGATTGATAGCAGCTCAGCCATTGGCTCCCACTGCTGTTAATAAAATCCAATGAGGCGAGCGTCAGGGGCGCCTGCAAGGTAACCCCCCCCCCCCCCCCCCCGGGAGAGCGCTTCTCCTAGGGGGTTGTCTGATAAGAGGAGGAGCCACCGAGGGACCCCAGAATACAAGGTTCGGGGCCACTCTGTGCAAAACGAGCTGCACAGTGAAGGTAAGTATAACATGTTTGTTATTAAAAAAAAAAAGCAAAACCTTTACAATCACATTAAGGGATTAAAACAGGTGGTCAGGAGGCAACATATTGCCCCTTTACCAGCTGTCAAATGCCTCTGAAAAGCGATCTGAGCACAGATCGCTTTTCAGAGGATTAGCATTTTTTTTGCTGCTACTTTGAACAAGCAAGAAAAAAAATCAGTTCTGATTGTACACATATGGGGTAGGGCTGGGGAAAAAAATCGATTTGAATCTTGAATTGAGTTGAGAGGTCAAATCGATTAAAATTTTCAGCAAATAGTTTTTTTTTAGATATTTATTTTTTCACCAGGATCAGTGCTGACTCCGCACCGGTCCTGAGTTACTGCGTGCAGGAGTTTTTAGGTGAGGCCGTGGCTTCGGCCTAGCCCGTGAGGCCGGACCTGCGGACAAGGACGAAGCCACGGCCTCACCTAAAAACTCCTGCCCGCAGCTCCTCAGGACTGGCGCGGTGTCCATAAAAAAAAAACTGGATTCGATTTGTGAAATGAGTTTTTTTTTTTAAATGACATTTTTTTTTTTTTAGAAAATTGCCCAGCTCTAATATGGGAAGGGGGGGGCAGGATTAAACGCAGATACATAAAATGTGCATAGATACATCTAAACAGGGGTGGCTGGTGCTCAAAATTTTTGGGGGGCACAAAAATTTTTATAAACCAAATCATCAAATGCAGCCACTGTGCCGTCAAATGCTGCCACTGTACCCTCAAATGCAGCCACTGTGCCCAAACGCTGCTACTGTGCCCAACAAACGCTGCCACTGTGCCATCAAACGCTGCCACTGTGCCATCAAACGCTGCCACTGTGCCATCAAACGCTGCCTCTGTGCCATCAAACGCTGCCACTGTGCCATCAAATGCTGTCACCGTGCCGTCAAACGCTGCCACCGCGCCATCAAACGCTGCCACCGTGCCATCAAACGCTGCCACCGTGCCAATTTAACACTGCCACCGTGCCCATTTAACGCTGCCATTGTGCCATTAAAGACTGCCACTGTGCCCATTTAACGCTGCCATTGTGCCATTAAAGACTGCCACTGTGCCCATTTAACGCTGCCACTGTGCCATCAATTGCAGCCACTGTGCCATCAAACACTGCCACTGTGCCATCAACTGCAGCCACTGTGCCCATTTAACGCTGCCACTGTGCCCTCAAACACTGCCACTGTGCCATCAAACGCTATCACTGTGCCATCAATTGCAACCACTGTGCCAAACGCTGCCACTGTGCCCTCAAATGCTACAACTGTGCCATTAAACGCTGCCAGTGTGCCATCAAATGCTGCTAGTGTGCCCTTGAATGCCGCCAGTGTGCCCCCCCGCCTGCTCGCCATCTACACACATGCACATACACATACACACACATGCACGCACACATGCACATACACATGCACACACATACACGCATACATACACACACACACACAAATACACACACACATACACACACACACAAATGCACAGTGCACACACACACATAAAGTCTGTTCAAAAACTGCAGAGCTTTATCTTACCTCTTCCTGCCGGGTACTGCACTGTAGGGGGAGACAAAGAGCACACACTGCTTTCACTTTAGTTACAAGCAGTGTGATGACTCCGAGCTCCCCGCACAGTGCCGATTACACTTCGGCTGAAGATCGGGGAGCTCGGTCACAGCCACCCGCTCCTTCAATTATACAGGGGGGCCCTCAAGGCCCCCCTGCAGCACGGGGCCCGGTCGCCTTGGCGATCGCAGCGACCCCTATAATTCCGCCACTGCTTACATGTAGATGCAGCAATTCGCGAATGTAAACAACAGTACTTCCGGTCTCAGCCACGACCGGAAGTGACGATCGACACCTAACTCCTCTCTGATGCGTTGGGTCACATACCACGTGACTTTCCCTTTGAGAAAGTCACGTGGTATGTGACACAACGCGTCAGAGAGGAGTTAGGTGTCAATCGTTACTTCCGGTCGCGGCCGAGACCGGAAGTACTGTCGCTTTAACTGACAATTGCGCGGTCGTGCGACATTGTACCCAAACAAAATTTGCATCCTTTTTGTTCCCACAAATAGAGCTTTCTTTTGGTGGTATTTGATCACCTCTGTGGTTTTCATTTTTTGCGCTATAAACAAAAAATTGCGACAATTTTGAAAAAAAAAGCAATATTTTTTACTTTTTGTTATAATAAATATCCTCCAAAAATATATAATTTTTTTTCCCCACAGTTTAGGCCTATATATATTCTTCTACATATTTTTGGTAAAAAAAAAAAAATCACAATAAGCGTATATTGATTGGTTTGCAAAAGTTATAGCAGCTACAAAATAGAGGATAGAATTATAGCATATTTTTTTATTTTTTTACTAGTAATGGAGGCGATCTGTGTTTTTTTTCCCAGACTGTGACATTAAGGCGGACACATCGAACACTTTTGGCACAATTTTGGGACCATTTGCATTTTTACAGCGATCAGTGCTATAAAAATGCACTGATTACTGTAAAAATGTCAATGGCAGGGAAGGGGTTAACACTTGGGGGTGATCAAGGAGTTAATTATGTTCTAACTGAAGAGGGAATAGGACTTACTAGGGGAAATGACAGATTACTGTTTACATACACAGAGCCCTGCCAGGCACTCGCATAGTCTCCGTGGGTGAGCAGCAGGTGCGTGCGCGTGCCTCCGGTGGTGCGCGCATGCCCCTAGTGGCCACACTGTGAAGCGGCGTAACATAACGTCATTTCGGACAGCCAAGCCATGCTGCCGCAGTAAAACTGCGGCGGCTGGTTTGCAAGTGGTTAAGCTTGTTTTTTGGGGAGCTTAATGTGGTTTAAAGTGATTGTAGAAGGGGCATTCTAAAAACCTGTGTGTAACTTCTCTCAGCTCCCCTAATACTTACCTGAGCCCCCTCTCTATCCAGCGATGTGCATGAGTGCTCAGCCATCTGGGACTCTCCCTCCTGATTGGCTGAGACACAGCAGTGTCGCCATTGACTCCCACTGCTGTCAATCAAAGCCAGGTAGCCAATCAGGAGAGGGGGGCGGGCCGAACCATGGTTCCATGTCACACAAAGCTGCAGCTCGGCTCAAGTGCCCCATAGCAAGCTGCTTGCTGTGGGTGCACTTGGCAGGAGGGAGGAGCCAGGAATGCCAGGGAAGGAACTGAGAAGAGGAGGATCAGGGCTGCTCTGTAAAAAAAACACTGCACATAAGAGCTACAGTATCTTACAAAAGTGAGTACACCCCTCACATTTTTGAAAATATTGTATTATATCTTTTCATGTGACAACACTAAAGAAATATCCTTTAGGAGCCATAGCAGGCACATGCCCGCTGCACCGTGGGGGACCCAATGCGTAATTAGTGCATTTTTCTAGCACTGATTGCTGTATAAATGTTAATGGTCCCAAAAAGGTGTCAAGTGTCCGATCTGTCCACCACAATGTTGCAGTCCCGCTAAAAATGGCAGATCGCATCGCCGCTAATACTAGTAACAAATAAATAAATAATACAAATTCCATAAAAATACCATAAATTTATTCCCTATTTTGTAGACGCTATAACTTTTGCCCAAACCAATCAATATACGTTTATTGCTATTTTTTTTTATTTTTTTTACCAAAACTAGGTAGAAGAATATATATTGACCTAAACTGATGAACACTTTTTTTTTGGATATTTATTATTCATTAAGGGGACAAATCCTTCCAGGGCTGAAGTGGTTAATCAATAGCCTTGAAACTTTGCACAACAAAAGTTTTTATCTTCCCAACCCTATCCTGAATATGAATTTTGGTTTCCCACAAGGGAAATGAGTGACATTTAGCTTAAAAGATATGTAAAGGTTCATTTTTTTTTTAAACAAACATTTCATACTTCCCTCCTCTGTGCAGTTGGTTTTGCACAGAGTAGCATTGATCCTTCTCTTCTAGGGTCCCTTAGCGGTGCTCCTGGCTCCTCCTCTTCTCGAGTAACCCATTGGAGAAAGAAAAAAATATATTGCGCTAACCCCAAAAGCAAAAATGAATGCATAAACTAGCTACATACGAACATAACCAAATTCATATATAAAACTCCAACAATATAATGTAGCGCTAAAAAAAAAAAAAAAAAGAAAAAAAAAAGGCTGTGAAAAACACATGTGACCAATAGTGAAAAGGAAAAAAGTATATAAATAAAAGTCCAAATATTCAGTACAAAAAGTCCTTAGAGTCCTCACAGGACATAACTTGTGATATATCGCATAAAATAAACGCTAAAAGGTGATCATGAAGACATCTTGAAGCAGTGGATTCTCATATAGAGGATTACATAAGGGACAAAAAAGAACAGCTTCCCATAGTGTAGATGAAAAATATCGAATACATACACCACTGATGTCACAAGGACAATTTTGTACCGGGTGGGTCACCAGACATCCACACAAGTCCCACACGGTTCATTCATGGTTAAAAAAGTGTGTGCTCCTGACATGTATGAAGGATTTACCGGCTGCCTCCAACACTGGAGCTATGGGAGGCATATTTACGCGGACAAAGTTGTGATTTGCCGACCAGGAAGAGATAATGTGGTCTACTTTGTAACTACAGTGGACGCTCAGGGGAAGACACTGACTTTGCCGGACCCAAGTTTTTACTGGTAGAAAGAACTATCGGAACCGTTTTCTTTTGCCTCAAAAGAGTTTTTCCTTTTTCTTGAATTCAAGGACTGTGGGGTAGTTATTTAGAATTTAGGTTTCTAAAGAAGCTCCGTGTCAACATCTCCCATGGGTCACAGAACTTATTTCAAGGGAAGGACTTGCACTTAATGACCCTTGCCACTAGGTGGTGTGGGTCTGCACAAAATGTTTAATCTTCTTGCTCACTAGCTTGAAAATTTTAAGTTTAGAAGAGAGAGTCTCATTATCTATCACCAAGAGCGTCTATCAAGCTGCCAGAGAGTGGGTGGTGTAGATAGCCAGGAATTGGGTTGTATCACATGTAACCTGCCTGTGTCAACTGTTAAACATTTTCCATTGTTCAACATTCTTTTGTTTTTTTCCTTCCCTTCCCCATTCTAACCTTAAAGTTCAGGTACTTACATTTTTCTAGGATTAGGAGTTTTTTTTTTCCTTTTTTTTCCCAAACGATGGGGACATTGTCTAAATGGGAGGGGGGAGTATGTAGCGCTGGCTCCTGAAGAGCACAAACTATACATTTTTTTTTTAATTTAATGTTCCTAAAGCCACAGTTGGGTTTTAGGGTTAATTATGCCAAGTTATGGTTTCAGTGCCAGTCTAGCTGGATTGCACTGGGTTGTCCTTGGCCACAGGTGTCGCTGTCACCACTGGCAAGTGTGAGAACGCAGTTTGGCTAGATGTATTGAGTGCCATTCTTTCTCGGACTCAGCCCAGTGGGAGGTTCATCCTGCTGTGCATTCTGGGAAAGAGTATTTAAGGTACTGACATCACATGCTTCTGGGTTCCGGTCCAGAAGATCTTTAAGTCTGCTTGGTCCTGGTCCTCCTGACCAGCCCCCATGGCCCTCATGGCCTGGGGTGCGGATCCAACCAATTTGGAGTCTCGGGGCTGGGTAGCCTGAGGCAAAGTAACTGAGAGGAGGATTCAAAGGTGGTCCGGTGCCGTCTCATCTGTGGAGAGGCCCAGCAACTGGAGAGGCACCCAGGGGACAGGGCTGGACTGGGACAGAAAATTGGCCCTGGACTTCATTCAGACCGGCCCACTTTAATTTTGCAAACACGCACAAAAACAGTATGTAAACTATACACAATTGCGCAAAAAAATAAGATAAAATTATTCATCAGTTACTGTGACCAGTGCCATTAAATTATTCATCAGTTACTGTGACCAGTGCCATTAAATTATTCATCAGTTACCGTGGCCAGAGCCATTAAATTATTCATCAGTTACCGTGGCCAGTGCCATTAAATTATTCATCAGTTACCGTGGCCAGAGCCATTAAATTATTCATCAGTTACCGTGGCCAGTGCCATTAAATTATTCATCAGTTACTGTGGCCAGTGCCATTAAATTATTCATCAGTTACTGTGGCCAGAGCCATTAAATTATTCATCAGTTACTGTGGCCAGAGCCATTAAATTATTCATCAGTTAACGTGGCCAGTGCCATTAAATTATTCATCAGTTACTGTGGCCAGAGCCATTAAATTATTCATCAGTTACTGTGGCCAGAGCCATTAAATTATTCATCAGTTACCGTGGCCAGAGCCATTAAATTATTCATCAGTTACTGTGGCCAGTGCCATTAAATTATTCATCAGTTACTGTGGCCAGTGCCATTAAATTATTCATCAGTTAACGTGGCCAGTGCCATTAAATTATTCATCAGTTACTGTGGCCAGTGCCATTAAATCAATAATTGACCAGTGGCATTAAATAATAATCAGTTACCGTGACCAGTGACATTAATATTAATTTAATGGCACTGGTCAATTATTAATTTAATGTCACTGGCCACGGTAACTGATCAATAATTTAATGCCACTGCTCACGGTAATTGATGATCAGTTACCGTGGCCAGTGACATTAAATTAATAATTGACCAGTGGCATTAAATTAATATTAATGCCACTGGTCACGGTAACTGATTATTATTTAATGCCACTGGTCAATTATTCATTTAATAGCACTGGCCATGGTAACTGATGAATAATAATCAGTTACCATGACCAGTGGCAGTACATTTACCCTTCCCCCCCTCCCCCGCCATGCTGCATATTAGAGAAATCACAGACACTGACAGTAACAGCCAGACTCTCAATTTATTATTAAGCATGCTGCCATGCAGCCTGCATCCCATATAGCGTCTGATTAGCTTAT
Source organism: Lithobates pipiens (assembly GCF_037356315.1). Classification (NCBI taxonomy): domain Eukaryota; kingdom Metazoa; phylum Chordata; class Amphibia; order Anura; family Ranidae; genus Lithobates; species Lithobates pipiens. The sequence goes on from NW_027507791.1 coordinate 58,046,502, forward strand.
TATTTAGTGCTTACTTACTTACTGATCGACTTTTCTTTGTCCCCTGACCCTGTCTGTGCTGCTGTCTGGAGTGGACTTGCTGTAAGGAATTTTCAGGTTCCTCCTCGGCGGCGCTGGCTCCTCTTGGTTGCGGTCGCAAACAGCAAAGCTTGGGCAGCAGCTTACTATGCTCCGGCTCCTCCCATGTCCTCGGGCTGCCTCTGCCCTCCAGCCGTGAGTGACGTCATGGCGCCGGGACAAGGAGGCAGCCTGTAATGTAGGGTGACCACGTTTCCAAACTGTCATTCAGGGACACCCCCCCCCCCAAAAAAAAGATGATTTTTTAGCCAATTTTTGGGGCAGGGGCATATGAAATCAGCAGACCTGTGTGCAAGATCAAAAGCGGGCCCTAGGCATTAAGAACAACAACACATGTCTTAAATTGCACTAAATATTGGCTTAAAGGGGGTGTTGTTTAGGGCTGCAACTAACGATTATTTTCATAATCGATTAGTTGGTCGATTATTGTTTTGATTAATCGGTTAATAACCTTAAAAAAAAAAGTGGGTCAAATTGACGTTTAATAAATAGGGAATGCGGAGTGTATGGTGGTGAGTAATATGTACAGGAGAGGAGTGCAGAATGTATGGCGGGGGGTAATATGTACAGGAGAGGAGTGCGGAGTGTATGGCAGGGGGGTAATATGTACAGGAGAGGAGTGCAGAATGTATGGCGGGGGGTAATATGTACAGGAGAGGAGTGCGGAGTGTATGGCGGGGGGTGATATGTACAAGAGAGGAGTGTATGGCAGGGGGGTAATATGTACAGGAGAGGAGTGTATGGCAGGGGGGTAATATGTACAGGAGAGGAGTGTATGGCAGGGGGGTAATATGTACAGGAGAGGAGTGTATGGCAGGGGGGTAATATGTACAGGGGAGGAGTGCGGAGTGTATGGCAGGAGGGTAACATGTACAGTGGAGGAGTGCGGAGTGTATGGCAGGGGGGTAACATGTACAGGGGAGGAGTGCGGAGTGTATGGCAGGGGGGTAATATGTACAGGGGAGGAGTGCGGAGTGTATGGCAGGAGGGTAACATGTACAGTGGAGGAGTGCGGAGTGTATGGCAGGGGGGTAACATGTACAGTGGAGGAGTGCGGAGTGTATGGCAGGAGGGTAACATGTACAGTGGAGGAGTGCGGAGTGTATGGCAGGGGGGTAACATGTACAGGGGAGGAGTGCGGAGTGTATGGCAGGGGGGTAATATGTACAGGGGAGGAGTGCGGAGTGTATGGCAGGAGGGTAACATGTACAGTGGAGGAGTGCGGAGTGTATGGCAGGGGGGTAACATGTACAGGGGAGGAGTGCGGAGTGTATGGCAGGGGGGTAATATGTACAGGGGAGGAGTGCGGAGTGTATGGCAGGAGGGTAACATGTACAGTGGAGGAGTGCGGAGTGTATGGCAGGGGGGTAACATGTACAGTGGAGGAGTGCGGAGTGTATGGCAGGAGGGTAACATGTACAGTGGAGGAGTGCGGAGTGTATGGCAGGGGGGTAACATGTACAGGGGAGGAGTGCGGAGTGTATGGCAGGGGGGTAATATGTACAGGGGAGGAGTGCGGAGTGTATGGCAGGAGGGTAACATGTACAGTGGAGGAGTGCGGAGTGTATGGCAGGAGGGTAACATGTACAGGGGAGGAGTGCGGAGTGTATGGCAGGGGGGTAGTTAGTGGAGAGAGGAGGAAGAGGAGTGCACCTCCTGATAGTCTGTCAAAGTTCCAAGGATACCAGACAGTACAATTATCCCCGTGATAGCAGCCAGTTTGTCTTTGAAGATGGGGAAGGGGGCAAGTTGTGAAAGAAGAATACTTGCAGTGATTTGGGGGTATAAGAGCATGCTGTATGTTCTAGGAGGGCACACTTTGGGAGGGGAGAGAAATTGTGCAGGAAGGGGGGGGGGTTGAATAAAAAAATCTGACCCCCCCCCCCCTCCAGCACAATTTCTCTCCTTTGCTAAAGTGCCTCCTAGCACATACAGCATGCTCTTATCCCCCAAAATCACTGCAAGTATTATTTTTTGACAACTTGCCCCATGTCTCTGTGTCTTCTTCTCCTGCAAGTGCCAAGCACAAACCTCAGATCAGCACATCCCGTCCTGTTGTGTCCATTCTCCTCTCCCTCCTTCTCCTGTCTGTGAGCCGAGGAAAAGGGGGAGGGGACTTCAGTCCATGTGTCAGTGTGAGGTGGGCAGGAGGGGGGAGGAAGGGAGAGATGCCGTGCAGTACACACTGTAATCGCAGCGTGTGGGAACAGAAATACCTCACACAAGCTGCAGCCTGCAAGCCAGTCACTGGAGCCAATTGCGGAGGTAAAAGAACCTGCAGTGACTCCCAGCAGCACTAGCGCGGAGGAGGAGGATGTAAAATCCTCCTCCGCATGCAGGGGAGGACTCTTCGGGAGAAGACCACGCATAAGGCTGGTCTCTCGGGAAGAGCCTTGAGGCTCAGTTGAAGGACACTAATGGATCTACACTCATACAGTATTGCTGGACTGACTGCGAAATACTGGTACCGTATGATAGCTCTCTAAATTTACCTACGTCCCTGAGTTACAATCAAGTCATGGCAGAGATTTTATTCACAAGTGTTCTACATTCAAGTCTGTGGCAGAGACTTTGCTTTGCTTAAAGTGGGGTACCCCCTAAAAAAAAAAAATTAAAAGTCAGCAGCTACAAATACTGCAGCTACTGGCTTTTAATAATCGGACACTTACCTGCCCCAGGGTCCAGCGATGCGGGGTAACGAAGCCCCCCCTCGTTCCCCGCTCCGTGATATGCCGTACAGTCACCTGGGACACGTGACAGGTCCCAGGTGAATGTGCGGCGCGAGGGGAAGTGATGTCACCAGCCCGGGCAATGAAGAAGGCAGAACACGAGGGACCCCCTAGCAACAGGTATTTAGAGGTGAGTAAACATTTATTTTTTTTTTATTTTTTTTTACGAATTTTAAGCAGCTTTTAATTTTTTGGTGGCAACACCACTTTAAGCACCCTATCGGCTGCTAGGCCTGGTGAGAGAAGGTCTATCCGGTAGCGGTGAGAATCCAGTTGTGAGCGGTAATTCTCTGGATTTCTATAGTGAGAGACTTCCTATCTTTTGCAGTTCCAAAAAGTACCTGAACTTCCTACCTAACCTTCTACTCTTCATTAAGAGACTGTTCTGCCTGCCCCTTTTTTCAAATAAATATCCAGAAAGGCGAATCCAGTGTCAGTTTCTACAATTCTTTGGGCCATCTACAAAGGGAAAGCCCTAGACGTAAACGAGGTCAAGAAGGTAACGGTAAGCCCAATAAAACCAGCAGCTCCTTCAGGGTCAGTGCTACATAAAAACTGCAGAGGTGATCAAATACCACCAGAAGAAAGCTCTATTTGTGGGAACAAAATGATAAAAATATTTTTTTTCGTTTGGGTACAGTGGTGTATGGCCACGCAATTGTCATTCAAAGTGCGACAGCGTTGAAAGCCCAAAATTGTCCTGGGTAGGAGGGGGAAAAAGTGCCTGGTATTGAAGTGGTTAAATAATAATAATAATTTCTATAAGCAGCCCTGCCCCTATCCACACATTTTAGGTGGATGTCATTGTCAGATGCTCTGTCATTGTATTCTAATGCCGCGTACACACGATTGGACAATCCGACGGGCTTTGCAGCTGAGGTCCGCTGGACTTTCAAGCTTATGGACTTGGCCACACATGATCACTCCAAAAGTCCGGCGGATTCGAACATGATGACGTAGAATAAGGAAGTTCATAGCCAGTAGCCAATAGCTGCCCTAGCGTCGGTTTTAGTCTGTCGGACTGGCACAAAGACGAAAGGATTGTCCTCTAAAAGCCGAGTCCGGCGGACAATTTTGAAGCCAGTCTTATTTGTAGGTCCGCCGGACTTTTGGGAAGAAAAAGTCCACTGGAGCCCACACACGAATTGTCTGGCTGATCATGTGTACGTGGCATTACAGTGGGCTGGAGATCTCCTGCCTTCCTACTGTCAGAATGCACTCATCAGTGCTGATTAAACTGAAAATTTCCCTAGTCCTGTTTGTGACTTCTCAGCAGATCGACTTCTCATGAACAGAAATGGCCATGCATGGATCAATATTCGTCTGGTTAGACAGAATGAATTGGACAAATGAATTAGACCACTTTCACACTGAGGCGCATTTCAGGCGCTTTTACGCTCACAAAAATTTATTTCCATTAAAATCAATGAACGCTTTCACACTGGGGCAGTTCGCTGGCAGGGCTGTGAAAAACTCCCCTCTCCATTGAAATGAATGGAAAGCGCTTCAAAAGCACCTTAAAAGCTCTTCAAAAGCGCTCAGTGTTTTTACTGGCAGTTTAGAAGCGCCTCAGTGTGAAAGTGGCCTTAGACAAATGTCTATCCATGTATGGCCAAACTGCTGGTTGCAAGCTGAACAGTGGAGCCTTGAGTGGAGTGTCAATAAGTATTGCTTTTTGACTGCTGGTGACTGCTGGGTTGCATTTTTAGGTTCTTTTGGGGCTTTTTCTTGTAGCTTTTTATACCCTTTTCTGTCACTTTTTAAATAGTGTTTTTTTTTTCCCTTCCTTTCCTTCCTCCAGCCTACTAATTAAGGGGAGGGTTTAATTGGGCACAGGTGCTTGAGGTCTATATAAGTTTGGGTAGAACTCATTTGAGCCTGCTCATCTTGAGTCTGTGAGAACTCTGTGTAAGTGGAACTGGTCAAAGTGGTGAGTTAAAAGCCAGAGTTCAAAACAGGAGGTTATAACAGGGGTCATAGTAGCTGTGTAGTGTGAAACTTCCCGAGTGTTTGTCTGAGTAGTGTGTGTGTATATCGTTAGTGCTTGTGCATTGTGGGTGCACGCTGATCTGTGAGTACCTGTGTACTGTCTTGTTGAGTATCAGTGTCAGGAAGCTAGTTGTTAGGTAATTTGGACTGGGTATAATCTCTAATCCTCATTAAATTAATAGGTACGATGACTGGCGGGTGTGGAGAGGCGACTCAGTGTACATCTTGCGGCATGTATGCGTTCCTTGATCATCTGATCGAGGGTGAATGCTGCTGTGCAAAATGTAAGCACATTGTTTCCCTGGAAGCCCAGGTTCTGAATCTGGGGAAGCAACTGTCAGCACTGAGAGGCCCCTCCACCCTAAATGAGAACCAGGAACGTACACGGCAGGTGCCGGCAGGGGCCAGCACAGAGGTGGGTGGAGACAAGGAGGTGCAGGCAGTAGCAGAGAGTAGATGGGTGACAGTCAGGAAGGGTAGAGGGGCAAGTGCCAGGGAGGCCGATCCAGGGCTGGAGCATGCCAATAAGTACGCTCCATTGAGTGACATTGGTGATCCCAGTCAGGGACCAGCACTGCTGGAGCTGAGGGATTCTCCTAGCTGCCAGGAGAAGAACTCCTCCAGTGAGAGTGGGGGGAAGCGAAGGGAAAGGAAAGACAGATACTGGTGGTAGGGGACTCAATTCTTAGGAGGACAGAGAGGCCAATCTGTAACAACAACCTGAAGTGCCGAACTGTATGTTGTCTGCCAGGCGCTCGGGTTCGGCACATCACGGATCTGGTGGACAGATTACTGGGAGGGGCTGGGGAAGACCCAGCTGTCATGGTGCACGTTGGCACCAATGACAAAGTCAGAGGCAGATGGAGTGTCCTAAAGAATGATTTTAGGGAATTGGGAGCTAAGTTGAGGAAAAGGACCTCCAAGGTAGTATTCTCAGGAATACTACCAGTACATCGAGCCACACCAGAAAGGAAGAGGGAGATTAGGGAAGTAAACAAGTAGCTCAAAAGCTGGTGTAGTAAGGAGGGGTTTGAGTTCCTGGAGGACTGGAACGACTTCTCAGTCGATAACCAGTACTATAGAAGGGACGGACTGCACCTAAATCAGGAGGGTGCAGATCAGCTGGGATTAAGGATGGCCAAAAAGTTAGAGGGTTTTTTAAACTAGGTGATGGGGGGGTGGGTTCAGAGATAGAGATAGTCAGCGTGCAGCATATTCCAGAGGGTAATATTAGGGGCATTAGTGGTAGGGTAACCGAAGCACATAAACCCAAGGTTAATATAGTAGCGAGTCCTAGGTGTAATCCTGGAACACCCAAGAGGATAGTATGTGACCGGTCAAAATATATTAATACATTAAAATGTTTGTTCGCCAATGCCAAGCTCTTTCGGAAAGACAGAGTTAAAAGGAAAGGTGGAGGGGTCTGTCTGTATGTGAGAAATACTCTCAAAGCGAGTGAGAAAGAGGACCTGGTGGACGGAGAGTGTGATGAGTCTGAGGCATTATGGGTAGAACTGCATACAGATGCGCGTAGTTCAAAGTTAATCATTGGAGTTTGTTATAGACCACCCAATGTTAATGAGGAGGTGGAGACTCAGCTCCTTGCACAGATAGAAAGGGCTGCAAGGGCTGGGACAGTGATAATAATGGGGGATTTTAACTACCCAGAAATTGACTGGGGTAATGGCACTGCTGGGACAGTTAAAGGGCAAAAATTTGTAAACCTATTACAGGACAATTTTATGGTACAGTTTATTGAGGCCCCAACTAGGAATGATGCTCTGTTGGACCTGGTAATCTCAAACCATGCAGAACGTATTACTAATGTTCAGATAAAGGAACATCTGGGTAGCAGTGACCATAACATGATTTCATTTGATGTTAGCTGTAAGCAAAAATAACATACAGGAAAGATAAAAACACTTAATTTCAAGAGAGCAAATTTTCCAAGGATGAGGGCCGCTCTCCAGGACTTAGACTGGGAGAGAATATTGGCACCAATGGGCACAGAACAGAAATGGGAATTCTTCAAAAAGCTTGTTTGTGATCTCACGGCAAAGTATATTCCCATGGGCAATACGTTTAAAAGGTTAAAAATAAAGCCGATGTGGCTCACGGCCAAAGTTAAAAAAGCTATAAACTATAAAAAAGAGCTTTCAAAAAATATAAAAATGTAGGAACGCTAGTGTCATTTAAATGTTACAAGGAATATAACAGAATATGTAAAAAGGAAATCAAGGATGCAAAAATTCAGAATGAAAGACAGATTGCAAAAGACAGTAGGACAAACCCCAAAAAATTCTTCAAATATATTAATAGTAAAAAGGTTAAGTCTGAGCATGTAGGCCCTTTGCAAAATAATCTGGAGTGGGTGACTGGGGACAAAGAGAAGGCTAACTTATTAAATACTTTCTTCAGCTCTGTGTATACAAAGGAGCATGGGGGAGCTCATGTCCATAATGGGGGTGGTAGTGACACAGCCCCAAATCCACAATGGCTCATAAGTGATATGGTCCAGAAATATTTGGACAGAATAAAGGTGGAGAAAGCACCTGGACCTGATGGCATCCACCCACGGATCCTAAAAGAATTGAGCTCTGTAATTTCAAAGCCATTGTATCTAATTTTTAGGGACTCATTAATGACAGGAATAGTACCACTGGATTGGCGCAGGGACAATGTGTTGCCTATATTTAAAAAGGGAACAAAGTCTTTACCAAGTAATTATAGACCCGTTAGTTTAACTTCTATAGTTGGGGAGATACTGGAGGGATTAATAAAAGACCACATAGACGAGTTCTTGCAGGAAAAAAATATTTTGAGCAACAGAGAGCATGGATTCATGAAAGACAGGAGTTGTCAGACAAACCTGATTTCTTTTTATGAGGTGGTAAGTAAAACCTTGGACAGAGGGGTGGCAGTGGATGTGATATATTTGGATTTTGCAAAAGTGTTCGATACAGTTCCCCACACACGGCTCATGTGTAAGGTAAAGTCTACAGGTTTGGAAACATCAGTTTGTAGATGGATAGAAAACTGGCTAAAAGACAGAATTCAGAGAGTAGTGGTTAATGATTCTTACTCTGAATGGTCTAAGGTTATGAGTGGTGTACCCCAAGGTTCAGTGCTGGGACCCTTACTTTTTAATACCTTTATAAATGATATTGGGTCTGGGATCATGAGTAACATTTCCGTCTTTGCAGATGACACCAAGCTATGCAGTGCAATAACGTCCTTACAGGATGTCACCAATTTACAAGCCGACCTCAATGCTCTGTCTAATTGGGCGACTATGTGGCATTTGAGGTTTAATGTTGAGAAATGTAAGGTTATGCACTTGGGGGCTAAGAATATGCATGCATCATACACGCTAGGGGGAGTACACCCAATGTTAATGAGGAGGTGGAGACTCAGCTCCTTGCACAGATAGAAAGGGCTGCAAGGGCTGGGACAGTGATAATAATGGGGGATTTTAACTACCCAGAAATTGACTGGGGTAATGGCACTGCTGGGACAGTTAAAGGGCAAAAATTTGTAAACCTATTACAGGACAATTTTATGGTACAGTTTATTGAGGCCCCAACTAGGAATGATGCTCTGTTGGACCTGGTAATCTCAAACCATGCAGAACGTATTACTAATGTTCAGATAAAGGAACATCTGGGTAGCAGTGATCATAACATGATTTCATTTGATGTTAGCTGTAAGCAAAAATCACATACAGGAAAGATAAAAACACTTAATTTCAAGAGAGCAAATTTTCCAAGGATGAGGGCCGCTCTCCAGGACTTAGACTGGGAGAGAATATTGGCACCAATGGTCTGGGATCATGAGTAACATTTCCGTCTTTGCAGATGACACCAAGCTATGCAGTGCAATAACGTCCTTACAGGATGTCACCAATTTACAAGCCGACCTCAATACACTGTCTAATTGGGCGACTATGTGGCATTTGAGGTTTAATGTTGAGAAATGTAAGGTTATGCACTTGGGGGCTAAGAATATGCATGCATCATACACGCTAGGGGGAGTACAACTGGGGGAATCCATAGTGGAGAAGGATCTGGGGGATTTGGTAGATCATAAGCTCAATAATAGCATGCAATGCCAAGCTGCGGTTTCCAAAGCGAGCAAAGTCCTTTCCTGTAAGAGAGGTATGTACTCCAGAGAGAGAGATATCATTTTGCCCCTGTTCAAATCATTAGTAAGACCTCATCTGGAATATGCCGTTCAGTTTTGGGCACCAGTTCTCAAAAAGGATATCGGGGAACTGGAGAAAGTGCAGAGAAGGGCAACCAAACTGATAAGAGGCATGGAGGAACTCAGCTATGAGGAAAGATTAGAGGAACTGAATTTATTTACTCTTGATAAGAGGAGATTAAGGGGGATATGATCAACATGTACAAATATATAAGGGGTCCATATAGTGAACTTGGTGTCGAGTTATTCACTTTACAGTCAACAATGAGGACAAGGGGGCACTCTTTACGTCTAGAGGAGAAGAGATTTCATCTCCAAATACGGAAAGGTTTCTTCACAGTAAGAGCTGTGAAAATGTGGAATAGACTCCCTGCAGAGGTGGTTATGGCCAGCTCAGTAGATTGCTTTAAGAAGGGCCTGGATTATTTCCTAAGTGTACGTAATATAACTGGGTACTAAATTTTATAGGTAAAGTTGATCCGGGGAAAATCCGATTGCCTCTCGGGGGATCAGGAAGGAATTTTTTCCCCTGCTTTAGCAAATTGGATCATGCTCTGCTGGGGTTTTTTGCCTTCCTCTGGATCAACTGTGGGTATAGAATTGGGTATATGGGCTGGTATATTTATTATTTTATTATTATTTATATATAATATATATATATATGTGTATATATTTTTTTTTTTTTTGTTGAACTGGATGGACTTGTGTCTTTTTTCAACCTGACTAACTATGTAACTATGGCCTATGATCAGCTTCACTGTGCTGGCTGTTAATGGTTAATGAATAAGGCTAGCATGAGTGGAGGGAGGAAGAGGGGGTGGAGTGCCTGTACTGTGTAGTCATAGTCAGCTTGCTTTTTTTGGATTACAGTCAAACACAGAGTCATGAACATGAGGAGCACGGAACATTTCAGTGTCCGGTAAGTAAATCAGATTATTTACTGTTAGTGACCTGTTATATTCTGCTGGCGGAAGGAACCTATGTGCTGTTGTACAGTCTGGTAGTCTCAGTCTACAATTGTGCTTTGTTGGCTCTCAGTCTATATGAGAGATGTTATGTCAATCTGTATTACAAAAAAGGAGCTTGTAGACTTCTGTATTTCTGTAGTCACCTTGTGCTATTAGAGAAATCTTGATATTGAAGTACATATAAGATGTCAAATGTGGGTAGAAATATGGATTATATTGAATTTAGAATCAGTCTGGGCAGGAGAGGAGGTAGGAGGGAGGAGAGAAACCTATAGAGCCTTGAGAAAGAAAAGAGAGATAGTGAGGGGGAGAAAGAGGAGAGAAAATGATAGAGAGGGAAGAGAGAGAGGAGGGAGAGAAGTGAGGGAGAGATGAGATGGGAGAAGAGAGGGGAGAAAATGATACATGGGGCATGAAGAGAGGGAAGAGGGAGAGGAGAAAGAGAGAGGGAGAGGAGAAAGAAAGAAAGAGAGAGGGAGAGGAGAAAGAAAGAAAGAAAGAAAGAAAGAAAGAAAGAAAGAAAGAAAGAAAGAAAGAAAGAAAGAAAGAAAGAAAGAAAGAAAGAAAGAAAGAAAGAAAGAAAGAAAGGGAGAGGAGAAAGAAATAGAGAGGGAGAGGAGAAAGAAAGAAATAGAGAGGGAGAGGAGAAAGAAAGAAATAGAGAGGGAGAGGAGAAAGAAAGAAAGAAAGAGAGAGGAAGAGGAGAGAGAAAGAAAGAAAGAAAGAGAAAGAAAGAGAGAGGGAGAGGAGAAAGAAAGAAAGAGAGAGGGAGAGGAGAAAGAGAGAGGGAAAGGAGAAAGAAAGAAAGAGAGAGGGAGAGGAGAAAGAGAGAGGGAGAGGAGAAAGAAAGAAAGAGAGAGGGAGAGGAGAAAGAAAGAAAGAAAGAGAGAGGGAGAGGAGAAAGAAAGAGAGAGGGGGGAGAAGAGAGGTGGAAGAGAGAGAGAGGGGGGGAGGGAGCGAGAGAGGAGGAGGGGGGAGAGAGAGAGAGAGAGAGAGGGGGAGAGAGAGGGGGAAGATAGAGAGGGGGAAGAGAGAGATAGAGGGGGGGAAGAGAGAGATAGAGGGGGGGAAGAGAGAGATAGAGGGGGGGAAGAGAGAGAGAGAGAGGGAGGGGAGGAGAGAGAGAGGAGGGGGGGGGAGAGCATGAGAAAGGAGGGGGACAGAGAAGGGGGAAGGGGAATAGAGAAGGAGAGAGAGAGGAATAGGAGAAAGAGTAGTGGGAGAGAGAGGAGGGGAGAGAGGGAGAGAGAGGGGGTAAGGGGAAATAGAGGAGGGGGGAGGAGAGAGAGGAGGGAGAGGGGAGAGAGAGGGGGAGGGAGGGAGAGAGAGAGGGGGAGGGAGAGAGAGGGGGGAGAGAGAGGGGGAGGGAGGGAGAGAGAGAGGGGGAGGGAGAGAGAGGGGAGGGAGGAGAGAGAAGGAGGGGGTGGTAGAGGAGAGCATGAGAAAGGAGGAGGAGGAGGACAGAGGAGGGGGAAGGGGAATAGAGAAGGAGAGAGAGGAATAGGAGAAAGAGTAGTGGGAGAGCGAGGAGGGAAGAGAGGGAGAGGAGAAAATGATAAAAAGGAGGGAGAGGAGAAAATGATAGAGGGGGATGATAGAGAGATAGAATGATAAAGAGAGGAGGGAGAGGAGAAAGAAATAGAGAGTGGGGAGAGAAGAGAGAGCGAGATGAAGGAAGGGGAAAGAAATGGAGAAGAAGAAGAAAAGGAGGGGAGGAAAGAGAGGAGGGAGAGAGAGAGAAGGAGGAGTGAAAGAGGGGTAGACAAGAGAGAGAGAAGAGGGAAGGGAAATAGAGACAGAGAGAAGAGAGAGAGGAGGCGAGAGAATGAGAGAGGGGAGAAGTAGTAGAAAGAGAGGATGAGTGAAAGAGGGTTTAGAAAAAAAAAAAAAAGAGGGAAGGGAGAGAGAGAGAGAGAAAGAGGGGGGAGAGAGAGGGGGAGGGGAAATAGAGAGGAGAGAGAGAGAGGGGATGAGAGAGAGAGGAGAGGGAGGGGAAGGGATATAGTGACTGAGAGAGGAGGAGAGAGAATGAGGAGAGGAGAGAAGAGAGAGAGGGGAGAGGGGGAGGATATAGTAACTGAGAGAGGAGGAGAGAGAATGGGGAGAGGAGAGAAGAAAGAGAGGATAGAGAAGGAGGAATTGAGAAAGCAAGAGGAGGAGGAGAGAAAAAGAGAGGAATAACTGAGAGAGAGAGGAGTGAGGGAAGGGGTATTAGAGAAGGAGAGAGAGGAAATGGAGAGCACCAGAGAGAGAAAAGGGAGAAGAAGAGAAGGAGAGAGAGGGTGCACCTTCTATAAAAAAAAACGTTACATAAAAAATGGGCAAAAGGCAGCATGCAAATCAGTCATCTGATCAACAATGATGAGATCAATAAATGTCTGCTGCTATCTGAAACCAGATCAAGAGGGGACAAATGGCATCCATATTCCTTCTGATTTTACCTCTATATTCTGAAGGGGAGAAACTGACATGCCATCTCCATGGGTGGTTAGATCAGGGCCAGTGCTACCATTAGGCAAACTAGGCAGGGCTGCCTAGGGTGCCCGGCCACCGGTGTTCCTACTCTCCTCACCCTGCAGCAAGCAACTAAGTATCAGCATCAGCAGGCAGCTGCTCGGTTCGCACATAGTGTCAGAGGCGCAGCCGCGGCGGAGGATTGTGTGTCCCGACTCCCAAATGAATGGAAGCAAGCAAACATTCATTGATGGGCACTGGTAGGCTGCATTTGATGGGTGCTTCATTAAAAAGGTGGAGTATACATGGGCAGGGCAAAGGGGGTGGAGCCAAGGGGGTGGCAAAATTAGGTTTTGCCTAGGGTGTCAAAAATCCTTGCACCAGCCCTGGGTTAGATGTGGGCAGTATGCAGTATGTCCCACGATCAATGAATGGGCTAGCATGCACCTCTGTGGCCCAGGAATTGGACCTGCACCACTTTTTGAACTGTGAACTGCAATGCACATTAGCGCATTGCCAGCTGTTGGGCTGCAAAGCGTTTTGCGGTACAATACACAATACATAGCGCCGCTTTGCACCATCACACGTGGTGCCTTAAATTGCGACAACATACACGGAACATGAGTGTTTCCACAACGAGATAACGTTAAAAGGGCTTAAGTTACACATTTGCTACATTATTGTCATTTCAAATTTCGGGGTTGCAAACCAGGGACGGACTGACCATTAGGGCAGTCGGGCGCTGACCGAGGGCCCGGTGTCCAGCAGGGGGCCCCATGGTGTTTGCAACCGTAGAGTTAACCCCTTTTTGGAGCTGCCCATTAAAATCCGTTATGCGCATCGGTGCCCGTAAAAAAGATGGCCGCGAGCCGACCATGGAACAGCGCATGCGCCATTCCGAAGCCGGCCAGGCTCGGGAAAGTTCGTACACGCTCGGCCGGGCGACGCATGTGCAGTAACGTAATGGCGCCTGCCGACGCCATTTTCGAATAGACGATCGGGATACTGACAGAGGAGCCAAGCAGGGGTGAGGACTGAGGAGGGAAGAGGAGAGTAAAACTGTGAGTAAACTCTGTGAGTGAGAGCGGAGGACATCGCTGGGAGCCCGAAGGCAGCAGAGGTTGAAGCTGTGGCATGCAGGGGAGGGACAGAGACTGATGTGTTCTGTCAACTATCATATTACTTCTCCACATCATCATTGCTGTGTCCTCCTCCTGTGCCCATTTCACCTCTCCACAGGTCAGGGAAGCACTGTGCTGCCCTGACCTGTGGAGAGGAGAAAGAGGCACAGGAGGAGGACACAGCACACTGATAATGTGGAGAAGTAATATCATGGTGGACAGAGGAGGAGGCTAAGGTGAGGAGGACACTATCATGTCCACAACCTCTGTCCCCTCTGTCCCCCTCCTGCAGTATGTCCGCAACCTCTGTCCCCCTCTTGTGCTATGTCCGCAACCTATGTCCCCCTCCTGTAGTATATCCGCAACCTCTGTCCCCCTCCTGTAGTATGTCCGCAACCTCTGTCCCCCTATCCACCTCTGTCCACCTCCTGTAATATGTCCGCAATCTCTGTCCACTTCCTGCAATATGTCCGCAACCTCCGTCCATCTCCTGCGGTATGTCCGCAGCCTCTGTCCTCCTCCTGCGGTATGTCCGCAGCCTCTGTCCTCCTCCTGCGGTATGTCCGCAGCCTCTGTCCTCCTCCTGCGGTATGTCCGCAGCCTCTGTCCTCCTCCTGCGGTATGTCCGCAGCCTCTGTCCTCCTCCTGCGGTATGTCCGCAGCCTCTGTCCTCCTCCTGCGGTATGTCCGCAGCCTCTGTCCACCTCCTGCGGTATGTCCGCAGCCTCTGTCCACCTCCTGCATCATGTCTGCAGCTTCTATCCACCTCCTGTATCATGTCCGCAGCCTCTGTCCACCTCCTGTATCATGTCCGCAGCCTCTGTCCTCCTCCTGCGGTATGTCCGCAGCCTCTGTCCTCCTCCTGCGATATGTCCGCAGCCTCTGTCCTCCTCCTGCGGTATGTCCGCAGCCTCTGTCCTCCTCCTGCGGTATGTCCGCAGCCTCTGTCCTCCTCCTGCGGTATGTCCGCAGCCCCTGTCCACCTCCTGCGGTATGTCCGCAGCCCCTGTCCACCTCCTGCGGTATGTCCGCAGCCTCTGTCCACCTCCTGCGGTATGTCCGCAGCCTCTGTCCACCTCCTGCGGTATGTCCGCAGCCTCTGTCCACCTCCTGTGGTATGTCCGCAGCCTCTGTCCACCTCCTGTATCATGTCCGCAGCCTCTGTCCACCTCCTGTATCATGTCCGCAGTCTCTGTCCACCTCCTGTATCATGTCCGCAGCCTCTGTCCACCTTCTGTATCATGTCCGCAGCCTCTGTCCACCTCCTGTATCATGTCGGCAGCCTCTGTCCACCTCCTGTATCATGTCGGCAGCCTCTGTCCACCTCCTGTATCATGTCGGCAGCCTCTGTCCACCTCCTGTATCATGTCGGCAGCCTCTGTCCACCTCCTGTATCATGTCGGCAGCATCTGTCCACCTCCTGTATCATGTCGGCAGCATCTGTCCACCTCCTGTATCATGTCGGCAGCCTCTGTCCACCTCCTGTATCATGTCCGCAGCCTTTGTCCACCTCCTGTATCATGTCCGCAGCATATAACCATCTCTTGTCTTTTATCATGTCTGCAGCTCTTTGCCCCCATCCCAGGGGCCCCTTTCTGCCCCCATCCCAGGATCCCTCTCTGCTTCCATCCTAGGGGTCCAGGAGTGTACACATGTTGCAGCCTCAGCAGAAATTATACACCCTGTCACGCTTGTCATGGGGCTTGCTCTGCAAAGGTTGTGCAACCTTATCCAGTACAGCGACTAAGTGGCTAAAGCAGGCTATAAGGAGGCGTTGTATTGCCTCATCACATAACTTGCTTTATCCCCTTGGATCCCACACTAGCATGATGCTACTGTGTGCATTACACATTGTTGCAGGGTGTTTGCAGAGTGGTCCTATTCACTTGATTGGGTCATGATCATTCACCAAAAGCAACAGGGAGTATAATTCCTGCCGCAGCATGTGTACATCCTCAGCTGCTGCCTCTGTAGCTAAAGGGGGTAGAGACCAATGTATGTAATGTGGGCAGTGTGGCTGGGACACAGGGGGGCCCCGTGATCTCCTATTGCCCGGGGGCCCCATGAGTTGTCAGTCCGCCCCTGTTGCAAACTTAAAACATTTCAGAGCATTAGCAGTGCGTATGAATTTGCTTTGTGGATGCTGACATCTAGTGGCTAGAGTAAGAAAGGCAGACACACATTTGATGTCATAATAATTGGTACAATGCTGCCATCTTGTGTTAAAAGAATAAATTGTACCCAAACCACCTGCACGCCAAACTAGATTAACCACTTCAATACCGGGCACTTTTCCCCCCTTCCTGCCCAGGACAATTTTCAACTTTCAGTGCTGTCGCACTTTGAATGACAATTGCATGGTCAGGCAACACTGTACCCAAACTATATTTTTATAATTTTTTTCACACAAATAGAGCTTTTGGTGGTATTTGATCACCACTGTGTTTTTTATTTTTTGCTAAAGAAACTAAAAAAGACTAACATTTTGGGGAAAAAAAAAGTTTTTCTTTGTTTCAGTTATCAAACTTTATTTTCTCCTTCACTGATGGGCACTGATGAAGCAGCACTAATATGTAGAATTAATGGGCATTGATATGCACTGACAGGCAGTACTGATTGGCACTGACAGGTGACACTGATGGGCAGCACTGATGAGGTACTGACAGGTGTTACTGCTGGGCACTGATTGGCACTGTGATGGGCACGGACATCTGTTTTTGATGGGGCACTGACTGGCAGCTGTGGTGGCACCTCTGAGGGGACTGTGCTGATAATCAATGTGCTGATTATCAGCACAGACCCGCCCTCTGACAGGGAGAGCCACCGATTGGCTCTCCCTGTCAGCGCAAACCAAGTAATGCCATTTACTGGCACTTCCTGGTTCAAGCGATGATCACAGCTGATCACGTGGTAAGGAGCCTCCCTCTGAGGCTCCATACCGCGATCGGAGATGCGGTGTGTCAGACTGCACCTCCAATTGCTCCAATCACTGCGTGCCTTCCATGGACACGTGCCGGCATGTTATTCTGCTGGATGTCATATGACACCCAGTCAGGATAACAGAACCACCACCCGCCCGTCATTCTGCTATAGGCTGGGTGGGAAGTGGTTAAGGCCCATACACACAATACGAAAATCTGAAGTAAAGTTTCGTACGACGAATGATCTGGCAATTTTCTGATCGTTAGTACGGTGCTTTTGACAGCCGATTACAATTTTTCAGACGACAAAAGCTGAATTTGCAAACTATAAACATTTTGTTGGATGTGAGCACAACGTCTGATTTTCGTTTCATTAGTACGGTTTTCGTCTGAAAAAATATCGGAAAAGAGAAAGACTAGGCATGCTCGCTTTCAATAAATATTGATTGTCTAGCTGTCAGTCCAGTGGCTTAAAAAATACAGCTCCATAAGATTTACCCCCCTTCATGACCAGAGCGTTTTTTGAGATACGGCACTGCATTACTTTAACTGACAATTGCGTGGTCATGTGACGCTGTACCCAAACAACATTTTTGTCCTTTTTTCCCCCCACAAATAGAGATTTCTTTTAGTGGTATTTGATCACCTCTGCGCTTTTTATTTTTTGCGTTATAAACAAAAAAATTACTGACAATTTTGAAAAAAAATAAAACAACATTTTTAATTTTCTCCTATAAAACATATCCAATATAAAATAAATAAAAAGGAAATTTAATTTCTTCATAAATGTATGTCAATATGTATTCCACTACATATTTTTATTGGAAAAAAGCTCAATAAGTGTATATTGATTGGTTTGCACAAAAGTTATAGTTAGCATCTACAAACTATTGGATAATTTTTATGGAATTTTTATTTATTTATACTAGTAATGGCGGCAATCAGCAACTTTTAGCAGGACTGCAATGCTGCAGACAAATCAGACACCTAATGCCGCATACAGGCGACCGGACTTTCTGGCAGAAAAGGTCTGACGGTCTTCCCAACGGACTTTTGACAGAGTTCCGATGGACTTTCGAACGAAAGGACTTGCCCACACACGAACAGACTAAGTCCATTCAAAAGTCTGTTCATTTTGAACGTGATGACGTAAGACGGGACTAGAAAAGGAAGTTCAATAACCAGTAGCCAATAGCTGCTGTTGCGTCGTATTTGGTCCGTTGGACCAGCACACAGACGAATGGTTTTCCCGATAGGAATTGAGTCCGCCGGACAGATTTGAAACATGTTCTATTTCTAGGTCCGTCTGATTTTTTTTTTTTAATAAAAACTATTGGATTATCCCACGCAAAATCGGACTGTTGGATGGACTGATCCCGTTGGATCTAATCTGCCGGAAAATCTGGTCCTGTGTATGTGGCATAACTGACACTTCTGACACTTTTGTGGGAACCGGTGACACTAATAGAGTCCTTAGTGTCCTTAGGAAACTCAGTCAAGTAATTGCCAGACCATTGTTCTTAATTTTTACTGACAGTCTATTGACTGCAATGATACCAGCTGATTGGAGAAGAGCCAATGTAGCGCCAATATTTAAAAAAGGGTCAAAATACATCCCTGGGAATTACAGACCAGTTATGCTGCGTACACACGATCAAACAATCCGGTGGAAAAGTCCCCTGCCCGCAGACCCCAACAACCAACGGCCAGGGTTGTCGGGAAGAGGCCCTTGTCCTCATCAACATGGGGACAAGGTGCTTTGGGGTGGGGGGGCCGTGCGCCCCCTTCCCCAAAGCAACCCCCATGTTGAGGGCACGTGGCCTGGTACGGCTCGGGGGGGGGGGGAGGCGCTCGCTCGTCCCCACCCCCTTTCCTGACCGGCTGGGTTGCGTGCTCGGATAAGGGTCTGATATGGACCTGGGGGGGACCCCGACACCGTTTATTTGGCGTAGGGCTTCCCCTTTAACTCCATACCAGGTGACGGGGCCAGCGATGCTTCCTTCGCTGGTCCCAGCTACCTGGAGCCGCGCTCGAAATGAACGGATTTTCCTCCGTGTGTGTGGGCAAGTCCATTCATTTCAAAACTACGGTGGATAGTCCGCCGGAAAAGTCACGTGTGTCACGTTTGGAAAGTCCGGCGGACTTTAAGGCGGTTTGTCCCCAAGACTAAAGCCGCGTACACACGGGCGGACTGTATGGCCAACTTAGTCCGTCAGACAATCCGACGGACAGTCCGTCCTACTTTCGAATGAACGGACTTGACCACACACGGATGAACAACAGTCCGTCGAAAGCTTGCGCGATGACGTGTACAGCACGTACGACGGGACTAGAAATAGGAAGTCCAATACACAGCCATGCAACCTTTCGCCGTGTAAATCCTTTCTGAGCATGCGCCATACTTAGTCCGTCGAACTAGCCTACTCACGAGCGGACTGTCCGCTGAAACCAAAGTTGGACGGACAATATTACGGAAATTCCGAAAGACTTAGTCCGCCAGACTGCACGCTGAAAAAGTCTGCTGAAGCACACACACGAGCGGACTGTCCGCTGAAATGTGTTTCGACGGACTAAGTTGTCCAGACCGTCCGCCCGTGTGTACGCGGCTTAAGTCCGCCGGATAGTCTGATCGTGTGTACGTGGCATTAGCCTAACATCAATAGTATGCAAGCTCTTGGAGGGGATGATAAGCGACTCTATACAAGATTTTAGTAATGAGAATGGTATCAGCAGTAATAAGCAACAGTAAAATTATTTTTGTAGCGTGGGTTGCCAGGACCCAAGGCAAGACAAGTAATTTGCGCCCCTAACCCATGGACATATAGCTCTCCTCGAATCCCTTCCACTCGTACAGTATTAAAACACCTTATGGCACATTTTACGATGTACCACTCTTTCTCTTTGTTCTCCTTTCTTTCCCTTTTATCTCTTTCTGTCCTAATTTCTTGTTTTTTCCCCATCCCTCTTTCTAGCCGTCTTTCTTGTGCTTTCTCGTATTCTCTCCCTTTTTCTTTGTTCCTCCCCCTGTTTTCCTCTCCCTTCCATGTATTCTCTATTTTTATTCCTTCTCTTACTCCTTGGTGGGGGAATGGGATGAGTGGCAATGCTGGAGGGAGTTCTGATCAGCCAACTAAGGATCTCCTGGTGAAGGTCATCTGCTGATCTGAGAACTGTAGTGGGAACTTTTAATGGTAACTATAATCACAGGTAGTGTTACTCATCCTGTCTCGTAGCAGTGACACCTATGCCAAAATCAGGAGATGGGGTCTCCTCCAGCCCCTCCCACTTCACATTTCTCACCAGTTAGCTGACCTCTAGTCTTTGCCCCCCAGCCATGCAGTGAACTGAGTGGACAGCTGCGGGCTCCAGGGACAGCCCTGCTGGGCAGCTGCAAAAAAGCTGGGACCGCAGTGCGGGCTTCAGGAACAGCCCAAGATTTGGTGACCCCTGGCAAATCATCATTCGACCCCCGAGGGGGTCCCAACCCCCAGGTTAAGAACTACTGTTCTATGAGGAGGGGAGCTGCCATCTAGATAAAGGAAGGCCCGTAGACGTGGTGTATCTGGATTTTGCAAAAGCATTTGACACAGTTCCCCATAAACGTTTACTGTACAAAATAAGGTCCGTTGGCATGGACCATAGGGTGAGTACATGGATTGAAAACTGACTACAAGGGCGAGTTCAGAGGGTGGTGATAAATGGGGAGTACGCAAAATGGTCAGGGGTGGGTAGAGGGGTCCCCCAGGGTTCTGTGCTGAGACCAATCCTATTTAATTTGTTCATAAATGACCTGGAGGATGGGGTAAAAAGTTCTCTGTATTTGTGGATGATACTAAGCTAAGCAGGGCAATAACTTCTCCGCAGGATGTGGAAACCTTTCAAAAAGATCTGAACAAATTAATGGGGTGGGGAACTACATGGCAAATGAGATTCAATGTAGAAAAATGTAAAATAATGCATTTGGGTGGGAAAAATATGAATGAAATCTATATACTGGGGGGAGAACCTCTAGGGGAATCTAGAATAGAAAAGGACTTGGGGGTCCTAGTAGATGATGGGCTCAGCAATGGCATGCGATGCCAAGCCGCTGCTAACAAAGCAAACAGAATATTGACATGCATTAAAAAGGGGATCAACTCCTGAGATAAAACAATAGTTCTCCCGCTCTACAAGACTCTGGTCCGGCCACACCTGGAGTATCCTGTCCAGTTCTGGGCACCAGTCCTCAGGAAGGATGTACTGGAAATGGAGCGAGTACAAAGAAGGGCAACAAAGCTAATAAAGGAACTGGAGGATATTAGTTATGAGTAGGGATGAGCCGATCACCCCAGGGTTCGGTTCGCACCAGAACCTGAGAACGGACCGAAAGTTCGCACGAACGTTAGGACCCTATTAATTACAATGGACGCGAACGTTCAAAATCTAAAGTGCTAATTATAACGGCCAATATGCATGCTATTGTCCTAAAAAGGGTTTGGGGACCCGGGACTTGCCCCAGGGGACATGTATCAATGCAAAAAGAAGTTTTAAAAACTGAAGTTTTTTCTGGAGCAATCATTTTAATGATGCATAAAGTGAAAAAAAAAGTGAAATATTACTTTAAAAATCGTACCTGGGGGGTGTCTAAAGTATGCCTGTGAAGTGGCATGTGTTTCCCATGTTTAGAACAGTCCCTGCACAAAATGACATTTGTAAAGGAAAAAAAGCCATTTAAAACTGCTTGCGGCTATTAAAGCATTAATTAAAGCGGGAGTCCGCCAGGAGTTCCGCCGTTTTTTTTTTTTTTTTTTTTAAAAGCCAGCAGCTACAAATACTGCAGCTGCTGACTTTTAAAATAATGACACTTACCCGCCCAGCGCGCCCGCGATGTCGGCACCCGAAGCCGATCTCTCGATCGTCTCTCGGGTGCTGCCGCCGCCATCTTGGGTATGGGAATCAGGAAGTGGAGCCTTTCGGCTTCATTTCCCGGTTCCCTACTGCGCATGCGCGAGTCGCGCTGCGCAATAAGGATGGTCCCCGCTGTCTCTGGGATCCGTGTGTTTCCCAGCAGGCAGCGGGGGACTTTCGGAAAGGGGCGTAGATTCTGCGGAAAGGGGCGTACCTTATGCAGAATCTACGCCGGAAGTGGGTGCAGATACCTGTACTGTACAGGTACCTGCACCCCCCTCCCCCCTGAAAGGTGGCAATTGTGGCGCCGCAGGGGGGAGGATTCCAATGAGCGGAAGGTCCACTTTAGGGTGGACCTCTGCTTTAAGTAATTATTAAGTAATGTCTTGTCCTGGCAATATGGAGGAAAATCTTTGAGAAAAATGTCATGGCTACCCCATCACCCCCCTACCCCAGCCAATTACCAGCCCCTTTTGGTCTTGTATGGATATTAAGGGGAACCCCGCACTCAAAATATGTTCTGTTAATGTTAGGAAGATGCCTGTGTTGCACAAATGAACTACACAACACCAGCAACGAGGGGGTAGATTCAGGTGTATGCTGTGCGGGAGGCACACTACACCCATTGTAACAGCGCTAGGTTAGGAAGCGAAGCAAAGCTGACACTGTCCCTGCCTATCCTTCTCTCTATGAACGCCGCAACACACTACACAAGGCCGCCACGCTGGCAGCCTTATATAGTGTGGGGCGTGTACTATACCGACTGAGCTATAATTGGCCACAGGCTTCCAACCCGTGGCCAATTATGGCTCTCCTCGCTGCCGACGCTGTGAATGGCCAAGCATGTGGGGTCACAGTGCATGCTTGGCCAATCATCAGCCAGCAATGCACTGCGACTGGCGCAGTGCATTGTGGGCCATTCGTATCACAAGAATTTGATGCGAACGGCCCACAAAGTTCTGTTTTTGACGAACGGACTAACGGCCGATGTTCGATTCGAACATGGGTTCGAATCGAACACCGGGCCCATCCCTAGTTATGAGGAAAGGTTGCGAGTACTGAACTTATTCTCTCTGGAGAAGAGACGCTTGAGAGGGGATATAATTTCAATTATAAATACCGGACCCCACAATAGGGATAAAACTTTTCAGCAGAAGGGAGTTTATTAAGACTCATGGCCACTCATTAAAATTAGAGGAAAAGAGGTTTAACCTTAAACTATGTAGAGTATTCTTTACTGTAAGAGTGGCAAGGATGTGGAATTCCCTTCCACAGGCGATGGTCTCAGCGGGGAGCATCGATAGTTTAAAAAAAACTATCAGATAAGCACCTGAACGACCACAACATACAGGGATATACAATGCAATACTGACATATAATCACACACATAGGATGGTCTTGTGTCTTTTTTCAACTTCACCTACTATGTAACATATATATGTAATAAAGTGATCAGTGCTAAAAATATGCAAGGTCACTGTACTACACTGGCTGGGAAGAGGTTAAATAGGGCAATCAAAGGGTTAAATGTGTGAATAGCTAGTGTTTCAGTGTAGTTGGGGAGGGGGGTGCTTTTACTAGGGGAAGGCATGGATCCTTGTCCCTGCTTTACAGGAACACAGTGGCGGCCTGTGCATTGTGAGGGCACGGGCGCCACACCCCCATCCCTGCTGCCGCCTCCCTATCCATGTGCCCGGCCCCTTTCAGGATGCGGGACGCCTGGATTCCTATGAGGAGGGCAGGAGGGGTGCATTTTTTTTTGAAGCACCTGATTAGAGCCAGAGGCTCTAATAGGCTTAAAAAAAGGGTGGGCTCGGGGTGCAGAGAGTGCGCCCTGATCCCACCCAATTGTGTGACCATAGCGAATGCATATTCGCTATTTGCACACCGCACTGCCTCCCCACCAATCTGGAGGAAGGTCAGTGAGACCTGTTTCCTGATTGGCCAAAGCACCAGGTGTCCCTATTGGATGCTGGATGCTCAGCACTTGGCGGACGTGGGACAGAGCAGAGGAAGCTCACTGGACTGGAGAGGAGATGCTGGAGAAGAGGACACCTTACCAAGGTAAGTGTGGGTCATGCTGCATGGGAGGGGGGGGCCACGATCAATCTGCAGGGGGGGGCATGTGAACGGGCTGGGGTGTCCTGCGATCCATCTGCCGGGGGGTGGTGTTTTTTCGCAGGGTGACCAACTGTGCGGGGGGGGGGGGGGGATTGGTGGTAGCGGGACGGTCCATCCACGGGGGGGGGTGTGAGCGGGGTGTGAGACACTGGCAGCCCATGATGGGCAGACACTGGCAGCCCATGATGGACACACTGACAGCATATGATGGGCAGACTGGCAGCATATGATGGGCACATTGGCAGCGTTTGGCACATTGGCAGCATTTGGGCACAGTGGCAGCATTTGATGGGCACAGTGGCAATGTTTGAGGGCACAGTGGCTTTTGAGCACCAGCCGCCACTCCAGGAACACAGTATCCATGCCTTCTTTACTGACAGAATGGCGATCTGCCTTGTTTATATAAGCAGACTGCCATTCTGCCTGTGTGCCAAACAATCAGCGGGTGCCGGCGGACATTGGGTCTGCAGGACTGTAATTCTACAACTGCTGGCAGCGCACACTTGCGCCCGCTACCCGGAAGTGCAGGATCACATATATACTGTAAATGATCCTGCACAGCGTGGCTGCCCTGTAGCAGTATATCTGCTATAGGGTGGTCAGCAAGTGGTGGTCTATGTTTATTTGCTGACCTAAAACAATCATCCAGAGTATAAATTGAGTAGATTATGGAAGGGTCTCATCAATCAGATACAATTGTCACATAGACCTGAATAATGTGCACCTTCAAATAAGGGAGAAGCAAGGCCTGGCATTCTCCATGATGCTCTAACCATGGTCTTGATTTGTAATATTAAAGCAATATCAAGCATCTCCTTTCCTTTCTACCTGATCAGCACCAAGAAATCGAGAGAGGTATCAGGTAGTGGTACCTCCTTCACTTTTAACCTGGCCGGTACTAAGAAATCCAGAGCGGTATCAGGCACCTCCTTCATTTTACCTGCCCTAAAAAAAGCAGAGTGGTTTCAAGCACCTCCCTAAACTTTCAATCTGGCCAGCAATATGAAATGCAGGGTGGTATTGGCACCTCTGTCATTTTCTACCTGACCGGCACTAAGAAGTGCAGATTTATTCTTCCATTATTTGGCCTGAAAGTTAAGGGAGTGATCACTGTCTGATGTCAATTGCAATTTACAGTGGTTGTAAATCGTGCACTTTTTTCTTTTTTTTTTTTTCTTACCTGCAAGGCAAAGGCATAATGTGCTAGTATGCATTGCATACTAGCACATTAATTGAAACTTACCTCAAAACGAAGCCTTCCAGTGATGCGTTGTCATTGTTGGAGACAGCTTCCATCCTCACCCATCTTGCTTCCGGGTTCACGGACTCCAGCTGTGTGATTGGTCAGAGCCACGGTGATTTCACTGCATGGGCATGTGCACTGGAGCCGCCGATCACGGCACAGGGCTCTGAAGAAACGACACGGCTGGCCGTTCCTTCAGAGGGCATGTACCAGTGATGTCACCAGCTGCATGTACAGTAAATATCTCCTAAATGGTGCAAGTTTAGGAGATATTTACACTACCTATAGGTAAGTCTTATTACAGGCTCACCTATAGGTAAAACTTAAAGATGGAAGTTTAGTTCCTCTTTAACCACTTAACTACTTCAATACCGGGCACTTACACCCCTTTCCTGCCCAAGCCAATTTTCAGCTTTCAGTGCTATCGCTGTTTAAATGACAATTACGTGGTAATGCTACACTGTATCCAAACAGAATTTATATACTTTATTTCCCACAAATAGAGCTTTCTTTTGGTGGTATTTGATCACCTCTGCAATTATTATTTTTTTGCTAAACAAAACTAAACTAAAATAAAAAAAATAAAAAAGGTTTCTGTTATAAAATTTTGTAAATAAATAAGTTCATTGACGGGCACTGATAAGGCAGCACTGACGGGCACTGATAAGGCCGCAGCTATGAGGTGCTACTGATATGCAGCACTGATGGACATTAATATGCGGCAGTCATGTGCACTCATGGGTGGCACTGGCGAAAAAACAAGCTCTGGACTGCCGCACTCTTCAGAAAACCACTTTCTTTTATTGGGAAATCACATCACAGCTCAACAAACACAGCGAACAAGGTAAAATTGCTGATGTTTCGCACTAGCTGTAGTGCTTATTCATAGGCTATGAATAAGCACTACAGTTATTGCGAAACGTCAGCAATTTTTCCTTGTTCGCTGTGTTTGTTGAGCTGTGATGTTATTTTCCAATAAAAGAAAGTGGTCTTCTGAAGAGTGCGGCAGTCCAGAGCTTGTTTTTCGTCTGTTGCTAGTCGTAATAATCAGCACCTGTGGCTTCTCAGACGAAGAGACAGTTTACAGCCTGCATGTGTGCTCCTGGAGCCGTGAGATCCCTTCTCTTTCATGGGTGGCACTGGTGGGCACTGATGGGTGACATTGATGGGCACTGAAAGGCTGCACTGATGGTACTTATGGGTGTCACTGATAGGCGGCACTGCTGGGCACTGATAGGCGGCACTGTTACGTGGCACTGATAGGCATCACTGATGGCCCTGGCAGGCATTGGGGATGGGCACTGATTGGCAGCTGCCTGGGCACTGATTGCCATTTCCCTGGTGGTCTAGGGTGGCATACCTGGTGGTCCAGTGTGGTGGCATCTCTGGTGGTCCTGGCAGCATCCTGGTGGTCCTGGGTGGGCTGCTTTGATAAATTATCAGTACAGACCCCTCTGTCAGGTGAGCAGCCGATCACCTCTCCTCTACTCATGTCTGTCAGACGCGAGTGAGGAAAAGCAGATCAACAGCTCTTCCTGTTTACATTGTGAACAGCCGTGATTGGACATGGCTGATCACTTGGTTAAGAGCCTCCGTCAGAGGTACTTTGCGAGCACCGATCACGGTGATGCGTGCCCCCGGTGGGGCACGCGAGAGCAGTCGTCCTGGGAGGCCGTCATATGACATCCACCCAGAACGAGAGCCAAGACGCCCAGCTGTAATTTGATGGCCGGCGGGTGGGAAGCGGTTAAAGCCCAAGAATGACGGCTCTAAAATTGTTGTTTTCATGCCGATACCTCACATTTGTGGTACAATTGCTGTTTACATACTTGTGCACTCCCAGTTTCCGTTTCTGACTATTTCCATTTGCGTGTGTAAGCGGGGGTTGCTTTAAATCTTTTTTCCTTATTTTGATTTCATTTATGTAGCAAACACCTAGTTAGGCTGCTAGAAAGGCTAGGGAAATTCAGTTATTTTTTTGCTCCCCTGTAATCAGTGGAGCAGTTTGTAATTGTTTTGGACTGTTCTAGGCTTCAATAGCTGTGGGTTCAACTGTTTCTCCCTGCCTTTTGTTGGATTCTGGAACATAGTGGGCTGGAAGAGATAGACCCACAGTCTGAATATTTATGTGGTCTCAGCCAATCCTTGGGGGAGAGTGCCCAGTAGGAGGCTGGGGCATGCATAACTAGTCTGGGGCCTGAGGCAGTCCCTGTTCTTGTACAAGTTCCCAGGCTAAAGGGCTGCACATATATTTGCAGGGGAAAAAAAAGTGCATTTATTATGTTTTGGATAGAAACCTGCAAAGAACACACCAGTCAGCGTTCCCAGCGTTCTCATTGGTAGACTTTTTTCAGTCATGCCCCTTCAACAGAAGCTGGACGTTCGGCCACCTTCTGTCAGACCTGTTGCCGTATGTCAGCCGATACGGCCTGATATTCGGCCCGTCATTAACTTTAAAATTATCACTAACGAACCCCAACGTGATAGCATTGATAAGTGACAGGTCCTCTTCATGGAGACATCAGGGGTCTGTTAGTCCCTTAATGTCTCCCCAGCCCTCCACTACAGCTAACTAAGCACAGATCGTGATGGGGGGGAGAAGGACCCTTCTCAATACAGTAAAATTGATCAGTGGACTCTACAGCCACTTGGGTCACTTTTACTGAAAAACCAATTGCTGGCAGAAAAAAATGAATCCACAATCAAAGAGTTGTGTTATAATTAGGGGGCGGGGCATGCGGTTATAGGTGAGGCATAGGAAAAGGATAAAATGCGCGCGCCGTGGCAAAATATGGCCGTGGTTTATGTAAAATAGTGGGCGTGGCTTATATGGGGCATGGCTCAAAGGGGTGTGGTTAGTGTCTCAGATGAAGGCGGGATGGAGAGGGAAAGGGAAAGGGGGGGGGGGTGGAGGGATGGAGGGACAGCAGCCCCCCGATCGTACACCACAATAGCAATGTGTTTTCCAGAGTTTGACAATCAGCAGATAAAGATACCCCAAATACCTGGTGTTAGCGCTTCAATCATCCCGGCGCCATGATTGTTATGGTGTTAGGATGATTGAAGCGTATTATTTCTATTATTACATTGTAATATGAAATGAAATCATTGAACTCGCCATAATGCCAAATCAGTGGGAGCCATGAGCGCATCACTAGCCACGTTGCCTGCCACCAGATGCCATCAGGTGCCCCATCAGAGCAGCCTTCCTCACATCTGGTGTCCATCAGAGCAGCCTTCCTCACATCTGGTGTCCATCAGCGGAGCCCCTCCTAACATCTGGTGCCCCCTCTGACATCCAGACTCACTGGTGCCCCCTCTGACATCCAGACTCACTGGTGCCCCCTCTGACATCCAGACTCACTGGTGCCCCCTCTGACATCCAGACTCACTGGCGCCCCCTCTGACATCCAGACTGGCCCCCTCTGACATCCAGACTGGCCCCCTCTGACATCCAGACTGGCCCCCTCTGACATCCAGACTGGCCCCCTCTGACATCCAGACTGGCCCCCTCTGAAATCCACAGACTGGCCCCCTCTGACATCCACAGACTGGCCCCCTCTGACATGATATCCCATCCACAGACTGGCCCCCTCTGACATGACGTCCCATCCACAGACTGGCCCCCTCTGACATGACATCCCATCCACAGACTGCCCCCCCTCTGACATCCCATCCACAGACTGCCCCCCCTCTGACATCCCATCCACAGACTGCCCCCCCTCTGACATCCCATCCACAGACTGCCCCCCTCTGACATCCCACACACAGACTGGCCCCCTCTGACATCCCATCCACAGATTGGCCCCCTCTGACATGACATCCCATCCACAGACTGGCCCCCCTCTGACATCCCATCCACAGACTGGCCCCCTCTGACATGACATCCCATCCACAGACTGGCCCCCTCTGACATGACATCCCATCCACAGACTGGCCCCCTCTGACATGACATCCCATCCACAGACTGGCCCCCTCTGACATGACATCCCATCCACAGACTGGCCCCCTCTGACATGACATCCCATCCACAGACTGGCCCCCTCTGACATCCCATCCACAGACTGGCCCCCTCTGACATGACATCCCATCCCCCTCTGACATGACATCCCATCCACAGACTGGCCCCCTCTGACATCCCATCCACAGACTGGCCCCCTCTGACATGACATCCCATCCACAGACTGGCCCCCTCTGACATGACGTCCCATCCACAGACTGGCCCCCTCTGACATGACGTCCCATCCACAGACTGGCCCCCTCTGACATGACGTCCCATCCACAGACTGGCCCCCTCTGACATGACGTCCCATCCACAGACTGGCCCCCTCTGACATGACGTCCCATCCACAGACTGGCCCCCTCTGACATGACGTCCCATCCACAGACTGGCCCCCTCTGACATGACGTCCCATCCACAGACTGGCCCCCTCTGACATCCCATCCACAGACTGGCCCCCTCTGACATCCCATCCACAGACTGGCCCCCTCTGACATCCCATCCACAGACTGGCCCCCTCTGACATCCCATCCACAGACTGGCCCCCTCTGACATCCCATCCACAGACTGGCCCCCTCTGACATCCCATCCACAGACTGGCCCCCTCTGACATCCCATCCACAGACTGGCCCCCTCTGACATCCTATCCACAGACTGGCCCCCTCTGACATGACATCCCATCCACAGACTGGCCCCCTCTGACATGACATCCCATCCACAGACTGGCCCCCTCTGACATGACATCCCATCCACAGACTGGCCCCCTCTGACATGACATCCCATCCACAGACTGGCCCCCTCTGACATGACATCCCATCCACAGACTGGCCCCCTCTGACATGACATCCCATCCACAGACTGGCCCCCTCTGACATGACATCCCATCCACAGACTGGCCCCCTCTGACATCCCATCCACAGACTGGCCCCCTCTGACATCCCATCCACAGACTGGCCCCCTCTGACATCCCATCCACAGACTGGCCCCCTCTGACATCCCATCCACAGACTGGCCCCCTCTGACATCCCATCCACAGACTGGCCCCCTCTGACATCCCATCCACAGACTGGCCCCCTCTGACATCCCATCCACAGACTGGCCCCCTCTGACATCCCATCCACAGACTGGCCCCCTCTGACATCCCATCCACAAACTGGCCCCCTCTGACATCCCATCCACAGACTGGCCCCCTCTGACATCCCATCCACAGACTGGCCCCCTCTGACATCCCATCCACAGACTGGTCCCCTCTGACATCCCATCCACAGACTGGCCCCCTCTGACATGACATCCCATCCACAGACTGGCCCCCTCTGACATGACATCCCATCCACAGACTGGCCCCCTCTGACATGACATCCCATCCACAGACTGGCCCCCTCTGACATGACATCCCATCCACAGACTGGCCCCCTCTGACATGACATCCCATCCACAGACTGGCCCCCTCTGACATGACATCCCATCCACAGACTGGCCCCCTCTGACATGACATCCCATCCACAGACTGGCCCCCTCTGACATGACATCCCATCCACAGACTGGCCCCCTCTGACATGACATCCCATCCACAGACTGGCCCCCTCTGACATCCCATCCACAGACTGGCCCCCTCTGACATCCCATCCACAGACTGGCCCCCTCTGACATCCCATCCACAGACTGGCCCCCTCTGACATCCCATCCACAGACTGGCCCCCTCTGACATCCCATCCACAGACTGGCCCCCTCTGACATCCCATCCACAGACTGGCCCCCTCTGACATCCCATCCACAGACTGGCCCCCTCTGATATCCCATCCACAAACTGGCCCCCTCTGACATCCCATCCACAGACTGGCCCCCTCTGACATCCCATCCACAGACTGGCCCCCTCTGACATCCCATCCACAGACTGGTCCCCTCTGACATCCCATCCACAGACTGGCCCCCTCTGACATGACATCCCATCCACAGACTGGCCCCCTCTGACATGACATCCCATCCACAGACTGGCCCCCTCTGACATGACATCCCATCCACAGACTGGCCCCCTCTGACATGACATCCCATCCACAGACTGGCCCCCTCTGACATGACATCCCATCCACAGACTGGCCCCCTCTGACATGACATCCCATCCACAGACTGGCCCCCTCTGACATGACATCCCATCCACAGACTGGCCCCCTCTGACATCCCATCCACAGACTGGCCCCCTCTGACATGACATCCCATCCACAGACTGGCCCCCTCTGACATGACATCCCATCCACAGACTGGCCCCCTCTGACATCCCATCCACAGACTGGCCCCCTCTGACATCCCATCCACAGACTGGCCCCCTCTGACATCCCATCCACAGACTGGCCCCCTCTGACATCCCATCCACAGACTGGTCCCCTCTGACATCCCATCCACAAACTGGCCCCCGACATACCACTGGCCCCCGACATCCCGTCGTTCACGTTGCCGCGTGGAGACTAACTTTGAACTGTGGCGCCGCCCACTGCACTTTATACACACACACACACACACTAGCAGCGGGGGTGGGCAGCGCCACAGGTTCTCTATTGAAGACCAGCTTCTGGTCTTCTTAAAAATGGCGGCTGGCGGAGACATTGTCTCCAGCGGCCGGCGGCGAAAAATGGGAAATTTGAATTTCCTGGGACAAACCGAATTTCCCGGGACAAAATTAATTTGGGACAAATGTCCTAATTCTGGGAATGTCCCAGGAAATTCGGGACCGTTGGCAACTATGCAGCTGCAACCATGAGCTTGTTTTGACCACTTGAAATTCAGACTGTTTACAGATGTGGGCAGGGGCGTAGCTAGAGCATTTGGCACCCGGGGCGGATCCTATATCTGGTACCCCCCACGTTAAAATGTAAAAAAAAAAAAAACACTGTGCCCCCTGCATCTCCAATATCTTTGTCACTGTGTACCCCCTCTCCACAACTGCACCTCTGGACCGCTTTACATTACACAGCACCCTGCACCCCTTTACATTACACAGCACCCTACACCTCGGGACCCCTTTACATTACACAGCACCCTGCACCTCTGGACCACTTTACATTAAACAGCACCCTGCACCTCTGGACCACTTTACATTAAACAGCACCCTGCACCTCTGGACCCCTTTACATTACACAGCACCCTGCACCTCTGGGCCCCTTTACATTACACAGCACCCTGCACCTCTGGGCCCCTTTACATTACACAGTACCCTGCACCTCTGGGCCCCTTTACATTACACAGTACCCTGCACCTCTGGGCCCCTTTACATTACACAGTACCCTGCGCCTCTGGACCCCCTGCATGTTACATAGACAGCCCCCCCCCTTTCTACCTTAATCATGCAGCCAGCGGGAGAGACACAGCAGTGCTGAACAGAGGAACTGCTGGAGTTTTTATATTAACAAGCTAATGATTGGTTACTAGGACCACCTAACAACCAATCACCTGCTGGTTAACTTAAAAAGTTAACTCCAGCAGTTCCTCTATTAAGCGCTGCTCACTGTCTCTCCTCCTGCCGTATAGGAGGAGAGAGAGTGTCTTCTTTCTCCTGCACCACTCGGCTAGAGTCTCTGGCTGTCATTCCGGGTAGTGGTATGTTCAAAACCCGGTCCAGGCACCCCTGCATCCTGTCACAGCTCGGCTCTCCTGGCTCTCCCTGGCTGCCCTGTCAATGCTCTGCTGCACTGCCTGAGCCCGCCCCACTGTCACCACTTCACTCGCGAGGGGTTGCCGGCCTGACACCCCCTGCAGTGTGTGGCACCCGGGGCAGATCACCCCCCCCCCCCCCCAGTTGGCAGTTGGTACGCCACTGAAAGTGGGTCTTTATCTGTGAGGCTGCATATATGCATACATCGCAGAAAGCCTTGAGTGTTGCGCTAATGATTGAGATCTTTGACTTCCAGTCATCTGATCTCTGTGATAGCCTCTGATTGGCTATCACAATGATTAGTTACTGTGCAACCCGATAATGTGTTTACATGTATGCATACAGGATTCATTATAATTCATACATTGTATCTTTCTCTCCTTGCAGTGGAGAAAGATGTAAACAAAAAAAGTGTGTAAAAAAAAAAAAAAAAGAGAAAAAAATTGTTAGCTAAAGGTTTGATCTAGGTCAGTGCCAGGGATAGTCCTAGGGTCAGTATATTTTGGGTAGGATATGAATAAAAAAAAATTTTTTTTTTTTTTTTTTTTTTGATTTTTTAAAAAAAAATGTATTAGTATCAGTGTGTTTTAGGTAGAATAAGAAAAGCAAAATGCGCACCATTGTTTCTGGGCTGTACTACGGGTACAAACAACAACTAACATATGTGGTATCGTTGTGATTGTCAGGAGCAGGAGAATTTATTTTGGGTTATTCTTTGGTGGTAAATTATCGTAATAGCAACAAATATACAGCAAACTTTAAAAAAAATTATGTTTTTTTTTTTTTTTTTTTACTATTTTGGGCCAGTTTTCCTTTGATAATAATAAAAAATAAAAAAATAAAAAAAAAAGAGATATCCATTACCATTCACTAAGAAAAGAAAGCCAAATTTTTCCTGAAAAAAACATGGTATAATCCACCTGGATACACAAAGTAGTTGATATGTGCAGTTTTATTAATGCATATCAAAGTTGAAAAATTGTGTTCAGGCAGGCGTTCTCATTAGGGATGAGCCGAACACCCCCCGGTTCGGTTCGCACCAGAACTTTCGAACGGACCCCAAATTCGTACGAACTTTAGAACCCCATTGAAGTCTATGGGACTCGAATGTTTGAAATTAAAAGTGCTAATTTTAACATCTAATATGCAAGATACTGTCCTAAAAAGGGTTTGGGGACCTGGCTCCTGCCCCAGGGGACATGGGTCAATGTCTAAAATGTTTTTAAAAATGGCTGTTTTGGCGGGAGCACTGATTTTAATGACGATTAAAGTGAAAAAAAAAATGAAATATTCCTTTAAATATCGTGCCTGGGGGTTGTCTGTAGTATGCCTGTGAAGTGCCACGTGTTTCCCGTGTTTAGAACAGTCCCTGCACAAAATGACATTTAACGGAAATAACGTCATTTAAAACTGCTTGCGGTTTTAATGTTATATCTGGATCCTGCAATATGGTTGAAAATCATTGAGAAAAATGGCATGGGTAGCCCTCCCTGCCCATTACCAGCCCCTTTGGGTCTTGTACGCATATTAAGGGAAACCCCGTACCCATATTAAAAAAAGGAAATACGTGTGGCCCCCAGGCCCTATATACTCAGAACAGCAGTATACAGGCGGTGCAAACAAGACAGGGACTGTGTAGGTTTGTTGTGTTAAGTTGAATCTGTTTGTAATTTTCAACTGGTACATTTTTAAAGTGTAGCTCCAGTCAAAAAAACTATTTTTAAGTTTTTTGGAAAACATAGGGAAGGGTTATCACCCCTGTATAATTTGTTTTGCCGTCCATCTTTTTTCATCTCACTTGCTGTTGTCTCCTTCCATTTGCAAGTAAGAGATGTTTGTAAGTTGGATGTTTGAATGTAGGGGCCTGCCCTATATGCTCTGCAGAAATGGCGGAACAAGGTGTTGGTTTTGCCACAACATTGTAAGGCCGCGTACACACGGGCGGACTGTTCGCCCAACTTAGTTTGTCAAACAATCCGACAAACAGTCCGCTCAAAATTTGCATGAGCGGACTTGACCACACACGATGAACGAACAGTCCGCTGAAACCGTGCGCGATGACGTGAACGGCACGTACGACGGGACTAGAAAAACGACGTCCTATACACTGCAATGCAACCTTCGCCGTGTAAATCCTTTCTGAGCATGCGCGGAACTTAGTTTGACGAACAAGCCTACACACGAGCGGACTGTCCGCTCAAACCAAGTTTCAGCGGACTGTCTTACGGGAATTCCGAAAAACTTTGTTCGTCAGACTGTCCGCTGAAACTGTCCGCTGAAGCCCACACACGAGCGGACTGTCCGCTGAAACACTGTTCAGCGGACAAAGTTGGGCGAACAGTCCGCCCGTGTGTACGCGGCCTAAGCCCTCAAAGTGACTCTTGGTGGGCGCTGGAGCGCCCTGCTGTGAACAGTTATATCAAGAATTGTAATTACATGCCATTGTTGAACAGTGGTAGAAAAATTTACCTTTGGTGGTTGTGGTGCTGGTGCCACAACACTATAAGTCCTCACAGTTACTCTGGGTGGGCACAGGAACGGGCCCTGCTGTGAAATATTATATCAAGAATTGTAATTACATGTCCCTGTTAAACAGGGGCAGAAAAATTGGGCCTTAGGCACTGGTGCTGGTGCCACGACACTGCAACCTCTCTCATATACTCTACTTGTAGTGCAGGAATTAGCCCTGCTGCAAAGCATTGCATCAAAAATTGTAATTAAATGCCCCTGTTAAACAGGGGCAGAAAAATTGGGCTGATGGCATCACCCAGAACCAGAAATGTTCTTCCAACATATCAGCGGAGGAGGAAGAGGATAGACAATCAACATAACAGGACAGTCACTCAGCATCAGCATAGGTAGTCTTGAAGGGATGTGATATTTCAAAAAAAATCAGCTTCAGGTGCTTGGTAGCTGTGGGTGATCCAAGACTGATTCATCTTGATGAAGGTCAGTCGATCAACTGATTCGGTGGACAGGCACACCCTGTGATCGGTAACAAAGCCACCAGCAGCACTGAAGGTGCGTTCCGAAAGATTGCTGGATGCAGGACAGGCCAGTAGCTCAATTGCATACTGTGCAAACTCTGGCCAGTGATCCATCCTCAAGACCCAGTAAGCCAGAGGATTTTCGGTGGGAAAGGTGTCCAAGTCTGACCTTGCCCCTAGGTATTCCTGCACCATGTAAATCAGACGCTGGCAATGGTTGCTGGAACCGATCATACCTTGGGGCTGCGGACTAAAAAATTGTCTGAAAGCATCCGTCAGACGGCCACCTTCTCCACCGCTCCTTCTGACCGATGCCTCAGCAACATGTTGTCCAGGACCAGGAGTTTGTAACCTCCAAGTCTCTGGGAACGCGTTGCACAGACCTTTCTGCAAGGCCTCCCGGAGATGTCTCATCCTCTGCTCCCTCTGTGATGGCAAGATAAGGTCAGCAACCTTACCCTTGTACCATGGATCAAGGAGAGTGGCCAGCCAGTAATGGTCCCTCTCCTTGATCCGAAGAATACGAGGATCCTTCCGCAGGCTTTGCAGGATCAGGGAGGCCATGCAGCATAGGTTAGCTGAGGCATTTAGTCCGGAGTCCTCTGGGTCACTAAGGACAACATGATCCGCAGCTACCTCCTCCCAGCCACGTACAAGTCCATGGGTTTCTTGGGACTGTAAATCATCCCTACAAGACTGCTGCTGCTGCTGATGCTGAGTGTCAGCCTCCACCTCCATGCTGACGCAATCATCCTCCTCCTCCTCCTCCTCTTCCTGTGTGATAGGTAGCACAGCAGGAACACTGTCTGGATAAAGGAGGCCTTGAGAGGCAAGGAAGTCCTCCTCTTCCTGCTTCTGTTCTGCCTCAAGTGCCCTGTCCATTATTCCACGCAGCGTATGCTCCAAGAGGTGGACAAGAGGTACAGTGTCACTGATGCATGCACTGTCACTGCTCACCATCCTTGTGGCCTCCTCAAACGGTGACAGGACAGTGCATGCATCCCTGATCATGCCCCACTGGTGTGGTGAGAAAAAACTGAGCTCCCCTGACCCTGTCCTGGTGCCGTAGTCGCACAGGTACTCATTGATGGCCCTCTGCTGCGTGTGCAGCCGCTGCAGCATGGCCAACGTTGAGTTCCACCTGGTGGGCATGTCACATATAAGGCGGTTCTTGGGCAGGTTCAACTCCTTTTGGAGCTCAGCCAGGCGAGCACAGGCATTAAATGATCAGCGGAAATGCACACAGACTTTCCTGGCCTGCTTCAGGACATCCTGTAAGCCCGGGTACCTGCCCAAGAACCGCTGCACCACCAGGTTAAGGACATGAGCCACACAGGGCACATGGGTCAGTTGTCCCTGTCGGAGGGCGGAGAGGAGATTGGTGCCATTGTCGCAAACCACCATTCCTGGCTTAAGCTGGCGTGGCGTCAACCACCTCTCGGCCTGCCCCTGCAGAGCTGACAAAACATCTGCCCCAGTGTGGCTCCTGTCCCCCCAAACAAACCAGCGCAAGCACGGCATGGCATTGTTTTGCCTGCGTACTTGCGTAGCCCCTGGAACGCCTACAGAGCACCACTGGTTCTGAGGACAGAGCACTGGAAGAGGCCATGGAGGAAAAAGAAGAGGAGGGGGTGGAGGAGAGAGGTGTGTCACAACCAATAGTATCATTTTGGAGGCGTGGTGGCGGAACAACCTCCAACACTACTGCACCTTGTCCTGCATCCTTCCCAGCTGCCAGAAGAGTGACCCAATGGGCCGTGAAAGACAGGTAACGTCCCTGTCCATGCCTGCTGGACCATGAGTCAGCGGTAATATGCACCTTACCGCTGACCGCCCTGTCCAGCAAGGCAAGGACATTGCCTTCCACATGCCGGTAGAGAGCCGGAATCGCCTTCCGTGAGAAAAAATGGCGTTTGGGGACCTGCCACTGAGGAACCGCACATTGTACAAACTCACGGAAGGGGGCCGAGTCTACCAACTGAAAAGGCAGCAGTTGAAGTGTTAGCAATTTAGCCAAGCTAGCATTCAACTGCTGGGCATGTGGATGGCTGGGAGTGAACTTCTTTCGCCGGTCCAGCAGCTGGGGCAGGGACATTTGCCTGCTATAATCGGACGTGGGTGTACCGCTAGCAGAGTGCCCGGAAGCACTTTGCTGTGACACACCTAATTCTACACCTTCATTCCTCTCAGAGCAGGTTTCAGAGAGGACTGAAGGTCTAGTGGGGTTGGAGATGCTAGCTGATGAGGAGCAAGGAGAGGTCCGCTTTGTTCTTTGAGGTACGCTTGCCAACGAGCTGCATGGCAGGTCAACATATGTCTGGTCAAGCATGTGGTGCCCAAGGGGCTGATGTTTTGGCCACGCGAGATACGCTTGAGACATATGTTGCAAATAGCAGCGGTGCGATCTGATGCACTCGTCTCAAAAAAGGCCCACACCAAAGAATTTTTAGAATAACGCGCAGAGGCAGCGCCCTGCACAGGCGGAGCTCTGCGGTGTGATTCAGTCGGTGTGCTGCCCCTAAGCTGGCCCCCGGAGGGCATCCTGCCTCGTTGGACATGTGCCTCCTCCTCCTCCTCTCTCCTACCAGGCACCCACATGGAGTCAGTGCCCTCATTATCCCCTCCCTCTTCATTGCTGGAGCAAACCTGGCAGTGTGCTGCAGCTTGTGGAACATGACTGCCAGATTGCTGTCCTTCTTGAGCATCCCCTCTCTCTGCGCTCACGCTACTGCCTTCCTCTAGCTGAGTATCATCATCAGAGCCTTCAAAACACTGGGCATCCTCCTGGAGCATGTACCCAACACTGTGCTCAAAGAGTTCAGGAGACTCCTCAGGAGGACGTGGTGGGTCTAGGGAAGGAGTCACTGATGATGACATTGAGAGGAGGGAAGACGATGCGTTGGCAGCTGCTTTGCTAGTACCCTGAGACTGGGTGAGAGAGGATGAGGAGGATGAAGAGGGCTTGGTCATCCACTCTACCAAGTCATTGGCATGTTGCGGCTCAACATGTCCAGCTGCCGAAAATAAGGACAAGCGTGTCCCATGGCCACGTGCTGATGATGACGATGCACCGCGTCCACGACCAGCACTGTTGTCTCTAGACACAGAGCCTGCTTGCCCTCTTTTATCGGCTCGCTCCTGTCTGCCTCTCCTTGCTGGCCTTCCAGACATGGTAATGGCCTGAAGGGAGTTGAGAAAACCAGCAATTGGGTAGTGTATATTGTGCTAGAGGCACACACAACTTCCACTAACTCCTGCAGATGGCAGATGGCTCAAATAGAGAAGAGCTATGTAGGTGGATATAGCGGTGTATACTGGGTTCAGAGCATGCAGACAGCACGCACAATTTCCTAACACTGACTGCAAGCTCTATTATAAAAGATAGAGGTGAATATATCGGTGTATACTGCGGTCAGGGCACGCAGACAACAACCACTACAGAAGAGCAATAACGAAAAATCGTCCGATAACGATCGGTGTATACTGTGTTGAAGGTACATAGAACACCCACTAACTGCTACAGACGCCAACACACTACACAAGGCCGCCGCGCCCTAGTGTGGGGCGTGTACTACACAGCCTGAACTATGATTGCTCTCCTCGCGATTGGCCAAGCATGTGGAGTCACAGTGCATGCTTGGCCAATCATGAGCCAGCAATGCACTGCGCCATCGCAGTGCATTGTGGGATGTGAGCGCCACACGAATTTGGCGCGAACGGCCCATAACGTTCGGAATTCGCCGAACGGGTGAACAGCCAATGTTCGAGTCGAACATATGTTCGACTCGAACACGAAGCTCATCCCTAGTTATCATATACACTCAACAGCAACTTTATTAGGTACATCTTGCTAGTACCGGGTTGGACCCAGTAGTGTATTTAGGTTTTGTGCTGCTGATTAAACTCGTGCACCCCCTAATTTAAATATGACCCACTCCTTCCTGTCAAGGCCACACCCCTTTTTTTTAAGACCCACCTCAAAATTTTCTAATGCGGACACTAGTCCTGAGGGCCTGGGGGGGCAATGTATTCCCTTAACCACTTAAGCCCCGGACCATTTTGCAGGCCAATGACCAGAGCACATTTTGCGATTCGGCACTGCGTCGCTTTAACTGACAATCGCGCGACGTGGCTCCCAAACAAAATTGTCCCTTTTTTCCCCACAAATAGAGCTTTCTTTTGGCGGTATTTGATCACCTCTGCGGTTTTTATTTTTTGTGCTATAAACAAAAAATGAGCGACAATTTTGAAAAAAAACACATTTGTTTTTACATTTTGCTATAATAAATATGCCCAAAAAATATATAAAAAAAATTTTTTTCCTCAGTTTAGGCAGATACGTATTCTTCTACGTATTTTTGGTAAAAAAAAAATCACAATAAGCGTTTATTGATTTGGTTGGGCAAAAGTTATAGCGTTTACAAAATAGGTGATAGTTTTAAGGCATTTTTATTAATAATTTTTTTTTTTTACTAGAAATGGCGGCGACCTGAGATTTTTATTGTGACTGTGACATTATGGTGGGCACATCAAACAATTGACACATTTTTGGGACCATTGTCATTTATACAGCAATCAGTGCTATACAAATGCACTGATTTCTGTGTAAATGACACTGGCAGTGAAGGTGTTAACCACTAGGTGGCACTGTAGAGGTTAAGTGTGTCCCAAGGGGTTTTTCTAACTGTGGGGGGGTGTGGCTGTCTGACACATCACTGATCATAGATCCCGATCACAGGGAGCAGAGATCAGTGACAGTATCACTAGGCAGATACTCCCCATTCTTCCTCCCCGTGAGACGATTGCGGGTAAACCCAAGGCAATAGAGTCCTCGGGACCCGCAATCGGACTGGCGGCGCACACATGATAGCACGGCGGAAAAATTTAAAGGGACACACCTGTACGCCCATTTGCCTGTCCGTGACATTCTGCTGTCGTACATCGGCGTGCACCGGTCGGCATGTGGTTAATTTACATAGATTTCCTCTCACTTCCTGTTTGGCTATGGGGCAGGAAGTGAAGCAAAATCTCTGCAATGGGACAGGGATGGTAAAAATTAAACTGACAGGGGTTATAACCCTCCCTTATTCTATCCAAAATGAAAAAAAAAGTGTTGCCTATAGTTCTACTTTAACCACTTGCCGACCGCCGCACGACGATATACGTCGGCAGAATGGCACGGGCAGGCATAAGGGCGTATATATAAGTCCCTGCCCGATCGCCCCCCCCCCCCCCCCCCCCGGTGCCTGCGGTGGTCGGCATTCGTTCAGGAGCGATCCCGGACGAGGGGACGGCCATTCATTCATGGCCACCCCCTCGCGATCGCTCCCGACGAATGAAAATCCTCCGTGACATCACTTCCTCTCCTGTAATGTAAACACAGGAGAGGAAGTGATGTATTCTCTCCTCCGTGTCGGTATTTTTCGTTCCGGCACCGAGGAGAGAGCACCGAGGTGAGTTGCACCCGCCATTTATTACCTAATAAAGGTTTAACCCCCTGATCACCCGGCGGGTGTCATTTGTGACTGTAATAACTGTTAGGGCAGTTAGGGTTAGCCCCCTTTAGTTCTAAGGTACCCCCTAACCCCCCCAATAAAGGTTTAACCCCGTGATCACCCCCCGTCGCCAGTGTCACTAAGGCTGGGTTCACATTGCAGCGGTTTGAGAACGGTTGTGATTCGCACCGCACTGCAGTGCAAATCACATCCGATCTCTGTGCGATTCGAGTTCAGCCATACAGATAGTATGGCTGAATTCGTGTCGCACCCGCAGCACCCGCCGCAAACTCGCACGGGACCCTTTTTTTGGTCCGCAGCAGAATCGGATCGCATGGGTGTTCACACCATGCGATCCGAGTTTGCAGATCGCACTGCGATATGCGAACTGATCTGGGGGTGTCATTAACATTTCACTGACACTCCCAGCAGTTCGCATAGGGCAGTGTGAACTGCCGCCGGGAGGCATGCGATGCGGGAATCCGCCGCGGATTCGTGGCGTTCCTGCATCGCTCCAGTGTGAACCCAGCCTAATAAGCGGTCATTTTTCTGATCGCTGTATTAGTGTCACAGGTGACGCTAGTTAGGAAGGTAGGTATTTAGGTTCGCCGCAACTTTTTATAGCGCCAGGGACCCCCATATACTACCGCATAAAGCCCCCTGATTGCCCCCTAGTTAACCCTTTCACCAGTGATCACCATATAACTGTTACAGGTGACGCTGGTTGGTTAGTTATTTTTTTATAGTTTCAGGGCACCCGCCATTTATTACCTAATAAAGGTTTAACCCCCTGATCACCCGGCGGGTGTCATTTGTGACTGTAATAACTGTTAGGGCAGTGCAAATCACATCCGATCTCTGTGCGATTCGAGTTCAGCCATACAGATAGTATGGCTGAATTCGTGTCGCACCCGCAGCACCCGCCGCAAACTCGCACGGGACCCTTTTTTTGGTCCGCAGCAGAATCGGATCGCATGGGTGTTCACACCATGCGATCCGAGTTTGCAGATCGCACTGCGATATGCGAACTGATCTGGGGGTGTCATTAACATTTCACTGACACTCCCAGCAGTTCGCATAGGGCAGTGTGAACTGCCGCCGGGAGGCATGCGATGCGGGAATCCGCCGCGGATTCGTGGCGTTCCTGCATCGCTCCAGTGTGAACCCAGCCTAATAAGCGATCATTTTTCTGATCGCTGTATTAGTGTCACAGGTGACGCTTGTTAGGCAGGTAGGTATTTAGGTTCGCCGCAGCTTTTTATAGCGCCAGGGACCCCCATATACTACCGCATAAAGCCCCCTGATTGCCCCCTAGTTAACCCTTTCACCAGTGATCACCATATAACGGTTACAGGTGACGCTGGTTAGTTAGTTATTTTTTTATAGTTTCAGGGCACCCGCCATTTATTACCTAGTCTCACTAGTCTACTTTCCAAAATGGGGTCATTTGGGGGGGGTTTGTGCCATCTTGGCATTTTATGGCCTTCAAAACTGTAACGCCCTTAGAAAGCCTGAAGGCGGTGCTTGGTTTTCGGGGCCCCGTATGCGGCTAGGCTCCCAAAAAGTCCCACATATGTGGTATCCCCGTACTCAGGAGAAGCAGCAGAATTTATTTTGGGGTGTCATTTCACATATGCCTATGGCATGTGTGAGCAATATATCATTTAGTGACAACTTTGTGAAAAAAAATAAAATAAAAATTAAAGTTTGGAATTTTCCCGCAACTTGTGGCAAAATATAAAATATTCCATGGACTCAACATGCCTCTCAGCAAATAGCTTGGGGTGTCTACTTTCTAAAATGGGGTCATTTGTGGGGGTTTTGTGCCATCTTGGCATTTTATGGCCTTCAAAACTGTAATAGGTAGTGAGGAGTGAAGTCAAATATTTACGCCCTTAGAAAACCTGAAGGCGATTCTTGGCTTTCGGGGCCCCGTACGCGGCTAGGCTCCCAAAAAATCCCACACGTGTGGTATCCCCGTACTCAGGAGAAGCAGCAGAATTTATTTTGGGGTGTCATTTCACATATGCCCATAGCATGTGTGAGCAATATATCATTTAGTGACAACTTTGTGTAAAAAAAAAATAATAATTTTTTTTTTGTCATTATTCAATCGCTTGAGGCAAAAAAATAAAATATTCAATGGGCTCAACATGCCTCTTATCAATTTCCTTAGGGGCTCTACTTTCCAAAATGGGGTCATTTGGGGGGGTTTTGTACTGCCCTGCCATTTTAGCACCTCAAGAAATGAGATAGGCAGTCGTAAACTAAAAGCTGCGTAAATTCCAGAAAACGTACCTTAGTTTGTAGATGTGACAACTTTTGCGCAAACCAATAAATATACAATTATTGACTTTTTTTTTACCAAAGACATGTGGCTGAATACATTTTGGCCTAAATGTATGACTAAAATTGAGTTTATTGGATTTTTCTAATAACAAAAAGTAGAAAATATCATTTTTTTTCAAAATGTGCGGTCTTTTTACGTTTATATCGCAAAAAATAAAAATCGCAGAGGCAATCAAATACCATCAAAAGAAAGCTCTATTTGTGGGAAGAAAAGGACGCAAATTTTGTTTGGGTACAACATTGCATGACCGCGCAATTACCAGTTAAAGCAGCGCAGTGCCAAAGTGTAAAAAGACCTCTGGTCATTTACCAGCAAAATGGTCCGGTCTGAAAGTGGTTAAGCACACATTTCTGATAATTTTATGGAGAGGATTAAGAAGATAACCATGCAATGGTGCAGCAGATAAACATATAGCACAGTGAGGAAGGTTTGTGGTCCAGGTGAGAGGACAGTCAAAATTAGAAGCGGCACCCCACCCCCCTCCCCCCACAGTTGCAGAAATCCTTATTGGGGCGCTAGACCAATTTCCAATTTGCCTCTCAGCCCAGTCCGCCCCATAAGACTGCTGCTACACTAACAGTGTAGCACAAGCTGGCGGGACTCTTTTCGTGCTGCCCTAGGCCTGGCCCTTGTCGGCCTAGGCCAAGACACAGCGTTGGTTGGACCCCCTTTTGCCTTCAGAACTGCCTTTATTCTTGGTGGCATAGATTCAACAATGTGTTGGAAATATTCCTCAGAGATTTTGCTCCATAGTGACATGATAGCATCACAGAGTTGCTGCAGATTTGTCGGCTGCACATCCATGATGTGAATCTCCCATTCCACCACATCCCAAAGGTGCTCTATTGGATTGAGATGTGGTGAGTGTGGAGACCATTGGAGTGCAGTGACCTCATTGTCCAGTGGTGAGATGATTGGAGCTTTGTGACATGGTGCATTATCCTGCTGGAAGGAGCCATCAGAAGATGGGGGCACTGTAGTCATAAAGGGATGGAGATGGTCAGCAACAATACACAGGTAGGCTGTGGCATTTAAATAATGCTCAGTTGGTACTAAGGGGCCCAAAGTGTGCCAAGAAAATGTCCTCCACACCATTACACCACCACCACCCTGAACCGTTGATACAAGTCAGGATGGATCCATGCTTTCATGCTGTTTACTCCAAATTCTGACCCGGCCATCTGAATGTTGCAGCTGAAATTGAGACTCAGATCAGGCAATGTTTCTCTGATCTTCTATTGTCCAATTTTGGTGAGCCTGTGCGAATTGTAGCCTCAGTTTCCAGTTTAGCTGAAAGGAGTGGCATCCGGTGTGGTCTTTTGCTGCTGCAGCCCATCTGCTTCAAGGTCCGATGTGTTGTGCATTTAAAGATGGTATTCTGCATACCTTGGTTGTAGCGAGTGGTTATTTCAATTACTGTTGCCTTTCTATCATCTCCAACCAGTCTGCTGTTCAGATTGTTTCTTATGTGACATAGTAGGGGATCGAAGAGGAAAGAGAGGATAAGCCTGTCTGGTTCTGTTTCTAAGATCAAAGCAATCAGAGACAGTATCATTAACGTGGAGCTCCACCCGAAAGGGAAAGTTCCGCTTTAGGTACTACCCCCCCCACCAGCCCCTTTCAGCATGTAATTTCTTTTGGGGGGGGGGGTGCCTAGTTTTGACAGGTACCTGCTCCCATTTCTGAAGTTCTCCCCTTCCCTCCCTGCAGTCACCTGGGACATGTCACAGGTCCCAGATGACTGCAGGACACGCAGCATGACTCACGCCCAGCTGGGTGCCCACACTCACTACTT
This sequence comes from Lithobates pipiens, assembly GCF_037356315.1. Classification (NCBI taxonomy): domain Eukaryota; kingdom Metazoa; phylum Chordata; class Amphibia; order Anura; family Ranidae; genus Lithobates; species Lithobates pipiens. The sequence goes on from NW_027507791.1 coordinate 58,091,486, forward strand.
TACATTGTAGCAAAGTGTCATTTCTTCAGTGTTGTCACATGAAAATATAGAATAAAATATTTACACAAATGTGAGGGGTGTACTCTCTTTTGTGAGATACTGTATGTGGGTTGCCTGTGCATAACTCTGTGCTAAGACCTTATTTATAAATGGCGTACAATACTGTATGCCTGCGTTCTGACAGATACAGTCCGCCTAGCGAAAAGTGTCTGCTCTGAACTGCGCAAGTGTACAGAGCACAAGGAGATTCTGCACGGCTGTACACTTGGCAAGGGGTGTAGTGTCACATTATGCTGCCTATCACAGGATGCTGCGGAAGTGACGTTTCCGCCAGAAATTGCGTACTGCGCATGCGCCGTGCATTCCAACATATGTTCGGCAATACAGTTAAGCAAAAGCATCACAGAATGTTACGGAAGTGACGTTTAACTTTTGAACCAGCGAAACCATCACATAATGTTACGGAAGTGACTGTGCAGACAACACAAACACTGGGCGTTACAACACCAATACTTCCCTTGTTACCTCGTATCAGTTTTTAAATAACCATGCTGAGCTACGTGTGCTGTTAGGTTATGGAGTGCTGGGACTTGTAGTGCCTATCCTGAGCTACGTGTGGTGTTAGGTTCTGCATTGCTGGGACTTGTAGTGCCTATCCTGAGCTACGTGCGGTCTTAGGTTATGGAGTGCTGGGACTTGTAGTGCCTATGCTGAGCTACGTGCGGTGTAGTGTCACATTTTGCTGCCTATCACAGGATGCTGCGGAAGTTACGTTGCCGCCAGAAATTGCGTACTGCGCATGCGCGATGCGTTCCAAACACTTGCGCCGTGCGTTCCAACATAGTTTCGGCAATACAGTTAAGCGAAACCATCACATAATGTTACGGAAGTGATGTTACACACAACACAAACACTGGGCCGTGCGTTACAACACTAATACTTCCCTTGTTACCTAGTAGGTTTTGCATTGCTGGGACTTGTAGTGCCTATCCTGAGCTACATGCTTCAATGTTCAGTGTCATCCTTATCCCCGAGCTTCAATGTTCAGTGTCCTCATCCCTATCCCCGAGCTTCAATGTTCAGTGTCCTCATCCCTATCCCCGAGCTTCAATGTTCAGTGTCCTCATCCCTATCCCCGAGCTTCAATGTTCAGTGTCCTCATCCTTATCCCCGAGCTTCAATGTTCAGTGTCCTCATCCCTATCCCCCTGCTTCAATGTTCAGTGTGCTTCAATGTTCAGTGTCCTCATCGTTATCCCCGTGCTTCAATGTTCAGTGTCCTCATCCCTATCCCCGAGCTTCAATGTTCAGTGTCCTCATCCCTATCCCCGAGCTTCAATGTTCAGTGTCCTCATCCCTATCCCCCTGCTTCAATGTTCAGTGTGCTTCAATGTTCAGTGTCCTCATCCTTATCCCCATGCTTCAATGTTCAGTGTCCTCATCCTTATCCCCGAGCTTCAATGTTCAGTGTCCTCATCCCTATCCCCCTGCTTCAATGTTCAGTGTGCTTCAATGTTCAGTGTCCTCATCCTTATCCCCATGCTTCAATGTTCAGTGTCCTCATCCTTATCCCCGAGCTTCAATGTTCAGTGTCCTCATCCCTATCCCCATGCTTCAATGTTCAGTGTCCTCATCCTTATCCCCTTGCTTCGATGAGGACACTGAACATTGAAGCATGGGGATAGGGATGAGGACACTGAACATTGAAGCTCGGGGATAAGGATGAGGACACTGAAAATTGAAGCTCGGGGATAAGGATGAGGACACTGAACATTGAAGCTTGCGGATAGGGATGAGGACACTGAACATTGAAGCTCACGGATAGGGATGAGGACACTGAACATTGAAGCTCGCGGATAGGGATGAGGACACTGAACATTGAAGCTCGCGGATAGGGATGAGGACACTGAACTTTGAAGCTTGCGGATAGGGATGAGGACACTGAAAATTGTAGCTCGGGGATAAGGATGAGGACACTGAACATTGCAGCACGGGGATAAGGATGAGGACACTGAACATTGAAGCAGGGAGATAGGGATGAGGACACTGAACATTGAAGCAGGGGGATAGGGATGAGGACACTGAACATTGAAGCTCGGGGATAAGGATGAGGACACTGAACATTGAAGCTCGGGGATAAGGATGAGGACACTGAACATTGAAGCTCGGGGATAAGGATGAGGACACTGAACATTGAAGCTCGGGGATAGGGATGAGGACACTGAACATTGAAGCTCGGGGATAGGGATGAGGACACTGAACATTGAAGCTCGGGGATAGGGATAAGGACACTGAAAATTGAAGCTCGGGGATAAGGATGACACTGAACATTGAAGCATGTAGCTCAGGACAGGCACTACAAGTCCCAGCAATGCAAAACCTACTAGGTAACAAGGGAAGTATTAGTGTTGTAACGCACGGCCCAGTGTTTGTGTTGTGTGTAACATCACTTCCGTAACATTATGTGATGGTTTCGCTGAACTGTATTGCCGAAACTATGTTGGAACGCACGCGAGTGTTTGGGACGCATCGCGCATGCGCAGTACGCAATTTCTGGCGGCAACGTCACTTCCGCAGCATCCTGTGATAGGCAGCAAAATGTGACACTACACCGCACGTAGCTCAGCATAGGCACTACAAGTCCCAGCACTCCATAACCTAAGACCGCACGTAGCTCAGGATAGGCACTACAAGTCCCAGCAATGCAGAACCTAAGACTGCACGTAGCTCAGCATGGTTATTTAAAAACTGATACGAGGTAACAAGGGAAGTATTGGTGTTGTAACGCCCAGTGTTTGTGTTGTCTGCACAGTCACTTCCGTAACATTCTGTGATGCTTTTGCTTAACTGTATTGCCGGTGTAGTGTCACAGTTTGCTGCCTATCACAGGATGCTGCGGAAGTGACGTTGTTGCGTACTGCGCATGCGCGATGCGCTCCAAACGCTCGCGCCGTGCGTTCCAACATAGTTTCGGCAATACAGTTCAGCGAAACCATCACATAATGTTACGGAAGTGAAGTTACACACAACACAAACACTGGGCCGTTCGTTACAACACTAATACTTCCCTTGTTACCTAGTAGGTTTTGCATTGCTGGGACTTGTAGTGCCTATCCTGAGCTACATGCTTCAATGTTCAGTGTCCTCATCCCTATCCCCATGCTTCAATGTTCAGTGTCCATCCTTATCCCCGAGCTTCAATGTTCAGTGTCCATCCTTATCCCCGTGCTTCAATGTTCAGTGTCCTCATCCCTATCCGCGAGCTTCAATGTTCAGTGTCCTCATCCTTATCCCTGTGCTTCAATGTTCAGTGTCCTCATCCCTATCCCCATGCTTCAATGTTCAGTGTCCTCATCCCTATCCGCGAGCTTCAATGTTCAGTGTCCTCATCCTTATCCCTGTGCTTCAATGTTCAGTGTCCTCATCCCTATCCCCATGCTTCAATGTTCAGTGTCCTCATCCCTATCCGCGAGCTTCAATGTTCAGTGTCCTCATCCCTATCCCCATGCTTCAATGTTCAGTGTCCTCATCCTTATCCCCGAGCTTCAATGTTCAGTGTCCTCATCCTTATCCCCGAGCTTCAATGTTCAGTGTCCTCATCCCTATCCCCGAGCTTCAATGTTCAGTGTCCTCATCCTTATCCCCGAGCTTCAATGTTCAGTGTCCTCATCCCTATCCCCCTGCTTCAATGTTCAGTGTCCTCATCCTTATCCCCGAGCTTCAATGTTCAGTGTCCTCATCCCTATCCCCCTGCTTCAATGTTCAGTGTCCTCATCTCTATCCCCGAGCTTCAATGTTCAGTGTCCATCCTTATCCCTGTGCTTCAATGTTCAGTGTCCTCATCCCTATCCGCAAGCTTCAATGTTCAGTGTCCTCATCCTTATCCCCATGCTTCGATGTTCAGTGTCCTCATCGAAGCAGGGGGATAAGGATGAGGACACTGAACATTGAAGCTCGCGGATAGGGATAAGGACACTGAACATTGAAGCAGGAGGATAGGGATGAGGACACTGAACATTTAAAGCTTGCGGATAGGGATGAGGACACTGAACATTGAAGCACAGGGATAAGGATGAGGACACTGAACATTGAAGCTTGCGGATCGGGATGAGGACACTGAACATTGAAGCATGGGGATAGGGATGAGGACACTGAACATTGAAGCACAGGGATAAGGATGAGGACACTGAACATTGAAGCTCGCGGATAGGGATGAGGACACTGAACATTGAAGCATGGGGATAGGGATGAGGACACTGAACATTGAAGCACAGGGATAAGGATGAGGACACTGAACATTGAAGCACGGGGATAAGGATGGACACTGAACATTGAAGCACGGGGATAAGGATGGACACTGAACATTGAAGCACGGGGATAAGGATGGACACTGAACATTGAAGCATGGGGATAGGGATGAGGACACTGAACATTGAAGCATGTAGCTCAGGATAGGCACTACAAGTCCCAGCAATGCAAAACCTACTAGGTAACAAGGGAAGTATTAGTGTTGTAACGAACGGCCCAGTGTTTGTGTTGTGTGTAACTTCACTTCCGTAACATTATGTGATGGTTTCGCTGAACTGTATTGCCGAAACTATGTTGGAACGCACGGCGCAAGTGTTTGGAACGCATCGCGCATGCGCAGTACGCAACAACGTGGCCCGTGTTTGTGTTGTGTGTAACATCACTTCCGTAACATTATGTGATGGTTTCGCTGAACTGTATTGCCGAAACTATGTTGGAACGCACGGCGCGAGCGTTTGGAGCGCATCGCGCATGCGCAGTACGCAACAACGTCACTTCCGCACCATCCTGTGATAGGCATCAAACTGTGACACTACACCGAACATATGTTGAAACGCACGGCGCATGCGCAGTACGCAATTTCTGGCGGAAACGTCACTTCCGCAGCATCCTGTGATAGGCAGTGTAGTGTCACAGTTTGATGCCTATCACAGGATGGTGCGGAAGTGACGTTGTTGCGTACTGCGCATGCGCGATGCGCTCCAAACGCTCGCGCCGTGCGTTCCAACATAGTTTCGGCAATACAGTTCAGCGAAACCATCACATAATGTTACGGAAGTGATGTTACACACAACACAAACACGGCCACGTTGTTGCGTACTGCGCATGCGCGATGCGTTCCAAACACTTGCGCCGTGCGTTCCAACATAGTTTCGGCAATATAGTTCAGCGAAACCATCACATAATGTTACGGAAGTGAAGTTACACACAACACAAACACTGGGCCGTTCGTTACAACACTAATACTTCCCTTGTTACCTAGTAGGTTTTGCATTGCTGGGACTTGTAGTGCCTATCCTGAGCTACATGCTTCAATGTTCAGTGTCCTCATCCCTATCCCCATGCTTCAATGTTCAGTGTCCATCCTTATCCCCGTGCTTCAATGTTCAGTGTCCTCATCCTTATCCCCGAGCTTCAATGTTCAGTGTCCATCCTTATCCCCGTGCTTCAATGTTCAGTGTCCTCATCCCTATCCGCGAGCTTCAATGTTCAGTGTCCTCATCCTTATCCCTGTGCTTCAATGTTCAGTGTCCTCATCCCTATCCCCATGCTTCAATGTTCAGTGTCCTCATCCCTATCCGCGAGCTTCAATGTTCAGTGTCCTCATCCTTATCCCTGTGCTTCAATGTTCAGTGTCCTCATCCCTATCCGCGAGCTTCAATGTTCAGTGTCCTCATCCTTATCCCCCTGCTTCAATGTTCAGGGTCCTCATCCTTATCCCTGAGCTTCAATGTTCAGTGTCCTCATCCCTATCCCCCTGCTTCAATGTTCAGTGTCCTCATCCCTATCCGCGAGCTTCAATGTTCAGTGTCCTCATCCTTATCCCCCTGCTTCAATGTTCAGGGTCCTCATCCTTATCCCCGAGCTTCAATGTTCAGTGTCCTCATCCCTATCCCCCTGCTTCAATGTTCAGTGTCCTCATCCCTATCCGCGAGCTTCAATGTTCAGTGTCCTCATCCTTATCCCCCTGCTTCGATGAGGACACTGAACATCGAAGCATGGGGATAAGGATGAGGACACTGAACATTGAAGCTTGCGGATAGGGATGAGGACCCTGAACATTGAAGCAGGGGGATAAGGATGAGGACACTGAACATTGAAGCTCGCGGATAGGGATGAGGACACTGAACATTGAAGCAGGGGGATAGGGATGAGGACACTGAACATTGAAGCTCGGGGATAAGGATGAGGACCCTGAACATTGAAGCAGGGGGATAAGGATGAGGACACTGAACATTGAAGCACAGGGATAAGGATGAGGACACTGAACATTGAAGCTCGCGGATAGGGATGAGGACACTGAACATTGAAGCACGGGGATAAGGATGGACACTGAACATTGAAGCTCGGGGATAAGGATGAGGACACTGAACATTGAAGCACGGGGATAAGGATGGACACTGAACATTGAAGCATGGGGATAGGGATGAGGACACTGAACATTGAAGCATGTAGCTCAGGATAGGCACTACAAGTCCCAGCAATGCAAAACCTACTAGGTAACAAGGGAAGTATTAGTGTTGTAACGAACGGCCCAGTGTTTGTGTTGTGTGTAACTTCACTTCCGTAACATTATGTGATGGTTTCGCTGAACTGTATTGCCGAAACTATGTTGGAACGCACGGCGCAAGTGTTTGGAACGCATCGCGCATGCGCAGTACGCAACAACGTGGCCCGTGTTTGTGTTGTGTGTAACATCACTTCCGTAACATTATGTGATGGTTTCGCTGAACTGTATTGCCGAAACTATGTTGGAACGCACGGCGCGAGCGTTTGGAGCGCATCGCGCATGCGCAGTACGCAACAACGTCACTTCCGCACCATCCTGTGATAGGCATCAAACTGTGACACTACAGCAGCATAATGTGACATAAGGCCCCTGGGCCTTCTTGAAAAATAAACAAGTAGACATGTATTTCCTCATCACATGACTAAACACCATGCAATCGCCGCCCCCTCTCCGCCATTTTTGCTTGATCGGTGAAGGATGCTGCTTCCACGTGCAGAAAAGTTTATCCTTGTTGTGGCAGGTGAGACTCGGAACACCTTAAGGGATGTATTTGTGTTTTGTGACATTTATATTACACCCGTAGTGTGTGACTCTGCATGACTTTTATATATATATAACAGCGCGCCCATTGAACGAGCTTGGTGGAGCTCTGGGGGCGGGGAGGTTAGAGAGCGGCACCTGTAGGCCGACCCCGACCCTCCAGGTATTGTGGAACTATAAGGCCCAGCATGCCTTTAGGAGTCGTGGCTGTCAAAGTCTTGCAAGGCCGCAGGTGTGCGTCGTCCTCCTTCCTCCAAACTGGTCACAGCAGTGCTGATTGCACTATGCAATATATATCTATATATATATATATATATATATATATATATATATATATATATATATATATATCTAGTAAAATATATATAATAATGCTATACAATCATCGATTCACACCTAATCAGCCCTCTAATGGTACTGCAGGAAGATCAACCAACTAACCTGTATGGATATCATTGCTCTATGTATATGATCATTTATTAGAAGTGCCAACCATATAATACACATTTCTGGAGTATGACTTGTACGGTATGGTGGCCATTAAAATGTTGCATACACCACCGTCCCACTGTGTACACCACAGAGTGCATGTCACATACACCACAGTGCATGTAGTATGGTATACGCCACGGAGCGTGTAGGGCAAAGAGGGGCAACAAAGGTAATAAAGGGTCTGGAGGATATTAGTTATGAGGAAAGGTTGCGAGCACTGAACTTATTCTCTCTGGAGAAGAGACGCTTGAGAGGGGATATGATTTCAATATACAAATACCGTACTGGTGACCCCACAATAGGGAGTAAAACAATGAAATTTGCTCAGTTGCAGAATTGTCACTGTCGTTACTTTTAGTGTTTGATGACGGATCTCCCCACAAATCCCCATCGCTCAATTCTGCGAGTGATTCTAATTTATTATCGCTGTTTTCTAGCTGGTCTAAAACCACTTTTGATGTAAAGGGACGCTTTTTGGTTGCTATGGACAATCTCCAGTTTCCAGGCAGAAAGAACAGTATTTATAATATAAAATTGCATGCAGGGCACTGGGCAGACCACTAGGGACAAAGGGGATGTAAAATAAATTGATAAAGCATTGTAATCTGTAAGATTGAAAAAATGCAGCTCTCAAAAAATATATTGTCACCCAGTAGTCCTTAGGGTGAAACATTCACTGAAGAAAACTTGTGAGTAATGTTTACATATATAATAAAGTGCTATAAAGCAGGGCTCGACAAACCCCAGGCGCCAGGTTGCCATAGCGACCAGAAATCACACCCTGGCGCCTAGGCTGCCACCAGCCCACTCGCTATAAATCCCGATGCCCCAGACATGCAGTGCATTAACACTGAACGCCGTCCTCCTCCCTTCTCCACACTCAGCGCGGTGCTTGATGCTTACCAGAGCCGCTGAGTGTGTGAAACTGACAAGTAACAGAGAGAAGAGGATCTGTCAGATTTGAGCTTGATGTCAGGGGTGGGCAGGACCCAGCAGCTATCAAACACCAGCCAATGGTATCTGGGCGGGCCGCTACGTGTATGTGGCCCCACCCCTTTTCTTAAGCAGCCAAATCATTGGCTGGTGTTTTTATAGCTGCTGGGTTCTGCCCACCCTGACATCAAGCTCAAATCTGACAGATCTTCCTCTCTCCTCTGTGACTTGTCATTGTCAGTTTCACACCCTGGCTGGATCTCGCCCACCCTGACATCAAGCTCAAATCTGACAGCTCCTCTCTCTGTTACTTGTCATTTTCACACAGTTACACAGAGTGCTCAGTGTGCCACCTGCCACCTCCAATCAGTGCCACCTACCAGTGACACTCAGTGCCACCGGCAATCAGTGCCACCTGCCATCGCCAACCAGTGCCTGCCAGTGCCATCTGTCAGTTCCACGTGCCAACCAGTTCCATCTGCCAGTGGCAACCAGTACCATCTGTCAGTCCCAAACCAATGCCACCTGCCAATGCTATCTGCCAGTTTCAATCCAGTGCCACCTGCCTAAGCCAACCAGTGACACCTGCCAGAGCCAACCAGTTCCATCTGTTGCCAGCCTTACTCTTTCTGGTCAGCACATTACTGGCCTTACCCCGGGAGATGACAATCCATACCACTCTAAAAAACAAAACAAAAAACTGACTCCTAACTTTTTTTAACTGGCTCCTAGATTCAAAGCAAATTTGTCAAGCCCTGCTATAAAATACTCCTGTAGTCTTGTTAAAGATAATAAAAAGTATAATCCTTCTTATAAGCCAAAATGACAGGTGAACATTATATAGACAACTTCACACACAACTTCTGGGATGTGCATCACACATCAAGAGGGGGGGGTGGATGGGTGCTCTTACCCCAAAGCGTGGACACACATGCCATACGGCGGCGGGTCAATCAGGCATGGAATTATCCTCCAAAACGGATCCTCCAAACCGAACCTCCACAAGCAGAGCAGTGTACACCAACATCAACATCCAAGGGGGTCTGTGTTGAAAAGTTGCAATAGGGACTCCAGAAGGAAGATGTTTGTAGGCATCCCACCAGCAGCATGGATCATAGGAGAAAGGATGAAACAAAAAAGGCCTCCGCATAGAGCAGATAAATCCAACAAAAAAAGGTTTATTCAGATAAAAAAATGTGCAGGTGTAATCACAAAATAAGATATAAAAAGCGTGGTATATTGAGCCTGGCATGCTATGTATCTGGCATGTTTTGTACTCGAGGTACTTCTACTGCAGTACTTTTCACTTTTCACAATTTCTATCATTGTTGATGCTGGCTGCTGCTTTTTTTTTTATTTTATTTTTTTATATAGGGTAGCACAACTTTTTTATTTTAATATGTAAGATTCCAGTTTACTGTACGTATTGTGTGTGTTTTTCACTTTTTGAATTTGGCGCCGTTCTCCGTCCCCGTGCGTTGCAACGTTCGTTGTGATACATCGAGCGGGGGACGGCTCGCACACACAGCGGAGTGGACATTGCAGGATCCTGGGGACAAGGCAAGTAAGCTGTACCAGGATACTGCGATGCGATCCCGAGCGTGGCTCGGGGTTACCGATTTTGGTACTGAAAATCCACCCCAAGCCACACTTGGGAATACCGCCAGGGAGGTTAAACTACGTAGAGGGTTCTTTACTGTAAGAGCGGCAAAGGATGTTGAATTCCCTTCCACAGGCGGTGGTCTCAGCGGGGGTCATCGATAGTTTAAAATAACTATTAGATAAGCACCTGAATGACCACGACATACAGGGATATACAATGTAATACTGACATATAATCACACACATGGGTTGGACTTGATGGTCTTTTTTTTTTTTTCAACCTCACCTACTATGTAACTTATGGTAATTAACCCCTTGCCACCAGGCCAATTCTGACACTCCTCTCCCACATTTTTATTTATTTTTTGCTAGAAAATTACTCAGAACCCCCCAAAAAAAAAAAAATATATATATATATATATATATATATATATATATATATATATATATATATATATATATATATATATATATATATATATATATATATATATATATATATATATATAGCAGACACCATAGAGAATAAAATGGTGGTCGTTGCAACTTTTTTTGTCACATGGTATTTGTGCAGCGTTTTATTTTTTTGGAAAGAAACGGTTTCATGAATAAAAAAAAAAACAGTAGTTAGCCCAATTTTTTTTTGTATACTATGAAAGATGATGTTGACGCCGAGTAAATAGATACCTAACATTGGAATGGCACCAAACTTCAATACTTAAGGCACTCCATAAGCGACACTTTCAATTTTTTTACAGGTTACACGTTTAACCACTTCAATACCGGGCAATTTTCCCATTTCCTGCCCAGGCCAATTTTCAGCTTTCAGCACTGTCACTTTTTAAATGACAATTGTGTGGTCATGCTACACTGTACCTAAACTACATTTTTATCATTTTGTTCCCACAAATAGAGCTTTCTTTTGGTGGTATTTGATCACCTCTGCAGTTTTTATTTTTTGCTAAACGAATCAAAAAAAAGACTGGAAATTTTGGAAAAAAAAAGTTTTTCTTTGTTTTTGTTTGTTTACAAAATTTTGTAAATAAGTAAGTTTTCTCCTTCACTGATGGGCACTGATAAGCTGCACTGACAATGGGCCCTGATAGGTGTCACTGACATGTGGCACTGATGGGCATTGGTAGGTGGCACTGAAAGGCACTGATGGGTATATATATGGGTGGCACTGAAAGGCGGCATTGATGGGCACTGATGGGCATTGGTAGGTGGCACTGAAAGGCTGCACTGATGGGTATATATGGGTGGCACTGAAAGGCGGCACTGATTAGCATTGATGGGCACTGATGGTTGGCACTGATAGATACTAAGGACCACCACACTGCAGAGTTCGTTACATGCTGAGGACCACCATACTGTCCATGGCATACTTCTCACCAATCCAGGCACTGTGCTGTACATTACATGGTAAGGACCAGCACACTCCATATTCTACTGTACATGAATTTGTCGCAACAAAGTTTTAATGAAAAATAACTACTTGAATTTGTCGCACATGGCTTTAGTGACAATGTCGCAGGATTGTCATGAGAGGCAAACACAAAGAGAGGGGCGCCTCTGGGTGCAGATTTGTTTAAAAGTACAAATTTATTTTAAGGCTAATAAAAACAGACTCACGTTTTCCATGAGTGATTAAAGCACAGGTAACGCGTTGCCGAGTAGTGACGTCATCCCCTCGCGTCCCACTTGCAGCAGTGCCTCAAGCCTCGTTCTCGCTTGACATACACTGCGTCCACTGTGGCCGGCAGTCTTCCATCTAAACAATGGACACACAGTGAAGAGCGGCCAGGCAGACTGCAGATTAGATGGATGTGATGACCGATCGAAATGTTTTTGATGGATCAGAATGCTTTAATCGCTCATGGAAAACATGAGTCTGTTTTAATTAGCCTTAAAATAAAATTGTACTTTTAAACAAATCTGCACTCAGAGGCGCCCCTCTCTTTGTGTTTGTATCATAGTATCTGGAAACCTGGTTTTGGTTCCTCCTTGGTGGCAGCCCTGCTTGTGGAAACCCCTGGAAAGAAATTGGGCAATTCCCATGGGATTATACGCCAAAAATGTAATGGACGTTTAAATCTGCTTATTGATTGTCTTTAGGGGGTCTTTTGCCTATTGTGTGTATTGTCTCAGGTGATATTTGCGCTTCTACTTGTCCTTTGTCATGAGAGGCTTCCGGCTACGTCCTCCCGCCAGATGTGTCCCAAATGCCTTTATTCAATCGCTCCCATACTATGTATTCTGTATAAATAGTGCTGCCTGATCACATGTTTTCCTCCCATAAGTAAACTTCTAATTTAGGCTGGGTTCACACCGCTGCGGGTGAGAGACCCGGATGTGATTCGCACCGCACTGCAGTGCAAATCACATCCGATCTCTGTAGCAATGCGAGTTCAGCCATACAGATAGTGTGGCTGAATTCGCATCGCACCCGCCGCAAACTCGCACGGGACCCTTTTTTTTGGTCCGCAGCAGAATCGGATCGCATGGGTGTTCACACCATGCGATCCGATTCCTGTCCGAGTTTGCAGATCGCACTGCGATATGCGGACTGATCTGGGGGTTTCATTAAGATTTCATTGACACTCCCAGCAGTCCGCATAGGGCAGTGTGAACTGCCACCGGGAGGCATGCGATGCAGGAAAACGCCGCGGATTCGCGGCGTTCCCGCATCGCTCCGGTGTGAACCTAGCCTTAAGTACGGGTGAAGTGTTTTACATCAAACATCTTATTTTTTTATTTTATTTTTTTTCCTTTCAGTCCTGCTGCTGTTCGGTGTGGTTTTCGGCCTTGCCATCATCCCAGAGGGGAAGAAGGTCCCGTGCGTCAATCTGATTTTTTGTACGTTGAAGTCCAATAAGAATTACTGTCTGTTTGATCGTGGGTCAGACTTTCTACTGGAAGTGGACAGAGATAGATGGAATATTGCCAATGAGCAAAGGAACAGGTCCATCGTTAATGAATATGGTGGCTATGGGTGTGCGACCATCAGAAACCTGCAGGAGAGTGACGCCGGGTACTACACCTTGCATATCGCTAAAGAAGATGGGATACTTCTCTTAAGACAGACCTTTTCACTGAGTAAGTGACCTTGCAAATCTTTTCCATCATTTGATCTTATCATTTCCCCCATTTCTGGGGTGCAGGAGAAATTGGCAAATGGTGTGTGTGTGTGTGTGTTTTGTTTGTTTTTGTTTTTTGTTTTTTTTGTATCAAAGTTGAACTCCAGGCAGATATAAAAGATGCAAATTAATGTAGATCTGTATTCATTAAAAACTAACCCCAGGTTTACTTTCACTTTAAATAGTATGAGCCAAGCTGGCCCAGATGAACGATATCCTGTACTAATTGCTGACAGTGCTGTACAAACTGTATGTAGCATCAGTTTTCATTATACAAAATGTATATAGCACCAACAGTGTGAGCAGCACTTTCCAAAATGAAGGCAGGCATTGCTGTCACAATCCAATACAAGAGGAATCAGAATGCTTGTATTGTACAGTAAAACCTCAGATTGCGAGTAATAAGATTTATGAGCGTTTTGCAGTACAAGCTGTTTTTATATTAAATCTTGACTCGATTTGCTAGCGTTGTCTCGCAAGACAAGCAGGATTCAAGCCTCTGGGATGTGCAGTACCGCATGTGGCCAGAGGTAACGCTGTGTTTGAGTGTCTCTGGCACCAGACCCCAACCCCCCCCCCACCCCCTCCTCTGGCCACATGCGGTACTGCATACACTAGCAGTGACACTGAAACAAATTATCTGAGTTTCCGTTGATTCCTATGGGGAAACTCGCTTTGATATACGAGTGGTTTGGATTACAAGCATGCTTCTGGAACAAATTACGCTCGTAATCCAAGGTACTACTGTACCTGTAATATCTGCCTCCATTTTGTAAAGCACTCAGCAAGCTGTTGGTGCTATATGAATCTTGAAAAATAAACAATGCTACCTAGTTTATACAGCGCTCACAGCGGGTGCAGCATTAGGAAAGGAAGTAGTTTGTTTGCTGCCAGCTTAAAGTGGATGTATACTCAATTTTTTAACTTTTACCTACAGGAAAGCCTATAATAAGGCTTACCTGTAGGTAAAAAAAAATCTCCTAAACCTGTACGGTTTAGGAGATATTCCCCTCGGTATGCGCCGCTGACTGCAGCGGCGCATGCGCACAAGGGGATTCTCAGCCTGAAAATCCGGCAGTGGCCGGCCGAAATGAAATCTCCTGCGCGCATGCTGTGAGTGGCCGGAGCCGCGATACCCAGAAGAAACGCCGAGGGAGCATGTCAGCTCCCTCGGCGTGGATCGGGCCAGATGTCGGGGCCTCGTTCTAAGGTAAGTATTTCATAATGAGCTCGTATGCGGTGCATACTAGCTCATTATGCCTTTTGCTTTGCAGGTGTTAAAAAAAAAAAAAAAAAAAAAAAAAAATTGCGGGTTTACTACCGCTTTAATTCAAACAAGCTATTCAACCCCTTTAGAGCTGGTGTTCTATCAGAATACTGCCACCCATCATTAAATGCAACTGAAGTGATGTTCCGTTACGGCCATTCTGGTACACCCCTATTTGTTTCGCGGCAAGCGGACATCTTTTTACACCCACCAAAGTCTTGCATTTCACATTTATTTTTACCAATAAACTCAGCTTATATAGTGAAGTATAGTATTTGGAAGTCTGACGCTGTTTTGATGTTGAATTTAAAAAGTATCGGCAAGCTTGCTGATCTCACAGGTTTACTAATCTGACAGAACATCACTGCTTTGAAAATTCAACATCAAAACAGTCTGATGGATTTCAAAATACTGCATTTACTGGTAAAAATAAGTGTAAAATTGCAAGACTTCGGTGGGTGTAAAAAGATGTCCGCTTTCCACCTTCTGTCTGTAGGCTGAGTGTGGGGTGTACCAAGATGGCCACGACGGAATGTCACTTCCGTTGCATTATCTGATGGGTAGCGGTATTCTGATAGAACACCGGCACCTGCTGGCCCTTTAAGAGATTTAGCAGCCAGGATGCGGGGCTTATGGTCATGTGACCACTGTGATTGTCTTTCAGGTTGGTCACATGATTGGAAAGCTCCCGATTTCAAGCAGCGATGGAGCGCTTTCCGTTAGCTGCCGGGAGAGCTGGTATCGAGTTGCTGCCGGCAACTCGATACCAAGGCTCACCTGCTGAGAAGCCGCATATTTGCATACACTCAACGCAAAGATTAAATTGAAAACGAAACCTGACGTTGGGCAGTTGTATACGGAGCTGTGTTCCAACAGTGGCGTGGAGACTTTCTGTCTGCTGCCAGAACAAAATCGTGTCAGGTTAAGCACCGCTCAGCCATTCACAGGGAGCCTTGCACTTTTATCAACTAGTACAACACTTTTCCTGGAGCTGGAGAGGAGAGTGGATGACATCACGATCTTCACCTCAGTCAATCATAGAAAGCCTTGTATTGAGTGATAAAAATACAACGCTTCCTGTGAATGGTGGAGTAGCTCCCAGCTTGAGTCAATTTTGTTCTGACAGCAGATGGGATGTCCCTGTACTACTGCCAGAACACAGAGCTGTATACTGTATGTGCAGTGGCTTATACAACAGACTTAATACAGCGCTGACAGCGGGTGCATTAATAAAGGAAAAAGTTGTTTACATCAGACAAACTTTTTAAAGCGAAAGTAAGTGGAACTATTTCCTTCACTAACAGTTGCAACAGCTGTGTGTGCTGTATGATCTGTATGCAGCCTCATCTACATACAGTATACAGTGGTGTTTCAGCAATGGCTCAGCGACTTCCCATCTCACTCTCAGAACAAAATCAAGTCGGGCTTGACTTTGTAGAATTCTGCTCAGCCATTCATAGAAAGCCTTGTATTTTTATCGATGATGAATATAAAGCTTCCTCCGATTGGCCAAGATGGAGATTGTGATCTCATCAGACTGCTTTTCTACCACAGCCAATCAAAATGAACCTTCTTTGTATTTATGAAATACAAGGCTTCTTCTAAATGGCTGAGCAGCACTCGGGTTTAATTTTAGGAAGTCCCTGTACCTCTGATGGAACATAGCGAGGTAAAGGGCCAATCACAGCAGCCCTTTACCATGTGATCCGCTGTGTCCAGTCACAGCTGATAACATTGTAAACAGACTTTCCGGCAGTCCTTTCTTCACGCGCTGTCACTTTGTGAGGAAAGGAGCTGGTAACCGGCAATTCTTTCTAACAGGCACATTTACACTGATGATCAGGGCAGCCCCAACAGTGCCCTGAATATCGGTGCCGCCTCATTGGCGAAAAAGGAAAACGTACTTATTTGCAACAGTTAACCAAAATGAAAGTGATACTAAACTCTCATTTATTTTTCGTTAAAAAAAACACATTATACTTGCCTGCTCTGTGCAGTGGTTTTGCACAGAGCAGCCCCGATCCTCCTCTTTTTAGGTCCCTCTTCGGTGCTTCTAGCCCCGCCCCCCTGTTGAGTGCCCCCACAGCCAATGGCTTGCTATGGGGACAGCCAAGCCACAGCTCTGTGTATCTGTTCAGACATGGAGCTGTGGCCCGGCCCTGCCCCCTTTCTCTCCTCCATTGGCTCACTGACTTTGTCAGCAGCAGGAGCCAATGAATCGGGGAGTCCAGGACAGCCAAGTGTCTCATGCTACATCACTGGAACTAGATGGGCTGAGTGGGGGCTGCTTCACATTGGCTCCTGAAAATTGGTCTGGACAGGAAAGGGGGTGCAAGTGTGCCCATTAGGAAAGTTTTAAAGTGATACTAAAGTCTTGTTTCTTTTTTTTTTTTTTTTTTTTTTTTTTTTTTTTTTACATTTCATTCTTGCCTGCTCTGTGTTTTGCACAAAGCAGCCCTGATCCTCCTCCTTCTCGGGTCCCTCTTCAGCCCTTCTGGCACCTACCGAGTGCCCCCACAGCAAGCCGCTTGCTAAGGGGGCACCCGAGCCACTGCTCTGTGTGTGCATTTAGACACGGAGCCTCGGCTCTGCCTCTCTCTCCACTGCTGTCTCTGCTAATCAGGAGGGAAAGTCCCGGCCAGCCTAGTCTCTCGTGCAACATCTCTGTATCTAGATGGGGCTCAGGTTAGTATTAGGGGGGCTGAGGGAGGCTGCTGCACACAGAAGGTTTTTATCTTAATACCTTCTAACTTAAAGGGGAGGGCCAGCTGAAAATTGGAGCCTTGCGGCTTCACTGCCCGTTTCCTACTGCGCAATGCACTTTGTGAATGGGGTGCACTGTGTTCTGAGACACACACAGTTCCCAGAACACACTGCGCCCCATTCCCCAGAAGACAACACGCGTAGGAGAAGACCGCAAATCACCGCGAAGTAGGAAGAGGCAGATTAGGAGGAATCTACCTAGCAACAGGCATTTCTGGTAAGTAAAAAAAAAAAAGAAATGTAATTAATTTTTTTAAACATTTTTAATGTTTTGTAGGGTGGCCCTCCACTTTAACAACCAACTTAACATCTAAAAAACAAACCGGCACCGCCATGTATTCTCCGTGTGTAAACATTTGTCATGCATCTGTAAAGATGCACATCAGGGCTACATGGGTTTTGTCATTGAAAATAAAGCTTTGTTAACCACTTTCAGACCGGACCATTTTGCTGGTCAATGACCAGAGGTCTTTTTACAATTTGGCACTGCGCTGCTTTAACTGGTAATTGCGCGGTCATGCAATGTTGTACCCAAACAAAATTTGCGTCCTTTTCTTCCCACAAATAGAGCTTTCTTTTGATGGTATTTGATTGCCTCTGCGATTTTTATTTTTTGCGATATAAACGTAAAAAGACCGCAAATTTTGAAAAAAAAATGATATTTTCTACTTTTTGTTATTAGAAAAATCCAATAAACTCAATTTTAGTCATACATTTAGGCCAAAATGTATTCAGCCACATGTCTTTGGTAAAAAAAAAGTCAATAATTGTATATTTATTGGTTTGCGCAAAAGTTGTCACATAAGGTACGTTTTCTGGAATTTACGCAGCTTTTAGTTTACGACTGCCTATCTCATTTCTTGAGGTGCTAAAATGGCAGGGCAGTACAAAACCCCCCCAAATGACCCTATTTTGGAAAGTAGACCCCCTAAGGAAATTGATAAGTGGCATGTTGAGCCCATTGAATATTTTATTTTTTTGCCTCAAGCGATTGAATAATGACAAAAAAAATTTTTATTTTTATTTTTTTTTCACAAAGTTGTCACTAAATGATATATTGCTCACACATGCTATGGGCATATGTGAAATGACACCCCAAAATAAATTCTGCTGCTTCTCCTGAGTACGGGGATACCACATGTGTGGGATTTTTTGGGAGCCTAGCTGCGTACGGGGCCCCGAAAACCAAGAACCGCCTTCAGGTTTTCTAAGGGCGTAAATATTTGACTTCACTCCTCACTACCTATTAGTTTTGAAGGCCATAAAATGCCAAGATGGCACAAAACCCCCACAAATGACCCCATTTTAGAAAGTAGACACCCCAAGCTATTTGCTGAGAGGCATGTTGAGTCCATGGAATATTTTATATTTTGCCACAAGTTGCGGGAAAATTACAAACTTTCTTTTTTTTTTTTTTTTTTTTTTTCACAAAGTTGTCACTAAATGATATATTGCTCACGCATGCCATGGGCATATGTGAAATGACACCCCAAAATAAATTCTGCTGCTTCTCCTGAGTACGGGGATACCACATATGTGGGACTTTTTGGGAGCCTAGCCGCGTACGGGGCCCCGAAAACCAAGCACCGCCTTCAGGCTTTCTAAGGGTGTTACAGTTTTGAAGGCCATAAAATGCCAAGATGGCACAAACCTCCCCCCCCCAAATGACCCCATTTTGGAAAGTAGACGCCCCTAAATTTAGGGGTACACTAGTGAGACTAGGTAATAAATGGCGGGTGCCCTGAAACTATAAAAAAATAACTAACCAACCAGCGTCACCTGTAACAGTTATATGGTGATCACTGGTGAAAGGGTTAACTAGGGGGCCATCAGGTCTTTATGCGGTAGTATATGGGGGTCCCTGGCGCTATAAAAAGCTGCGGCGAACCTAAATACCTACCTGCCTAACTAGCGTCACCTGTGACACTAATACAGCGATCAGAAAAACGATCGCTTATTAGGCTGGGTTCACACTGGAGCGATGCGGGAACGCCACGAATCCGCAGCGGGTTCCCGCATCGCATGCCTCCCGGCGGCAGTTCACACTGCCCTATGCGAACTGCTGGGAGTGTCAGTGAAATGTTAATGACACCCCCAGATCAGTTCGCATATCGCAGTGCGATCTGCAAACTTGGATCGCATGGTGTGAACACCCATGCGATCCGATTCTGCTGCCGACCAAAAAAAGGGTCCCGTGCGAGTTTGCGGCGGGTGCGACGCGAATTCAGCCATACTATCTGTATGGCTGAACTCGAATCGCACAGAGATCGCATGTGATTTGCATTTGGGTGTGAGTGTGCCTGGCATGTTCTACTGTGTAGTGTCGTGTTGGTGCAACTCACCGATCCTCTCTCCTCGGTGTCGGAAAGAAAAATACCGACACGGAGGAGAGATTACATCACTTCCTCTCCTGTGTTTACATTACAGGAGAGGAAGTGATGTCACGAACGATTTCTATTCGTCGGGAGCGATCGCGAGGGGGTGGCCATGAATGAATGGCCGCCCCCTCGTCCGGGATCGCTCCCGAACGAATACCGACCGCCGCAGGCACTGGGCGGGGGCCCGATCGGGCCCCCGACCCACGGGAAGGCAGGGACGTACATGTACGCCCTTATGCCTGCCCGTGCCATTCTGTCGACGTACATCGTCGTGCGGCGGTCGGGAAGTGGTTAAAAAAAAAAAACTGGCTGCTGAACTTTTTTAGCTTTCTCCTAGATTCCAAGCAAAGTTGTCAAGTGCTGCGCTTTATACACTGCATTCTTTATTCTTTTACAGTATGTGTTATATTTACAACTTACTGACCACTCAAATGTTTTATGAGTTACAGATGTAATCATTTATCAGGGGATCGGTGAGGTCATTTAAAGGTTCCTCTGCATTAAAAAGGTTGAGGGAGGCTGGTCTAGAGGGTTGTCTTCCTGAATGACCCATGGTGAAAGGTGGTCCTAGGTATAAAGTCAGGTGGTGATGACCAGGGGGCCAAGCGATTCCTTTGTTATGCCAACCTTTGTGGCGATGTTTAAAGAGGGACCTGCAGCAGCCAGAGGTATTAGCGTTTTGCTATATGCCCCAGTGTCTTGTTGGGAATAGTGTGTGAAACTTCCAGGCCTTGGAGTTAAGATGCTGATTTGCAGTGCGCATGAGTGGGGTTTTTCAAAAGTTCTCTTTTTGGCGGAGTCAGATGGAGCAGAGGTTTTGGCTGCCCTCATAGGGGCAAGAGTGTTTTAGGAGGCTCGAAGGTCATCAGAGGTTCTGACGCTTTTTTGCAACTAATTTTGCAGAGATGGATTCCTGCCTCTGTTTCTCAGTAATGACCATTGTCTGCTGTAGGCCTACCTCCTTGAGTTATTCCAGGCCTTTTTCTAGTGTAGAAGCTGAGTATCTGGTCACAGTGAAGAACAATTGTCAAGCGGATCAGAGTCTGCCTGACAATTTGACCATGTGTGGTCCGGCGGACTTAGAAAGAAGTCTTGACTCAAAATTGTCTGCCGGACTCGGCAGTCTGGTGGACAATCCGCACGTCTGTGTGCTAGTCCGCTGGAGAGGGGACTAGCGAAGGAAGTCAATGTCGCCGCCTTCATCGGCGAGATTGACACCTCGCGAGCCCCGTCGCCAGGTATGGATTTAAAGGGGAACCCCTACACTGAAAAAACGGCGTGGGGTTTCCCCAAAGTCCATACCAGCCCCTTATCTGAGCACGCAGCCCCCTCCTGAGCCCCCAGATCCTGGCCCTCCACCCTATGTGAATGAGTATGGGATACATAGTACCCCTACACAATTCACCTGGGGGGGAAAAGTGTCAATAAAAAAAAAACACAACTCAGATTTTTAAAGTAGTTTATTAGACAGCCCCGGGGGTTTTCTTCCGACTTCGGGGGTCTTCTCGCCAGGCTCCTCCGATATCTTCTGCTCTTTTACTAGCGAAGAAGCCGGCTTTCTCCGTCGCCGCCGTTCGGGGGTCTTCTTCCGACTTCGGGGGCCTTGTCCTGCTTTTCAGTTCTTCTGCCGGGCCTCCGCTATCTTCTTCCAGCTCTTTTACTAGCATTGGCTAGTTCGTCTTCTCGTTCATCGCTGTATCCGCCTTCTTCCTTCTGATGTTCTGGGGGATGCTGGGACTGTGGCATCACCTGGTGACCTGCCCCTTATGCTTATATAAGTTGCCACGCAACGCATCCCTGGCATCACGGCTGGAGAGAGCGTCATGTCAACATTAGAAGGAAGAAGAAGGCGCCATCGAACGAGAAGACCGGGCCAACGCTAGTAAAAGAGCTGGAAGAAGATATCGGAGGCCGGGTAGAAGAACCGTAGAGCAGGACAAGACCCCCCGAAGTCGGAAGAAGACCCCCCAGATGGCGGAGACGAAGGAGAAAGCCGGGCTCCTCCGCTAGAAAGAGAGGTAAAAGAGCAGAAGATAGAGGAGGTGCCCGGCGAGAAGACCCCCAAAGTCGGAAGAAGACCCCCAGAGCTGTCTAATAAACTACTTTAAAAACCTGTGTTTTTTTTTTTATTGGCACTTTTTGTAAAAAATGTACCCCTTACTCATTCACATAGGGTGGGGGGGCCGGGATCTGGGGGCCCCCTTATTAATTAAAGGGGGCTCCCGGATTCCGATAAGCCCCCCGTCCGCAGATCCTGACAACCAACGGCCAGGGTTGTCTGGAAGAGGCCCTTGTCCTCATCAACAAACCTGCAGGGTGCCCTGCTTCCCCAAAGCACCCACCCCCCCATGTTGAGGGCACGTGGCCTTGTACAGCTCGGGGGGGGGGGGGGGGGGCGCTTGCTCAGATAAGGGTCTGGTATGGACTTTGGGGGGACCCCCACGCCGTTTTTCCAGCGTGGAGGTTCCCCTTTACCAGGTGACGGGGCTCGCGTGGTGTCAGTCTCGCCGATGGAGGCGGCGACATTGACTTCCTTTGCTAGTCCCGTCTACATGGAGTCACGTTCAAAATGAACGGACTTTACTCTGTGTGTGCGCAAGTCCATTCATTTCAAAAGTCTGGCGGACCTCCGCCAAAAGTCTGTTCATGTGTGGGCAAGTCTGCTTGTTCAGAAAGTCCGGCGGACCTCCGCTGCAAAGTCCGGAGGATAGTCTGATCGTGTGTACGTGGCATTACAGTATCTCACAAAAGTGAGTACACCACTCGCATTTTTATAAATATTTTATTATGTGTTTGGGGTCGTTATGTTGGAATACTGCCCTGCGGCCCAGTCTCCGAAGGGAGGGGATCATGCTCTGCTTCAGTATGTCACAGTACATGTTGGCATTCATGGTACCCTCAATGAACTGTAACTCCCCAGTGTCGGCAGCACTCATGCAGCCACAGACCATGACACTCCCACCACCATGCTTGACTGCAGGCAAGACACATTTTGTCTTTATACTCCTCACCTGGTTGCCACCACACACACTTTACACCAGGGGTGCCCAACCTTTTGAAGAGCGAGGGCCACTTAAGCGACTTGGTAAACGGTCGCGGCCCACAATGCGTGGAGCGGGTGGATGGCATGTCCGTGTCCACTCTTTGGAGAGCAGACACGGACACAGCCCACGATACTTTTTAGCGGATCATATTGGAGGTAGAACACAAGTCGGTTTATGTCTGCCACTACTTAGAGGTGAATAGAGGGTCCAATTGGTCGGACTGTCAGACTGACCGTGTGAAAGGGGTCCAAGGCTGCTTTCACACGGATGCGCTGCAGTTTACCTGCACCACGTGTGCAACGCAGTGTACCTTTGGCTTTCCTGCAGTTTGCAATAGACTTCTATTATATTCTGCAGGTTTGGTGCACTTTCAGAAAGCTCACCAAACTAGCAGGTAATAATAGAAGTCTAGGGCTCAGTGTAGGTAACCCGCAGGTAAATTGATCCGCACTTGCGGATCAGTTTGAAAGCAGCCCAGTAACCACTGCAGAAAAGATATGCCCATATATACACTGATTTTAGTAATAAACTGAACTTTAATAACGTATTCTTTCTATTCTATACCAGAGCAGGAGGTCGCGGACCACATCAGAGGGCTCCACATGTGGCCCCCCAGGCCCACTGGTTGGGCACCCCTGTTTTACACCATCTGAACCAAATACATTTATCTTGGTGTCTTCAGACCACAGGACATGGTTCCAGTAATCCATGTTCTTAGTCTGCTTGTTTTCAGCAAACTGTTTGCAGGCTTTCTTGTGCATCATCTTTAGAAGAAGGTTCCTTTTTGGCAAAACAGCCATGCAGACCAATTTGATGCAGTGTGCGGCGTATGCTCCGAGCACTGACAGGCTGACCCCTCACCCCTTCAACCTCTGCAGCAATGCTGGCAGCACTCATACGTCTATTTCCCAAAGACAACCTCGGGATATGATGCTGAGCACATGCACTCAACTT
Source organism: Lithobates pipiens (assembly GCF_037356315.1). Taxonomy (NCBI): domain Eukaryota; kingdom Metazoa; phylum Chordata; class Amphibia; order Anura; family Ranidae; genus Lithobates; species Lithobates pipiens. The sequence goes on from NW_027507791.1 coordinate 58,115,133, forward strand.
CTTTAGTAGACCATGGCAAGGCCTGTTCTGAGGGGAACCTGTCCTGTTAAACCACTGTATGGTCTTGGCTACTGTGCTGCAGCTCAATTTCAGGGTCTTGGCAACCTTCTTATAGCCTAGGCCAGTGATGGCGAACCTTGGCACCCCAGATGTTTTGGAACTACATTTCCCATGATGCTCATGCCCTCTGCAGTGTAGTTGAGCATCATGGGAAATGTAGTTCCAAAACATCTGGAGTGCCAAGGTTCGCCACCACTGGCCTAGGCCATCTTTATGTAGCGCAACAATTCTTTTTTTCAGATCCTCAGAGAGTTCTTTGCAGTGAGGTGCCATGTTGAACTTCCAGTGACCAGTATGAGAGAGTGAGAGCGATTACACCAAATGTAACACACCTGCTCCCCATTCACACCTGAGACCTTATAACACTAATGAGGCACATGACACTGGGGAGGGAAGATCGCCAATTGGGTCCAATTTGGACATTTTCACTTAGGAGTGTACTCAATTTTGTTGCCAGTGGTTTAGACATTAATGGCTGTGTGTTGAGTTATTTTGAGGGGACAGAAAATGTACACAATTATACAAGCTGTACACTCACTACATTACATTGTAGCAAAGTGTTATTTCTTCAGTGTTGTCACATGAAAAGTTATAATAAAATATTGACAAAAATATGAGGGGTGTACTCACTTTTGTGAGATACTGTGTATACAAAGGGGGGGGGGGGGTATTTTATAATGTTGTTGCCCCCTTTTTTTTTTTTTTTTTTTTAATTTATACAAAAATATTTTGCTTTATTTATTTATTTATTTCTGGGGGGGGGGGGGGTGATTTAGAAGGTGAGGGTTTATAATCGCTTTAAAAGCCTCGATGGTAGTAAATAGAAGCTCTGGTTAGTGCTGATATTTCTCAGTACTGCTATTTAAACAGACACTGTTATACATTAGATCTTGTATGTTTGCGGTGATCACAGGTGGTTTCTACCTCCTAGTACAGGAGCGTATTACAGATTTACCCGCACATTGATTTGGACCTAGCGCTATATGGACATGACCACAACCATGTTGAGAAGTGGGCATCTCTGGAAGCATGTGGTTGAATTGGACTTGTTTATAGAGACATCTTTCATTTTAACAGGGATGTGGCAGTACATTTTGAGGTCTTTTGAAGGTTTTTGAACTAAGGAACTCTCTCTTAAAATAAAGACTCCTGAGCAGGTAAAGGTTATGGACCGGCACCAGTTTGTCATGTTTTGACTCAAGGAGGTTGGCTCATTCTCCCATTTTAGATACCCGAGTTAAAAAGGACTGTCTAAAGACCTCTTTCACACGGATGATCCGTTCATTCCCACCTGTCGGTTTTTTAAGCGGACCTGAACAGACACTCCATAGACCTCTATGAAGCGACGGATGTCAGCGCTGACATCTGACCTGCTCCGATTCGAAAAAGTGTGATGGAGGAAAAACCTACTTTTTCATCCATCATCGGATCGGGTGACGAAGAAACTCTGCGGTCTGTCTTTATCCGATTCCACCCCCAGAGTGTAGAGACAGACCTGTTATCTGCCTGCTCAGCGGGCATTGACGTCTGTGTGAAGGAGCCCTAAGTCCTGATGGCTTCTGTTGGAAGGTGTCCAAAATTTTTTCACATATACCTCGTTCAATCCTTGCTCCAGGTGTTTGATCCCGTAATAAAATTGAGCTAACTTTACTGTTTTGTTTTTTAAAAGTTTTGTTGAAGTGTATTTTTTCCCAAAAAATTGTGTTTAAAGGACCGCTGTGCAAATACAGCGTGACATAAAATATTGCAACAATCGGTATTTTATTCTCTAGGGTCTCTGCTATATATCTATCTCTATCACCTCTATAAAATGTTTGTGTTTGGGGGTTCCAAGTAATTTTCTAGCAAAACAATAGAGATTTTTAATAGGGATGCACCGAATGGGTTTTTTGGTGCCGAAACCGATACCGAAAATGAAAAATGCACTAGGCCGAAAACCGATACCGGTTATTTTATACAGGAGGTGGTCAGAGACTGGGGACATGGTTCAGGAGGTGGTCAGAGACTGGCGACATGGTTCAGGAGGTGGTCAGAGACTGGCGACATGGTTCAGGAGGTGGTCAGAGACTGGCGACATGGTTCAGGAGGTGGTCAGAGACTGGCGACATGGTTCAGGAGGTGGTCAGAGACTGGCGACATGGTTCAGGAGGTGGTCAGAGACTGGCGACATGGTTCAGGAGGTGGTCAGAGACTGGCGACATGGTTCAGGAGGTGGTCAGAGACTGGCGACATGGTTCAGGAGGTGGTCAGAGACTGGCGACATGGTTCAGGAGGTGGTCAGAGACTGGCGACATGGTTCAGGAGGTGGTCAGAGACTGGCGACATGGTTCAGGAGGTGGTCAGAGACTGGCGACATGGTTCAGGAGGTGGTCAGAGACTGGCGACATGGTTCAGGAGGTGGTCAGAGACTGGCGACATGGTTCAGGAGGTGGTCAGAGACTGGCGACATGGTTCAGGAGGTGGTCAGAGACTGGCGACATGGTTCAGGAGGTGGTCAGAGACTGGCGACATGGTTCAGGAGGTGGTCAGAGACTGGCGACATGGTAAAAGAGATAAGTGTGTTGTCCCCTGTGCAGCCAGTGTGTTGTCCCCCGTGCATCCAGTGATGCAGCAAAGAGAGGAGAGCCGCCTCCGCCGTCTGATTCAATAGAGTGCCGGGAACATCACAGCTTTAATTTCAATAGCTGTGTGTTCCCCCGTCGCGCGCCGTCGCATACAGCGGATGACAGCGGCGGAGCTGCGAGACCCCACCGAAAAGATGGATGCGCCAGACTACAGGGGACAGCGGTGACTTTGCTGGCTCCTGTGTCAGGTAAGTGACACATAATGGACTACTATGCGATGCATAGTAGTCCATTATGCTTTACCTTTGCAGGGAATGAAAGAGGAAGTAAACCCATTGGGGTTTACTTCCTCTTTAACTTTGGATAGTAAAACATTTATTTTCTGTCAGTAAATACCTTATACAGCCCACTTCCTTTTTCTTGGCTGGTAAAAAGCCTAGGCTGTCTCATGAGAGCTTACCAGAAAGGGAGGGGGGATGAGTCATAAGAGGGCCAATGAGAGCTGCAGAGCTGGAGGTGTACCTCCTGTGTAAATCCAGGAAGTGAACAGGCAGCAGCTTCAGCATCCCACAGTTAAAATGGATGCAGCCAGATTTGGTGGAGGGAGATTTCTGCAGCATATTTGGCTGTTACAGAATCACAGGATATAGAAAATATGCAAAGTGGTTGGAGGGAAGCTTCAGAATGGCAAAGCTGTTTTTATTACAAATTATGTGAGCGGACTGCAGTTTCTCTTTAAAGCGGAGTTCCACCCAAAAATGGAACTTCCGCTTTAAGGGAGATGACCCCCTGACATGCCACATTTGGCATGTTTTTGTTTTTGGGGGGGGAGCGGAAACCCTCTTTTTAGAGGGTCCCAGCTCCCACTTCCTCCTGGCGCACTGCGGCACTGGAACGGAGATCACCTCTCCCCTCTCCCCTCTCCCTCCTCCCTCTTGGCAATCTGGGACACGTCACAGGTCCCAAAAGATTGCCTGGCCAGTCACAGCGCGGGTTGCACATGTGCAGTGCATGCCCAGCTGTGAAGCCATAGCCGGGCGCCCACACTGATAATGCCGTTGTCTTGCCGAGAGTTCCCTCAGGGGATAAGGACCCACCCCTGTACTGCGCAGGCACAGCGCTTGCACAGTACGAAGCACAACGGAGTCTCCGAAAATAGCCGAAACTGAACACAGTCAGCTGTACACAGCGCCTACGCAATACATTCTAACCTATGTGCAGGTTCGGGCCATCCAAGTGGATATAGAGTCAGAATAAAAATATGCCAACTGCAGCGAGGCTGTGCCCGAAGCGTTGCGAGCGAAGCAAGCCCGCGAGGGGCCCTGTTACAGGCGCCGTGTACAGCTGACTCACTGTGTTCAGCTTCGGCTATTTTCGGAGACTTCGTTGTGCTTAGTACTGCACAAGCCTATACAGTACAGGCGGCTCCTTATCCGCCAGGGGGAACTTTCTTGGCAGAACACCGGCATTACAGAGAGGAGGGGGAGACGAGCGGGGCTTCATTCCCCCACATCGCTGGACCCTAGGACAGGTAAGTGTCCGATTCTTAAAAGTCAGCAGCTGCAGTATTTGTAGCTGCTGACTTTACTTTTTTTTTTTTTTTTTTTTAAGCGAAACTCTGCTTTAAGTAGTTAAACGTCCCTCATTTACAGACCGAAGTGCTTTCCTTTGATCTAAGAACGAAGTTACAATGTTTATAGCTATCTACCAGCACATGCAATGTTGTAAAGAACTTGGCAGGCTGCCCGTTTGTTTTTTTTTGTTTTTTTTCTTTTGACAGCTAAATGAGCAGAGAACTCTCTACACTTGGTAAATGAATGAATCAGGAAATTCTGCATAGAGATCGTGAGGGGGATTGAATCGAGATCACGATATTGTAACGATTATTTGTGTGGCTCTAGCATACTGTGGTAGCTAGGATAAAAGATACTGTCCACATGTGACTTTCATAACTCAGATTGTGGTGCAGTGAGAGAGAGTTACTGAATGTCAGCTACAGGCACCATATAGGACCGACTGTCCCCACAGACATGGTCTCCACTCAAAAAATAAAACCATACTTCCCCTGCAAAAGTAGTTATTATTCTACGTTCCTCTCTGGCAGCCCATGTCTCCAGTCTTTACACCACAACCTCCATCCAAATGGAATCGCCGTTTATCACTGATGGAGTTGCCAGGTTCCTGCTATAGCACCAAACTCGGTGGTTCCATCTGCTCAGCCCTACATTAGCACTGTGTCCTGTAGTGATTGATGGAACCACCACACACTGTAGCTCTTCAGATGAATGACGATAGAAGACACTTGTCGCTGAAGTGGTAAGTATAATAAATATTCTTCTTCAGGGAACTTATTTTGTGAATTTTGAAGATGACCATGTAGAAAAGTACACCTCGGAAGATCTCTAGTATTTCCAAACTCTCATACTTCCTCTCCTTCTTCTCCTAGCTGAAAGTAACCTCAATAACCTCCTCAATGCCAGTAATGTGAACACGTCCAAGATTGATGAACGTCTGCTGGTCCCAGTCTACTGGAGAAGAACTGACACTGAGCTGCCTGAAGCACTGCGACTGACTGCTGTGAATGGCACAATACCAAAAGATTTTAGTTTGGCCTTGGTGGTCACAGCTCAGGATGTGGCCAGTGAGAAGCCTATGGATGTCACCACACCGACAGGTGAGAGGGCCACTGAAACAAAACCCAATAATGATGTTCTCTACCTGTTCTACCTATAGGGCAATTGAAGTCTGCAAAAATGATTTATTTACATCATGCTGCAAAAAATGTACAATTTATATTGTGTGTGTGTGTGTGTGTGTAAAGTCCAGTCCAATCTCCTCTCCCCATGCTGTGCCCTGTTTGAGGGCAGCAATCTCTTGGTTCTATAGCTTTTATCACTCCCTGTGACATCATTGGCAGACTTGTGCGTAGTACACAATGCAAGTCTTTTTTTTTTTTTTTTTTTTTTCTGTTCAACCCAGCGAGTTGAAGGGAAAAAAAAAACTCTGGTCGGAGCCACTGTACTAACAATTTAATATTGACCTGCTGAGCTGTTGTGACCCGATAGGGGAATGCCCCCCCCTCCCGCCAGACATCATCAACAGACTTCTGTCTAGTACACTGAGTTTTCTTCCGTTCAACCCAGCAGGTTGAGCCGCTGTACTAACGACCTGACATTAGTACAGCAATCTCCGCCGAGCTGTTGTGTTCTGACGGGGGATGGCTCCCCTGCCAGAACACTCATTTCCCTGCTGATTGACCGGCTGCTTTTACACATGGGCCGAATGTCAGACGTTTTTTTTTTTTTAAATTATTGAATTATTCCAAGGGCCTCGGCTATGGAATGCTCTACCAATCAACATCCGCCTGGAAGAAAATCACCTGGCTTTTAGGAAAAAACTCAAGACCTTCCTCTTTTAGCAGATGATCAAAGCTCGCCACAGCGCCTAGAGGCGATTCAGTTCGCATTGTGCGCTATACAAGTATTTCATTCATTCATTCATTGAACTAGCCGATGTCGCCCGGCATTCGGCCGGTGTTTATATGGGCTTTATAAAATAATTTCAGGGGCAGCTTTTGGGAAACCATTTCCTATTTATGTGGAAGTGTCATATTATCATAAAATTCCTATGGGCAAAACAGATTAGTCTACAGCTTTGACCTTCTTTTTTTTTTTTTTTGCATGTCAAGAGAACGTAAAGTGGTTCAAAAATCAGGTGTCACATTGGGCACCTTTCAGGGGGGAGAGGGGAGCAGATGCCTGTCTAATATACATTGCTGCAGAATCTGGCACGATCTATGTCCAGCCTCTTCTGCCCCCCCCCCCCCCCCCCCACACTGTGTCTTCTGGGAGGCGCACAGGTCCCAGAAGACAGCAGGGACTACTGGAATCACGCGGCACGACTCGTGCATGCATAGTAGGGAACCAGGCTTTTTTTTTTTTCCGGAGGAACACTGCTTTAATGCAATGTGCCTGAGAGCAGCCTCCTTCTCACCATCTCTCCCTCTGTGGGCAGAGAGGCAAAAGATGGACCCATTGGCTCCTGCGACTGTCAATCACAGCCAGTGAGCAATGAGTGGGGGTTGGGTCAAGCCACTGTCAATGTACACACAGAGCGTGGCTTGGGATCAAGACCACATGAGTGCCCCCATAACAAGTGTCTTGCAATGGGGGGAGGAGACAGGAGCTGCCTTGTGTTAAACCATTGCACAGAGCAGGTAAGTTTTTTCTCTACACTGTCATTTTTAAATTTTTAGTTTTTTATCACTGTTATTGCTGTCACAAGCAATGTAAACATCCCTTGTAATAACAGCTGAGTGGCTGCTGAGCTTCATCGGTTGTTATTACATTAAAGCCGACTGTCCGCTGTAAAGAATGGTACTGGGGTGATGCCTGCAGATGCAGGTATCACCCCGGTACAACCCCTTGAAGCAATATCTGTAAGTTTTGTGATCAATACCGTTATTTCTAAAAAAGTAAATATCGGCCGTACCGATAATCGGTCGATCCCTATTTTTTTTTTTTACAAATATCTGAAAAGTGTGGCGTACATTTTTATTCAGCCCTCTTTACTTTGATACCCCTGACTAAAATTGAATGGAACCAATTGCCTTCAGAAGTCGCCTGATTAGTAAATGGAGTCCACCTGTGTGTAATTTTTTAAATCTCGCTATAAATAAAGCTGTTCTGTAAAGCCCTCAGAGGTTTGGTAGAGAACCTTAGTGAACAAACAGCATCATGAAGGCCGAGGAACACACCAGACAAGTCAGGGATAAAGTTGTGAAGAAGCTTAAATTGTTCAATCCATAATCCGAAAATGGAAAGAGTATGGCACAACTGCAAACCTACCATGGCCGTCCACCTAAATCAGGGGTGTCCAACCTTTTGAAGAGCGAGGGCCACTTAAGTGACTTGGTAACTGGTTGCGGGCCACAATTAGTGGAGCGGACGGAAGACAGATCCGTGTCCACTCTGTATATGCAGAGCGGACATGGACACAGCCCACTCTACTTTGTGGGCCTCCTATCCGATCCAACCAGATGGAAGGAGACGCATCCTCTTCGGTTTTTTTTCTTAGTGGATCGGATTGGAGGTAGGTGGGTGCAAATGGACACAAGTCCATTTACATCTGCCACTCCATAGAGGTGAATGGAGGGTCCCCTGGGTTGCACTGATCATGTGAAAGCGGCCTAAGGCTGTTTTCTTTTTTTTGCAAATATTATTTTTATTCATATACATTTCACACATATGGGGTAAAGCCCCAAAACAGGAAAGGACAACATATACAATGAAGGTCGCAGCCTCCCGAACATGCCTTACAGTCTAAGGCTATTTTCACACTCATGTGCAGCAGTTTACCTGCACTGCGGGTGCAGTACAGTGCATCTGTGGCGTTCCTGCAGGTTATCTGCACTTTGCCATCGATGTCTATTATATCCTGCAGGTGTGGTGCACTTTCTGAAAGCACACCAAACCCGCAGATAAGACAACACAAGTCTATGACTCAGTGCAGGTAACCCGAAGGTGCAATGTGCTGCACCTGTGGATCAGTTTGAAAGCAGCCCAGTAACCACTGCAGAACAGATATGCCCATATATACACTGCTTTTAGTAATAAACTTACCTTTTAATAACCGCCTTACATTCAGGTATCGCTGGCTGTTGCTGTCCCAGGCAGAATGCATTTGGTATCACTCCTCTTGGGACAGGAGCTATAAAGAAAGCAACTGCAAAGGCGGCTCTGCTCCCTCCACAGTCACTTGCTTTCTCTACCGCTGGCTTCATTTAAAACATTGATGCTCTGGGATGACAGGTTGGCAGCCCATGATCTGGGCTTGAGAACCTACTATCCCAAAGCAGGAGGTCGCGGGCCACATCAGAAGGCTCCGCGGGCCACTGGTTGGGCACCCCTGACCTAAACTGATAGAGAGCATTCATCGGAGAAGCAGCCAAGAGGCCCATGGTAAATCTGGAGGAGCTGCAGAGATCCACAGCTCAGGTGGGAGAATCTGTCCACAGGACAACTATTAGTCATGTACTCCACTAATCTGGCCTTTGTGGACGAGTGACAAGAAGAGACGTTGTTGAAAGCCATAAGAAGTCCTGTTTGCAGTTTGCAAGAAGCCATGTGGGGGACACAGCAAATGTGGAAGAAGATGCTGTGGTCAGATGAGACCAAAATGTAACTTTTTGGCATAAAGGCAAAATGCTATGTGTGGCAGAAAACTAATACTGAACACACCATCCACACTGTGAAACATGGTGGTGGCAGCATCAAATTGTGGGGATGCTTTTCTTCAGCAGGGACAGGGAAGCTGGTCAGAGTTGATGGGAAGATGGATGTAGCCAAATAAAGGGCAATCTTAGAAGAAAACCGTGTAGAGTCTGCAAAAGACTTGAGATTGGGGTGGAGGTTCACCTTCCAGCAGAACGATTCTAAACATACAGCCAGAGCTACAATGAAATGGTTTAGATCAGAGCATATTCATGTGTTTGAATTGCCCAGTCAAAGTCCAGACCTAAATCCAATTGAAAATCTGTGGCAAGACTTGAAAATTGTTGTTCAGGCGCTCTCCATCCAATCTGACAGAGCTTGACTAATTTGCAAAGAAGAATGGACAAACATGCCACTCTCTAGATATGCAAAGTAGCGCTCCTCCACCTTCTGTTTGAGGATGTCCCACAGATACTCAATAGGGTTTAGGTCTGGAGACATGCTTGGTCAGTCCATCACCTTTACCCTCAGCTTCTTTAGCAAGGCAGTGGTCACCTTGGAGGTGTGTTTGGGGTTGTTATCATGTTGGAATACTGCCCTGCGGCCCAGTCTCCGAAGGGAGGAGATCATGCTCTGCTTCAGTAAGTACATGTTGGCATTCATGGTCCCCTCAATGATCTGTAGCTCCCCAGTGCCGGCAGCACTCATGCAGCCCCAGACCATGACACTCCCACCACCATGCTTGACTGTAGGCAAGACACACTTGTCTTTGTCCTCACCTGGTTCCCTCCACACACTTCACACCATCTGACACCAAATAAGTTTATCTTGGTCTCATCAGACCACAGCACACGGTTCCAGTAATCCATGTCCTTAGTCTGCTTGTCTTCAGCAAACAGTTTGCAGGCTTTCTTGTGAATCATTTTTAGAAGAGGCTTCCTTCTGGGACGACAGCCATGCAGACCAATTTGATGCAGTGTGTGGCGTATGGTCTGAGCACTGACAGGCTGACCCCCCCCCCCCCCTACAACCTCTGCAGCAATGCTGGCAGCACTCGTACATCTATTTCCAAAAAGATAACTTTTGTGAGATACTGTACCATAGTAGCAGAATATACATATTGCCCTAAATGTATCAAAACATTGGATGTGGTGTGTTTTATTTGTTTTTTAATATGTTTTATGTCAAAGTAAAAAATATTTAGTTTTCATATTTAAAAAAAAAAAAACAGTGGTGATCTATTTGATACAAATAAAGCTTTCTTTTGGCGTTATTTACGCAAAAAAAAGCTTTATTTGTGTGGGAAAAAAATGATGAATCATTTGTGTGTGCAGCATTGCAAGTGTATATATATATAATTTTGTTTGTTTTTTTTGTGCCTCCTTTCTACACAATGGTTTAAATGGTATGATTTTATGTAGTAGTTGTAATGTGTGTGTGTGTGTGTGTGTGTGTGTGTGTGTGTGTGTGTGTGTGTGTGTGCATTATAGTAGCATAAACCCATTTCCATTTTAAAGCTGAAATCCAGGCAAACCACTGCCAAAGAATTTGTAATTCTGGCCATTCAGTTCTGAGATCTTCGCAGCTCCGCCACATAGCACAACCCTGTCTGGCAGAGGAGAAAACGCATTTTTTCTAATACAGTTCAGTAACCTTTACAAATCTTGTCCCCTTTTCTTTCAATCTTCTGTTTCTATGGAGTCTAGCAGGTTCCCAGTTTTAGCCGCCTCATGCAACGCTCCCAAGAAGTGGGGGGGGGTCAAAAGGGTGTTCCCATATCGGGGAGTATACTTCAACTGGGAGCCCGTCTGAACCCTGGAGACTTATGGGTAGGGGTGTTCTGATAAAATGACAAACTCTGCAGAATATAAAACCACGTCGTTTCCCGTGACGTGGAATCAGTTGTTGCTGAAAACCACACGTGTTGCGCATACGCACTGCATCATCTGCGCCTGCGCAGTGCGCCATCGCTGACGTCTGGACACTGCATGGCAAATTCCTGGACTGACGGCCATCTTGCTACACCCTGCACTCGGCCGTACTAAACCTGCAGTCAGAAGACGGCAGCAGACCTCTTTTTACACCCACCCAACTCTTGCATTCCACACTTTTTAACAGTAAACTGAACTTATAAAGTGCAAAACAGTATTAACAAGTATGTGACACTCTTTCGATGTTGAATTGTGAAAACAGCGGCAATCCTACAGATCTGACAGAACACCGCTGCTTTTAAAATTCAACATTACCGATTTTGTAAATACTGTATTTCACTATATAAGCTCAGTTTACTGCTAAAAATAAGTGTGAAATGCAAGTGTTAGGTGAGTGTAAGAAGATGCCCGCTGCCGCTTTCCGACTGCAGGTTTAGTAAAGCCGGGTGTAGCAAGATGGCCGTCGAAGAATTTGACATGCAGTGTCCTGACGTCAGTGCTGGGCAGGAGCACATGATGCGGTGCACATGCGCAATGCAACAGCTGATTCCACACCACAAGAAGTGACATCGTTCGATATTTTTTCAGAAAAGGGGCTTCAGTTAACTCCTCCTTTAGTAAATGACTTCAATGTAGCTATTTTGAGAGGCCAACAGCTGAGGAAAAACAGTCACTCTAAGGTTGCTAGTTCAGAGGCTGTGAAATCTGAATTGGTAAAAGATATCTACAATAACAGAATTAGCGGTGTTCCCCTCCCCGGTAATCGATTGAATGCCATCCATAGCAGGAACCCCCTTGCTGGCCACCAGTGCCAAGAGATGGCCAGTATTTTCACCCTCTTTAAAGTAGCTCTGTTGTTGCCCTACACTACACGTAGTAGTAGTAGTAGTAGTAGTAGTAGTAGTAGGTTACAACATGAGGGTAGGCGGTACAAATACACTAGAATCAGAGGGCTCTGCTTGTTGGCTTACAGTCTTATGCCCCTGTTACACACGTTCCGATTATCATACGATCTATCGTACGACTTTTGTTGCATTAAACTAATATCGAATACAACAGTGCAAAATGTTTTCTATTTTTGTCGAACGATTCCCTATACGTGTGTAGCTACGTAACGGAAATGATATCAAATACGTGTATTATTTTCGTGTTTCTAATCATGCGTGATGTTTGTAGAACGACTTTTAGCGGACGCATACTATACTGATTACATGATTGTCGTCCGGCAAAAGTTTTCCTGTTTGTCAGTTCGGATTTGGTTGGACAGATTGTCATGATCGGCGTACAAAAGCTGCGTACTAACGATCAGATTATCGAACGATCTGTCCGAAAGCTATTTTTGTCGTACAATAATCTGAATGCGTGTACGGGGCATAAGACCCCTTTCGCTCTGGGGCCGCATTAGCGCTTAAGCGCCACTCGTTTTAGCTGTGCAAATTGGCCGCTAGCGGAGAGCTTTTAACCCCAAGGAAGGGGCGGTGAAAAAACTTCTGCAAGCAGCATCTTTGGAGTGCTAAAAAAAAGGGGCTTCAAAAGACGCCCCCTCCATTGAAACGAATAAGAAGCTCTTCAAAAGGGCCTGAAAAGCTCTTCAAAAGTGCTCAGCGTTTTTACTGGCAGTTTAGAGGCACCTCGGTGTGAAAGGGGCCTTGGGGTTTGCCACCATTTTCCCCCTCCCTGCGCTGCACCTCCACCCGGACAGTTTCTGGATCTACGTTTTAATGTCTAATCTCAATAAGCCCTCGTAGAAAAGCCTTCTATGAGTCTCAGACCACAGCTTCTGTGGTGGAGTTTGCTCTAATGTCAAGGAATTTCACAAATGCCATAGAGCTGGTATCAGGGGTAGGGGAGAGCGCCAGCCAGACTCTATAGAGGGCAGGCTGATGATACGGAAATGGCTAGGGACAGCGGTCTGAGAGAAGGCAAGCTTTGTAGGCTGAATCAATCATAGAGAAGCATTGCAGAACTACCTAATCCTAAATCGAGACAGGGTAGACCGCCATGGGGTGCTGCATGGCATGAATAACATTCACCGTCTGCATGTCTCTCCCTCCACACATCCCTGAGACTCCATTCAATTAGCAAAGTTTGTTTTGTGTTTGGTGTGGTGTTTCGTATTCAGTACACTATTTCTTTGTTTCTGCACCACCTATTTTATATTTTTTTTCACCTTTTTTATTCCCTTTTCTTTCCTTCCAGTATGTGTAAGATTGAATGTTCACAATGCTTATGAGCAGACTATTCCCCATATTATACCTAAATCTAATGTGTGGTCACTTAACACTAAACGGGCATTACACCTGAAAAGCCGGCACCCTCCCATGCCTCCGTATTGACCATTGAATGTGTCTATTAGCGGATGTTGGCATGGTGCAGACACTCTGACAACTGGGGGACATTGGCCAAGATTTGTAGAATTTATGGCTGTAGTATGTTGAGGCACTATGACGGTATCGGCAGCTGCCTGCTTTTCATATGCAATGACAGCTTGTATTCACTTGAACACAAGTTCACTTTAGCTTGACTAATCCTCCGCTCTTCCTAACAGCTGACACTGACATCATATTGTTATGTTTTTCAGGGGCGACCCCTTCCTCAGGAAATGCTACAACTGTTTCAATCATCATCATTTTGGTGGTGGTGATGGTGGTCATTTATATTGGCACCATTTCCATATATATCTGAACCAGGTATGCAAAAAGTGACTGTTTGCCATGCTTGTGCCATCTGTTGTGCAAGATCAGTATAACCTCCACACTGCCGCCCAAGCTGTGGGTATGGCAGCAGGGCTTGAAGTCAAATAATAAAAAAATAATAATAATAAAAATACCCTAAAACTATCCCTTATTTTGTAGATGTTATAAATTTTGCAGAAACCATGTAGAATAATACGTACCGGCCTAAACCGAGGGGAAAAAAAATGTTTTTAGATATATTTTTTGGGGGATTTTTATTATAGCAAAAAGTATTGTTGTTTTTTTTTTTTTTTTTATTGTCGCTATTTTTGTTTATAGCGCAAAAAAACACAGAGGCGATCAAATGCCACCAAAAAGCTTTATTTGTGGGGGGGAAAAAAGGACATCAATGTTTGTTTGGGAGCCACGTCGCACAATTGTCGGTTAAAGCGACGCAGTGCCGAATCACAAAAAGTGCTCTGGTCAGGAAGGGGGTAAATTCTTCCGGGGCTGAAGTGGTTAAATGGACAGTGGGGACATAGAGCAAGAGGTGGGCCAGTTGGAACGGCATGTCAATCTTCAAAATATCATTTATACAGTCCTTAATCTCCTTCCAGAAAGGTCTAATCTGGGGGCATTCCCACCATATATGTAAGAGTGTTCCCCGTTGGCCGCAGCCTCTCCAACACAGAACGGAGGCAGAGGGGTAGATCCGAGCCAGGTTCGCAGGCACTCCAGTACCATATGGTCAATAGTTTTATAGTTAGTTTCCTGTGCTTTGGAGTCTAGCGATGTGGAGTGGGTCAATTGGTATAGATGAAGCAGTTGCTCCTCAGTGAAGTCACTCTGTAAATCACGCTCCCACCCCTTGATGTAGTCCCTTTTTGGATGGCGGGGAGTTGGAGAGGAGCAATTCATACAGGACCGAGATTGTGCTGGGTTTGGGTTCACTGGTAGCCCAGAGGCATTCAAACACCATTAGGGTGGTTCTTACTTGGGAAGGATGGCCCTGGGCAAGATGGAAGTTACGGAGCTGGTGGTATCTCCAGAAGTCCAGGGGGAAGGGAGCATATTGTTGCCGCAAGGAATCTAAAGGCACCAAATTACCACCATTGGTAAATTTACCCCAGGCTAATGACTCGATGCCTCACCCAAGTGCTAATAGAGGTCAAGCTCTCTCTGAACTGCCTAAGGGACTTGAAGGTGGGGCAGTGTGGTAAATATTGCAATCATTTTGGTCCCATCAAACTGAAAATCTCACAATCTCTGGTGATGTTGTCAGCCCATTCTGTGAACTGTCTTGTGTAGCTACACATCCAGTCAGTTGTCATGTAATTGTTTTGTAAAGTGATTTTAAAGTGCCTGTGTTGTGTCGAATACTGTCCCCTGTTGGATAGTGCCAGACGCCAAAGGTCTCCGAAGATGAACGGTGCCTGCGCACTGAGTCCAGGTTCAAGCCCCACCATCCAAGTGGACATAGAGTTAGAATAAAAAAATTGAGAAGCAAAGCTGTGCCGGAAGCGTGGCGAGTGAAGAGAGCCCGCGAGGGGCCCTCTTACTAAGTGCTACTTGCATGGTGGGGCTTCAACCTGGACTCAGGGCAGAAGGTATTGGCAAGTGCACAGGCGCCGTTCATCTTCGGAGACTTACGGAATCTCCTTGTCCTCCGTACTGCTCTGTGCCTGCACAGTACGGGGCGGACACCCACAGATGGGTCGAAATTCGGCTGGTTTAGCAGGGACCAGCCAAATTTCAATTAGTTTGTGAGCAGGCTGGCTGTCCCCAAGTCGAGAGATTGACTGACTTGGGGACAGCCAGCCTTTTTTTTTTTTTGCTCCATCAGTGTCGCCAACTATAGCTGGCACCACTGATCATTGTACTCTTACAGCGAGGAACTCTGTCAGAATACAATAGCTGCGCAAGAAGGATTCCCCCATCAACACACTCAGTGTTGGTGTTGAATAAAAATAAAAACACAACATCTATGGCCAGCCTAAGGCAGGCCTTAGACAATATTTTTTTTTTTTTTTACAGGCTGATTATATATATATATATATATATATATATATATATATATATATATATATATATATATATATATATATATATATATATATATATATATATATATATATATATATATATATATATATATATATATATATATATATATATATTGTATAACAAAACAAAAAAAAAACTACCAATTCCCTCATCTACACAAGCAAGTTTGATGAAGGAATCCTCCTTGCTGTGTTTTATTCGGACAGTGGGGACTCCTTATCAAGTGTCAGAAGACATCAGCGCTGCTCCTGATTGGATGTGGCCACTGATCAAAATTTACAACCTCTGGTTTTTCAAAAGTCGGTTGTTGGATCGACTTCTGTCAAGCGGGAACGCCCATAAATGTATTGTATATAAATTTGTCTGGTCTCAATCTATGGCCAGCTTTAGTCTAGACCAGGGATATGCAATTGGCGGACCTCCAGCTGTTGCAAAACTACAAGTCCCATCATGCCTCTGGGTGTCATGCTTGTGGCTGTCAGTCTTGCTATGCCTCATGGGACTTGTAGTTCTGTAACAGCTGGAGGTCCACTAATTGCATATCCCTGATCTAGACAGTCATGGTGGATCTCCGAGTGATGCTTCATCATGTGGCTGGTGTGATGGGACATCCTCTCCTGCAGTTTGAGAATTTAGCATTTTACTACACTTCCCCCCAATTTTATCATTTAGAAAAAATCTAATTTCTAAAGAACAATGTAATTTTTAAAAATCAACTTTTTCTTTTATTTTCAGAACATAAATGATTTTAAAGTCGTCTCACAATGAATTAAAGTCATCTCATTGGATTTATGAAGAAATGTAGAAAAAAGCAACAACGTTCAGCAGAATTTCCAGTCTTCCTACACCAGAAAGTGTTGTAGTACCAGATCCCAAAATCAGTGTCCTTAATCATTTTTAATTTTAAGGCAACTCTCTGAGGACCAGTGGAGCCAAGTAGACATCAGCCAAATGTACAGTAGGAAGAGGGGAGTTATTGGTAACCTAAGAAATTAATTGGACCTTCAGTTCTGATTGTGGTATTCTCTGCTTCCCCCTGGACATATAGCTATACCAAAACTTGTCTTCTTCTGTTACTGCCGCATATTTATTATCACCAAAGTGCCAAAACCTCTGCTGCTGAAATCCAACTAGTTATTCCTTAGGGTGCCAAAGCTAAATGTTTTGTACTTTTTTACTGTTTTTTTATTTTAAGCATTCATTTGTAATTTTCTGAAGTATATTTTTATCTTCTTACAACCTCTCAACTCTGCTGCTGTCCAATGGGTCAAACAAAGGAATGAAGCACTAATAGAATAATTTATTCGGTAAATCGGTTAGGTTTATATAATTTGCCCTTCATAGAGGTTGGTAACTGGCACGTTTCGTGGGTTTGCTAACGCCCCTTTTTGGGCTTCAGACTACAAAGTGCTACATATGCAAATTTTGCAAGTTTTTAAAAATTTGCAATTGCAGGGTTTATCTACAGTGTGTTCCATTTCTTTAAGCATATTGTAATTATTAAAAGCCCCTAAGAAGGGGGATCTGTAAACCCTGAAACATGTTGGTATCCACCTAATACAACCTGATTTGTTTCCCCAATTTATTCTTTTGGCACTAAACACCCTATTTTAATTTTTTTTTTTTTCTTCTTTGCACTTTAAGTTTTAACCACTTGCTTACTGGGCACTTAAACCCCCCTCAGTCCCAGACCAATTTTCAGCGCTGATGCACTTTGAATGACAATTGCGCGGGCATACAACACTGTACCCAAATGAAATTTTTATCATTTTTTTACCACAAATAGAGCTTTCTTTTGGTGGTATTTAGTTACAGCTCGGAGTTTTATTTTTTGCTTAACAAACAAAAAAAGATGCAAAAAAAAAAAAAATCATGTTTTAATAGTTTGTTATAAAATTTTGCAAACGGGTCATTTTTCTCCTTCATTGAAGTGTGCTGATTAGGCGGCACTGATAGGCTGCATTGGTGGGCACTGATAGGCTGCATTGGTGGGCACTGATAGGCTGCACTGGTGGGCACTGATAGGCTGCACTGGTGGGCACTGATAGGCTGCACTGGTGGGCACTGATAGGCATAGTTAAGGCGGCACTAATAGGCACTGATGGGCGTCACTGCTGGGCACTGATGGGCGGCACTGGGGTGCAGCACCTTTGAGGCAGATTGTGGGCACTGTGGGTGGCACTGTGGGCACTGCTGGGTGGCACTATGGGCACTGCTGGGTGGCACTGACAGGGGGCACTTTTATTTAGGATGGCACTGCAGGGGGCAGGTGGGCACTGGCAGGGGGCAGGTGGTCGCTTGCATTGCTGGCCGTGATCGGGACTGATGTCCCGATCACGGCCGCCGGTGATCGGCTTTTTTTTTTTCTAGCCGATACTAGCCGATTACCGGCTCCGTTATATCACATGATCAGCTGTCATTGGCTGACAGCTGATCACGTGATAAGGGGTCGGGTATTATACCAGAGACACATTACATGGCTAAAATATATCACTTTCTCAGTTTAATAATGTTACACAAGAATCGATAAATTAAAGAGACTCTAAAGGTTTTTTTGACCTTCACACATTCTATGAGAAAGTGACCCAATAATATATGGAATATATATATATATATATATATAATTTTTTTTTTTTTTTTTTTTTTCAGCTGCTGTGGCAACTCTGCACATGCTCCGTTTTCAATGAGCTTCTATGCTGAGCATTTCCTCCCTATCACATCTAAGCAGCCCATGTGGGTGTATTACACAGTGCCGAGTTAATGACAGCCCACTCCCTTCCCCCCTCATTTATGCTCACTAACCAGATAAACACAATGAGGGGGCTATTACATGTAGATTAATGGAGGCTTTGCCTCCCCCCCCTATTCTAAGGCACAGGCTGGAGGGACGTGACACAGCCCGTGACTGGCAGAAATCTACCCACACCATGTTATTGCCAAAAAATGATGAAGATTTTATTTCAAATATATATTTGACTATAGTTGGTGATATTCATAATTTATTTTTACTCTATTCAAAAGTTTTTTTTTTTCTTTTTGAACATGTCACCAGCAGCCGAGGACTAGAAGCTTCTCCTGCTTTTGTTTCCCTTGGAAAGATCTGGGTCACGTGACAGCTGTTTATTGATTAGGAAATAGGTACTTAAAAAATAAATAAAATTACAGTCCCATCATCCATATACAGAAGTAGAAGGGAAAATTTAAATTCTACAATGTGTGTTTAGTATGTCTTAAAAATATGCCTTTTAATATCCAATTCGCATGGTAGATTATGACTGTCTCTATGGAGATGATTGGCATATCTCTGCGGCGGCTCCGGTGCGATTTGCACAGAAGTCCTGTGCGTCTTTTGGCCCATTTCAGGTCCAAATTCAGACAAAAATTATTTGGGCTGAAACCGTGAATGGGGGGGGGGGGGGGGGGATGCACCAGACTCCTGCTCGGAGCCCATGCTCATATGTGAATCGAGCCTAAACGTCACAATTTTTGGACATGGACACATAACGTTGAGCTTCTTCTACAGCCAAATCTCTAAATTCCTCTAGAAGCATTTTTTATTTTTTAAGCCGGTGTGCATGGAGGCTTTACTGTGCTACTAGTCGGGAAACAAAATTCTATAAGTAAAAGTAAATATCTGTATTCTCAAGTATTATTATGAATTTAGCGTTAATTACATTTTGCCTAAAAGAGCACTTTAGACACGCAATAGGCTACTTTTTGTTGCCAAAGTCCTTTAGTATGTTGATGTATTGTTTGTGATATAAATGTTATATGTAAATGTAGTTTAATATTTATCCTTTTAATCACGTGCCGACCACCGCACGCCGATATATGTTGGCACAATGGCAGCGTGGGCAAATGGGCATACCTGTACATCCCCTTTAAGAGCCGGGGATAGCAGGTGTGGGGCGCACCCGCCGTGTACAACATGGCTGTACCCGCAGATTCTGTCTGCTCCATGTCCTCCGTTCTCCCAGTGATCGTGTCCCGGAGCCTCAGAACAGAATAGCTTCAAAAGTGTCCGATGTGTCCTCCACTTTAAAAAATTTCCTTCAAGTGTCTGCTGCAATGTCGCAGTCCTGATAAATATCACAGATTGCTGCTATTACTAATAAAAAATGGCATAAATTTATCCCCTATTTTGTATATGCTATAACCGTTGCACAAACCAATCAATATACTGTTATTGCAAAAATATATATATATATCTCCTTCCTTATTTTTGGTAAAAAAAAAAAAAATGTAGAATGCATATCGGCCCAAACTGATGAAGAAAATCGTTTTTTTTTTTTTATTTTTTTTTTTTTTTTTTTAATATATCTTTTTTGGGGGATATTTATTAAAGCAAAGAGTAAAAAATAATGCTTTATATTTTTCAACATTCGCTTTTATTTTTTTGTTTACGGTGTAAAAAAATAAAAAAACTCAGAAGTGATCAGATACCGCCAAAAGAAAGCTCTATTTGTGGGGGAAAAAAGGGACGTCAATTTTGTTTGGGTGCAACGTCGCACAACCGCACAATTTGTCAAAGCTATGCAATGCTGAATCGCAAAAGTGCTCTGGTCAGGAAGGGGGTAAAATCTTCCAGGGCTGAAGTGGTTAAAAATGTAAGATGGTGTTTCTACGCTGATAACCATGTATGGTCCCTGCCTTTTGTACTGTATTTAGCTCATCATTTTGCTGTAATAAGAATTATTTGCTGTATCCAGAACACACAATCTAATGGGCCAAATTGACTAATTTTATACTAATTACTGGGAAATTCCATATCAATTTTAAAGGGAATCTATTTTTTTCGTTTTAAAATAAAATATAGTTTTAAAAATAATTCAAAAAAGAAAAAAATATATGGACTAATTGCTGGTGAATAATGAATAAGCTCTGTATGCTCTCAGCAAGCTTTTTTGATGTGTGGCCCTCACATTCCGATCAGAAATAGTTTCCAGTTTTTCACAGAACATTTTTAACCACTTGCCGACCGCCGCACGACGATATACGTCGGCAGAATGGCACGGGCAGGCATATTGGCGTATATATAAGTCCATGCCTGCCCGCGGGTGGGGGGCCCGATCGGGCCCCCCCCCGGTGCCTGCGGCGGTCGGCATTCGTTCGGGAGAGATCAGGGATGAGGGGACGGCCATTCATTCATGGCCACCCCCTCGCGATCGCTCTCGACGAATGGAAATCCCCCGTGACATCACTTCCTCTCCTGTAATGTAAACACAGGAGAGGAAGTGATGTATTCTCTCCTCCGTGTCGGTATTTTCCGTTCCGACACGGAGGAGAGCGGATCGGTGAGTTGCACCAACACTCTACACACACAGTAGAACATGCCAGGCACACTCACACCCCCCCTTTACCCCCCGATCACCCCCCCAATTACCCCTGCCCCCCAGTCACAGTGACACCAATGTCATTTTTTTTTTTTTTTTTTTTTTTTTTTTGCATTGGTGTCATTTGTGACTGTAATAACTGTTAGGGCAGTTAGAGTTAGCCCCCTTTAGTTCTAATGTACCCCCCTAACCCCCCCAATAAAGGTTTAACCCCGTGATCACCCCCCGTCGCCAGTGTCACTAAGGCTGGGTTCACATTGCAGCGGTTTATGAGAACGAATGTGATTCGCACCGCACTGCAGTGCAAATCACATCCGATCTCTGTGCGATTCGAGTTCAGCCATTCGCCGCACCCGCCGCACCCGCCGCACCCGCCGCAAATTCGCACGGGACCCTTTTTTTGGCCCGCAGCAGAATCGGATCGCATGGGTGTTCACACCATGCGATCCGAGTTTGCAGATCGCACTGCGATATGCGAACTGATCTGGGGGTGTCAGTAACATTTCACTGACACTCCCAGCAGTTCGCATAGGGCAGTGTGAACTGCCGCCGGGAGGCATGCGATGCGGGAACCCGCCGCGGATTCGCGGCGTTTCCGCATCGCTCCAGTGTGAACCCAGCCTAATAAGCGATCATTTTTCTGATCGCCGTATTAGTGTCACAGGTGACGCTAGTTAGGCAGGTAGGTATTTAGGTTCGCCGCAGCTTTTTATAGCGCCAGGGACCCCCATATACTACCGCATAAAGCCCCCTGATTGCCCCCTAGTTAACCCTTTCACCAGTGATCACCATATAACTGTTACAGGTGACGCTGGTTGGTTAGTTATTTTTTTATAGTTTCAGGGCACCCGCCATTTATTACCTAATAAAGGTTTAACCCCCTGATCACCCGGCGGGTGTCATTTGTGACTAATAACTGTTAGGGCAGTTAGGGTTAGCCCCCTTTAGTTCTAAGGTACCCCCCTAACCCCCCCAATAAAGGTTTAACCCCGTGATCACCCCCCGTCGCCAGTGTCACTAAGGCTGGGTTCAGATTGCAGCGGTTTGAGAACGGATGTGATTCGCACCGCACTGCAGTGCAAATCACATCCGATCTCTGTGCGATTCGAGTTCAGCCATTCGCCGCACCCGCCGCACCCGCCGCAAATTCGCACGGGACCCTTTTTTTGGCCCGCAGCAGAATCGGATCGCATGGGTGTTCACACCATGCGATCCGAGTTTTCAGATCGCACTGCGATATGCGAACTGATCTGGGGGTGTCAGTAACATTTCACTGACACTCCCAGCAGTTCGCATAGGGCAGTGTGAACTGCCGCCGGGAGGCATGCGATGCGGGAACCCGCCGCGCATTCGTGGCGTTCCCGCATCGCTCCAGTGTGAACCCAGCCTAATAAGCGATCGTTTTTCTGATCGCTGTATTAGTGTCACAGGTGACGCTAGTTAGGCAAGTAGGTATTTAGGTTCGCCGCAGCTTTTTATAGCGCCAGGGACCCCCATATACTACCGCATAAAGCCCCCTGATTGCCCCCTAGTTAACCCTTTCACCAGTGATCACCATATAACTGTTACAGGTGACGCTGGTTGGTTAGTTATTTTTTTATAGTTTCAGGGCACCCGCCATTTATTACCTAGTCTCACTAGTGTACCCCTAAATTTAGGGGTGTCTACTTTCCAAAATGGGGTCATTTGGGGGGGGTTTGTGCCATCTTGGCATTTTATGGCCTTCAAAACTGTAACGCCCTTAGAAAGCCTGAAGGCGGTGCTTGGTTTTCGGGGCCCCGTACGCGGCTAGGCTCCCAAAAAGTCCCACATATGTGGTATCCCCGTACTCAGGAGAAGCAGCAGAATTTATTTTGGGGTGTCATTTCACATATGCCCATGGCATGCGTGAGCAATATATCATTTAGTGACAACTTTGTGAAAAAAAAAAAAAAAAAAAAAAAGTTTGTAATTTTCCCGCAACTTGTGGCAAAATATAAAATATTCCATGGACTCAACATGCCTCTCAGCAAATAGCTTGGGGTGTCTACTTTCTAAAATGGGGTCATTTGTGGGGGTTTTGTGCCATCTTGGCATTTTATGGCCTTCAAAACTGTAATAGGTAGTGAGGAGTGAAGTCAAATATTTACGCCCTTAGAAAGCCTGAAGGCGGTGCTTGGTTTTCGGGGCCCCGTACGCGGCTAGGCTCCCAAAAAGTCCCACATATGTGGTATCCCCGTACTCAGGAGAAGCAGCAGAATTTATTTTGGGGTGTCATTTCACATATGCCCATGGCATGTGTGAGCAATATATCATTTAGTGACAACTTTGTGAAAAAAAAAAAAAAAAAAAAAAAGTTTGTAATTTTCCCGCAACTTGTGGCAAAATATAAAATATTCCATGAACTCAACATGCCTCTCAGCAAATAGCTTGGGGTGTCTACTTTCTAAAATGGGGTCATTTGTGGGGGTTTTGTGCCATCTTGGCATTTTATGGCCTTCAAAACTGTAATAGGTAGTGAGAAGTGAACTCAAAAATTTACGCCCTTAGAAAGCCTGAAGGCGGTGCTTGGTTTTCGGGGCCCTGTACGCGGCTAGGCTCCCAAAAAGTCCCACATATGTGGTATCCCCGTACTCAGGAGAAGCAGCAGAATTTATTTTGGGGTGTCATTTCACATACGCCCATAGCATGTGTGAGCAATATATCATTTAGTGACAACTTTGTGTAAAAAAAAAAAAAAAATTTTTTTTTTGTCATTATTCAATCGCTTGAGGCAAAAAAATAAAATATTCAATGGGCTCAACATGCCTCTTATCAATTTCCTTAGGGGGTCTACTTTCCAAAATGGGGTCATTTGGGGGGGTTTTGTACTGCCCTGCCATTTTAGCACCTCAAGAAATGAGATAGGCAGTCGTAAACTAAAAGCTGCGTAAATTCCAGAAAACGTACCTTAGTTTGTAGATGTGACAACTTTTGCGCAAACCAATAAATATACAATTATTGACTTTTTTTTTACCAAAGACATGTGGCTGAATACATTTTGGCCTAAATGTATGACTAAAATTGAGTTTATTGGATTTTTCTAATAACAAAAAGTAGAAAATATCATTTTTTTTCAAAATTTGCGGTCTTTTTACGTTTATATCGCAAAAAATAAAAATCGCAGAGGCAATCAAATACCATCAAAAGAAAGCTCTATTTGTGGGAAGAAAAGGACGCAAATTTTGTTTGGGTACAACATTGCATGACCGCGCAATTACCAGTTAAAGCAGCGCAGTGCCAAAGTGTAAAAAGACCTCTGGTCATTTACCAGCAAAATGGTCCGGTCTTAAAGTGGTTAATCGCTACAGACTGCCAAGTCACTGCACAAGTACTGTATACATTGAATTGGTCTTCATCTCTAATGTCAGAATATTTTTGCCGTTCTAAGTCAGCGCTGAACAAATCCGAGCACTTAAGTGAGCAATAAGTACAAAAACAAATGACTACTCTGTGCTGTATGTTTTTTCTCTAGCTTTTTTTTTTTTTCTTTATGCAATTTAACAGATTTGGAAAATGCACTTTAATATCGGATTATAGCAAGCTTGGAAATTCCTCTTGTGTTGATACTAATATAATAATGGCTTATTATATATTATTTGTTTGTATTTATGTCACTGTACATGCTGCTTCCAAAAAAAATAAAACATTTTGAAAAGATTATGTATTTTGTGTCCTCCTTTTTTAATGTGTAATTTTATATGTGATGGATCAGAACACAATAGTCTAAGTTGGGGAAGTAAAATTAGAAAAATATATACATAAAACTATTTTTCAGAAATAATAAAAAAAAAATGATTGTCATGTGCGTATGTACTCACCCCCTTTGCTATGAAGCCCATAAAAAGCTCTGGTGCAACCAATTACCTTCAGAAGTCACATAAACTGGTCAGAGTTGAGGGAAATATGGATGGTGCTAAATACAGGGATATTCTTGAGCAAAACCTGCACCACTCTGAGTGTGATTTGAGGCTAGGATGGAGGTTCACCTTCCAGCAGGACAATGACCCCAAACACGCTGCTAATGCATCACTTGAGTGGTTTAAGGTGAAACATGTAAATGTGTTGGAATGGCCTAGTCAAAGTCCAGACCTCAATCCAATAGGAAATCTGTGGTCAGACTTAGATTGCTGTTCACAAGTGCAAACCATCCAACTTGAAGGAGCTGGAGCAGTTTTGCAAGGAGGAATGGGCAAAAATCCCAGTGGTAAGATGTGGCAAGACTCATAGAGACTTATCCAAAGTGACTTGGAGCTGTGATGGCTGCAAAAGGTGGCTCTACAAAGTATTGAATTTAGGGGGGTGAATAGTTATACACATTTGAATTTTTCTGTTATTTTATCCTATTTGTTTGCTTCACAATAGAAAAAAAAAATCTTCAAAGTTGTGTAAATTATATGATGCAAATCCTCAAACAATCCATGTTAAGTCCAGGTTGTGAGGCAACAAAACACGAAAAATGGCAAGGGGGGTTGGGGGGTGGTGAATACGTTTGCAAGGCACTGTAACTATTGATAAAAATGCCAATACTGACATCTAATAGGACTGGTGGTGAAGATGCTTTTTAACCGTCTAGCAAAAGGAGCATGGGGACATATTAGGCCAGGTGTCGCCCAGGGGGTGAATGCAGACCTTTGCTTGCCTTTATTATTATTCTTTTGGATAACAGAACATCTAATAGGACTGGTGGTGAGGATGCTTTTTAACCATCTAGCAAAAGGGGCATGGGGACATATTAGGCCAGTGGTCCCTGGGTGTCGCCCAGGGGGTGAATGCAGCCCTTTGCTTGCCTTTAACCAGCCTTTGGAGCACTATTCCTCCCACTGATACCAGGTTAAAGTGGTTGTAAACCCTTACAAACCACTTTGACCTACAGGTAAGCCTAGATTAAGGCTTACCTGTAGGTCCAAGAAATATCTCCTAAATCTATACGGTTTAGGAGATATTTACAAAAAGACAGCCACCGCTGTCTACTACGCATGCAGCGTAGACAGCGGCACACTGGGCAGGCCGCAGATTGCGGCGATATGCCACGAGTGCCGGCTACCGTGCGGGAGTGACATCATCGCTGCCCCGGCGAATCGCAGCTCCAGAGCAGCAAAACCCGGAAGTCACTCCGGGATCCATGGAAGCGGCAGACATGAAGACGGAGGACCGCTTCGGGGGTTTCGGTCTCAGGTAAGTTATTCATAATGAGCTAGTATGCTATGCATACTAGCTCATGGCTTTGCCTTGCAGGTTCCTTCTTTTTTTTTTTTTTTTTCTCAACTGCCTTTACTTCCTCTTTAAAGCAGAA
Source organism: Lithobates pipiens (assembly GCF_037356315.1). NCBI lineage: Eukaryota > Metazoa > Chordata > Amphibia > Anura > Ranidae > Lithobates > Lithobates pipiens. The sequence goes on from NW_027507791.1 coordinate 58,141,286, forward strand.
GTAAACGAAGAATATAAAAAAAAAATAAGCTGGTTTGACAGCAGCAGGGGCAATTTTTTTAATTTTGAAAATGCCTTGATATCCAAGTAAAACTCTACAGGGGTGCTCTAAACCTTCTCTGTTCTATCCAAAACAAAAATAAAGAAAAAAAAATGGTTACAGGTATAAACTTTTATTATTTTATCATATACCAATCAAAACCAAGCATGCTGCATGCACATGTATTTAATTAATGCTCATCGACTAACTACTAAATAGTAATTTTGTACATCATTAGGGTGTTAATGGTGGCCTAAATATACACAAAATTACCAAAAGTATTGGGACACCTGCCTTTACACGCCCATGAAATCTAATGCCATCCCAGTCTTAGTCCGTAGGGTTCATTATTGAGTTGGCCCACCCTTTGCAGCTATAACAGCTTCAACTCTTCTGGGAAGGCTGTTGAAGTCCTCAAGGTTTAGGAGTGGGTCTATGGGAATGTTTGAACATTCTTCCAGAAGCCTATTTGTGAGGTTAGGCACTGAGAAAGCCTGGCTTGTAGTCTGTGCTCTAATTCATTCCAAAGGTGTTCTATTGGGTTAAGGTCAGGACTCTGTTTAGGCCAGTCAAGTTCCTCACCCCAAACTTGCTCTTAATTTATCCCAAAGGTGTTCTATCGTCTTGAGGTCAGGACTCTATGCAGGCCAGTCAAGTTCCTCACCCCAAACTAGTTCATTCGTGTCTTTATGGACCTTGCTTTGTGCACTGGTGTGCAGTCATGTTGGAACAGGAAGAGGCCATCCACAAACTGTTCCCACAAAGTTGGAAGCATGAAATTGTACAAAATGTTTTGGTATGCTGACGCCTTAAGAGTTCCCTTCACTGGAACTAAGAGGCCAAGCCCAACCCCTGAAAAACAACCCCCACTCCATAATTCCCACTCCACCAAATGATTTGGACCAGTGCACAAAGCAAGGTCCATAAAGACATGGGTTAATAGAGTTTAGGGTGGAGGAACTTGACTGGCCTGCACAGAGGTCAAAAGTAATAACTTTTTCCTTTTAATAAAAAAAGGCTTTACAATCACTTGAAATAACTGAACCGCAACAAAACCTAACTGTTCAGTTATTCGTAAGGAAAAGTAAAAGCACTTATCCAATCCTCCACTACCCCAGCAGAAGGATATCCCCTATGCTCTGGCAGTGCATTGTCCCTTAGCCCTTGTACACACGGTCGGACATTTCGACAACCAAATCCATCAGATTCTGTCCGTCGGTTCTTGTCCGAAACTGTTGCATACACACGGTCGGACTAAGTTGTCGAAAAATCCGATCATTCAGAACGTGATGACGTAATTTAGTTACGACGGGACTACGTTCAGGCTAGTAGCCAATAGCTTTGATGTAGGAATTTGATCTGAGCATGCGTGGCACTTGGTCCGATCAAAATTCTCTACACATGATCGGAGTATGTCCAATCGAACCAGTTGGTCGGAAAATATTTCCAACAAGTTGAAAAATTGGGTCCGACGGATATTCCGACGGAATCAGTCCGATGCATACCACACACAGTCGGATTATCCGACAACACGGTCCGATAGGACACATTCCGATGGATTCTCCGACTGTGTGTACAAGGGCTTAGAGTCATCCTGTTCACTGCAATGTTATGGACCCTGCATTAATGTTGATGGCATCAGAACCTTAGACCACATGTTTGAGTAGACGCTGCAGAGACAGGTCTAGTAGCGCAGAGAAGCGCAGGTTCAGGTAAGTAAATCTACTTTTTTAGGTTCCAAGACTTAAAATAACCCTTGCAATGAAAGAACAACCCTACTACAAGGGAGAATTATAAAAAAAAAAAAAATATCCAAATCTTTGATCCCTAGGAGCACCACCAAATCTATCATAACCAAATGGAAAGAACATGGCACAACAGCAAACCTGCCAAGAAATGGCCGCACACCAAAACTCACGGACCGGGCCAGGAGGGCATTTAATCAGAGGCAGCACAGAGACCTAAGATAACCCTGGAGGAGCTGCAGAGTTCCACAGCAGAGACTGGAGTATCTCTGGAGTATCTCTACATAGGACGACAATAAGCCGTACGCTCCATAGAGTTGGGCTTTATGGCAGAGTGGCCAGAAGAAAGCCATTACTTTCAGCAAAAAACAAAATGTCACGTTTTGAGTTTGTGAAAAGGCATGTGGGAGACTCCCAAAATGTATGGAGGAAAGTGCTCTGGTCTGATGAGACTAAAATTTTACTTTTTGCCCATCAAAGAAAACGCTATGTCTGACGCAAACCCAACACATCACATCACCCAAAGAACACCAGCAGTCAGGACTGGGAAACTGGTCAGAGTTGAGGGAAAGTTAGAAGGTGCTAAATACAGGGATATTCTTGAACAAAACCTGTACCACCACTGTGTGTGATTTGAGGCTAGGACGGAGGTTCACCTTCCAGCAGGACAATGACCCCAAATACACTGCTAAAACAACACTTGAGTGGTTTAAGAGGAAACATGTAAATGTGTTCGAATGCCCTAGTCAAAGTCCAGACCTCAATCCAATAAGAAATCTGTGGTCAGACTTAAAGATTGATGTTCACAAGCACAAACCATCCAACTTGAAGGACCTGGAGCAGTTTTTCAAGAAGGAATGGGCAAAAATCCCAGTGGTAAGATGTGGCAAGCTCATAGAGAGAGATCCAAAGTGACTAGCAGCAAAAGGTGGCTCTACAAAGTATTGAATTTAGGGGGGTGAATAGTTATGCACATTGAATTTTTCTGTTATTTTGTCCTATTTGTTGTTTGCTTCACAAAAAAAAAAACATCTTCAAAGTCGTGTAAATTAAATTATGCAAATCCTCAAACAATCCATGTTAATTCCAGGCTGTGAGGCAACAAAACACGAAAAATGCCGGGGGGGGGGGGGGGGGTGAATACGTTTGCAAGGCACTGTAACTATTGATAAAAATGCCAAAATCTTTTGGAGCCATACTGGCATCTAATAGGACTGGTGGTGAAGATGCTTTTTAACAGTCTAGCAAAAGGGGCATGGGGACATACAGGGCTGGACTGGGACAAAAATTTGGCCCTGGACTTCATCAAGACCGGCCCACTCCAATTTTGAAAACACGCACAAAAACAGTATGCTGCGCACTTGCATGAGAGTGACGTCATCACGGCCCGGCTAGCCACATAGCAGGAGTATGCAAACTCAGAAGGAAGACCAGGTGAAGGGGGAAGCCCCCGGCAGCAGTGACAGCGCACTACTGGAGGGCTTTGCTTCAAAGGTCAGTTTGTCATCTGACAATAAAATCGTCCCCACACTGTAAGGGCTTGTTTAGGTCCAGGCAGCATGAAACAGGAAGATTTGCTTACTTGATCCTCCATCCTGTTAGACTGGTGCTCAGAGTCTTCTCCCCCCATGCTCCAATGTCTTCTGATGTCATCAAGACTGATGCAGAAACCATAACACCATTTTTCCCATTGGGCCCCCTTCATTCCATAGGGTCCTTCTTCTAGGCCCCCTACATACCATACAACCCCTACATCCCATAGGGTCCTTCTTCCCATTGGGGGCCCCCTTCATTCCATAGGGTCCTTCTGATAGGGCCTCTACATCTCAAATCTTTATGCCTTAGGACCCCTTCTTCCCACAAAAGCCTCTTCATTCCATGGGTCCCCTGGTGATCTTTTATTTTCCAGTCCCTCTCTACCCCCTGGTGTCCCCCTGTCACCTGCCCAAAGTCTGGCTCTGCATTATATATTTTAAAATAAACAACTAATGCACACACTTATTTTTGATCAACCGCAGTAGTGAGTAGCTGCCAACATCAAACAGGTTAACACAAATCCACAGATAAATTGCATTTATAGAAAAGGATGTGACGCTAACCAGAATAACATAAAAAATCCATTTGGTGCAAATAATGATTCAAATAATATACAAAATCCAACATAGCTAAAAGTACATCAAAAGTGTCAATTAATATTGAAATGTGCATAAAAAAAATTTCAGCAAAAAATTCATATATAAACCATTCATTATAAAACCATTATAACCATTGGATATAATGGTTTCATAATTGCAACCATTATATCCAAACTATGTCCTTGGTATTAAAGCGCAAAAAGAATGCAAAAAAAAAAAGGGGGGTTTTAATTATAAGCATGGTTTATATATGAATTTTTTTTTATTTTTTCAATATTTTTATGCACATTTTTATATTAATTGACAGTTTTGGCGAACTTTTAGCTACCGTATGTTGGATTTTGCATATTATTTTAATCATTATTTTCACCAAATTGATTTTCTATGTTATTTTATTTAGCGCCACATCCTTTGCTCTATATATATATATATATATATATATATATATATAGCTATATGCAGTGTGTGTGTATATATATATATATATATATATATATATATATATATATATATATATATATATATATATATAGCTATATGCAGTGTGTAGATAGATATGCAGTGTGTAGATAGATAGATAGATATAGCTATATACAATATATATATACAGCCATATGCTATATACAGTATATATACATGTTATTTTATTTAGCGTCACATCCTTTGCTCTATATATATATATATATATATATATATATATATATATATATATACAGCCATATTCTATATACAGCTATATACAGTATATATATATATATATATATATATATATATATATATATACAGCCATATTCTATATACAGCTATATACAGTATATATATATATATATATATATATATATATATATATACAGCCATATGCAATGGCTGTGCTGGGCCGGCCGGTTACCTGGGCGGGTTCCAGCAGCACCACCATCCTCCGGCCTCCCTCATCTGCCAGGGACTTCTCTGCCTGTCGGTGTCGGCTGCTCTCATGACATCACACGGCGGCCCCGGCTCATTTAAATTCACAGCGTCCGTTACCACGGGGGCCGCCGGAGATAGCCGAGTTTTCATAGCTGAAGAGCTGTCGGAGAGGAGGGGGCGGGGGAAGCCGAGCGGTGACGAAAAAGGACGAATGTGGGCCGGAGGTGGCCGAAGATCTGTGCAGTGTTCTGCAAGCACCGAGTGGGGGCGGAAAGAGCCGAAGTGCGCCGCTCTGCGCTCGGAAGTACAGCGGTGCTCAAATTAATGGCCGCGCGAGTAGCGCAGCCATTAATTTGGCAGGCTGTCACTGAAACCGGCCCACTGAGCCATCGGCCCACCGGGAAACTCCCGGTAGTCCCGATGGCCAGTACATGCCTGGGGACATATTAGGCCAGGTGTCGCCCAGGGGGTGAATGCAGACCTTTGCTTGCCTTTATTATTATTCTTTTGGATAACAGAACAGTTACATGGACAGAAGGTAAATGAAGTAAGGACGTGAAATATCCATGATTGTAAAACAACACTAAAAACATTATCAGGACTTAGAGTATCCTTTCTCAACTTTGGGAACATGGAGGAACCCTTCAAATAACTTTCAGGTCTCAGGACACCCCTGCCAACAATTACTACATCTACAGCTCACAGTACATTAACCTGGTGGTTAGTAGGATGTCTATTCCTTACATTGCTGGTCAGTGAGAAGAATGTTCCTTACAGTGGTGCTCATTGGGAAGATATCCCCTTACAGATTACTAAAAAGATCACTGGTGTCATTGATTACTTATCTGGGAGGCAGATATTTGCCCATTGCTCCAGAAACCCGTAACAACCTCTAGAAGAACCTCAGGGTTCCTCAAAATCCTGGTTGAGAAAGGTTGACTTAGATGAACCACCCCAAGCTACAAAGCCTATGTAGGACCTTTGTCTACTTTTCAATATCATTATTCATTTCCAGATTTGGGAAATTCCTCTTCATGGAAAGCATAAAGCATCTTTGACTTCTAAAATAAAATAGTGAATTACTGTACAGTGGCAAAAGGCATGTGCCAACAATAATTTGTTGCTATTTTCTCAGTCTACGTGTCTAAGCCTAGGAAAAGTGAAAGCATTTTACCAATCCAAAAACTTGGGATGTGTTGATTCAGAATAAAGCATACTATACTAGTTGTATTTACTGATTGTTGGAATAAAGGAATTTATTAACATGTTAAATGTTCCACACAAAAAAGACCCGTACCGTACAAAGACAGTTTTGAAAAAAATCTTCACCTTTTTTGAAAGTCAATTCTTCATTTTTTTTATTTTTATTTTTATTTTTTTGGGGAAGTATAAACCTATCAGCAGTACTTGCCAGTCACACTTTTAGAAAATCAGAACCATACAGAACATTTTTTGATGAACAAAATATGACAAACTAACAATACTGAAATACCTGCAAACAGAATAAAATATCAGCTAAGCAAACTAAAAAGGTACAAAAGGGGCACATACTGTATGTGTCCAATAGCCCCTTATTTACAAACCAGACCCCACACCTGGTTCTCCAATGACTAGAATAACAAGTGTATGGACCCTCCAGATCAGGAAATATAGATCTCTAGACATTCACAAAGTAGGTTTCAATAGGGTTCTTTGTTCTTGAGCTCATATCCTCCAATGTAAAACCATAGGTGGGTCTATAGGATAGCTTCCTTAGAACCCTAAAAACTAAAGTTATAAGCAGGACAGCAGTAAATATGAGGATTACCATTGAGTTGATAAGTAAATGTGTTTAGTCAATTAAAGAAAAATGACCAAGACTTTGGAAAAAGTGTATGTCCACCTTTTTAGCAGTTCAAGCTCTGCTCTGGGCATAGTGGTTAACACTAGAATCACCGGCTTGAATCTAAGTTAGGACACAATGGGGGTTATTTACCAAAGCTGGAGAGTGCAGTTTCAGTCTCGCTTCTGCATAGAAATCAATCAGCTTCCAGGTTTTATTGCCAGAGCTTAATTAAAAAAGCTGAAGTTAGAAGCTATATGCAGGGGCATAACTAGAAATCACAGGGCCCCATAGCAAAATGTTGTATGCCCCCCCCCCCCCAAAAAATGAACTAATACCATTGAACAACAGATTACCATACTAATGTGGCACAGTACCCAGGCAACAGCTTATATTAATTTCGAACAACAAAACAAAACGACTGCCAATAAAATCTACTGGTTACATTCAGTACAATTTAGTGTAAGTAATTTCCTTCCCCAAACTTCTCTTTTCCCTTCTCCTTCCTTTTAGCTCCACTATCTCCCATCTTAATCCCAAAAACTGGTGTGTCCCGACCCCACCTGATTATTTAGAAGAAAAAGAGAACATTGGGACTTTAAATGAGGCGGTGACCGGGTAAGGTCAGTTGCCTTCATCCCTATTTGAATAAAGCAACCAGGATGACTGGGGGTTGGGACTTTGAATGAAGCAGGCAGGTGTAAAACATTTAAATTTATTGGAAAAATCAGTGGTAAATTGCATGAGGGTAATCATGAGTACACCAAAAAGACCAATATATTCCATTCAATGGATAAACATACAGCAATAACAATTGACCACTAAAAATACAAATCACATATTACAAGTGATCATTAAGTAAGTAAAACATATAGTTGGCATAAAACATGGCATATAGTAGCTCTATGCATTTTGTGGATTAATCCACTCTTCAGGAGCATGCACGTGGAAAACTGAATGCTGTTGTATAATAACAAATAGATGCAAGGTCTGACCCTGTCACGGAAAGTGGAGATTAAAATAAAGTAATTAGAAGTAATATTGGCTAGGATAAACCCCCCAAAACCACTCTCAAAAGTACTTACATTATCTGTATCTATGCAGTAGCAATGTGCCAAAATGAATCAGAATAACCCCATAGGGGTATCACTGGTGGGAGCTGAGGTGGTTAAGGCAGACCAGGACTGGACAAAGATGGCTTCCAAGAAAGGAAATTCCAAAAATGAATAATGGTCAACAGTGACCATATGTGCTAAAAGTAAAAGAAGGATTGTAAAATAAGTTGGAGGGTCATATTATATGGTACAATAGGTCATCTGTCCTAAACTTGGTAAAGGATAGGATAATGAGATGCTAATGAGTGTATAGGTAAGATTAAATTAGTGAGAGTAAAAAGTTGAAATTTTGAATTTTACTCTCACTAATTTAATCTTACCTATGCTCCTGAAGAGTGGATGAATCCACGAAATGCATAGAGCTACTATATGCCATGTTTTATGCCAACTATATGTTTTACTTACTTAATGATCACTTGTAATATGTGATTTGTATTTTTAGTGGTCAATTGTTATTGCTGTATGTTTATCCATTGAATGGAATATATTGGTCTTCTTGGTGTACTCATGATTACCCTCATGCAACTTACCATTGATTTTCCCAATAAATTTAAATGTTTTACACCTGCCTGCTTCATTCAAAGTCCCAACCCCCAGTCATCCTGATTGCCCACCTGATTACTGCACAATAATCTTCCCCTATATATGGATACCTAAATTCTTCAAGGGTAGCAGGGCTAATATCTACAATATTTTAAGTGGTAGGGGAACCCAACGAGGTGGAGCTTTATTCTTATCTTGACATGTTCACAAAGCTGTACACGTGCTATTCTCGTTGGACTTCTTACCACTGGCTCTGATACCCATGCAATATGATCACTTGTTTGTAATTATTTGTATCACACATTCTGTGAAGTTGCCTTTGCATTATATGTTGCATACTACTAAATAAATAAAAAAATAAATAAACATTTAGTGTAAGTAAAGTCAAAAAAGTTTTTTTCAAGTTTTGCATGGATTAGAGAAGGATAAGGACTTCAGTTAGGTTTGTATGTCAATCCAGGCTCCATTCAAATAATTTCCCCGCATTTCCTGTCTGTAAAAAATTCTTAAGCAGGGCAGAAAGTGATGTTAAATATCTCTAAAGAAGCCTCAGAATTCTGCACCCTTGAACCTGCCATTGCTCCTCCTCTCTTTGTGCCGAAATTATCCTAATGAGAAAATATAGCAAACACTTTCTTCGCAAAAATAACAAAACAGATGACAGTCTCCCCCTCCCTTCCTACCTCCGGTCCAGACTCCAGACCCTCCTCATGTGCCAAAAATGATGTCCCTTCACAGGCACGCTCGAGCATTCTGCCGTGCCCACTCTGCTCTCTGCTGCATGCGGCTGTGTGTGTCGGGACACGGCTGGACTCGCGGGGCCCAGGAGGCTTAACAGTAAATTTACATTCCTCATCCTCACCATCCTCACCAGGCCCCAGAGATGGCTCTAGGCTTTGTGAGGCCTTAGGCAAAACCTAGGCATGAGGCCCTACTCACGGCCATAATGGGAAAAATAATTCAAGCGATAAAAAAAATAAACTGTATAAATTACATATATTAAGAGCTTTAAAGTTCTGGTGTCAGTGCTCCCTTATCTCAGTGCTGGTGTCAGTGCTCTCTATCTCAGTGCTGGTGTCAGCGCTCTCTATCTCAGTGCTGGTGTCAATGTTCTCTATCTCGGTGCTGGTGTCAGTGTTCTCTATCTCGGTGTTGGTGTCAGTGCTCTATATCACGGTGCTGGTGTCAGTGCTCTCTATCTCAGTGCTGGTATCAGTGCTCTCTGTCTCGGTGCTGGTGTCAGTGCTCTCTATCTCAGTGCTGGTGTTGGTGCTCTCTATCTCAGTGTTGGTGTCAGTGTTCTCTATCTCGGTGTTGGTGTCGGTGCTCTCTATCTCGGTGCTGGTGTCAGTGTTCTCTATCTCGGTGCTGGTGTCAGTGCTCTCTATCTCGGTGCTGGGGTCAGTGCTCTCTATCTTGGTGCTGGTGCTCTCTATCTCAGTGCTGGTGTCAGTGTTTTCTATCTCGGGGCTGGTGTCGATGCTCTCTATCTCAGTGCTGGTGTCAGTGTTCTCTATCTCGGTGCTGGTGTCGGTACTCTCTATCTCAGTGCTGGTGTCGGTGCTCTCTATCTCAGTGCTGGTGTCAGTTCTCTCAATCTCAGTGCTGGTGTCAGTTCTCTCAATCTCAGTGCTGGTGTCGGTGCTCTCTATCTCGGTGCTGGTGTCGGTTCTCTCTATCTCAGTGCTGGTGTCAGTGCTCTCTATCTCGGTGCTGGTGTCTGTGCTCTCTATCTCAGTGCAGGTGTCAGTGTTCTCTATCTCGGTGCTGGTGTCGGTGCTCTCTATCTCAGTACTGAGGTCAGCGCTCTCTATCTCGGTGCCAGTGTCAGTTTCCTCTATCTCAGTGCTGGGGTCAGGGCTCTCTATCTCAGGGGTTTTTTCTTTCCTTGTGAGGCCTTAGGCAAAACCTAGGCATGAGGCCCTACTCACGGCCATAATGGGAAAAATAATTCAAGCGATAAAAAAAATAAACTGTATAAATTACATATATTAAGAGCTTTAAAGTTCTGGTGTCAGTGCTCCCTTATCTCTCTATCTCAGTGCTGGTGTCAGCGCTCTCTATCTCAGTGCTGGTGTCAATGTTCTCTATCTCGGTGCTGGTGTCAGTGTTCTCTATCTCGGTGTTGGTGTCAGTGCTCTATATCACGGTGCTGGTGTCAGTGCTCTCTATCTCAGTGCTGGTATCAGTGCTCTCTGTCTCGGTGCTGGTGTCAGTGCTCTCTATCTCAGTGCTGGTGTTGGTGCTCTCTATCTCAGTGTTGGTGTCAGTGTTCTCTATCTCGGTGTTGGTGTCGGTGCTCTCTATCTCGGTGCTGGTGTCAGTGTTCTCTATCTCGGTGCTGGTGTCAGTGCTCTCTATCTCGGTGCTGGGGTCAGTGCTCTCTATCTTGGTGCTGGTGCTCTCTATCTCAGTGCTGGTGTCAGTGTTTTCTATCTCGGGGCTGGTGTCGATGCTCTCTATCTCAGTGCTGGTGTCAGTGTTCTCTATCTCGGTGCTGGTGTCGGTACTCTCTATCTCAGTGCTGGTGTCGGTGCTCTCTATCTCAGTGCTGGTGTCAGTTCTCTCAATCTCAGTGCTGGTGTCAGTTCTCTCAATCTCAGTGCTGGTGTCGGTGCTCTCTATCTCGGTGCTGGTGTCGGTTCTCTCTATCTCAGTGCTGGTGTCAGTGCTCTCTATCTCGGTGCTGGTGTCTGTGCTCTCTATCTCAGTGCAGGTGTCAGTGTTCTCTATCTCGGTGCTGGTGTCGGTGCTCTCTATCTCAGTACTGAGGTCAGCGCTCTCTATCTCGGTGCCAGTGTCAGTTTCCTCTATCTCAGTGCTGGGGTCAGGGCTCTCTATCTCAGGGGTTTTTTCTTTCCGCTGGAGCGCATCTTTAGACCGGAAGTCCGGTGTTTTGACACGCACGGCGCACCGGAAGTGGTCACCTTGTTTACCTTCCCCCTGTTTGAATGCAATTGAATGTGCTGGGAACATGGCGGGATGGCGGTGATTTCAAATGGGTTGCACATTGCAGCCACAGACTGACACCTGAATCAAGGTAGGCCACTAATTGTTTGATAGTTATCTGTATTTATAGCTCTCCTTCTTCTGTCACGGTCATGCCCCTGAGGACGCACGTTGGTGGCGAAACGTCGGGCGTATTTTGGGACCTGGTGACATCAGAAGGAGCACAGGAGTGGTCTTCATTCGTTCTTTCCAACTGTAGCCGATTGTCATTTGATGCCTGTATATCTCATCTTAAATGTGAGTTCAACTACGGTTTTAGAGAATAAAAAGATTATTGGTTTATCAGTAAACCTGCGCAATGAGGCCACTTTGTTTTATGTTTTCTATGGTTTTTGGGAGGATTGTTGGTCTGGAGATTTAAGCAGTTCCTGGGAAGTGAAGTGCCTACTAAACAGAAATAGGAATCCTCTTTTCCCATTGGACAACTCCCATTGAGATGATTGCGCTTCTGTAGACGAAGGGAAATCAGCATAGAAAACTGCCTCCCCCTTGGTGATTTACTACATGCGTTTTTATCTGCACATTTATGGTAAGAGTCAGTGTTTTTGGGTGTTGGTGACGGTTCCCCTCCTCCTCTGCGTATGAAATGGATTTTGACTATTCCTTCTTCTGCCTTTGGATGTGATCACCATATCTGAGGATATCGTATTTTGAAGCCATTCACTATATTTTTGTTTATGAACTTTTTTATATATTATGTTTGTTTTGAATAGAGCGCTATATCATTGTCCACATATCTCTCTATCTCAGTGCTGGTGTCAGTTTCCTCTAGCTCAGTGCTGGGGTCAGTGCTCTCTATCTTGGTGCTGGTGTCAGTGCTCTCTATCTCAGTACTTGGGTCAGTGCTCTCTATCTCGGTGCTGGTGTCAGTACTCTCTATCTCAGTGCTGGTGTTGTTGCTCTCAATATCAGTGCTGGTGTCTGTTCTCTCAATCTCGGTGCTGGTGTCAGTGCTCTCTATCTCGGTGCTGGTGTCAGTACTCTATCACGGTGCTGGTGTCAGTGCTCTCTATCTCGGTGCTGGTGTCAGTGCTCTCTATCTTAGTGCTGGTGTCAGTGCTCTCTATCTCAGTGCTGGTGCCAGTGCTCTCAATCTCAGTGCTGGTGTCAGTGCTCTCAATCTCAGTGCTGGTGTCAGTGCTCTCTATCTCAGTGCTGGTGTCAGTGCTCTCTTTCTCGGTGCTGGTGTTGGTGCTCTCTATCTCGGTGATGGTGTCAGTGTGGGAGGTAGCAGCAGAGAAGACAATCAGCAGGCAGTGCCAGCACAGGATGTGGAGCATCTGCCCCAATCCCCCCCAGTGGAGCTCTGCATAGGCAGGGGTAAGGGCAGAGGTAAAGGCAGGGTGAAGGGAGAGGTCAGGGGCTGCCAATCACAGGTGGACACACTGGGACACTGATACAAGACTGAGCTGTCCTTACTGTTACACGATCAGGAGGAATGAAGTGGGGGGGATGGGGGCAGGGATGGATATAAAGATCAGTCTGGCTGTGAGGAATGCTGCAGGAACATGGATGGGAGGTGGCTCTCTCTAATAAAAAAAATGTTAGTGGTCGCTGGCTGCAGAAAAGGTTGTGGCGTGGTGGTAATTTTGCCACTCCCTGCAGCTGGAGCCTCTGATTCCCCCCTACCAGCACTTATTGACAGCCCCAGAGAGGGGCAGCCCAGACACCTCTTCTCTCCTACCTTCCCTTTTGTCGGATCGGCTCCATACAGCACTCGTGAGGCCCCCTCCGCGGTACCTTCCTCTCCTCGTCAGCCAGATGCCTCCTCTGGGGTGTGCGAGGAGCGCTCCGCTGAGCACTCCAGTGGTGGGGGGTGATGGCTGGGGGGGGGGGCACGATCTGTGTCTCCGGAGCAGAGGGAATTGTGCCCAGACTGCTGGAATCTCCTCCCCTTCTCCTCCCTAAGACAACACAGAGCTGGCCCCGCCTCCTCCCCAAGAGAGCCACGCTCAGACCCCTCTCTCCACTGCTTGGATGTGGAGATCATAGGCAACCCGTTGCTGGCCGCACCCGGGGTGACATTTTTCAGCAGAGGCAGCTCTTCAAGTAGCCTAATTAGAGAGATGCCTCTGCCGGGCCCCACTCGGCTGCAGGCCCCATAGCGCCTGCATGGGTTGCTATGGTGGTAGTTCCGCCACTGGCTGTATGGTTTCCATGCAGAAGTGAGCCTGATTTTTCACTCTCCAGCTTTAATAAATAAACCCCTGTTTGCAAGTTCTCCCTAAGCTTGTGTGGGATTCTTCCGGGTACTCCAGCTTTCTCCAAAACTACAAAGATATGCTAACAGGTTAGTTGGCTCCTCCTTAAATTATGTATGCCTGTGGGTTAGGGACCTTAGATTGTAAGCACCTTGAGTGCAGGGACTGGGAGAGGAGAGCGGATCGCTGCAGTCGGCTCGTGATCAGTGAGTATGAACTGTTTTTTACAGATTTTTACTCACTGATCACCAGTCTACTGTAAAACAGTGTAAACACACATGTCCCCAAATAATAAAAACACATGTCCCCCACATATGTCCCACTAAAATCACATGTCCCAATGATTATCTGCACACATAAGTCCGTGATCACCTGCACACATCTGTACATGACCATTTGCGTACATATGTCCGTGATCACACAAACCAATTATTATACAATTAACGGATTTTTTTTTACTAAAAACATGTAGCGGAATAAATTTTGGCTTAAATTTATGACAAAATTCGCACCCCCAAAATAAAGCTCTATTTGTGCAAACAAAATGATAAAAATGTCATTGGGTACAGCGTAGCATGACCGCGCAATTGTCATTGAAAGTGCGAGAGCGATGAAAGCTAAAAATTGGGCTGGGAAGGAAGGGGGCGAAAGTGCCCTGTATTGTAGTGGTTAACTGACACTGGGCAACTGGAAGACTGAGAATACAGTGCATCCGGAAAGTATTCACGGCGCTTGACTTTTTCCATATTTTGATATGTTACAGCTTTATAACAAAATGGAATAAATTCATTATTTTCCTCAAAATTCTACAAACAATACCCCATAAAGTTGTGAAAGAGGTTTGTTTGAAATCTTAAAAATAAAAAACAAACAAAAAAACATAAGTGTTCACAGCCTTTGCTCAATACTATGTTGAAGCACCTTTGGCACCAATTACAGCCTCAAGTATTTTTGAGTATGATGCTACAAGCTTGGCACACCTATTTTTGGGCAGTTTCTCCCATTCTTCTTTGCAGGACCTCTCAAGCTCCATCAGGTTGGATGGGGGGGGGTGCACAGCCATTATCATATCTCTCCAGAGATGTTCAATCCTGTTCAAGTCTGGGCTCTGGCTGGGCCACTCAAGGATATTCACAGAGTTGTCCTGTAGACATTCCTTTGTTATCTTGGCTGTGTGCTTAGGGTCGTTGTCCTGTTGGAAGCTAAACCTTTGCCCCAATCTAAGGTCCAGAGCGCTCTGGAGCAGGTTTTCATCAAGAATGTCTCAGTACATTGCTGCTTTGTTAAAATCATTATTTCTGTATTAATATTGATACCCTGTAAATTATATTGATGAGGAAAGTTCCAAGAAAATCCATTCAGTTCTTGTGTAAACACTCACAAATTAATTTAATAATAAAATAGCAAAATATTACAAGAACAAATATCAAAATGTAAAAATAACATCAATAATGTAAGATGAAGATTGAATCAGATGTGTGTCTTTGTGTGTGTGTGTAGCTGTGGCAGCTTCCTTCAATGTCTGTCTGAATCAGGCTGCCCAACTGTGCTTCTGTTTCTAGCTTTTACTCCTAAAATCTGACCCCTCCTTCCTATAAAGACTGGTTTAAGGTTCTCATTTGTCTTTCAGTTCTACAGAAAACAGCAGGCTTTAACCCCCTCACATAATGGTGGGAGTTGTTCAGTCTTTATGCGTTGGCATTCCTGAGGAGTGGGCAAGAACAATGTGTGAAACCATTTAACATATACAATATAAGTTTCCTTCAACCACTTCAATACCAGGCACTAAGCCCTTGTACGCACGGTCGGAGATTCCGACAACCAAATCCGTCGGATTTTGTCTGACGGATTTTGTCCAAAACTGTTGTATACACACGGTTGGACGAAGTTGTCGGAATGTCCGATCGTTCAGAACGTGATGACGTTATTTCGTTACGACGGGACTATGTTCAGGCTAGTAGCCAATAGCTTTGATGTAGGAATTTGATCTGAGCATGCGTGGCACTTTGTCTGATCGGAATTCTTTACACATGACCGGAGTATGTCCGATCAGAGCATTTTGTCGGAAAATATTTCCGCCAAGTTGGAAAATTTGGTCCGACGGAAACAGTCCGATGCAGACCACACACAGTCGGAATATCCGACAAAACGCTCCGATCGGACACATTCCGTCGGAATCTCCGATCGTGTGTACAATGGCTTAGACACCTTCCTGCCCAAGCCAATTTTCAGCTTTCAGCGCTGTAGCAATTTGAATGACAATTGCGTGGTCATGCCACACTGTACCCAAACAAATTTTTTATCATTTTGTTCCCACAAATAGAGCTTTCTTTTGGTGGTATTTGATCACCTCTGCAATTTTTATTTTTTGCGCAACAAATAAAAAAAGACCAAAAATTTTGAAAAAAAAACAAGTTTTTCTTTGTTTCTGCTAAAATGTTTTGTAAATAAGTATGTTTTCTTCTTCAATAATGGGCACTGATATGGCTGCACTGACAGGCACTGATAGGTGGCACTGATGGGCACTGATATGTGGCACTGATGGCCACTCGTAGGTGGCACTGATAGGTGGCAAGAATGGGCACTGATAGATGGGCACTGTTAGGTGGCACTGATGACACTGATGGGTGGCATTGCTGGGCATTACTGATGTCATTTGTTACATAATGGTGCCAGTCAGTGCCCATTTGTGGGCACTGATTATCACAGAGTGGACATTCATTGGCCCATGTGGATGGCCATGGGGTACATACCTGGCCATCCACATGTTGCCCCCTTACTTGGTGGTCCTGGCGGCTTCCCTGGTGGTCCAATGTGGGCATCCACAGGGGGGCTGCACTGATAAACAATCTGCGCAGACACCCCCTATCAGGAGAGCGGCCGATCGGCTCTCCTCTACTCACGTCTCAGACGCGAGTGAGGAAAAGCCGATAAACTGCTTTTCCTGTTTACATCATAATCAGCCATTATTGGACACAACTAATCATATGGTAAAGAGCCTCCGACAGAGGCTCTTTACTGAGATCACTGTAGCAGTGTGTCAGACTGACACACCGCACCACCGTTCACCACGATGCGCGCCCCCATGGGCGTATGGTGGCTGTTATCCTGAAGGACGTCATATGGAGCCCAGTCTGGGTAACTGAACCACCGCCCGGCCGTCATTTTGCTATAAGCTGGGCAGGAAGTGGTTAACGTCTAAATCAAATACTACATATACTTATATATATATTATATTCATTGAAAATCCAATGTTCTCATTAATATCCTAATCAAGAATTATTGTAGTATAAAGAAGTTAAATTCTCATATATACACAAACTTTTGCATCTTAAGAAATTTGAAAGCTTTCTTCTCATGTGCTGGGGGAAGGTGAGGGAAACCAACTCAAGATTCCTAATTACTAACTCATGTTTGGCTGTCCACAAAATTTAGGAGTGTCTATGGGGATGTTTGACCATTCTTCCAGAAGCGCATTTGTAAGGCCAGGCACTGATGTTGGACGAGAAGCCCTGGCTTGCAGTCTCCACTCAAATTATCCCAAAGGTGTTCTATCGCGTTGAGGTCAGGACTCAGGCCAGTCTAGTTTCTCCACCCAAAATTTACTCATTCATGTCTTTATGGACCTTGCTTTGTGCACTGGTGTGCAGTCATGATGGAACAGGAAGGGGCCATCCCCAAACTGTTCCCACAAAGTTGGGAGCATGAAATTGTCCAAAATGTCTTGGTAAGCTGACGCTTTAAGAGTTCCCTTCACTGGAACTAAGGGGCCAAGCCCAACCCCTGAAAAACAACCCCCACACCATAATCCCCTCTCCACCAAATGATTTGGACCAGTGCACAAAGCAAGGTCCATAAAGACATGGGTTAATAGAGTTTATGGTGGAGGAACTTGACTGGCCTGCACAGAGGTCAAAAGTAATAACTTTTTCCTTTTAATAAAAAAAGGCTTTACAATCACTTGAAATAACTGAACCGCAACAAAACCTAACTGTTCAATTATTCGTAAGGAAAAGTAAAAGCACTTATCCAATCCTCCACTACCCCAGCAGAATGCTATCCCTATCCCCTATGTTCTGGCAGTGCATTGTCCCTTAGAGTTATCCTGCAATGTTATGGACCCTACATTAATGTTGATAGCATCAGAACCTTAGACCACATGTTTGAGTAGACACTGCAGAGACAGGTCTAGTAGTGCAGAGAAGTGCAGGTTCAGGTAAGTAAATCTACTTTTCCAGGTTCCTAGACTTAAAATAACCCTTGCAGTGAAAGAACAACCCTACTACAAGGGAGAATTTTCAAGTTTCTCTGAGCTGGGCTTAAAGGAGTTGTAAAGTTATTATTATTTTTTTTTTAAATAACATATACTTACTTCCACTGTTCTTCTGGGGTCCCTCTGCGGCTGTTTCTGCTTCCTCCTGCAAGTACTTCTCATGTGCATGTGAGCTCCCTCCCATGGTGAGAAGCTATAGCCGCTTGCTGTATCACACGGCCCCGCCCCCCCCCCGGCACGCCACGTCATTGGATGTGATTGACAGCAGCGCGAAACAATGGCTGCGCTGCTTTCAATCCATCCACTCCAGCCAATCAGCGGCCAGGCTAAGTGGCGAAGAGGACGTCGGGGGCGAGTGTGGGGTCAGGTAAGTAAAACGGGGGGACTGGGGGCGCCGGCATTGTGAGATGTTTTTACACCTTAATGCATAGAATGCATTAAGGTGAAAAAAATATTTACCTTTACAACCCCTTTAAAAGAGGGCCAACTGCTTTGTGTAAGTTTGCTGTACGCACTTCTCTTCTTAGCCCCTGTACACACGGTCGGAGATTTCCACAACCAAATCCGTCGGATTTTGCCCGTCAGATTTTGTCCGTCGGATCTTGTCCGAAACTGTTGTATACACACGGTCGGACAAAGTTGGTGAAAAATCCGATCTTTCAGAACGTGATGACGTCATTTTGTTACTATGGGACTACATTCAGGCTAGTAGCCAATAGCTTTGATGTAGGAATTTGATCTGAGCATGCGTGGCACTTGGTCCGATCAAAATTCTCTACACATGATCAGAGTATGTCCGATCGGCCCAGTTGGTCGGGAAATATTTCCAACATGTTGGAAAATTGGGTCCGACGGATATTCGGACTAAATCAGTCCGATGCATACCATACACAGTCGGATTATCCCACGACACGGTCCGATAAGACACATTCCGAAGCATTCTCCGACCGTGTGTACAAGGGCTTATACAGGGTAAATCCCACGTGACCAAGGCCTAAGAGGTTTTCTTTTATTCTTTTGGATAACAGAACAGTTACATGGACAGAAGCTAAATGTGAAATAAGGACGTGAAATATCCATGATTGTAAAACAACACTAAAAACATTATCAGGACTTAGAGTATCCCTTCTCAACCTTGGGAACATGGAGGAACCTTTCAAATAATTTTCAGGTCTCAGGACACCCCTGCCAACAATTACTACATCTACAGCTCACAGTACATTAACCTGGTGGTTAGTAGGATGTCTATTCCTTACATTGCTGGTCAGTGAGAAGAATGTTCCTTACAGTGGTGCTCATTGGGAAGAATTCCCCTTACAGATTATTAAAAAGATCACTGGTGTCATTGGTTACTTATCTGGGAGGCAGATATTTGCCCATTGCTCCAGAAACCCCTAACAACCTCTAGAAGAACCTCGGGGTTCCTCAAAATCCTGGTTGAGAAAGGTTGACAAAGGCCGCGTACACACGGGCGGACTGTCTGCCCAACTTAGTCCGCCGAAACACATTTGAGCGGACAGTCCGCTCGTGTGTGGGCTTCAGCGGACTTTTTCAGCGGACTGTCTGACGAACAAAGTCTTACGGAATTTCCGTAAAACTGTTCGTCCAAACTTGGTTTGAGCGGACAGTCCGCCCGTGTGTGTGCCAGTCCGCTGTACTTTTGAAATGAGCGGACTTTTCCCGCCCGGAGAAAAGTCTGCTCATTTCAAGCGCGTCTCCAGGTAGGCGGGGCCCGCGACGGAGACGCCGCGGGCCCCGCCGCCTGGTATGTACTTAAAGGGGAACCCCAACGCTGAAAAAAATCGGCGTGGGGGTTCCCCCCAAGTCCAAAACAGACCCTTGTCCGAGCACGCTACCCGGCCGGCTAGGAAAGGGGGGCGAGCGAGCGCCCCGCCCTCCTGAGCCGTACCAGGCCGCGTGCCCTCAACATGGGGGGTGCCTTGGGGAAGGGGGGGCCGCGCGGCCCCCCCACCCCAAAGCACCTTGTCCCCATGTTGATGAGGACAAGGGCCTCTTCCCGACAACCCTGGCCGTTGGTTGTCGGGGTCTGCGGGCGGGGGGCTTATCGGAATCCGGGAGCCCCCTTTAATAAGGGGGCCCCCGGATACCGGCCCCCCACCCTATGTGAGTGAGTATGGGGTACAATGTACCCCTACCCATTCACCTGTGAAAAAAAGTACACAAAAAACACAACACAGGGTTAAAATATTTTATTGCACAGCTCCAGGGCTCTTCCGTCTTTGGGGGTCTTCTCGCCGGACTCCTCCGCTATCTTCTTGTAGCTCTTTTGCTAGCGGAGGAGTCCAGCTTTCTTCCTCCCCGCCGCCGGCCTCTTCTCCGACTTCGGGGGTCTTGTCCCCCTCTTCGGTTCTTCTGCCGGGCCACCGCGCCTTCTTATAGCTCTTTTACAGGCGGTGGCCCGGTCTTCTGTCACCGCTGTCGCTGTCGCCACCTTCCGTTCTTCTTCTTCTTCTTCTTCTTCTTCTTCTTCTTCCCCAGGAGATGTTGCCTCGACGATCTCTCCGGCCGTAATGCCAGAGCCGCGCTGCGCGGCCACTTATATAGTGACAATGGGGCGGTGTCACATGGTATATGTCACATGGGTTGGTCACATGGTGACCCCGCCCCCTTACGATGTCATAGTCCCCATGTGACATCAACCCATGTGACCAACCCATGTGACATATACCATGTGACACCGCCCCATTGTCACTATATAAGTGGCCGCGCAGCGCGGCTCTGGCATTCCGGCCGGAGAGATCGTCGAGGCAACATCTCCTGGGGAAGAAGAAGAAGAAGAAGAAGAAGAACGGAAGGCGGCGACAGTGACAGCGGCGACAGAAGACTGGGCCACCGCCTGTAAAAGAGCTATAAGAAGGCGCGGTGGCCCGGCAGAAGAACCGAAGAGGGGGACAAGACCCCCGAAGTCGGGAGAAGAGGCCGGCGGCGGGGAGGAAGAAAGCCGGACTCCTCCGCTAGCAAAAGAGCTACAAGAAGATAGCGGAGGAGTCCGACGAGAAGACCCCCGAAGACGGAAGACCCCGGAGCTGTGCAATAAAATATTTTAACCCTGTGTTGTGTTTTTTTTTTGTACTTTTTTTCACAGGTGAATGGGTAGGGGTACATTGTACCCCATACTCATTCACATAGGGTGGGGGGCCGGTATCCGGGCCCCCTTATTAAAGGGGGCTCCCGGATTCCGATAAGCCCCCCGCCCGCAGACCCCGACAACCAACGGCCAGGGTTGTCGGGAAGAGGCCCTTGTCCTCATCAACATGGGGACAAGGTGCTTTGGGGTGGGGGGGGCCACGCGGCCCCCCTTCCCCAAAGCACCCCCCATGTTGAGGGCACGTGGCCTGGTACGGCTCAGGAGGGGGGGGCGCTCGCCCCCCTTTCCTAGCCGGCCGGGTAGCGTGCTCGGACAAGGGTCTGTTATGGACTTGGGGGGGACCCCCACGCCGATTTTTTCGGCGTTGGGGTTCCCCTTTAAGTCCATACCAGGCGGCGGGGCCAGCGACGTCTCCTTCGCGGGCCCCGCCTACCTGGAGACGCGCTCAAAATGAGCGGACTTTCCTCCGCGTGTGTGGGCGAGTCCGTTCATTTCAAAAGTTGAGCGGATTGTTTGGCGGACTTAGTCCGCTGTAATTAGTCCGCTCAAAAAGTGCCGTGTGTGGGCAAGTCCGTTCATTCAAAAGTTTGGACGGACTGTCTGTCGGATTGTCTGACGAACTTAGTTGGGCAGACAGTCCGCCCGTGTGTACGCGGCCTTAGATGAACCACCCCAAGCTACAAAGCCTATGTAGGACCTTTGTCTACTTTTCAATATCATTATTCATTTCCAGGTTTGGGAAATTCCTCTTCATGGAAAGCATAAAGCATCTTTGACTTCTAAAATAAAATAGTGAATTACTGTACAGTGGCTAAAGCCACGTACCAACAATAATTTGTTGCTATTTTCTCAGTCTACATGTCTAAGCCTAGAAAAAGTGAAAGCATTTTACCAATCCAAAAACTTGGGATGTGTTGATTCAGAATAAAGCATACTATACTAGTTGTATTTACTGATTGTTGGAATAAAGGAATTTATTAACATGTTAAATGTTCCACACAAAAAAAAGACCCGTACCGTACAAGTACAGTTTTGAAAAAAACCTTCACCTTTTTTGAAAGTCAATTCTTCATTTTTTTTTTTTTGCGGAAGTATAAACCTATCAGCAGTACTTGCCACTCACACTTTTAGAAAATCAGAACCATACAGAACATTTTTTGATGAACAAAATATGACAAACTAACAATACTGAAATACCTGCAAACAGAATAAAATGTCAGCTAAGCAAACTAAAAAGGTACAAAAGGGGCACATACTGTATGTGTCCAATAGCCCCTTATTTACAAACCAGACCCCACAGCCGGTTCTCCAATGACCAGAATAACAAGTGTATGGACCCTCCAGATCAGGAAATATAGATCTCTAGACATTCACAAAGTAGGTTTCAATAGAGTTCTTTGTTCTTGTGCTCATATCCTCCAATGTAAAACCATAGGTGGGTCTATAGGAGAGCTTCCTTAGAACCCTAAAAATTAAAGTTATAAGCAGAACCAATAAACAAGGAATTATGAGATATCACAGACACTTTGTGGTAAAAAGTGGATATCCCAATGTAATTATTAGAAAAAAGGAAAAGCGCCACCGTCCATAATGAATACAAAAAATAAAAACTGACGGGACTTGAGGACTTTATAGGCACTAGTGTAAACCAGGAAATTGTATCACAATGGATAATTTTTATAAATGTATTCAAAAATGTACAAAAAGAATTGATTAAAAACCAACAATACAGAGTACATTCATTCACCAGGACCTAAAACAACATTTTGCTATGGGGCCCTGTGATTTCTAGTTACTCCCCTGCATACAGCTTCTAAATTCAGCTTGTTCAATTAAGCTCTGGCAATAAAACCTGGAAGCTGATTGATTTCGATGCAGAAGCGAGACTGATACTGTACTCTCCAGCTTTGGTAAATAACCCCCATTGTGTCCTAACTTAGATTCAAGCCGGTGATTCTAGTGTTAACCACTATGCCCAGAGCAGAGCTTATACTGCTAAAAAGGTGGACATACACTTTTTCCAAAGTCTTGGTCATTTTTCTTTAATTGACTAAACACATTTACTTATCAACTCAATGGTAATCCTCATATTTACTGCTGTCCTGCTTATAACTTTACAAAAAATAAAAACTGACGGGACTTGAGGACTTTATAGGCCAGTGATGGCGAACCTTGGCACCCCAGATGTTTTGGAACTACATTTCCCATGATGCTCCACTACACGCATGCAGAGTGCATGAGCATCATGGGAAATGTAGTTCCAAAACATTTGGAGTGCCAAGGTTTGCCATCACTGTTATAGGCACTAGTGTAAACCAGGAAATTGTATCACAATGGATAATTTTTATAAATGTATTCAAAAATGTACAAAAAGAATTGATTAAAAACCAACAATACAGAGTACATTAATTCACCAGGACCTAAATCAGCAGTAACATCATTCATGATATAAAAGTGGTCAGCCTTCGCGCCGCTAAGTGGTAATAAGTGACTAAAGTGGAACAAAATCCAAAATCAGATATAATGAAACACAGATGCTGTGAAAAAGAGCCTGAGTGATATAAAGTGCAAATGCTAACTAAAAAATGCAGCAGGACAAAATAGTGAGCACAAACTATCAAATAATGAATATACAGGGGTGGGTCCTGCGCAAATCGTGCCACTCAAATAAAATACACAAATTCAAAATAATATAAAATATGTGCATACATACAATGCCGTGAAAAAAAAAATATATATATATATAATCTAAAAAACAGCACACATAAAAATATATAAAAAATATCTAAAAAATGGAAAAAAGGTTTAATGATAGAACAATAATAAAATGTCCGCTACTCAAGGCTCCCAGAACTCTCACCTTTAAACGAAGTGAATAAGCAAATCAAACAAACTCCAGGATTCTCTTATTTCATTCATAAATAATAAATAATAGCCATCAGGAAATCCAAAGGAGGGATGTAATGATACAATTCCGCCACTAGAGGGCCAGTCCCAGCTTACAGAATAGGTGAAATGGATCTTCACTTCTATTTCACAGTGTATGGCTCAAAATAAGAGAGAGGAGAGGGAGAGAGAGAAACAGGAGACTTCCATAGTGTAGTAGTTTAAAAAACAGCAGGTAAATTTATTAAAAAGCAGTAAAGACTCTCACATTTTAATTGCAAAAACAAGCACAATCAGGAAGAGGGTATAATGACAACTTCCTCCCGCCTTACTCTACTTCCGGTTCGTCCTCTGGCCAATCCCTACGCATTACGTCATGTGACTTCTTCATGGGGATGCTGATAGGACCTTGCTGGCCTCCATAAGTATAATGAGAACAGGAACCGGAAATGCCAGTTCGGCCATTTTGGAAAAGGGTAAGGATAGAGATAAACTAGCGAAAACAGGAAGTGTTGTCTCCGCCATCTTGCTACTCCAACATTACTAGACGGAAGTGTAGAAAACCACCATCTTGGAGTAGAAGAAAAAAACAGAATCGCCAATATAGACAAAAACAGCGCTATTAAAATATTCAAAAAAATATAAATTACTTTAATGATAAAATTAACATACATATTATATCCCAAATGCATCTAAAAAGCAAAATGCTAAATCTGCGATTCAGAAAAGCATGACATCATTTTGACTGAATGATCAAGCTTGCTAAAGAGGGATAATAGGGAGATAGGATAAAAATATAAATATGGATTGCAAAATGGCAAACCCGCTGCAAAGACTGGGACTACTATATAAAAAATCAGTATATCAATGTATAATAATAATCATACTAATACAAGAAAAAAAATTTTTTTTTTTTTTTTTGTTTAAAAATTAAAATTAAATTATTAATAATTAATAATTTAATAAATATGCATACGTGAGATAAATAAAGTCACATACCGGAAATAGAGTAGGACTTTACAAAAATTATTATATAATAATCTATCCACAATTTCATCAATAAATAATCACAGGAAAAAAAAAATACATAAAAATTAAAAAAAGATAAAAATAATAATTAATACCATCAATATTAAAAATTACTTAAAAAACAATTCAGATCAAAATCTACATTAAGACCATCAGGATAAAAAGACCTCATAGTAAAAATCCATCTAGATTCCTTTTGACTAATAGTTCGGATTTTGTGGCTACCCCTCCAGGTGGGGTTATATCTTTCGATGCCCCAAAACTGCAAGTGGGAGGGGTCTTGATTATGTACCTGATCAAAATGTTTAGACACACTATGATTGGGAAACCCCTTAAGGATGTTCTGTATATGCTCTTTTAGCCTAACTTTCAACGCTCTTTTTGTTCTCCCAATGTATTGCAACTTGCAACTACATTGGAGGCAATATACTACACCCTCCGTATGGCATCCTATAAAGTCACGTATATCGTGTGTTTGTCCAGTGATAGTACTAACAAAATGAATTTTTTTATTTTGAAATTTTTTGGCATGTCTACATTGTCTGGAACAGTAGCCGTGAAGCATTGGAAAAATTCCTTACCAAATTGAATAATAATGATAAAAATATCCATTTGGAATGGATAATAGATGCAAAAAGTATTAATTTTTTAGATTTAAACATCTCCCTGGATAAGAACACAGTAATTACAAAAACGCATTTTAAAAGTGTCGATGCGAATAGCTATATCTCCATTAACAGCTGTCATTTTAAGCCATGGTTGTACAATATACCTAAAGGACAGTTGGTCCGAATAAGAAGGAATTGTACTAATACCGATGACTTTTTAGAACAGGCTAACTTAATTGCCACCAGATTCACAGAAAAGGGCTATGAAGATTTACAACTAAAAAGGGAAATTGAACATGTTAAATGCATGGATAGATGTACTATGCTCCAAGATAACGTTAATAAGAGACTCAAATACAATTATGAGGTTCCTTCTATTATTCTTGATTATAACGTACAGTACAAAGAGGTTTCCAGAGTATTAAGTCGGCATTGGCATGTCCTTAAAAATGATAGGGACTTGGGCAAAATCCTACCAGAAAGACCGAATGTTATTTATAAAAGGGCTCCCACCCTGAGAGATATTATTGCCAAATCTGTTGTCGAAAAAAGGGAAAAAGGGATTTTTCTTTTTTTACAGGGAAAGGTTTTTATCCATGTAAAAACTGCTTTGCATGTAGACATGCCAAAAAATTTCAAAATAAAAAAATTAATTTTGTTAGTACTATCACTGGACAAACACACGATATACGTGACTTTATAGGATGCCATACGGAGGGTGTAGTATATTGCCTCCAATGTAGTTGCAAGTTGCAATACATTGGGAGAACAAAAAGAGCGTTGAAAGTTAGGCTAAAAGAGCATATACAGAACATCCTTAAGGGGTTTCCCAATCATAGTGTGTCTAAACATTTTGATCAGGTACATAATCGAGACCCCTCCCACTTGCAGTTTTGGGGCATCGAAAGATATAACCCCACCTGGAGGGGTAGCCACAAAATCCGAACTATTAGTCAAAAGGAATCTAGATGGATTTTTACTATGAGGTCTTTTTATCCTGATGGTCTTAATGTAGATTTTGATCTGAATTGTTTTTTTAAGTAATTTTTAATATTGATGGTATTAATTATTATTTTTATCTTTTTTTAATTTTTATGTATTTTTTTTTCCCTGTGATTATTTATTGATGAAATTGTGGATAGATTATTATATAATAATTTTTGTAAAGTCCTACTCTATTTCCGGTATGTGACTTTATTTATCTCACGTATGCATATTTATTAAATTATTAATTATTAATAATTTAATTTTAATTTTTAAACAAAAAAAAAAAATTTTTTTTTTTCTTGTATTAGTATGATTATTATTATACATTGATATACTGATTTTTTATATAGTAGTCCCAGTCTTTGCAGCGGGTTTGCCATTTTGCAATCCATATTTATATTTTTATCCTATCTCCCTATTATCCCTCTTTAGCAAGCTTGATCATTCAGTCAAAATGATGTCATGCTTTTCTGAATCTCAGATTTAGCGTTTTGCTTTTTAGATGCATTTGGGATATAATATGTATGTTAATTTTATCATTAAAGTAATTTATATTTTTTTGAATATTTTAATAGCGCTGTTTTTGTCTATATTGGCGATTCTGTGTTTTTCTTCTACTCCAAGATGGTGGTTTTCTACACTTCCCTCTAGTAATGTTGGAGTAGCAAGATGGCGGAGACAACACTTCCTGTTTTCGCTAGTTTATCTCTATCCTTACCCTTTTCCAAAATGGCCGAACTGGCATTTCCGGTTCCTGTTCTCATTATACTTATGGAGGCCAGCAAGGTCCTATCAGCATCCCCATGAAGAAGTCACATGACGTAACGCGTAGGGATGGCCAGAGGACGAACCGGAAGTAGAGTAAGGCGGGAGGAAGTTGTCATTATACCCTCTTCCTGATTGTGCTTGTTTTTGCAATTAAAATGTGAGAGTCTTTACTGCTTTTTAATAAATTTACCTGCCGTTTTTTAAACTACTACACTATGGAAGTCTCCTGTTTCTCTCTCTCCCTCTCCTCTCTCTTATTTTGAGCCATACACTGTGAAATAGAAGTGAAGATCCATTTCACCTATTCTGTAAGCTGGGACTGGCCCTCTAGTGGCGGAATTGTATCATTACATCCCTCCTTTGGATTTCCTGATGGCTATTATTTATTATTTATGAATGAAATAAGAGAATCCTGGAGTTTGTTTGATTTGCTTATTCACTTCGTTTAAAGGTGAGAGTTCTGGGAGCCTTGAGTAGCGGACATTTTATTATTGTTCTATCATTAAACCTTTTTTCCATTTTTTAGATATTTTTTATATATTTTTATGCGTGCTGTTTTTTGGATTATATATATATTTTTTTTTTCACGGCATTGTATGTATGCACATATTTTATATTATTTTGAATTTGTGTATTTTATTTGAGTGGCACGATTTGCGCAGGACCCACCCCTGTATATTCATTATTTGATAGTTTGTGCTCACTATTTTGTCCTGCTGCATTTTTTAGTTAGCATTTGCACTTTATATCACTCAGGCTCTTTTTCACAGCATCTGTGTTTCATTATATCTGATTTTGGATTTTGTTCCACTTTAGTCACTTATTACCACTTAGCGGCGCGAAGGCTGACCACTTTTATTTTTTTGTTCTGACACATTTTTCCTTTGCTGCCATTATGGAAGTGTTCACATTTTTGGAAAATAGAAACATTAATTTAGATGAAATATTTTCACACAATAAAGCACGTAATTCTGATCTTGATAGTTTAATGAGAAAATTGGGACACCATATGGAAAAAAAGATTAGTTTATGATGGGACACTATTACTTTTGATCAATACATTAGAGAAAATATTGCTCCGAGACGCACCAGGTGGGAATTACCACCTAATGATGGTCTTGTCGATAAGGAGTCTATGGAAGAATGGTTTGAATTCTTTAATAACAAAAGTATTGAATGTGTTAAATTTCTATTAAAAAGAAAGCAGAGAAAGACCCACATGATTGAAAAACAGATTGAGGAAATTAAAACTAAACTTGAGTCGCATAAGGAATCGCCAGATTTTAATAAAATGGCCACACAACTTAATAAAGATCTTATTGCTAAAGATCTAGAGGTCCAGCAGCGCAAAATGAAAAAATATCACCGCGACATTACTGATTACAAGACTAATAAGGTATTTAAATGGCAAGGGAAATTAGAACCAGCCGTTCCTGAGTCTGCACAATCCACTCCGGAAAGGGAGGTTAGGATACAGGATCCCACATCCTCCCATGTGAATCATGGTTCGATGTGGGAAAAAGATAATGCCAGGTATGACACAGATAAGCCTCCTGTTGCATATCACAATAGGGGCTACCCCGAAACACCTAGAAGGCGTTACCCATCCTATACTAATCAGTATACCACACCAGTACCATATGACAATCATACATATGGGGGGAATCACACACAACAAACCCCCAAAAAAGGTTGGAAAAAGCCCTTCAAGAAGTTTAAGAAATCGCACAACAACAACTGGCAACAAAGAGATAATAGAAGACCTAGTTATCAGTATGATAACCAAGGAAGGAGAGACAGAAGTCCCATACCTACATCTAACAGATATGAATCTATTAGAAATTACTCCGAACAGAACTATTATGAGCATCCCTACCATCATTATTCACGGGACACACAAGATCATTTTTTAGACCGGGACAGGAGAGATCATTCTCCGAGAAGACCTCAAGAGACTTATTGGAGGAGAGAATCCCCCCCAAGAAGACCACTACAGGAACCACATCACTCTCCCACAAGAAGGATCGAGAACGACAGAACTCGAAACAGCCCCGAAAGAAGAGAGGCTGCAGAGCGGGAAAGAGAGTCCAAGCGCAAAAGAGAGTGATTGGGGAAGGTGTTGTGAATTTAAGTAACACCCCCTTGTCCCCAGAAGAGTTAGCTGTCTTGGATAAGGGTCTCAAGTATGCCCCTGTTAAAAATCTGAATAAGTTTGATACTTATATAGGCATCCAAAAATATATTAGGAAGATAAATATTAAGAAGTATATCATGAACAACCCCATCAAATCCACTACTAGAACATTGAATGAACAAAATCCTGCACAATTTAGTACATTACGTAACAACTCAGTATTTAACCCTCAGATGGCCAACAATCAACATGTCGAGGTTTTTAAAAAATTGGTGCTTAATGATCTGGAAGCTTTGCAAATCAAGAAAGTGTGTGATCCTGGTCATATTAGAAAGGGCATCAAATCCTTAACGCAAAGAAAAGACATTGTTATC
Organism: Lithobates pipiens; assembly: GCF_037356315.1. Lineage (NCBI taxonomy): Eukaryota > Metazoa > Chordata > Amphibia > Anura > Ranidae > Lithobates > Lithobates pipiens. The sequence continues at coordinate 58,170,969 of NW_027507791.1, forward strand.
CGGCCGGCGGACAAGGGAGGGGCTGTCGTTGTACTAGCTAAAGAAGCATATTTGAGTGAACTTGATCGACAACTTCAAGATGGCAATACTTATGTTAAACTTTTAAGTAATCCTACTACAAAATATAAGAAGGAATTGGAGCAATTAATACATCTAGGGAATAAGAAAGCAATTCTAAATAAGAAAGAAAGCAGATATCTTATCCCAGAATTATGTAGGACACCAATCATTTATATTATTCCGAAGATTCATAAGAATAAAAATAACCCACCTGGTAGGCCGATCGTCAACAGCATTGAATCACTTACATCGAGACTGGGAGAATACCTAGATTTCTTCATCCAACCGGCAGTACAAAAAAACCAGTGCTTATTTAAAAGATACGAAGCATACTCTACAGCTATTGGAAACAGTGACAGTGTTGGAAGGAAGAACACTTCTTGCCACTGCGGATGTATCATCTTTATACACGATTGTGGCACACCATGAAGCATGTTCTGCTATTAAATGGCTTCTAAGATCCTTTACCACACTGAGGTGTCAACATAGGAAATTCCTGATTAAATGTCTTGAGTTTTGCTTGAAACACAACTTTTTTTGGCATAACCAAACCTATTACAGACAAGCAGTTGGGATAGCCATGGGCGCCAAATTTGCGCCCAGTGTGGCCAATGCCTTTATGGCCCACTGGGAAGAGAAGGCTGTATATCAAGACACCCCAGCAGAGTTGACGCTCTATAAAAGATTTATTGACGATATTGTTATTGTCTGGAACGGTAGCCGTGAAGCATTGGAAAAATTCCTTACCAAATTGAATAATAATGATAAAAATATCCATTTGGAATGGATAATAGATGCAAAAAGTATTAATTTTTTAGATTTAAACATCTCCCTGGATAAGAACACAGTAATTACAAAAACGCATTTTAAAAGTGTCGATGCGAATAGCTATATCTCCATTAACAGCTGTCATTTTAAGCCATGGTTGTACAATATACCTAAAGGAAAGTTGGTCCGAATAAGAAGGAATTGTACTAATACCGATGACTTTTTAGAACAGGCTAACTTAATTGCCACCAGATTCAAAGAAAAGGGCTATGAAGATTTACAACTAAAAAGGGAAATTGAACATGTTAAATGCATGGATAGATGTACCATGCTCCAAGATAACGTTAACAAGAGACTCAAATACAATTATGAGGTTCCTTCTATTATTCTTGATTATAACGTACAGTACAAAGAGGTTTCCAGAGTATTAAGTCGACATTGGCATGTCCTTAAAAATGATAGGGACTTGGGCAAAATCCTACCAGAAAGACCGAATGTTATTTATAAAAGGGCTCCCACCCTGAGAGATATTATTGCCAAATCTGTTGTCGAACCAACCCCCAAAAGGGATTTTTCTTTTTTTACAGGGAAAGGTTTTTATCCATGTAAAAACTGCTTTGCATGTAGACATGCCAAAAAATTTCAAAATAAAAAAATTAATTTTGTTAGTACTATCACTGGACAAACACACGATATACGTGACTTTATAGGATGCCATACGGAGGGTGTAGTATATTGCCTCCAATGTAGTTGCAAGTTGCAATACATTGGGAGAACAAAAAGAGCGTTGAAAGTTAGGCTAAAAGAGCATATACAGAACATCCTTAAGGGGTTTCCCAATCATAGTGTGTCTAAACATTTTGATCAGGTACATAATCGAGACCCCTCCCACTTGCAGTTTTGGGGCATCGAAAGATATAACCCCACCTGGAGGGGTAGCCACAAAATCCGAACTATTAGTCAAAAGGAATCTAGATGGATTTTTACTATGAGGTCTTTTTATCCTGATGGTCTTAATGTAGATTTTGATCTGAATTGTTTTTTAAGTAATTTTTAATATTGATGGTATTAATTATTATTTTTATCTTTTTTTAATTTTTATGTATTTTTTTTTTTCCCTGTGATTATTTATTGATGAAATTGTGGATAGATTATTATATAATAATTTTTGTAAAGTCCTACTCTATTTCCGGTATGTGACTTTATTTATCTCACGTATGCATATTTATTAAATTATTAATTATTAATAATTTAATTTTAATTTTTAAACAAAAAAAAAAATTTTTTTTCTTGTATTAGTATGATTATTATTATACATTGATATACTGATTTTTTATATAGTAGTCCCAGTCTTTGCAGCGGGTTTGCCATTTTGCAATCCATATTTATATTTTTATCCTATCTCCCTATTATCCCTCTTTAGCAAGCTTGATCATTCAGTCAAAATGATGTCATGCTTTTCTGAATCTCAGATTTAGCGTTTTGCTTTTTAGATGCATTTGGGATATAATATGTATGTTAATTTTATCATTAAAGTAATTTATATTTTTTTGAATATTTTAATAGCACTGTTTTTGTCTATATTGGCGATTCTGTGTTTTTCTTCTACTCCAAGATGGTGGTTTTCTACACTTCCGTCTAGTAATGTTGGAGTAGCAAGATGGCGGAGACAACACTTCCTGTTTTCGCTAGTTTATCTCTATCCTTACCCTTTTCCAAAATGGCCGAACTGGCATTTCCGGTTCCTGTTCTCATTATACTTATGGAGGCCAGCAAGGTCCTATCAGCATCCCCATGAAGAAGTCACATGACGTAACGCGTAGGGATTGGCCAGAGGACGAACCGGAAGTAGAGTAAGACGGGAGGAAGTTGTCATTATACCCTCTTCCTGATTGTGCTTGTTTTTGCAATTAAAATGTGAGAGTCTTTACTGCTTTTTAATAAATTTACCTGCCGTTTTTTAAACTACTACACTATGGAAGTCTCCTGTTTCTCTCTCTCCCTCTCCTCTCTCTTATTTTGAGCCATACACTGTGAAATAGAAGTGAAGATCCATTTCACCTATTCTGTAAGCTGGGACTGGCCCTCTAGTGGCGGAATTGTATCATTACATCCCTCCTTTGGATTTCCTGATGGCTATTATTTATTATTTATGAATGAAATAAGAGAATCCTGGAGTTTGTTTGATTTGCTTATTCACTTCGTTTAAAGGTGAGAGTTCTGGGAGCCTTGAGTAGCGGACATTTTATTATTGTTCTATCATTAAACCTTTTTTCCATTTTTTAGATATTTTTTATATATTTTTATGCGTGCTGTTTTTTGGATTATATATATATTTTTTTTTTTTCACGGCATTGTATGTATGCACATATTTTATATTATTTTGAATTTGTGTATTTTATTTGAGTGGCACGATTTGCGCAGGACCCACCCCTGTATATTCATTATTTGATAGTTTGTGCTCACTATTTTGTCCTGCTGCATTTTTTAGTTAGCATTTGCACTTTATATCACTCAGGCTCTTTTTCACAGCATCTGTGTTTCATTATATCTGATTTTGGATTTTGTTCCACTTTAGTCACTTATTACCACTTAGCGGCGCGAAGGCTGACCACTTTTATTTTTTTGTTCTGACACATTTTTCCTTTGCTGCCATTATGGAAGTGTTCACATTTTTGGAAAATAGAAACATTAATTTAGATGAAATATTTTCACACAATAAAGCACGTAATTCTGATCTTGATAGTTTAATGAGAAAATTGGGACACCATATGGAAAAAAAGATTAGTTTATGGTGGGACACTATTACTTTTGATCAATACATTAGAGAAAATATTGCTCCGAGACGCATCAGGTGGGAATTACCACCTAATGATGGTCTTGTCGATAAGGAGTCTATGGAAGAATGGTTTGAATTCTTTAATAACAAAAGTATTGAATGTGTTAAATTTCTATTAAAAAGAAAGCAGAGAAAGACCCACATGATTGAAAAACAGATTGAGGAAATTAAAACTAAACTTGAGTCGCATAAGGAATCGCCAGATTTTAATAAAATGGCCACACAACTTAATAAAGATCTTATTGCTAAAGATCTAGAGGTCCAGCAGCGCAAAATGAAAAAATATCACCGCGACATTACTGATTACAAGACTAATAAGGTATTTAAATGGCAAGGGAAATTAGAACCAGCCGTTCCTGAGTCTGCACAATCCACTCCGGAAAGGGAGGTTAGGATACAGGATCCCACATCCTCCCATGTGAATCATGGTTCGATGTGGGAAAAAGATAATGCCAGGTATGACACAGGGAAGCCTCCTGTTGCATATCACAATAGGGGCTACCCCGAAACACCTAGAAGGCGTTACCCATCCTATACTAATCAGTATACCACACCAGTACCATATGACAATCATACATATGGGGGGAATCACACACAACAAACCCCCAAAAAAGGTTGGAAAAAGCCCTTCAAGAAGTTTAAGAAATCGCACAACAACAACTGGCAACAAAGAGATAATAGAAGACCTAGTTATCAGTATGATAACCAAGGAAGGAGAGACAGAAGTCCCATACCTACATCTAACAGATATGAATCTATTAGAAATTACTCCGAACAGAACTATTATGAGCATCCCTACCATCATTATTCACGGGACACACAAGATCATTTTTTAGACCGGGACAGGAGAGATCATTCTCCGAGAAGACCTCAAGAGACTTATTGGAGGAGAGAATCCCCCCCAAGAAGACCACTACAGGAACCACATCACTCTCCCACAAGAAGGATCGAGAACGACAGAACTCGAAACAGCCCCGAAAGAAGAGAGGCTGCAGAGCGGGAAAGAGAGTCCAAGCGCAAAAGAGAGTGATTGGGGAAGGTGTTGTGAATTTAAGTAACACCCCCTTGTCCCCAGAAGAGTTAGCTGTCTTGGATAAGGGTCTCAAGTATGCCCCTGTTAAAAATCTGAATAAGTTTGATACTTATATAGGCATCCAAAAATATATTAGGAAGATAAATATTAAGAAGTATATCATGAACAACCCCATCAAATCCACTACTAGAACATTGAATGAACAAAATCCTGCACAATTTAGTACATTACGTAACAACTCAGTATTTAACCCTCAGATGGCCAACAATCAACATGTCGAGGTTTTTAAAAAATTGGTGCTTAATGATCTGGAAGCTTTGCAAATCAAGAAAGTGTGTGATCCTGGTCATATTAGAAAGGGCATCAAATCCTTAACGCAAAGAAAAGACATTGTTATCCGGCCGGCGGACAAGGGAGGGGCTGTCGTTGTACTAGCTAAAGAAGCATATTTGAGTGAACTTGATCGACAACTTCAAGATGGCAATACTTATGTTAAACTTTTAAGTAATCCTACTACAAAATATAAGAAGGAATTGGAGCAATTAATACATCTAGGGAATAAGAAAGCAATTCTAAATAAGAAAGAAAGCAGATATCTTATCCCAGAATTATGTAGGACACCAATCATTTATATTATTCCGAAGATCCATAAGAATAAAAATAACCCACCTGGTAGGCCGATCGTCAACAGCATTGAATCACTTACATCGAGACTGGGAGAATACCTAGATTTCTTCATCCAACCGGCAGTACAAAAAACCAGTGCTTATTTAAAAGATACGAAGCATACTCTACAGCTATTGGAAACAGTGACAGTGTTGGAAGGAAGAACACTTCTTGCCACTGCGGATGTATCATCTTTATACACGATTGTGGCACACCATGAAGCATGTTCTGCTATTAAATGGCTTCTAAGATCCTTTACCACACTGAGGTGTCAACATAGGAAATTCCTGATTAAATGTCTTGAGTTTTGCTTGAAACACAACTTTTTTTGGCATAACCAAACCTATTACAGACAAGCAGTTGGGATAGCCATGGGCGCTAAATTTGCGCCCAGTGTGGCCAATGCCTTTATGGCCCACTGGGAAGAGAAGGCTGTATATCAAGACACCCCAGCAGAGTTGACGCTCTATAAAAGATTTATTGACGATATTGTTATTGTCTGGAACGGTAGCCGTGAAGCATTGGAAAAATTCCTTACCAAATTGAATAATAATGATAAAAATATCCATTTGGAATGGATAATAGATGCAAAAAGTATTAATTTTTTAGATTTAAACATCTCCCTGGATAAGAACACAGTAATTACAAAAACGCATTTTAAAAGTGTCGATGCGAATAGCTATATCTCCATTAACAGCTGTCATTTTAAGCCATGGTTGTACAATATACCTAAAGGACAGTTGGTCCGAATAAGAAGGAATTGTACTAATACCGATGACTTTTTAGAACAGGCTAACTTAATTGCCACCAGATTCAAAGAAAAGGGCTATGAAGATTTACAACTAAAAAGGGAAATTGAACATGTTAAATGCATGGATAGATGTACTATGCTCCAAGATAACGTTAATAAGAGACTCAAATACAATTATGAGGTTCCTTCTATTATTCTTGATTATAACGTACAGTACAAAGAGGTTTCCAGAGTATTAAGTCGGCATTGGCATGTCCTTAAAAATGATAGGGACTTGGGCAAAATCCTACCAGAAAGACCGAATGTTATTTATAAAAGGGCTCCCACCCTGAGAGATATTATTGCCAAATCTGTTGTCGAACCACCCCCCAAAAGGGATTTTTCTTTTTTTACAGGGAAAGGTTTTTATCCATGTAAAAACTGCTTTGCATGTAGACATGCCAAAAAATTTCAAAATAAAAAAATTAATTTTGTTAGTACTATCACTGGACAAACACACGATATACGTGACTTTATAGGATGCCATACGGAGGGTGTAGTATATTGCCTCCAATGTAGTTGCAAGTTGCAATACATTGGGAGAACAAAAAGAGCGTTGAAAGTTAGGCTAAAAGAGCATATACAGAACATCCTTAAGGGGTTTCCCAATCATAGTGTGTCTAAACATTTTGATCAGGTACATAATCGAGACCCCTCCCACTTGCAGTTTTGGGGCATCGAAAGATATAACCCCACCTGGAGGGGTAGCCACAAAATCCGAACTATTAGTCAAAAGGAATCTAGATGGATTTTTACTATGAGGTCTTTTTATCCTGATGGTCTTAATGTAGATTTTGATCTGAATTGTTTTTTAAGTAATTTTTAATATTGATGGTATTAATGATTATTTTTATCTTTTTTTAATTTTTATGTATTTTTTTTTTTTTCCTGTGATTATTTATTGATGAAATTGTGGATAGATTATTATATAATAATTTTTGTAAAGTCCTACTCTATTTCCGGTATGTGACTTTATTTATCTCACGTATGCATATTTATTAAATTATTAATTATTAATAATTTAATTTTAATTTTTAAACAAAAAAAAAAAATTTTTATTTTTCTTGTATTAGTATGATTATTATTATACATTGATATACTGATTTTTTATATAGTAGTCCCAGTCTTTGCAGCGGGTTTGCCATTTTGCAATCCATATTTATATTTTTATCCTATCTCCCTATTATCCCTCTTTAGCAAGCTTGATCATTCAGTCAAAATGATGTCATGCTTTTCTGAATCTCAGATTTAGTGTTTTGCTTTTTAGATGCATTTGGGATATAATATGTATGTTAATTTTATCATTAAAGTAATTTATATTTTTTTGAATATTTTAATAGCGCTGTTTTTGTCTATATTGGCGATTCTGTGTTTTTCTTCTACTCCAAGATGGTGGTTTTCTACACTTCCCTCTAGTAATGTTGGAGTAGCAAGATGGCGGAGACAACACTTCCTGTTTTCGCTTGTTTATCTCTATCCTTACCCTTTTCCAAAATGGCCGAACTGGCATTTCCGGTTCCTGTTCTCATTATACTTATGGAGGCCAGCAAGTTCCCGCATCGCTCCAGTGTGAACCCAGCCTAATAAGCGATCGTTTTTCTGATCGCTGTATTAGTGTCACAGGTGACGCTAGTTAGGCAGGTAGGTATTTAGGTTCGCCGCAGCTTTTTATAGCGCCAGGGACCCCCATATACTACCGCATAAAGACCTGATTGCCCCCTAGTTAACCCTTTCACCAGTGATCACCATATAACTGTTACAGGTGACGCTGGTTGGTTAGTTATTTTTTTATAGTTTCAGGGCACCCGCCATTTATTACCTAGTCTCACTAGTGTACCCCTAAATTTAGGGGTGTCTACTTTCCAAAATGGGGTCATTTGGGGGGGGTTTGTGCCATCTTGGCATTTTATGGCCTTCAAAACTGTAACGCCCTTAGAAAGCCTGAAGGCGGTGCTTGGTTTTCGGGGCCCCGTACGCGGCTAGGCTCCCAAAAAGTCCCACATATGTGGTATCCCCGTACTCAGGAGAAGCAGCAGAACTTATTTTGGGGTGTCATTTCACATATGCCCATAGCATGTGTGAGCAATATATCATTTAGTGACAACTTTGTGAAAAAAATAAATAAATAAATAAAAGTTTGTAATTTTCCCGCAACTTGTGCCAAATATAAAATATTCCATGGACTCAACATGCCTCTCAGCAAATAGCTTGGGGTGTCTACTTTCTAAAATGGGGTCATTTGTGGGGGTTTTGTGCCATCTTGGCATTTTATGGCCTTCAAAACTGTGATAGGTAGTGAGGAGTGAAATTACAAATGTATGCCCTTAGAAATCCTGAAGGCGGTGCTTGGCTTTCGGGGCCCCGTACGCGGCTAGGCTTCCAAAAAGTCGACCACATGTGGTATCCCCGTACTCAGGAGAAGCAGCAGAATGTATTTTGGGGTACAATTCCACATATAACCATGGCATGTGTGAGCAATATATCATTTAGTGACAACTTTGTGTAAAAAGAAAAAAAAAACTTTTTTTTTTGTCATTATTCAATCGCTTGAGGCAAAAAAATAAAATATTCAATGGGCTCAACATGCCTCTTATCAATTTCCTTGGGGTGTCTACTTTCCAAAATGGGGTCATTTGGGGGGGTTTTGTACTGCCCTGCCATTTTAGCACCTCAAGAAATGAGATAGGCAGTCAAACTAAAAGCTGCGTAAATTCCAGAAAACGTACCTTAGTTTGTAGATGTGACAACTTTTGCGCAAACCAATAAATATACAGTTATTGACTTTTTTTTTACCAAAGACATGTGGCTGAATACATTTTGGCCTAAATGTATGACTAAAATTGAGTTTATTGGATTTTTCTAATAACAAAAAGTAGAAAATATCATTTTTTTTTCTAAATTTGCGGTCTTTTTACGTTTATATCGCAAAAAATAAAAATCGCAGAGTCAGTCAAATACCTTTAAAAGAAACCTCTATTTGTGGGAAAAAAAGGAAGCAAATTTTGTTTGGGTACAACATTGCATGACCGCGCAATTACCAGTTAAAGCAGCGCAGTGCCAAATTGTAAAAAGACCTCTGGTCATTGACCAGCAAAATGGTCCGGTCTGAAAGTGGTTAACATCAGCATTATATGCTTTCCTGCATACATTCTGATATTGTATTACATAATAACATTTATATAATGCATTGACACTAAAAAAAGATCATTATAATCATTTTCCTCCTTTGTATCTTAGTTTTCCATCTATATATTCTGCATCTCCTGGTATTCATATGCGTACCTGGTCATTAGCGCCACCTTCAGAGGGAAATTAGGTAGTGTAACGCAATCCATTAATTCTATTCTATATATTTTAGCATGATATAATATTGTGCATTTTTAATTAATTCTGATTCTCATTTGGATATTTGTTAGTCAGCTGATAGCCTCCCATGGCTTTCAATACCATTTATATGCTGATGACACCCAAATCTATCTCTCTACCCCTCAGCTCACCCCATCAATCTCCTCACGCATCGCTGATCTACTAACAGACATATCAGCCTGGATGTCACACCACTTCCTCAAACTTAATCTATCTAAAACCGAGCTCTTAATATTTCCTCCCCCACGTGCCCCTTCGCCTGACTTCACTGTCAAGATCAATGGCACATCTATCAGTCCTTCCTTACATGCCAGGGTGCTAGGGGTAACCTTAGACTCCGAACTGTCCTTTCAGGCCCACATACAATCCCTGTCCAAATCATGCCGCCTTACCCTCCGCAACATTTCCAGAATACGCCCCTTTTTAACTAATGACACCACCAAACTTCTAATTCATTCCCTGGTCATCTCTCGCCTCGACTACTGCAACTCCATTCTCATTGGACTTACCTTTACATAGACTATCCCCCCTTCAGTCCATAATGAATGTCGCTGCCAGACTCATCCACCTTACCAGCCATTCAGTGTCCTCCACCCCTCTCTGCCAATCCCTCCACTGGCTTCCACTCACCCAACGAATAAAATTCAAAGTACTAACAATAATATACAAAGCGTCCATTACTCTGCCCCCAGCTACTGTACATCACTGACCGAGTCCCAAAATACCAACCAAACCGCCCTCTACGGTCATCCCAAGACCTCATGCTCTCTAGCTCCCTTGTCACCTCCTCCCATGCTTGCCTCCAGGATTTCTCCAGAGCTTCTCCCATCCTTTGGAACTCCCTACCCCCAATCTGTCCAACTGTCCCCTAATCTATTCATCTTTAGACGATGCCTGAAAACCCTTCTCTTCAAAGAAACCTATCCTGCTTCTAACTAATACTGTTTTACTTCCTCCATCAGCTCATCCCCCTACAGCTATTACCTTTTGTATCAATTGCCCCTTCCTTTTTAGATTGTAAGCTCTAACGAGCAGGGCCCTCTGATTCCTCTTGTTCCAAATTGTAATGTAAATGTAATGTCTGCCCTCATGTTGTAAAGCGCTGAGCAAACTGTTGGCGCTATATAAAACCTGTATAATAATAATAAATAATAATAATGAAATATAGCTTTGTATTGCATATTGTAATGTATGTGTTTTTCTCTTTACATTCAAGAGTTTTTATTGCTCCCCAGAAGAAGCGTCTTTGGGACACGAAACATGCCGGGCATAATCACGGGACCCCATATCAGCACATCATCTCAGTGAATATGCATTCAAATGTGTATCTTTAATGGCTTATTGCTAGCTATTGTATAGTCAAGTATTATATAAGTTATATCATGAATGATGTTACTGCTGATTTAGGTCCTGGTGAATGAATGTACTCTGTATTGTTGGTTTTTAATCAATTCTTTTTGTACATTTTTGAATAAATTTATAAAAATTATCCATTGTGATACAATTTCCTGGTTTACACTAGTGCCTATAACAGTGATGGCGAACCTTGGCACTCCAAATGTTTTGGAACTACATTTCCCATGATGCTCATGCACTCTGCAGTGTAGTTGAGCATCATGGGAAATGTAGTTCCAAAACATCTGGGGGGTCAAGGTTCGCCATCACTGGTCTATAAAGTCCCGTCAGTTTTTATTTTTTGTAAAGTTATAAGCAGGACAGCAGTAAATATGAGGATTACCATTGAGTTGATAAGTAAATGTGTTTAGTCAATTAAAGAAAAATGACCAAGACTTTGGAAAAAGTGTATGTCCACCTTTTTATAAGTTCAAGCTCTGCTCTGGGCATAGTGGTTAACACTAGAATCAGTGGCTTGAATCTAAGTTAGGACACAATGGGGGTTATTTACCAAAGCTGGAGAGTACAGTATCAGTCTCGCTTCTGCATCAAAATCAATCAGCTTCCAGGTTTTATTGCCAGAGCTTAATTGAACAAGCTGAATTTAGAAGCTATATGCAGGGGCGTAACTAGAAATCACAGGGCCCAGGGAGATGGGCGTGAGTGAGTGAGAAGGAGTGTGAGTGTGTCCGAGCTCCCTGCCTCCGCCCTGCGATGAGAGGAATGTAATCCGCTGGTGGCTACAGCTGCTGTTTCCTGACCCCCCCTATCGGAGCTCCGTAATGAGCGTCCGACCTGGAGCGTGCACTACCACTATTGCTGCCCAGCACTGACGGAGATTGCCGAAAGTATCCGAGGAGGGCTCCGCAAAAGGCTTCGCTACCGCGAGAACCCGGTCGGAGATCCGAAGACAGACGAACTCTTAGACGCTGCACGAGGACACGCGGAGAGAGTCCTGCGACTGCCTCGGACGGATGTAAACCTCCCGGTGACATTTGCCAGCTCCATTGATGATAAATCCTGGCTGTGGAGTGGTGAGAAATGTTATATAATCTAGCGGGACGGAAGATAGAACCTGTGTGGTGGAGACTGTGGCTCGGTTGGCAATAGACAGCGGAGAGGTGCACTGGTTATCCCTGTTTGGTTGGAATGTTTGCTTCTCCCTACCTGCTTTGCTTTTGATAACCGTTGGCTGAAGTGAGCTCACCCCACAAACATAATTAACGTGGGATTCTGGCACTGTGCGTCTGGTGAATTGGCTGCCCCCCCCCCCCCCCCCAGGTTCTCTTGAATCAAAAGCTGGGTCTTTTGCTGGGGAGATTTGATTTAGCGATATAAACTGCTATATTACTACCCTCCGCTGGCTTAGTGATTTTTCCACGTGGACTTTACCATGCTTAGCAAAAGAGCGGTAGAGGATATATCCCATGGAGAGGGGAATCAAAAAACGCGTGCTGCCAAAGAAAAATTCAATCAAGCCTCTGCGGCTTCGAAACTTGAGCGCTTTGCACATGCAACCTCCCCAGGTAGGAAAGTCCAACACCATCCGCCAGGCCAATCTAAAATGCAGGGGTCATTGGGGGACAGAAGAAGTGCAGGTCACTCTTCACTAGATCCTGGTACCCCATTGCCAGGAGGCGGGGTAGGTGAGCTATCCCAGGAGGAAAGGAGGACGGCCGAAAAACCCGGGGGGGGTGGTGAACCGACTTTACGAGAGATACTGCTGGCGGTTAATGACTGTAAGAATTCTATTTCTGGGCTGGACAGCCAATTGAGAAATATTCAAAATGAACTGCACGCTATGAGCCAACTATTAAGTAACACCATCGATAGAATAGATGCTATAGAGGGAAGATTAAGTACGGTGGAAGACGAATTATCCCCCCTGCAGGAAAAAATAGCTACACTTCAGAAACAAATTGTCGCACAGCCATCCAAAATTGACGACATGGACAACAAGAACCGCAGGAATAATGTGCGACTAATTGGCCTGCCAGAGGGAAGCGAGGGTCCTGACCCCATAATTTTTTGGGAAAACTGGTTCAAGGAATTATTGGGAGATGTCTCCTTCTCCTCGCCCTCTAGCATCGAAAGAGCCCACAGAGTTCCTCTTAGATCTCACCTATCAGAGGGACACTGCAGGCCAATGATACTGAAATTTATCAATTATAATGATCGAATGATTTTGATGCGGAGGATCAGGGGATTGGGAGACATCTTCTATAAGGGGATCAGGGTATCATTTTATCCAGATTTTTCACCGGACTTACAGAAACAGAGAGCGGAGTTTATTCCTGTCAAACGCACCCTGCAAAAGCATAAGATAATGTATGCCCTATTGTATCCAGCCCGACTCCGAGTGTCTGCTTTGGGCTCAACAATTTTTTTTAACTCCCCGCAGGAGGCCGTGAACTGGCTGGAGGATCACAAGGAGGCCCTTTAATGATGCTTAGAGTCGGCCTGTACTAGTTTTTTTGGGGGGTTGGGGGGTTTCTGTTTTGTTTTTGTGTTATTAATGCTTAATAGGGGGGTAGACGTAGATGGATACAATGCATAGCCTAATGATTGGGGTTAATGTATCACGAGTAACTGAACACTATAGGGTGATCTATATTGTGTATAAAGGAATGGCTATAGGAGAGGTGGGAAGATGGGGGTGTGGGGGGTTGGGGGGGTTGCAAGGGGGAATGTAAACTTCTGTATGTATATTACTGGAAATAACTTTGCTTATGAACCCATCTCGGGGAAGGAATGGGGAGCTCTAATGTTACAGCTCATTGCTTGGGTGAGACGAGTAAAATGATATAATAAATTGATTAGGAATGGGGTAAAACACTATGGATTATAGAGCACTGCGATATCACAAGGCGAATTAATAGTTTATACAATTTCACATTAGAAGTGGTAAACGAGGTTTTATGGATGAGCCGGGAGGGTGGGATTTGAGGGAGGGAGAGGTGGGAAAAGGAAAGGAATATATCCCTTTTTTTTTTTTTTTGTTCAATGGAGTGGTAGAGGGATACAATGAATAGATTAGAGATTGGGGTTAACGTACTACGAGTAATCGAACACTATAGGGTGATCCACATTGTGTATAAAGATATGGTTATAGGCGCGGTGGGAAGGTGGGGGTGCGGGGGCTGGGGGGGGTTGTAAGGGAGAATGTAAACTTGTGTATGTATATTACCGGAAATAATTTTATTTGTGAACCCATCTCAGTGAAGGAATGGGGAGCTATAATGTCGCTGCTCGCTGCTTGGGCGAGGTGGGTAAAATGACATAACAAATTGACTAAGGCTGGGGTATAGTATTATGGATCATAGAACACTGCGATGCCATATGGCGAATAAATAGTCCACACAATTCTACACTAGAATCGGTAATGAGGTTTTATAGTTGAGTTGGGAGAGTGGGATTTGGGGGGGGGATACATATATATTTTGAAGGTAAGCAACGCTGTATAATAATAATATTGTGACTACTGAGTTTTTGAAGCTACAGAGGCACTTCCCCTCCCCCCCCCTTTCCCCCCCTCCCTTTTTTTTTGTAGGGCATGATTGGTGTTATGGAGGGATTATGATCCCACCTTAGAAGTATATTAAAGGGGTGTGATAAGATCATGTGGGGGGATGGCGAGTTCGGACACTTTTGAATGGGGTATGATTATACCGGCTACAATTGAGACCCCTAAGGGTGGCTCTGATGGGCAGGGTTGGGTGGGGGGAGGGAGGGGAGTCTTCGAACACCCGCTGTGAGTAACGGGGCGGTGATGGGGGACAGGTTGGGATGGGGAGAGGCGATGGGGAGAGGAAGCGGTTCCCTCCCCCCTTATCCTCTCCCCTCCATGGGTATACCAATCATTGGAGCTGATGGGTAGGTGGAATATCATTGGAGCTGATGGGTAGGTGGAATATAACTTCGTGGAACATGAGGGGCTTGGGAGACCCTAAGAAACGGGGGTCTGTGATGTTGGAGATGGAAGGAAGGGGACCTGGTTTGCTTTTTCTGCAGGAAACCCACCTAACCCCAACCACGGCCCCTCTGCTTCATGACCGGAAATTCCAGGCATATTAGCATTCCTTTTATTCATCGTATTCCCGCGGTGTGAGTGTGTTAGTATGGAAGGGTACAGATTTTTTATGTAAAGAGTCCCAGATAGATGGGGAGGGGAGATTTGTCTTCTTGCACTGCCTGGTGGCTGGGCAAGAATACGTTCTAGCGAATATCTATATACCCCCTCCTTTTAAATTAGAGGTTATGGATACATTTCTCATGTTCAGTTTGGGTAAAATGGGCGTCCCGTGGATAATCGCCGGCGATTTCAATGAAATCATAGATAAGCGCTTGGACAGATCCCCTTGTCCAACTGGGAACAGAACAGGTTGATTACATGAATTTCTACTGGAAGTTGGTTTAAGAGACATCTGGCGTATGCGACACCCTCAGGATAGGCAGTATTCCTGTTTCTCCAGTACCCACCAGACGCTATCAAGAATAGACATGGGTTTGGGGAACAATGAGGCAGTTGGAGTGGTGGCAGACATAGAATACGGGGTACGTGGGATCTCAGACCATTCCCCTTTGGCTATAACTTTGAACACGGGAGAGAGCGTCCCACTGAGAGAGTGGAGAAATAAAAAAAAAAAAAAAAAAGAAATCACAGGGCCCCATAGCAAAATGTTGTATGCCCCCCCCCCCCCCAAAAAATGAACTAATGCCATTGAACAACAGATTACCATACTCATGTGGCACAGTACCCAGGCAACAGCTTATATTAATTTCGAACAACTAAACAAAATACACTGCCAATAAAATCTACCGGTTACATTCAGTACAATTTAGTGTAAGTAAAGTCAAAAAAGTTTTTTTTCAAGTTTTGCATGGATTAGGGAAGGATAAGGACTTCAGTTAGGTTTGTATATGTCAATCCAGGCTCCATTCAAATAATTTCCCTGCACTTCCTGTCTGTAAAAAATTCTTCAGCAGGGCAGAAAGTGATGTTAAATCTCTCTAAAGAAGCCTCAGAATTCTGCACCCTTGAACCTGGCATTGCTCCCCCTCTCTTTGTGCCGAAATTATCCTAATGAAAAAATATAGCAAACACTTTCTTCACAAAAATAGCAAAATAGATGTCAGTCTCCCCCTCCCTTCCTATCTCCGGTCCAGACTCCAGACCCTCCTCATGTGCCGAAAATGATGTCCCTTCACAGGCGCGCTCAAGCATTCTGCCGCGCCCACTCTGCTCTCTGCTGCGTGTGTCGGGACACGGCTGGACTCGCGGGGCCCAGGAAGCTTAACAGTAAATTTACATTCCTCATCCTCACCATCCTCACCAGGCCCCAGAGGTGGATCTCGGCTTTGTGAGGCCTTAGGCAAAATCTAGACATGAGGCCCTACTCACGCCCCTAATGGGAAAAATAATTCAAGCAATAAAAAAAATAAACTGTATAAATTACATATATTAAGAGCTTTAAAGTTCTGATGTCAGCGCTCCCTTATCTCAGTGCTGGTGTCAGTACTCTCTATCCCAGTGCTGGTGTCAGTGTTCTCTATCTCGGTGCTGGTGTCAGTGCTCTCTATCACGGTGCTGGTGTCAGTGCTCTCTATCTCGGTGCTGGTGTCGGTGCTCTCTATCTCGGTGCTGGTGTCGGTGCTCTCTATCTCGGTGCTGGTGTCAGTGCTCTCTATCTCGGTGCTGGTGTCGGTGCTCTCTATCTCACTGCTAGTGTCAGTGTTCTCTATCTCGGTGCTGGTGTCAGTGTCCTCTATCTCGGTGCTGGTGTCAGTGCTCTCTATCTCGGTGCTGGTGTCAGTGCTTTCTATCTCAGTGCTGGTGTCAGTGCTCTCTATCTCAGTGCTGGTGTCAGTTCTCACAATCTCAGTGCTGGTGTCGGTGCTCTCTATCTCGGTGCTGGTGTCGGTGCTCTCTATCTCAGTGCTGGTGTCAGTGTGGGAGGTAGCAGCGGAGAAGACAACCAGCAGGCAGTGCCAGCACAGGATGCGGAGCATCCGTCCCAATCCCCCCCCAGTGGAGCCCTGCACAGGCAGGGGTAAGGGCAGGGGTAAAGGCAGGGTGAAGGGAGGGGTCAGGGGCTGCCAATCACAGGTGGACACACTGGGACACTGACACAAGACTGAGCTGTCCTTACTGTTAATGACACATGATCAGGAGGGATGGAGTGGGGGGATGGGTGCAGGGATGGATATAAAGAGCAGTCTGGCTGTGAGGGATGCTGCAGAAACATGGATGGGGGGTGGCTCTCTCTAATAAAAAAAAATGTTAGTGGTCGCTGGCTGCAGAAAAGGTTGTGGCATGGTGGTAACTTTGCCACTCCCTGCAGCTGGAGCCCCTGATTCCCCCGTACCAGCACTTATTGACAGCCCCAGAGAGGGGCAGTCCAGACACCTCTTCTCTCCTACCTTCCCTTCTGTCAGATCGGCTCCATACAGCACTCATGAGGCCCCCTCCACGGTACCTTCCTCTCCTCATCAGCCAGATGCCTCCTCCGGGGTGTGCGAGGAGCGCTCTGCTGAGCACTCCAGTGGTGGGGGGTGATGGCTGGGGGGGGGCAAGATCTGTGTCTCCGGAGCAGAGGGAATTGTGCCCAGACTGCTGGAATCTCCTCCCCTTCTCCTCCCTAAGACAACACAGAGCTGGCCCCGTCTCCTCCCCAAGAGACCCCTCTCTCCACTGCTTGGCTGTGGAGATCACAGGCAACCCACTGCTGGCCGGAGCTTATCGCCGTACCCGGGGTGACATTTTTCAGCAAAGGCGGCTCTTCAAGTAGCCTAATTGCCTAATTAGAGAGATGCCTCTGCCGGGCCCCACTCGGCTGCAGGCCCCAATAGCGCCTGAATGGGATTCTATGGCGGTAGTTCCGCCACTGACTGTATGGTTTCCATGCAGAAGGGAGCCTGATTTTGCACTCTCCAGCTTTAATAAATAAACCCCTGTTTGCAAGTTCTCCCTAAGCTTGTGTGGGATTCTTCCGGGTACTCCGGCTTTCTCCAAAACTACAAAGATATGCTAATAGGTTAGTTGGCTCCTCCTTAAATTATGTATGCCTGTGGGTTAGGGACCTTAGATTGTAAGCACCTTAAGTGCAGGGACTCGGAGAGGAGAGCGTATTGCTGCAGCCGACTCGTGATCAGTGAGTATGAGCTGTTTTTTACAGCTTTTTACTCACTGATCACCAGTCTAGTGTAAAACAGTGTAAACACACATGTTCCCGAATAATCAAAACACATGTCCCCCACATAAGTCCCACTAAAATCACATGTCCCAATGATTATCTGCACACATATGTCTGTGATCACCTGCACACATCTGTACATGATCATTTGCGTACATATCACACGCACAAACCAATTATTTTACACTTAACAGAATTTTTTTTACTAAAAACATGTAGCGGAATACATTTTGGCTTAAATTTATGACAAAATTCAATTTTATTGGATTTCTTTTAAAATAGAAAGAAGAAAATATAGTTTTTTTTCCAAATTTCTGCAATTTGTTCGCTTATATCGCAAAAAAAAAAAAAAAAAACAGAGTCGTGAATAAATGCCACCAAAATAAAGCTCTATTTGTGCAAACAAAATGATAAAAATTTCATTGAAAGTGCGAGAGCGCTGAAAGCTAAAAATTGGGCTGGGAAGGAAGGGAGCGAAAGTGCCCTGTATTGTAGTGGTTAATTGACACTGGGCAACTGGAAGACTGAGAATACAGTGCATCCGGAAAGTATTCATGGCGCTTGACTTTTTCCATATTTTGTTATGTTACGCCCTTATTCCAAAATGGAATAAATTCATTATTTTCCTCAAAATCCTACAAACAATACCCCATAAAGTTGTGAAAGAGGTTTGTTTGAAATCTTAAAAATAAAAATAAAAAACAAACAAAAAAGCATAAGTATTCACAGCCTTTGCTCAATACTTTGGTAAAGCACCTTTGGCACCAATTACAGCCTCAAGTATTTTTTGAGTATGATGCTACAAGCTTGGCACAACTATTTTTGGGCAGTTTCTCCCATTCTTCTTTGCAGGACCTCTCAAACTTCGTCAGGTTGGATGGGGAGTGTCGGTGCTCAGCCATTATCATATCTCTCCAGAGATGTTCAATCGTGTTCAAGTGTGGGCTCTGGCTGGGCCACTCAAGGTTACTCACAGAGTTGTCCTGTAGCCACTCCTTTGTTATCTTGGCTGTTTGCTTAGGGTCGTTGTCCTGTTGGAAGATAAACCTTCGCCCCAATCTAAGGTCCAGAGTGCTCTGGAACAGGTTTTCATCAAGAATGTCTCAGTACATTGCTGCATTGTTAAAATCATTATTTCTGTATTAATATTGATACTCTGTAAATTATATTGATGAGGAAAGTTCCAAGAAAATCCATTCAGTTCTTGTGTAAAAACTCACAAATTAATTTAATAATAAAATAGCAAAATATTACAAGAACAAATATCAAAATGTAAAAATAACATCAATAATGTAAGATGAAGATTGAATCAGATGTGTGTCTTTGTGTGTGTGTGTAGCTGTGGCAGCTTCCTTCAATGTCTGTCTGAATCAGGCTGCCCAACTGTGCTTCTATTTCTAGCTTTTACTCCTAAAATCTTACCCCTCCTTCCTATAAAGACTGGTTTAACCACTTGCTTACTGGGCACTTAAACCCCCCTCCTACCCAGACCATTTTTCCGCTTTCAGCGCTGATGCACTTTGAATGACAATTGCGCGGGCATACAACACTGTACCCAAATGAAATTTTAATCATTTTTTTCCCACAAATAGAGCTTTCTTTTCGTGGTATTTAATTACAGTTGGGAGTTTTATTTTTTGCTAAACAAACAAAAAAAGATGCAAAAAAAAATCATGTTTAATAGTTTGTTATAAAATTTTGCAAACAGGTCATTTTTCTCCTTCATTGAAATGCGCTGATGAGGCGGCACTGATAGGCGGCACTGGTGGGCACTGATAGGCGGCACTGGTGGGCACTGATATGCACAGTTAAGGCGACACTAATAGGCACAGATAAGGTAGCACCGATAGGCACAGATAAGGCAGTACTGATGGGCACAGATAAGGCGGCACTGATGGGCACTGATAGGTGGCACGGATGGGTGGCACTAAGGGGCACTGATAGGTACCACTGATAGATGGGACTGATGGGCACTGATAGGTGGCACTGATAGATGGCTCTGATAGGTGGCACTGCTGGGCACTGATGGGCGGCACTGATGGGCACTGATGGGTACTGGTAGATGACACTGATGGGCACGGATATGTGGCACTGAAGTGCAGCAATGTTGTTGAGGCAGATTGTGGGCACTGATAGGTGGCACTGTGGGCACTGATAATTGGCACTGTGGGTACTGATGTATGGCACTGTGGGCACTGATGTATGGCACTGCAGGGTGGCACTATGGGCACTGATGGGTGGCACTGCTGGGTGGCACTTTTTTAATTCTCTGGGGGTTACTGGCAGGGGGCAGGTGGGCACTGATACACTGGCCGTGATCTGGACTGATGTCCCGATCATGGCCGCCGGTGATCGTTTTTTTTAAATCTCTCCTCGCGCTGTCAGCGCGAAGAGGAAAAATAGCCGATTACCGGCTCTGTTTTGTCACATGATCACCTGTCATTGGCTGACAGCTGATCACGTGGTAAGGGGTCGGGATCGACCCCTTGCTCGGATCGGTGATCAGGCGAGTCTCATTGACTCGCCGATCACAGAGCGCGCCGCGCGCGCCCCTCAGGGGGCGCGCAGGCCGCTTGTGCACGGGACGACGTCAATAGACGTAGTCCCGTCATTTGGCTTTAGTGCGGATCTCAAGAAGTTAAGGTTCTCATTTGTCTTGCAGTTCTACAGAAAACTGCGGGCTTTAACCCCCCTCACATAATGGTGGGAGTTGCTCAGTCTCTATGGGTTGGCATTCCTGAGGAGTGGGCAAGAACAATGTGTGAAACCATTTAACATATACAATATAAGTTTCCTTCAACCACTTCAATACCAGGCACTTAGACACCTTCCTGCCCATGCAAATTTTCAGCTTTCAGCGCTATAGCAATTTGAATGACAATTGCGCGGCCACGCCACACTGTACCCAAACAAATTTTTTATCATTTTGTTCCCACAAATAGAGCTTTCTTTTGGTGGTATTTGATCACCTCTGCAATTTTTATTTTTTGCGCAACAAATAAAAAAAAGACCCCAAATTTTGAAAAAAAAAAAAAAGTTTTTCTTTGTTTCTGCTAAAATGTTTTGTAAATAAGTATGTTTTCTTCTTCAATAATGGGCACTGATATGGCTGCACTGACAGGCACTGATAGGCGGCACTGATGGGCACTGATAGGTGGCACTGATGGCCACTCGTAGGTGGCACTGATAGGTGGCAAGAATGGGCACTGATAGATGGGCATAGATGGGCACTGTTAGTTGGCACTGGTGACACTGATGGGTGGCATTGCTGGGCATTACTGATGTCATTTGTTACATAATGGTGCCAGTCAGTGCCCATTTGTGGGCATTGATTGTCACAGAGTGGACATTCATTGGCCCATGTGGATGGCCATGGGGTACATACCTGGCCATCCACATGTTGCCCCCTTCCTTGGTGGTCCTGGCGGCTTCCCTGGTGGTCCAGTGTGGGCATTCGCAGGGGGGCTGCACTGATAAACAATTTGCGCAGACACCCCCTATCAGGAGAGCGGCCGATCGGCTCTCCTCTACTCACGTCTCTCAGACGCGAGTGAGGAAAAGCCGATAAACTGCTTTTCCTGTTTACATCGTAATCAGCCGTGATTGGACACGACTAATCATATGATAAAGAGCCTCTGATAGAGGCTCTTTACCAAGATCGCTGTAGCGGTGTGTCAGACTGACACACCGCACCACCATTCACCACGATGCGTGCCCCCACGGGCGCATGGTGGTTGTTATCCTGAAGGACATCATATGGAGCCCAGTGAGGGTAACTGAACCACCGCCGGCCATCATTTTGCTATAAGCCGGGCGGGAAGTGGTTAACATATAAATCAAATACTACATATACTTATATATATTATATTCAATGAAAATCCAATGTTCTCATTAATATCCTAATCAAGAATTATTGTAATATAAAGAACTTAAATTCTCATATCTACACAAACTTTTGCATCTTAAGAAATGTGAAAGCTTTCTTCTCATGTGCTGGGAGAAGGTGAGGGAAACCAACTCAAGATTCCTAATTACTAACTCATGTTTGGTTCTCCATAGGAATGTTTATGAAGCTTATAACAATATATATATACTTTTACAAGTATAAGTGTCTATATAATTTCACTTTATCCATATCTAGAAGATATAAATATATATACAACTCAATTAGTCTATAAAGATCTAATCCATTCATTCACTTGTTAATATAAGTTAATTGATAAATATTAGATATTAGATTAAAGAAAACTTCTAACATAAATTCATCATCCCTTAATCCTGACTAGTATCCCAGTTACTGCTGCTGAAAAACATCCCCACAGCTTGATGCTGCCACCACCATGCTTCACTGTAGGGATGGTATTGGCCAGGTAATGAGCAGTGCCTGGTTTCCTACAGACATGATGCTTGCCATTCAGGCTAAAGAGTTCAATCTTTGTTTCATCAGACCAGAGAAATTTGTTTCTCATGGTCTAAGAGTCCTTCAAGTGCCCTTTGGCAAAATCCAGGTGGGCTGTCATGTGTCTTTTACTGAGAAGTGGCTTCCGTTTGGCCACTCTACCATACAGGCCTGATTGGTGGAGTGCTGCAGAGATGGTTGTTTTTCTGGAAGATTCTCTTCTCTCAACAGAGAAATGCTGGAGCTCTGACAGGGTGACCACTTCCCTGACTAATTCCCTTCTCCCCAGATACCTCAGTTTGGTTGGGCGGTCCGCTCTAGGAAGAGTCCTGGTGGTCCCAAACTTCTTCCATTTACAGATGATGGAGGCCATTGTGCTCATTGGGACCTTCAATGCTGCAGAAATGTTTCTGTACCCTTCCCCAGATCTGTGCCTCGATACAATCGTGTCTCGGAGGTCTACAGACAATTCCAATTTTTATTTTTTAAGAAATTTGCAAAGATTTCAAACAAACTTCTTTCACGTTGTCATTATGGGGTATTGTTTGTAGAATTTTGAGGAAAATAATGAATTTAATCCATTTTGGAATAAGGCTGTAACATAACAAAATGTGGAAAATGTGAAGTGCTGTGAATACTTTCCAGATGCACTGTATATTGGTTGATTTACTAAAGACAAATAGGTTGTTCACTTTACAAGTGAAGTTTGCCCAGAGCTTGATGAATAGTGTCTACCATTGTGGACCTCCTTCAGAAGTTACTTGGCTATTTGCTGATCCTCAGTACTCAGTAGTCTGAGTCACTAACCTGAACACATTTTCAGATCAGGAAAGTTAACATACCAGGAACTGGACCGAAAATACCACAAGCCTTCACATTGTACCCAGGAAACTGCATAGCATCCTCAATTTATTTAATCTGAAAGCCTATCTTCAACCTGATATATTGCTGAACTTTACTCTGACATGGACATTGGCCATTGTGCAGCTCAATGAGTATCTGAGAAACTGATTTTTCTACCTTTACCACTCTACTTCATCCTCCATTACCTCCACCCACTAACTTACTCACTGCCCAGGAGATTGCTAATCACTTCAAAAATAAGATAGAGACAATTTGTCTTGAGATCTCTGCTCTACAGATATCTCCCTCACTTTACACTCCTTGTCCTCCTGTACAATCAATACTTCCCTCTTTTAACCCAGCTACTATAGAGGAAGTCACTAAACTATAGCACTGATTGCTGTATAAATGACAATGGTCCCAAAAATGTGTCAAAAATGTCCGATGTGTCCACCATAATGTCGCAGTCACAATAAAAATCGCTGATCGCAACCATTACTAGTAAAAAAAATATTAATAAAAATGCCATAAAACTATCTCCTATTTTATAAATGCTATAAATTTTGCGCAAACCAATCAATAATCGCTTACTGCAATTTTTTTTAACCAAAAATATGTAGAAGAATACGTATCGGCCTAAACTAAAGGGAAAAAAAGTATTTTTTTATATATTTTTGGGGGATATATATTATAGCAAAAAGTAAAAATAATGTGTTTTTTTTTTTTAAATTGTCACTCTTTTTTTGTTTATGGCGCAAAAAATTAAAACCGCAGAGGTGATCAAATACCACCAAAAGAAATCTCTATTTGTGGGAAAAAAAGGATGTCAGATTTGTTTGGGAGCCACGTCGCACCACTGCGCAATTGCCAGTTAAAGCGATGCTGTGCCGAATCGCAAAAAGTAGTCTGGTCTTAAGCCAGCAAAATGATGCGGTCTGAAAGTGGTTAATGGCATCCCAGTCTTAGTCTGTGGTGTTCAATATTGAGTTGGCCGACCCTTTGCAGCTATAACAGTTTCAGCTCTTCTGGGAAGGCTGTCCACAAAATTTAGGAGTGTCTATGGGAATGTTTGACCATTCTTCCAGAAGCGCATTTGTAAGGTCAGGCACTGATGTTGGACGAGAAGCCCTAGCTTGCAGTCTCCACTCAAATTATCCCAAAGGTGTTCTATCGCGTTGAGGTCAGGACTCAGGCCAGTCTAGTTTCTCCACCCAAAATTGACTCATTCATGTCTTTATGGACCTTGCTTTGTGCATTGGTGTGCAGTCATGATGGAACAGGAAGGGGCCATCCCCAAACTGTTCCCACAAAGTTGGGAGCATTAAATTGTCCAAAATGTCTTGGTATGCTGACGCTTTAAGAGTTCCCTTCACTGGAACTAAGGGGCCAAGCCCAACTCATGAAAGACAAACCCCTCTACCAAATGATTTGGAGCGTGGGCCATTACTTTTGGCAATATAGTGTTATTGAGTGAGTTTTGAGTGGAGGAACTTACCTCAACAGGATAAAACACCTTTGGGATAAATTAGAGCAAAGATTGCGAGCCAGGCTTTCTCGTCCAACATCAGTGCCTGACCTCACAAATGTGCTTCTGGAAGAATGCTCAAACATTCCCATAGACACACTCCTAAACCTTGTGGACAACCTTCCCAGAAGAGTTGAAGCTGTTAAAGCTGCAAAGGGTGTGGCTGCACTATTGCTGATCTCCTGAGCTCCAGTGAGGCCTACTGATCCAGGGAGCTTGATTACTCCCTATACCCAGAGTGGATGCAGGAACCTGGGGTGGACCCAGGGAAAGATCCCCAAGATGGCCAGAGTACTGGTCCTCCCATACCAGTGTTTGAGGACCTGGGAAATGGCCTAGCTAAAGGTGAAAGCCTGTCGGCCTACAAAAAGAAGGTCTGCGCTAGGATTGCGAGAATCGACAAGGAGGAAGAGGTTTTGGCGAAGTTAAAGTTGGATTTCAAGCATAAAAAAATTGCAAATGACCGGCTTCACAGTTCTAAGAGAAGACAGATGCGGCCTGAGTTGATGGCTTTGGAGGCCAAAATAGAAAAACAGAGTCGGCTGGTGGCCACATTAAAAGAAACCAGCGGTGCTTTCAAGGAGAAGTATGGCAATGATGATCGCTTCCGTACAATGCGCAGAGGGGCCATAGAGGCCAGTGGAGGGCAGGCATCACCATGTGAAGAACCAAGGTCAGTGCAAACCAAAAACATTTCTGTGGGCTTGGATTGTGTTTCTGGCCAGCATGCTGGAAAATCTTTGCTTCCTGTGCCAAGTATGAATATGCCGGCAGAAAATGGAGAAAGCTCTGGTGCACAAGCTGCAGGTGATCAGCAGTCAGATGTTTTGACTGGTAATCTGTCATCAGGCCAAGGAAGTTCTGTGCCCTTCTCACCGCAGCAGGAGGCTATGGAGCAAGATGATCCATCTGAGCCTGTGAAGGAAACAGGTATGTTAAAGATAATTTCAGAAATGGAATCACCTTTGCATGGTTGCAAGTGTGCCATGTCTGAATCATCTGAGGATGAAGAAGAGGATAATGATGTCCCCCCAAAACCTTTGAAACATCAGATGACAGAAAAATCTGGTTTTGTTCATGACTTGCCTGTACAACATAATGGAGGTGTAGTTCCTATGGATGGTGCAGTAGAGGGCAGCGGAGAGCAAGCGCATCTCCTGGCTGAGACTTCCACCTGTGTACAGCCAGTCAGTGAAGGGTGTGTAGACTCTGCTGTGAAGAGTGCTGATAAGGACATCTCCACTGTTGGTAACCCTTTAGTTATTGGTAATGAAGTAAGAATTACCAAGGGTAATGTAAATATTTGTTTGTCAGAAGTCTCTACTCCATCTGTTCCTGACAATAATGTTGTTACTGCTTTATCTAAAGTGGGGTCTGTAACTAAAATTGATGTAGGGGATGTTGCAAGGAGTGCGATTGTTTCCTATGCTGCAGCGCTGGCTGCACCTGTCCCAAGGGTGAGTAGGGCCAGTTATTCTGCAGTTACTAAGGGTGATGTGAGTGAAGGTCCAGCTAATCTAGCACCATCTGGTAGCTCCTTTAAATGCTGCAATGTGGTCCAATTGAGGTGGACTGGAGAAGGCCCCCCCCCAAATAGGAGAGATGTGGTGGACCGTATTCTGGGGATGGGGTTCAAAGCGGAGGAGATTTTTGCACTTATCAGCCCGGTTGGGTCATATGAGTATGATCTCTCCTTTGTCAAGGCGGAAGGGTTAGATATCTTTTGGGAGCGGTATGAGCAGAGGTGGAAGGAGTCCCCTAGATGGGCAGGTTTGTCACCCAAAGTAATTTCTCGCCAGCCATTATATAAGAACGTCACCATTCTAGTACGTAATGAGTCTATTCCTGCTGCGGATCTGGTGGTGTGGTTGGGGAGATATGCGGATGTCCAAGCCCCCTTGAAGAAAGTTGTAGATGATAGGGGGATATGGACAGGAGGATGGACAGTGTTGGTAAAACTGCATGTCACGGGTAATGTTGTTAAGCACATCCCTTCGTCTGCCTTTATAGGTCGTGACAGGATTATTACTTTTTATGCAGGCCAATCAAAGCTGTGCCATCGCTGTGGGGAAAAGGGGCATTTTTCCAGTTCATGTTCTGTGCAGAAATGTTCCCTCTGTCAGGGCTTAGGGCATGTTGCAAAAGACTGCAATAGTATCCGTTGTAATCTTTGTAACAAGTTAGGTCACCCCTATAGCCTTTGCCCTGAAGCCCTCCATAATCAGCCGGAGGTTGTGGAAGAACTGCTGAGGATGGAGGAGGAGGAACGTGGGGGGCAGCAAGGGGTTGGTGGAACTGTTTCAGCTAGTCCTGAGGGCCCCCCCCAGGAGTCAGTTTCCCAACCTGAAGGTGTGACCCCTCTTGTGTCTGTTCCCCAGTCTGTGCTCCCTACTGTGTCGGTGTCTACTTCTGTTGTGTGTTCTTCCCCAGTGTTTCA
Organism: Lithobates pipiens; assembly: GCF_037356315.1. NCBI lineage: Eukaryota > Metazoa > Chordata > Amphibia > Anura > Ranidae > Lithobates > Lithobates pipiens. The sequence goes on from NW_027507791.1 coordinate 58,198,283, forward strand.
GGTGCCCAGTGTTCCGAATGTAACTAAGTCATCCAGATTGGCTGAGGCTGCCAAAGGGGCAGATTCATGCAGATCTGAGGTGACAGCTTCATCTGGGCCTTCCCTAAGGCAGCGTAAGACCTCTAGTGGGGGTTCTAAGATGAAGAAGGGGGAAGTTGTCACTGCTAATGACTTAGATGAGGTTTTTCAGGGTAATGTTTCAGGGGAGGAGGGAGAGTGGACTGAGGTGGGGAGAAGGAGGAATAAGGTAGTCCTGACCTCTGCCTCCTCGGTTTCCTCTTTAGAGGTAGATGACCTACCTCTGGGAAACAAGTTTGGGTCCTTATCTGAGGGGGAGGAGGAGTCTTCCGTGTCTCAGATGGAGGAGGATGAGGTAGAGTGTTCCTTAAAGAGATTAAGGTCTCCAGTAAAGGGGGAGGGAGCTCAGGCTAAGAAACGCCTACCTCAATCATCCTGATGGCAGTTCCCACTCCGATAAAGGTGGCAACGATTAATGTTGTCAGCATAAAATCTGTAAGGACTCGTGATATGGCCTTATTTTTGCTCAGCGAGATGGATGCTGATATTTTATTTTTGCAAGAGACCCGGCTAAACAGCCTTGCCGATGTCCAACTGGCAAAGAGGGAGTGGAGGCGTGAGCCCTCCTTCTGGTCTCTTGCGGCTGAGCCTTACAGCGGAGTTGCAGTACTTTTTACTGGCATGGTAACGTGTCGGCGGGTTATCGAGGTAGAGATTGGAAGGTGTATGGTCCTGGACGTCTCTGTGAAGGGGCATGATCTGTATTTAATAAATATTTATGGACCACAAACTAGATGGGAGAGGAAATGCCTCTTTACAAAGATTAAGCCTTTCCTTTTTACATCTCGGCAAGTTGTCTTTGGAGGTGATTTTAACACCGTTACTAGGCCCAAAGACAGGAAAGGCTCCACTGACAATCTGAGATATGATAGCGTCTTTCTCAATACGATAGCCAGGGAAGCAGGTCTGGAAGATGCGCATATTAAGCGTTGTCCAGACAGCACGGGGTACACGTTTAAGCCAGGCAGTTGTGAGAGCAGGATAGATAGGTTTTTTTTTAAGGGGGATTCTGCCTTTTCGGCTCCTGAGTGTCGTATGGTGGAGTTCTCTGATCACCTTTTGCTGTCTGTTATTCTCAATGCTTCAGATATGCCACCTAAAGGAAAGGGTATTTGGAGGATGAATTCGGCTCTGCTGGATGATGAGGAGGTAAGACAATCCTTTGAGGCTTTTTTTCAGGCTCAGGTAACCGTCCTGGATTTCTGCAGCAGTAAGTCGGAGTGGTGGGATCTTGCCAAAAGCCGGATTAGTGGGTTTTTCAAGGCCATAGGAAAAAGGAAACAGCTTGGTAAGTACATTGCCTACCAGCAGCTGCAGAGAAAACTTGATCGCCTTGTCTCGAGTGGTGGAGATTCAGGGGCAATCTCTGAGGTGAAACTTCTCCTTAGGAAGTATCAGTATGACCGGCGCGCTTCTTTGGTTCTGGAAAGGGACTATGGGAAATATCACTCGCCCGACCCTTATCAGAACTGCAAACAAAGCGCAGCAGTTAAGACGGTTGTTGGGCTAAGGGACAGTACGGGCTCTTTGACAAAATCCAGGTCAGGGATCCTGGAGGTCTCAAGGTCTTTTTATGTAGATCTTCTGGGAGAGAAGTACCTCGATCGGGCAAAGATGTTGAGTTTTCTGGATTCTACACCAGGTCTGGGAAATAACATTCCGCTGGCAAGTTTGACAGGGGAAATCACAGCAGAAGAGGTAGTCAAAGCTATAGATGGTCTGGCTATTAAGAAAACCCCAGGGCCAGACGGATTGACGGCTGAATTTTATAAGACTTTCAAATCCAGCTTGGTACCTTATCTTGTGGAGGTATTTAATGGCTGTCTGCAGGAGGGTTCACTCCCTCCCTCCATGAGACAATCTGCTGTGATTCTGTTGTCAAAAGGCAAGGATACCTCGATGATTGAGAATTGGCGCCCCATTAGCCTTCTCAATGTCGATAGAAAGATTCTGGCAAAGATAATTTTCTGGCGCTTGTCGTCAGTAGCAGACAAACTTCTTTCTCGTCAGCAGCACTGTTCGGTCCAGGGCAGAAGCACTTTTTCAGCGGTGTTAGCTGTCCGGGAGGCTCTGGAACATTGCAGGGCTGAAGGCTGGGGAAAGTATTTGCTGGCATTGGATCAGGCAAAGGCTTTTGATCGTGTCAATCATGAGTACCTCTGGCTTCTCCTTGACAAGTATGGCCTGGAGGGTGGGTTTATTGGATGGCTTAAGACTTTATACAGAGAGGCAGAAAGCTTCATGCTTGTTAACGGTTGGGTTGGACAGCCCGTCAGGGTTGGATCGGGGGTGCGCCAGGGGTGTCCACTGAGCCCTTTGCTATACGTGTTCGCAATCGACCCCTTCATCAGAAGGCTAGAAAGCGGACCATTGTGCGGGGTGCCTGTGGGCATTACTGGTGAGCCGCCCTTGAGGGTTGTAGCCTATGCTGATGACGTTTCTGTCTTTATCTCTGGGACAGAGGAGGCGCAAGAGGTTGTCTCAGTTATAGAGCAGTATTCTGAGGCATCAGGCTCCAAGGTCAACCATGATAAGAGTGAAGTTTTTTGGATGAGCGAGGGAGGTGAGAGCTTTGCACTTCCGGACACCTTCCCCAGGCCTCAGCAGAAAGTCAAAGTATTAGGCATCGAGTTTGGCCCTGATGATTACAGTAAGTCAAATTGGGAAGCCAGGCTGAATGATGCTGATGTCAAGGTGAAATGCTGGAAGGGGTGGCGGCTCTCCTTGAGGGAAAGGGTGGACTTGATTAAGACCTACCTGATTCCTACCTTTCTGTATGTCAGCTTTGTTTGCATCTTGCCAGAATCCTGCTATACCAGGATTTATAGTTGTTTCTTCCAGTTATTATGGGGGAACAGGCTGAATCTTGTGAAATGGAATGTGACTTACCTATCTAGGCGGAAGGGTGGCCTAGGGATGGTCAACCCGGTTGTATTCTTTTCTCTGATGTTTTTGAAGCACAATTTTGGTAACATGCTAGCAGAGAGACCGCCTGGATGGCTAGGTATTTTTCAGATCTGGTTTAGACCTTTTCTGGACTGTTGGGAGAGTGGCGGCCCAGTGAAAAGCCTAAGGATCAAGCATGGTAAGCTCCTGGCTTATGTTGCCCCGTGCCTGAAAATTCTTAGACGGTGGCATGTGACAGCGGAGGATATCAGGTCCCTTCCTAGGAGACTCCTGGGTGAGAAGATCGTGGGTACTGTCTTTCATGCGCCACTGGCCTTAAGGGATTGCCCAGGTCATATTATGAGGGAGGGTTTACGTTTAATAAATTCTGAGCGGATTCCCTTGAAATTTAGGGACCAGGCCTGGCTCGCTTTTCACGGTAGGCTCTATGTGAGGGGGAACGTGAAGTGCCGCTCTTTGGACAATCGTGGTTGTCCAAGAGTGGAGTGTCAGGGTGAGGTGGAGACCATGGACCACTTCTTGCTTCAGTGCCCTTTCAATATAGAAGTCTATAAAAAGGTGGGGAGGGCTCTGAATATTCCTTTCCTGCCTAGTATGTCTTATGCTGAGTGGGTGTATGGAGCATTGCAGAATCGCAAGGGATTTGATTTGGACACTCTTTTTTTAGTCAGCTTAGTAGTCTGATATTACACCTGGAATGCACGGTGTCAGGTATCCCTTCGGCAGAAAGTCCTTCCTGTTCCGGTGGTGGTGTGTGAGATTCTTGGTGAGGTAGGGAAAATTCAGGGTCTCGAGAAAGACAGATGGCGGCAAAGGGTCTGGATAAAGGCGTGGAGGAATATCAGGCCTGTAGCTGCTGTTTGTTGATCTCTGGGTGTTGGGTTCTTTTCCTGTTTTCTCTCTGGACACTCCCTTAGATTTTCAAAGATAAATATATATATTTTTTGAAGAAAGGCTACATACACATGATAATCTATGTTTCTTGGTCTGAACGGTAATCAAGTTGAGTAATGGATATGTGTGTGTATGTATATATATACCATATATACACATACACATTATATATACATAATACAGAGATATTTCTCTTGGTTGGGAAAAACCTTTTGTTTCCCATATTATAGGTTGAAGTAAGCCTTTATTATTATGTTTAGTTGTATATACAAGATGTTATGCATGTATATATAGATAAAAAAATAAAAAATAATGTGTATATATAATATTTATTTATTTTTGTATAAAAAAAGTTGGAATGTGTTTCTTGTTTGCAAGATTCTCAAAATAAAAAAATTGCCAACTCAATATTGATTAATTAGGAAAGATGTAGGTGTGCCACTGTTCATATAAGCTGTGTCGCTGTTCATATAAGGTCTATGCTTTGTGAAAAAAATAGACTTATGCTGGGTACACATGAGCGGATTGTCCGTCAGAAAAATCTTGGATGGTTTTTCCGACGGAATTATGCTCAAGAGAAAAGTTCAGCGAACACAAAAGTTTGCTGAACTTTTGACCGTCAAGAACGTGGTGACGTACAACACTAAGACGAACCAAGAAAATGAAGCTCAATGCTTCCGAGCATGCATCAAAATTATTTCCGAGCATGCGTAGGAATTTTGCCTGTCAGAATTTGTACACATGATCGGAATTTCGGATCGGAACGAGAAAAATTGAGAACATGGACGAAATCCTGCCAGCAAAAGTCTGATGGAGCATACACATGATTGCATTTTTGGTCTTTTGCTGGATGAAATTCCGATCGTGTGTGCGCTGCATTAGATGTACTATAAGGGTAGAGAGGAAATGGTATACAAAATAATATATATATTTTTTAAATACTTTGAGTTTTTTGTGGAAAGAAAAGAAAAAAAGAGAGAGAGAAAAAAAAGAAATGACTGAATAAAGCCTCTGGGCATACCCCGGCTTAAACAACACACAATATAACAGTACTCTAAGTATTAATGTATCTAATGTAACAGCTATAACTGAAACTGCCCCTGCTATCAATTTGAAGGGATATTGGAAAGGATGGTATTGTCAGGTCACCTTGAGGCGAGGTGACAGGTGCACACCGTAGGGATGCGGAGTGCACCGCAAGGTTGTGGACCCTACGGCTGACTGCTGCAGACGGGGACAGATCCCACTGGGGATAGAGCGTGAGATTCCCTGGGGCGCGGAGTCTAAGAGCCAGCAGGTGTTCACCAGAGCCTCCAGAGGTGAGGATGGACTTGGCTGCAACTGGCTCCAGGTCGCGACCCCCAGGGTCCCCCAGCTCACACCCACAGTAGGCAACAGGAGGATAGGGATAAGGGACAAAGACAAGGGCCACAAGCAGACAAGAATAGTTGGGTACACGCCAGAAGGTCAGGGTCACAGGCAGACAAGAATAGTCGGGTACACGCCAGAAGGTCAGGGTCACATGCAAGCAGGGATAGTCAGAACACACCAAAGTCGGTAACGGGGAAACAGCAGCAGAGCACACGGCAGGCAAGCGGAAGCTAACAAACAAAGACTACACAATGGTTGATCAGCACTGAGGCCTGCAGTGCATAGGTTTATATAGGGCTCCCTGATAGGGCCTGGGGTGGAGCCATGCTTAGAGGAGAGGTTATAAAAATCACCAGGTGGAAGTAGCTGGCTTCTTAGTCTGAAGACATGAGGGAAGGTAAGCAAACACAGGAATATCACTGCATAACCATGACAGTACCCTCCCTCTTACGAGGCCTCCCCCTTCCCTGCCTGGGTCCAGGCTTAAAGGGAAACTCCAGATGGAACCTCCTTAACAGACAGGGAGCAAAGACCTCAGATGCAGTGATCCAAGACCTCTCCTCAGGACCCAACCCTTTCCAAAGTACGAGGTATTGAAGAATGCCTTTACGGAGCCGGGAATCCAAAACTTGACTAACCTCGTATTTTAGATTATCCTCAGAGACCGAAATAGAGGTAGGGAGAGGATGAGGCGAGTTGACTAAAGGCTTTTTAGGAATGGGTAGGGGCATGAGAAGATCAGGAGTCTGAGCAGGGTCCCCCAGACCCTTAAAGATGAGTTGGGCATCCATAACCTGACCACCAGACTGGGCAGAGGTCAGTGGATCCCTGAGGTCAGGTTGGTTAGAAAGTGACATGTCACAAGAGTCAAGCTGGGTAGCTGAAACAGAATGCAGAGAACCCCTCCTGGCCGAATGAGGTATTCTATTCCAAGGATGGATTGAGCCTCTTAAATGGGTTTGAACAGACATAGTAGCAGTAGGGTGAGGCTGGATCAAAGAAGGTCCTGAACAAGAAGCAGGAAGCTCACTGGGCATGGGCTGGACTGGCATAAGTGGTGCAGAGGCCGACTGAATAGTATAGTCAGATGTAGCGACCATCTCAATCGCATCACAAGGCATAGCGACTCTGGAACTTGCAGACAAGTTAGCCTGGCTGTGCGTCCAAGGGAGATTAGGGAGAGGAAAAGGTAAATGGTTATGCGAACTGGAGTGAATGATCGACTCAGGTTCATAGGTGGGCTCCTCATCCAGAGTACCACATGACCCAGAGACTGCACCAGTCCGACTATTGCAGGACGTATCGCTATATACAGCAGGAAAAGCAGAAGATACTGGGATGGTGGAAACAGGAAGTTTTTACTTTGGGGTACCCTTGAGTAGGCAGGAAGAGGAACAGGAGGAACCCCAAGCCAGGATCTGTCCAGCAGACCAGTCAACGTGTGGAGAATGGAGCCGAAACCAAGGAAGACCTAATATGATAGGAGATGAAGCCTTAGGTAAGACAAGGAAGGATATCCACTCCTGGTGGAGTGTCCCTACTGACATCTTAACAGGAATAGTCTGGAAGCGGATAGGGCCCCCTGGGAGGACCGTGCCATCAATCGCCAAGACCACCAATGGTGTTGTAAGGGGCAAAAGGGTAAGTCTCATGGAGGATGCAGTTTCCCAATCCATGAAATTGGCAGCGGCTCCGGAATCCAGATGTGCTGAGACCGAACGAGAGGAAGCACCGATATGAAGCAACACGGAAAGGAGAAAACGAGAAGGTGAAGGTGATATTTCAGGGTCTAATACTCCACCTTCCAGATGTATTAGCCCTGAGCGTTTTTCCGGACGAGGAGAACAAGTGTCACGGAAATGACCTTTGGCTCCACAATAGAGGCATAGGCCCAGAGTTCTGCGCCTAGCGCGTTCTTCGGGAGATAACTTAGTCCAGCCCAATTGCATAGGTTTCTCGGTAGGCAGGGGGTGCTCCTTCGGATCGAGGAGAAGGGACTGGGGACTCAGGCTGCCTAAAGAACGGGGAGTGCTGGCGTCTTTTTTCCAGGGCCCTCTCCTGAAAGCGAATATCGATCTGGTTACACAAGGTGATGACACTGTCCAGATCAGCAGGAAGGGATCTTCCTGCTAATTCATCCTTCACTCTATCAGAGAGGCCATGTAAAAAGGTTGCAACTAGGGCCTCATTATTCCATCTCAATTCAGCTGAGAGGATACGGAACTGAAGAGCATACTGTCCCACAGACGTGGACTCTTGACGGAGACGTAAAAGAGCGCTAGCCGCTGAGGAGACACGACCCGGTTCCTCGAAGATATTCCGAAAAAGTTTCAAGAAATCAGACAGGCTAGAAACCACTGGATCATTCAGTTCCCACAGAGGAGCAGCCCAGGCTAACGCCTCGCCGGACAGGAGGGATATGATATATGCGATTTTTGCCCGATCGGACAGGAAGTTTTGGGGCAGAAGTTCAAAATGAATTGTGCACTGGCTAAGGAACCCCCTGCAAGCCTTGGAGTCCCCAGAGAAACGGACCAGAGCTGGTAGTTGTAATGAATGTGTGGCTGCGACTGATGCGATAGGTGCAGCAGCAGATAGCGGTTGAGGTTGTTGAACCGGGGGTCCTAATGAGGCCTGAACCTGTTCAAAACGGGATGCCAAATCCTGAAGGAATTGCATCACCTGGGTCTGATGCGATTCTTGGGTCTCAAGTCGCTGAACTAAGCTCTGCAATGGATCGACTGCAGGAAGCGGCACGTCAGCCGGGTCCATGGCTGATCAAACTGTCAGGTCACCTTGAGGCGAGGTGACAGATGCACACCGTAGGGATGCGGAGTGCACCGCAAGGTTGTGGACCCTATGGCTGACTGCTGCAGACGGGGACAGATCCCACTGGGGATAGAGTGTGAGATTCCCTGGGGCGCGGAGTCTAAGAGCCAGCAGGTGTTCACCAGAGCCTCCAGAGGTGAGGATGGACTTGGCTGCAACTGGCTCCAGGTCGCGACACCCAGGGTCCCCCAGCTCACACCCACAGTAGGCAACAGGAGGATAGGGATAAGGGACAAAGACAAGGGCCACAAGCAGACAAGAATAGTCGGGTACACGCCAGAAGGTCAGGGTCACAGGCAGACAAGAATAGTCGGGTACACACCAGAAGGTCAGGGTCACAGGCAAGCAGGGATAGTCAGAACACACCAAAGTCGGTAACGGGGAAACAGCAGCAGAGCACACGGCAGGCAAGCGGAAGCTAACAAACAAAGACTACACAATGGTTGATCAGCACTGAGGCCTGCAGTGCATAGGTTTATATAGGGCTCCCTGATAGGGCCTGGGGTGGAGCCATGCTTAGAGGAGAGGTTATAAAAACCACCAGGTGGAAGTAGCTGGCTTCTTAGTCTGAAGACATGAGGGAAGGTAAGCAAACACAGGAATATCACTGCATAACCATGACAGGTATTGTAGGTGACCACTTCAGGGAGGTACTTAGGCTGGGAGAAACACACCTGGGCATACCATCAATTATCAGTAAAATTCGGTCATCAACCTTACAAGGCAATTGGTTAAAGTAAACAAACAATAGGGTCTAGATCTTATCGTGTCGCGTTTGAGATGTCCGAATCTAACCAAACTTGGCTGGGCAGCCTCTAGCGAGATAAGCCGCTTTGTATAATGATCAACAATTTCCATGAATTCAAGGTGGGTGGTTGTTTCCATTTCATGAGTAAAGCCTTCCTAGCATAAAATAATAGGAGTCCTATTAGGGTTCTGGTTACTCGGTGGTGGGCCAGGGAACCAACCAGACCTAGCAGGCAGATCGACACCTTTAGGGGGACATGGATCATGAGCAGAGTTTCTATGAATTTTGTGACCTCTGTCCAAAAGGACTGGATCTTGGGGCAGGACCATAACATGGTTGAAGTCAGCTTCAGCTATACCACACTTCCAATAGTTGGAGGAGGAATTTGGGTAAATTTTGGATAGCCTCTGGGGTGACAAGTAAACCCTGTGGATCAGTTTAAATTGTAGCATCTTATCTCTTATGGAGATAAGTTATAGAAAAGGATACTCCCAGGCTTCTTCCCTGCCCTCTGATTCACGATCAGGGATCACGCCCAGCCACCTAGAGAACAAATCTTTCAGACCAAATTGGATTGAGGGAAATAAGGCCTTGTAAATTGTAGAGGTGGGTTTGAGCAGAGGGACTTCCCCCAATGTGGACTCAAGGTAGGACCGTAGGAGAAGCACTGGGTGGATCCAAATTGGGTAGTGAAGGCGTGGCGAATTTGAAGAAATCTAAAGAATTGGCTATTAGTAAGCCCAAATTTATCGTTAAAAGTATCAAAAGATAGCAGGGAGTTGCTAGTACAGATATGTTCCAGTTTTTTGACACCTCTGGCAGCCCAGAACCCTGGGTCAGGGACAGACTGAAACTCTGACAAATGTGGGTTCAGCCATGGGGGGGGGGGGTGTCTGGAGATCTAGTGTGAGGGTCTCCTTGTAGTTTACATACCACTAGTTGCTAAGCCCTGATCACTGGCTTCATGGAAAGTGTGAGAGGAGAGAGGGCATTAATACCTCTTTGTAGAGCATTTCTCAGCACCTCGAATGAACCGAGGTGCACGGTCTCAAGGACTACAGCAGCATTGGTGTCGTCTGAGGCTCAAAATAAATTAATTTAACAAATATTAAGTGACAGTGTTTGTTTTTCTTGACTCTTGCAACATTGAAATAAACCTTAAAGTGCTAAGTGCTTCGAATGCCCTTATATTGCTACTCCTGCATTAAATATATAACAATCCAAATAATACAGTACATGATAATTTGTTATGATTATGCAATAGAGTTGGTCTGCTTACCTGTTTCCATGTGTTCATCTCTAGAGACCAGCCGACCCTCACCTGACTGCTTTTGTAATCCATCCTCTGGCATGACTCCACCCTAGCTCCTATCAGAGAACTCTATATTAACCTGTGCCCTGCAGGCCAACCCTGCTGATCAACCACTGTGTATTCCTTTGTGTGTTTAGCTTCCTGTTACCTGCTGTGTGCTCTGCTGTTGTTCTGTTACTGACTTTGGCGTGTCCTTGACTATTCCTGTCTGCTTTTGGCCCCGACCTTGGCTTTATCCCTCACTATCCCTGTCCTCCTGTTGCCTACTGTGGGTGCGAGCTGGGGGACCCTGGGGGTTGCGACCTGGAGCCAGTTGCAGCCAAGTCCATCCTCACCACTAGAGGCTCTGGTGAACACCTGCTGGCTCTTAGACTCCACGCCCCAGGGAATCTTACGCTCTAACCTCGGTGGGATCTGTCTCCCGTCCGCAGCAGTCAGCCTTAGGGTCCACAACCTTGTGGTGCACTCCTGATCCCTTCGGTGTGCATCTGTCACCTCACCTCAAGGTGACCTGACATAATTGCAACTTTCAAACCATGTCCTAAAAAATCCATAGCAGAAATTAGAAAATATTTGATATGTTCACATATAAAGTGACTGGTGCTCTTCAAAAAATAAATAAATATTATAACTTTTCTTGTGCTCTTCAATCAATAGTGCTGATAGCTGGAGTCTTTCAAACAATATGCTAAAAAGTCCTTTACAAAAAATTGTATTTAAATAAAATGCCTTGAATATATATTCCCAAAACAAAGTGACTTGTGCTCTTCAAATAGGTGACTTTTCCTGTGTATATCCATCTATGGTGTTGGTGCTCTTTTATAGTGCCCCTTTTGGAATTGCACTCACCAAATTTCCTCACCCCACACAAGTGTATTGCGCATTCACAGTATATGCCACTGTGCAGCACTCTATGGACCCTCGGTGTGTTTAGGCCTGATATGATCTTCTTTGTATCTCATGTATAGAAGAAGAAAGTGTCCATAGCATAATACCACTTTAAAATCTTTTATTTCATCCAAAAAAATGTAAAAATACAATTTAGTACACATTAGCCTAAACAAAACAAGGCAATACAATAGCACAGAGAGTCTTCAGTCCTCTGGACCAACCAAAAATGGCCATGGTCATGTGATCGGACCTATGTGGGACACCACCTGCTATAAAAGGATAGGAAGTGTAGCAAGATGGCCACGCCAGCTGACGTCTTCAATGATGAAATGCGTAGGGAGGAGTTACTGAGCGTCTTTGCGTCACTTCCGGTATTCGTGTATTGTCTCGGCTGCTTCACATTTTAAACTTGCTTGTTATACACATTGCAAATGTGAGTGTATTTTTACATTTTTTGGATGAAGCGGAGGGTGGAGAAGCACAAGGTCTCTAACATCCACCAGCTGATGTCATCATGAAGGAGTGGAAGAGGACTCCAGTGGCAACCTGTGAAGCTCTGGTGAGCTCCATGCCCAAGAGGGTTAAGGCAGTGCTGGAAAATCCATGTGCAGGAAGTCTCATTCAAGTCTATTAGAATGCAGTGTTGCACAGATACAACCACTATCCCTATTTCCCTATTTGACAACTGTGCGGGTGCGTGTCCCCAAATGTCTGTGTACGGGAACATGAACCAGCAAGGACGTCAAAATGAGACCAGCGGCTGTGTCCATAAATGAGACTGCCTGTACTCAGGTGCATGGACCACCTGTGCATCCTGTGCAGGTGAAGACGGCCCCTCGGGATAGGTATACCCCTTTGATTATGGCCTAAAGGTGATCTTATGGCCATTCAATTGCACCAAACTTGTCATTATAGCCAATCCAGTAGGTGTTCATATCTGCAGCAGCCTCCTTTTCAAGCTTTCAGTCACCTACTACAATGACCTAATTGAAAATCCTGTACAAAAACATTCATCATCAGCAAAGTAAATTGCACAGCACAGAAGCCAATTGGTGGTGCCAATTGTGAATTCAAAGGTAGAGCAAATTACCCGTAATTTTCTTATTTCTAGTTGGAAATTCCCTGCTTGTGACAGAATTCTTACATTTGAGAAAATCCTTCTGTTTCTTCTTACTGGTCATTATCCACCTCATTTCTCTTTTGTATTGCTTATTGGCTTAATATCTGTATTTAAAAGAACAACGCAAGAATCGATTTCCCTCTGGGGCCTGGACTTTCCTGTAGTCTATTTGAGTTATGGTAACCTTACTTCTTTGTTTCTTTAATAATATTCGTTTTGTCTTCTAGATGGAATGGTCACATCTTCACCATTTATTCACACTTAAATAACTCTTGGGGCTTTGTCTCTGTCTCTATTGCTTCCTACCTGGAGAAGAGTAGCTCTCTAGTATTAAAGTTTATCTCCAGTCAGCACTTTATTTCCAGGTGGCTGTTTCTAATTACATTGGTCCAGCTTGGACAAATGTGACATACTGAAGCAGTATTCCTACATGATAACAAACCCAAACACACCTCCAAGATGACCACTGCCTTGTGCAGGGGCGGACTGACCATTTGGCCACTCGGGCACTGCCTGAGGGCCCCGGGCCACTAGGGGGCCCCATCAGGGTTGCCAGCCTCAGTAAAACCAGGGACAGTATGTAAAAATCTGTGTTTTTTTTTTACATCTGTCTCTGAAATGCCCCTTACCGACATACTTTTGGTCTAAAAATCCTGAGATTATAGCTGCCCCACCTCTCCAGTACCTTCTCAGCCAATAGAAACATGTCTGTGTATACTGTGTGTACATGTATGTGTATACTGTGTGATTGTATACTGTGTGGCCCCATAATCTCTGATTGCCTGGGGGCCCCATAATCTCCTATTGCCCGGGGGCCCCATGAGTTGTCAGTCCGCACCTGGCCTTGTGAAAGAAGCTGAGGGCAAAGGTGATGGACTGGCTCAGCATGTCTCCAGACCTAAACCCTATTGAGCATTTGTGGGGCACCCTCAAGCAGAAGGCGGAGAAGAAAAAGGTCTCTAACATCCACCAGCTCTGTGATGTCATCATGGAGGAGGGGAAGAGGACTCCAGTGGCAACCTGTGAAGCTCTGGTGAACTCCATACCCAAGAGGGTTAAGGCAGTGTTGGAAAATAATGGTGGCCACACAAAATATTGACACTTTGAGCCCAATTTGGACATTTTCCCTTTAGTTGTGTACTCACTTTTGTTGCCAGCGGTTTAGACATTAATGGCTGTGTGTTGAGTTATTTAGAGGGGACAGCAAATTTACACTGTTATACAAGTTGTACACTCATTACTTTACATTGTAGACAAGTGTCATTTCTTGAGTGTTGTCACATGAAAAGATGGAAGAAAATATTTACAAAAATGTGAGGGGTGTACTGACTCTTACGAGATACTGTATGTATGTTCCATACCTGGCCAATCCCCTTGGAATAGATAGCCACTAGCTTTTGGGTCCCATGCCAGCAACTGCCCTGATGCTTACTGAACACAGGAGGGCACCATTTAGAGAACACTTTGTATTCAGTCAATGCAAAGAAATCACTGATTTGACAAGGCTGAGATCATGACATCACCAGCCCGCCTCTCTACCTAGTCCATTCAGAGAGTGCTCTAAATTTTTTTGAGAAAATGCAAAGTGTTCTCTGAAAGGTGCCTATGCCTAATCTCCTGTGTTCACTAAGCAGCAGGGCAGCTGCTCGGCACAGGACCTGGAAGCTAGTGGCAATCACTGAAGTAGAGGTGACTACTACTGTGATTTCCATCTTCCACAGGGATCTTCCAGGCATGGCACATACATTAGTTAGGATAGTCTAAGATGGACCAATGTAACTATGCAAACATATCCATACCTGAAATTAAATGAAGCTTTAAATAGAGTAGGAAGGGGTTGAGACCCCAGTGTGTTGTTTTACTGCTATTAAAAGTGATTTTCTCTCACTTTCTGTCCTGCTGACAACAGTCAACTTCCTCAACAATTGTTCAACAGCAACACAGGCGGGAATAAAAATCTCTTTATTTACTTGAGTAGGTTAAGATTAGAACTCATGTCAGAAGTATTTCCTGTCTATGTCCCTGATGCAGATTTTTTTCTTCCTCACTGTCTGGTAAAACTGTTGTAAACATGTAGGTGTGGTGCAGAGTGGTGTGGAGGCAATAATTCACACAGGCATGTCCAATAGGAAACTTGTATTGAAGTAATGCAGTAACAGCTTAAACCAACCTGTTCGGAAGGCTACCCCCAGGAAGAAGCAGATTCCAGCCGGACTGAGTGGCTGTTGAGAGGGCACAGAGTGCAGCCTGGCTGTCTAGTGTCCAATTGGGAAAGTATCCAGAAGAGATGCGACCCTACGCTTTCCCTCTTCATCAGAAATCTTTCCCTAATGCTAGTACTATCCCTGACATATGGGGTATCTTTACCTATTCATCCCACTCACACAATGCATGCCGAGCCTGGGAGCCAGAGCCTTAAACAGGCTCTACCTGACCCGACATGGCTACCTGGAGTCACATGGAGCAGCAGCATCTAATTGGGTGCTTCCCTGGTGACCCAGCTAACCATAGAGGATTTCCTTCTTCAGCTGCGGTACCACTACAGAAGAGCAGCACCACCTGCAGTGGAGAAAGTAGACTGCACCTGCCTACAAACGGGATAGGAAGTGAGGTTAAATCTCTCCAACTGAGCCCAGGATTAAAAAACCCTAACCCTAAAATCCCTTCAGGTGTTTTAGTCTTTTTCTGCCTTATCCAAGATTAGAGAAAAACATTTTTGGCTTGTACACTTTAGAAAGCAGAAGTTTGTAAGAGGCTGGCATTGATTTATAGCCTTTTCTGTATATCCTCTGCCTCTTTTTTTATCTGCAACCTATGGTTTTTGGAGATGTGCTTCAACCAGTAGGTGTTCTTTAACCCCAGCAACAGTGATCCCACCAGAGCTGCATAAAAAGAAAAATTGCATCTATCAACTTCAATATAAGGAAGACCGTGCTGGAAAAAGATAAATATGTGCAAAAACTATGAATAAAATGTTTTAAAACCTTCAAATTTCAATAAAGTGCCAATGCAACCCAGAATCAATAAAATAAAAACTGAGTGATTGCTTTAAAATATGTGCAAATATCTCTATCTCTATTTCTATCATCTCTATCTCTATTTCTATCATCTCTATCTCTATCATCTCTATCTCTATATCTATCTCTATCTCTCTACTGCAATGACAAATGCTTAAAGAGGAAGTAAAGCCTGATGAGTTTACTTCCTCTTTCATTCCCTGCAAAGGCAAAGCATAATGGACTACTATTCATCGCATAGTAGTCCATTATGTGTCACTTACCTGACACAGGAGCCAGCGATGTTACTGCTGTCCCCTGTAGTCCGGTGCATCCATCTTCTCGGTGGGTCTCGCTGCTCCGCCGCTGTCATTCGGTGAAGCCGCGATGACGTCACTCCCTCGCATGCGCACGGGAGCCGACGCGTGGCATCTTCGTCATTGACGATGCCGCTCTCAGTGCGCCGTAGACAGCAGTGCCTGTCTTTCGGCAAATATCTCCTAAACCATATAGGTTTAGGAGATATTTCTTGGACCTACAGGTAAGCCTTAATCTAGGCTTACCTGTAGGTCAAAGTGTATTGTAAGGGTTTACAACCACTTTAAAGAGGAAGTAAACCCTGATGAGTTTACTTCCTCTTTCATTCCCTGCAAAGGTAAAGCATAATGGACTACTATGCATCGCATAGTAGCCCATTATGTGTCACTTACCTGACACAGGAGCCAGCGAAGTCACCGCTGTCCCCTGTAGTCCGCCGCATCCATCTGCTCGGTGGGGTCTCGCAGCTCCGCCGCTGTCATTCGGTGAAGCCGCGATGACGTCAATCCCGCGCATGCGCACTGGAGCCGAGACGCGTGGCATTGTGCGGCATCTTCGTTATCGAGGATGCCACGCTCAGTGCACCTGCGCGCTGCTGTCTACGGCGCATGCGCCGTAGACAGCGGTGCCCGTCTTCGGGCAAATATCTCCTAAACCGTATAGGTCCAAATAATGTTAAACGTTCAATAAGTGCAATCCCCACAAGGTGCAAGAAAATCACAAAAAAGTATCCTTCTACCACCTCCCAAAAAACAGATGCTGGGAAATGGCTCAATACATGTGCAGATAAAGATTGCTGTAATCTTCTCTCCTGGAAATCCTTCAGCGGAGAAATGCATGCCTTCTCTCTCCATTTAGCATTGATAGAAATGTACCGTAGTCCAGTGGCGGCTGGTGCTCTATATTTGGGGGGGGGGGTGGCACACACCGTCACCACCACCACAACTCCCTGTGCGTATGCTTCCTGTTCTCCGTACCGCCACCCACTCATCCTTCCATCTGCAATCTCTCCGCTCAGTCTCTTCCCTCCCGGGCAGCTCTCGTTATAGGCGCTAATGTCTTCCTGCTTCTCCTCCCAGCTGAATTTCCGACCGCGTGTACAGAGCATAATGCTCTGCTTCTAGAACACCTTTTTTTTTCTCCAATTGTTTTTATTGAAAAGATTTTTGTAATACAAAACAAAAGTGTACTAAGAATACAGAAAAAGGAGTAAACTCCAAAGAACATGAGATAGCAGAGTTATTTGTGTACAACATAGGTATGAAAGGAGAAATCATAACATATGGTGTAGAATAACTAAATATGTAGAATTAAGAGTAAAATTAAAATGAGAGTTAAATAAAAACATAGAAACAAAAGGAGAATTAAAATCAAAAATAGTAAAGAGATGGACATATAAGGCTATCAATTGGATATACCATATGTTTACATGACAAAGTTGTCCCGGTAAACTAGAAAAGGTGTGGGGACTGCGGTTAGACGCTCCTGGTTTGTGGTTTCACCCCACGGGAACTTGTTTATCAGAGGTTGTTCCTATGTCCAAATAGACCATAGGGTTCTGTTGTTCATTTAAATTAGGATGATTATATACACCCTTGTTGCACTTTAGGTTGGGTGGAGGATGCAAAATACCAGCATTGTATTTGATATATTTATATATATTGAGTATGTGGCCACGGGCATCTGTCGGTGTCAATGTTTCTGTAATTACTGCCTTTGGATATCTATGTGGATGTAAACTTTATTGTATTGTCTTGTTTTGGACTGTGTATGTTGCCTGTTTACTACAATAAACACTTCCCTGATTTAAATGTGGATAATAATAAAAAAATCGAATACATAAATAAAAAATATAGCTAAATATATAAATTCATTAATGTATCTACACAAGTAAAATGAAATGTTGAGCATCATTATTGATTCAATATCAGCACATTTGGAATAATTGGAACAGAAAACTCATAATCAAACACGAAAATATGTTATCATAAACCAAAGGGTGATCATGTGTAGAGGCACATTTTCCAGCCAGTAATATCAGTGTCTCCCCTGCAGTGGTGGTTGCCGTTGCCGGTTTATTAGCGGCAACAGGAGCCACCTGCTTGGTCCACTGGTTCTGGGACTTTCTCTGCTTGGCTATATACTCATTCTCCTTCTTGGTTTGATGCAATATTTATTGGTTTTAAGATTGCTTTACTGAAAAAATGATTACTACAATATGAGGCTGTTTGGGTCACCTTTGTTTTTTTGCAGTTTGAGTTCCCCAAGAAGGCAGCAGTCATATATAATTTTCAGTGTCTAGCAACCAGCTACACCTCCAGGGTGGCACAGTGGCAAAGTGTTTAGCGGTTAGGCCTGGCACCACTAGGGTGAAGACCAGGTTTACCCAAACTAAAGTGGTTCTAAAGTCAGATTTTTTTTTATCTCTATGCATTAAGGTAAAATAAAACTTTTGTGTGTAGCAGCCCTCATCAGACCCCCTAATACTTACCTGAGTCCCATCTCGATCCAGCAATGTTACACAAGAGTCTCAACTGTCCGGGACTCCCCTCCTCATTGGCTGAGACAGCAGCGGGGTGCCATTGGCTCTTGCTGCTGTCAATCAAAGTCAGTGAGCCAATGAGGAGAGGGAGGAGCAGGGGCCAAACCACAGCTCTGTGTCTGAATGCTACTTGCTGTGGGGGCACTCGGCAGGAGGGAGGGGCCAGGATCGTCAGCTGGGGACCCAAGAAGAGGATGATTTGGGCTCCTCTGTGCAAAACCACTGCACAGAGCAGGTAAGTGTATATGTTTATTTTTATAATGAAAAAAAATGAGACTTTAATATCTTTAAAGGGGTTGTAAAGCTTTGTTTTTTATTTTCTAAATAGGTTCCTTTAAGTTAGTGCATTGTTGGTTCACTTACCTTTTCTTTCGATTTCTCTTCTAAATGTTTTTTTTCTTTGTCTGAATTTCTCACTTCCTGTTTCTCCTCAGTAAACTTTACACCATCATCTGAGCGGTGTTTAGTCAGCCAGAACAGCTTACTGAACAGCTTACTGAGGAGGAACAGGACGTGAGAAATTCAGACAAAGAAAACAAAGGTAAAAAAAACATTTAGAAGGGAAATCGAAGAAAAGGTGAACCAACAATGCACTAGCTTAAAGGAACCTATTTAGAAAATAAAAAACAAATCTTTACAACCCCTTTAAGCTTTACGCAATCAGATTTTAATTTAATAGGATCAAATTTCAGATTAAAAGAGAAATTATCTGTTAGTTTACTATGGGCTTTTGCATTTTGCAAAACATCATTGCTCATGGCACTGTAGTGATGAATTTTCTCATAGAATGGGTATAACTTTGAATACAAAAATAAATGTAAAATTACATTGCCAGTCACAATTTATTTAGATTTTAGCTGAAAAAAAAACAGTTTATAATGATATTACTTACACAAGACCTTTTTATGTCATTAAGGACAATTGTCAGGAGACCACGACAATCAATTACAAGTTATACAGCAGAACACCAAGACAATAATAAGATGATAAGGACCATAGCGTCACACATGAAATAATTATACATTTCTAATTCCCATACACGTACACTTAGGTCATTCTTGAAATCTATTTTCCTGTCTCATGATTGGTCAGATCTTCTCTGGTACCTGTATAAAAGGTGATCCAGAAGATGAGTGTCACACCACGCTTCAGCGAGAAGATATTTCACATTACAGTGAAGGAGAATTCGGAAACAAGATGAATGAAAAAGTCTTCCTCCTGCTTCTGGTCTGTATTACGGGGCTGGTGACCAGTCTACCTCTATCTGCACAAATACAGGTGAGATGATGAGCTGACATGAACAGTACAGGGGACAGGTGACAACTATATTTAGGAAAGTATAACATCCAATAAGTTACTGACAATCTTGGCTAGTAGTGAAGTGTAAATCTAAAATAGTTATCCCCTTAGTTTTGGATAAAGTGGTGGGGGGTTAGGAATCCTGTTAGATTTTAATACTTCCTTATTACTGCCTGGGTCCCCTGAAGGGAGATTTGACTTTTGTACAGGCCATTGCCTGTAGGACAAAAAGTGAGGAGAAATCCAAAATGTTATAATTTGGAACAGAACAGGGAATATGGTAAAATCTTCCAGTGATGACTGTTGTGGTAACATCTGTCCAAGAAAGGATTTTTTTGAGAGATTCCCAATAGGACTGAGGAGGACTCTGCCGGATGGGGATGAGTTGGGGCCAAGACTTGTTATCTCTTATTACTATATTTAATTTGAAATAAGATATTGATACAAACCTTTACTTTCCAGTACCATCTACTTGGAGTGAACAAAGATGGTAAGCTTTTTAACATTCTTATTTAAGAAATCATTTTTGCTTTCTTTCTGTTCTCTATCAGCTGATTTGTTTGTTCAGATTTTTCCTCCCATTCATTGGCCTTTCTTTATAATATCCCTAATCCTAAATCCTATTTACGGAAGGGGGAGATTTTTTACATTTAATGACATTACTAAAATATGTTACATGCGCATATAATCATCAGCATGTTTTTTAGACCCTGGCAGCAGGGTATTTTTTAAAGCCATCTCCCTTTGCTTAGGTGACAGTATTTATGATAATCATGGTGATTCAGGCAAAGACTTAAAGAATTTCCACACCAGAGGTGTTACAGATCAGCGATAGCTTTGTAGACCCTATTTTTTCATTAATTGATAATTCAATCCATAAAATGGGATTAAAATGTAAACAAAATTAAGTCACTTTAATTATTTGATTGCGATTATTTCACTAGATGTGCTTAATGTGCATTTTGTATACACAGCCCCAAAGAGTGAAGACTCTGAAGTGCCACAAGGGATCTTCAGCAAGATTTTGAAAGCTAATAAAGGTAATTATTCTAAACCACAGGATTCTTTACTGCATTATGAGTTTCAGGATCCTTTAAATCATGCACTGATGGACTAGCCAATAGCATGTGAGGAGAAATATGGCAGTTTTGTCTTAGGTTCTTCGTCATTGTTGAATGAGTCTTTACAAATCACTATTCCATTTCTTAAAAGACTGATGGGTTATTCCTATTCACTTCTACCATTACAGTGAAACTTGTGAGATAAAGAGGTGGATTTATTAAAGCTAAATAAACTGTTCAGATTGATAGGTTGAGGTGAAGCAGCCAAACCATGTGATACCACATCCCAAATTTATTCAAAGAAGTACGCAAGAGGAAAGAGGTAACTAACCTCTGGGACTTTTAACGGTATCAAATATGATAATGAATTACGAAGCAGTTAATGATCAAAAGGATAGACCAGGAAATTAAAAACAAATATTTATTAACACAAATATTCTAAATTGTCTAAAAACAACCACATGGGTGTAGGTACATCCAAAAACAGCCGAATTTTTACAATTCATTCAATTTGAGTTGAAATAACTTCTACCACACTCGACATGTTTCACTCAATTCGAGTTTCCTCAGGAGCTTTAGTGTTACAAGTTGCTTGTATACTGTATTGGATAGAGATAGATACAGAATTTTTTTTTTTAAATATAGTTGAAACATTCCAAAACGTATGGTATATATGAATAGGGATCAACATAAACAAATATGTAAAGCACAATCTACAAAAAACAGGACATCTATAGCATGTGGTCATGAATACGGAAAACCCAGGTCTCACCTCCAAAAGTTGTATTAAATATTCCAAATCCACAAAAAATAATATAGCTAAATCAATCATAAAGGACAGCCTCAGGTAGATGGGAGCGCCAGGATACTTTGTGCTTGCAGAGAGACCTTCCAAATGTTGAGGTCTAAAAAATTACACAAAAGAAAAAATATTTTATTTAGACTCAAATTGAATGAATTGTACAAATTCGGCTGTTTTTGGATGTACCTACACCCATGTGGTTGTTTTTAGACAATTTAGAATATTTGTGTTAATAAATATTTGTTTTTAATTTCCTGGTCTATCCTTTTGATCATTTACTGCTTCGTAATTCATTATCATATTTGATACCGTTAAAAGTCCCAGAGGTTAGTTACCTCTTTTCCCTTGCATACTTCTTTAAATAGACTGTTCACTTTGCAAACTTTGGAAATTGCACTTTGCATGGGAATTTAGTAGAAAATCAGCATCAGAATTTCTAGTAAAACTGTGTATTCTTCTGTTGCAATTTCCAGTTCTAAATCTACAATTAAAGCTGAACTCCAAAATGCAGCTCTGTCTTCCTTACTACATTTTAATTTTACTCTTTTAAATGCAAGCGATGTAAGTACCTTCATTGTAGAGCAGAGCTCAGACTAGAGGTTGGAGAAGTAGCACAATGAGTATGTTAGCTGTATTGTAGTGTATGCTCCATTGTAATAGAAGGAGAGAGCAGAGTGACAGACACATGAGATTATCAGACTTGTAAGAGTTACTTCACTGCAGCGGAGCAAAATCAGGTCTTCTCCCTGCCAAACAGGGCTGTGTGTAATCAGGTGCTTACAGATTAGCTAGATAGTTTGTTTTGGTTGCCCAGGTGGGAAGGGGTTAAGCTAGGCTTAGCATTTTCCCGGGCATTTCTAAGTTTTGCCCTCCATAGTGGGAAGGCTCTACGTGGGGGCTCGCTCTCTGTTGTGACCTGCATGGGAAGATTCAAGAGGCCAACTTCACTGCAGCAGAGAAAAATCAGGTCTCCTCCCTTCCCAAACAGGGCTGTGCTGTGTCACGGAACTGAGTAAAGCTGGGCCTTTAGACTGCATGTAAATATCTAACAGGTTTCTCCAGATTCTCACTATGCCTACTCTATTCTGTTGTATACCCCATCACTGCATATGGTTAGATGCAGCCGCTGTCAGTTCTAAAATTTTCTTTTTGGATCCGTCCATTTTTCAATCAAAGGATGTCAGGTGAGAGAGAACTGACATAGCCACCCACATAGCAAACTTCAGCCAGTTCACAGTGTATGGGCAGCTTAAATCCAATGCATTTTAGTGTATTATCTATAACCATTTTCTGTATTTTCAGATAGCAAAACAACCATGTATGGAGGAGATATACTGGTACAGAATGACCGCAGTGCCGTTAAGTGTCCTTCTTGCCTTTGGCCTAAAAGTGATAATGGTACTGTTCCTGTTCCCTACATCATAGATTCCAGCTACAGTGAGTTCCCTCTTTTTTCTCTTGCATTGAAGCATTCATTGCTATTTGTTATTTGTAGAAACCCAACCTTCTATCTCTGTTTCCAGGTCCCAGTGACCGGAACAGTATTGTGCTCGCCATGGCTGAGTTTGACACATTGACTTGTGTGAGATTTGTGCCTCTTACAACAGAAAATGATTACATCAACATCACTCCTGATGGCGGGTAAGGTTGTCTATTGTCTATCATAGTTCTTCACATAAAGAGAAGCAATAGGGAGCATCTAAAACATAAACACCAAGACTTTACTGCACCTATTTGTGCATGATGGCTTCCCTTTTAAATTTCCTCCCAAAAAAAATTTAGAACTCCTCTGTACATTTGCAAATACATGTGAAAGTCACAAGCCAACAGCAAGGTGCTTCTTGGTTGTCTCCTTTTTTTGTGTACCTAGCAGATATAGCACAGGGACATAAAATATTTATCCTAGCAATGCTAACATTGAATATATAGTAGGAAGATGGAAATGACTGAGAGGGAGTGGGGCTTAGTGTCAACAGACACAATGAATTCCACTTACAATTTTACAATGAAAATAAAACGTGAAACAATAACATTTTTATATTCCTTTAAATTTTGTACCTGGGGGGTGTCTATAGTATGCTTGTAACGTGGCACATGTTTCCCTTGTTTAGAACAGTCTGAGTGCAAAATGACATTTCTAAAGGAAAAAAAGTAATTTAAAACTACTCACGGCTATAATGAATTGTCGGCCCCGGCAAAATACACATAAAAGTCATTGAAAAAAACGGCATGGGATTCCCCCACAGGGGAACCCCGAACCAAAATTTAAAGAAAAAATGCGTTTGGTCCCCTCAAATTCCACGCCAGGCCCTTTAGCTCTGGTATGGATATTAAGGAGAACCCTGCGCCAAAATTTAAAAAAAATGGTGTGGGGGTCCCCCTCAAAATCCATACCAGATCCTTATCCATGCACGCAACCTGGCAGGCTGCATGAAAAGAGGGGGGGTGAGAGAGCGCCCCCCTCCTGAACCATACTAGGCCACATGCCCTCAACATTGGGAGGGTGACTTGGGATAGCCGCCCAAAGCATCTTGTCCCCATGTTGATGGGGAGAAGGGCCTCATCTCCACAACCCTTGCCTGGTGGTTGTGGAAGTCTGCGGGTAGGGGGCTTATTGGAATCTGGAAGTCCCCTTTAACAAGGGGACCCCCAGATCCCACCCCCCGTGTGAATTGGTGAACCTACCATTTCACAAAAAAAGTGTCAAAAATGTTAAAAAAGACAATAAACGGTTTTTGACAATTCCTTTATTAATGTCTTCTTCTTTCCCCGCTTCTTCCGTCTTCTTCTGGTCTTTCTTCGGTGTTCTTCTTCTTTCTCCATCTTGTTCTTCCTCTATCTTCCTCTGCTTCTTCCTCTGGTCTTCTTGTCTGGCATCATCCTCCGCTTCTTCCACCGGTTTTCTCGTCCAGCATCTTCCTCCGGCTTCTTCTTCCCAACTTTGTCCTCCGCACAATCCGCCTCAATGGGAGTCTTCCGCTGCGCGATGATTTTGTTCAGGTGACAGCTTTTATATCATGGAGGGAGTGGCCACCCGGTGACCCTGCCCCCTCTGACATACAGGGACTTCCCTATGGCTTTCCCCATGGTGTCAGAGCAGGTGTTATATAAGAGCTGTTACCTGAACAGAAGTGTCAAACAGCGGGAGACTCCCATTGAGGCAGATCGTCAGGAGGACGAAGCAAGGAAGAAGCCAGAGGAAGTTGCCAGACGAGAAGAACGGAGGAAGAAGCAGTGGAAGATAGAGGAAGAAGCGGGGGAAGAACATGATGGTGGAAGAAGAAGAACACCAAAGGAAGACCAGAAGAAGATCTAAGAAGAAGCGGCGAAAGAAGAAGACATTAATAAAGGAATTTTAAAAAATCATCTATTGTCTCTTTTTTTTATTTTTTACATTTTTTTTGTGAAATGGTAGGGGTACATTTGTACCCAATTACCAATTCACACAGGGGGGCTGGATCAGGGGGTCCCCTTGTTAAAGGGGTTTTCCAGATTCCAATAAGCCCCCCGCCCGCAGACTCCCAAAACCACCAGGCAAGGTCCCCCTCTCTTTTCCTGCGGCCTGCCAGGTTGCTTGCTCGGATAAGGGTCTGGTATGGATTTTGAGGGTTACAAGCACTCCATTTATTTTTATTTTGGCGTGGGGTTCCTCTTAAAATCCACACCAGACTTGACGGGCCTGATATGGAATTTGGGGGACTCCCACGCATTTTTTTTAATTTTGGTTCGGGGTTCCCCTGTGGGGGAATCCCATGCTGTTTTTTTACAATGACTTTTATGTGTATTGCTGGGACCGACAATTCATTATAGCCACGAGTAGTTTTAAATTACTTTTTTTCTTTTAGAAATGTAATTTTGCTCTCAGACTGTTCTAAACACGGGAAACATGTGCCACTTTACAGACATACTATAGACACCCCCCAGGTACTAAATTTCAAGGAATATTACACTTATATTGTTTCACTTTAAGCATTATTAAAATCACTGCTCCTGAAAAAACTGCAGTTTTTAAAACTTGTTTTTGCATTGATACATGTCCCCTGGAGCAGGACCCTGGTCCCCAAACACTTTTTATGACAATAACTTGCATATTAACCTTTAAAATTAGCACTTTTGATTCCTGCTATAGACTTTTAATGGGTTTTCTGCGGGTTTCAGCAAACTGGCGAACAGCCAATGTTCGAGTCGAACTCATGTTCGACCCAAACATAAAGCCCATCCCTACTTAGCACAAACAGATATTGATTGTTTTCTTTCTGTAGCTCAGATTCAGTCATTGTTTCTATTAAAACTATTGTCTTGGGCTCCCAAATGGTATTGAAACATAACTCTTTTGAACTGTATACTTACAATTTCTAGCTGTTACTCGTATATTGGAAGAACTGGTGGAAGCCAGACAGTTTCATTGGGTGATGGCTGCATCTACATGGGGATTATACAACATGAACTAGAACATGCCCTGGGCTTCTACCATGAGCATGTAAGAAGTGATCGTGACAATTATGTTGACATCAATTTCCAGTATATCTCTGAAGGTACTGCAGTCATTTACACAAAGTGAATTCAGCCATGTTTTATAAAAAAGAGACATTACCACTGCTTTTGTCTTGTTACAGGATACTTGGGTAATTTTGTTAAAGCGGACACTAATAACCTGGGCAGTCGATATGATTATGGTTCAGTGATGCACTATGATGCGTAAGTCATAACTTTTGTGTTAGCTGGTGAATTACCGAGAAAATTATAAAATATTTTAATAGTAATATGCAATCTTATCTCCATTCAACATTTTTCAGCTATGCATTCAGCAACACTTCAAACAAACCCACAATTGTCCCCAAGCCTGACCCCAATGTGCCCATTGGGCAGACAGATGGACTGAGCGTCTTGGATGTCACTAAAATTAACCGACTTTATAAATGCAGTAAGTTTCTGTACATTCCAGTGTTATGGATTTGAAACATTAAAAATTATACTTTTTTTTATTATTGTATACAGTGAATTTTTAGTTTTGCAAAAAAATAATGTTTTGACCAAAAAAAAAAATGTGCATTTTGGGCCCTACTATGGGTGTACACAATAAATAATGTACACATCTGTGGCATACCCTTGCATCTCAAATTCAGTTTGGTTTATTTATTTTTATTGGGTCATATGGTAGTGATACGAAAGATACAGCTAGATTTAAAAAAAATAAAAGGTATTGTTTACCAGTTTTCACCAGTTTTCTTTGAAAAAAAAGTAAAATATTAGGAAATTTTATTTTTACCATGAAATGAAGGCTCAAATTGGCCTGAACAAACAATCTATAATTCATCAGGACACACAAAGTAGTTGCAAAGATATGTGCCGTTTCAGTAACATGTGAAAGTTCTAACACTGCATTGAGCCATTAAGGCAGTTTTAATCTAGTAGAAGGTTAATACCCCTCCCCAGTTTCCCACCAATTCATTATTAATATTAATATCAGTCTATTCCTCCAGTGACTAAATACAATTTATATGTCTATTTCTCACTTCTCAGGTGTCTGTGCGACTTTGCTTAATAAGAAGACAGGCGTTTTCACTTCTGCCAACTATCCTTCTGCTTATCCCAATAATGGTGACTGCAGTTGGTTGATCAGGGTTCCATCAGGACGGGTAAGGAGACAGATGTAGACATGCAAAATGTGACCCTAAATGTCTTCCAACCTAGCTGTGAAAATGTACTAGAAGATTGTTTTGTACACCACCTACATTTTACATGAATAAAAACTAGAGACTTGACTAGTATAGAGCTACACAATAGGCCCAAATACTCCCATTGAAGTGGAGCCATTGCGGTAGTTTGATTTTATGGCTGAGACAGAGGTATACAATAGGTCTTTTAAGATGGAAATGCCTCTGAACCTTATACTCTACTTCAACCACCAATTGCTCCACATGTTGGAATAATACTTCCCTTCATTATGGCCTACTTTATAGTCTCCAGACTATCATTACCACTTCATTGCTGGGAGCCTATTTTGGCAATTCTGATGTGCCAGATTTATTTTACCCCACATCGGATGGTGAGGTCACTGTAGGAATGGTGGTTTAGCAGGAACAAAATGGGTCTTGGATTCATTTGGGGCTCTGGTTCTTACAAGTATGCTACCAATAGTAACAGTATTGCAATATCCACAGTCACAGGTTTATTTAACTTAATTCGAAATAGCGTTAAACGAAAGACTTCTGTTAAAAGTTTCTTCTCCCAAATGTGTCTTGTTTAAGCTTATTTGTTTCCCTGAAGAAACCACAAGCAACAAATAATCAGAGGGAGCAGAAGAGTTCTGTCAATTGGAAAATCAATGGAAAATACGCACGTTTCAAGCGACATCTTAGCTAGAAACGTCTATAGCTGCAATATCTTTTAACAGAAATCAGAATCCTAAATATTCTTGTGTGTTTTTTTTCTGAAGGTCTGTCCAAGCATTGATATACTAATCAATTGCATCATATTGCAATTACATATTAACCCAGTTTGCAGTTACAAATATGTGAAGTTTGGGGTTTACTGTAGATAATTCCTTCTGTCGCTTTTTAGGCTTCATTAAAGTTCAGTAGCTTTAATATCCAATCCACTCCTAACTGTGACTCAGACTACGTGAGGATCTATGACGGCCCTTCTAAGACCTCTCCTGTGTTGTTGGATAAAATGTGTGGAAGTCAAACCATCCCTCTACTCATCGCTTCCACAAGCCAGATGTTGGTCCAGTTCGTCAGTGACGGGGCTGTTTCTGGGGTTGGCTTCAAAGCTTCATATAGCTCAGGTATGCTGATTTGCTTTAATAGGAAAGAAAGTGTTCAGAGAAAGACACTGAAGACTCATAGATACAGAGGAGATCCCTCCCAAGGAGGAACTATTGACACAACAGTTTAATGTCCTCCAACCTCTGTTGGCAACCTTTGAGGTAATCCATGAAGTTAGTATATACAATTAGAATTACCAGTCAGTCGGGCGCTCACACTATAAAGTTGTTGATAGATTGTTCAATGTGTATGTTGGTCAACTTTAAGAGTGATAATACTTACCTATGGCTTATTTTGGATCAGATACTGTATATATTCATCTTTCTTGTGGCAAATCCCTGCTGTCTGCCCTACTGAAAAACTAAAAGGTTGGAGAATTTCTATGGACTTCTATGCAGTTGACAATGTCATCCAAAATTCTCTAGGGTGGAGTGCAGTGACCAGACTCCCTTTTCCCCAGCACTACATTGGTTAAATGCTTGCTTTGCTTAGGGCAGATTGGGAAAGTTCAAAAAATTACCTTGGTAGCCAGTGGTCATCTATGCTCTCCAATGTCCCAGTATGGAGGCGAGCCCTCAACATGTTCATGTACAATGCATGACTGCTGATCCTGTGTTGTATTTGATGACATCTGAGAGTCTACAGCCAGGGGAATAGCAAAAAGAAGCATTTTCAGGGACTAGTAGTACAGCATAGAGGAAGCCTGTGGGGGGATAATTAAGGTAAGCATTTCAATGTAGTTATCATCTTCTAGACTAAAGAAGCATTTAACCCAAGCAGTGCAGTGAGGGGAACAAGATGGATAGATTTTACAGCATCCGCACTTACCCCCTTTAGGACAAAATAATAGGTTTGTATGGTAGCCCACCCGTCTCCACTACAGTTATTTATTTTCATAGGACACTCCTGTTTTTGTCACTAGTGCTCTGTGAAACACTTCTGGGTAAGGCAGAACATGTTACTCTCTCCCTTTCCTGACCTAAAACAGAGAGTGGGGCCCTGGCCTAGGATAAACCTGTAACTCTGAAAGGGAGGATGAAAATATATATACATAAACATAAAATGATGGCATATACTATTATAAAACTCTTTACTATATTGATTATATCTATATTCTTACAGTTCAGTGTGGAGGATCCTTCTTTAACTCTGAAGGCAGCTTTACATCTCCGGGATACCCAGAGGACTACAGTCCAAACATGAATTGTAACTTCACCGTCACAGCTCCTGTTGGATACAAGGTAAAACAAGATGCCTTCAAAATTCTCGCTAATTATTGGACTTCCTCATTCTCTAAAATTGTCACACAAACAAAATGAAATGTTGGACAGACACAATACAACCTGAATATACAACCCCTTTGAATTTACCAGTGTCCACCAGAGCCTACCTGAATGAATGGAAATGGAATGTATTGTTTAGGGCATTACAATACATGGCTGTTAGCAAATGTAAAGTAGATTGCTCTAAGCCCCTGTACACACGGTCGGACATTCTGCCAACCAAATCCGTCAGATTTTCTCTGACGGATTTTGTCCGTCGGATCTTGTCCGAAACAGTTGCATACACACGGTCGGACTAAGTTGTCGAAAAATCCGATCTTTCAGAACGTGATGACGTAATTTTGTTACGATGGGACTATATTCAGGCTAGTAGCCAATAGCTTTGATGTAGGAATTTGATCTGAGCATGCGTGGCACTTGGTCCGATCAAAATTCTCTACACATGATCGGAGTATGTCCGACCGGCCCAGTTGGTCGGGAAATATTTCCAACAAGTTGGAAATTTGGGTCCGACGGAGATTCCGACGGAATCAGTCCGATGCATACCACACACAGTCGGATTATCCAACAACACGGTCCGATAGGACACATTCCGACGGATTCTCTGATCGTGTGTACAAGGCTTTAGACTAGATCTACCACCAAGACATTCTGGATCATTTCCTATGATGACAGGAAGTGTTGGTGGCAATTTGTGAAGCTGGGTGAAAACTGGTGGTGTGACATTTGTAAGCTGTTTATAAAGCCTTACTTGACTTTGCAGCACTGGGGTAATTTATGCCATCCTGATTGGGAGTAACAGGAGCACAGTGGAGAGGAAGGGAGGGGGATAATCAGTTTTTTGAGTCTATTGTAGACAGGTGAATGACAAAGAAATCAGCCAGTAATGTAGGAGGAGCACAGCAGATCTCCCAGCTCTGGATGTTTCCTTCCTTGTCTGGCAATTGTAGATTGGTGACCATTATTCCACAGGAATAGAAAGAACTTCCTTTTTCCAACAAGATTTCTAAGCAATACCTTTTATTTACATCATCATCCCTAAAGCGACATAAAACGTATAAAACAAAAAATTTATTTTTTTCACATTAGTAATCATTAGACATGTGCAATTAGTTTTGTAGGAATGGAAAATTTGTACGAATTTCCTTAAAATACGAATTTTTATGCATATGAATTCTGTACGAAATTTCGTTTAAGAATTTTCGGATCCAAATTCATAATGAACATTCGTAATTGTTACGAAAACTTAATGAATTGGCAAACTGCAATATAATAAATGTTTGCTCTTGGGTTTAATATGGCTTTATGGTCAAATATTATTTCAGGTAGACTGTAACATCAATGAACTGTAAGAAACAAAATATTCACTCACTTTTATGCAATAAAAATGATTTGTTTGTTGCATGAACGCAACACTGTCATGCTCGTCATAATTTTTATTTCTTTTTCAGATTGCCCTGACCATAAGTGACTTCCATCTAGAGTCTTCCAGTTCCTGTATGTACGACTATCTAAAACTCTTCATGGATGGTACACAAATGGGTCCATTCTGTGGGGATAGCACCATCCCTGTGTATTACTCCAAAGGCAATTCTATGGTTCTCGTATTCCACAGTGACCAGTCTGACCAGGCAAAGGGCTTCCAAGTCTCTTACACCTTCTGTGAGTAGCTCAGTTCTATCTGCTTATATCTAATATCAGCAATGGACGTTATAAGATAATACAGGTCACATTTTTTTTTCTAATAAGCAGCCAGCTTAATGAAAAAACATATAACATAAAGAAATGTAAGGCCGCGTACACACGCGGGGACTGTTCGCCCAACTTTGTCCGCTGAACAGTGTTTCGGCGGACAGTCCGCCCGTGTGTGGGCTTTCAGCGGACAGTTTCAGCGAACAGTCTGCTGAACAAACTTTTTCGGAAATTCCGAAAAACTGTCCGCTGAAACTTGGTTTCAGCGAACAGTCCCCTCGTGTGTAGGCTTGTTCGTCAAACTAAGTTCCGCGCATGCTCAGAAAGGATTTACACGCCGAAAGTTGTAATGCAGTGTATAGGACGTCGTATTTTCCGTCCCGTCGTACGTGCCGTTCACGTCATCGCGCACGGTTTCAGCAAACTGTTCGTTCGTCGTGTGTGGGCAAGTCCGTCCATGCTAATTTTGAGCGGACTGTTCGCTGAAACTGTTTGACGGACAAAGTTGAGCGAACAGTCCCCGCCTGTGTACGCGGCCTAACACTGCTGTGGTGTAAATACAGACTTAATAGCAGGATCTCAGATTAGACACAAAGCTGAATCATCTTCAATTACAACTATGAAGTACAGAACTGGTTCTAGACTTTGCTATTAGACAACTCAACAAGCACTCAACACACTGAAAATCAGAAACAGCATACAGTATATTGAATGTTTATATGTAATAACAAATTGCCTACAATGAAAAAAAAAAACTATACAAAAGAAACTAAAATCCAGTTGACCAAAACCCTCTATAGTTCCCCTTTAAGCAGACATGATATTCACATGACCTCTAGTGAAATAAAAATCTGTTAATAAAATACAGCGTATCAAAATAAAGACCACCAATCAAGCAACCAACATGTTCAAATAATCATTGTTTGATGTATGGGCAGATTATTTTTGAGTATTCACCATTGATACTGGATATACAAATCCATGTAAATGTATTTCTGTTATTTTGTTTTGTGCTATAGATCAGTGAGAAAGTATGAACAAATAAGGTCTATGTATTAATTAAATATGATTTTAACATTTGCTGACATTGACCTCTCGTTGATTACAGTTCAATAGACAAGCAACAGATGGTACAAAGAGAAAATCTACCGGTTCTGGAAGGAAGCCGACATCACTACAAGACACAATGAGAATTTGATGGAGCACATATAGAAAAGTTCACACATTTGTGCCTATATATATAATGATTTAATGTACATCGAATCATGCTAGTGTTTGCAATTACATTTATAAAATACAAAATAACATTTCATAATTGTTTTCCCATTTACTTGGTAGTTTGATTGGCTTGATTAGGAATAGGGGGGGTAATTTTGGCGTCCTCTGGTTTTTTATGTGGTTTACATTTATTCTATAGTGATTTTTCTAATTTCTTTATCTTTTCCTTTCCCTACTTATTATTTTGAGGGGGTGATTGGCCATTTTTTATACTATATATGACAGTCTGATCTGATGTTTTCCTTTCCTTTTTAAAAATAAAATATATTAAAGCATTAATCTATCTCTATTATTATTTTCGAGTGACATAGTTCCTGATTCATCAATGTGACTTAAAGGGAGAATTGCAGTAAAATGAAGTCCATTTATTAGTGTCAGCCCCTTCCCCTGTGAAATGCACTGCCCAGGGGCACATCTACAGGGGTTGCATGGGTAACCATTGTGACCCGGTCCATGGAAATCCCAGGGGGTCCACGTGGCTCCCTGTATGCCTTGATAGGAGAGCGATGGGGGCGGTGGCATAGAGAGGAGCCATCCTTCATGTAGCTAATGGATTCCCGCCTCCTCTCCCTCCCGCATACATTCAGCAGCTGCACAAGGGAAATGGAGGACATTGTTTCCTCCACATGCTGCTCCCGCCACCTCCCTATTGCTGTCCAGCTACCCTGGGCTCCTGTGTGCTCTTTCCTGGCCCCCATCACCCCCCCCCCCCCCCACAGTGCTGCCAGGTTTCCCCCTCCCACCTCCCGCTGGCTGCTCCAGGGGTGTGTCAGGGTGGAGTCTTGACTTAATGAATAGAGTCAGTGACTGATACCGATCACTCACTCTTTCTTTTTTATTCATTCATAGCTGAGCCATAGTAAACTGTGTTTACTATGCCCCAGTTTATGAATTAACAGGAAGCTCTGAACAAGCTATTCCTTTTCATTCTGTGCAGCTGAGGTTGCAGAGAAAAGGGTTGATGAATTTGTCCTCAGTCCATTTCTCTGTCTCAAAAGTGAGACATTTCACGAAAGCCCCCAATGGGCTAAAAAAATTAATTGTAAAAAAATAAAGAAAGTAAAATGGTAAAAAACAAAACAAAACAAAACAAAAAAAAACTACTGGTACCAGTGGCGGAACTACCAGGGTCACAAAGGTTATACTTGCAACTGAGCTCTGGTGTTCCACCATTGTGGGGAGACCCCAAGACAGCAGGGAAATGGCTAGCTGCGGGAACATAATAAAGGGTCCCACGATTGGAGTAAAGGACCCCAGGATCAGTGGGGAGGGTCCCAGTCAGTCTCAAGCAAGTTGGTAACAGCATCTCACTGACAAAGGTTTCACAAGTACAAAATCTCTCAGCCATGTTATAGTCCTAGTGCATATAGTGTCACCTTGATGAGGTTGACATTACCAGAACAGCTTCTGGTTGAAGAGGGGTGGGTGTTTGGCAGGGTGCGTTATAAGCTGCACTGAGCAGACCAATGGCTGATCCTTATCATCGGCTCTAAAGTCCAGAGCTAGCAAAGCCAGCAAAGGTGTCCCTATTCTGTCCCTCCACCTCAAGAACCTTTCTCCAGGACTAGAAGCTCTGTCCCTAGCCAACATGGATCCTGTCTCTTGCCTATCCATTTTGCAAATACATGCCAACGGTAGAGGGGAAGTGTAATTTATTAGCACTGTCCTCACCAAAGATGGCGACAGAGGTCAACTAGTGTTGCAGTGCCCAACCAAAGCACTGCTTCCTTGGTGACCCCTAAGGAGGCTCAGAGGAACAAAGTTCCTCTCATTCTCCATTCCCTCTGTACAGCTATCAGCAACGCAGCACCACCTACAGAGGAGAGAGTAAACCGCACCTGCCTACAAACATACATTCATGAAGAACTATTATTCAGTCATTTTTACAGGAAGAGGGGGGTCATCCCTGGACTTGATAAGCTGACATTGCATTTTACTAGTCCACTGGTCCTCCAGGTTCTGAATAACCTATTAGGTGAGACAGGGGAATTGCAACTTGTTACCTCATGCCTGGAGGAGTCTTTTGTTGACACTGGTATAGGATCATGCAGTGGAGAGTAGTGGAGAGGTGAATACATAATGTATACTATGTCTGCTAATTTTTTTTGTTTTGAAAATGTGGGTAAAGTGCAGGGTCACAGTAATATAATACACGATCAGCATAGGCTTTTGTGTCCCCTATTTATGAGAAATGACCTGAGGATAAAGATTTCATACAAATGAAATAAATATTGATATAAAAGTAATTGGAATACCATAGACCAAAATCCATTATAGTTCTCCTTTAAGCAGACATGATATTCAGATTACACCTTGAAGGAATTTTAATCTAGTAATGGAATACAGTCTGCTGTTTTTTTTTTAATTTGTCATTAAATTCTAATCATTTTCAACAACAATACCTCTTCTGTAAAGTTTCTGTCTGTCCAGTTGACTTTCATTATGCTGGGTGTCAGATTGGTCTGTAGCAATGTAAAGAGAAAGTCACCACAATGGTTGCACCACCTCCAAAATCTGATGGAAGTCAAAATCTGATGGAAGTCAAAATCTTCGCACACTTTCCACATGCATTCTCCAGCAACTCATACCCATCCAAGGTACACTCGGCCAGACTTCCTTGTGGTTACATCTGCAATCCAGTATCAGTGAAGGTTCTACAGCCACACACAACCAGGCCACAGATTTGTTTACCTTCATTTCATCGCTCTAGATGGGAGGTGATTAAAAGCTTACCACAATGGTATGAGTCTTCGAAACACAGCAGCTTGTCACACAGGCAAGCACACAGGATTTCTTCTAGAAGAGTGTTCTTGCCTTGCTCTTCCCACTTCTTTGGTTGGTCATGTAGCTTCATGACTTGAATTTTTGGCCACAATGGTCTTGTTTTCCTTTTTGAAGCCAGCATAAAAAAAAAACGCGATTGCCAGAGACAGGGACTGACAATTGCTTCTTCCAAAAATATGCAAAAACCTATCCAAGGTAAATCAGCTCACTTTGGATGTCTTCTGAATTTTCAGAGATAGTATAAAACACAGCACATATGGTAAAAATGGCAACAATTCATTAATACTGCTGTTCATTGCCCAGCGTTACTACAGCAAAACAATATTTCACTAATCAGCTCAAAAACAGCCAAGAAAATTACAGATAATGTCCTACATGTATCGATCCCTAAATCACGTGTCCAACAAAAGGTTCTCCAGGCCATTTTGTGTGTCCTCCCCACCTCTCCTGCAGCTGCGTCACATCCTTCACCTTCACCCTTATTTTGTCTCAGCGGTCTGCAGCAGAAAGGGGGACAGATCTCCTCCTACAGATCCTTATATATGTATGATGCACAAAAGTGAAGCAGAATATAACCCCCTTGGCTTCTCTTACTCCTCTGAATCGGGACCCCTAGTAGAGCTGATATGTGGCGCAGGAGTGCAAAGTCACACGAGGGTAAGTAGCCATGCTAGCTGCTGGGCTTCCAGTTGAGTGGTGTGCCATATGACAGCAGATGCAGATATTCTGTGGATGCCGGACAGCAGTCAAACCTACCTAATTTCCTTTTTTTTCCTTCCCCTCTTCCGTGATAGCGACCTATCAAGAAAATGAATGGGACACGTTTATGTCCCAATTACATCAGGATTTCCAGTCTAAGGAATCAGTAGATTCTGAGATTTCTTTAGCATTTTCTAATTTATCTCACAACTCACAAAAAAAAAATCTTCGTTGTTTTGGCATGTTAGATTTTTTGAAGATTACCTCAAAGATGGGATTAATCCTTTTGGACTTTGTTTCCAAATCTTTCCTTCATGTGACAATATTGATCCTACTTTTAAAACTGCATGGGAAAGCAATCTCAAGCAGTGCTCTGAGACCCTGATGTCATTATTAATTCAGGAATAATGTAAAGGTATAACTGATTTAGACACAAAAATTAAGAAAATATAGAGCTGGATGACGTCTCTGAAGACCCAAGTCATGTTTTCAGAGTCAGAGAAAAACATTTAAAATAATCTGGAAAAATTGAATGAAGATATTTTGATTAAAAAAGATAAAACATTTCAATGTGACTTCCAAGAAGGCAAGGCCTTGAAATGGCATCATGATATGAACAAGAATTGTAACAACTAATACCTACAATCTAAAAAAATATTTGAATGTCCTTGAACCATCAATATGTTCATCCATGTCTTTCTCCTCCTATTCAAAGTTTCCTTCCACACAGCCTAAAGGACCAGGTGTGAAAAACGCCGCCGCCATGGTGATGGGTCACACGATAATTCCTTTCACACAGATTCTTGTCCCTTACAATCAGGTAACAGATATGGGCCTATTTCCCATAACGGTGCACGTGGTGACATGATGGTTTCCTATGCTCCCCCTACTCATAATGAAGGGCCACACCCAAATACGCCTAACACTACACCATTTACATCACTCCCACACCAAAAAATGATGGGGACTTTTTTGGATCAATTGCGGAGCAGGATGCAAACACGTCAAGGAAAGACACAAACACACCTCAAAGACACAGAAACTCAATTCACGGAAACCTTGTTAAATGTTGTAAACCTATTTTCCCACAATTTGACCTCTGAAGAGCTGAGCGTCCTTGCCCATGACCTCACCTTTTGCCCAGACTCCTGTCTGTACAGGCTTGGGACCATCAAGGACATTCACCTTTTTATACAGAAATTATTCCTTAAAAGCCTTGATGCCAATAAGGGCATCTCTGGGGAACCTGGCCAAACCAAGAAGGATCTCCAAGCACCTGACCACCTAATTTCACTTTTAGAGGAAAATTAATCATCAGATCTCATAGACTCGTGGACATTGAAAATCTATTGGCAGCAGTGGATGATCCACTCAATGAGCCACTTGAAACCTCTACCAACTCTTTGAAAAAGAAGTCTACTTTATATCCCCCACTGAGTTCCAAGCCAAATGCGGCTGCATTTCTAAAATTGATTTCTAGGGAAATACAAAATTAAAAAAATGAGAAACTGGCATTGATATCCCTTACCCAGAACTCCAATATTACCATCAAGCCCTCCAACAAGGGAGGTAATTGTGATTATGGATATATACAGATGTGCA
The DNA here is from genome assembly GCF_037356315.1 of Lithobates pipiens. Taxonomy (NCBI): domain Eukaryota; kingdom Metazoa; phylum Chordata; class Amphibia; order Anura; family Ranidae; genus Lithobates; species Lithobates pipiens. The sequence continues at coordinate 58,235,559 of NW_027507791.1, forward strand.
ACAAAATCCTATCCAACACTGATTGGTATTGCCCTATATCTAAATCATCTAATTCACTCAAGAATTGTATCTTCTAGTGGATGAGGCGTATTACCATCATGTTATTCCCAAACACACTTGGAAATTCACCAGGACCAGCTTCCCCCGGGAAGAAACCTTCTACACCCTTCCCAAACTACATAAAAATTATTCCAACCCTCCAGGCAGGCCTATTATATCTTGCCAAGGTGGACTCACCGAAAACCTTAGTCGGCTGGTTCATAGCCACCTCAAGCCATTTGTACTATGTCTGCCATCCAAATCCAATTTACATGATACGATCCACCTCTTGCAACTTATTCAGGAAATCCATGTGACCGAGCACACCTGCCTTGTTACTATAAATGTCGAGGCCCTATACCTTACTATTCCTCATGACAAGGGCATGACAGCTATATGCCATGTTCTCACAAAACCAGACAGCATGAATATCAGTATAACAAATTCATTCTACATGCCCTAGATTTTTTCCTTAGACACAATATGTTCTCATTTAACAGTGACCGCCACTTCCTCCAGGTACAGTTCTTGGCTATGTTGTGCCCCGGCCTATGCCAACTTGTACCTGAGGAGTGGGAACGTACATTGATGAATCTTTCATTATATATGCGGACCATGTATTAGCATGTTACCAATATATAGATGATATATTCATATTACGGGATGGATAAGATCTTTTTCTTAATGAATAAATTACACAGATCAATACAAATGATTTAAATCTAAAATTTACGATGTCATTGAGTACTATCAAATAGGGTTGCACCAATAATACTTTATAAAGACCGAGTACAAGTACTGAACACAGAGGAGAACACAGAGGGGAGCCAGAGAAGGACGGGGGGACTGGAGAAGCCCACGAAGGAGCACAGAGGAGGACACAGAGGGGAGCCAGAGGAGGATACAGGGAACACTCAGGACAGATTGGTGCAGTGGTGGGGGAAGTTATAATCACCGATCTCCCTGTGTGGCTTTCAATAAATCAGCTGAAAGCAATGGATTTGAGAGGAGGAGAAGCCGCTGTTAGCTGTTTATTGAAAGCCACACAGGGAGATCCATGATTATAACTTTGCCCGCCGCAGCACCGATCATTCCTGAGTGTCCATGTATTGGACTAGGCATCACGAGCATTTGCAGGAGTACAAGTACTCCTGAAAATGCCTGGTATCGGCACCAATACTGTAACATCTCGGGTGCAAGGCCAGATTGCTGAGAGGGCGCCCCTTGCGGCTAAGTGCAAGGTACTCCTGGGTACGCCCAAAGGAGCACGGATTGCCGGTACTGCTGCTGGGTAAGCTGCTAAGCAGAGGGCAGCTGGAGTGCGCTGGGTGAGCTGTGTTGGCAAATGTGTGAGGAGGGGTCTCAGGTATGGAACAGCAGGATAAATCAAGAACAGAGTCAATAGCCAGGCCGGGGGTCATACACAGTGGGATCAGTCCGAGATGGGTACAGCAACAAGCCAGGTCATACACAGCAGGCAGGAGATAGGAGAGTAATCAGCCAAGCCGGGGTTAAATGCGATGAGACAGACAGGAGCACGGATCAGGACTTAAGCCAGGGGTCAAGCCAGAGATTCAGGATAATGGATATAACAAGCTGGGTCGGTATCGGGTAGTCCAGGAATTAAGATAAACAGGTGCAGGAAACACAGGAAGCTGACGATAATCCAGCAACCTGAAAGTGTCAGTGGTAGGCTTAAATAGGCCAGAGTGCGTCAACAACTGTCACGGTGTGCGCACATGTCAGCGTGCACCTACCGCTGTGCACCTGCATGCGTGCATGCACACAGGGATTCAACTGGCCCCACCATGATGAGTACTGGCAGGATCACTCATCCTTTGGCCATCCTCTTGACAGATACCGATACTAATATCGGTATCAGTGTGACCCTACAACCAAAATTACTTTCTTGGATGTTCTTATCCACAAAAAGTTTCCACCCTAAACCCCTACTGGCCTCTTTTCCCTACAGACAGTATTTGAGGGCTAGGCGGAATTGTTCCGATGATGCCCGGTTCCAAAAAGAAGCTAACATTTTGAGGACAAGACTTCTTGAGTGAGGCTATTCTAAAACAATTAAATCACGTCAGAATCTCCTGTTCTCCCAAGGAGAACTGAAAAAAGATGATACTCTTAGGATAATCACCACTTACTCATTGCAACACAAGCAGGTAAAACACATACTAACCAAATATTGGCGGGGAGTGGCCGGATGTGAGGGGGGCGTGGTGTGCGGTGTGAGGATGTGGCTGGGCTGAGGTGAACGAGACGCCGCCACGCTGTCTTACCTCCATCGGATCTATAATCGGCGGCCAGGCGGAAAATCCGATGTGTACCTGGGGGTGGAGGTCAGCCGGAGCGCTCCAGGAGAGCTGAAGAGCCGGTATATGCCGGTATATGCCGAAGCTGGCCGAAAGTAGCCGAAGCTAAACGGACGCAAACGGAAGCCGGCCGAGGACACCCCAGGCACTGCAGGAGCGGAGACGCCGAGACATGCCAGCCATGGTATTCGTGAGTACCCCCCGCGGGGGAAAATAGGCTAGGAGTAGCCCCCCCTGTGGCGAGGAAAAACAAAACGGCCGGTATACAGGAGGCGCCCGGCCAGCCGACTGTAATAGACTATAATAGCTGACTTCACCTGGTATATGGGAGCAGAGGCAGCGGTATATAGGTTACCCTTTTCTGCCTTGTTCTGTTTGCTGTATGCTTTTCTTTTGCAGCTGTGAAGGACCTAGGGGCTACAGCTTTCATTGAAGAAAGGAACTGTAAGGGTATATATGTGTATACTGCTATCTATCAGTTTGTATTTCTCTGGATGACAAGACTCCTCACACAACTTGTTTGATATCCCAGTGACACTTTTTAAACGGTTCGCCTCCCTAATGGTATACTCGTCCGAATGACCTACAAAGTTAGTAACGGACGATACAGTTAAGAATTAAAAAAGGGAAGGAAAAAAAAAAAAAAAAAATCAGGTTATATCCTGGTAGTAAGCTCCAGCAAGCAGCAGCCTGTAAGAATATTTTTTATTCTCTCCCTCCTTCCTTTTTCCCTCTACGCAGCATGGAACTATAGGTATGCCTGAAGGTTCTTATACTAAGGTCTCTTTTTTTGGCTTTACCTTGGGTACTTGCTGTATATAGCATCAGTGTCTCTGGCTTCCCCTCTTTTTTTTTTTTGTTTTTTTTTGTTTTTGTCCTCGCTTCCCCCCTCCCTCCATATACAAGCCAAAATGTCAAGGCGTCGAGGTGAGGAACAGCCGCACCAGGAGGGTACGGGAACACAACATCTCCGCTCGTCCAAAGAAAAGGAAAAAAGTAATCAGGCAGCAATGTCAGCCGCAGCAAAATTAGAGCGGTTTGTGCATACCCCGGCCCAAACGCCAACTAAGGGGGGACAGATGGTACAAAGTAAAACCCAGCATGGGGGCCCCGCTGATAGAAAAAGCCAAGGCCACCCGGCTCCCGTGGCTACGCCAGTATCGGAGTGTAAGAGTAAAAGTAACAAGAGCCAGGGGGGTATCCAAGGTGATCTGGAGCCAGTTGTGAGTGAAAGTTCACTAGTGGAGGAGGCCCCAACACTGAAGGATGTCCTATTAGCGGTAAACGCATGTAAACTGTCATTGGGAGACCTGGCAGTTCAGTTAACGGGAATGAAGGAGGAAATATCACTAGTTCGTCAAGACATTCAAAAAGTAGTTGAAAGAACAACGGTGTTGGAAACGAGAATAAGTCAATTGGAAGATGACTTATATCCAACCCAGGCGGAGGTTAAGAATATGAAAAAGCAATTGGACAGCTATGCTATTAAAATGGATGAATTAGAAAATAGATCCCGTAGGGATAATATCAGGATGCTGGGGCTACCTGAGAAAAGCGAAGGCCCTGACGCTATAAAATTTTTGGAGTCCTGGTTTGTAGATATGTTCGGAAAGGAAAGTTTCTCACCTTTTTTCTCGATAGAACGAGCCCATCGGTTTCCCTTTAGAGCCCCGCTCCCCGGAGGGCGTCCCAGACCCATGCTGCTGAAGCTCTTTAATTACAAGGACAAGGTGACATTAATGCGCAAGGCGAGGGAGTTGGGAGACATCTCCTTTAAAGGCTCAAGGATTTCACTCTATCCAGATTACTCTCCCGAACTGCAGAGACGTAGAGCGGAATTCCGGACAATTAAAGCCACCCTGCAGTCATATAAAGTACCGTATGCTCTTTTATATCCAGCAAGACTGCGGGTGACGACCCCGGATGGGGTACAGATTTTTGACTCTGCAGATGGGGCATCACACTGGCTGGAAGCTAATAGGGCATCCTTACAGAATACCCAGGGGGAAAGGGAGGGTAGATAGCTAGGGAGGGGGGTGGTTATAAAGCTGATTGACAAATACTTAGTCGGATTTGGAAGTTAAGTGATGGTAGGATGGGGGGGGAGATAACGGGGCGGTGATTGTGAGTGTGGGTAATAGGTGGGTTATGGATGTTTCGGTCACGTTAAACTCCCGTGGGGAGCACCTTGACAGGTGGAGGGAAGGGAGGGAGGGGGTGGTATTAAATGGGAGGGTAGGGTGGGTTGTGGGACGAGGGGAGTATGGGGGGGATGGTGCGGGTGGGAGGGGAAAAGTGTTTAAAAAAAGAAATCACGTGAAGGGAAATTTAGAATATAGCACGATAAAAGCACAAGAGAACAGGATAAATAATTCTAAGTATTATTACAAGGTATCACATATAAGGGTTAAATTTAATCTTAAGCCACCAATACACAAAGTATGGAAAAGTCAATGGATGATGAAATTAGGGATGGAGCACTTTTTGAATATTGGTACTCTGGTAGGCTCTATATATTACAAGCATTATCTATATTTGCATTATTTGGCTGCGCGGTGTTATCCACTTGTTAGCCTGTTTATTTTACTGCTTGACTGCGCAGATGACACAGGCTAAAATTCTTAATATTGGGTCCTGGAATGTGAGGGGCTTGGGCACCTCGGTTAAAAAGGCATCAGTTTTTGCTATGTTGGAGAGATTGGACGTTGGTCTGGCCTGCTTGCAGGAGACTCACTTAACCAATATGTCTAAACTCCAACTAAATAATAGGAAATATCAACAGCAGTACCACTCAGTTTACTCCTCCTATTCTAGGGGGGTGAGTGTAATAATAAAAGAGGGGGTGAGTTTCTCCTGCAGACAGGTCAGTATAGACGAGTCGGGTCGATATGTTTTTTTGTACGGTAAACTAGAGGGTAGCTATTGCATTCTGGCAAATATATATATACCCCCACCGTTTAAAATGGAAGTCGTATATAAATTGATGGAATTTATTGGGGATAAAGAAGGTATCCCGATTATAGCGTTGGGAGACTTCAATGAAGTTCTTGACGTAAATGTTGATAGGTTCCCCCACAAGGTGCGCCCCCGGGATGCGGGAGAAACCAGGTTGAGCTGCTTTCTGAAGGAAATAGGGCTAATGGATCTGTGGAGAGAGCGATACCCGAGAGTCAAACAATTCTCATGCCTGTCAGGATCCTATGGTACCCTTTCTAGGATAGACATGGCTATAGGAAATGCAGAAATGGCACGAAATATAAGAGACATAGAATATATGCCTAGAGGGATCTCAGACCATTCCCTGGTAAGGGTAGCTTTAAATACAGGGGGGAAAAAAATTCAAGTGGTATGGAAGATCAGTCCATTTTGGCTGGAACTCATGAAGGATGAAGGGGAGGTTAAACTAAGACTACGAGAGTTTATAAGTCTTAATGCAGGCACCGCACCAACTAGCGTAATCTGGGATACCTTAAAGGCCTTTCTTAGGGGTATTCTGATCCAGCAGGTAGCAAGAATGAAGCGAAAATCTAGGTTGTGGGAGGAGAGTATTAGGAAGGAACTATTAGAGGCAGAAAATGACTATGTAAATGATCCAACCCCAGTGAAACAAAAAATATGGTTAAATAAACAACAAGGTTATAAAACAGCAATTATAAAAAAAGAAGAAAGTAAACGAATATTCTTAAAACAGCGTTATTTTGGAGAAGGAGAGGGTGTGGGTAGATTGCTAGCACAGCTGGTTAAAACAAATTCCCCCCCCTCAGTCATTTCCAGTATTAGAACCTCAAACGGGGTATCACATTGTAGGGGAGAGGAGATAATAGAAACCTTTGGAAACTTTTACAGGGAGCTGTACCGGTCACAAGGAATTGGGGAGGAAGGGGAAATGGATAGATTCCTGGAAGGCCTAGAAATGGCGACTCTCACTCGGGAGGAAAGGGAAGCATTAGATGCACCGATAACCATAAATGAATTACAACAGGCAGTGGCTGGGATGCCTAATCAAAAGGCCCCAGGCCCGGATGGGCTCCCGGTAGAAATATATAAATACTATGGAGAATTGCTGATCCCAGAGTTGTTTAAGACACTGATGGATATAGTGGAGGGGGGACAACTACCTGTATCAATGACTGAGGCAACGATTATAGTGATCCCCAAAGCGGATAAGGATCCGCTGGAAGTGGCCTCATATAGGCCAATCTCGTTATTGAATTCGGATGAAAAAATCTTAGCCAAGGTACTTTCAAACAGGTTGAATCAAGTCATTGCTAAGTTAGTACACCCAGACCAAACGGGATTCATCTTGGGAAGATCCACCAGTATGAATATTAGGAGGACTTTTTTAAATATGCAGATCCCCTCAGAGAACATGGGGACGAGGGCTATAATGTCTTTGGATGTAACAAAGGCGTTTGATAGTCTAGAGTGGAAGTATCTTTGGCGGGTGCTGGAGAAAATAGGAATGGGTCCCTCCTTTACTGGCTGGGTCAAAAGGATGTATAATGCCCCTAGTGCCAGGGTAAGGGTTAATGGTAGATATTCTGAAAAGATTGAAATGAGCAGAGGGACAAGGCAAGGTTGCCCTTTGTCTCCTCTGCTCTTTGCGCTGGCCATAGAGCCATTAGCAATAGCGATTAGGGTCAATCCGGGGATTAAGGGATTTCAAAGAAGGGGAGAGAGACAGGAAAAGATTGCATTATACGCGGATGATGTTTTACTTTTTTTGGGGGACACTGGTCCATCCCTGGAGCAGGCAGTTACCCTAGTAGAAGGTTTTGGAAAATTTTCAGGGCTGGCTATAAACTGGGGGAAGTCCGAGCTGCTCCGAGTCGACTCCCCGGATGCTGCAGCTGCGCTGGGGGGGCTACAGGTGAGGGTGGTAGATGCTATGAAGTATCTTGGTATATATTTGACAGTGAACCCCGATCAGTATATTAATAAAAATTTAATTCCACTTTTGAATAAATGTAAGCGTAAGTGCGACGTCTGGAGTAAACTGCCGTTATCAGTAATGGGGCGTTGCAGCCTGATTAAGATGATTTGGATGCCACAGCTGCTATATGTTTTACATAACGCACCGGTGTGGATATGTAAAAAATGGTTTAAAAAATTGGAGACCCTTTTCCGGGAGCTTATTTGGAGGAAAGGCACGGCCCGGATACGACTCCAGACGTTGCAGCTACCAATAGATAGAGGAGGCCTGGCGGTGCCACACCCTAGGAATTACTACCTGGCGGCGCAGCTGCAGCATTTGGCGGGTTGCGACTCGGAGCAGGGAAGAAATTTAAAAGGAGGGATTAGAATGATAGGAGCCCCACATGAATTTATCACAGAGGCCCTGGAGGCAGACTCCTTTCAGCATAATAACTCGGTAACCAAAATGTTAGGTAAGATATGGAAAGTGGTGAAATTAAAAATGGGTTATACAGGACTCCCAGAATTTACACCTCTCTGGGATAATAAAAACTTACCGGAACTATCTATAATAGATAAGGTTAAAACGTGGGAACGGAATGGTATAACTAAATTGATCCAACTTTATGACGGCGGGGCCTTAAGGACATTTTCGGATCTAAAAAAGATCTATAATATACCACAACAATCATTTTTTAGTTACCTACAGGTGAGACATGCCCTAGCAGCACAGTTCGGGGTAAATATGCCACAGTGGGATAAAACACCTTTACTCTCGAACCTACTTACAATAGATAGGGTAAGTGGGTGTATTTCAGGAATATATAAGCAGCTAGGTATGAACCCCAACCAGGAAATTGATCATCCGAATTTGAAGAGGAAGTGGGAAGAGGATATAGGGGAAATATCAGATATGCAGTGGAGGAGAATAATGGAGCTGGGACCGGTGACGTCAGTCTCCCCCTCACAAAAGATCTCACAGCTGATGCTGATACACAGGGCTTACTATACGCCTAAGAGATTATGTTTGTTTGGTAGGAGAATAGACGACAGGTGCCCTAGATGCCGGGGACAGGGAGACCTTTTGCATATGGTATGGCGTTGTCCGAAGTTATTTCGGTATTGGAGAGACGTGGTGGAGAGTATTAATAAGATCTTTAAGCTAGAACTGGTAATGGACCCGACCCTGTGTGTGCTGGGCTGTAGACAGGAGCAGAGAGAACGAAAAAATACTACGGTGGCAGTGGTTCGCTGTTTATATCAAGCGCGTAGACTGATTGCGCAAAGATGGCAAGCGGAGAGAGCCCCTTTGGTGGGAGAGTGGACCCAAAGTATTAATGAACTAATATGGAAAGAGAAGACCCTTTATGTAAAGAGAGGGAACCTTAGAGAGTGGAAAGAAATTTGGACGCCATGGATAAATGAGTTGGGATACCCTATAGATTAGAAGGAATGAGTACAGGGAGATGTAGGTGCTATAGTGACGGCGCATTGCTGTTCTTGTGCCTTTGTGCGTGAAGGGGGAAGGGGGTGGTGGGAGGAGGGGAGCGAGGGGGTGGGGGAAGGGAGGGTAGGGGAGAGATGGGAAAAAGGATAAATAATAAAATTAGGCTGTTATGGTGTAGCTGTATTTTAGGAAGACTTTTAATTTTTGATGGAAAATTTAATAAAGAATAGTAAAAATAATAATTTATAAGCCACGATGATGAGGAATCATGCTGGGACATAAATGAGCTTCAAGGTGATTGAGCCTCTAGCAGATGATTTCTGAAGTGGGAAGAAAAAAAAAAAAAAAAAAAAAAAAAAAAAAAAAAAAAAAAAAAAAAAAAACAAATATTGGCATCTACTGACTGATGAGCCGAATACCACCTGGTTCGGTTTGCACCAGAACATGCGAACGGACAAAAGATTTGTGCAAAACATGAGAACACCGTTAAAGTCTATGGGACACTAATGTGAAAAATCAAAAGTGTTAATTTTCAAGGCTTGTATGCAAGTTATTGTCATAAAAAGTGTATAGGGACCTGGGCCCCAGGGTACATATATCAATGCAAAAAAACTTTTTAAAACTGAACATTTTTTCAGGAGCAGTGATTTTAATAATGCTTAGAGTGAAACAATAAAAATGAAATATTCCTTCAAATATCATGCCTGGGGCCCTCCTTAGTCTGTCTGTAAAGTAACGAATCTTTCCCGTGTTTATAACAGTACTGCAGCAAAATGAAATTTCTAAAGGAAAAAATGGCATTAAAATTGCTTGTGGCTGTAATGTATTGCCGGACACCAGCATTGTACATAAAAAATCATTAAAAATGCCCCCCAGTCCATTACCAGGCCCTTCAGGTGTGGTATGAATATTTAGGGGAACTCTACGATAACATTTTTAAAACATTTGACATGGGGTCCCCCCCAAAATCTATACCGGGCCCTACAGGTCTGGAATGGATTTTAAGGGGAACCCCCACACCAATATTTTTTTTTAAATGGTGTGGGGGTCCCCACCAAAATCCATACCAGACCCTTATCCGATCATGCAACCTGGTAGGAAGCAGGAAAATGTGGGGGGGGGGCGAGAGAGCGCCCCCCCCCTGAACCATACCAGGCCACATGGCCTAAACATAGGAAGGGTGCTTGGGGGTCCATCCCACAACCATTGCTCTATGGTTGTGGGGGCCTGTGGGCGGGGGGCTTATCAGAATCTGGAAGCCCCCTTAAAACAAGGAAGCCCCAAGATCCTGGCCATCCCATGTGAATGGGTTTAGGGCACATTGTACCCCTACCCATTCACCAAAAAGTGTCAAAAAAGTAAAAACACCAACATGTCAGAATTAAAAAAAAAAAGTGTTAATAAAAGGATCATCCCCTCCAAAAACGACATGTAAATTTCAATCAGGTGTAGCTAATCACCTTCTCAATGGAAGCAAAGCCATTTGTCTTTCAACTGTGATCAGCTCTGGTCATTTTGAGTAGCTCATTATGAAAAGATCTTGCATGGACAATTTCAGTCTCTGGTAGTGCAACCGAAGCAAACAATCAACTATGGGTGGCAAGGCACTGTCAAAAGATCTCTGGGATAAAGTTGTGGACTGGCACAAGTCAGGAGATGGATACAAAACTATTCAAAGGCTTAATTAATGCCTAGAAGCACAGTGAAGTCTATTATTAAGAAGTGGGAGATATTTGGTACAACACAGACCCTCCCAGGATCAGGACATCACTCCAAACTGGATGAAAGAACCTGCGGGTATCTGGTCAGAGAGGCTACAAAGTTGCCTACAGCAACTCTGAAGCAGTTGCAGGGATTTATAAAAACGTTTGTCCATTGTGTGCATGTGACAACAATATCACAATTTCTCCACAAATGTGGCTTGTGTGGGAGGGTTGCATGAAAAAAGCCACTCCTCAAGAAAGGCCTTATGAGGCCACCACTGAGCTTTGTCAAAACTCACCTTGAAGATTCTGAGGCAACATAGAAAAAGGTCTTATAATCAGATGAGACTAAAATTGAATAATTTGGCCTCAACACCAAACGATATGTTTGACATAGATCCAATACGTCTCACCATCCAAATAACACAATTCGTACAGTAAAGTATGAAGGTGGTAATATCCTGTTATGGGGATGTTTCTCTGCAATGGGGCTGGAGCACTTGTCAGCATGGAAAGAAAAATGGATGGGACAAAAAAAATCGAATTCTTGTAGAAAATCTGCTGCCCTCTGCAAGAAAGTTGTCAATGGGAAGAAGGTTTACCTTCCAACATGAAAATGACTCAAAGCGCACAGCAAAAATGACCACACAGTGGTTGAAGGAGAAAGAGGTGAATGTCCTTGCATGGCCTAGTCAGAGTCCAGACTTGACATTGCCCAGACATTGAAAATTTGTGGAATGACTTGAAAACTATAGTCCACAAAATGTCACCATCAAATTTAACTGAACTTGAGCAGTTCTGCAAAGAAGAGTGGGCAAAGTTAGTAGAGACATATCCCAACAGACTAAACGCTGTAATTAAAGCAAAATTTGGTGATCTTTTTCCAATTCAGTGATTCTGTTTTTAAATTTGTTTATTTTTTTCTGGCATGTTGGTGTTGTATCTTTCACTTGGATGTTATAAGTTGCACTGAGTAAATACAGCTGGATAAAACAAAAGACTGTGTCTGTCTTCATTTCAGGCTGCAAAGCAACAAAATTAAATTATTTTAAAGGGGGTGATTCTTTTTTATACCCAATGTATATATGGAAATGCATTGAAGTAGGTAATTGTATTTCAGATATGATTTACATTATAGATATCTACCTCTGTGTTTTTCCTGAAGAAGGGTTGTGAGAGTGGATAGGCCAATTAAATCAACCTGTTTCTTTGGCATGAATGGACAATTCAAAGGTTTACTTTAGCTCACAGCTATTACAGGTATGTAATCATGTTACATGTGGTCACATGCCCATTATTATGGTAAGCTTGTGCGTAACCGAGTTAATCTACTTTTTTTTAAAAAATATCCAGTTGTATTTTATATGCAGTACAATTGATTTTTTACAGCTGACATATAATGGCATGTTTTTCAAGAAGGCTACGGATTACATCTCCAAGCTTGAAGGCAAAAAACAAAGACATTTTAGACATGGGAGATAAAGAATAGAATTATATGTAAATCTTAAAAGGGATAGTTCACCTTTCCCTTTCCCCACAATCCTGAGCTGTCAGTGCTCCCGCAAGCCGATTCACTGTTCCAGGGATATGAAATCCTTGCTGCTTTCTTTCCTCTCCATCCAGCACTGTAAGGATGGACCAGGTGGATTCTGAGTTGTCACCGTCACATAGACGGCACACATCCTGTGATGTAGGATAGGAAAACTGGATTTTTGTACATACCTGTAAAATACATTTTTTGAGTATATAACAGGAGAAAGAGGTCCTTCCCCTCAATGTTGAGGTGTATGGCTTTTCTTTTTTGCCAGTGTCCAATCACCTATAGGTGGTACCTAACCCTTATGAGTAAAGATTAATATGGCTGCTCTGTGTCCCATGATAAACTCAAAGAAATTGATTTTACAGATAAGTACAAAAATCCAATTTTCTTCTTTATGACAGTCCATAGCACTGCCATGGTTATATTAAAATATAAAGAAATACCCTTTTTTTATGAGAGTTATTCAAATGGATATAGGGGGGCTCAAGTGCCGTTCCTGACATAAACAAGTGGCATCATTTTCAGTAAAAAAAATTGGGATAGAGGGGTGCCAAACAACCTCATAATGCAGTAATACACTATATTACCAAAAGTATTGGAGCACCCGTGTGCTGCCCCAACGGGGCATAAAATTTATATAGATTGTTTTCCTAACCATTTTCTATGGACATTTATATTTAGTTCACATGCAAGTGGTCTTTTGTGGCAATGCACTTGTTTTCTCATTTTCCCTTTCCTGATGTTATGACACACTTCCATTATATGTAATGCTCCACCCTTCTTCCTGTGTCATGGATGCAGTTAACAAGCCACGTGTAGCAGGGCACATGTACTACAACCTTTTCCGACTGAGTTCCGCTGAAACTGTCATGCGTACACACATACAGTATGACGGAACTAGAAAAAGGAAGTTCAATAGCCATTTTGTAAAAAAAAGTCCAATGACGCATACACATGATCAGAATATACAATGAAAAGCTTCCGTCTGACTTTTTCTGTCAGACATTCCGCTTGTGGGTACGCGGCATTACAGTATGGTTCACTAAACATCTCCCCCGCTAAACAAATTCTGTGATAAAATTAAAATTTGCAATAAATTGCCATTGTCAGTTGCAGGTAAGTTGAATCTCATTGAAATGATTCTGATGTCCCAGCTTCTCTATCCTTTACTCAACTCCCCTACAGAGCATATCACAATGTTCATTCTCCTGTGCTGTGTGGTAAGTCCCACGTGTTACCAGACTCTTATTTTGACATGTTAGTCCATATGAACAACTCCCCTACGGTTGTCCCTTTAAAAACGTTTAGAATAGTGAATTCCATCTTTAAAAATCTGCTATAGGGAAAGCGCACACCACAAATAAAATTGGAACATTTACAACGGCCTAAGGATGGGGGGCCTAGACCTTCCTAACCTCTGGCTCTATTATATAGCTGAGCAACTGCAGCATTTAATTGGCCCTGGGTTTGCCTCGACACAATCTATTGAAGACCACATTACCTCCACAACCTGTATTATGCTGGCCCATATCCAGAGAGACTCAATCTCAGAGGGTCTTGAGGCCCTTCGTTTTGCTAAACCAAATAAGCTACTACCAACATATGGTCTTATTCAAAAAACATGAAAAAAGGCTAAATACCTACAACATGTCACTGGGTATACAAAGTATAGCGTGATATGGCGCAATGATAACTATTAAGAACTAGCCAAGTTAGTGCATGGCGCTCGTGGAAGGCATATGGGATAGTTACTATGTCTCAGGGTTTTAAGGATGGTTTTCTGTTACCTTTTGCTTGCCTGCAAGCTGTTTACTCTATACCCACCCATATGCAGTTTCTCTACTTACAGTTTCAACATGCAGTCAGGGCACAGGGGGAAATGCAGCAATGGTATCTATCTCCCACCCTTATTTTCAACTTGATCAAAATGGCTGAAAGCTCTAACGGCCTTATTTCACAATATTATAGCATTTTGTTCCACAATGGCCATCCTAGCAAAGAGGCTTTGCTTTGGGAGAGAGACCTATGTCCGATGTCGGGTGATCAATGGGAAGTGACATATCAGGCTCTGGTAACCTGCTCTCTAAACATGGCCCAGAAGCTCTCTCAAATCTACATTCTCTTACGCTCTCGCTACACTCCCCTGAAGCTTTATAACATGGGATACAGTATGGAGCCATATTGCCATAGATGCAGAAGGAACCACGGGGACTTATGGCGTTACCCCAAACTTTATCATTATTGGGGGCAGGTTGTAGATAAATTAAACATGTTATTTAAGGTAAACATTCCATTGGACCCCAAATGCTGTCTCTTAAAAGTTTTAGAGGAAGTTATTGAGGATGAACACCCTAGGATAGCAGTGGGAGGGGCCCGGTTCATTCTAATACTGTGGAAGTCCCCTGATCCAACTACACACAAGGCCTGGCTGTCCACTGTGGGTAATGCTCTGCTTCTAGAACGCCATTTTTTTTTCAATAGTTTTTATTGAAAAGATTTTTGAAATACAAAACAAAAATGTACTAAGAGTACAGAAAAAAGGAGCCGACTCCAAAGAACATGAGATAACAGAGTTATTTGTGTACAACATAGGTATGCAAGGAGAAATCATAACATATGTGGTAGAATAACTAAATATGGAATTTGGAGTAGAAATTAAAATGAGAGTTAAATAAAAACATAGAAACAAAGGAGAATGAAAATCAAAAATAGTAAAGAGATGGACATATAAGGCTATCGATTGGATAGAGGAAGGCGGCTATTGTTAAGTATGGTTTAGAACACCATATGTTTGTGTAGCACTCGCTATGTTTTTAAAAGTTAAAGCTTTACCCAAACTACAGTTTGGTTTGGACCTATTTGATAAATTTGGCTTCTGTGTCAGTCTGACTGGACTGTGAGATGTTCAGCTTGGCCACAGGGGGGCACTGTCTCTGGTGGCAGGTGTGGAACTATGGTCTGGTTAGGCGCTTGAATTATTCCCTCTCGGAGTCAGGTCATTGGGAGTAGCCCTCCCGCTCTGCCCTCTGGGAGAGGGTATTTAGGACACGGAAGTCACGTGGTTCTGGGTTTCCGGTCCAGTATGCTGTGCTGACTATATGGTCCCGGTCCTCCTGACCAGCCCCTGGGAAGGCTATGGCCTGGGGTGCAGTTCCACCCGACTTTGATGCCTCGGGGCTGGCTAGCCCAAGGTGTGGAAACTAAGGAAGGATTCTGAGGTGGATGGGTGCCGTCTCCAGTCCGGGAGAGACCCATTGGACTTCGAGCATTCCAGGGGAGGACTCTTTAGAAGAACACCACGATTGAGGTTGGTTTTCCTGACAAGAGCCTGGAAGGGCTGAAGTAACCGAGAGACAATGTTGCCCTATTTGGGTTCCCCCTGTCCATTTGGATTATGCATACAGAATAACCTCATATGTGATTGTATTATACATTATTTATATTTTTTTCAAATGATTACTGTGCCTGTCATTTATTGTCATGCGGGTAGATGGTGTTGTGCCGGCCGTCGAGCATTGTGCGGCCGGTAAGCACCACAGGAGATTTCCTGGTGGCGCATTAGGAGTGTTTATGCTGGTCAATTTTACATCTTGTTGACCGGCATCTCGGACTCCTCCCCTGGCGCCGCCTGTCTCTGCGTTCCATCCCCTATGTACACCTGTGTTTATGCGCAGGCGCTGTGGGGATTGGGCGGCGTTCTGAGATGGCGAACGCTCAAGGACTCGGCCGGCCCACCGCACGTCTTTGATTAGCTGTTTGCTGATCATACGGCGGTGGGAGGGGCATGTATCTTTTTCAGAGAGACGCGATGCCAGTGTCCCTCAGATGTCTTGCACACCTCGTGGAGAATATCCCTGTGCGGCGGACAGCACACGCCACCTCATATACATGGTAGGAGATTTTTAACTATACACACCTTACAACCTAAATTTATCTTCCCTTCCCCTCCCCCCCTTGAGAGACACTTATATTGTTTATTTATTAAATTTATAGACACCTGGTCTGTATGGACTTATCTTTTGCAAAAAGACATCAGTGCATTCCTTATTCCCATGGCTCTCTTTGTGCAGTCTCCTGATTTTGATGAGCTATTGATACGAATTTATATTTCTAGTAACTGTTTCTAGATATGATTTGGGTATATATACACATGTGCACACATGGGTAAGTGCACATGTATTGTATGCAGCCATTTATTTATAGATGTTAATATTCATTTTAATTCATCATATCTACTTCCAGCATTATACACATGAAACAGCTAACTATATAGATACAACTTTGTCTGAGTATCACCAGCGCCATCTTCAGAGAGATTTGGGGTAGGACATCTTAATATTTACTTATATACAATATGATACTATCTCCACCAAAGTTTTTTCAAATACCCCTATATAATAGCATGCATGCCCCCACAATGCCTTATATACGACTGGCACAATGGGCTTTATGCCCGCATGGCTCTTTTTTGACAGACACCTTTCATTTTACTAGTTGTATTCTGCATTCTCATGCGCTCTAATCTGATTTATGTAATATTTTGTGTTTTGTAATAATATGGAATTGTCTATCTAATCCATGTGTCATATCTCTCTTTATCTTTTTAAGAGTGTTTTTATTGCGCCCCAGGAAGAAGCGTTCCTAAACGCGAAACATGTCGGGCATACTCTTGGGATGCTACACCAGCTCATCACTATAGTGATTATATATATTGACTCTGACTATATTTGGTTCATAGGAGCTATTACATATATTTTGAATTGTATTATTCCTATTTGTGATGCAAATGCTGACGTAGACCCATATATGTGTGGATACAAGTCTTTGTGTCAAGCTTTTAACTCTCTAATTTTGTATGTTTTCAACCTTTGAATAAATTAATATATAAAAAACATTTTCTTGAGTATATAACTGGTGCCTTTAAAGTCCTAAAGCCCCCATACATCCCCTTTTTTTCAAACCAAGAGAATTCGGTCTTGGGGATATCGCCAAGTGGGCTGAAAGATCCAGGTATCCTCCAAGTGTTCTACAGCTTAGTTTCCCTACGTGGTCTTCAACAACGTCGTGATAAAGACTTTTTTTCTGAGTAAGCACCTTGTTGGCTACTAGGCCTTTTGAGAGAGGGACTGTCCAACCTTAGTGCTCATCCAGCTGAAAATGGCTATTCTCTGGATGCAGTCAAAGTAATCAAGTTCCTTAACGTTTATAGACTTTGACATTGAGAGTAAATGAATTTCCTTCCCAACCCTCTGATCCCAAGTTAAAAGACTGTTAAATGGTTGACGTTTGCAAATAAAATCCATTCAACTGGATCTATTGTCAGTCTCAAGTTACTATTCCACATCTGGAATAATTGGAACAGAAAACTCATAATCAAACAAGAAAATATGTTATCATAAACTAAAGGATGATCATGTGTAGAGGCACATTTTCGGGACTCCTCTCCTCATTGGCTGAGACAGCAGCGGGGAGCCATTTGCTCTTGCTGCTGTCAATCAAAGTCAGTGAGCCAATGAGGAGAGGGAGGAGGAGGGGCCAAAACGCAGCTCTGTGTCTGAATGGACACACAGAACAGTAGCTTACCTCGAGGGCCCCCATAAAAAGCTGCTTGCTGTGGGGGCATTCGGCAGGAGGGAGGGGCCAGGAGCACCGGCTGGGGACCCAAGAAGAGGATGATTTGAACTCCTCCGTGCAAAAGCACTGCACAGAGCAGGTAAAAATTTGACTTTAATATCACTTTAAGCAATCAAATTTTCATTTAATACAATCAAATTTCAGATAAAAAAAAGATCAATTATCTGTTAGTTCAATATGGGGTTTTGCATTTTGCAAAACATCATTGCTCACGGCACTGTAGTGATGAATTTTCGAATAGAATGGGTATAACCTTGAATACAAAAATAAATGTAAAATTACATTGCCAGTCCCAATTTATTTAGATTTTAGCTGAAAAATCCGTTGATAATGATATTACTTACACAAGACCTTTTTATGTCATTAAAGACAATTGTCAGGAGACCACGACAATCAATTACAAGTTATACAGCAGAACACCAAAACAATAATTAGATAATAAGGACCATAGCGTCACACATTAAATAATTATACATTTCTAATTTCCATACACGTACACTTAGGTCATTCTTGAAATTTGGTTTCCTGTCTCATGATTGGTCAGATCTTCTCTGTTACCTGTATAAAGGGGATCCAGAAGATGAGTGTCACACCAAGCTTCAGCGAGAAGATATTTCACATTACAGTGAAGGAGAATTCGGAAACAAGATGAATGAAAAAGTCTTCCTCCTGCTTCTGGTCTGTATTACGGGGCTGGTGACCAGTCTACCTCTATCTGCACAAATACAGGTGAGATGATGAGCTGACATGAACAGTACAGGGGACAGGTGACAACTATATTTAGGAAAGTATAACATCCAATAAGTTACTGACAATCTTAGCTAGTAGTGAAGTGTAAATCTAAAATAGTTATCCCCTTAGATTTGGATAAAGTGGTGGGGGGTTAGGAATCCTGTTAGATTTTAATACTTCCTTATTACCGCCTGGGACCCCTGTAGGGAGATTTGACTTTTGTACAGGTCATTGCCTGTAGGACAAAAAGTGAGGGGAAATCCAAAATGTTATAATTGGGAACAGAACAGGGAATATGGTAAAATCTTCCAATGATGACTGTTGTGGTAACATCTGTCCAAGAAAGGATTTTACCTCTGTTCTGAGAGCTTTCCAGTAGGGCTGAGAGGGACTCTGCCGGATGGGGATGAGTTGGGTTCAAGACTTGTTATCTGTTATTATTGTATTACATCTGAAATAAGATATTGATACAAAACATTTACTTCTCAGTATCATCTACTTGGAGTGACCAAAGATGGTAAGCTTTTTAACATTCTTATTTAACAAATAATTTTTGCTTTCTTTCTGTTCTCTATCAGCTGTTTTGTTTGTTCTGCTTTTTCCTCCCATTCATTAGCCTTTTTTTTTTATAACATCCCTAATCCTAAATCCTAATTCCTAAATCAAAAATTGTTTGCACTGCTCAATTGGCCCTAATCATCCTGGCCAGATAATCTATGAAATGATTTTCCTTCTCCATCTAGAACCAGCCTCTAGGAAAGACCATCCCACATTTTTATAGCTCTTATGGTAAACATCGCTTACTTTAAAGAGATCTTTTCACCAATTTAAAACATTGCAGATAAAACCCTTAGAAAAATAAATTATTTTAAATACTTGCTTGCAGTATTTTCCTTTCCATAAATGTATTTTTATAAGATTTATTATTCACCTGCAACGTGGCTTTGAACTTGCAAAGAAATTTTGACTACTCTGATGCTGCGTACACACGACCAGACTTTACGGCAGACTAGGTCTGACGGAATCAGTCCATCGGACAATCCGATCATGTGTGGGCTAATCCGATCCTTTTTCAATTAAAAAATCTGACAGACCTAGAAATAGAACATGTTTCAAATCTGTCCGACGGACTCAATTCCTATCGGGAAAAGCGTTCATCTGTATGCTGATCCAAGGGACCAAATACGACGCAAGGGCAGCTATTCGCTACTGGCTATTGAACTTCCTTTTTTAGTCCCATCATACGCCATCACATTCAAAATGAACAGACTTTGTCCGTTCATGTGTGGGCAAGTCCATTAGTTCGGAAGGTCCATCGGAACTCCGCCGAAAGTCTGTCGGGAAGACCGTCGGACCAAGTCTGCCGGAAAGTCCGGTCGTATGTATGCGGCATGAGAGTCACTTCCCTAGCACAGCCCCCTCCCTCGTTGTTTCTCTTAGCCATCTTAGTTTTAGTCTTAGTCTTCTGGGAGTGTCCAATTACTATCTGTGCTGGCCCAGCATCTCTGTCCCTCTCCTCATCTCCCCACATAAACTTTGATTTAGCTGCAGGGGGAGGAGTGAAGAGAAATACTATAAAGTGTCATTTGAGCGAAAGCTCTGAGTCTGCTGAGGCTGATGACATCACGTCCAAGCAGCAGTTTTGAGATTTTGGCTGTTTACACAAGGGAGATTTTTTACATTTAATGTCATTCCTAAACTATGTTACATGCACACATAATCATCGGCATGTTTTTTAGACCCTGGCAACAGATTATTTTTTAAAGTCATCTTCCTTTGCTTAGGTGACAGTATTTATGATAATCATGGGGATTCAGGCAAAGACTTAAAGAATTTCCCAAACAGAAGTTTCACAGATCAGGGATAGCTTTGTAGAGCTACCCTATTTTTTCATCAATTGATATTTCAATTTATAAAATAGGTTCAATATTTACAGAAACTTAAGTTGCTTTAATTTTTTGGTGGCGATTATTACACAAGATGTGCCTAATGTGTATTTTGTATACACAGCCCCAAAGAGTGAAGACTCCGAAGTGCCACAAGGGATCTTCAGCAAGATTTTGAAAGCTAATAAAGGTAATTACTGTAAACCACAGGAGTCTTTACTGCATTATGAGGGTGCTAAATCCAGGCAAGGTAATAGACAATAACCAATATGGCACTTTTGTCTTAGGTTACACGATCTTTGTCATTGCTGAATGAGTCTTTAAAATCACGATTCCATTTCTAAAAAGACTGATGGGTTATTACTATTCACTTCTACCATTACAGTGAAACCTGTGGGATAAAAAGGCTGATTTAAGATTAATTTATTTAAAACAAATAGACTGTTCACTTTGCAAACTTTGGAAATTGCACTTTGCATTGGAATTTAGTAGAAAATCAGCACCAATATCTCTAGTAAAACTGTGTATATTTCTGTTGCAATTTCTAGTTCTAAATCTACAATTAATGCTGAACTCCAAAAATGAAAAATCATGAAATTGATGCAGCTCTGTCTTCCTTACTACATCTTAATTGTACTCTTTTAAATGAAAGCGATGTAAGTATCTTCATTGTAGAGCAGAGCTCAGTCTAGAGGTGGGACAAGTAGCACAATGAATATGTTAGCTGTATTGTAGTGTATGCTCCATTGTAATAGGAGGAGAGAGCAGAGTGACAGACACATGAGATTATCAGACTTGTAAGAGTTACTTCACTGCAGCGGAGAAAAATCAGGTCTCCTCCCCGCCAAACAGGGCTGTGTGTAATCAGGTGCTTAAAATTTTCTGTTTGGATCCATCCATTTTTCAATCAAAGGATGTCCGGTGGGAGAGGACTGACATATCCACCCACATAGAAAACTTCAGCCTGTTCACAGTGTATGGGCAGCTTAAATCCAATGCATTTTATTGTATTATCTATAACCATTTTCTGTATTTTCAGATAGCAAAACAACTATGTATGGAGGAGATATACTGGTACAGAATGACCGCAGCGCTACAAACTGTCCTTCTTGCCTTTGGCCTAAAAGTGATAATGGTACTGTTCCTATTCCCTACATCATAGATTCCAGATACAGTGAGTTCCCTCTTTTTTCTCTTGCATTGAAGCATTCATTGCTATTCGTTATTTGTAGAAACCCAACCTTCTATCTCTGTTTCCAGGTCCCAGTGACCTGAACAGTATTGTGCTCGCCATGGCCGAGTTTGAGACATTGACTTGTGTGAGGTTTGTGCCTCTTACAGCAGAACATGATTACATCAACATCACACCTGATGATGGGTAAGGTTGTCTATTGTCTATCATAGTTCTTCACAGTAGGGAGCATCTAATATATGAACACCTGAGACTTTACAGTACCTATTTGTGCATCATGGCTTCCCTTTTCAATTTCTTTAAAAAAAAAATATAGACCTCCTCTGTACATTTGCAAATGCACGTGAAAGTCACAAGTCAACAACAAGGTGCTTTGTGGTTTTTGTGTATCTATCAGAAATAGCAGAGGGACATAAGATATTTATTCCAGTTCTGCTAATTTTGAGTACAGTATATAGTAAAAAAATGGAAGTGCCTGAGAGGGAGTGGGGCTTAGTGTCAACAGATTCAATGGATTCCACTTAAAATTTTACAATGAAAATAAAACCAAATATGTCTGTCCAAAAGTGAGCAGTGATCCAATGCTTGGAGCCGGTACAACGTGACTTAGCTCCCAAACTCCATACCTCTTATTAGAACTGGGCACATACATAGGGAAACACCTGCTGATATGAGTTAGAAGGGTCAAAAGCTTAGCACAAACAGATATTGATTATTTTCTTTCTGTAGCTAATATTCATTGTTTATTGTTTCTATCAAAACTCTTGTCTTAGGTTCCCAAATGGTATTAAAGCATAACTTTTTTTGAACTGTATATTTACAATTTCTAGCTGTTACTCGTATATTGGAAGAACTGGTGGAAGCCAGACAGTTTCATTGGGTGGAGGCTGCATCTACAGGGGGATTATACAACATGAACTAGAACATGCCCTGGGCTTCTACCATGAGCATGTAAGAAGTGATCGTGACAATTATGTTGACATCAATTTCCAGTATATCTCTAAAGGTACTGCAGTCATTTACACAAAGCGAATTTAGCCATGTTTTCAAAAAAGAGACACTACCACTGCTTTTGTCTTGTTACAGGATACTTGGGTAATTTTGCTAAAGCGGACACTAATAACCTGGGCAGTCCATATGATTACGGTTCAGTGATGCACTATGATGCGTAAGTCATAACTTTTATGTTAGCTGGTAAATTACCCATGAATTATAAAATATTTAAGAGATAATATGTCAATCTTATCTCCATTCAACATTTTCCAGCTATGCATTCACCAACACTTCAAACAAACCCACAATTGTCCCCAAGCCTGACCCCAATGTGCCCATTGGGCAGACAATTGGACTGAGCATCTTGGATGTCACTAAAATTAACCAACTTTATCAATGCAGTAAGTTTCTGTACATTCCAGTTTTATGGGTTTGAAACAATAGAAATTATACTTTATGATTGCATTTTAAGTGAATTTTTACAGTTTTGCAAAAAAAAATGTTTTGACAAAAAACAAACAAAATGTGCACGTTTGTCTCTGGACCCTACTATGGGTACAATAAATAAATAAAATAAATAATGTACACATATGTGGCATACCCTTGCTTCACAAATTAATTTTGGGTTATTTATTTTTGGTGGGTCATATGGATAATGATAAGGAAGATACAGCTAGATTTAAAAAAAAATTATATTGTTTGCAATTTGGCCAGTTTTCTTTGAAAAAAAGAGTAAAATATCAGGAAATGTAATGTTTACCATAAAATGAAGGCTCAATGTGGCCTGAGCAAACAAAGTATAATTCATCTTGATGCAAAAAGTAGTTGTAAAGATACGTTCCGTTTCACTAACATATGTGAAAGTTGTAACACTGCATTGAGGCATTAAGGATCTTTTATCTTCAACATAAAGGGGTTAAACTCAAGGTTCATTTCATTTTAAGTTCAAAATTCCAGCAGTTTTAATCTAATAGAAGGTTAATACCCCCTCCCCTGTATCCCACCAATTCATTATTAATATTATTATCAGTTTATTCCACCAGTGACTAAATACAATTTATATGTCTATTTTTCACTTCTCAGGTGTCTGTGCAACTTTGCTTAATAATAACACAGGAATTTTAACTTCTGACAACTATCCCTCTGCTTATCCTAATAATAGTGACTGCGTTTGGTTGATCAGGGTTCCATCAGGACTGGTAAGGAGACAGATGTAGACATGCAAAATGTGACCCTAAATGTCTAGCAACCTAGGTGTGAAAGTAAACTGCCATTTGAAGATTGTTTTGTACACTACCTACATTTTACATTAATAAAAAATAGAGACTTGACTAGTATAGTGCCAAGCAATAGGTCCAAATACTCCCTAACCTAGGTCTTTTAGGATGTACATGCCTCTGAACCTTATACTCTGCTTCAACCACCAATTGCTCCATATGTTGGAATAATACCTTCATTATGCCCAACTTTATAGTCTTCAGACTATCATTACCACTTCATTGCTGGGAGCCTATTTTGCCATCTCTGATGTGCCAGTTTTCTTTTACCCCACATCGGATGGTGAGGTCACTGTAGGAATGGGGGTTTAGCAGGAACAAAATGGGTCTTGGATTCATTTGGGGCTCTTGTTCTTACAAGTATGTTACCAATAGTAACAGCATTGCAATATCCCCAGTCACAGCTTTCTTTGACTTAATTCAATATAGCATTAAACGAAAGACTTCTGTTTCTTCCCCCAAATGTGTCTTGTTTAAGCTTTATTTGTTTCTCTGAAGAAACCACAAGCAACAAATAATCAGGGAGCAGAAGAGTTCTGTCAATTGGAAAATCAATGGAAAATACGCACATGTTTCAAGAGACATCTTAGCTAGAAAAGTCTATAGCTGCAAGATTGTTTAACAGAAATTAGAATCCTACGTGTTCCTGTGGGGTTTTTATTTTCTGAAGGACTGTCCAAGCATTATAATATAGTTATATATAATATAGTAATCGGTTGCATCCGATTGCAATTACATATTAATCCAGTTTGCAGTTACAAATATGTGAAGTTTGGGGTTTACTGTAGATAATTCCTTCTGTCACTTTTTAGGCATCATTAAAGTTCAGTAGCTTTAATATCCAATCCACTCCTAACTGTGACTCAGACTACATGAGGATCTATGACGGCCCCACTAAGACCTCTCCTGTGTTGTTGGATAAAATGTGTGGAAGTCAAACCATCCCTCTACTCATCGCTTCCACAAGCCAGATGCTGGTCCAGTTCGTCAGTGACGGGGCTGTTGCTGGAGTCGGCTTCCAAGCTACATATAGCTCAGGTATTCTGATTTATTTTAATAGTAAGGTAAGTGTTCAGAGAAAGACACAGAAGACTCATAGATACAGAGGAGATCCCTCCCAAGGAGGGACTATTGGCACAACAGTTTCATGTCCTCTAACTTCTGTTCGCAACATTTGAGGTAATCCATGAAGTTTCTTAGTATATACAATTAGAATTACCAGTCAGTCAGGCCCTCACACTATAAAGTTGTTGAAAGATTGTTCAATGTGTACGTTTGTCAACTTTAAAGCCCCGTACACACGAGAGGACTTATGTCCGACAGACTTCCGAAGGAGTTCCGTCGGAGTTCTGCTGGAATTCCGACGGAGTTCTGACAGACTTTTCGGCTGAGCGGACTTGGCCACACACGATCACACTAAACTCCGACGGATTCGAACGTGATGACGTACGACTCGGCTCGAATAAGGAAGTTCATAGCCAGTAGCCAATAGCTGCCCTAGCGTCGGTTTTAGTCCGTCGGAGTAGCATACACACGAGCGGATTTTTCGAAGGGGACCGGGTCCGGCGGAGTTCCTTCGGAAAAAATTTGAAGCATGTTCCATATTCTAAAGTCCTTCGGACTTTGGCGAGTCAAAAGTCCGTTGCAGCCCACACACGATCGGATAGTCTGACGGACTCAGTCCTTCGGACTTTGGATGTTGAAAAGTCCGCTCGTGTGTACGCGGCATAAGAGTGATAATACTTACCTCTATGGCTTATTTTGGATCAGATACTATATAGATTCATCTTTCTTGCAGTATATCCCTGATATCTGCCCTACTGCAAAACTAAGAGGTTGTTAAATTCCTATGGATTTCTTTGCGGTTGACAACGTCATTCAAAATTCTCCAGGGTGGTGTGCAGTGACCAGACAACTTTTCCCCAGCACTACATTGGTTAAATGCTCACTTTGCTTAGGGCAGATTGTGAAAGTTCAAAAACTTACCCTGGCAGCCAGTGGTCATCTATGCTCTCCAATGTCCCAGTATGGGGGCGAGCTCTCAATGTTCATGTACAATGCATGACTGCTGATCCTGTGTTGTATTTGATGATATCTGAGATTCTACAGCCAGGGGAATAGCAAAAAGAAGCAGCTTCAGGGACCAGTAGTACAGCATGGAGGAAGCCTGAAGCATTTCAATGTAGTTGTTATCATCTTCTAGACTAAAGAAGCATTTAACTCAAGCAGTGCAGTGGGGGGAACAAGATGGATTTTACAGCATCTGCACTTACCGAACATGTGAGGGTTGGAGAGTGAGGTTCTAGCCTAAGATCAACATGGAACTCTGAAAGGGAGGATGAACTATGTATATACAGTATATATATATATATATATATATATATATACACACACATATATATAAACATAACATTATGTCATATACTATTATACATTTTTTTACTATATTGATTATATCTATATTCTTACAGTTCAGTGTGGAGGATCCTTCTTTAACTCTGAAGGCAACTTTACATCTCCGGGATACCCAGGGAACTACAGTTCAAACATGAATTGTAACTTCACCATCACAGCTCCTGTTGGATATAAGGTAAAACAAGATGCCTTCAAAATTCTCCCTAAACCTGGACTTCCACATTCTCTAAAATTGTCACACAAAAAAAATGTAATGTTGGACAGACACAATACAACCTGAATATATATATATATATACTGTATATATATATATATATATATATATATATATATATATATATACAACCCCCTTTGAATTTACCAGCGTTCACCAGGGCCTATCTGAATGAATGGAAATGGAATGGATTTTTTAGGGCATTAGAATACATGGCTTTTGTAAAGTAGATTGCTCTAAGACTATCTACCACCAAGACGTTCTGGATCATTTCCTGTGATGACAGGAAGTGTTGGTGGTAATTTGTGAAGCTGGCTGAAAACTGGTGGAGTGACATTTGTAAGCTATTTATAAAGCTTTACTTGACTTTGCATCACTGGGGTAATTTATGCCATCCTGATTGGGAGTAACAGGAGCACAAGGGAAAGGAAGGGAGGGGGCTGATCAGTTTATTGAGTCTATTGCAGACAGGTGAATGAATACATGCATTAGAGGATTTAAATACAAGTTGAATCCAATTTCCAGCTCACATTTTATAATCAGTTACAGCAGTTTTTTTCTTTTGGGATACATGTTTTACATGAATAAATAAAGCTGATCATTTTAAGCACCCCTGCCAGTGTTGAATGATTTGGCTTATCCATGTAAACTGATACATTCTGCTGGATAGCTTTTGCTTTTGAAAAACAGACTTGTTGGCTGGATCCCTAAATTAACATAGAAGAAAGCCTAAAAAAAGAAAACAAAAGCAGCCATCACATGTAAGAATTGGTAAACTGCAATATAATAAATGTTTGCTCTTGCGTTTAATATGTTTTTGGTCAAATATTATTTCAGGTAGACTGTAACATCAATGAGTTGTAAAAAAAAAAGAAAAATACTCACTTTTATTCAATAAAAATGATTTGTTTGTTGCATGAACACTACACTGTCATGTTCGTCATAATTGTATTTCTTTTTCAGATTGCCCTGACCATAAGTGACTTCCATCTAGAGTCTTCCATTTTCTGTATGTACGACTATCTAACACTCTTCATGGATGGTACACAAAGGGGTCCATTCTGTGGGGATCGCACCATCCCTGTGTTTTACTCCAAAGGCAATTCTATGGTTCTCGTATTCCACAGTGACAAGTCTAACCAGGCAAAGGGCTTCCAAGCCTCTTACACCTTCTGTGAGTAGCTCAGTTCTATCTGCTTATAGCTAATATCAGCAATGGACGTTATAAGATAATAGAGGTTATATATATTTTTTTTTCTAAAAAGCAGCCAGCTTAATGAAAAAACATATTGTATAAAGAAATGTAACACTGCTGTGGTGTAAATACAGACTTAATAGCAGGATCTCAGATTAGACACAAAGCTGAATCATCTTCAATTACAACTATGAAGTACAGAACTGGTTCTAGACTTTGCTATTAGACAACCCAGCAAGCACTCAACACACTGAAAATCAGAAACAGCATACAATAAAATAAAAAAAACAATACAAAATAAACTAAAATACAATTGACCAAAACCCTCTATAGTTCCCCTTTAAGCAGACATGATATTCACATGACCTCTAGTGAAATAAAAATCTGTTAATAAAATACAGCGTATCAAAATAAAGACCAACAATCAAGCAACCAACAATGTTCAAATAATCGTTTGATGTATGGGCAGATTCTTTTTGAGTATTCACCATTGATACTGGATATACAAATCCATGTAAATGTATTTCTGTTATTTTTTGTGCTATAGATCATTGAGAAAATATGAATGAATAAGATCTATGTATTATTTAAATATGGTGTTAATATTTGATGACACTGACCTCTCTTTGATTACAGTTCAATAGACGAGCAACAGATGGTACAAAGAGAAAATCTACCAGTTCTGGAAGGAGGCCGACATCCCTACAGGACACAATGAGAATTTGATGGAGCACATATAGAAAAGTTCACACATTTGTGCCTATATATATATATAATGATTAAATGTACATCGGATCATGTTAGTATTTGCAATTACATTTAAAAATACAAAACAACATTTCAGAATTTCAGAATTGTTTTCCCATTTGCTTGGTATTTTGATTGGCTTGGTTAGGAATAGGGGAGCTAATTTTGGCGTCCTCTGGTTTCTATGTGGTTTACATTTATTCTATAGTGATAATTCTTATTTATTTATCTTTCCCTTTCCCTACTTATTATTTTGAGGGAGTGATTGGCCATTTCTTTTGTACTATATATGACAGTCTGATCTGATGTTTTCCTTTCCTTTTTAAAAATAAAATATATTAAAGCATTAATCCATCTCTATTATTATTTTTGAGTGACCTAGTTTCTGATTCCTCCTACTTAAAGTGAGCATTGAAGTAAAATGAAGTCCATTTATTAGTTTCAGCCCCTTCCCTTGTGAAATGCACTGCCCAGGGGCATATCTACATGGGTTGCAGGGGTAGCCATTGCAACCCTGTTTCATGGGAATCCAAGGGTTCCATGTGGCCTCCCTGTATGCCTGGATAGGAGAGCGGCAGGGGTGGTGGAATAGAGAGGAGCCAATCCTTCATGTAGCTAATGGATTCCCACTTCTCCTCCTCTCCCTCCCACATACATTCAGCAGCTGCAAATGGGAAATGGAGGACATTGGTTCCTCCACATGCTGCTCCCGCCACCTCCCTATTGATGTCTAGCTGCCCTGGGCTCCTGTGTGCTCTCTCCTGGTCCCCAACACTCCCCTGAAGTTCTGCCGGGTTTCCCCTCCCACCTCCCTCTGGCTGCTACAGGGGTCTGTCAGGGTGTAGTCTTGACTTAATAAATATAGTCAGTGATCGGTACCAATCACTCACTCATTTTTTTCTTTGTTTTTTTTTTGTATTCATTCATAGCTGAGCCATAGTAAACTGTGTTTACTATATGAGCTATTCCTGTTAATTCTGTGCAGCTGAGGTTGCAGAGAAAGGGGTTGATAAATCTGTCCTCAGTTCATTTCTCTGTCTCAAAAGTGAGATATTTCACCAGAGCTCCCCAATGGGGATCCTAAAAAATATGTAAAAAAATAAAAAATAAAATTGTAAAAAAATAAAAAATAAAATTGTAAAAAAATAAAAATAAATGAAATGAAATGGTAAACAAATAAATAAGAAAAAACTACTGGGAGCAATGGTTATACTTGTGACAGAGCTCTGGCGTTCCGCCACCGTGAGGAGACCCCAAGACAGCAGGAAGGTGGCTCGCTGCAGAACCATAATAAAGGGTCCCTCGGTTGGAGAAAACGGCCCCAGGATCAATGGGGAGGGCCCCAGTCAGTGGCCAGAGGGGCCCTTCATGGTTTCTGGCACAGTGCCTTGAAAGTTCTAGTTACGTTTCTGGCATGGCCTAATAGTAGTTCAAAAATGAATATGTAAAGAAAAAAAGGCAGATAATGTACTTACTTTACCTAGACAAGGGTGATGTCATATTCCTCCTAGTAAGATCCTGGGAATGCAGAGCAGCCAAAATCTTGCAAGAAGATGTTCCTGCACTGGAATGGAGTGTCTTCTTGCAAGATCTAGGGTACTTATTACTCCCCAGCAATCAGGGGCGGGCTGGGCCGGGGGGCAGGGTGGAAATCTCCCCCCAGGCCGTCTAACTTTTAATCAAAACAGCCGCTGTTTGCTGACTTTTTTTTTTTTGAGGAAGTCGGCCGCTGATTGGCTGTGTTGCTGCTGCGCTGCATTCTGGGAGTTGTAGTCTGGTGGGTAGAGAAGAGATTAGAGGGAACTGAGCAGCGAAGCAGGTAACTTCAATTCCCGGCAGGGAGACCCATCACTTCACAGGGGGGCCGGTCAGCCAGCAACTTCAAGCTATCATTCTCCTGCTGCTGTGTTAACTCTCCTACTGGCTGCTCTCCTATAACCCCTCTCTCTCCTTCCAGGACACATCACGTTTGTTTCTGTTCAGATTCTTTCATTTATTCCAGGCTGATTTCACTCATGCTTCATCCCCCTCCCCCTCCCTCTGTGCACTCATCTCTCCTGGTTGGTACAATCTTGCTGTAGGTAAGTCACACTCTCCTTGCACCAATTCACTTTTTCCCATTCATTTTATCCTCTCTCCTGTAATTCTGCTCTTTTCATATAAATCACTGTAGCCTCTCAGCTCTGGGCATTCCACACATGTACTTGGGCTGACACCCTTTCCATCCCAGTTTACTTTTGCCTAATACAATAGTTCTGTCAGAATCATGCCTCAGTCTAACACATGCAGCCCCTCACTCTCCATTAACTTATACTACAGAATTTGGGCTTTTTCACACTAGTGCAGTGACTGGCATTTTTCCACACTGAAAAAAATACCAGTCACTGCTAGAGCACATAGAATACAGCTGTTCTCTATGTGCCCCATTTACACTGCAGTACCGTCCAGAGGTGCGGTGCAGTAAGCTGCAATAATATACAGTAATTCTACATTTTATCGCAGTGCACTGGATGGCACTGACATAGTTATCAATCAGTCCTTCTCAAACTGACAGAAATGCAGCAGCATTTTTTTTCCTTTCAGTGACCCCACAGCATGTCACAAACATTATGGCACTATTACCCCCATTCCCTCTTCCACCTGGGGGGGGGGGCGCAGTTTGCTATCTTTGCCTGGGCACTGGATGACCTTGTCCCCGCGTTACACAGAGGGATCACCTGCAGAAAAGACTCGGGAATGGTACAGTACATGATGTCCTGCTGGGAGCTGGCCATTCCCTGTGGGTCCTGCTGGAACTAATCATGGCCTGTTGGCAGTGGCGGCTGGTGCTAAAATATTTTGGGGGGGGCAAACTGAAAAAAATGTGAAAAAAAAAAAATTATTCGCAGCCACTGTGCCAATCAAATGCTGCCAGTGTGACAGTGTGCCGCCCGCTTGCCTTCTGCCCTGCACTTGCCCTGTCTTGTGGGGCAGCAGGTGACAACAACGAGTGGGTCCTTCATGCGTCTCCTGCACTTCTTTTCCTCCCGTCCTCTCCTCCCATCAGGCGTCCAATAGCGGCGCCTGTTGTTTCAGCCAATCAGGTGACAGGTAACATGACCTGAGCAACCTGATTGGCTGTGAGCCAGGTCAGTGTTAGGAAAGCGATGCCTTCGGTTCTCTAACACACCAATAAGTAATCGGCGAACGCACAGCAGTGTGCCCGCTGTTTTCCCTTTTAGAAGCCTATTAGAGCCCATGGCTCTAATCAGGAAGCCTATTTGAGCCTATGGCTCTAATCAGGCATTTCCAAAGAAACTCCGCCGCTGTAATTCATATGCATGGCGCCCAACAAAGGACCAGGCACATGAATAGGGGGCGGCAGCGGCAACCATATATAGATTCATGCAATCTATCTATGTGAGAGAGCGAGTGACAGGGGGGCGGCGCTCCTGCGCCTTTATGGACGCACCACCGCTGCCTGTTGGTCCTACTGGGAGCTGGCTATGGCCAGTGCCCAGCAGGACCCACAGGCTGGGAGCTGGCCATGCACCTGTAGGTCCTGCTGGGAGCTTATCATGGCCTGTAGGGCTCTGCTGGCCACTAGCCATGGGTAACCTTGTAATACAAGGTGGGCATAGATAGTGAACTTATTCGGGGTTAAAGTGGGCCACTTGACTGGACTTGCCCCCCAGGCCTAAGGCTGTCAGCCCTCCCCTGCCAGCAATCTCACAAGAAGGATAGGGATGTCACACCATGCAAAGTGGAATGCAGGGATGAGGAAAGCATGTAATCTAACTTTTTTATTTACAGAATGGCACAGTTATTATTTGGTTTAGTGGAAGTAATAAATAACAGGTGAAGAGCAGAGGCAGGGTATTTGCTTAACAGTCTCGAGAAAGTTGGTAACAGCATCTCACTGACAAATGTGTCACAGGTGCAAAAACTCTCAGCCATGTTATTGGCCCAGCTGAATAGTCCCAGTGCATATCATGTCACCTTGATGAAGTTGACATTACCAGAACAGCTTCTGGTTGAAGAGGGGTGGCTGTTTGGCTGGTGCGGTATAAGCTGCACTGAGCAGACCAATGGCCGATCCTTATCACCAGCTCTTAAATCCAGAGCTAGAAAAGCCAGCAACGGTGTCCCTATTCTGTCCCTCCACCTCAAGATACTTTCTCTAGGACTACATGTTCTGTCCCTAGCCAACATGGATCCTGTCCCTTGCCTATCCATTTTGCAAATACATGCCAACTGTACAGGGGAAGTGCAATTTATTAGCACTGTCCTCACCAAAGATGGCCACAGAGGTCAACTAGTGTTGCAGTGCCCAATTGGGGCACTGCTCCCTTGGTGACACCTAAGGAGGCTCAGAGGAACAAAGTTCCTGTCATTCACCATTTCCTCTGTACAGCTATCAACAACACAGCACCACCTACAGAGGAGAGAGTAAATCACACCAGCCTAAAAACATACATTCATGAAGAACTATTAGTCAGTGTTTTTTACAGGATGAGGGGGGTCATCCCTGGACTTGATAAGCGGACATTGCATTTTACTAGTCCACTTGTCCTTCAGTTTGTGAATAACCTATTAGGTGAGACAGGGGGATTGCAACTTGTTACTTCATGCCTGGAGGAGTCTTTTGTTGACACTGGTATAGGACCATGCAGTGGAGAGTACTGGAGAGGTGAATACATAATTCATACTATGTCTGCCATATTTCTTACTTTTTAAATATGGGTAAAATGCACGGTCACTGTAATGTTATACAGGATCAGCATGGGTTTTTGTGTCCCCTATTTCTGAGGATAAAGATTTCAAACAAATTAAAAGATATTGATACAAACGTAATTGGAATACCGTAGACCAAAATCCACTATAATTCTCCTTTAAGCCGACATGATATTCAAATAACTTCTGAAGGAATTATAACCTAGTAATGGAATACAGTCTGCTGTTTTTTTTTAAATTTGTAATTAAATTCAAATTATTTTCAACAACAATAGCTCTTCTGTAAAGTTTCCGTCTGTCCAGTTGACTTTCATTATCCTGGGTGTCAGATTGGTCTGTAGCAATGTAAAGAGAAAGTCACCACAATGGTTGCACCAGCTCCAAAGTCTGATGGAAATCAAAATCTTCCCATACTTTCCACATGCATTCTCCAGCAACTCATACCCACCCAAGGTACACTCGGCCAGACTTCCTTGTGGTTGCATGTGCAATCCAGTATCAGTGAATGTTCCACAGCCATACACAACCAGGCCACAGAATGGTTAACCTTCATTTCATCGCTCTAGATGTGAGGTGGTTAAAAGCTTACCACAATGGTATGAGTCTTCAAAACACAGTCGTTTGTCACACAGGCAAGCTCACAGGATTTCTTCTAGAAGAGTGTTCTTGCCTTGCTCTTCCCACTTCTTCTGTTGGTCATGTAGCTTCTTGACTTGAGTTTTTGGCCACAAGGTTTACATGTTTTCCTTTTTGAAGCCAGCATAAGAAAAACATGATTGGCAGAGGCAAATATGCCAAAAACCTATCCAAGGCTCAAGAGACAGTATACATACATGTACAGAAAGAAAATACAAAGAATTTAATCCATATGAAAATAAGTACTAAAAAATAGTAGAATGCACCCTGGGTACTGTCAGAGATAAACTTTGGTCAGTCCACATGAGTTGCTGCTATGTATCCCAATATGTTTCAGAATTATATTCCTTCTTCAGGGTTGCTTTGAGTACTCAGTCCTTTCTAAAAATGCAAATATAATTATATCTCAATTAAAGAGGAAGTAAACCCTGATGGGTTTACTTCCTGTTTGATTCCCTGAAAAGGTAAAGCATAATGGACTACTATGCAAACCTACCTAATTTCCTTTTTTTTTTCTTTACCTCTTCTGCGATAGCGATCTGTCAAGAAAACGAATGGGACACTTATGTCCAAATTAAATCAGGATTTCCAGTAGATCAGTAGATTCTGGGATTTCTTTAGCTTTTTCCAATTTATCCCACAACTTAGAGAAAAAAATCTTTGTTTTTTGGCATGTTAGATCTTTCGAAGAATTTGTGTCCAAATCATTCCTTCATGTGACAATACTGATCCTACTTTTAAAACTAAGTGGGAAAGCAATCTCAAGCAATGCTCTGAGATCCTGATGTCATTATTCAGGAATAACGTAAACGTATAACTGATTTAGACACAAAAATTTAGGAAATACAGAGCCAGATGACTTCTCTGAAGACCCATGCCATGTTTTCAGAGTCATAAAAAAACTTAAAATACACCTGGAAAAATTTAACGAAGATATTTTGATTAAAAAAGATGAAACATTTCAATGTGACAAAAAAGCCTTCCACGAAGGCACAACCTAGAAATGGCATCATGGAATTAGCAGGAATTGTAACTTAACTAATACCTAGAATGTGAATAAATATTTGAATGTTCTTGAACCATCAATATGTTCATCCATGTCTTCCTCCTCCTATTCACAGTTTCCTTCCATACAGCCTAAAGGACACAGGTGTCAAAAATGCCGCCGTCGTGGTGATGAGTCACACGATAATTCCTTTCACACAAATTCTTCTCCCTCACAATCAGGTTACAGTTATGGACCTAGTTCCCATAATGGTGCACGTGGTGACATTATGGTTTCCTATGCTCCACCTACTCACAATGGGGGGCCACTCCCAAATACGTTTAACACTACACCATTTACATCACTCATAAAAACAACAAATGACAGGGACTCTTTTGGATCGAATGCGAGGCAGGGTGCAAACACGTTTCCTTAAAGAAGGGAAAACAGAAAAAAAAACTTGAAAATCAGCAGAAATAAAAGAAAAATAAAACAAAAAGTGGGGACAAAGAAAAAATGTTAAAAGGTTCACTCAGCTACTAACAGTGCCTCAACTCCCTCTCCTCTGTACTTCTCTAGCCTTTTTTTTTTAACCCCACTAACCTTTTTATGATCCATCCCTCACCCCACCTCCCCCAGAATCTCCCTTGTATTAAAGTGCCGAACATCACAACGATACACCATATCTATTTACTACCAGTGCATTATATATTCTTATTCCTAACTTATTTCTCTCTCATTTACCACTTCCGGTCCCCCTCTCCGTTCCCCCCTATTATTCCCTGATCGTATCCACCTAGTCTTTGGGTATGGTCTCCCCCCCTAGTATCCCCTTTAAGGAGGACATTCCATTTTATCTAACCAGGGCTTCCAGATTTTTAAGAATTTATCCAGGTTCCTCCATCTAATAAATGTTACCTTTTCCCTCCATACTGTAGAATCCATCACTTTATTCCATTCTTCTAAAATCGGAGGTCTCACTGATTGCCAGTTTGGGTTATTATCTTTCGTGCTTAGAATAGGTCTCTAATTGCTGTGGTTTTACTATTTACTGACACAATGTTATCCTCTATCTTCCCCAACAAACATATAGTACCGTTCAGGACCAGCTTGAGCCCAAAGGTACGATTAATGTCCTCAAGTATCTCTGTCTAATACCTAAATAATTTTGGACATCTCCACATCATGTGGATCAAGTCACCTGTTCCTTGACACCTTGGGGATTTGTCATCGGGTCTATATCCATACTGAAAAAGTTTCTTTGGGGTATAGTAGGCTCTGTGTAACAAGAATAGTTGCAACATTTTCTGTGAGGGAGAAACTGACACCTGGGAACTCAGATTTAATATCCTTCTCCACTGTTCTTCTGTTATTATTTCCCCCAGGTCCTCCTCCCATCCCTTTTTATTTATCTTTCCCCATTGATAAATTTGCTTCTTATATGTTCGTATATCTCTGATAATAAACCCTTGGAAGATCCTGACCTGGTGATTTTTTTGTATAAGAGGTACTTCACACCATTCCACCCTTTGTGTTTTGAAATGGGTGCTGAGGGCCTGTCTAATTTGAAGATATTGATAGAATGATTGGCTTGGGATACCGTACTCTCCCCTCAGTTCTTCAAATTACTTCAGAGTACTCCCTTCATATAGTTGCACCATTTTTCTAATACTGCAAGCCTCCCACTCATTTATTTTACCCATGGGGATCAAATCTGGAAAATATTTGTTGTCCCAGATTGGAGTATATTCTGTTAACCCCATATAGCCCATTACTACCCTAACCACCTGCCATACATTTGTTACAAATTTTAATGTGGGGGAACTGGGGGATAGGGAATCTGCTTCCAGAGCTTCCAGCAAGCTACTGTGCGGGGCTCCTTGCAACATCATTCGAACATTTTTATTGCTCTCCCCTTGTGTGTTACATCCCCTAAGATGTTGCAGCTGGGCAGCCAAAAAAATAGCTGTGCGGATGTGGCACTGCTGCTCCTCCCTCTTTTATTGGTAGCTGCAATATCTGTTATAGTGATGGACAAACTTCTGACGGGACGTTTCGCGAACGCGAACCGTGAACGCAGCCAAAAGTTTGCGAACCGCAAAGTTTGTGGCGGACCCCATTGACTTTAATGGCAGGCAAACCTTAAAAACCTACAGGTCATATTTTCAGCCACAAAATACTCACTAGCTGTGCACACATAGTCCCACAACATGGACACTGACATAACAAAAGTATTAAGTGAATCTGGGATCGATAACGACAAGCATTCTTTTTTTATCTGTGAAATTTTGACAATTCAGGAGCGCATGAAGACTATGGAGGAGAGGCAAGATCAGGCCAGGCTATGAAGGGGGTGCAGGAGATGATCAGTGCCACAGTCAGGGCAGTGCAGTCCTTTGCCAGTGTCCCAGTGTGCCAACCTGTGCTTGAGCCCCTCCCTCTGCCCGGCCCTTACCCCCACCTATGCAGGGCTCCACTGCGTTGGTTCGGATCCTCAGCCATGGTGCTGACACTGCCTGCTGATTGGCTTCTCCTCTGCTATCTCCCTCACTGTCTGAAAAAAGCACCGCGATAGAGACTGAGCACTAACACCAGCACCGAGATAGAGAGCACTGACACCAGCACCGAGATAGAGAGCACTGACACCAGCACCGAGATAGAGAGCACTGACACCAGCACCGTGATAGAGAGCACTGACACCAGCACTGTGATAGAGAGCACTGACACCAGCACCGTGATAGAGAGCACTGACACCAGCACCGAGATAGAGAGCACTGTCTTGGGGGTGCACACAGCAGAGAGTGAAGAGGGTGCAGATCGAGAGGATGAGGAGGGTGCAGAAGAGTAAGGCTGAGTGAGCCACTCAACCAAGTCTGGTGCATCCTTTGATGTAATCGCACGCACCTTCTGCAATTTGCCACTTTGGCTCAAGTCTGTTGCTCCTGCCCTACCCCTACCACCCCTGCGGAAGGGCCTGCCTCTGCCTCTGCCTGCTATTTTTTTTTAAATGACCCTGTGACAAAAGTCTCTAGAGAAGTGCAGT
Organism: Lithobates pipiens; assembly: GCF_037356315.1. Lineage (NCBI taxonomy): Eukaryota > Metazoa > Chordata > Amphibia > Anura > Ranidae > Lithobates > Lithobates pipiens. The sequence continues at coordinate 58,273,185 of NW_027507791.1, forward strand.
ATGTATGTGGAAGAAGGTATATAACACCCCGCTTCAATCTGTCGTTTTTGGGGGCCACTGGTCTATCACACCAGTTATAATACTTTTTTTTATTGCTTTGTCACTCTTTGTAGTATCGCTGCAGAACCGCTCAGCGGTCACAATGCTGCACAGTGAAAATGCACTATACTATGCTTTCTATATGTGGAAGTAATTTATACGTGTATTACACCCCTATATACTGCACACCAAATAGTACACCTATACCAGTCCTTAAAAGGACCTTTGTGGACCTAGTAGCTAGTGATTTGCAGACTGTCCCTGAGTCCCTACACTGATAAAAGACAGCTGCATAATCGGTCAGCACTCAGCTCAGCAGTCAAGTATAATAGGCTTTCTATATTTGAAAGAAAGTATATTATACATTTACAACCCTATATACTTACACCTATACCAGTCCTTAAAAGGACCTTTGTGGACCTAATAGTAATAGCTACTGATTAAACTGACTGTCCCTGCTCCACACAGCATCCTGTCCCTACACTGACAAAAGACAGCTGCAGAATCGGTCAGCAGTGCACTCAGCAATCAGTAGCACAGCAGTCAGCAGCAGTGCACCAGAACCCTATATACTGTACACCTATACCAGTCCTTAAAAGGACTTTTGTGGACCTAATAGCTAGTTATTTGTATCACTACAGTCTGTCCTTGCTCCACACAGCAACCTCTCCCTACACTGACAAAAGACAGAATGTAAAATGGCCGCCAGATCAGGTCTATTTATAAGGTAGGGGGAATGTCCAATTGTCCATGTGCTGAAATGTCTCAATTGGCTGTCCTGTACCCCATGATGGATGTGTCATCATGGGTCAAAGTTCTTTCACAATGTAAACGCATATGTCCGCCATGCGAACAGCGTCAGAGGTCCACCGGTTTAGCGAATCCCGAACACGCAAAATTCGCCACGAACTGACCGCCATGCGAACCGCAAGGCCATCCCTTATCTGTAAACTAATACAAGCCTGCCCCTTTTTCCAGATTAGTTCCCGGAACAGTGTTTCAATTTTCTTGAACCATCCCATTCCGAAATTGGGGTATCTAGATCATTTTCATGAGGTTGATTCTTCTGGCAGCTGACAAGGGGAGATGGCTCCAAATGTCGCATTTCCACTTGAATTGAAGCAAAAGGGGGGGCGAGATTATCCTCAATATACTGATCTGGGTTCCTTGTTAACCATACTCCTAGATACCTCACACTATCTACCACCCTTAATTGCCCCACTGAGGTTGGGAGGGGATTCATTGGGTCTACTGGCATCAAAGCCAATTTCTCCCAGTTAATTAGCAGGCCTGATATCTTCCCAAAATGCTCCACCATAGCCACCGCCAAGGATGAGTCTATATCTCCGAGGAAGAACAAAATGTCATCTGCATATAATGCAATCCTTTCCTCCCCGTCTCTCTTTTAAATCCTTGTATCCCCCTTGCTGTTCTTATTGCAATTGCTAATGGCTCTATTGCTAAAGCAAACAACAGAGGTGACAGAAGGCATCCCTGCCGAGTTCCCCTCTCCAGCTCAATTGAGTCAGAGTATGCATTGTTAATCCTAATCTTAGCGCTTGGTGTGTTATAAAGTGCTTTTACCCAACTTATAAAGGTGGGTCCAAACCCGAACACCTCCAGAGCCCCCCACAAATAGTCCCACTCCAAGCTAACAAAAGCTTTGGCAGCATCCAGAGATACGAAAGTTCGTGAGCCCTTATTCAGCATCGGAATCTGAAGGTTGAAGTATACCTGCCTTACATTGATGTAAGTGGCTCTATTGGGAATAAACCCAGATTGATCTGGGTGTATAAGCTTTTGTATAAATTTGTTCACTCGGGCAGCTAGCACTTTCACCAGTATTTTTGCATCTGCACATAATAAAGATATTGGCCTACAGGACGAGGTATCCATTTGATCTTTCCCCTCTTTTGGAATAACCACTATTGTGACTTCTGCCATTGAGGAGGGCATCATCCCTCCCGCGGCCACCTCCCCTAACATCCCCAGTAACTCTGGAAGCATCACCTCACCATACTGCTTAGAAACTTCTGTAGGAAAACCATCTGGGCCAGGGGACTTCTGGTTAGCCATCTGAGTCACTACGCTTTGCAGTTCCTTGAGGGTTATGGGGTCTTCTAGCACATTTTTTTCTTGTTCTAAGAGAGCTGGTACCTGGATCCCCCTAAAAAACCGATCCATTTCTCTTGCCACTTCTCCCACCCTGGATTTATATAAATTTGCGTAGTATTGTCTGAATGCATCCAGTATTTCAGGAGTACGGGAAGTAATTTTGCCCCCTGGCATCCTATTAGCTGCAATTACTGATGGGGAGTTATTGGTTTTCACCAACTGGGTCAAAAAAGGGCCTGCACACTCCCCAGCAAAAGCGCATTGGACCTGAAAAAGACACTTGTTTTCTGCCTTGCTGGTAATGATGTTATAATATTTTTGTTGACTTTTAAGCCACCTTTTTTTTCTTTTTTTTCTGGGGTTGGGTCTACCATGTATTGATTTTCCGACTCCACCACTTCCCTCCCAGTAACCTCCTCCCATTCCCTGAACACCCTTTTGATCTTTGCCACTTGTTGTATTATTAACCCACGGAGGAAAGCCTTCAGGGTATCCCACACTATCCCTGCACTTGCGGAGCCCTTATTCAATGTTACAAATTCCTTTAATTTTAATGTTAATTCTGTTGGTTCCCTCATTAACTCCAACCAAAATGGGCTTATACTCCATGCTCCAGGGAGGTTCTGACCTTCCAATTGAATCATCATTATTAATGGTGAATGGTCAGACACTCCCCTTGTAGCATATATTATGCTTTAAACCAGCTTCACCATATCCTCGTTTCCAAAGGCCATGTCTATTATTGACAAAGTTGCATATGAGCTAGAATAACATGAATGTTGCTGCCTCGCTGGGTTCCGGCTTCTCCAGACATCACACAATCCCAGCACTTCCATACATTGGGCTAACCGTCCATCAGAAACTTTATTAGATTGTTTCCCGGGGGGAAATCGATCTTTAGTCTTATCCATAACTTCATTGAAATCCCCCACCACTATAACTGGTATATCCTATTTATCTTTGAGAAATTCTGTCAATTTATATAGAACTTCCATTTTAAAAGGAGGTGGAACATAATGATTGGCCACAATATATGGTTTGTTTTCTATCTGACAGTACAGGAACACATACCGTTCCTCTGTATCTATCTTGGCTACTTGACATATTCAATCAAGAATTGTATCTAGTTAATGAGGCGTATTACCATCAAGTTATTCCCAAACACACTTGGGAATTCACCAGAACCAACTTCCCCCGGCAGAAACCTTCTACGTCCTTCTCAAACTACATAAAAATTTCTCCAACCCTGCCGGCAGGCCTATTATATCTGGCAGTGGTGGACTCATGGTAAACCTTAGTCAGCTGGTTGATAGCCACCTCAGGCCATTTGTACTATGTCTGCCATCCTATGTACGTGATACGATCCACCTATTGCAACTTATTCAGGAAATACATGTGACCGAGCACACCTGCCTTGTTACTATAAATGTCGAAGCCCTATACAGTACTATTCTCACACAAACCGGACAGCATGAATATCAGTATAACAAATGCACTCTACATGCCCTAGTTTTTTTCCTTAGACACAACGTGTTCTCATTTAACAATGGCCACTTCCTCCAGGTAGGTACAGTTCCTGGTCATGTTGTGCCCCTGCCTTTGCCAACTTGTACCTGAGGAGTGTTATCTGATGAATCTGTCTCTATATATGCGGACCATGTATTAGCATAGTACTCATATATAGATGATATATTCATACTATGGGAGAAACAGACCGTTTTCTTAATTAATTAATTACACAGATCAATGATTTTAATTTACGATATCATTGAGTACTACCAAATGGGGTTGCACCGATACCACTTTTTTTAAGTACCGATATATTTTTCAACTACTCGCCGATACCAATTACCAATACTTTTTTAATATCATCTGACAGTGGCTCTAATATGCAGCACTGATAAGCACTGATAGGTGGTACTGATAAGGTATGGACTGTGTCAATAGTTTTTATTTTTTTTACAATTTGATTTTTTACAATTTGTTTTCTATTATTTTTTACAATTTACATATTTAGTTTTTTTACAATGCTTTCTTTTTTTTGGCAGGGTGGACAGCCAGTGGCAGTGTTTTTTTATTTTATTTGTTAATTTTTTTACAATTTTACATTAAAATATTTATTTATTACAATGTTTCCTTTTTTTATTTTTTTTTTCAACCCTGTTGGGGGGTAAGGGAGCTTTGGTGGGACACGGAAAGGAATTGAGGATAGAGATTCTCAAGTCCTTTTGTCATCAGCCTCAGCTGCACTGAACATGAATGGACAGGAGACAGAAGCTTCTCTCCATTCAAAAACAGAGACACCGTAAACACAGTTTACGATGCTCAGTTATGAATGGACAGATTCACTGACTCTGTCCATTCAGAAAAGAAAGGAGTCGGCAAATGACAGATTTTCCTGGCTCTTTCCTCCGCTCTCCATCCTGAAACAGAGGAGCACATGGATGGGGACCGGAAGTGGATGGGGGGATCAGATGAGCACACAGAGGGGGACAGGAGGAGGACAGGGGGAACCAGAGGAGCCCATGGAGGAGCACAGAGAAGGACACAGAAGGGACCCGGAGGAGGACAGGGGGACCAGAGGAGCCCATGGAGGAGCACAAAGAGGGACACAGAAGGGAGCTGGAGGGGGACAGGGGGTACCAGAGGATCCCATGGAGGAGCACAGAGAAGGACACAGAGGGGAGCCAGAGGAGGATACAGGGGACACTCAGGAACGATTGGTGCGACGGTGGGGGAAGTCATAATCAACAATCTCCCTGTGTGGCTTTCAAGAAAGCAGCCAAAAGCAGTGGAGGGGAGAGAAGGAGAAGCGGCTGTTAGCTGCTTTATTGAAAGCCACACATGGAGATTGGTGATTATAACTACTCCACCACAGCACCAATTATCCCTGAGTGTTCACTTATCGGACTAAGCATCGGGTGCATTTGCTGGAGTACAAGTACTTATAAGCACCGCCCCCTCCATCCCAATAATGTCTGGGAGGACAACAAGGAGAGGCAGACGTTCCCTTGGCACTGTAAGGGGGCCAGCAACAAAAGTGTCCACAGGCAAAGATGAATGTGGTGGTCACTCTTGAGGCAGGGCATAATTTCCTCTGTTTAGTGAGTTTGCCTGTGCTATCCAGCACGGACAAACCTTCCTCCTCCTCATTCTCTGTCACGCAATTGTGCAGTCCCTTGCAGTTGCCAGAGTGGATAAACCTGCCTCCTTGTCCACATCTATTCCTGCCTCCTGCTCCAATATCAGCCATTGAGGAGTCAGCTTATTAGAGTTATTTGACCACAGTATCAGCCACTTGCCCCTTGATGATGCCCAACCATTACTAGATTCAGATGTCGGTTCTAAGGATGAGGATGACAGGAACATGAGCCTAGAGAGAGGGAGGAACACTGGTAGACAAATTGTCATTCATTTTCCCTAAGCCGCAGCATATTGCCAAGTTGTCTCAGGTGGTAATGATGAAGATAGAGGAGATGGAGATGATGATGATGATGATGAGGTCACTGATGTGACTTGGGTGCCAGATAGAACAGAGGAGGAAACTGAAGGTGAGGCAGAACAACCCCAAGGAGGCCGACATCAAGAAAGAGTAGAGAGCAGCCACCTTATTTCATCACATTCTGCAGCTGTTATCTCTCAGCCCACTCCCCAAAGCTCAGCTGTCTGGGACTTTTTCAGCACATCTGCAGCAGATCACACTGTTTCTATCTGCAAACTGTGTCTCAAGCACATCAAACGGGGCAAAAACACCAACATTTGGGTACCACATACCTAGCAAGGCATTTAATGTCCAACCACTCAGCCTGTTGGAAAGAGCACCTAAAGCCACACAAAAGGGGCCCAAATCTGTTCCTCCTCCTCCTTACCCACTTCAGTCTGCCCCTGCTATATCAAGTCATATCAAGTCTCAGCAGCCTCCACTGACAGGGATGATGGTATAGCACAGGGTGTCCTAGTAGCACATCTGCCAGCAGCACATCACCAGCTGTAGACTGTAGCCAGCAAATTTCTGTAGAGCAAAAAAAATACAGTCCCTGCCAACCACATGTCCAGCATCTAAATGCAAGCTTGTCAAAGCTGTTGGCTCTCCAGCTTCTGCCTTTCAGCCTGGTGGATTCTGCCCCCTTCCGTGAATTCGCACAATGTGCTGTACCACTATGGCAAGTTCGCTATTACTTTTCACGTAAGGTTGTTCCACCTCTCTACCATCACATGGAAGGGAATGTTCTGGCATCGTTGGGCAAGGCAGTCAGATGTAAAATCCACCTTATCCTCCAGCAAGCATGGGCAGGGCCAATATATTTTGTTCACAGCACACTGAGTAATGCTGCTTGCAACTCAAAAGGATGCAGGACAGGGCTCCGTGCTGCAGCTTGTTGTTCTCCCACATCTCCATACAGCTGGTGGTGATGATGCCAGACCTGTAAGCTCTACCCCCTCATCCTCCTCCTCCGCCACCTCCATGCCCTCCTCTGCAGAATTGTTCTATAAACATCAGGTACCCCCTAAGCATTCAAAGGGCTATTCCATGACTCAGGCTAAAAGGTGTCATGTAGTGCTTCAGCTGGTGTCATTAGGGGACAGGCACCACACCGAAGCAGAAATTGTTGCAGCTTTGCAGGGACAGGCCCAGAGGTGGTTCACACCACGTCAACTTGTGCCAGGAATGGTGGTGTCTGATAATGGCTCAAACCTTCTGTCAGCCCTTAGACAGGGAAAGTTGACACATGCGCCATGCCTGGCACATGTCCTCAATTTGGTGATGCAGCGTTTCCTAAGTACGTACCCAGGGTTGCAAGATGTACTAAAACAGGCCAGAAGAGTCTGTAGCCATTTCAGTGGTCATACACAGCCAGTGCTCGGTTGGCTGAAATTCAGCGGGAATTGCACCTGCCCGTAAACCGCCTGATTTGTGACAGACCAACCAGGGGAAACTGGACTTTGGCAATGCTACAGCGGCTATAGATGCAGCAGAGGGCTGTCAACGAGTACCTGTGCCAGTACGGCACAACAACGGGCTCAGGCCACTTCAGCTTTTTTTCCCATGCCAATGGATGATCATTAAGGATGCATGCACTGTATTGTCACACAAGAATGGTGAGCAATGACAGTGCATGCATCAGTTACACAATCCCTGTTGTTTTCCAGCTGGAGCAGACTCTGCGTGGCATTATGAACAGGGCAATGGAGGCAGAGCAGCAGAAGAGGAGGACTTCCTTTTCTCTCAAGGCCCACTTTATCTAGACACCATCATTCCTATGTTACAGAACACACATGAGGAGAGAGGGGAGGAGGATGAGGATGAGGATTCTGGCACTTTTATAGGCTTCGAAGAAGAGGAAGACCCCAACCCCAAGACCTTTGGGAGTAGTATGTGGCTGGGAGGAAAAAGTTCCAGATGCTGTCATTCTGAGTGACCCAGAGGAGTCTGCTTCTCAAGCCTTGGAAAATTTTAGGCACATGGGCAACCTCATGCTTCAAAGCCTGCAAAAGGACCCAAGAATATGTGGCATAAAGGGGAAGGATGATTACTGTTTGGCAACCCTCCTTGACCACCATTATAAAGGGAAGGTCTCAGAACGTATTCTGTTCCCACAGAAAGGGCAAAAGATCCAGCCATTTCAGTGGTCATACACAGCCAGTGCTTGGTTGGCTGAAATTCAGCGGGAATTCCACCTGCTCGTAAACCGCCTGATCTGTGACAGGCCCACCAGGAGGAACTCGACTTTGGCAATGCTGCAGCAGCTATACATGCAGCAGAGGGCTGTCAACGAGTACCTGTGCCAGTACGGCACAACAACGGGCTCAGGCCACTTCAGCTTTTTTTTCCCATGCCAATGGCTGATCATTAAGGATGCATGCACTGTATTGGTGGGCCTACCTTTCCTCAGAATAGACCAATTCCTACATACAATAGGTTTGAGCCTTTGACTGAGCAAGTGCCATATAATGGAGGTGTTTTTTTAAGTCCACACAAGGGACAGGGTCAAGCTAACCCTGTTTATCAACCCACTCAAGGGGAATGGTGGAGACAACAACCACCATAAATACCTTCCAGCAACAGACCTGTAAGAAAAAGAAAAGAAAGAGAGGGCGCAGAGGGGATAGGCTGTCTCAAAAGACCCAAACCACAATAGTTGCTGATATATATAATTTGAGTGGGGTTCCACTTAATCAGGATGAAATTGGGGTCCTTGATAGGGGCCTCAAGTTCGCCCCTGTCAAGAACCATAACAAATTCCAGACATAAGTTTGCAAAAATATATTAGATCTCTCAATATGAAACAAATTTTTTTTATCAAATCCTGGCAAAAGTACAGTTTCCACAGTGGGGGATCATTCTAATCTGCAGAATAAGTCAATTTTTAACCCTTTAAATGTAGAAAATACGTTTACAGAAGTGTTTACAAATATGGTCATAAAGGATTTGGATGAATTAAAGATAAAGAAAACACACAATCCCCTATATGTCAAACGTGGTATGGAATCTCTTGCAGAATGTAAAGTGATAGTCATACGTCCAGTAGATAAAGGGGGGGGGGGGGGGTCTGGTTGTTCTTAGTAAAGAATATTACCAGACTGAAATTAATCGTCTATTGAGTGATGGTGCAACTTATAAGGTCCTGAATAAAGATCCTATGTTACCCTTTAAGGGTGAATTACATTCTGTAATTGAAGATGAAAAGGATCAGGGGATTTTAACTGAAAAAGAAGCAGCTTATTTGGGTCCTTTATTTTGTAGAACACCAATTATCTATTTTCTCCTGAAGATCCATAAAGATAGTGCCAACCCCCCCGGGGAGGCCTATCGTTAACGGGATGGATTCTGTTTCGGCGAGATTAGGACAATACATAGATTTTTTCCTACAGCCTTTGGTGTTCAAAACCCCTGCTTTTTGAAAGACACCAAACATATTATACAGATTCTGGAAGGACTGCCATGTACCTCTTCTAGTATACTGGTCACAGGGGATGTGAGCTCATTATATATCAGTATAGGACATAATGATACTATGAAGGCAGTTGAATGGGCTCTCTCTTCCTCTACTTTGTCTGGACAACATCAGGTATTTCTGTTGAGTAGTCTTGAATTTTGTCTCAATAAAAATTATTTTTGGTATAGTAGGGAATTTTATTTGCAGACCAAGGGGGTGGCGATGGGAGCCTGTTTTGCTCCCAGTGTGGCTAATCTTTTAATGGCTCACTGGGTGTAGGAGGCTATCTTTAATTATCAACCACCCAATTGGTCTGCTATCATAGATTTATTGATGATTTGATTTTAATTTGGGAGGGTGAGAGATCAGCTTTAGATGCTTTAATTGATCTATTAAATGTGAATGATAAAAACATCTCTTTTTCCTGGAATATTGAATATGATAAAATAGTTTTCCTGGATCTCGAGATCAATAGAGATGTTGAACAGGTTAGATTATGTAATCATTTTAAACCTATGGACCGTAATGCCTACATTCCCCTGGGGAGTTGCACCATCGTTCATGGTTGTGTACCATTCCCAGGGGACAATTAGGCTTTGCCATAATTGCACCCATGGAGATGAATTTTTTCAACAGTCAGATGTACTGGTCTCAATTTTTTATAGAAAGGTTATGACAGGCACAATTTAGAAGAAGAAATTGATCAAAATGGTGGATAGATCTACTCTGGTGTCTGATCGTATTCGTGGCTTCGGCGGCGACATTGACTTCCTTTGCTAGTCCCGGCTCCGTGTGTGTGGGCAAGTCCATTCATTTCAAAAGTACGGTGGATCTAGTCTGCCGGAAATGTCCCGTGTGTGGGCAGCTCGTTCGGTTTGTCCACCGGATAGTCTGATCGTGATTACATGGCATTAAATTTCTTAAAAATTCTTAAAATTTTCAATAAAATCTGAATTAAATAAGAAAGTTGTCAATGGGAAGAAAGTTTACCTTCCAACCTGAAAATGACTCAAAGCACACAGCAAAAATTACCACACAGTGGTTGAAGGAGAAAGAGGTGACTGTCCTTGCATGGCCTAGTCAGAGCCCAGACTTGACTTTGCCCAGACATTGAAAGTTTGTGGAATGACTTGAAAACTATAGTCCACAAAATGTCACCATCAAATTTAACTGAACTTGAGCAGTTCTGCAAAGAAGAGTGGGCAAAGTTAGTAGAGACATATCCCAACAGACTAAAGGCTGTAATTAAAGCAAAATGTGGTGATCTTTTTCCAATTCAGTGATTCTGTTTTTGAATTTATTTTTTTCTGACATGTTGGTGTTATATCTTGCACATGGATGTTATAAGTTGCACTGAGTAAATGCATCTGGATAAAACAAAAAACTGTGTTTGTCTTAATTTCAGGCTGCAAAGCAACAAAATGTAATTCTTTTAAAGGGGGTGATTATTTTTTATACCCACTGTATATATGGAAATGCATTGAAGTAGGTAATTGTATTTCAGTTATGATTTACATTATAGATATCTACCTCTGTGTTTTTCCTGAAGAAGGGTTGTGAGAGTGGATGGGCCAATTAAATCAATCTGTTTCTTTGGCATGAATGGACAATTCAAAGTTTACTTTAGCTCACAGCTATTACAGGTATGTAATCATGTTACATGTGGTCACATGCCCATTATTATTGTAAGCTTGTGCATAACCGAGCTAATCTACTTTAAAAAAAAAAAATTGTAATGACTTTGTGACTTTCTCATTGTATTATGTCACACTGCTAAGTAAACATCCAGTTGTATTTTATATGCAGTACAATTGATTTTTTACAGCTGACATATAATGGCATGTTTTTTCAAGAAGGCTTGGATTACATCTCCAAGCTTCAAGGCAAAAAACAAAGACATTTTAGGCATGGGAGATAAAAAATACAATTATATGTTATTCTTAAAAGGGATAATTCGCCTTTCCAGAAAACATGAAAAGGTGACCTAACAACAGATGCAATCCCCAGCCCCCTGTCCCAGATGTACTTACCTCAATCCTGAGCTGTCAGTGCTCCTGCAAGCCGATTCACTGTTCCAGGGATTTGAAATCCTTGTTGCTTTCTTTCCTCTCCATCCAGCACTGTAAGGATGGACCAGGTAGATTCTGAGTTGTCACCGTCACATAGATGGCACACATCCTGTGATGTAGGATAGGAAAACTGGATTTTTGTACAATCCGGTAAAATCCATATATTATTATATATCACACGAGACAGAGGTCCTTCCCCTCAATTTTGAGGTGTATGGCTAGTCTTTTTTGCCAGTGTCCAATCACCTATAGGTGGTGCCTAACCCCTATGAGTAAAGAATAATATGGCTGCTCTGTGTCCCATGATAAACTCACAAAAATTGATTTTACAGATAAATACAAAAATCCAGTTTTCTTCAGTCCATAGTACTGTCATGCTGATATTAAAATATTCTATAAAGAAATACCATTTTTTATGAGAGTTATTCAAATGGATATAGGGGGCCTCAAGTGCTGCTCATGAAATAAACAAGTGGCATAATTTTCAGTAAAAAAACAAAGGGATAGAGGGGTGCCAAACAGCCTCATAATGTAGTAATACACTATATTTCCAAAAGTATTGGAACACCTGCCTTAACAAGCATATGAACTTTTATGGCATCCCAGTCTTAGTCTGTAGGGTTCAATATTGAGTTGGCCCACCCTTTGCAGCTATGGCAGCTTCAACTCTTCTGGGAAGGCTGTCCACAAGGTCTAGGAGTGTGTCTATGGGAATGTTTGACTATTCTTCCAGAAGTGCATTTGTGAGGTCAGGTAGTGATGTTGGGGAGAAGGTCTGGCTCGCAGTCTCTGCTCTAATTCATCCCAAAGGTGTTCAATCGGGTTGAGGTCAGGACTGTGCAGGCCAGTCAAGTTACTCCACCCCGAGCTCGCTCATCCATATCTTTATGGACCTTGTGCACTGGTCCAAATCATTTGGTGGAGGAGGTAATATAATGGTAATGGTGTGGGGTTTATTTTCAGTGATTGGACTTGCCCCCTTAGTTACAGTGAAGGGAACTCTTAAGGTGTCAGCATACCAAGACATTTAGGAAAATTTCATGCTCCCAACTTTGTGGGAACAGTTTGGGGATGGCCCCTTCATGTTCCAACATGAAAGTGCACCAGTGCACAAAGCAAGGTCCATAAAGATACGAATGGGTGAGTCTGGGTTGGAGGAACTTGACTGGCCTTCACTGATTCCTGACCTCAACCTGATAGAACACCTTTTAAATGAATTAGAGTGGAGATTGTGAGCCAGGCCTTCTTGACCACATATGTGCCTGACCTCACAAATGGACTTCTGGAAGAATGGTCAAACATTCCCATAGACACACTCCTAAACCTTGTGCACAGCCTTCCCAGAAGAGTTTAAGCTAGTATAGCTGCAATGGGTGGGCCAACTCAATATTGAACTCTATGGACTATGACTGGGATGACATTAAAGTTCCTGTGCATGTAAAGGCAGGCATCCCAATACTTTTGGTAATTTAGTGTACTTTAATCTGTAAATCAAACCAGTAAATATTGCACTTACAAGTCAAGAAGGAGACTGGGTATATAACTGAATAGAGAAAGTCCCATAACCAGTGGATTCAAAAAGCTGACTTCACCTGGAAACTGACAACAACCGCTGCAGGGGAGACACTGATAGTGCTGGCTGGAAAGGATGCCTCTACAAAGAATCGCAGTGTAAGGCTCTTACTGCTTGTGATCAATTGCAAAGAATCATGGGAGGCACATTTTAGAGAGCAACTTCTTTCCTTCCTAACAGCAACCTCCAAGATGAAAATACCTGTCCAGCAGTGTTGGTATTAACCCGTAATCATCCTATTAGATGCTGCCGATCATTGTGTGATCTATGCGGCTTAGGAAAAAGGAATAACATACTAAAATTGAGTTAGGAAATACCTAAATAGATGAAACCAAATAACCAATTGATGGAATTGTGATGGATCAACCTTATCTATGTACACACAACAATGTTATATAATGTTATCTCAATGTAATGATAATAAATGAATTAATTGATAGTACATTAGGGCTTAAAAACATATAAGCATAACAAATGTATTTAAATAGACTTGATTATAGCTGTATTAGTGCAATTGTGAAAGAGTACTGTCCGTGATACTTTTTTTATCTGCACTCTTGGTTATTGCTTTGACCTTGAAGAAGGGGACATACCCCGAAAGCTTGTCCTGAAAAGTGGTATGTTAGTGCAGATAAAAAAAAGTATCACAAACTCAATTTTCATATGTATATAAATAATTGTAATGTTAAAAAACATTTTTTTAAGTTTTTTTTCTTTATATGAAAACTAAATAAAAATGTTGTATCTGTCTATGTATAAAACATGTTATAGAGTAAAATCATTGTGCCAAAAGATTACCCTTGTGCATTAATGATATCCCTGCTGCTCTTCTGAATGATCCTGTGAAACCCCTCCTGGGACACTTCATCACCAGAAGTGATGTCAGTGGCCACGTAACTCCGCCTCGGGGATGACATTTCCAGCCGGTGGACCCCAAGCAGATTCTCCATGTGGGACAAGCGGCGGCCGGCTTACTAGAGACAGATACACTGCTAGAATTCACTTGGTGCCAGTCTGGGCAACAGAATATCTGAGTGTTCATTCATTATCTTTGTGTATGACACATTTGTGTTATTAAAAACTGGTTGCGCAATGATTTTGCCCATAGCGTTTTATCCCTGAGTTGGTGTTCATACATGAGGGGGCTTTAGGAATGGTGGGGACACAGACTCTGGATATAATACACAAGTGCCTTTGGACCCATATATCTCCTGGCTCAAAACGTCTGGTGAGTTTCAGTGTGTATGGGGGAAGGAATGGAATCACTGAAGAGCGCCATTTGAAGAGCACTTTTCAGAGTGTGATAGAGATCACAGCTGGCACCTTAGCTGTTCAATTGGTTTTGGACATTTATGGACATTTAGAGGCATTCAGTTGGGATAATACATAATATTTTTTAATTTGCATATCATTTTTATTTTGGATATTTATGTGAGTTTATAGTTTTTCGGTAGACACTTGGTTTATTTTGCAGGTTTTCACTGATACCTAGCACCTTACTTATTTTTACTTATTTTTAGTATATATATATATATATATATATATATATATATATATATATATATATATATATATATATCTTGTATAAAAAGGGAATACATATGAGAATACATATAGGAACGCGATGAACTGGTTTATTTCAAATCAAAATATGTCTATTAAATAAGTTAATTTCATAAAGAACACAAAGAATTGCATGGTTGTCTAACCTTCATTCTCTCTGGGCACAGGCACTAGGCAGGGCTGTTCCCTATCTCCACTGCTCTTTGCGCTCGCCATTAGCAGTCCTCATACGTGCCAACCCCCTGATTACGTGGCTTCATTACAGCAAAATTCAGGACAAAATCATGTTGTATGTAGACGACATGTTATTTTTGCTATAACTCTGTCTCTGCAGTTATGTCCACTCTTCTAGACTTTGGCCAATATTCAAAGCTGACAATCAATTGGACCAAATCATCACTGCTCCTAAAGTGGTTAGCGCTTAGGCCTGGCTGCACTAGTGTGAAGACCAGGTTTACCCAAACTAAAGTGGTTCTAAAGTCAGAATGTTTTTTTTATCTCTATGCATTAAGATAAAAAAAAACCTTCTGTGTGCCGCAGCCACCCTTAGACCCCCTATTTCTAACCTGAGTCCCATCTCGATCCAGCAATGTTGCACGAGAGTCTTGACTGTCCAAGACTCCCCTCCTCATTGACGGAGACAGCAGTGGGGCGCATTGGCTCTTGCTGCTGTCAATCAAAGTCAGTTAGCCAATGAGGAGAGGGAGGAGGAGGGGCAAAACCACAGCTCTATGTCTGAATGCTACTTGCTATGGGGGCATTCGGCAAGAGGGAGGGGCCAGGAGCGCCAGCTGGAGACCCAAGAAGAGGATGATTTGGGCTCCTCTGTGCAAAACCACTACACAGAGCAGGTAAGTATAATATGTTTATTTTTTAATAAAAATTTGACTTTAATATCTTTAAGTTTTAACCAATCAGTTTTTAATTTGATAGGATCAAATTCACATTAAAAGAAAAATGATCTGTAAGTTTACTATGGGTTTTTGCATTTGCAAAACATCATTGCTCATGGGACTATAGTGATGAATTTTCTCATAGAATGGGCATAACCTTGAATACAAAAATAAATGTAAAATTACATTGCCAGTCCCAATTTATTTAGATTTTAGCTGAACAAAAAACAGTTTATAATGATATTACTTACACAAGAACTTTTTATTTCATTAAAGACAATTGTCACGAGACCTCGACAATCAATTACAAGTTATGCAGCAGAACACCAAGACAATAATAAGATGATAAGGACCATAGCGTCACACATGAAATAATTATACATTTCTAATTCCCATACACGTCAACTTCGGTCATTCTTGAAATTTGGTTTCCTGTCTCATGATTGGTCAGATCTTCTCTGGTACCTGTATAAAAGGTGATCCAGAAGATGAGTGTCACACCAAGCTTCAGCGAGAAGATATTTCACATTACAGTGAAGGAGAATTCGGAAACAAGATGAATGAAAAAGCCTTCCTCCTGCTTCTGGTCTGTATTACGGGGCTGGTGACCAGTCTACCTCTATCTGCACAAATACAGGTGAGATGATGAGCTGACATGAACAGTACAGGGGACAGGTGACAACTATATTAAGGAAAGTATAACATCCAATAAGTTACTGACAATCTTAGCTAGTAGTGAAGTGTAAATCTAAAATAGTTATCCCCTTAGTTTTGGATAAAGTGGTGGGGGGTTAGGAATCCTGTTAGATTTTAATACTTCCTTATTACTGCCTGGGACCCCTGTAGGGAGATTTGACTTTTGTACAGGCCATTGCCTGTAGGACAGAAGGTGAGGGAAAATCCAAAATGTTATAATTGGTAACAGAACAGGGAATATGGTAAAATCTTCCAATGATGACTGTTGTGGTAACATCTGTCCAAGAAAGGATTTTACCTGAGAGCTTTCCAGTAGGGCTGAGAGGGACTCTCCTGGATGGGGATGAGTTGGGGTCAAGACTTGTTATCTGTTATTATTGTATTACATCTGAAATAAGATATTAATACAAAACATTTACTTCCCAGTATCATCTACTTGGAGTGAACAAAGATGGTAAGCTTTTTAACATTCTTATATAACAAATCATTTTTGCTTTCTTTCTGTTCTCTGTCAGCTGTTTTGTTTGTTCTGCTTTTTCCTCCCATTCATTGGCATTTCTTTATAATATCCCTAATCCTAAATCCTAAATTAAAAATTGTTTGCACTGCTCCATTGGCCCTAATCATCCTGGCCAGATAATCTATAAAATGATTTTCCTTCTCCATCTAGAACCAGCCTCTAGGAAAGACTCCTCCACATTTGTATAGCTCTTATGGTAAACATCCCTCCATCCACCAATTTAAATTTAGATAAAACCCCTAGAAAAATAAATTATTTTAAATGCTTGCTTGCAGTATTTTCCTTTCCATAAATGATTTATTGTTCACCTGCAATGTGGCTTTGAACTTACAAAGAGATTTTAACTACTCTGAGAGTCACTTCGCTAGCACAGCCCTCTCCCGCATTGTGTTTCTTAGCACTCTCCTCTTCTGGGAGTGTCCAACTACTGTCTGTGCTGGCCCAGCATCTCTGTCCCTCCCCTCATCTCCCCACATAAACTTTGATTCATCTGCTGGTGGAGGAGTGAAGAGGAATACTATAAAGTGTAATTTGAGTGAAAGCTCTGAGAGCTCTGAGTCTTCTGAGGCTATCACGTCCAAGTAGCAGTTTCGAGCTTCCAGCTGTTTACACAAGGGAGAATTTTTACATTTAACGACATTGCTAAAATATGTGAAATGCACACATAATTGTCTGCATGTTTTTTTAGACCCTGGCAATAGAGTCATCAAAGTCATCTCCCTTTGCTTAGGTGACAGTATTTATGATAATCATGGTGAATCAGGCAAAGACTTAAAGAATTTCCCAACCAGAAGTTTCCCAGATCAGGGATAACTTTGTAGAGCTACCCTATTTTTTCATTAATTGATATTTCAATTTATAAAATGGATTCAATATTTACCGAAGCTTAAGTCACTTTAATTTTTTTGGTTGCGATTATTACACTAGAATGTGTATTTTGTATACACAGCCCCAAAGAGTGAAGACTCCGAAGTGCCACAAGGGATCTTCAGCAAGATTTTGAAGGCTAATAAAGGTAATTATTATAAACCACAGGATTCTTTACTGCATTATGATGGTGCTAAATCAAGGCAAGTTAAAAGACAATAACCAATTATACTCAATAAAGTTATGAGTTTCAGGATCCTTTAAATCATGCATTGATGGACTAGCCTGATTTCTAAGTTCTGCCCTCCATAGTGGGAAGGCTCTACTTGGGGGCTCGTTCTCTGTTGTGACCTGCATGGGAAGATTCAAGAGGCCAACTTCACTGCAGCAGAGCAAAATCAGGTCTCCTCCCTTCCCAAACAGGGCTGTGCTGTGTCACGGAACTGAGTAAAGCTGGGCCTTTGGACTGCATGAAAATATCTAACAGGTTTCTCCAGATTCCCACTGCGCCTATTGTATTCTGTTGTATACCCCATCACTCCATATGATTAGATGCAGCCGCTGTCAGTTCTAACATTTTCTGTTTGGATCCATCCATTTTTCAATCCAAGGATATCAGGTGAGAGAGGACTGACATAGCCACCCACATAGTAAACTTCAGCCAGTTCACAGTTTATGGGCAGCTTAAATCAAATGCATTTTAGTGTATTATCTATGACCATTTTCTGTATTTTCAGATAGCAAAACAACTATGTATGGAGGAGATATACTGGTACAGAATGACCGCAGCGCCACCAACTGTCCTTCTTGCCTTTGGCCTAAAAGTGATAATGGTACTGTTCCTGTTCCCTACATCATAGATTCCAGATACAGTGAGTTCCCTCTTTTTTCTCTTGCATTGAAGCATTCATTGCTATTTGTTATTTGTAGAAACCCAACCTTCTATCTCTGTTTCCAGGTCCCAGTGACCTGAACAGTATTGTGCTCGCCATGGCCGAGTTTGAGACATTGACTTGTGTGAGGTTTGTGCCTCTTACAACAGAACATGATTACATCAACATCACTCCTGGTGATGGGTAAGGTTGTCTATTATGTATCATAGATATTCACAGTAGGGAGCATCTAAAACATAAACACCTGAGACTTTACAGTACCTATTTTGTGCATGATGGCTTCCCTTTTCAATTTCTTTAAAAAAATAAAAATAAATAGAACTCCTCTGTACATTTGCAAATACATGTGAAAGTCACAAGTCAACAACAAGGCGCTTTGTGGTTTTTGTGAATCTATCAGAAATATGCACATGGACATAAGATATTTATTCCAGTTCTGCTAACTTTGAGTACAGTATATAGTAGAAAAATAGAAGTGACTGAGAGGGAGTGGGGCTTAGTGTCAACAGACTCAATGGATTCCACTTAACATTTTACAATGAAAATAAAACCAAATATGTCTGTCCAAAAGTGAGCAGTGATCTAATGCTTGGAGCCGGTACAACGTGACTTAGCTCCCAAACTCCATACATCTTATTAGAACTGGGCACAAACATAGGGAAACAACCGTTGATATAAGTTAAAAAGTAAAAAAGCTTAGCACAAACAGATATTGATTGTTTTGTTTAACAGATTCAATCATTGTTTCTATTAAAACTATTGTCTTAGGCTCCCAAATGGTATTAAAGCATAACTTTTTTTGAACTGTATATTTACAATTTCTAGCTGTTACTCGTATATTGGAAGAACTGGTGGAAGCCAGACAGTTTCATTGGGTGGAGGCTGCATCTACAGAGGGATTATACAACATGAACTAGAACATGCCCTGGGCTTCTACCATGAGCATGTAAGAAGTGATCGTGACAATTATGTTGACATCAATTTCCAGTATATCTCTAAAGGTACTGAAGACATTTACACAAAGCGAATTTAGCCATGTTTTCAAAAAAGAGACATTACCACTGCTTTTGTCTTGTTCCAGGATACTTGGGTAATTTTGCTAAAGCGAACACTAATAACTTGGGCAGTCCATATGATTATGGTTCAGTGATGCACTATGATGCGTAAGTCATGACTTTTATGTTAGTTGGTAAATTACTGATAAATTATAAAATATTTTATAGATAATATGTCAATCTTATCTCCATTCAACATTTTCCAGCTATGCATTCAGCAACACTTCAAAGAAACCCACAATTGTCCCCAAGCCTTACCCCAATGTGACCATTGGGCAGACAATTGGACTGAGCGTCTTGGATGTCACTAAAATTAACCGACTTTATCAATGCAGTAAGTTTCTGTACATTACAGTTTTATGGGTTTAAAAAATTAGAAATTATACTTTTTTTTTATGATTGCATTTTAAGTGAATTTTTCCGTTTAAAAAAAAAAATGGTTTGACAAAAAAAAAAAAAAAAATGTGCACATTTGTCTCTGGCCAGTTTTCTTTAAAAAAAAAAAAGTAAAATATCAGGAAATTTTGTTTTTACCATGAAATATAATTCACCTGGATGCACAAAGTAGTTGTAAAGATACGTTCCGTTTCACTAACATATGTAAAAGTTGTAACACTGCATTGAGGCATTAAGGATCTTTTATCTTCAACATAAAGGGGTTAAACTCAAGGTTCATTTCATTTTAAGTTCAAAATTCCAGCAGTTTTAAGCTAATAGAAGGTTAATACCTCCTTGCCTGTTGCCCACTAATTAATTATTAATATTATTATCAGTTTATTCCACCAGTGACTAAATACAATTTATATGTCTATTTTTGACTTCTCAGGTGTCTATGCGACTTTGCTTAATAATAACACAGGAATTTTCACTTCTGACAACTATCCCTCTGCTTATCCTAATAATAGTGACTGCGTTTGGTTGATCAGGGTTCCATCAGGACTGGTAAGGAGACAGATGTAGACATGCAAAATGTGACCCTAAATGTCTAGCAACCTGGGTGTGGAAATAAACTGCCATCTGAAGATTGTTTTGTACACTACCTACATTTTACATTAATAAAAAATAGAGACTTGACTAGTATAGTGCCAAGCAATAGGTCCAAATACTCCCTAACCTAGGTCTTTTAGGATGTACATGCCTCTGAACCTCATACTCTGCTTCAACCACCAATTGCTCCATATGTTGGAATAATACCTTCATTATGGCCTACTTTATAGTCTTCAGACTATCATTACCACTTCATTGCTGGGAGCCTATTTTGGCAATTCTGATGTTCCAGATTTCTTTTACCCCACATCGGATGGTGAGGTCACTGTAGGAATGGGGGTTTAGCAGGAACAAAATGGGTCTTGGATTCATTTGGGGCTCTTGTTCTTACAAGTATGTTACCAATAGTAACAGTATTGCAATATCCCCAGTCACAGCTTTCTTTGACTTAATTCAATATAGCGTTAAACAAAAGACTTCTGCTAAAAGTTTCTTCCCCAAAATGTGTCTTGTTTAAGCTTTATTTGTTTCTCTGAAGAAACCACAAGCAACAAATAATCAGAGGGAGCAGAAGAGTTCTGTCAACTAGAAAATCAATGGAAAATACGCACATGTTTCAAGAGACATCTTAGCTAGAAAGGTCTATGCCCTTGTACACACGGTCGGAGATTCCGACAACCAAATCCGTCGGATTTTGTCTGTCGGATTTTGTCCGAAACTGTTGTATACACACAGTCGGACGAAGTTGTCAGAATGTCCGATCGTTCAGAACGTGATGACGTTATTTCGTTACGACGGGACTACGTTCGGGCTAGTAGCCAATAGCTTTGGTGTAGGAATTTGATCTGAGCATGCGTGGCACTTTGTCCGATCGGAATTCTCTACACATGATTGGAGTATGTCCGATCGGCGCATTTTGTTGGAAAAAATTTTTCCGGCAAGTTGGAAAATTTGGTCCGACGGATATGCCGACGGAAACAGTCCGATGCAGACCACACATAGTTGGAATATCTGACAAAACGCTCCGATCAGACACATTCCGTCGGAATCTCCGATCGTGTGTACAAGGGCTTAAGCTGCAAGATTGTTTAACAGAAATTAAAATTCTATATATTCTTGTGGGATTTTTTTCTGAAGGACTGTTCAAACATTAATATAGTAATCGATTGCATCATATTGCAATTACATATTAATCCAGTTTGCAGTTACAAATATGTGATGTTTGGGGTTTACTGTAGATAATAAATTTGCCTTGTGTCACTTTTTAGGCAACATTAAAGTTCAGTAGCTTTAATATCCAATCCACTCCTAACTGTGACTCAGACTACATGAGGATCTATGACGGCCCCACTAAGACCTCTCCTGTGTTGTTGGATAAAATGTGTGGAAGTCAAACCATCCCTCTACTCATCGCTTCCACCAGCCAGATGCTGGTCCAGTTCGTCAGTGACGGGGCTGTTGCTGGAGTTGGCTTCCAAGCTACATATAGCTCAGGTATTCTGATTTATTTTAATAGTAAGGTAAGTGTTCAGAGAAAGACACTGAAGACTCATAGATACAGAGGGGATCCATCCCAAGGAGGGACTATTGGCACAACAGTTTGATGTCCTCTAAATTCTGTTTGCAACCTTTGAGGTAATCCATGAAGTTTCTTAGTATATACAATTAGAATTACCAGTCAGTCAGGCCTTCACACTATAAAGTTGTTGAAAGATTGTTCAGTGTGTATGTTTGTCAACTTTAAAGCCCCATACACACTATCAGATTTTCTGCAGATTTTTGTCTTGAGCAGAAATTCTGATCATGTGTATGGGGCTTTAGAGTGATAATACTTACCTCTATGGCTTATTTTGGATCAGATACTGTATAGATTCATCTTTCTTGCGGTATATCCCTGATATCTGCCCTACTGCAAAACTAAGAGTTTTTTAAATTCCTATGGACTTCTTTGCGGTTGACAATGTCATTCAAAATTCTCCAGGGTGGAGTGCAGTGACCAGACTACCTTTTCCCCAGCACTACATTGGTTAAATGCTTGCTTTGCTTAGGGCAGGTTGGGGAAGTTCAAAAACTTACTAGTGGCCATCTATGCTCTCCAATGTCCCAGTATGTGGGCGAGCTCTCAACATGTTCATGTACAATGCATGACCGCTGATCCTGTGTTGTATTTGATGATATCTGAGAATTACAGCTAGGGGAATAGCAAAAAGAAGCAGCTTAAGGGACCAGTAGTACAGCATGGAGGAAGCCTGTGGGGGGATAAATAAGGTAAGTATTTCAATGTAGTTATCATCTTCTAGACTAAAGAAGAATTTAACTCAAGCAGTACAGTGGGGGGAACAAGATGGATAGATTTTGCAGCATCTGCACTTACCCCATTAAGGACACAATCATAGGTTTGTATGGTAGCCCACCCATCTCCAGTTATTTATTTTCATAGGACACTCCTGTTTTCTCACTAGTGCTCTGTGAAACTCTTCTGGGTAAGGCAGAACATGTGACTCTCTCCCCTTCCTGCCCTGAAGCAGATTTGGTGCCTGTGTAGGCCATCTCTACATCTGAGCTCTGCATTGAAAGTTGGAGATTGGGGTCCTAAGATCAACCTGGGACTCTAAAAAGGAGGATGAACTATGTATATACAGTATATATATATATATATATATATATATATATATATAGATATATACATAAACATGATGTCATATACTGTTATAAATCTCTTATATCTACTATATTGATTATATCTATATTATCACAGTTCAGTGTGGAGGATCCTTCTTTAACTCTCAAGGCAACTTTACATCTCCGGGATACCCAGGGAACTACAGTCCAAACATGAATTGTAACTTCACCATCACAGCTCCCGTTGGATATAAGGTAAAACAAGATGTCTTCAAAATTCTCCCTAAACCTGGACTTCCACATTCTCTAAAATTGGCACACAAAAAAAAATGTAATGTTGGACAGACACAATACAACCTGAATATATACAACTCCTTTGAATTTACCAACATTCACCAGGGCCTACCTGAATGAATGGAAATGGAATGTACTGTTTAGGGCATTACAATAAATGGCTTTTGGCAAATATAAAGTAGATTGCTCTAAGACTATCTACCACCAAGACGTTCTGGATCATTTCCTGTGATGACAGGAATTGTTGGTGGTAATTTATGAAGCTGGCTGAAAACTGGTGGTGTGACATTTGTAAGCTGTTTATAAAGCTTTACTTGACTTTGCAGCACTGGGGTCATTTCTACCACCTCTTTTAGAGAGTAAAAGGAGCACAGGGGAGAGGAAGGGAGGGGGCTGATCAGTTTCTTGAGTCTATTGTAGACAGGTGAATGAACACATGTATTAGAAGATTTAAATACACTAACAAGTTGAATCCAAATTCCAGCTCACATTTTATAATCAGTTACTGCGTTTTTTTTTCCTTTTGGGATAAATGTTTTACATGAATAAATAAAGCTGGTCATTTTAAGCACCCCTGCCAGTGTTGAATGATTTGGCTTATCCATGTAAACTGATACATTCTGCTGGATAGCTTGTGCTTTTTAAAAACAGACTTGTTGCCTGGATCCCTAAATTAACATAAAAGAAAGCCTAAAAAATAAAACAAAAGCAGCCATCACATGTAAGAATTGGTAAACTGCAATATAATAAATGCTTGGTCTTGGGTTTAATATGGCTTTTTGGTCAAATATTATCTCAGGTAGACTGTAACATTAATGAATTGTAAAAAAAAAAAAAAAGCAAAATACGCACTTTTATTCAATAAAAATGATTTGTTTGTTGCATGAACACAACACTGTCATGTTCGTCATAATTGTATTTCTTTTTCAGATTGCCCTGACCATAAGTGACTTCCATCTAGAGTCTTCCAGTTTCTGTATGTACGACTATCTAAAACTCTTCATGGATGGTACACAAAGGGGTCCATTCTGTGGGGATCGCACCATCCCTGTGTATTACTCCAAAGGCAATTCTATGGTTCTCATATTCCACAGTGACAAGTCTAACCAGGCAAAGGGCTTCCAAGCCTCTTACACCTTCTGTGAGTAGCTCAGTTCTATCTGCTTATATCTAATATCAGCAATGGGCGTTATAAGATAACAGAGGTCACATTTTTTTTTTCTAAAAAGCAGCCAGCTTAGTGAAAAAACATATTGTATAAAGAAATGTAACACTGCTGTGGTGTAAATACAGACTTAATAGCAGGACCTCAGATTAGACACAAAGCTGAATCATCTTCAATTACAACTATGAAGTACAGAACTGGTTCTAGACTTTGCTATTAGACAACCCAGCAAGCACTCAACACACTGAAAATCAGAAACAGCATACAATTTAAAAAAAATAAAACAATACAAAAACTAAAATACAATTGACCAAAAGCCTCTATAGTTCCCCTTTAAGCAGTCATGATATTCACATGACCTCTAGTGAAATAAAAATCTGTTAATAAAATACAGCGTATCAAAATAAAGACCAACAATCGAGCAACCAGCAATGTTCAAATAATCATCGTTTGATGTATGGGCAGATTATTTTTGAGTATTCACCGTTGATATTGGATATACAAATCCATGTAAATGTATTTCTGTTATTTTTTGTGCTATAGATCAGTGAGAAAGTATGAACGAATAAGGTCTATGTATTATTTAAATATGATTTTAACATTTGCTGACATTGACCTCTCTTTGATTACAGTTCAATAGACGAGCAACAGATGCTACAAAGAGAAAATCTACCAGTTCTGGAAGGAAGCCGACATCCCTACAGGACACAATGAGAATTTAATGGAGCACATATAGAAAAGTTCACACATTTGTGCCTATATATAAAATGATTAAATGTACATGGGATCATGCTAGTGTTTGCAATTACATTTAAAAATACAAAATAACATTTCATAATTCGTTTCCCATTTGCTTGGAATTTTGATTGGCTTGGTTAGGAATAGGGGGGCTAATTTTGGCGTCCTCTGATTTCTATGTGGTTTACATTTATTCTATAGAGATTCTTATCTCTTTATCTTTCCCTTTCCCTACTTATTATTTTGAGGGAGTGAGTGGCCATTTCTTTTGTACTATATATGACAGTCTGATCTGATGTTTTCCTTTCCTTTTTAAAAATAAAATATATTAAAGCATTAATCCATCTCTATTATTATTTTCGAGTGACGTAGTTCCTGATTCCTCAATGTGCTTAAAGTGAGCATTGCAGTAAAAAGAAGTCCATTTATTCGTTTCAGCCCCTTCCCCTGTGAAATTCACTGCCCAGGGGCATATCTACAGGGGTTGCAGGGGTAGCCATTGCAACCCGATTCCATTGGAAGCTCAAGGGGTCCTCACGGCCTCCCTATATGCCTGGATAGGAGAGCGACGGGGGCAGTGAAATAGAGAGAAGCCAATCCTCCATGTAGCTAATGGATTCCCACTTCTCCTCCTCTCCCTCCCACATACATTCAGCAGATGCAACTGAGAAATAGAGGACATTGGTTGCTCCACATGCTGCTCCCGCCACCTCCCTATTGATGTCTAGCTGCCCTGTAATCTCTGCCAGTCACCTTCCCTCTGGCTGCGACAGGGGCCTGTCAGGGTGGAGTTTTGACTTAATGAATATAGTTAGTGATAGATACCGATCACTCACTCGTTTTTTGTTTTTTTTGTATTCATTCATAGCTGAGCCATAGTAAACTGTGTTTACTATATGAGCTATTCCTGTTCATTCTGTGCAGCTGAGGTGGCAGAGAAAGGGGTTGATAAATCTGTCCTCAGTCCATTTCTCTGTCTTAAAAGTGAGCTATTTCACCAAATAATTAAAATAAATAAAGTAAAATGGTAAAAAACAAAACAAAAATAAATGGCGGAACTAGAAGTATCGCAAAGGTTATACTTTTGACTGAGCTCTGGCATTCCGCCACCGTGGGCAGACCCCAAGACAGCAGAAAGGTGGCTCGCTGTGGGACCATAATAAAGGGTCCTACGATTGGAGAAAAGGGCCCCAGGATTAATAGGGAGGGCCCCAGTCAGTGGCTAGGGGGGCCCCTACATGGTTTCTTGCATGGTGCCTTGAAATCAGCTCACTTGTGATGTCTGATAGTATAAAACACAGCGTATATGTTAAAAAAAGGAAAAATTCATTGAAATATTACAATATTTCACTAATCGGCTCAACAGCCAGGAAAATCACAGATAATATCCCACACGTATTGATGACTCCCTAAATCACATGTGTCCAACAAGGTCCACCAGGTCATTTTGTGTGTCTTCTGCACCTGCCTCACACCCTTCACCTTCACTTTTATCTTGTCTCAGCGGTCTGCAGCAGAAAGGGCGACAGAACTCCTCCTACAGATCCTGATATATGTACAATGCACAAAAGTACAGCAGGATATAACCCCCTTGGACTTTATAGGCAGAAATCAAGTAGGAATGTAGATAGGTTAAAAGGAAACAATGCCGCTTTCATTCATACCAGTTTAAAATAAGATAAGAGCAAGGGCTGGGTATGCCAAGAGATAGTATACATACATGTACAGAAAGAAAATACAAAGAATCCATATGGAAAACAAGTACTAAAAAATACTAGACTGCACCCTGGGTACTGCCAGAGATAAACTGTGGTCAGTCCACATGAGTTGCTGCGACGTATTCCAACATGTTTCGGAATTATATTCCTTCTTCAGGGCTGCTTTAAGTACTCAATCCTTTCTAAAATTGCAAATATAATTATATCTCAATTAATATAGTTCAATTATATGCACTTTTCTCCAGGTCTGGTGCTGTCATATACTTGGTAGAAAGAGCCTGGTTTGCAGAGGAAGGCTTCTCTTACTCCTCTGACTCGGGACCCGTGGTAGAGCAGACAGGTGGTGAAGGAGTCCAGAGTCACACGAGAGCCGGTAGTCGTGCTAGCCGCTGGACTTCCAGTTGAGTGGTGTGCCAGATGACAGCGGATGCAGGTATGCTGTGGATGCAGGGCAGCGGATGCAGGCGAACTGTAAATACAGGACAGCGAGTGCAGGTATACTGTGGATGCAGGTCAGCGGTACCGGAGCTAAACAGGCTGGAAGCAGAAGACTGGAGCAGGGTCTGACAAACTGGGTCATACACAGTGTGGTCAGATAAGGTATAGATGCAGAGACTGGAGAGTGGTCAAAGTTCAAGCCGGGGTCGATACAGGTGGAGAGCAGGATTTAATTAGACCATTTGGCGCCCTCATCTGTCACAGGATGTGCCACGCCACGCTAAAGCACACATGTGCATAACCGTTTACATTCGGGCTCATCTTCGTGCGCATGTGCTAACGTACATTAGCACACGCTAACGCAGCTTCCCCAAGATAAGTCCGGGGGAACAGGAGCCTGCAGGAAACATTTCTTCCTCTCATAAGCCTTTCCTGACAGGTGGCTTTAACCACTTGCTTACTGGGCACTTAAACCCCCCTCCTGCCCAGACCAATTTTCAGCTTTCAGCGCTGATGCACTTTGAATGACAATTGCGCGGGCATACAACACTGTACCCAAATGAAATTTTTATCATTTTTTTCCCACAAATAGAGCTTTCTTTTGGTGGTATTTAGTTACAGCTCGGAGTTTTATTTTTTGCTAAACAAACAAAAAAATATGCAAAAAAAAAAAAAAAAATCATGTTTTAATAGTTTGTTATAAAATTTTGCAAACGGGTCATTTTTCTCCTTCATTGAAGTGCG
The DNA here is from genome assembly GCF_037356315.1 of Lithobates pipiens. NCBI lineage: Eukaryota > Metazoa > Chordata > Amphibia > Anura > Ranidae > Lithobates > Lithobates pipiens. Next base: position 58,301,112 of record NW_027507791.1, read on the forward strand.
CTGATTAGGCGGCACTGATGGCTGCATTGGTGGGCACTGATGGGCTGCATTGGTGGGCACTGATAGGCTGCATTGGTGGGCACTGATAGGCTGCACTGGTGGGCACTGATAGGCATAGTTAAGGCGGCACTAATAGGCACAGATAAGGCGGCACCGATGGGCACAGATAAGGCGGCACTGATGGGCAAAGATGGGCACAGATAAGATGGCATGGATGGGTGGCACGGATAAGTGGCACGGATGGGTGGCACGGATGGGCACTGATAGGTACCACTGATAGATGGGACTGATGGGCACTGATAGGTGGCACTGATAGGTGGCTCTGATAGGTGGCACTGCTGGGCACTGATGGGCGACACTGCTGGGCACTGATGGGCGGCACTGCTGGGCACTGATGGGCGGCACTGGGGTGCAGCACCTTTGAGGCACATTGTGGGCACATTGTGGGCACTGTGGGTGGCACTGTTGGTGGCACTGTGGGTGGCACTGTGGGTGGCACTGTGGGCACTATGGGCACTGCTGGGTGGCACTGCTGGGGGGCACTTACTTTTATTCAGGATGGCACTGCGGTGGGCAGGTGGGCACTGGCAGGGGGCAGGTGGTCAGCTGTATTGCTGGCCGTGATCGGGACTGATGTCCCGATCACGGCCGCCGGTGATCGGCTTTTTTTTTCTCTCCTCGCACTGTCAGCGCGAGGAGGAATAATAGCCGATTACCGGCTCCGTTCTATCACATGATCAGCTGTCATTGGCTGACAGCTGATCACGTGATAAGGGGTCGGGATCGACCCCTTGCACGGATCGGTGATCAGGCGAGTCTCACGGACTCGCCGATCACAGAGCGCGCAGCGCGCGCCCCTCAGGGCACGCGCAGGCCGCTCGTACCCGGGACGACGTCAATAGATGTAGTCCCGGAAAAGTAGATCCGCGCTAATGCCGTCATTTGGCAATAGCGCGGATCCCAAGTGGTTAAAGTGTATTATATGGCCTCAGCTGTTGGCACTCATCAGTCAAACCTACCTAATTTCCTTTTTTTCTTTACCTCTTCCGCGATAGCGACCTATCAAGAAAACGAATGGGACACTTATGTCCCAATTACATCAGGATTTCCAGTCTAAGGAATCAGTAGATTCTGGGATTTCTTTAGCTTTTTCCAATTTATCCCACAACTTAGAGAAAAAAATCTTTGTTTTTTGGTATGTTAGATCTTTCGAAGACTACTTCAAAGATGGTATTAATCCTTTTGGACTTTGTGTCCAAATCTTTCCTTCATGTGACAATATTGATCCTACTTTTAAAACTAAGTGGGAAAGCAATCTCAAGCAATGCTCTGAGATCCTGATGTTATTATTCAGGAATAACGTAAACGTATAACTGATTTAGACACAAAAATTTAGAAAATACAGAGCCAGATGACTTCTCTGAAGACCCACGCCATATTTTCAGAGTTAGAGAAAAAACATAAAATACATCTGGAAAAATGTAATGAAGATATTTTGATTAAAAAAGATAAAACATTTCAATGTGACAAAAAAGCCTTCCAAGAAGGCAAGACCTAAAAATGGCATCATGGAATGAGCAGGAATTGTTACTTAACTAATACCAACAATGTGAATAAATATTTGAATGTTCTTGAACCATCAATATGTTCATCCATGTCGTTCTCCTCCTATTCACAGTTTCCTTCCACGCAGCCTAAAGGACACAGGCGTCAAAAATCCCACCGTCATGGTGATGGATCACACGATAATTCCTTTCACACAGATTCTTCTCCCTCACAATCAGGTTACAGTTATGGGCCTAGTTCCCATAATGGTGCACATGGTGACATTATGGTTTCCTATGCTCCCTCTACTCACAATGGGGGGCCACGCCCAAATACGTTTAACGCTACACCATTTACATCACTCAAAAAAACAACAAATCATGGGGACTTTTTTTGGATCAAATGCGAGGCAGGATGCAAACACGGAAACAAGGAAAGACACAAACACACCTCAAAGACACAGAAACCCAATTCACGGAAACCTTGTTAAATGTTGTATACCTATCATCCCAGAATTTGACCTCTGAAGATCTGAGCATCCTTGCTCATGGCCTCAACTTTTGCCCAGACTCCTGTCTGGACAGGTTTGGGACCATCAAGGACGTTCACCTCTTTATACGAAAATTATTACTTAAAAGCCTCAATGTCAATAAGGGCACCTCTGGGGAACCTGGCCAAACCAAGAAGGATCTCCAGGCACTTGACCACCTAATTCCACTTTTAGAGGAAAATGAATCATCAGATCTCATAGAATCTGTTGACCCAGAACCCCAATATTAACATCAAGCCCTCCGACAAGGGGGGCAATATTGTGGTTATGGATATACAGATGTGCAACAGAATCCTATCCAACACTGATTGATATAAATCTTTACTTGACATATTCTTTTTTAACTCCTTAATTTTTTTATGATTTTTACAAAAGTCCATACAACCATTTGAGAAGCACCTCAAGCCATATATATAGTGTTATAATCTCATTACATTACATTGTCGTTTATAAATTTGCTTAAATAACCATCATTACATTATTCTGCATCCTACATACTTATTTTGTTAAAGAAGGGAAAACAGAAAAAAAAAACTAGAAAAACAACAGAAATAAAAGAAAAAGAAAACTAAAAGTGGGGACCAAGAACAAATGTTAACAGGTTCACTCAGCTACTACCAGTGCCTCAACTCCCTCTCCTCTGTACTTCTATAGCCTTTTTTTAACCCCACTAACCTTTTTATGATCCATCCCTCCAACCACCTCCCCCAGAATCTCCCTTGTAATAAAGTGCCGAGCATCACAACGATACACCATATCTATTTACTACCAGTGCATTATATATTCTTATTTCTCTCTCATTTACCACTTCCAGTCCCCCTCTCCGTTCCCCTCTATAATTCCCTGATCGTATCCACCTAGTCTTTGGGTATGGTCTCCCCCCAGTATCCCCTTTAAGGAGGACATCCCATTTTACCTAACCAGGGCTTCCAGATTTTTAAGAATTTATCCCGGTTCCTCTGTCTAATAAATGTCACCTTTTCCCTCCATACTGTAGCATCCATCACTTTATTCCATGGGAATGCAGGTCGCACCTACCCTCCCCGAATACCAAAACTTATATAGCCTATTTAAATAAGGACTCAACACACTTATTGGCAAAGAATTGTCCGCTGCACTTTATTGGTATATTAAAAAAAAATAATAATAATATTCTGATAATTTTATTGCATCATAAAATTCTTATATTTCAAACGATCAACTTCAAAACAGCTCAGTCTTAAACGACTCGAGCATACATAAATCTTTTAACCAAAGTCCCCCCTGCATCACGTAGGGTGACAGACCACATAAACGTGCTTAGCGACAAGGGAAGGGGGGGTGGTAAGCTTGTTGAACCTTCATTGCCTGGCTGGGAACAGGTGTGAGTGCACCTGTGAGAGGGTCATATATATAATAAGCCCCCTTTCTAGAACATTCCCCATAGGTCACGTGACCATTTGGGATATCACCAATAGCCTTGCGACCCTTAACCCCGCCCCCAGACCAATTTGCCATTCTCATAAAGGGACATTAACCCAAATACATTAAGCTGTATATAGCCCTAAATATTTACAATATTGCTTCTATCCTCTTATTAATAAAGGGAGGGGGCGACCGCATGCCCATGCTTTCGGGCTCAAAGCCTTGAGCCCTCATAGTTCATTCTTATAAAGTCGGAGGTCTCACCGATTGCCAGTTTTGGGCTATTATCTTTCGTGCTTTGAATAGGCCTCTAATTGCTGTGGTTTTACTATTTACTGACACAATGTTATCCTCTATCTTCCCAACAGACATATAGTACCGTTCAGGACCAGCTTGAGCCCGAAGGTACGATTAATGTCCTCAAGTATCTCTGTCCAATACCTAAATAATTTTGGACATCTCCACATCATGTGGATCAAGTCATCTGTTCCTTGACACCTTTGGCATTTGTCATCGGGTCTATATCCATACTGAAAAAGTTTCTTTGGGGTATAGTAGGCTCTGTGTAACAAGAATAGTTGCAACATTTTCTGTGAGGGAAAAACTGACACCTGGGAACTCAGATTTAATATCCTTCTCCACTGTTCTTCTGTTATTATTTCCCCCAGGTCCTCTTCCCATCCCTTTTTATTTATCTTTCCCCGTTGATAAATTTGCTACATATCTGTTCATATATCTCTGATATTAAACCCTTGGAAGATCCTGTCATGGCGATTTTTTTGTATAAGAGGTACTTCACACCATTCCACCCTTTGTGTTTTGAAATGGGTGCTGAGGGCGTATCTAATTTGAAGATATTAGTAGATTGATTGGCTTGGGATACCGTACTCTCCCCTCTGTTCTTCAAATGACTTCAGGGAACTCCCTTCATATAGTTGCATGAGTTTTCCAGTACTGCAAGCCTCCCACTCATTTAATTTACCCATGGGGATCAAATCTGGAAAATATTTGTTGTCCCAGATTGGAGTATATTCTGTTAACCCCATTTTAAGGGCAGCTGGAGGTGTAGTATGTACTCTGTATGCTTTAATTTTGAGGCATACTAATCGCTACTAATTACTACGTTCTCTTTGTGTCCCTCCGGTGATTTTTAACAATCGTAATTTTTAGTTAATTTTGGACCTCCTCTATCGACATTCACTGTGTGCGCATTGGGCTTCCGGGGTCACGTTTGTTGTAATTGCCCTGTGTAGCTGACTTGCGCACACTTGCTCTTTTCATTGGCCATAGATCAGTGTTGCTAGCTTAAAATCGGCTGTCCGACGTCACGCCATCGCCGCTGATGAAGTCCCGCCTACTTCCAGGGACGCAACGCGTACGGACCACGTGACTCAAGCTGTGACATCACCAGCAAGCCGCAACACTGATCCGTGCATGGACATCTGAATGTACCTGTATTTATGCTTACTACTCGGCACTGGAGATCAGTGCAAAAGCATGTGAGTGTATCACTTTATTTTGTATTTCTTTTAATAAATCCTTCATAAACGGAGAGCACTAGATCTTGTCTTTTATGCTTTTATGTGGAATCATGCTGGTATTTGGGACATGAAAAGGATCCACCTCCGGAGCACTCCAGTTTTGTATGCTGATTGTTGTGATTAACCCTTGATGGGAATATGCGTTTTTGACCTGTCTGATTTATCAAGGGTCCAGTATTTGAGGTGAGAGTCCATCTTGCTCTTTGGTGGAAGGGATCACATCATCACCTGTTTTTGCTGATTGAAGACACACTGCACATGCGGATTCTTCTTGAAAATCTATTTGTCCTATATTATATTTCATGTATAGACTTTTTTATACGTGTTATATTTATATGTATTCTGTTATTTTTTTTATCTGCGCTGTACTGTTACTTTTTATGTTAACCCCATATAGCTCATTGCTACCCTAACAGCCTGCCATACTTTTGTTACTAATTTTAATGTGGGGGAACTGAGGGATAGGGAATCTGCTTCCAGAGCTTCCAGCAAGCTACTATGCGGGCTCCTTGCAACATCATTCAAACATTTTTCTTGCTCTCCCCTTGTATGTTACATTCCCTAAGATTCTGGGCAGCCAAAAATAGCTGCGTGGATGTGGCACTGCTGCTCCTCCCTCTTTTATTGGTAGCTGCAATATCTGTAAACAAATACGAGCCTGCCGCTTCTTCCAAATTAGTTCCCGGAACAGTGTTTCAATTTTCTTGAACCATCCCATTCCAATCCAAACTGGGGAATTATATAGCTGGTACAGAAATTGGGACATCCAGATCATTTTCATTAGGTTGATTCTTCTGGCAGCTGAGAGGGGGAGATGGCTCCAAATGTCGCATTTCCACTTGAATTGAAGCAAAAGGGGGGCGAGATTATCCTCAATATACTGATATGGGTTCCTTGTTAACCATACTCCTAGATACCTCATCCTATATACCACCCTTAATTGCCCCACTGAGGATGGGAGGGGATTCATTGGGTCTACTGGCATCAAAGCCTATTTCTACCAGTTAATTAGCAGGCCTGATATCTTTCAAAAATCCTCAACAATGTTCATAGCCACGGCCGAGGATGAGTCTATATCTCCGAGGAAGAACAAAATGTCATCTGCATACAATGCAATCTTTTCCTCCCTGTCTCTCTTTTAAATCCCTGTATCCCCCTTGTTGTTCTTATTGCAATTGCTAATGGCTCTATTGCTAAAGCAAACAACAGAGGTGATAGGGGGCATCCTGCTCAATTGAGTCAGAGTATGCATTGTTAATCCTAATCTTAGCGCTTGGTGTGTTACAAAGTTTTATCCAACCAATAAAGGTGGGTCCAAACCCGAACACCTCCAGAGCCCGCCACAAATAGTCCCACTCCAAGCTATCAAAAGCTTTGGCAGCATCCAGAGAGATGACAGTTTGTGAGCCCTTATTCAGCTTTGGAATCTGAAGGTTCAAGTATACTCGCCTTACATTGATGTTAGTGGCTCTATTGGGAATAAACCCAGATTGATCTGGGTGTATAAGCTTTTGTATAAATTTGTTCACACGGGGGCGGCTAGCACTTTCGCCAGTATTTTTGCATCTGCACATAATAAAAATATTGGCCTATAGGACAAGGTATCTATTTGATCTTTCCTCTCTTTTGGAATAACCACTATTGTGGCTTCTGCCATTGAGGAGGGCATCCTCCCTCCTGCGGTCACCTCCCCTAACATCCTCAGTAACTTTGGAAGCATCACCTCCCCAAATTGCTTATAAATTTCTATAGGAAGACCGTCTGGGCCGGGTTACTTCTGGTTAGCCATCTGAGCCACTACGCTTTGCAGTTCCTCGAGGGTTATGGGGGCTTCTAGCACTTTTTTATCCTGTTCTAAGAGAGCTGATACCTGGATACCTAAAAAACCGATCCATTTCTCTTGCCACTTCTCCCACCCTGGCTTTATATAAATTTGCGTAGTATTGTATGCATCCAGTATTTCAGGGATCCGGGAAGTAATTTCTCCCCCTGGCATCCTAATTGCTGCAATTACTGATGGGGAGTTATTGGTTTTCACCAACCAGGCCAAAAAAGGGCCTGCACACTCCCCTTCAGCAAAAGTGCATTGGGCCTGAAAAAGACACTTGTTTTCTGCCTTGCTGGTAATGATGTTATAATATTTTTGTTGACTTTTATGCCACCTCTCTTTTTTTTCTGTGGTTGGGTCTACCACGTATTGATTTTCCGACTCCACCACTTCCCTCCCAGAAACTTCCTCCTATTCCCTGGACCTCCTTTTGATCTTTGCCACTTGTATTATTAACCCACGGAGGAAAGCCTATAGGGTATCCCAAACTATCCCTGCATTTGCAGAGCCCTTATTCAATGTTACAAATTCCTTTCATTTTAATGTTAATTCTGTTGGTTCCCTCATTAACTCCAACCAAAATTAGCTTATACTCCATGCTCCAGGGAGTTTCTGACCTTCCAACTGAATCATCATTATTAATGGTGAATGCTCAGACACTCCCCTGGTAGCATATATTATGCTTTTAACCAGCTTCACCATGTCCCCGTTTCCAATGGCCATGTCTATTCTTGACAATGTTGCATATGAGCTAGAATAACATGAATATTGCTGCCTCGCTGGGTTCCAGGTTCTCAGGCACATCAAACGGGGCAAAAACACCAACCATTTGGGTACCACATGCCTAACAAGGCATTTAATGTCCAACCACTCAACCTGTTGGCAAGAGCACCTAAAAGCTACACAAAAGGGGCCCAAATCTGTTCCTCCTCCTCCTTACCCACTTCAGTCTGCCCCTGCTATATTGAGTCATTACCTCTCAGCAGCCTCCACTGACAGGGATGATGGTATAGCACAGGGTGTCCTATGTCCTAGTAGCACATCTGCCAGCAGCACATCACCAGCTGTAGACTGTAGCCAGCAAATTTCTATAGAGCAAAAAAAATACAGTCCCTGCCACCCACATGTCCAGCGTCTAAATGCAAGCTTGTCAAAGCTGTTGGCTCTCCAGCTTTTGCCTTTCAGCCTATTGCCCCCTTCCGTGAATTCGCACAATGTGCTGTACCACAATGGCAAGTTCCTAGTCGCTATTACTTTTCACGTAAGGTCTTTCCACCTCTCTACCATCACATAGAAGGGAATGTTCTGGCATCATTGGGCAAGGCAGTCAGATGTAAAATCCACCTTATCCTCCAGCAAGCATGGGCAGGGATAAAATATTTTGTTCATAGCACACTGAGTAACGCTGCTTGCAACTCAAAAGGATGCATGACAGGGCTCGGTGCTGCAGCTTGTTGTTCTCCCACATCTCCATACAGCTGGTGGTGATGATGCCAGACCTGTAAGCTCTACCCTCTCATCCTCCTCCTCTGCCACCTCCATGCCCTCCTCTGCAGAATTGCCCTATAAATATCAGGTACCCCCTAAGCATTCAAAAGGCTATTTCAAGAGTCAGGCTAAAAGGTGTCATGCAGTGCTTCAGCTGGTGTGTTTAGGGGACAGGAACCACACCGAAGCAGAAATTCTTGCAGCTTTGCAGGGACAGGCCCAGAGGTGGTTCACACCACATCAGCTGGAGCCAGGAATGGTGGTGTCTGATAATGGCTCAAACATCCTGTCAGCCCTTAGACAGGAAAAGTTGACACATGCGCCATGCCTGGCACATGTCCTCAATTTGGTGGTGCAGCATTTCCTAAGTACGTACCCAGGGTTGCAAGATGTACTAAAACAGGCCAGAAGAGTCTATAGCCATTTCAGTGGTCATAAACAGCCAGTGCTCGGTTGGCTGAAATTCAGCGGGAATTGTACCTGCCCATAAACTGCCTGATTTGTGACAGACCAACCAGGGGAAACTTGACTTTGGCAATGCTACAGCGGCTATATATGCAGCAGAGAGCCGTCAACGAGTACCTGTGCCATATGGCACAACAACGGATTCAGGCCACTTCACCTTTTTTTCCCCATGCCAATGGATGATTATTAAGGATGCATGCACTGTATTGTCACACAAGGATGGTGAGCAATGACAGTGCATGCATCAGTTACACAATCCCTATTGTTTTCCGTCTGGAGCTGACTCTGCGTGGCATTATGAACAGGGCAATGGAGGCAGAGCAGCAGAAGAGGAGGACTTCCTTTCCTCTCAAGGCCCACTTTATCCAGACACCATCATTCCTATGTTACAGAACATACATGAGGAGAGAGGGGAGGAGGATGAGGATGAGGATTCTGGCACTTTCATAGGCTTCGAAGAAGAGGAAGACATGCGGCAATCTATAAGCGATGGCTTTCCAACCCCAAGACCTTTGGGAGTAGTATGTGGCTGGGAGGAAAAAGTTCCAGATGCTGTCAACCTGAGTGACCCAGAGGAGTCTGCTTCTCAAGCCTCAGAAAATTTGAGGCACATGGGCAACCTCATGCTTCAAAGCCTGAAAAAGGACACTAGAATACGTGGCATAAAGGAGAAGGATGATTACTGGTTGGCAACCCTCCTTGACCACCATTATAAGGGGAAGGTCTTGGTTTGGTTGGCTGAAATTCAGCGGGAATCCCACCTGCCCGTAAACCGCCTGATTTGTGACAGGCCCACCAGGAGGAACTCGACTTTGGCAATGCTGCAGCGGCTATACATGCAGCAGAGGGCCGTCAACGAGTACCTGTGCCAGTACGGCACAACAACGGACTCAGGCCACGTCAGCTTTTTTTCCCCATGCCAATGGCTGATCATTAAGGATGCATGCACTGTATTGGTGGGCCTACCTTTCCTCAGAATAGACCAATTCCTACATACAATAGCTTTGAGCCTTTGACTGAGCAAGTGCCATATAATGGAGGTGTTTTGTTAGGTCCACACAAGGGACAGGTCAAGCTCACCCTGTTTATCAACCCACTCAAGGGGAATGGTGGAGACAACCACCACCATAAATACCTTCCAGCAGCGAAAAAGAAAAGAAAGAGGGGATGCAGAGGGGGTAGGCTGTCTCAAAAGACCCAAACCAGGATAGTTGCTGGTATATATAATTTGAGTGGGGTTCCACTTAATCAGGATGAAATTGGGGTCCTTGATAGGGGCCTCAAGTTCGCCCCTGTCAAGAACTTAACAAATTCCAGACATAAGTTTGCAAAAATATATTAGAACTCTCAATATGAAACAATATTTTTTATCAAATCCTGGCAAATGTACAGTTTCCGCAGTGGGGGATAACTCTACTCTGCGGAATAAGTAAATTTTTAACCCTTTAAATGTAGAAAATACGTTTATAGAAGTGTTTACAAGTATGGTCATAAAGGATTTGAACGAATTAAAGATAAAGAAAACACACAATCCCCTATATGTCAAACGTGGTATGGAATCTCTTGCAGGACGTAAAGAGTCATACGTCCAGCAGATAAGGGGAGGGGGGGTCTGGTTGTTCTTAGTAAAGAATATTACCAGACTGAAATGAATCATCTATTGAGCGATGGTGCAACTTATAAGGCCCTGAATAAAGATCCTATGTTACCCTTTAAGGATGAATTACATTCTATAATTGAAGATGGAAAGTATCAGGGGATTTTAACTGAAAAAGAAGCAGCTTATTTGGATCCTATATGTTGTAGAACACCAATTATCTATTTTCTCCCGAAGATCACTAAAGATAGTGCCAACCCTCCAGGGAGGCCTATCGTTAATGGGATGGATTCTGTTTTGGCGAGATTAGGACAATACATCGATTTTTTCCTACAGCCTTTGGTGTTCAAAACCCCTGCTTTTTTGAAAGACACCAAACATATTATACAGATTCTGGAAGGACATAATGATGCTATGAAGGCTCTACTTTGTCTGGACGACATCAGGAATTTTTGTTGAGTAGTCTTGACTTTTGTCTCAATAAAAATAATTTTTGGTATAGTAGGGAATATGATTTGCAGACCAAGGGGGTGGCGATGGGAGCCTGTTTTGCTCCCAGTGTGGCCAATCTTTTTATGGCCCACTGGGAGGAGGAGGCTATCTTTAGGCATTGACCACCCAATTGGTCTGCTATTGCAGATTTATTGATGATTTGATTTTAATTTGGGAGGGTGAGAGATCAGCTTTAGATGCTTTAATTGATCTATTAAATTTGAATGATAAAAAACATTTATTTTTCCTGGAATATTGAATATGATAAAATTGTTTTCCTGGATCTCGAGATCAATAGAGATGTTGAACAGGTTAGATTATGTAATCATTTTTAACCCACGGACCATAATGCCTACATTCCCCTGGGGAGTTGCCACCATCGTTCATGGTTGTGCAACATCCCCAGGGGACAATTTATTTGGCTTCGCCGTAACTGCACCCATAGAGATGAATTTGTTCAACAGTCGGATGTACTGGTCTCAAGATTTTTATAGAACGGTTATGACAGACACAATTTAGAAGAAGAAATTGATCAAAATGATGGATAGATCTACTCTGGTGTCTGATCGTATTCGTGGAACTGGGAAAGATGATCATAATTTCAGGATGATCTTGGATTTTAACGCTCAACATAAGAAATTTGAAAAATTTGTTTTGAGGAATTGGTCTATTCTAAAACAAGACAAAATACTTGGCCCTTTGCTACCTGCACGGCCGCAATTCATTTACAAAAAGGCCCCGTCACTCAGAGATCGTCTTGCTCCAAAATTCTTAATCCCCCTATCCCTACAGAAAACAGATTGTTCTCTTTTCTGGGGTTTTTTTTTTGCGTCTGGACGAAGCATTCTGTCATGGTTATGCAATCGTTTATCTGCTTACCTGTTTCCATGTGTTCATCTCTAGAGACCAGCCGACCCTCACCTGACTGCTTTTGTAATCCATCCTCTGGCATGGCTCCACCCTAGCTCCTATCAGAGAACACTATATTAACCTGTGCACTGCAGGCCAACCCGGCTGATCAACCTTTGTGTGTTAGCTTCCTGTTGCCTGCCGTGTGCTCTGCTGTTGTTCCGTTACCGACTTTGGCGTGTCCTTGACTATCCCTGTTTGCCTGTGATCCTGACCTTTTGGCATGTCCCTGACTATTCCTGTCTGCTTGTGGCCCTGACCTTGGCTTTGTCCCTCACCATCCCTATCCTCCTGTTGCCTACTGTGTGTGTGAGCTGGGGGACCCTGGGGTCACGACCTGGAGCCGGTTGCAGCAAAGTCCATCCTCACCACTAGAGGCGCTGGTGAACACCTGCTGGCTCTTAGACTCCGCGCCCCAGGGAATCTTACGCTCTAACCCCGGTGGGATCCATCTTGGTGTTCTGGTGGCCCTGCCTTCCTATCACCTTGACCCCCGTCCGCAGCAGTCAGCCATAGGGTTCACAACCTTGCGGTGCACTCCTGATCCCTACGGTGTGCATCTGTCACCTGGCCTCAAGGTGACCTGACACATTCCTTGTAAACATGCAAAGGGGAATATTAAGAAAAGGAAAAAGTTTTTAGCATCGGCTACTAATAAAGAGTATGACATTAAACAACCCATTACTTGTGACACGATTGGAGTAGTGTATATGATGGAATATGGGTGAGGGCTTCAATACATAGGGAGAACTTCGAGACCTCTACATGTACGTCTTGCAGAACACGTTAATAATATTAAAAAAGATATTACCACACATAATGGGTCTCACCATTTTAAGCAGTTTCACAAGTCCTAAAATTTGGGGTATAGAGCGAGTGACCAAACATTGGAGAGGGGGCAATTTTGTTCATCAGTTGAGTCGCAGGGAATCATATTGGATATATGAGATAAAGGTTTTAACCCCTGGTGGACTCAACGTAGATTTTGATTTCAATTGTTTTATTACAGAACGGTAATTGTGTTGTTTTAGAAAGTAAATTTTTGTAAGTGGCTGTGGGTGACATTTACCTTTTTTCTGTGTAGCCTTTAGGTTTTTACACCATGGTTATATTTGTGGGTTGAGGGGTTATATATATATATATATATATATATATATATATATATATATATATATATATATATATATATACTTCGAGGCTGCCTAGCTTTGAGGGTGTTCAATAAATTCATCTAGAAGAATGTTTTTGGTATAGGTTTCATGGGCACAATTAACAGCCAAAGACCAATTTTTCTGCACCTGTTTGACAGGTGCATATCATTGCAATTTTTTACAGCAAGGCCAATTCTTGCTTTCATCAAGATTACCTCTATAGGGTTATGGTGGGAAGGTGCCAACACCCAAAGACTAATTTTTACGCACCTATTACTTCTATCCAAAGTCAAAGTGACACCAGAATGTATCCAAAAAATCTGTAATCTTGTTCCCAGTGCACTCCATTGTGGCCTCATCATTCACACTGGCTCCTCGGCTGTTGCTGAGCAAAATAAAGGCAACTTGCAGGGAAAATGTCATATTTTTTGGCTTTATAAATGCAATTATTGCTGCAGCAGATTCTAGACATGGTACAGATCTACCACTTTACAGGTAGACTAAGGGGACCCCTCATGCACTATATTGGAAGGATTTTTTTTATGCATTCACTTTAAAAATCAAAATATCACTGCTCATTTTAAAAACTTTTTTTTTATTGATACATGTCCCCCAAGGCAGGAACCGGACCCTTGTATGCCCAATTACTTGCATACAAGTCTTCAAGTCAGGAGATGGATACAAAAAAATTCAAAGGCTTTATCAATGCCTAGAAGCACAGTTAAATCTATTATTAAGAAGTGGAAGGTATTTGGTACAACACAGACCCTCCCTGGATCAGGACACCGGGAACCTGGTCAGAGAGGCTACCAAATGCCTACAGAAAGCTATTGCAGGAATTTATAACAAAGTTTGGTCATTGTGTGCATGTGACAACAATATTACACATTCTCCACAAATGTGGCTTGTATGGGAGGGTTGCACGAAAAAAGTCACTCCTCAAGAAAGAACTTATGAAGCCACCACTGAGCTTTGTCAAAATGCACCTTGAAGATTCTGATGCAACATGGAAAAAAATCCAATAAATCCAATACAGCTCACCATCCAAATAACACAATTTCTACAGTAAAGTATTAAGGTGGTAATATCCTGTTATGCGGGTGTTTCTCTGCAGCAGGGGCTGGAGTCCTTGTCAGGATAGAGAGAAAAAATGGATGGGACAAAATACCATCAAATTCTTGTAGAAAATCTGTTGGGCTCTGTAAGAAAGTTGTCTTAAAACTTCCTAAAATTTCTTAAAATGTTCAATAAAATCAGAATTAAGTAAGAAAGTTGTCAATGGGAAGAAGGTTTACCTTCCAACCTGAAAATGACTCAAAGCACACAGCAAAAATTACCACACAGTGTTTTAAATAGAAATAAGTGAATGTCCTTGCATGGCCTAGTCAGAGCCCAGACTTGACATTGCCCAGACATTGAAAATTTGTGGAATGACTTGAAAACTATAGTCCACAAAATGTCGCCATCAAAATTTAACTGAACTTGAGCAGTTCTGCAAAGAAGAGTGGGAAAAGTTAGTAGAGACATATCCCAACAGACTAAAGGCTGTAATTAAAGCAAAATGTGGTGATCTTTTTCCAATTCAGTGATTCTGTTTTGAATTAGTTTTTTTTTCTGACATGTTGGTGTTGTATCTTTCACGTGGATGTTATAAGTTGCGCTAAGTAAATGCATCTGGATAAAACAAAAAACTGTGTTTGTCTTCATTTCAGGCTGAAAAGCAACAAAATGTACCGTATATACTCGAGTATAGGCCGACCCGAATATAAGCCGAGGCCCCCAATTTACCCCCAAAAAAACTGGCAAACTTATTGACTCGTGTATAAGCCGAGGGTGAGACATGCCTGTCCATCCCTGTGTGTGTGTCCGTCCATCCCTGTGTGTCCGTCCATCCCTGTGTGTCCGTCCATCCCTGTGTGTCCGTCCATCCATCCCTGTGTGTGTGTGTGTCCATCCATCCATCCATCCCTGTGTGTGTGTGCCTCCATCCATCCATCCATCCATCCCTGTGTGTGTGTGTCTCCATCCATCCATCCATCCATCCCTGTGTGTGTGTGTCTCCATCCATCCATCCATCCCTGTGTGTGTGTGTGTCTCCATCCATCCATCCATCCCTGTGTGTGTGTGTGTCTCCATCCATCCATCCATCCGTGTGTGTGTGTCTCCATCCGTGTGTGTGTGTGTGTGTGTGTGTGTGTGTGTGTGTGTGTGTGTGTGTGTCCAGCCTACCTGTGTCCCGAGCCTTTGTCCCGAGCCTCCGTCCCGTGTCGTGCCTTGCCTTCGTCCCGTCCCGTCCCGTCCCGTCCCGTGCCGTGCCTTGCCTCCGTCCCGTGCCCTCTTCGTCGGCGGCCATTGTAAAATTCAAAAGCCGCGCCTCCTCCTTCGCCTGTGATAGGCGGAACACTGAATTTCCCAGCAGCCTGTGTTCCGCCTATCACGGACATCGTATCATCCTCGTCCGTAGTACGAGGATGAGACGATGCCCGTGATAGGCGGAACACAGGCTGCTGGGAAATTCAGTGTTCCGCCTATCACAGGCGAAGGCGGAGCCGGAGGCGCGGCTTTTGAATCATAGAATGGCCGCTGTCTGTCTGCTCGACACGCTGATCGAGCGGGCAGACAGCGATGACTCGAGTATAAGCCGAGGGGGGCACTTTCAGCCTCAAAAAAGAGGCTGAAAATCTCGGCTTATACTCGAGTATATACGGTAATTATTTTAAAGGGGGTGATTCTTTTTTATACCCACTGTATATATGGAAATGCATTGAAGTAGGTAATTGTATTTCAGTTATGATTTACATTATAGATATCTACCGCTGTGTTTTTCCTGAAGAAGGGTTGTGAGAGTGGATGGGCCAATTAAATCAATCTGTTTCTTTGGCATGAATGGACAATTCAAAGGTTTACTTTAGCTCACAGCTATTACAGGTATGTAATCATGTTATATGTGGTCACATGCCCATTATTATGGTAAGCTTGTGCGTAACTTTAAAAAAAAAAAATTTTGTAATGACTTTGTGACTTTCTCATTTTATTATGTCACACTGCTAAGTAAATATCCAGTTGTATTTTATATGCAGTACAATTGGTTTTTTACAGCTGACATATAATGGAATGTTTTCCAAGAAGGCTTGGATTACATCTCCAAACTTCAAGGCAAAAAAATAGACAAAAAATACAATTATAATGGATAGTTCACCTTTCCAGAAAACATGAAAAGGTGACCTAACAACGGATGCAATCCCCACTCCCCATCCCAGATGTACTTACCTCCCACAATCCTGAGCTGTCAGTGCTCCCGCAAGCCGATTAACTGTTCCAGGGATTTGAAATCCTCGCTGCTTTCTTTCCTCTCCATCCAGCACTGTAAGGATGGACCGGGTGGATTCTGGCTTGTCACCGTCACATAGACGGCGCACATCCTGTGATGTAGGACAGGAGAACTGGATTTTTGTACATACCTGTAAAATCCATTTTTTTGGAGTATATCACAGGAGACAGAGGTCCTTCCCCTCAATGTTGAGGTGTATGGCTTGTCTTTTTGCTAGTGTCCAATCACCTATAGGTGGTGTCTAACCCTTATGAGTAAAGATTAATATGGCTGTCCCATGATAAACTCAAAGAAATGGATTTTACAGATAAGTACAAAAATCCAGTTTTCTTCAGTCCATAGCACTGTCATGGTGATATTACAATCTTCTATAAAGAAATACAATTTTTTATGAGTTATTCAAATGGATATAGGGGGCCTCAAGTGCTGCTCCTGAAATAAACAAGTGGCATCATTTTCAGTAAAAAACAAAGGGATAGAGGGGTGCCAAACAGCCTCATTTTGTAGTAATACACTATATTTCCAAAAGTATTGGAACACCTGCCTTAACACGCATATGAACTTTTATTGCATCCCAGTCTTAGTCTGTAATGTTCCAGAAGTGCATTTGTGAGGTCAGGCACTGATGTTAGAGAGATGGTCTGGCTCGCAGTCTCTGCTTTATTTCATCCCAAAGGTGTTGAATCGGGTTGAGGTCAGGACTCTGTGCAGGCCAGTCAAGTTACTCCATCCTGAACTTCATCCATGTCTTTATGGACCTTGCTTTGTGCACTGGTCCAAATCATTTGGTAGAGGAGGTAATATAATGGTAATGGTGTGGGGTATATTTTCAGTGGTTGGACTTGCCCCCTTAGCTCCAGTGAAAGGAACTCTTAAGGCGTCAGTATACCAAGACATTTTGGAAAATGTCATGCTCCCAACTTTGTGGGAACAGTTTGGGGATGGCCCCTTCCTGTTCCAACATGACAGTGCACAAGTGCACAAAGCAAGGTCCATAAAGACATGGATGAGTGACTCTGGGTTTGAGGAACTTGACATGGCCTAATTCAACCTGATAGAACACCTTTTAAATGAATTACAGTGGAGATTGTGAGCCAGGCCTTCTTGACCACATATGTGCCTGACCTCACAAATGCACTTCTGGAAGAATGGTCAAACATTCCCATAGACACAATCCTAAACCTTGTGGACAGCCTTCCCAGAAGTGTTGAAGCTATTGTAGCTGCAAAGGGTGGGCCAACTCAATATTGAACTCTATGAACTATGACTGGGATGACATTAAAGTTCATGTGCATGTAAAGGCAGGTGTCCTAATACTTTTGGTAATTTAGTGTACTTTAATCGGTAAAGCAATCTTCAAACAAGTAAATATTGCACTTACAAGTCAAGATGGAGACTGAGTATATAACTGAGTAGAGAAAGTCCCATAACCAGTGGATTCAAAAAGCCGACTTCACCTGGAAACTGACAACAACCGCTGCAGGGGAGACTTTTATAGTGCTGGCTGGAAAGGATGTCTCTACACAGAATAGTAGTGCAAGGCTCTTGCTGCTTGTTATCAATTGCAAAGAATCATGGGAGGCACATTTTGGAGAGTAACTTCTGTCCTTCCTAACAGCAACCTCCAGGATGTAAATACCTGTCCAGCAGTGTTGGTATTAACCCTTAATCATCCTATTAGATGCTGCCAATCATTGTGTGATCTATACGGCTTATGAAAAACGAATAGCATACTAAATTTTGGTTAGGAAATACCTAAATAGATGAAACCAAATAACCAATTGATGGAATTGTGATGGATCAACCTTATCTATGTACACACAGCAATGTTATACAATGTTATCTCTATGTAATGATAATAAATGAATTAATTGATAGTACATTAGGGCTTAAAAACATATAAGCATAACAAATGTATTTAAATATATTTGAGGTGATTATAGCTGTATTAGTGCAATTGTGAAAGAGTACTGTCCGTGATACTTTTTTTATTTGCATTCTTGGTTATTGCTTTGACCTTGAAGAAGGGGACATACCCCGAAAGCTTGTCCTGAAAAGTGGTATGTTAGTGCAGATAAAAAAAAGTATCACGGAAATTACTCAATTTTCAAATGTATATAAGTAAATTTAATGTAAAAAACATTTTTTTAAGTTTTTTTCATTATATGAAAACTAAATAAAAATGTTATATCTGTCTATGTATAAAACATGTTATAGAGTAAAATCATTGTGCCAAAAGATTACCCTCATGCATTAATGATACCCCGGCTGCTCTTCTGAATGATCCTGTGAAACCCCTCCTGGGATACTTCATCACCAGAAGTGATGTCAGTGGCCACGTAACTCCACCTCGGGGGTGAAATTTCCAGCCGGTGGACCCCAAGCCGATTCTCCATGTGGGACAAGCAGCGGCCGGCTTACTAGAGACAAATACACTGCTAGAATTCACTTGGTGCCAGTCTGGGCAACAGAATATCTGAGTTCATTCATTATCTTTGTGTATGACACATTTGTGTTATTAAAAACTGGTTGTGCAATGATCTTATCCATGGCCTTTTATCCCTATTTGCTAGGGGATATGACTCTGTCTCTGCAGTTATGTCCACTCTTCTAGACTTTGGCCAATATTCAAAGCTGACAATCAATTGGACCAAATCATCACTGCTTCTAAAGTGGTTAGTGCTTAGGCCTGGCAGCACTAGTGTGAAGACCAGGTTTACCCAAACTAAAGTGGTTCTAAAGTCAGAATGTTTTTTTATCTCTATGCATTAAGATAAAAAAAACCTTCTGTGTGCCGCAGCCTCCCTTAGACCCCCTATTTCTAACCTGAGTCCCATCTCGATCCAGCAATGTTGCACGAGAGTCTTGACTGTCCGAGACTCCCCTCCTCATTGACTGAGACAGCAGTGGGGCGCATTGGCTCTTGCTGCTGTCAATCAAAGTCAGTTAGCCAATGAGGAGAGGGAGGAGGAGGGGCAAAACCGCAGCTCTATGTCTGAATGCTACTTGCTATGGGGGCATTCGGCAAGAGGGAGGGGCCAGGAGCGCCAGCTGGAGACTCAAGAAGAGGATGATTTGGGCTCCTCTGTGCAAAACCACTACACAGAGCAGGTAAGTATAATATGTTTATTTTTTAATAAAAATTTGACTTTAATATCTTTAAGTTTTAATCAATCAGTTTTTAATTTGATAGGATCAAATTCACATTAAAAGAGAAATTATCTGTTAGTTTACTATGGGTTTTTGCATTTGCAAAACATCATTGTCCATGGGACTATAGTGATGACTTATCTCATAGAATGGGTATAACCTTGAATACAAAAATAAATGTAAAATTACATTGCCAGTCCCAATTTATTTAGATTTTAGCTGAACAAAAAACAGTTTATAATGATATTACTTACACAAGACCTTTTTATTTCATTAAAGACAATTGTCAGGAGACCACGGCAATCAATTACAAGTTATGCAGCAGAATACCAAGACAATAATAAGATGATAAGGACCATAGCGTCACACATGAAATAATTATACATTTCTAATTCCCATACATGTCAACTTCGGTCATTCTTGAAATTTGGTTTCCTGTCTCATGATTGGTCAGATCTTCTCTGGTACCTGTATAAAAGGTGATCCAGAAGATGAGTGTCACACCAAGATTCAGGGAGAAGATATTTCACATTACAGTGAAGGAGAATTTGGAAACAAGATGAATGAAAAAGTCTTCCTCCTGCTTCTGGTCTGTATTACGGGGCTGGTGACCAGTCTACCTCTATCTGCACAAATACAGGTGAGATGATGAGCTGACATGAACAGTACAGGGGACAGGTGACAACTATATTTAGGAAAGTATAACATCCAATAAGTTACTGACAATCTTAGCTAGTAGTGAAGTGTAAATCTAAAATAGTTATCCCCTTAGTTTTGGATAAAGTGGTGGGGGTTAGGAATCCTGTTAGATTTTAATTCTTCCTTATTACTGCCTGGGACCCCTGTAGGGAGATTTGAATTTTGTACAGGCCATTGCCTGTAGGACAGAAGGTGAGGGGAAATCCAAAATGTTATAATTGGGAACAGAACAGGGAATATGGTAAAATCTTCCAATGATGACTGTTGTGGTAACATCTGTCCAAGAAAGGATTTTACCTGAGAGCTTTCCAGTAGGGCTGAGAGGGACTTTCCTGGATGGGGATGAGTTGGGGTCAAAACTTGTTATCTGTTATTATTGTATTACATCTGAAATAAGATATTAATACAAAACATTTACTTCCCAGTATCATCTACTTGGAGTGAACAAAGATGGTAAGCTTTTTAACATTCTTATATAACAAATCATTTTTGCTTTCTTTCTGTTCTCTATCACCTGTTTTGTTTGTTCTGCTTTTTCCTCCCATTCATTGGCCTTTCTTTTTAATATCCCTAATCCTAAATCCTAATTCCTAAATTAAAAATTGTTTGCACTGCTCCATTGGCCCTAATCAGCCTGGCCAGATAATCTATAAAATGATTTTCCTTCTTCATCTAGAACCAGCCTCTAGGAAAGACTCCTCCACATTTTTATAGCTCTTATGGTAAACATCCCTCCATCCACCAATTTAAATTTAGATAAAACCGCTAGAAAAATAAATTATTTTAAATGCTTGCTTGCAGTATTTTCCTTTCCATAAATGATTTATTGTTCACCTGCAATGTGGCTTTGAACTTACAAAGAGATTTTAACTACTCTGAGAGTCACTTCGCTAGCACAGCCCTCTCCCGCATTGTGTCTCTTAGCACTCTCCTCTTCTGGAAGTGTCCAATTACTGTCTGTGCTGGCCCAGCATCTCTGTCCCTCCCCTCATCTCCCCACATAAACTTTGATTTATCTGCTGGTGGAGGAGAGAAGAGGAATACTATAAAAGTGTCATTTGAGTGAAAGCTCTGAGAGCTCTGAGTCTTCTGAGGCTATCACGTCCAAGTAGCAGTTTCGAGCTTCCAGCTGTTTACACAAGGGAGAATTTTTACATTTAATGACATTCCTAAAATATGTTAAATGCACACATAATTGTCTGCATGTTTTTTTAGACCCTGGCAATAGAGTCATCAAAGTCATCTCCCTTTGCTTAGCTGACAGTATTTATGATAATCATGGTGAATCAGGCAAAGACTTAAAGAATTTCCCAACCAGAAGTTTCCCAGATCAGGGATAACTTTGTAGAGCTACCCTATTTTTTCATTAATTGATATTTCAATTTATAAAATGGATTCAATATTTACAGAAGCTTAAGTAACTTTAATTTTTTTGGTTGCGATTATTACACTAGATGTGCCTAATGTGTATTTTGTATACACAGCCCCAAAGAGTGAAGACTC
Organism: Lithobates pipiens; assembly: GCF_037356315.1. NCBI lineage: Eukaryota > Metazoa > Chordata > Amphibia > Anura > Ranidae > Lithobates > Lithobates pipiens. The sequence goes on from NW_027507791.1 coordinate 58,322,765, forward strand.
CGAAGTGCCACAAGGGATCTTCAGCAAGATTTTGAAAGCTAATAAAGGTAATTATTCTAAACCACAGGATTCTTTACTGCATTATGATGGTGCTAAATCAAGGCAAGTTAAAAGACAATAACCAATTATACTCAATAAAGTTATGAGTTTCAGGATCCTTTAAATCATGCATTGATGGACTAGCCTGATTTCTAAGTTCTGCCCTCCATAGTGGGAAGGCTCTACTTGGGGGCCTGTTCTCTGTTGTGACCTGCATGGGAAGATTCAAGAGGCCATCTTCACTGCAGCAGAGCAAAATCAGGTCTCCTCCCTTCCCAAACAGGGCTGTGCTGTGTCACAGAACTGAGTAAAGCTGGGCCTTTGGACTGCATGAAAATATCTAACAAGTTTCCCCAGATTCCCACTGCGCCTATTGTATTCTGTTGTATACCCCATCACTCCATATGATTAGATGCAGCCGCTGTCAGTTCTAAAATTTTCTGTTTGGATCCGTCCATTTTTCAATCCAAGGATATCAGGTGAGAGAGGACTGACAAACTTCAGCCAGTTTACAGTGTATGGGCAGCTTAAATCAAATGCATTTTAGTGTATTATCTATGACCATTTTCTGTATTTTCAGATAGCAAAACAACTATGTATGGAGGAGATATACTGGTACAGAATGACCGCAGCGCCACCAACTGTCCTTCTTGCCTTTGGCCTAAAAGTGATAATGGTACTGTTCCTGTTCCCTACATCATAGATTCCAGATACAGTGAGTTCCCTCTTTTTTCTCTTGCATTGAAGCATTCATTGCTATTTGTTATTTGTAGAAACCCAACCTTCTATCTCTGTTTCCAGGTCCCAGTGACCTGAACAGTATTGTGCTCGCCATGGCCGAGTTTGAGACATTGACTTGTGTGAGGTTTGTGCCTCTTACAACAGAACATGATTACATCAACATCACTCCTGGTGATGGGTAAGGTTGTCTATTATGTATCATAGATATTCACAGTAGGGAGCATCTAAAACATAAACACCTGAGACAGTACCTATTTGTGCATGATGGCTTCCCTTTTCAATTTCTTTAAAAAAATAAAATAAATAGAACTCCTCTGTACATTTGCAAATACATGTGAAAGTCACAAGTCAACAACAAGGCGCTTTGTGGTTTTTGTGAATCTATCAGAAATATGCACATGGACATAAGATATTTATCCCAGTTCTGCTAACTTTGAGTACAGTATATAGTAGAAAAATAGAAGTGACTGAGAGGGAGTGGGGCTCAGTGTCAACAGACTCAATGGATTCCACTTAACATTTTACAATGAAAATAAAACCAAATATGTCTGTCCAAAAGTGAGCAGTGATCTAATGCTTGGAGCCGGTACAACGTGACTTAGCTCTCAAACTCCATACCTCTTATTAGAACTGGGCACAAACATAGGGAAACAACCGTTGATATAAGTTAAAAAGTTCAAAAGCTTATCACAAACAGATATTGATTGTTTTCTTTAGCAGTTTCAATCATTGTTTCTATTAAAACTATTATCTTGGGCTCCCAAATGGTATTAAAGCATAACTTTTTTTGAACTGTATATTTACAATTTCTAGCTGTTACTCGTATATTGGAAGAACTGGTGGAAGCCAGACAGTTTCATTGGGTGGAGGCTGCATCTACAGGGGGATTATACAACATGAACTAGAACATGCCCTGGGCTTCTACCATGAGCATGTAAGAAGTGATCGTGACAATTATGTTGACATCAATTTCCAGTATATCTCTAAAGGTACTGAAGACATTTACACAAAGTGAATTTAGCCATGTTTTCAAAAAAGAGACATTACCACTGCTTTTGTCTTGTTACAGGATACTTGGGTAATTTTGCTAAAGCGGACACTAATAACTTGGGCAGTCCATATGATTATGGTTCAGTGATGCACTATGATGCGTAAGTCATGACTTTTATGTTAGTTGGTAAATTACTGATAAATTATAAAATATTTTATAGGTAATATGTCAATCTTATCTCCATTCAACATTTTCCAGCTATGCATTCAGCAACACTTCAAACAAACCCACAATTGTCCCCAAGCCTGACCCCAATGTGACCATTGGGCAGACAATTGGACTGAGCGTCTTGGATGTCACTAAAATTAACCGACTTTATCAATGCAGTAAGTTTCTGTACATTACAGTTTTATGGGTTTGAAAAATTATAAATTATACTTTTTTTTCTGATTGCATTTTAAGTGAATTTTTCCGTTTAAAAAAAAAACATTTTGACAAAAAAAAAAAATTTGCAGGTTTGTCTCTGACCAGTGTTCTTTAAAAAAAATAAAAAAGGAAAATATCAGGAAATGTTGTTTTTACCATGAAATGAAGGCTCAATGTGGCCTGAACAAACAACGTATAATTCACCTGGATGCACAAAGTAGTTGTAAAGATACGTTCCATTTTACTAACATATGTGAAAGTTGTAACACTGCATTGAGGCATTAAAGATCTTTTATCTTCAACATAACGGGGGTTAAACTCAAGGTTTATTTCATTTTAAGTTCAAAATTCCATCAGTTTTAAGCTAATAGAAGGTTAATACACCCTTCCCTGTTGCCCACTAATTAATTATTAATAATATTATCAGTTTATTCTACCAGTGACTAAATACAATTTATATGTCTATTTTTCACTTCTCAGGTGTCTATGCGACTTTGCTTAATAATAACACAGGAATTTTCACTTCTGACAACTATCCCTCTGCTTATCCTAATAATGTTGACTGCGTTTGGTTGATCAGGGTTCCATCAGGACTGGTAAGGAGACAGATGTAGACATGCAAAATGTGTCCCTAAATGTCTAGCAACCTAGGTGTGGAAATAAACTGCCATCTGAAGATTGTTTTGTACACTACCTACATTTTACATTAATAAAAAATAGAGACTTGACTAGTATAGTGCCAAGCAATAGGTCCAAATACTCCCTAATCTAGGTATTTTATGATGTATATGCCTCTGAACCTTATACTCTGCTTCAACCACCAATTGCTCCATATGTTGGAATAATACCTTCATTATGGCCTACTTTATAGTCTTCAGACTATCATTACCACTTCATTGCTGGGAGCCTATTCTGGTAATTCTGATGTGCCAGATTTCTTTTGCCCCACATCGGATGGTGAGGTCACTGTAGGAATGGGGGTTTAGCTGGAACAAAATGGGTCTTGGATTCATTTGGGACTCTTGTTCTTACAATTATGTTACCAATAGTAACAGTATTGCAATATCCACAGTTACAGCTTTCTTTGACTTAATTCAACATAGCGTTAAACAAAAGACTTCTGCTAAAAGTTTCTTCCCCAAAATGTGTCTTGTTTAAGCTTATTTGTTTCTCTGAAGAAACCACAAGCAACAAATAATCAGAGGGAGCAGAAGAGTTCTGTCAACTGGAAAATCAATGGAAAATACGCACATGTTTCAAGAGACATCTTAGCTAGAAAAGTCTATAGCTGCAAGATTGTTTAACAGAAATTAAAATCCTACATATTCTTGTGGGATTTTTTTTCTGAAGGACTGTTCAAACATTAATATAGTAATCGATTGCATCATATTGCAATTACATATTAATCCAGTTTGCAGTTACAAATATGTCAAGTTTGGGGTTTACTGTAGATAATAAATTTGCCTTGTGTCATTTTTTAGGCTTCATTAAAGTTCAGTAGCTTTAATATCCAATCCACTCCTCACTGTGACTCAGACTACATGAGGATCTATGACGGCCCCACTAAGAACTCTCCTGTGTTGTTGGATAATATGTGTGGAAGTCAAACCATCCCTCTACTCATCGCTTCCACCAGCCAGATGCTGGTCCAGTTCGTCAGTGACGGGGCTGTGGCTGGAGTCGGCTTCCAAGCTACATATAGCTCAGGTATTCTGATTTATTTTAATAGTAAGGTAAGTGTTCAGAGAAAGACACTGAAGACTCATAGATACAGAGGAGATCCCTCCCAAGGAGGGACTATTGGCACAACAGTTTGATGTCCTCTAAATTCTGTTTGCAACCTTTGAGGTAATCCATGAAGTTTCTTAGTATATACAATTAGAATTACCAGTCAGTCGGGCCCTCACACTATAAAGTTGTTGAAAGATTGTTCAATGTGTATGTTTGTCAACTTTAAAGCCCCATACACACTATCAGATTTTCTGTTGATTTTTGTCTTCAGCAGAAATTCTGATCATGTGTATGGGGCTTTAGAGTGATAATACTTACCTCTATGGCTTATTTTGGAACAGATACTGTATAGATTCATCTTTCTTGCGGTATATCCCTGATATCTGCCCTACTGCAAAACTAAGAGTTTGTTAAATTCCTATGGACTTCTTTGCGGTTGACAATGTCATTCAAAATTCTCCAGGGTGGAGTGCAGTGACCAGACTACCTTTTCCCAGCACTACATTGGTTAAATGCTTGCTTTGCTTAGGGCAGGTTGGGGAAGTTCAAAAACTTACTAGTGGCCATCTATGCTCTCCAATGTCCCAGTATGTGGGCGAGCTCTCAACATGTTCATGTACAATGCATGACTGCTGATCCTGTGTTGTATTTGATGATATCTGAGAATTTACAGCCAGGGGAATAGCAAAAAGAAGCAGCTTAAGGGACCAGTAGTACAGCATGGAGGAAGCCTGTGGGGGGATAAATAAGGTAAGTATTTCAATGTAGTTATCATCTTCTAGACTAAAGAAGAATTTAACTCAAGCAGTGCAGTGGGGGGAACAAGATGGATAGATTTTGCAGCATCTGCACTTACCCCATTAAGGACACAATCATAGGTTTGTATGGTAGCCCATCCATCTCCAGTTATTTATTTTCATAGGACACTCCTGTTTTCTCACTAGTGCTCTGTGAAACACTTCTGGGTAAGGCAGAACATGTGACTCTCTCCCCTTCCTGCCCTGAAGCAGATTTGGTGCCTGTGTAGGCCATCTCTACATCTGAGCTCTGCATTGAAAGTTGGAGATTGGGGTCCTAAGATCAACCTGGAACTCTAACAGGGAGGATGAACTATGTATATACAGTATATATATATATATATATATATATATATATATATATATATATACATACATAAACATGATGTCATATACTGTTATAAATCTCTTTACTATATTGATTATATCTATATTATCACAGTTCAATGTGGAGGATCCTTCTTTAACTCTCAAGGCAACTTTACATCTCCGGGATACCCAGGGAACTACAGTCCAAACATGAATTGTAACTTCACCATCGCAGCTCCCGTTGGATATAAGGTAAAACAAGATGTCTTCAAAATTCTCCCTAAACCTGGACTTCCACATTCTCTAAAATTGGCACACAAAAAAAAATGTAATGTTGGACAGACACAATACAACCTGAATATATACAACCCCTTTGAATTTACCAACATTCACCAGGGCCTACCTGAATGAATGGAAACGGAATGTACTGTTTAGGGCATTACAATAAATGGCTTTTGGCAAATATAAAGTAGATTGCTCTAAGACTATCTACCACCAAGACGTTCTGGATCATTTCCCAGTGATGACAGGAAGTGTTGGTGGTAATTTATGAAGCTGGCTGAAAACTGGTGGTGTGACATTTGTAAGCTGTTTATAAAGCTTTACTTGACTTTGCAGCACTGGGGTCATTTCTACCACCTCTTTTAGAGAGTAAAAGGAGCACAGGGGAGAGGAAGGGAGGGGGCTGATCAGTTTCTTGTGTCTATTGTAGACAGGTGAATGAACACATGTATTAGAAGATTTAAATACACTAACAAGTTGAATCCAAATTCCAGCTCACATTTTATAATCAGTTACTGCGTTTTTTTTTCCTTTTGGGATAAATGTTTTACATGAATAAATAAAGCTGGTCATTTTAAGCACCCCTGCCAGTGTTGAATGATTTGGCTTATCCATGTAAACTGATACATTCTGCTGGATAGCTTGTGCTTTTTAAAAACAGACTCGTTGTCTGGATCCCTAAATTAACATAAAAGAAAGCCTAAAAAATAAAACAAAAGCAGCCATCACATGTAAGAATTGGTAAACTGCAATATAATAAATGTTTGGTCTAGGGTTTAATATGGCTTTTTGGTCAAATATTATCTCAGGTAGACTGTAACATCAATGAATTGTAAAAAAAAAAAGAAGCAAAATACGCACTTTTATTCAATAAAAATGATTTGTTTGTTGCATGAACACAACACTGTCATGTTCGTCATAATTGTATTTCTTTTTCAGATTGCCCTGACCATAAGTGACTTCCATCTAGAGTCTTCCAGTTTCTGTATGTACGACTATCTAACACTCTTCATGGATGGTACACAAAGGGGTCCATTCTGTGGGGATCGCACCATCCCTGTGTATTACTCCAAAGGCAATTCTATGGTTCTCGTATTCCACAGTGACAAGTCTAACCAGGCAAAGGGCTTCCAAGCCTCTTACACCTTCTGTGAGTAGCTCAGTTCTATCTCCTTATATCTAATATCAGCAATGGACGTTATAAGATAATAGAGGTCACATTTTTTTTTTCTAAAAAGCAGCCAGCTTAGTGAAAAAACATATTGTATAAAGAAATGTAACACTGCTGTGGTGTAAATACAGACTTAATAGCAGGATCTCAGATTAGACACAAAGCTGAATCATCTTCAATTACAACTATGAAGTACAGAACTGGTTCTAGACTTTGCTATTAGACAACCCAGCAAGCACTCAACACACTGAAAATCAGAAACAGCATACAATTAAAAAAAAATAAAACAATACAAAAACTAAAATACAATTGACCAAAAGCCTCTATAGTTCCCCTTTAAGCAGTCATGATATTCACATGACCTCTAGTGAAATAAAAATCTGTTAATAAAATACAGCGTATCAAAATAAAGACCAACAATCGAGCAACCAGCAATGTTCAAATAATCATCGTTTGATGTATGGGCAGATTATTTTTGAGTATTCACCGTTGATATTGGATATACAAATCCATGTAAATGTATTTCTGTTATTTTTTGTGCTATAGATCAGTGAGAAAGTATGAACGAATAAGGTCTATGTATTATTTAAATATGATTTTAACATTTGCTGACATTGACCTCTCTTTGATTACAGTTCAATAGACGAGCAACAGATGCTACAAAGAGAAAATCTACCAGTTCTGGAAGGAAGCCGACATCCCTACAGGACACAATGAGAATTTAATGGAGCACATATAGAAAAGTTCACAAATTTGTGCCTATATATAAAATGATTAAATGTACATCGGATCATGCTAGTGTTTGCAATTACATTTAAAAATACAAAATAACATTTCATAATTCGTTTCCCATTTGCTTGGAATTTTGATTGGCTTGGTTAGGAATAGGGGAGCTAATTTTGGCGTCCTCTGATTTCTATGTGGTTTACATTTATTCTATAGAGATTCTTATCTCTTTATCTTTCCCTTTCCCTACTTATTATTTTGAGGGAGTGATTGGCCATTTCTTTTGTACTATATATGACAGTCTGATCTGATGTTTTCCTTTCCTTTTTAAAAATAAAATATATTAAAGCATTAATCCATCTCTATTATTATTTTCGAGTGACGTAGTTCCTGATTCCTCAATGTGCTTAAAGTGAGCATTGCAGTAAAAAGAAGTCCATTTATTCGTTTCAGCCCCTTCCCCTGTGAAATTCACTGCCCAGGGGCATATCTACAGGGGTTGCAGGGGTAGCCATTGCAACCCGATTCCATTGGAAGCTCAAGGGGTCCTCACGGCCTCCCTATATGCCTGGATAGGAGAGCGACGGGGGCAGTGAAATAGAGAGAAGCCAATCCTCCATGTAGCTAATGGATTCCCACTTCTCCTCCTCTTCCTCCCACATACATTCAGCAGATGCAACTGAGAAATAGAGGACATTGGTTGCTCCACATGCTGCTCCCGCCACCTCCCTATTGATGTCTAGCTGCCCTGTAATCTCTGCCAGTCACCTTCCCTCTGGCTGCGACAGGGGTCTGTCAGGGTGGAGTTTTGACTTAATGAATATAGTTAGTGATAGATACCGATCACTCACTCGTTTTTTGTTTTTTTGTATTCATTCATAGCTGAGCCATAGTAAACTGTGTTTACTATATGAGCTATTCCTGTTCATTCTGTGCAGCTGAGGTGGCAGAGAAAGGGGTTGATAAATCTGTCCTCAGTCCATTTCTATGTCTTAAAAGTGAGCTATTTCACCAAATAATTAAAATAAATAAAGTAAAATGGTAAAAAACAAAACAAAAATAAATGGCGGAACTAGAAGTATCGCAAAGGTTATACTTTTGACTGAGCTCTGGCATTCCGCCACCGTGGGCAGACCCCAAGACAGCAGAAAGGTGGCTCGCTGTGGGACCATAATAAAGGGTCCTACGATTGGAGAAAAGGGCACCAGGATCAATAGGGAGGGCCCCAGTCAGTGGCTAGGGGGGCCCCTACATGGTTTCTTGCATGGTGCCTTGAAATCAGCTCACTTGTGATGTCTGATAGTATAAAACACAGCGTATATGTTAAAAAAAGGAAAAATTCATTGAAATATTACAATATTTCACTAATCGGCTCAACAGCCAGGAAAATCACAGATAATATCCCACACGTATTGATGACTCCCTAAATCACATGTGTCCAACAAGGTCCACCAGGTCATTTTGTGTGTCTTCTGCACCTGCCTCACACCCTTCACCTTCACTTTTATCTTGTCTCAGCGGTCTGTAGCAGAAAGGGCGACAGAACTCCTCCTACAGATCCTGATATATGTACAATGCACAAAAGTACAGCAGGATATAACCCCCTTGGACTTTATAGGCAGAAATCAAGTAGGAATGTAGATAGGTTAAAAGGAAACAATGCCGCTTTCATTCATACCAGTTTAAAATAAGATAAGAGCAAGGGCTGGGTATGCCAAGAGATAGTATACATACATGTACAGAAAGAAAATACAAAGAATCCATATGGAAAACAAGTACTAAAAAATACTAGACTGCACCCTGGGTACTGCCAGAGATAAACTGTGGTCAGTCCACATGAGTTGCTGCGACGTATCCCAACATGTTTCGGAATTATATTCCTTCTTCAGGGCTGCTTTAAGTACTCAATCCTTTCTAAAATTGCAAATATAATTATATCTCAATTAATATAGTTCAATTATATGCACTTTTCTCCAGGTCTGGTGCTGTCATATACTTGGTAGGAAGAGCCTGGTTTGCAGAGGAAGGCTTCTCTTACTCCTCTGACTCGGGACCCCTGGTAGAGCAGACAGGTGGTGAAGGAGTCCAGAGTCACACGAGAGCCAGTAGTCGTGCTAGCCGCTGGACTTCCAGTTGAGTGGTGTGCCAGATGACAGCGGATGCAGGTATGCTGTGGATGCAGGGCAGCGGATGCAGGCGAACTGTAAATACAGGACAGCGAGTGCAGGTATACTGTGGATGCAGGTCAGCGGTACCGGAGCTAAACAGGCTGGAAGCAGAAGACTGGAGCAGGGTCTGACAAACTGGGTCATACACAGTGTGGTCAGATAAGGTATAGATGCAGAGACTGGAGAGTGGTCAAAGTTCAAGCCGGGGTCGATACAGGTGGAGAGCAGGATTTAATTAGACCATTTGGCGCCCTCATCTGTCACAGGATGTGCCACGCCACGCTAAAGCACACATGTGCATAACCGTTTTACATTCGGGCTCATCTTCGTGCGCATGTGCTAACGTACATTAGCACACGCTAACGCAGCTTCCCCAAGATAAGTCCGGGGGAACAGGAGCCTGCAGGAAACATTTCTTCCTCTCATAAGCCTTTCCTGACAGGTGGCTTTAAAGTGTATTACCGGTATATGGCCTCAGCTGTTGGCACTCATCAGTCAAACCTACCTAATTTCCTTTTTTTCTTTACCTCTCCCGCGATAGCGTCCTATCAAGAAAACGAATGGGACACTTATGTCCCAATTACATCAGGATTTCCAATCTAAGGAATCAGTAGATTCTGGGATTTCTTTAGCTTTTTCCAATTTATCCCACAACTTAGAGAAAAAAATCTTTGTTTTTTGGTATGTTAGATCTTTCGAAGACTACTTCAAAGATGGTATTAATCCTTTTGGACTTTGTGTCCAAATCTTTCCTTCATGTGACAATATTGATCCTACTTTTAAAACTAAGTGGGAAAGCAATCTCAAGCAATGCTCTGAGATCCTGATGTTATTATTCAGGAATAACGTAAACGTATAACTGATTTAGACACAAAAATTTAGAAAATACAGAGCCAGATGACTTCTCTGAAGACCCACGCCATATTTTCAGAGTTAGAGAAAAAACATAAAATACATCTGGAAAAATGTGATGAAGATATTTTGATTAAAAAAGATAAAACATTTCAATGTGACAAAAAAGCCTTCCAAGAAGGCAAGACCTAAAAATGGCATCATGGAATGAGCAGGAATTGTTACTTAACTAATACCAACAATGTGAATAAATATTTGAATGTTCTTGAACCATCAATATGTTCATCCATGTCGTTCTCCTCCTATTCACAGTTTCCTTCCACGCAGCCTAAAGGACACAGGCGCCAAAAATCCCACCATCATGGTGATGGATCACACGATAATTCCTTTCACACAGATTCTTCTCCCTCACAATCAGGTTACAGTTATGGGCCTAGTTCCCATAATGGTGCACATGGTGACATTATGGTTTCCTATGCTCCCCCTACTCACAATGGGGGGCCACGCCCAAATACGTTTAACGCTACACCATTTACATCACTCAAAAAAACAACAAACAACAAACGATGGGGACTTTTTTTGGATCAAATGCGAGGCAGGATGCAAACACGGAAACAAGGAAAGACACAAACACACCTCAAAGTCACAGAAACCCAATTCACGGAAACCTTGTTAAATGTTGTATACCTATCATCCCAGAATTTGACCTCTGAAGATCTGAGCATCCTTGCTCATGGCCTCAACTTTTGCCCAGACTCCTGTCTGGACAGGTTTGGGACCATCAAGGACGTTCACCTCTTTATACGAAAATTATTACTTAAAAGCCTCAATGTCAATAAGGGCACCTCTGGGGAACCTGGCCAAACCAAGAAGGATCTCCAGGCACTTGACCACCTAATTCCACTTTTAGAGGAAAATGAATCATCAGATCTCATAGAATCTGTTGACCCAGAACCCCAATATTAACATCAAGCCCTCCGACAAGGGGGGCAATATTGTGGTTATGGATATACAGATGTGCAACAGAATCCTATCCAACACTGATTGATATAAATCTTTACTTGACATATTCTTTTTTAACTCATATATATAGTGTTATAATCTCATTACATTACATTGTCGTTTATAAATTTGCTTAAATAACCATCATTACATTATTCTGCATCCTACATACTTATTTTGTTAAAGAAGGGAAAACAGAAAAAAAAAACTAGAAAAACAACAGAAATAAAAAAAAAGAAAACTAAAAGTGGGGACCAAGAACAAATGTTAACAGGTTCACTCAGCTACTACCAGTGCCTCAACTCCCTCTCCTCTGTACTTCTATAGCCTTTTTTTAACCCCACTAACCTTTTTATGATCCATCCCTCCAACCACCTCCCCCAGAATCTCCCTTGTAATAAAGTGCCGAGCATCACAACGATACACCATATCTATTTACTACCAGTGCATTATATATTCTTATTTCTCTCTCATTTACCACTTCCAGTCCCCCTCTCCGTTCCCCTCTATAATTCCCTAATCGTAGCCACCTAGTCTTTGGGTATGGTCTCCCCCCAGTATCCCCTTTAAGGAGGACATCCCATTTTACCTAACCAGGGCTTCCAGATTTTTAAGAATTTATCCCGGTTCCTCTGTCTAATAAATGTCACCTTTTCCCTCCATACTGTAGCATCCATCACTTTATTCCATGGGAATGCAGGTCGCACCTACCCTCCCCGAATACCAAAACTTATATAGCCTATTTAAATAAGGACTCAACACACTTATTGGCAAAGAATTGTCCGCTGCACTTTATTGGTATATTAAAAAAAAAAAAAAAAAATATTCTGATAATTTTATTGCATCATAAAATTCTTATATTTCAAACGATCAACTTCAAAACAGCTCAGTCTTAAACGACTCGAGCATACATAAATCTTTTAACCAAAGTCCCCCCTGCATCACGTAGGGTGACAGACCACATAAACATGCTTAGCGACAAGGGAAGGGGGGGTGGGAAGCTTGTTGAACCTTCATTGCCTGGCTGGGAACAGGTGTGAGTGCACCTGTGAGAGGGTCATATATATAATAAGCCCCCTTTCTAGAACATTCCCCATAGGTCACGTGACCATTTGGGATATCACCAATAGCCTTGCGACCCTTAACCCCACCCCCAGACCAATTTGCCATTCTCTTAAAGGGACATTAACCCAAATACATTAAGCTGTATATAGCCCTAAATATTTACAATATTGCTTCTATCCTCTTATTAATAAAGGAAGGGGGCGACGGCATGCCCATGCTTTCGGGCTCAAAGCCTTGAGCCCTCATAGTTCATTCTTATAAAGTCGGAGGTCTCACCGATTGCCAGTTTTGGGCTATTATCTTTCGTGCTTTGAATAGGCCTCTAATTGCTGTGGTTTTACTATTTACTGACACAATGTTATCCTCTATCTTCCCAACAGACATATAGTACCGTTCAGGACCAGCTTGAGCCCGAAGGTACGATTAATGTCCTCAAGTATCTCTGTCCAATACCTAAATAATTTTGGACATCTCCACATCATGTGGATCAAGTCATCTGTTCCTTGACACCTTTGGCATTTGTCATCGGGTCTATATCCATACTGAAAAAGTTTCTTTGGGGTATAGTAGGCTCTGTGTAACAAGAATAGTTGCAACATTTTCTGTGAGGGAAAAACTGATACCTGGGAACTCAGATTTAATATCCTTCTCCACTGTTCTTCTGTTATTATTTCCCCCAGGTCCTCTTCCCATCCCTTTTTATTTATCTTTCCCCGTTGATAAATTTGCTACATATCTGTTCATATATCTCTGATATTAAACCCTTGGAAGATCCTGTCATGGCGATTTTTTTGTATAAGAGGTACTTCACACCATTCCACCCTTTGTGTTTTGAAATGGGTGCTGAGGGCGTATCTAATTTGAAGATATTAGTAGATTGATTGGTTTGGGATACCGTACTCTCCCCTCTGTTCTTCAAATGACTTCAGGGAACTCACTTCATATAGTTGCATGAGTTTTCCAGTACTGCAAGCCTCCCACTCATTTAATTTACCCATGGGGATCAAATCTGGAAAATATTTGTTGTCCCAGATTGGAGTATATTCTGTTAACCCCATTTTAAGGGCAGCTGGAGGTGTAGTATGTACTCTGTATGCTTTAATTTTGAGGCATACTAATCGCTACTAATTACTACGTTCTCTTTGTGTCCCTCCGGTGATTTTTAACAATCGTAATTTTTAGTTAATTTTGTACCTCCTCTATCGACATTCACTGTGTGCGCATTGGGCTTCCGGGGTCACGTTTGTTGTAATTGCCCTGTGTAGCTGACTTGCGCACACTTGCTCTTTTCATTGGCCATAGATCAGTGTTGCTAGCTTAAAATCGGCTGTCCGACGTCACGCCATCGCCGCTGATGAAGTCCCGCCTACTTCCGGGGACGCAACGCGTACGGACCACGTGACTCAAGCTGTGACATCACCAGCAAGCCGCAACAATGATCCGTGCATGGACATCTGAATGTACCTGTATTTATGCTTACTACTCGGCACTGGAGATCAGTGCAAAAGCATGTGAGTGTATCACTTTATTTTGTATTTCTTTTAATAAATCCTTCATAAACGGAGAGCACTAGATCTTGTCTTTTATGCTTTTATGTGGAATCATGCTGGTATTTGGGACATGAAAAGGATCCACCTCCGGAGCACTCCAGTTTTGTATGCTGATTGTTGTGATTAACCCTTGATGGGAATATGCGTTTTTGACCTGTCTGATTTATCAGGGGTCCAGTATTTGAGGTGAGAGTCCATCTTGCTCTTTGGTGGAAGGGATCACATCATCACCTGTTTTTGCTGATTGAAGACACACTGCACATGCGGATTCTTCTTGAAAATCTATTTGTCCTATATTATATTTCATGTATAGACTTTTTTTATACGTGCTATATTTATATGTATTCTGTTATTTTTTTATCTGCGCTGTACTGTTACTTTTTATGTTAACCCCATATAGCTCATTGCTACCCTAACAGCCTGCCATACTTTTGTTACTAATTTTAATGTGGGGGAACTGAGGGATAGGGAATCTGCTTCCAGAGCTTCCAGCAAGCTACTATGCGGGCTCCTTGCAACATCATTCAAACATTTTTCTTGCTCTCCCCTTGTATGTTACATTCCCTAAGATTCTGGGCAGCCAAAAAATAGCTGCGCGGATGTGGCACTGCTGCTCCTCCCTCTTTTATTGGTAGCTGCAATATCTGTAAACAAATACGAGCCTGCCGCTTCTTCCAAATTAGTTCCCGGAACAGTGTTTCAATTTTCTTGAACCATCCCATTCCAATCCAAACTGGGGAATTATGTAGCTGGTACAGAAATTGGGACATCCAGATCATTTTCATTAGGTTGATTCTTCTGGCAGCTGAGAGGGGGAGATGGCTCCAAATGTCGCATTTCCACTTGAATTGAAGCAAAAGGGGGGCGAGATTATCCTCAATATACTGATATGGGTTCCTTGTTAACCATACTCCTAGATACCTCATCCTATATACCACCCTTAATTGCCCCACTGAGGATGGGAGGGGATTCATTGGGTCTACTGGCATCAAAGCCTATTTCTACCAGTTAATTAGCAGGCCTGATATATTTCAAAAATCCTCCACAATGTTCATAGCCACGGCCGAGGATGAGTCTATATCTCCGAGGAAGAACAAAATGTCATCTGCATACAATGCAATCTTTTCCTCCCTGTCTCTCTTTTAAATCCCTGTATCCCCCTTGTTGTTCTTATTGCAATTGCTAATGGCTCTATTGCTAAAGCAAACAACAGAGGTGATAGGGGGCATCCCTGCCGAGTTCCCCTCTCCAGCTCAATTGAGTCAGAGTATGCATTGTTAATCCTAATCTTAGCGCTTGGTGTGTTACAAAGTTTTATCCAACCAATAAAGGTGGGTCCAAACCCGAACACCTCCAGAGCCCGCCACAAATAGTCCCACTCCAAGCTATCAAATGCTTTGGCAGCATCCAGAGAGATGACAGTTTGTGAGCCCTTATTCAGCTTTGGAATCTGAAGGTTCAAGTATACTCGCCTTACATTGATGTTAGTGGCTCTATTGGGAATAAACCCAGATTGATCTGGGTGTATAAGCTTTTGTATAAATTTGTTCACACGGGGGCGGCTAGCACTTTCGCAGTATTTTTGCATCTTCACATAATAAAAATATTGGCCTATAGGACAAGGTATCTATTTGATCTTTCCTCTCTTTTGGAATAACCACTATTGTGGCTTCTGCCATTGAGGAGGGCATCCTCCCTCCTGCCGTCACCTCCCCTAACATCCTCAGTAACTCTGGAAGCATCACCTCCCCAAATTGCTTATAAATTTCTATAGGAAGACCGTCTGGGCCGGGTTACTTCTGGTTAGCCATCTGAGCCACTACGCTTTGCAGTTCCTCAAGGGTTATGGGGGCTTCTAGCACTTTTTTATCCTGTTCTAATAGAGCTGGTACCTGGATGCCCCTAAAAAACGTATCCATTTCTCTTGCCACTTCTCCCACCCTGGCTTTATATAAATTTGCGTAGTATTGTATGCATCCAGTATTTCAGGGATCCCAGAAGTAATTTCGCCCTATGGCATCCTAATTGCTGCAATTACTGATGGGGAGTTATTGGTTTTCACCAACCAGGCCAAAAAAGGGCCTGCACGCTCCCCTTCAGCAAAAGCGCATTGGGCCTGAAAAAGACACTTGTTTTCTGCCTTGCTGGTAATGATGTTATAATATTTTGTTGACTTCTATGCCACCTCTCTTTTTTTTCTGTGGTTGGGTCTACCACGTATTGATTTTCCGACTCCACCCCTTCCCTCCCAGAAACCTCCTCCCATTCCCTGGACCTCCTTTTGATCTTTGCCACTTGTATTATTAACCCACGGAGGAAAGCCTTCAGGGTATACCACACTATCCCTGCATTTGCGGAGCCCTTATTCAATGTTACAAATTCCTTTAATTTTAATGTTAATTCTGTTGGTTCCCTCATTAACTCCAACCAAAATGAGCTTATGCTCCATGCTCCAGGGAGGTTCTGACCTTCCAACTGAATCATCATTATTAATGGTGAATGCTCAGACACTCCCCTGGTAGCATATATTATGCTTTAAACCAGCTTCACCATGTCCCCGTTTCCAAAGGCCATGTCTATTCTTGACAATGTTGCATATGAGCTAGAATAACATGAATATTACTGCCTCGCTGGGTTCCACGTTCTCAGGCACATCAAACGGGGCAAAAACACCAACCATTTGGGTACCACATGCCTAACAAGGCATTTAATGTCCAACCACTCAACCTGTTGGCAAGAGCACCTAAAAGCTACACAAAAGGGGCCCAAATCTGTTCCTCCTCCTCCTTACCCACTTCAGTCTGCCCCTGCTATATCGATTCTCCACTGACAGGGATGATGGTATAGCACAGGGTGTCCTAGGTCCTAGTAGCACATCTGCCAGCAGCACATCACCAGCTGTAGACTGTAGCCAGCAAATTTCTATAGAGCAAAAAAAATACAGTCCCTGCCACCCACATGTCCAGCGTCTAAATTCAAGCTTGTCAAAGCTGTTGGCTCTCCAGCTTTTGCCTTTCAGCCTGGTGCCCCCTTCCGTAAATTTGCACAATGTGCTGTACCACAATGGCAAGTTCCTAGTCGCTATTACTTTTCATGTAAGGTCGTTCCACCTCTCTACCATCACATGGAAGGGAATGTTCTGGCATCATTGGGCAAGGCAGTCAGATGTAAAATCCACCTTATCCTCCAGCAAGCATGGGCAGGGATAAAATATTTCGTTCATAGCACACTGAGTAATGCTGCTTGCAACTCAAAAGGATGCATGACAGTGCTCGGTGCTGCAGCTTGTTGTTCTCCCACATCTCCATACAGCTAGTGGTGATGATGCCAGACCTGTAAGCTCTACCCTCTCATCCTCCTCCTCTGCCACCTCCATGCCCTCCTCTGCAGAATTGCCCTATAAATATCAGGTACCCCCTAAGCATTCAAAGGGCTATTCCATGAGTCAGGCTAAAAGGTGTCATGCAGTGCTTCAGCTGGTGTGTTTAGGGGACAGGAACCACAACGAAGCAGAAATTCTTGCAGCTTTGCAGGGACAGGCCCAGAGGTGGTTCACGCCACATCAGCTGGAGCCAGGAATGGTGATATCTGATAATGGCTCAAACATCCTGTCAGCCCTTAGACAGGGAAAGTTGACACATGAGCCATGCCTGGCACAAGTCCTCAATTTGGTGGTGCAGCATTTCCTAAGTATGTACGCAGGGTTGCAAGATGTACTAAAACAGGCCAGAAGAGTCTGTAGCCATTTCAGTGGTCATACACAGCCAGTGCTCGGTTGGCTGAAATTCAGCGGGAATTGTACCTGCCCGTAAACCACCTGATTTGTGACAGACCAACCAGGGGAAACTTGACTTTGGCAATGCTACAGTGGCTATACATGCAGCAGAGGGCCGTCAACGAGTACCTGTGCCATACGGCACAACAACGGGCTCAGGCCACTTCACCTTTTTTTCCCCATGCCAATGGATGATCATTAAGGATGCATGCACTGTATTGTCACACAAGGATGGTGAGCAATGACAGTGCATGCATCAGTTACACAATCCCTGTTGTTTTCCGGCTGGAGCAGACTCTGCGTGGCATTATGAACAGGGCAATGGAGGCAGAGCAGCAGAAGAGGAGGACTTCCTTTCCTCTCAAGGCCCACTTTATCCAGACACCATCATTCCTATGTTACAGAACACACATGAGGAGAGAGGGGAGGAGGATGAGGATTCTGCCACTTTCATAGGCTTCGAAGAAGAGGAAGACATGCGGCAATCTATAAGCGATGGCTTTCCAACCCCAAGACCTTTGGGAGTAGTATGTGGCTGGGAGGAAAAAGTTCCAGATGCTGTCATCCTGAGTGACCCAGAGGAGTCTGCTTCTCAAGCCTCAGAAAATTTGAGGCACATGGGCAACCTCATGCTTCAAAGCCTGAAAAAGGACACTAGAATACGTGGCATAAAGGAGAAGTATGATTACTGGTTGGCAACCCTCCTTGACCACCATTATAAGGGGAAGGTCTCAGAACTTGGTTGGCTGAAATTCAGCGGGAATTCCACCTGCCCGTAAACCGCCTGATTTGTGACAGGCCCACCAGGAGGAACTCGACTTTGACAATGCTGCAGCAGCTATACATGCAGCAGAGGGCCGTCAACGAGCACCTGTGCCAGTACGGCACAACAACGGGCTCAGGCCACGTCAGATTTTTTTCCCCATGCCAATGGCTGATCATTAAGGATACATGCACTGTATTGGTGGGCCTACCTTTCCTCAGAATAGACCAATTCCTACATACAATAGCTTTGAGCCTTTGACTGAGCAAGTGCCATATAATGGAGGTGTTTTGTTAGGTCCACACAAGGGACAGGTCAAGCTCACCCTGTTTATCAACCCACTCAAGGGGAATGGTGGAGACAACCACCACCATAAATACCTTCCAGCAGCGGACCTGTAAGAAAAATAAAAGAAAGAGAGGATGCAGAGGGGGTAGGCTGTCTCAAAAGACCCAAACCACGATAGGTGCTGGTATATATAATTTGAGTGGGGTTCCACTTAATCAGGATGAAATTGGGGTCCTTGATAGGGGCCTCAAGTTTGCCCCTGTCAAGAACCTTAACAAATTCCAGACATATGTTTGAAAAAATATATTACAACTTTCAATATGAAACAATATTTTTTATCAAATCCTGGCAAATGTACAGTTTCTGCAATGGGGGATCGCTCTACTCTGCGGAGTAAGTCAATTTTTAACCCTTTAAATGTAGAAAATAAGTTTACAGAAGTGTTTACAAGTATGGCCATAAAGGATTTGGATGAATTAAAGATAAAGAAAACACACAATCCCCTGTATGTCAAACGTGGTATGGAATCTCTTGCAGAACATAAAGAGATAGTAATACGTCCAGAAGCTAAGGGGGGGAGGGGGGGTCTGGTTGTTCTTTGTAAAGAATATTACCAGACTGAAATGAATCGTCTATTGAGTGATGGTGCAACTTATAAAGATCCTATGTTACCCTTTAAGGATGAATTAAATTCTATAATTGAAGATGGAAAGGATCAGGGGAAAAGGAAGCAGCTTATTTGGATCCTTTATTTTGTAGATCACTAATTATCTATTTTCTCCCGAAGATCACTAAAGATAGTGCCAACCCTCCGGGGAGGACTATCGTTAACAGGATGGATTCTGTTTTGGCGAGATTAGGACAATACATCGATTTTTTCCTACAGCCTTTGGTGTTCAAAACCCCTGCTTTTTTGAAAGACACCAAACATATTATACAAATTCTGGAAGGACATAATGATGCTATGAAAGCAGTTGAATGAGCTCTCTCTTCCTCTACTTTGTCTGGACGACATCAGGAATTTTTGTTGAGTAGTCTTGACTTTTGTCTTAATAAAAATTTTTTTGGTATAGTAGGGAATTTTATTTGCAGACCAAGGGGGTGGCAATGGGAGCCTGTTTTGCTCCCAGTGTGGCCAATCTTTTTATGGCCCACTGGGAGGAGGAGGCTATCTTTAAGCATCGACCACCCAAATGGTCTGCTATTGCAGATATATTGATGATTTGATTTTAATTTGGGAGGGTGAGAGATCAGCTTTAGATGCTTTAATTGATCTATTGAATGTGAATGATAAAAACATCTCTTTTTCCTGGAATATTGAATATGATAAAATCGTTTTCCTGGATCTCCAGATCAATAGAGATGTTAAACAGGTTAGATTATGTAATCATTTTTAACCCACGGACCGTAATGCCTAAATTCCCTTGGGGAGTTGCCACCATTGTTCATGGTTGTGCAACATCCCCAGGGGACAATTTATTAAGCTTTGCCATAATTGCACCCATAGAGATGAATTTGTTCAACAGTTGGATGTACTGGTCTCAAGATTTTTATAGAAAGGTTATGACAGACACAATTTAGAAGAAGAAATTGATCAAAATGGTGGATAGATCTACTCTGGTGTCTGATCGTATTCGTGGAACTGGGAAAGATGATCATAATTTCAGGATGATCTTGGATTTTAATGCTCAACATAAGAAATTTGAAAAAATAGTTTTGAGGAATTGGTCTATTCTAAAACAAGACAAAATACTTGGCCCTGTGCTACCTGCACGGCCGCAATTCATTTACAAAAAGGCCCCGTCACTCAGAGATCGTCTTGCTCCAAAATTCTTAATCCCCCTATCCCTACAGAAAACAGATTGTTCTCTTTTCTGTTTTTTTTTTTTTTTGCGTGTGGACGATGCATTTCTTGTAAACATGCAAAGGGAAATATTAAGAAAAGGAAAAAGTTTTTAGCATTGGCTACTAATAAAGAGTATGACATTAAACAACCCATTACTTGTGAGACGATTGGGGTAGTGTATATGATGGAGTATGGGTGAGGGCTTCAATACATAGGGAGAACTTCGAGACCTCTACATGTACGTCTTGCAGAACATGTTAATAATATTAAAAAAGATATTACCACACATTATGTGTCTCACCATTTTAAGCAGTTTCACGAGTCCTAAAATTTGGGGTATAGAGCGAGTGACCAAACATTGGAGAGGGGGCAATTTTGTTCGTCAGTTGAGTCGCAGGGAATCATATTGGATATATGAGACAAAGGTTTTAACCCCTGGTGGACTCAACATAGATTTTGATTTAAATTGTTTTATTACAGATTGGTAATTGTGTTGTTTTAGAAAGTACATTTTTGCAAGTGGCTGTGGCTGACGTTTTCCTTTTTTCTTTTTAGGTTTTTACACCATGGTTATATTTGTGGGTTGAGGGGTTTATTAATATATATATATATATATATATATATATATATATATATATATACTTCGAGGCTGCCTAGCTTTGAGGGTGTTCAATAACTTCATCTAGAAGAATGTTTTTGGTATAGGTTTCATGGGCACAATTAACAGCCGAAGACCAATTTTTCTGCACCTGTTTGACAGGTACATATCATTGCAATTTTTTACAGCAAGGCCAATTCTTGCTTTCATCAAGATTACCTCTATAGGGTTATGGTGGGAAGGTGCCAACACCCAAAGACTAATTTTTACGCACATATTACTTCTATCCAAAGTCAAAGTGACACCAGAATGTATCCAAAAAATCTGGAATCTTGTTCCCAGTGCACTCCATTGTGGCCTCATCATTGACACCAGCTCCTCAGCTGTTGCTCAGCAAAATAAAGGCAACTTGCCGGGAAAATGTCATATTTTTTGGCTTTATAAATGCAATTATTGCTGCAGCAGATTCTAGACATGGTACAGATCTACCACTTTACAGGCAGACTAAGGGGACCCTTCATGCACTATATTGGAAGGATTTTTTTTATGCTTTCACTTTAAAAATCAAAATATCACTGCTCATTTTAAAAACTTTTTTTTATTGATACATGTCCCCCAAGGCAGAAACCGGACCCATGTATGCCCAATTACTTGCATACAAGTCTTCAAGTCAGGAGATGAATACAAAAAAATTCAAAGGCTTTATCAATGCCTAGAAGCACAGTTAGATCTATTATTAAGAAGTGGAAGGTATTTGGTACAACACAGACCCTCCCTGGGTCAGGACATCACTCCAAACTGCATGAAAGGGTCAGGAGGAACCTGGTCAGAGAGGCTACCAAATGCCTACAGAAAGCTATTGCAGGAATTTATAACAAAGTTTGGTCATTGTGTGCATGTGACAACAATATTACAAATTCTCCACAAATGTGGCTTGTATGGGAGGGTTGCACGAAAAAAGTCACTCCTCAAGAAAGAACTTATGAAGCCACCACTGAGCTTTGTCAAAATGCACCTTGTAGATTCTGATGCAACATGGAAAAAAATCCAATAAATCCAATACAACTCACCATCTAAATAACACAATTCCTACAGTAAAGTATTAAGGTGGTAATATCCTGTTATGGGGGTGTTTCTCTGCAGCAGGGGCTGGAGCCCTTTTCAGGATAGAGAGAAAAAATGGATGGGACAAAATACCATCAAATTCTTCTAGAAAATCTGTTGGGCTCTGTAAGAAAGTTGACTTAAAATTTCCAAAAATTTCTTAAAATTTTCAATAAAATCTGAATTAAGTAAGAAAGTTGTCAATGGGAAGAAGGTTTACCTTCCAGCCTGAAAATGACTCAAAGCACACAGCAAAAATTACCACACAGTGTTTTAAAGAGAAAGAAGTGAATGTCCTTGCATGGCCTAGTCAGACCCCAGACTTGACATTGCCCAGACATTGAAAATTTGTGGAATGACTTGAAAACTATAGTCCACAAAATGTCACCATCAAAATTTAACTGAACTTGAGCAGTTCTGCAAAGAAGAGTGGGAAAAGTTAGTAGAGTCATATCCCAACAGACTAAAGGCTGTAATTAAAGCAAAATGTGGTGATCTTTTTCCAATTCAGTGATTCTGTTTTTGAATTAGTTTTTTTTTCTCACATGTTGGTATTGTATCTTTCACGTGGATGTTATAAGTTGCACTGAGTAAATGCATCTGGATAAAACAAAAAACTGTGTTTGTCTTCATTTCAGGCTGCAAAGCAACAAAATGTATTATTTTAAAGGGGGTGATTCTTTTCTATACCCACTGTATATATGGAAATGCATTAAAGTAGGTAATTGTATTTCAGTTATGATTTACATTATAGATATCTACCTCTGTGTTTTTCCTGAAGAAGGGTTGTGAGAGTGGATGGGCCAATTAAATCAACCTGTTTCTTTGGCATGAATGGACAATTCAAAGGTTTACTTTAGCTCACAGCTATTACAGGTATGTAATCATGTTACATGTGGTCACATGCCCATAATTATGGTAACCTTGTGCGTAACCGAGTTAATCTACTTTTTTTTTACATTTTTTGTAATGACTTTGTGACTTTCTCATTTTATTATGTCACACTGCTAAGTAAACACCCAGTTGTATTTTATATGCAGTGCAATTGATTTTTTACAGCTGACATATAATGCCATGTTTTCCAAGAAGGCTATGGATTACATCTCCAGCAGTGTCGGTATTAACCCTTAATCATCCTATGAGATGCTGCTCATCATTGTGTGATCTATACGGCTTATGAAAAAGGAATAACATACTAAATTTGAGTTAGGAAATACCTAAATAGATGAAACCAAATAACCAATTGATGGAATTGTGATGGATCAACCTTATCTATGTACACACAACAATGTTATATAATTTTATCTCCATGTAATGATAATAAATGAATTAATCAATAGTACATTAGGGATTAAAAACATATAAGCTTAACAAATGTATTTAAATATACTTGAGGTGATTGTAGCTGTATTAGTGCAATTGTGAAAGAGTACTGTCCGTGATACTTTTTTATTTGCACTCTTGGTTACTGCTTTGACCTTGAAGAAGGGGACATACCCCGAAAGCTTGTCCTGAAAAATGGTATGTTAGGGCAGATAAAAAAGTATCACGGACATTACTCAATTTTCAAATGTATATAAATAAATGTAATGTTAAAAACATATTTTTTTACTTTTTTTGTTTATATGAAAAATAAACAAAAATGTTGTATCTGTCTATGTATAAAACATGTTATAGAGTAAAATCATTGTGCCAAAAGATTACCCTCATGCATTAATGATATCCCGGCTGCTCTTCTGAATGATCCTGTGAAACCCCTCCTGGGACACTTCAGAAGTGATTTCAGTGGCCACGTAACTCCACCTCGGGGATGAAATTTCCAGCCAGTGGACCGCAAGCCGCTTCTCCATGTGGGACAAGCGGCGGCCGGCTTACTAGAGACAGATACACTGCTAGAATTCACTTGGTGCCGATCTGGGCAACAGACTATGTGAGTGTTCATTCATTATCTTTGTGTATGACACATTTGTGGTAGTAAAAACTGGTTGCGCAATGATCTTGTCCATGGCCTTTTATCCCTAAGTTGGTGTTTATACATGAGGGGGCTTTAAGAACGGTGGGGAGACAGACTCTGAATATAATACACAAGTGCCTTTGGACCCATATATCTCCTGGCTCAAAACGTCTGGTGAGTTTCAGTGTGTATGGGGGAAAGAATGAAATCACTGAAGAGCGCCATTTGAAGAGCACTTTTTAGAGTGTGATAGAGATCACAGATGGCACCTTAGCTGTTCAATTGGTTTTGGACATTTAGAGGCATTCAGTTGGGATAACACATAATATTTTTTAATCTGCATATCATTTTTATTTTGGATATTTATGTGCGTTTATAGTTTTTTGGTAGACACTTGGTTTATTTTGCAGGTTTTCACTGATACCTAGCACCTTACTTATTTTTACTTATTTTTAGTATATATATATATATATATATATATATATATATATCTTGTATAAAAAGGGAATACATATGAGAATACATATAGGAAGGCGATGAACTGGTTTATTTCAAATCAAAATATGTCTATTAAATAAGTTAATTTCATAAATAACACAAAGAATTGCATGGTTGTCTAACCTTCATTCTCTCTGGGCACAGGCACTAGGCAGGACTGTTCCCTATCTCCACTGCTCTTTGCGCTCACCATTAGCGGTTCTCATACGTGCCAACCCCCTGATTACGGGGCTTCACTACGGCAAAATTCAGGACAAAATCATGTTGTATGTAGACGACTCTGTCTCTGCAGTTATGTCCACTCTTCTAGACTTTGGCCAATATTCAAAGCTGACAATAAATTGGACCAAATCATCACTGCTCCTAAAGTGGTTAGCACTTAGGCCTGGCAGCACTAGTGTGAAGACCAGATTTACCCAAACTAAAGTGGTTCTAAAGTCAGAATGTTTTTTTTATCTCTATGCATTAAGATAAAAAAAAAACTTCTGTGTGCCGCAGCCTCCCTTAGACCACCTTTATCTTACCTGAGTCCCATCTCGATCCAGCAATGCTGCACGATTCAACTGTCCAAGACTCCCCTCCTCATTGGCTGAGACAGCAGTGGGGCGCATTGGCTCTTGCTGCTGTCAATCAAAGTCAGTTAGCCAGTGAGGAGAGGGAGGAGGAGGGGCAAAACCACAGCTCTATGTCTGAATGCTACTTGCTATGGGGGCATTCGGCAAGAGGGAGGGGCAAGGAGCACCAACTGGGGACCCAAGAAGAGGATGATTTGGGCTCCTCTGTGCAAAACCACTGCATAGAGCAGGAGAGCAGGTAAGTATAATATGTTTATTTTTTAATAAAAAAAAATTGACTTTAAGTTTTAACCAATCAGTTTTTTAATTTAATAGGATCAAATTCACATTAGAAGAGAAATTATCTGTAAGTTTACTATGGATTTTTGCAGTAAAAACATCATTGCTCATGGCACCGTAGTGATGAATTATCTCATAGAATGAGTATAACCTTGAATACAAAAATAAATGTAAAATTACATTGCCAGTCCCAATTTATTTAGATTTTAGCCGAACAAAAAACAGTTTATAATGATATTACTTACACAAGACCTTTTTATGTCATTAAGGACAATTGTCACGAGACCACGACAATCAATTACAAGTTATACAGCAGAACACCAAGACAATAATAAGATGATAAGGACCATAGCGTCACACATGAAATAATTATACATTTCTAATTTCCATTCATGTCAACTTAGGTCATTCTTGAAATATGGTTTCCTGTCTCATGATTGGTCAGATCTTCTCTGGTACCTGTATAAAAGGTGATTCAGAAGATGAGTGTCACACCAAGCTTCAGCGAGAAGATATTTCACATTACAGTGAAGGAGAATTCGGAAACAAGATGAATGAAAAAGTCTTCCTACTGCTTCTAGTCTGTATTACGGGGCTGGTGACCAGTCTACCTCTATCTGCACAAATACAGGTGAGATGATGAGCTGACATGAACAGTACAGGGGACAGGTGACAACTATATTTAGGAAAGTATAACATCCAATAAGTTACTGACAATATTAGCTAGTAGTGAAGTGTAAATCTAAAATAGTTATCACCTTCGTTTTGGATAAAGTGGTGGGGGTTAGGAATCCTGATAGATTTTAATACTTCCTTATTACCGCCTGGGACCCCTGTAGGGAGATTTGACTTTTGTACAGGCCATTGCCTGTAGGACAGAAGGTGAGGGGAAATCCAAAATGTTATAATTGGGAACAGAACAGGGAATATGGTAAAATCTTCCAATGATGACTGTTGTGGTAACATCTGACCAAGAAAGGATTTTACCTGAGAGCTTTCCAGTAGGGCTGAGAGGGACTCTGCCGGATGGGGATGAGTTGGGGTCAAGACTTGTTATTGTTATTATTGTATTACATCTGAAATAAGATATTGATACAAAACATTTACTTCTCAGTATCATCTACTTGGAGTGAACAAAGATGGTAAGCTTTTTAACATTCTTATTTAACAAATAATTTTTGCTTTCTTTCTGTTCTCTATGACCTGTTTTGTTTGTTCTGCATTTTCCTCCCATTCATTAGCCTTTCTTTATAATATCCCTAATCCTAAATCCTAATTCCTAAATTAAAAATTGTTTGCACTGCTCCATTGGCCCTAATCAGCCTGGCCAGATAATCTATAAAATGATTTTCCTTCTCCATCTAGAACCAGCCTCTAGGAAAGACTCCTCCACATTTTTATAGCTCTTATGGTAAACATCCCTCCATCCACCAATTTAAATTTAGATAAAACCCCTAGAAAAATAAATTATTTTAAATGCTTGCTTGCAGTATTTTCCTTTCCATAAATGATTTATTGCTCACCTGCAATGTGGCTTTGAACTTACAAAGAGATTTTAACTACTCTGAGAGTCACTTCGCTAGCACAGCCCTCTCCCTCATTGTGTCTCTTAGCACTCTCCTCTTCTGGGAGTGTCCAATTACTGTCTGTGCTGGCCCAGCATCTCTGTCCCTCCCCTCACCTCCCCACATAAACTTTAATTTATCTGCTGGTGGAGGAGTGAAGAGGAATACTATAAAGTGTCATTTGAGTGAAAGCTCTGAGAGCTCTGAGTCTTCTGAGGCTATCACGTCCAAGTAGCAGTTTCGAGCTTCCAGCTGTTTACACAAGGGAGAATTTTTACATTTAATGACATTCCTAAAATATGTTAAATGCACACATAATTGTCTGCATGTTTTTTTAGACCCTGGCAATAGAGTCATCAAAGTCATCTCCCTTTGCTTAGCTGACAGTATTTATGATAATCATGGTGAATCAGGCAAAGACTTAAAGAATTTCCCAACCAGAAGTTTCCCAGATCAGGGATAGCTTTGTAGAGCTACCCTATTTTTTCATTAATTGATATTTCAATTTCTAAAATGGATTCAATATTTACAGAAGCTTAAGTCACTTTAATTTTTTTGGTTGCGATTATTACACTAGATGTGCCTAATGTGTATTTTGTATACACAGCCCCAAAGAGTGAAGACTCCGAAGTGCCACAAGGGATCTTCAGCAAGATTTTGAAAGCTAATAAAGGTAATTATTCTAAACCACAGGATTCTTTACTGCATTATGATGGTGCTAAATCAAGGCAAGTTAAAAGACAATAAGCAATTATACTCAATAAAGTTATGAGTTTCAGGATCCTTTAAATCATGCATTGACAGACTAGCCTGATTTCTAAGTTCTGCCCTCCATAGTGGGAAGGCTCTACGTGGGGGCTCTCTCTCTGTTGTGTCCTGTATGGGAAGATTCAAGAGGCCAACTTCACTGCAGCAGAGCAAAGTCAGGTCTCCTCCCTTCCCAAACAAAGCTGTGCTGTGTTACGGAACTGAGTAAAGCTGGGCCTTTGGACTGCATGAAAATATCTAACAGGTTTCTCCAGATTCCCACTGCGCCTATTGTATTCTGTTGTATACCCCATCACTCCATATGATTAGATGCAGCCGCTGTCAGTTCTACAATTTTCTGTTTGGATCCATCCATTTTTCAATCCAAGGATATCAGGTGAGAGAGGACTGACATAGTCACCCACATAGCAAACTTCAGCCAGTTCACAGTGTATGGGCAGCTTAAATCAAATGCATTTTAGTGTATTACCTATGACCATTTTCTGTATTTTCAGATAGCAAAACAACTATGTATGGAGGAGATATACTGGTACAGAATGACCGCAGCGCCACCAACTGTCCTTCTTGCCTTTGGCCTAAAAGTGATAATGGTACTGTTCCTGTTCCCTACATCATAGATTCCAGATACAGTGAGTTCCCTCTTTTTTCTCTTGCATTGAAGCATTCATTGCTATTTGTTATTTGTAGAAACCCAACCTTCTATCTCTGTTTCCAGGTCCCAGTGACCTGAACAGTATTGTGCTCGCCATGGCCGAGTTTGAGACATTGACTTGTGTGAGGTTTGTGCCTCTTACAACAGAACATGATTACATCAACATCACTCCTGGTGATGGGTAAGGTTGTCTATTGTGTATCATAGATATTCACAGTAGGGGCATCTAAAACATAAACACCTGAGACTTTACAGTACCTATTTGTGCATGATGGCTTCCCTTTTCAATTTCTTAAAAATAAATAAATAAATAGAACTCCTCTGTACATTTGCAAATACATGTGAAAGTCACAAGTCAACAACTTTGTGGTTTTTGTGAATCTAGCAGAAATATGCACATGGACATAAGATATTTATCCCAGTTCTGCTAACTTTGAATACAGTATATAGTAGAAAAATGGAAGTGACTGAGAGGGAGTGGGGCTTAGTGTCAACAGACTCAATGGATTACACTTAACATTTTACAATGAAAATAAAACCAAATATGTCTGTCCAAAAGTGAGCAGTGATCCAATACTTGGAGCCGGTACAACGTGACTTAGCTCTCAAACTCCATACCTCTTATTAGAACTGGGCACAAACATAGAGAAACAACCGTTGATATAAGTTAAAAAGTTCAAAAGCTTAGCACAAACAGATATTGATTGTTTTCTTTAGCAGATTCAATCATTGTTTCTATTAAAACTATTGTCTTGGGCTCCCAAATGGTATTAAAGCATAACTTTTTTTGAACTGTATATTTACAATTTCTAGCTGTTACTCGTATATTGGAAGAACTGGTGGAAGCCAGACAGTTTCATTGGGTGGAGGCTGCATCTACAGGGGGATTATACAACATGAACTAGAACATGCCCTGGGCTTCTACCATGAGCATGTAAGAAGTGATCGTGACAATTATGTTGCCATCAATTTCCAGTATATCTCTAAAGGTACTGCAGTCATTTACACAAAGCGAATTTAGTCATGTTTTCAAAAAAGAGACATTACCACTGCTTTTGTCTTGTTACAGGATACTTGGGTAATTTTGCTAAAGCGGACACTAATAACTTGGGCAGTCCATATGATTATGGTTCAGTGATGCACTATGATGCGTAAGTCATGACTTTTATGTTAGTTGGTAAATTACTGATAAATTATAAAATATTTTATAGGTAATATGTCAATCTTATCTCCATTCAACATTTTCCAGCTATGCATTCAGCAACACTTCAAACAAACCCACAATTGTCCCCAAGCCTGACCCCAATGTGCCCATTGGGCAGACAATTGGACTGAGCGTCTTGGATGTCACTAAAATTAACCGACTTTATCAATGCAGTAAGTTTCTGTACATTCCAGTTTTATGGGTTTGAAACATTAGAAATTATACTTTTTTTTATGATTGCATTTTAAGTGAATTTTTCCGTTTAAAAAAATAAATAAAAATGTGCACGTTTGTCTCTGGCCAGTTTTCTTTGTAAAAAAATAATAGGAAAATATCAGGAAATGTTGTTTTTACCATGAAATGAAGGCTCAATGTGGCCTGAACAAACAAAGTATAATTCACCTGGATGCGCAAAGTAGTTGTAAAGATACGTTCCGTTTCACTAACATATGTGAAAGTTGTAACACTGCATTGAGGCATTAAGGATCTTTTATCTTCAACATAACGGGGGTTAAACTCAAGGTTCATTTCATTTTAAGTTCAAAATTCCATCAGTTTTAAGCTCATAGAAGGTTAATACCCCCTTCCCTGTTGCCCACTAATTAATTATTAATATCATTATCAGTTTATTCCACCAGTGACTAAATACAATTTATATGTCTATTTTTCACTTCTCAGGTGTCTATGCGACTTTGCTTAATAATAACACAGGAATTTTCACTTCTGACAACTATCCCTCTGCTTATCCTAATAATGTTGACTGCGTTTGGTTGATCAGGGTTCCATCAGGACTGGTAAGGAGACAGATGTAGACATGCAAAATGTGTCCCTAAATGTCTAGCAACCTAGGTGTGAAAATAAACTGCCATCTGAAGATTGTTTTGTACACTACCTACATTTTACATTAATAAAAAAATAGAGACTTGACTAGTATAGTGCCAAGCAATAGGTCCAAATACTCCCTAACCTAGGTCTTTTAGGATGTATATGCCTCTGAACCTTATACTCTGTTTCAACCACCAATTGCTCCATATGTTGGAATAATACCTTCATTATGGCCTACTTTATAGTCTTCAGACTATCATTACCACTTCATTGCTGGTAGCCTATTTTGGCAATTCTGATGTTCCAGATTTCTTTTACACCACATCGGATGGTGAGGCCACTGTAGGAATGGGGGTTTAGCAGGAACAAAATGGGTCTTGGATTCATTTGGGGCTCTTGTTCTTACAAGTATGTTACCAATAGTAAGAGTATTGCAATATCCCCAGTCACAGCTTTCTTTGACTTAATTCAATATAGCATTAAACGAAAGACTTCTGTTTCTTCCCCCAAATGTGTCTTGTTTAAGCTTTATTTGTTTCTCTGAAGAAATCACAAGCAACAAATAATCAGAGGGAGCAGAAGAGTTCTGTCAACTGGAAAATCAATGGAAAATACTCACATGTATCAAGAGACATCTTAGCTAGAAAAGTCTATAGCTGCAAGATTGTTTAACAGAAATTAAAATTCTACATATTCTTGTGGGATTTTTTTTCTGAAGGACTGTTCAAACATTAATATAGTAATCAGTTGCATCCTATTGCAATTACATATTAATCCCGTTTGCAGTTACAAATATGTGAAGTTTGCGGTTTACTGTAGATAAAAAATTTGCCTTGTGTCATTTTTTAGGCATCATTAAAGTTCAGTAGCTTTAATATCCAATCCACTCCTAACTGTGACTCAGACTACATGAGGATCTATAACGGCCCCACTAAGACATCTCCTGTGTTGTTGGATAAAATGTGTGGAAGTCAAACCATCCCTCTACTCATCGCTTCCGCAAGCCAGATGCTGGTCCAGTTCGTCAGTGACGGGGCTGTTGCTGGGGTCGGCTTCCAAGCTACATATAGCTCAGGTATTCTGATTTATTTTAATAGTAAGGTAAGTGTTCAGAGAAAGACACTGAAGACTCATAGATACAGAGGAGATCCCTCCCAAGGAGGGACTATTGGCACAACAATTTGATGTCCTCTAAATTCTTTTTGCAACCTTTGAGGTAATCCATGAAGTTTCTTACTCAGGCCCTTACACTATAAAGTTGTTGAAAGATTGTTCAATGTGTATGTTTGTCAACTTTAAGAGTGATAATACTTACCTCTATGGCTTATTTTGGATCAGATACTGTATAGATTCATCTTTCTTGCAGTATATCCCTGATATCTGCCCTACTGCAAAACTAAGAGGTTGTTAAATTCCTATGGACTTCTTTGCGGTTGACAACGTCATTCAAAATTATCCAGGGTGGAGTGCAGTGACCAGACTACTTTTTCCCCAGCACTACATTGGTTAAATACTTGCTTTGCTTAGGGCAAGTTGGGGAAGTTCAAAAACTTACTAGTGGTCATCTATGCTCTCCAATGTCCCAGTATGTGGGTGAGCTCTCAATGTTCATGTACAATGCATGACTGCTGATCCTGTGTTGTATTTGATGATATCTGAGAGTCTACAGCCAGAGGAATAGCAAAAAGAAGCAGCTTCAGGGACCAGTAGTACAGCATGGAGGAAGCCTGTGGGGGGGGGGGGGGGGGTAAATAAGGTAAGCATTTCAATGTATTTATCATCTTCTAGAATAAAGAAGCATTTAACTCAAGCAGTGCAGTGGGGGGAACAAGATGGATAGATTTTACAGCATCTGCACTTACTCCATTAAGGACACAATAATAGGTTTGTATGGTAGCCCACCCATCTCCACTACAGTTATTTATTTTCATAGGACCCTCCTGTTTTCGCACTAGTGCTCTGTGAAACACTTCTGGGTAAGGCAGAACATGTGATTCTCTCCCCTTCCTGCCCTGAAGCAGATTTGGCGCCTGTGTAGGCCATCTCTACATCTGAGCTCTGCATTGAGGGTTGGAGATTGGGGTCCTAAGATCAACCTGGAACTCTGAAAGGGAGGATGAACTATGTATATACAGTGTCATATACTATTATAAATCTCTTTACTATATTGATTATATTTATATTCTCACAGTTCAGTGTGGGGGATCCTTCTTTAACTCTCAAGGCAACTTTACATCTCCGGGATACCCAGGGAACTACAGTCCAAACATGAATTGTAACTTCACCATCACAGCTCCCGTTGGATATAAGGTAAAACAAGAAGCCTTCAAAATTCTCCCTAAACCTGGACTTCCACATTCTCTAAAATTGTCACACAAACAAAATGTAATGTTGGACAGACACAATACAACCTGAATATACAACCCCCTTTTAATTTACCAGTGTTCACCAGGGCCTACCTGAATGAATGGAAATGGAATGTATTGTTTAGGGCATTACAATAAATGGCTTTTGGCAAATGTAAAGTAGATTGCTCTAAGACTATCTACCACCAAGACGTTCTGGATCATTTCCTGTGATGACAGGAAGTGTTGGTGGTAATTTATGAAGCTGGGTGAAAACTGGTGGTGTGACATTTGTAAGCTGTTTATAAAGCTTTACTTGACTTTCCAGCACTGGACTAATTTCTACCACCTCTTTTGAGAGTAAAAGGAGCACAGGGGAGAGGAAGGGAGGGGGTTGATCAGTTTAATGAGTCTATTGCAGACAGGTGAATGAATACATGTTTTAGAAGACTTAAATACACTAACACGTTGAATCCAAATTCCAGCTCACATTTTATAATCAGTTACTGCATTTTTGTTTCCTTTTGGGATACATGTTTTACATGAATAAATAAAGCTACTCATTTTAAGCACCCCTGCCAGTGTTGAATGATTTGGCTTATCCATGTAAACTGATACATTCTGCTGGATACTTGTTGGCTGGATCCCTAAATTAACATAGAAGAAAGCCTGAAAAATAAAACAAAAGCAGCCATCACATGTTAGAATTGGTAAACTGCAATATAATAAATGTTTGCTCTTGGGTTTAATAGGGCTTTTTGGTCAAATATTATTTCAGGTAGACTGTAACATCATTGAATTGTAAAAAAAAAAAAAAAAAATCAAATTTTTATGCAATAAAAATGATTTGTTTGTTGCATGAACACAACACTGTCATGTTCGTCATAATTGTATTTCTTTTTCAGATTGCCCTGACCATAAGTGACTTCCATCTAGAGTCTTCCAGGTTCTGTATGTACGACTATCTAACACTCTTCATGGATGGTACACAAAGGGGTCCATTCTGTGGGGATCGCACCATCCCTGTGTATTACTCCAAAGGCAATTCTATGGTTCTCGTATTCCACAGTGACAAGTCTAACCAGGCGAAGGGCTTCCAAGTCTCTTACACCTTCTGTGAGTAGCTCAGTTCTATCTGCTTATATCTAATATCAGCAATGGACATTATAAGATAATACAGGTCACATTAATTTTTTCTAAAAAGCAGCCAACTTAATGAAAAAACATATTGTATAAATGTAACACTGCTGTGGTGTAAATACAGATTTAATAGCAGGATCTCAGATTATACACAAAGCTGAATCATCTTCAATTACAACTATGAAGTACAGAACTGGTTCTAGACTTTGCTATTAGACAACCCAGCAAGCACTCAACACACTGAAAATCAGAAACAGCATACAATAAAAAAAAAAAAACAATACAAAAGGAACTAAAATACAATTGACCAAAAGCCTCTATAGTTCCCCTTTAAGCAGACATGATATTCACATGACCTCTAGTGAAATTAAAATCTGTTGATAAAATACAGCGTATCAAAATAAAGACCAACAATCGAGCAACCAGCAATGTTCAAATAATCATCATTTGATGTATGGGCAGATTATTTTTGAGTATTCACCGTTGATACTGGATATACAAATCCATGTAAATGTATTTCTGTTATTTTTTGTGCTATAGATCAGTGAGTAAGTATGAACGAATAAGGTCTATGTATTATTTAAATATGATTTTAACATTTGCTGACAGTGACCTCTCTTTGATTACAGTTCAATAGACAAGCAACAGATCGTACAAAGAGATAATCTACCGGTTCTGGAAGGAAGCCGACATCACTACAGGACACAATGAGAATTTGATGGAGCACATATAGAAAAGTTCACACATTTGTGCCTATATATAAAATGATTAAATGTACATCGGATCATGCTAGTGTTTGCAATTACATTTAAAAATACAGAATAACATTTCATAATTAGTTTCCCATTTTCTTGGAATTTTGATTGGCTTGGTTAGGAATAGGGGAGCTAATTTTGGCGTCCTCTGATTTCTATGTGGTTTACATTTATTCTATAGAGATTCTTATCTCTTTATCTTTCCCTTTCCCTACTTATTATTTTGAGGGAGTCATTTCTTTTGTACTATATATGACAGTCTGATCTGATGTTTTCCTTTCCTTTTTAAAAATAAAATATATTAAAGCATTAATCCATCTCTATTATTATTTTCGAGTGACGTAGTTCCTGATTCCTCAATGTGCTTAAAGTGAGCATTGCAGTAAAAAGTCAATTTATTCGTTTCAGCCCCTTCCCCTGTGAAATTCACTGCCCAGGGACATATCTACAGGGGTTGCAGGGGTAGCCATTGCAACCCGATTCCATGGGAATCTCAGGGGGTCCACGTGGCCTCCCTGTATGCCTGGATAGGAGAGCGGCAGGGGTGGTGAAATAAAGAGGAGCCAGTCCTCCATGTAGCTAATGGATTCCCACTTCTCCTCCTCTCCCTCCCACATACATTCAGCAGCTGCAACTGGGAATGAAGGACATTGGTTCCTCCACATGCTGCTCCCGCCACCTCCCTATTGATGTCTAGCTGCCCTGGGCTCCTATGTGATCTCTGCCGGTCACCTTCCCTCTGGCTGTGACAGGGGTCTGCCAGGGTGGAGTTTTGACTTAATGAATATAGTTAGTGATAGATAACGATCACTCACTCGTTTTTATTTTTTTGTATTCAATCATAGCTGAGCCATAGTATTTTTACTATATGAGCTATTCCTGTTCATTCTGTGCAGCTGAGGTTGCAGAGAAAGTGGTTGATAAATCTGTCCTCCGTCCATTTCTCTGTCTTAAAAGTGAATAAATAAAAATAAATAAAGTAAAATGGTAAAAAAATAAAACAAAAATAAATAAAAAACTACTAGGACCATTGGCAGAACTAGCAGTATCACAAAGGTTATACTTTTGACTGAGCTCTGGCATTCCGCCACCGTGGGCAGAGCCCAAGACAGCAGAAAGGTGGCTCGCTGTGGGACCATAATAAAGGGTCCTACGATTGGAGAAAAGGGCCTCAAGATCAATAGGGAGGGCCCCAGTCAGTGGCTAGGGGGGCCCCTACATGGTTTCTTGCATGGTGCCTTGAAATCAGCTCACTTGTGATGTCTTATAGTATAAAACACAGTGCATATGTTAAAAAAAGGAAAAATTAATTGAAATATTACAATATTTCACTAATTGGTTCAACAGCCAGGAAAATCACAGATAATATCCCACACGTATTGATGACTCCCTAAATCACATGCGTCCAACAAGGTCCACCAGGTCATTTTGTGCTGCCTCACACCCTTCACCTTCACTTTTATCTTGTCTCAGCGGTCTGCAGCAGAAAGGGCGACAGAACTCCTCCTACAGATCCTGATATATGTACAATGCACAAAAGTACAGCAGGATATAACCCCCTTGGACTTTATAGGCAGAAATCAAGTAGGAATGTAGATAGGTTAAAAGGAAACAATGCCGCTTTCATTCATACCAGTTTAAAATAAGATAAGAGCAAAGCCTGGGTATGCCAAGAGATAGTATACATACATGTACAGAAAGAAAATGCAAAGAATCCATATGGAAAACAAGTACTAAAAAATACTAGACTGCACCCTGGGTACTGCCAGAGATAAACTGTGGTCAGTCCACATGAGTTGCTGTGACGTATCCCAACATGTTTCGGAATTATATTCCTGCTTCAGGGCTGCTTTAAGTACTCAATCCTTTCTAAAATTGCAAATATAATTATATCTCAATTAATATAGTTCAATTATATGCACTTTTCTCCAGGTCTGGTGCTGTCATATACTTGGTAGGAAGAGCCTGGTTTGCAGAGGAAGGCTTCTCTTACTCCTCTGAATCGGGACCCCTGGTAGAGCAGACAGGTGGTGAAGGAGTCCAGAGTCACACGAGAGCCGGTAGTTGTGCTAGCTGCTGGACTTCCAGTTGAGTGGTGTGCCAGATGACAGCGGATGCAGGTATGCTGTGGATGCAGGACAGCGGATGCAGCTAAGCTCTAGATGCAGCACAGCGGATGCAGGTATGCTGTGAATGTAGGACAGCGGATGCAGGCGAACTGTAAATACAGTACAGCGAGTGCAGGTATACTGTGGATGCAGGTCAGCAGTACCGGAGCTAAACAGGCTGGAAGCAGAAGACTGGAGCAGGGTCTGACAAGCCGGGTCATACACAGTGTGATCAGATAAGGTATAGATGCAGAGACTGGAGAGTGGTCAAAGTTCAAAGTTCAAAGGTTGATACAGGTGGAGAGCAGGATTTAATTAGACCATTTGGCGCCCTCATCTGTCACAGGATGTGCCGCGCCACGCTAAAGCACACATGTGCATAACCGTTTACATTCGGGCTCATCTTTGTGCGCATGTGCTAACGTACATTAGCACACGCTAACGCAGCTTCCCCAAGATAAGTCCGGGGAACAGGAGCCTGCGGGAAACATTTCTTCCTCTCATAAGCCTTTCCTGACAGGTGGCTTTAAAGTGTATTATATGGCCTCAGCTGTTGGCACTCATCAGTCAAACCTACCTAATTTCCTTTTTTTTCTTTACCTCTTCCGCGATAGCGACCTATCAAGAAAACGAATGGGACACTTATGTCCCAATTACATCAGGATTTCCAGTCTAAGGAATCAGTAGATTCTGGGATTTCTTTAGCTTTTTCCAATTTATCCCACAACTTAGAGAAAAAAATCTTTGTTTTTTGGTATATTAGATCTTTCGAAGACTACTTCAAAGATGGTATTAATCCTTTTGGACTTTGTGTCCCAATCTTTCCTTCATGTGACAATATTGATCCTACTTTTAAAACTAAGTGGGAAAGCAATCTCAAGCAATGCTCTGAGATCCTGATGTTATTATTCAGGAATAACATAAACGTATAACTGATTTAGACACAAAAATTTAGAAAATACAGAGCCAGATGACTTCTCTGAAGACCCACGCCATATTTTCAGAGTTAGAGAAAAAACATAAAATACATCTGGAAAAATGTAATGAAGATATTTTGATTAAAAAAGATAAAACATTTCAATGTGACAAAAAAGCCTTCCAAGAAGGCAAGACCTAGAAATGGCATCATGGAATGAGCAGGAATTGTTACTTAAAGCTGGAGTCCGCCGGGACTCCGCGTTTTTTTTTTTTTTTAAAAGCCAGCAGCAACAAATACTGCAGCTGCTGACTTTTAAAATATTGACACTTACCTGTCCAGCGCGCCCGCGATGTCGGCACCCGAAGCCGATCTCTCGATCGTCTCTCGGGTGCTGCCGCCGCCATCTTGGGTATGGGAATCAGGAAGTGGAGCCTTTCGGCTTCATTTCCCGGTTCCCTACTGCGCATGCGCGAGTCGCGCTGCGCAAAAAGGATGGACCCGCTGCAGGCAGCGGGGGACTTTGGGAAAGGGGCTTAATCTACGCCCCTTTCCGCAGAGAGCTATCCCGGAAGTGGGTGCAGATACCTGTACTGTACAGGTACCTGCACCCCCCTCCCCCCTGAAAGGTGCCAATTGTGGCGCCGGAGGGGGGGAGGGTTCCGATGAGCGGAAGGTCCACTTTAGGGTGGACCTCCGCTTTAACTAATATCAACAATGTGAATAAATATTTGAATGTTCTTGAACCATCAATATGTTCATCCATGTCTTTCTCCTCCTATTCACAGTTTCCTTCCACGCAGCCTAAAGGACACAGGCATCAAAAATCCCACCGTCATGGTGATGGATCACACGATAATTCCTTTCACACAGATTCTTCTCCCTCACAATCAGGTTACAGTTATGGGCCTAGTTCCCATAACGGTGCACATGGTGACATTATGGTTTCCTATGCTCCCCCTACTCACAATGGGGGGCCACGCCCAAATACGTTTAACGCTACACCATTTACATCACTCAAAAAAACAACAAACGATGGGGACTTTTTTTGGGCAGGATGCAAACACGGAAACAAGGAAAGACACAAACACACCTCAGAGACACAGAAACCCAATTCACGGAAACCTTGTTAAATGTTGTATACCTATCATCCCAGAATTTGACCTCTGAAGATCTGAGCATCCTTGCTCATGGCCTCAACTTTTGCCCAAACTCCTGTCTGGTCAGGTTTGGGACCATCAAGGACGTTCACCTCTTTATACGAAAATTATTACTTAAAAGCCTCAATGTCAATACGGGCACCTCTGGGGAACCTGGCCAAACCAAGAAGGATCTCCAAGCACTTGACCACCTAATTTCACTTTTAGAGGAAAATGAATCATCAGATCTCATAGAATCTGTTGACATTGAATCTCTAGAACCCAGAACCCCAATATTAACATCAAGCCCTGCGACAAGGGGGCAATATTGTGGTTATGGATATACAGATGTGCAACAAAATCCTATCCAACACTGATTGATATAAATCTTTACTTGACATATTCTTTTTTTAACTCCTTAATTTTTTTATGATTTTTACAAAAGTCCATACAACCATTTGAGAAGCACCTCAAGCCATATATATAATGTTATAATCTCATTACATTACATTACATTGTCGTTTATAAATTTGCTTAAATAACCATCTTTACATTATTCTGCATCCTACATACTTATTTCCTTAAAAAAGGGAAAACTGAAAAAAAAAAACGAGAAAAACAACAGAAATAAAAGAAAACTAAAAGTGGGGACCAAGAACAAATGTTAACAGGTTCACTCAGCTACTACCAGTGCCTCAACTCCCTCTCCTCTGTACTTCTATAGCCTTTTTTTAACCCCACTAACCTTGTTATGATCCATCCCTCCAACCACCTCCCCCAGAATCTCCCTTGTAATAAAGTGCCGAGCATCACAACGATACACCATATCTATTTACTACCAGTGCATTATATATTCTTGGGAAAAAGAGAAGGAAATCTGCGCTACAGTGAAAAAACCAGAAGGTTGTGTGATGCGGCAATTCAAAATATATACCAAAAAATACTATATATATGTAAATTAGAAAAAAGAGAGAATAGGGATTGCGCAGTTCCTTTTCTCTCTTTTTCCCATTATATATTCTTATTCCTAATTTATTTCTCTCTCATTTACCACTTCCGATCCCCCTCTCCGTTCCCCCTATTTATTCCCTGATCGTATCCACCTAGTCTTTGGGTATGGTCTCCCCCCCAGTATCCCCTTTAAGGAGGACATCCCATTTTACCTAACCAGGGCTTCCAGATTTTTAAGAATTTATCCCGGTTCCTCTGTCTAATAAATGTCACCTTTTCCCTCCATACTGTAGCATCCATCACTTTATTCAATGGGAATGCAGGCCGCACCTACCCTCCCCGAATACCAAAACTTATATAGCCTATTTAAATAAGGACTCAACACACTTATTGGCAAAGAATTGGCCGCTGCACTTTATTGGTATATTAAAAAAAAAAATAATAATAATAATATTCTGATAATTTTATTGCATCATAAAATTCTTATATTTCAAACAATCAACTTCAAAACAGCTCAGTCTTAAAGGACTCAAGCATACATAAATATTTTAACCAAAGTCCCCCCTACATCACGTAGGGTGACAGACCACATAAACGTGCTTAGCGACAAGGGAAGGGGGGGGGGGGGGTGGGAAGCTTGTTGCACCTTCACTGCCTGGCTGGGAACAGGTGTGAGTGCACCTGTGAGAGGGTCATATATATCATAAGCCCCCTTTCTAGAACATTCCCCATAGGTCATGTGACCATTTGGGATATCACCAATAGCCTTGCGACCCTTAACCCCGCCCCAGACCAATTTGCCATTCTCTTAAAGGGACATTAACCCAAATACATTAAGCTGTATATAGCCCTAAATATTTACAATATTACTTCTATCCTCTTAATAATAAATGGAGGGGCGACTGCATGCCCATGCTGTCGGGCTCAAAGCCTTGAGCCCTCATAGTTCCTGGGAATGCAGGCTGCACCTACCCTCCCCGAATACCAAAACTTATATAGCCTATTTAAATAAGGACTCAACACACTTATTGGCAAAGAATTGGCTGCTGCACTTTATTGGTATATTAAAATAAATAAATAAATAATAATCATATTCTGATAATTTTATTGCATAATAAAATTCTTATATTTCAAACGATGAACTTCAAAACAGCTCAGTCTTAAAGGACTCGAGCATGCATAAATCTTTTAACTAAAGTCCCCACATGCCGGGTTTGAGAATTCAAGCTTACCCCACAACCGCGGCCAATTCAATGCAGTTTTGCAATCCTACATTAAATATATCTAAGCCTATATCGGACAGGTGAACTCCATCTGTTCTATATAATCCAGGGAAACCGCCCTCCAGATCAATGTTTCTATATGAGAAACCTCCAATGCGCGCCGTAAATTTTTCCATAAACCTGTTCAGTCTCCTCCTAATTTTCTCGAAATTTTTTCAATGAGCTTCTTGGAGCCATGCTAGCCAAGGGATTATCTCCGAAAAGATAATTCTGGTATTTGGAAAAGATAACTTAACCCTAATTTGGTCACGTCTAAACAATGACATAAGGACCAGGGTTGTAACTTTTTCCAAATCGTTTCCCCCTAGGTGTATTATTAATACATCCGGAGCTGGCCATAACTCAATCCACCTAGAGACATAAAAAAACAAACTAGCCAATTGAAGACCTCTAATTCCTTTCCAGAAAATTTGAATTTCTCCAGGATTCATAGACAAATTGGACGTATAGCAACGCTTCCTGGATCTTTTATTAGCCCAGTATACAAAAGAGTGGCCCAAGATCCAAACATATCTTCTATTACCTAGAATTAAAGAAAATGATCAGGTCTGACATAAATCTGAAAACGTTGAGATTCCCATCTCCCCAACCGTTTGATAACTGCATCATCCAATCCCATCCTAGCAGCTTCCGTAGCTGCTCCGATCCTGAAAGAGTGAGTAAACTTAAATTGATCTAAATTAAATTTTCTCAAGCAAGCCTTTAATATGTAATTTAATTGATACTGAGTAACAGGGGATCCATCGGCGTGAATCAAAAAATTCCCCTCTCCTATTGGCCTAACTGCCAGATAACTATTTATGACTCTAACTGGACATATATCCTCATCTCCACATCGGCTTAGGGGTACCCAACTGCCTTTTCCTAACCTATCCATCTTTGACACCGGGATGAACAATTTGATCCCCATCTCAGAGACAATCACATTCTTTCTTAGTAAACCCACCACTACCTTTTTGTTTTTTTGGCAGCAACTCAGATATTCTGAGAGCCCCAAAAAAGGCTAGTACAAACGCAGTATTAAATAATATAGCCTCAAAACCAGATGAACACACTGAATGTCTAGTAACACACACTTGTTTTAATAAGTGAATTGAAATGGGTCTCCTATTATTTGGAACGGAATGGCTCTTCCTGTAGCCTTTCAATG
Organism: Lithobates pipiens; assembly: GCF_037356315.1. Lineage (NCBI taxonomy): Eukaryota > Metazoa > Chordata > Amphibia > Anura > Ranidae > Lithobates > Lithobates pipiens. The sequence goes on from NW_027507791.1 coordinate 58,365,096, forward strand.
CCTGCCTAATAGAAAAGAATGCTGTGCACGGAGCTAAGTTTCTTAATTTGAAGAAAACAGATAAACCCGCCATGATTTTGGAAATGTGACTATGTGACCACTCTAACTGCATTAAACTACATAGAAACATCTGAATGTCTGTTTTAGAAGGAGAATCAAATTGTATATCCATTTCCATAGCAAAATTACACCACCTATTCCATGCAGTTGAGTACTCAACCCATGTATTTTCTGCCACAGAGTGTCTTATCGCATTTGTAAGAACTTCTAAATTAGGCTCCACAGATGTTCTGGACATGCATAACCATCCTTGTCCGCATACGGCAGGAGTTGGCGATGTTAACCTTCAAAATCTATATTTCTGATTTATTAATCAGAAGATATGATATGGGTTGAAAAGAGAATTCTTATTGACAAAGGAAAGGAAGGTTTAACATAACACCATTTATTAGAGTACGTTACAGGTTTATCTAATACACAGAAAATATCTATAGTCTAAGTGAGGGAGTAAAATATTAGTTAAAAATACAACAAGAGTACAATACATTCATTACAATACAAAACAGGACATATGACAATTCGGTATACCTTGTAAGTGCTGGGAGATGATCTGATATGTTACCTAATATTGGTCCATAGCTCTGGTCAGTTCTCATCTGCCCTTATCCTAGGGTTGGGGTCCCCTTAAAAAGGGCCACCTCTCATTGACTTGCATAGGACCACACTGATTGGTTAGCCCTCTCCTCCCCTCAATAGCACCTCCTCTTTTGGGTTTAATAGGTTAGTGATAATTAGTCTGAAGCCCACTTAATTAAAGAGGAAGTTTGCTCTTGAATAGGACACTTAACTATGCATAGTCCCAGCCGGGGTAAATTGTCCATTCCTGAACAGATCAAAGAAATATTTTAAGCATATCAACCACCCTTTGAAATGGATAAATGGTTGATTAGCACGGAAGAATACACAAGCCTTTATCTAGCAAATGAATTCGGCTCCGTACCGACTACACACCCCAAATGGTATCTGTTCGTGGGTTTTGATTATTACATTAGGTAAACAGCAGGACATCTCCCTCACACCCACACTTAGCATACCTGTGAGACAAAGGTATTGTTAATTGAATTATATACGCTGACCAGACGTCTGTTCCTGTAACTCAAACCATCTGGGCAGGTTAAGCTAAACTACTTCTTTATTTCTTATACTAATATCTACATCTATAATACAAATATTCCCAGTTGCTAATGGAGATTACTCATAAACTCCTCATAAGGCAACAGATGACCCCTTGTGGCAAGTTGAGTCCAATGAAACGACGCCACACTTAAGTGAGTAATTGTTTATGTCTAATCTCCATTAGTGAGTTCAGTTTCTCTCTCTGCCATCTTAGAAGTCGGCCGAGATGTATCACCATACCCGTCATAAATAACAGTACCCCACACTGCAATATGAGAAGGCCTTTTATTCCCATTTCCACCCAGGTCCTGGTGGTGACCAAACTGAAATCCCCATCATGTAAAAGTTCATTCAACCTTTTCCCTGTTTTCTCCATATCATTACTAATTTGAATTATATGGGTATCCTTCCTTGCAAGCAGATTGTGAAGGTTTACTGACAGAGTATCAATTTTTATATCAAAATGGGGTAGATAGGTTATAGGATCTGGGACCTCAGGGGGACTCTCAATGATATAGTCTTCTGATAACACTGGTATGGGGGTTACTACAGTTTGCCCAATAATAGTGTACTCGTGTGGAATGAAGCAAAAATTTGGATAGGGTATGGGACACGACTGACCCCCATAGAGAAATGTCTGGTGATTGGTAACGACACAGTACAGTCCATCCATGTGGTAGGTGACCTTTGTGCTAGGTGTTCTCCATTTTGACAGCTTCACTGGGCAGTTAGCTTCCATCTCACTTGTGCTGGTTTCTTGAGGTGGGTGGCGTGGACTTTCCAGTTGGGGGTCCCTTGCTACTTTGGCGGTGGGATCCGGGTCATTGCTTAGACCACAGACTGGAGTGTCAATTTCAAACACATCACAACGGCATAAGTACCTATTGTCTTTGACAGTGCAGCAGGCAGTGTGTGGTGCTTTCCATCGCCCTTGAACTTGAATGAGCATTTCGGGGAGGTGCAACCTTTCCTTGTACACGTCGTTTTCAAGGTACCCGAGGGAGTGTATGGACGCCATCGTGTTAAAGTAGTCATCTTGTGGATGGAACACTGGCAGCGACATGGTGAAGGAAACATACATTAGGTCCCGGTAGGCGCACAGGGACGGGCTCTTCTTGCAAGCAAATGGCCCTCTATTTGGGTGTGGTGTTACTATCCCTATATTTCGAATTGTGGAAACTGGCAGAGGTTTGCACTTGTCTCCAGAATGTACATTCATTCCACCACTATTATTAGTGTGAGTACAATACCATTGGGTAAGGTCGGTATCTCTTAATATATCAGGGATTTTACCTGCTTGGATATCTCGGATGATATTAGTGACCTTGGTTAAAACAAAATTTCCATACGCAGTGCATATTACCTCTTTCCCCATACTATCCTCTCTAGCTTTCTGATTATTTATGTTTATGATTTCGTTGATTTTCTGTTGTGTCTTTTCAAACAACTGGGCAATATCTTTCATGTTATACACCGTAAACCTTTCCTCCTCTGCAAGCCCCTCAACACCCTGCAGAACTGGTTTCAGCACTTGCCGACCCTCTTTTTGTTAAAAATTTCCGATATGCCTGCGAATCGCTGACAAATCGGCTCGGTTCCAAATTGACATGCCAGATCCAAAAAGTCCTGGGATGGACCCAAGTATGCTGTCCAACCCCTTTAACTTTCTGGATCTGAAAATGCCCCTATGGGGAGTGAGGTTTGGTTCTGCAAATGGGTCCTGAGTTCGGCTTGCATGGGAGGCAATCAAATCTACCAGCAAGGAGGAGTAAAACAGAGACACATTTGTCCGGGCACATGAGCCGAATTCAGCCATGTTCCACTGGGACAAATTAAGTACCACGGGTACATGAATGAACTTAACGTTATTGAACAGAATTCCAGGGATTGATGTTGCCGTTAGGCCACTAGGTGGTCCCTCTTGCAGTGATGGGCATTCCAAGGATGTTGGTTCATAGTAGGGGATTGCAGCTGTATTTTTGGGCAAAATTGTAGGAGCAGGGGTGTTAGTCTTTGGGGACACGTGCAAGGTGACTTTTCCTGGGACGTACTGAAGAGTGGATGCCTGTGTGTTGCTGGACAAGGGGATGGAGATAACAAAAGAATATTTCCACTCTCCGGCATCACTCAACCGTGTCTCTTGAATCAACAAGGATCCATTCTGAAAACTCATGACTCTATCCCGGTAGTCAGTGATATTCCCTGCGACGCCGTTACCCCAGACGAGATGATTATCAATGGGACTCCACCAATATACTTGCTTCCCCACAGTCCCTACAATGGCCACAGGTAATAAAATGGATTCCCCCTCTAGGCAGTAGACAGGATTCTTGTCAACGATCACGCTGATGAGTGGTCCATTCTCCTCTTCCTTGGTAGTTGTGATCAGCTGGAGCAGGATAACGATCCACATCGACTTCATGGCTCTAAAAGGAAAGAAAGCAGCACATTTTAGTTGATTTCTTTGGCTCCATGGAACTGTTTCAGTTGGTTCGCATGAACCCATTTATCTTGTGTCTTTTTGCCCACCTCTATTCTGATTTTATATACAGAAGGACTTAATTTATCAATAATAGAAAATGGACCTCTCCATTTTTGACTTAGACTGTGATCCAGGGGACGTAGTTCCAAGAACATAACTCGGTCTCCTATGGCCCAAGTGCATTCTCGAACCCCTTTGTCAAAATACGCCTTGGCTTTCTTTTGACTTTTACCCATTTGTGCTGCGGCAAATACATGGATCTCTTTTACCGCTTTTTGGAGTTTAAGGAGGTATTGGTCCATTGAAAGTCTGTCTATGGTAGGTGTATGCATCTCTAGCCAGAGATGTTCAGGGAGTCTCATCTGTCTACCTGTCAGCACTTCAAAGGGTGTCAGCCGGGTAGCATATGAGGGGGTTGCTCGGATGGCCATGGCCAGTAATGGCAGCAGATTATCCCAGTTCTTACCATTGATGTGTACAATTTTTTTTTGCATTGTCTTAATCTGCCGATTGGCTCTTTCAACCTGACCTGAAGATTCTGGGTGATATGGAATGTGAAATTTTTGCTCCACCCCTAACATCTGTAGGCAGGTTTTTACCACCTTTCCAGTAAAATGGGTCCCCTGATCTGACTCTATTGATCCTGGGAGCCCCCATCTACTGAACACCTGTTCCACTAAAATCTTAGCCGTATTTTGTGCAGTGTTACTTTTGGTTGGGAAGATCTCTGCCCATTTAGAAAATAAATCTGTGACTACGAAGATGAATCTGTTGTTTCTAGCAGTGACTGGCAAGGGTCCCATGTAATCCATTTGTAAGGCATTCCATGGCCCTTCTTTCAGTCTAATTCGTAAAGGGGCATTGATCTTCCTTGGTGCGGGGTTAACCTGTGCACAGACAATACAATTGTCACAATACTGCTTCACATCTGTCATCATGGAGGGCCACCAACCTATGTTCTTGAGCCGCTCACCTGTTTTCTCTGACCCTTGATGACCCCCAGTAGGCAGGTCATGCACTATGTAAATCATTTCATTTTGGTATTTTTCAGGAACCACCCAAGTTACTTCATCTCCATGATGTAACAATACCTTTTTATCTTCTGACAATGTGAGGTGTTTTATATATTTTGCCAAAGTATTCCCCTCAGAGAGTTCTCCAGTCTCATTTTGCAGTTTTTGCATTATTTCCTTAATGTTGTCATCCTGGCATTGTATGTCCGAAATATCCGGAACTACTATGCAGGATTTTGTGAGGGCACAAACACTGGGGCACAAGACTAGGTCCGGTAAATTCGACGGAATTTCCCAGATCTCCCCTCCCTGTGCTCCTTGTTTGGCCAAGCAATCCGCCTCCTCATTTTGTTCCCAGTATGGGGCAGTACCTGAATGACCTTTAACTTTGCACACCCATGGTTTGACTGGCAACTTTTGCACCAATGATACAATATATTTCAACAGGGATGCATGTTTAAGTGGAGACCCATCTGAGGACATGTACTGGTGGGTGTGCCAGAAGGGCAGAAATTCTGTAAGAGCATTACAGACCCACGCAGAATCTGAGTATAAAACAATTTCTTGGTCCCCTTTCATCAGTTCTAGGGCATGAGCGATTGCAGCCATTTCCGCAAATTGTGCTGATTTGACTTTACATGACCGAAAGATTGATGTTTGGGTCTTTGCTTGTGGATTGATATAGTATATTCCAAATCCTGCACATGGAGAACCCTCCACGTAAAAACATGATCCATCTGTGAAAATTTGGCCTGCGTTTTCAGGGACTGTTTCCTTTACTGACAAAGGTCTAAAGAATTGTTGTGCCGCTGATTGTGGGGTGATATCACATTCATGTGGTACTCCCTGGTAAAGGAGGCCATGGGCTCTAGTGGACGGATTATTTGTGTGTTGAACTTTAATGTCTCTGTCTTGAAGCAACAAAGCCCAATGGGCCAATCTGGCATTGGATACATTGCCATCCTTCACTCGGTCTGTGAGTAAAAATTTAGTGGGAGTGTGAGTTGTGTGCAGGATGACTGGGTTAAGTCCTATGATGTATGTGAAGTATTTCACTGCCCAAAACGTAACTAGGAGGTGTTTTTCACATAGAGAGTACTTCATTTCCACAGGAGATAATAATTTAGATGCATATGAAATGGGTCTCTGTTGCCCATGGATTTCCTGTGACAGAACAGCTGACATGGCTGTCTCTGATATGGCAGTCTCAATGTGAAAGGGCAGTTGGTACTCTGGGTTGGCTAATGCTGGCGCTTGCGCTAAAGCTTCTTTAAGCTCCTGCACTGCCTTGGTGTGTTGCTCAGTCCATTGCCATTGGGTATCCTTTTTCAACAAATCATACAGTGGTGCAGATTTTTGTGCAAATTCAGGGATGAAAGCCCGTGAATAATTTACCAATCCTAAAAAAGATCTCAGAGTCGGGATGCTCACTGGCAGCGGTAATTGTAGAATGGCTTTTACCTTTTCAGTTGCTATCTTACGTCCGTTTGCTGTCACTGTAATCCCAAGAAAAGACACAGATTCCTTCAACAATTGTGCCTTAATGGGATTACACTTCAGTCCCGCCTTTCCTAGGATCTGCAGAAGTTCCTCCAATAGCCGCAAATGTTCTTCTTTGTCGCATGTGGCTAGCAACAAATCGTCCACGTACTGGAAAAGATTCTTTGGAGAAGAAAAATCAATTAAAATATCTCTCATGGTTGCATGAAATAACGTAGGAGAGTTATGAAATCCTTGAGGGACAGAATTGAAAGTATACTGTTTTCCGAGAAATGTAAATGCAAATTTGTATTGACATTCTTCTGACAACGGTAATGACCAAAAACCATTTGATATGTCCAGCACTGTGAAATATTTGTGTTTGGGATTTAACATGCTCAACACATCTGGGACAGATGCAACGGTGGGGGCGCAATTGTTTGTAATACTGTTCAATTTGCGGTAATCGATTGTTAATCTCCACGAATTGTCAGTACTTTTGCGAATCGGCCATATTGGCGCATTTGTTGTTGATACACATGGTCTGATGACCTTTTGGTCAAGCAGTGACTCTATGGTTTCCTGTATGTAGCTGATAGCTTCCTTTGGAAAGGGGTATTGTTTCTGCGGAACTGGGTCTGGCCCACTGATGTGTATTACCGTATTTACCTTTCCACAGTCATGTTTGTGTTTTGCAAAGGATCCCTGATGTCTTTCTATCACAGGGTGCAGAAGCTGATGTTCTGGGTGATCTGTAATGATCTCCAGTATGTCATATTTTAAATCATTGCGTTTGATGGCTGCAATTGTGTGAGAATCAGGTATCACAATGGTGCTATTCTGATCAGTTGGAACCCCTTGCAATAATAACAGGTTGGTCAGATCCACCATACATCCATTGGGAATTAAGAAGTCTGAACCCAGCAGGCTGGTTTCATTTGGCAAACACATTAATGCTAATGGCTGTTTTAGGGTTAACTCACCAATTTGGATTGTTAGGGGCTTGGACAAGGCAGACTCAACATTATGTCCAGCAAAGCTCTGGAGCTTCAGTGGCTTTCCTGAAGATAGTGTTGAGTTTAAGGGATCTTTGTCATGCATAATTGATATCGCCACCCCTGTGTCGATTAACATGGCACATTGACGGCCCCTAATCAACGCTGACACTACAGGGCGCCCACACCTATCCAGAGAAATAGGTGCTAAGATTTTGGGGCCTTGTAGTTGTCACCATTGATGACGGTTAGCCTCTGTCTGGGAAGCTACCTGTACTTCCTTTCCAGGGCCTACTTGAAAGGCCTGTAATTGTTGTCGCAACTCTGCATAAGTAGGAGCTCTTTCTGTGTCACTGACATGCTTGCCCTGTGATAGGTGGCTATGAGAGTTTTCTCTTCCTCTGCCTCTGCCTCTATAACCTGATTTCCCCCTATATCCCCTCCCCCTCCCTTGTAAACTTTTGTCCCAGTTAGGGTTGTATGGAGGATTGGCTTCTCCTGGGGCATGGGGGCCTTCTACGGTGGTAGTCCTGCATTGTACTGCAGCCACCTTCCTAAACAGCTGTTTCTCTTCTCTTTCCTTAAGCCTGTGCTGTTTATAGGCTTGGATGGCATGGAATGATCTATGTATTAATCCAATCACCTCCTCATAGCTATGTTTTCTAGGATCTATCAAATGCTCACATTTTATTCGAATAGCGGGATGGGCATTGTGTATCAGTAGGTTCTTATATTCCATGTCCTCTCTAGTGGTTTTACCATTGTTAGTGTTATATGCTGCCCACAATCTATTGGCATAAACTAAAGGATTTTCCTCATTACTTTGTTTGATTTGATAGGCCACCATCAAACCTATAGCTGAGGGGTTTATGACTTTTTGCAATTCGGCCACGGTTACTTTGTAGCTCCCTTTGCCTTCCTTAATTTGATCTGGGAGTGCATTCCAGGTGTGGGCGTCAAGGGTTAATTGTAACACCTTAACTTGGTCACTAGGATTTCGCACACCTAAGAGCTCACACCTCTGTTGTACATTGGTTGCATGTGAAGTAATGTGTTCATTCGTTTTAATTTTGCCAATGAAATCCGCTACACTCATAAGGGTTTTTACAGGTTGAATTGGATATACATTGGAAATCACCTCATTTCCTTCACTATCAAAGCCCAAAAATGTTTGATTTCCTTCAGTAGAGGAGGAAATCTGGGTCCTACCCATGATGGGGAACTTGTCATGCTCCTCATTTGTAGATAGCTGGTCCCCGTTGTCTGGTGGGTCTATGACAATGGTGCATTCTCGATTTTCCTGTGGCTCTGCGATTTCTCCCATCGCCACAGGAAATGTGGAATCGGAACCCATATCTTCCTCTCCCCAATACTCTTCATATTCCTCTGTGTCCCCAATTTCATAGGCACAAGTAGGTGCCGTAGCATTACCTTGTTCGCATCTGTTGGCCACAGCCGCCTGTCCTTTAAGGATAGAAATTGTTTGTAGCAACTGTGACTCGGTTTGCGTGCAGTGTGTGTGATCTATAAATGTTCCTTTCTTAGCTTCATGTAACTGATTTTGGACTACTTTGTATGCAGTAGTTATGTGGTCCAGCTCAGTCTCAACTTTAGTTAGCATGCTTTTATATTGTACCACTTCTTTCTGGGCCAAATTTACACTTTTAACATTTTCCTCCTGTGAGGCATTAACTAATTGATTAAGGGTAGTTAATGTTTGTACCTGGTTCTGTAAAGCTGTATTCTCTTTTTCCTTCTCAGAAATTGTAATATTTTTATTATAGACTATATCTTCTAATTTCTGCATTTTAGTATTCATAGCCATGCAAGCTGCATACATGCCTGCTAAGGCTAGACTTTTATGCTGATTTTTTTTGGTTGTTTTAACTTGTTTCTCAAATAACTCCTGGACATAAGTCCAAGGAGATGCTTTTAACTTGGCATCACAGGCAAATTCATTGTTCTTATGTTTACGAGTATACGTTGCTACAAAACTTTCTAGACCGGACATGGCAGCCATTACCAATCTATACAATGCAAAATTTTGTAAGCTAAATTATGTTAACTTCCCCTGTACTATACAGCCACTTTGAGATTACCGTATAGAAGGAGGGAAGGAAAACACCTTAAAAATAATAAAAAAAAAAACATAAACAGACTCAAATAAAAATGCAGAAAATACAGTAAAAATAAAACAATATTTCAGCTCACAATAAAACCCTCTTTTATATTAGTGGGGGAACACTAATTATGCTCACCATAACATTGAGCCTTCAATACAACAATTGACCCAGGGGACAATAGAACCAAGAGCTTTGAGAATGTGTACTGTAAGCCCCCAAGGATCTATATGCTGACAATAGTAATGTAAACGCAGCCGTGTTTACACTAGTATTTGTAACTCAATTCAGTAATACAAACAAAAACCCACAACAAAAACTTTTGGAAGGTCTATTATACTATGCTCAGTGCACCTTATTTCACACTAATACACTACTAATAATCTTTCTCAAAGATTAGCTTCAGTATTCAGCAACAAGACTTCCACAGCTCTGTACTTTAACTGACAACAATGAGAATATTACTGTTTGTAAAATTCCACCGTAAAAACAAACAAACTACTTTCTTAAAGCTATGTTATGCATTTAGTGGATAGACCATTTCAATTAAAACAAACATTTGTTGAACCTTTTCAACAAAACCAAGACCACACTCAATTGGCGTCTTTTCAATAAAATAAATGTACTCACCATGCAGGACTCTCAAGCAATTGTTAGAGACAGCAATGAAGCTTGGTGAGCACCAAAGAATGCAATAAAAAAAAAAATTAATAACACTTTTCCCGCAAAGTTACTTCCTCCCCCTTACATCGACCGGTATATAAGGGTACATCCAAAGAACTTTTCAATTATAATTTTGGGATATTAATAAAAAAAATAAAAAAATAAAAAATTAATAATAATAAAAAAATTATTAAAAAAAAATCCAAAACATAAAAAAAACAATAATAATAACTTGTGGTGTATATTCTCTCCTTAGAGTTAATCTAATACTCACTTAATAATAAAAACATATAATAAAAAAAAACATTTACCTATATTTTTCCCTGTATAGATTGGATAAGCTGACTCAGCTTAAATTCCCCCTAATAACCTTAATCTCTAATAAACAAATTGTGGTATTATATTAAATACTTTCAGTCCTGTACTCAACTTCGTGGTCGCCACTGTTAACCTTCAAAATCTATATTTCTGATTTATTAATCAGAAGATATGATATGGGTTGAAAAGAGAATTCTTATTGACAAAGGAAAGGAAGGTTTAACATAACACCATTTATTAGAGTACGTTACAGGTTTATCTAATACACAGAAAATATCTATAGTCTAAGTGAGGGAGTAAAATATTAGTTAACCGCTTCCTGCCCGCCCTATAGCCGAATGACGGCCTTAGGGCGGGCGGCTTCCCTCGCCTGGCCGTCCCTGGACGGCCTGGTGTTTACTTCCGCAATGCGCGCCGCCGCGGGCGCGCATCGCGGAAGTTCTGTGTTTGCCGTGTCCCCCGGGGACAGGCAAACACAGATCGCTGTAAACGGCCAATCACAGCGGCCGTTTACAGCGTGATCGGCGTGTCCAATGGGAGATGATCTCATATGTAAACATATGAGATCATCTCTCAGCGCCGCTCTCCCTCCTCACACAGACAGCGTGTGAGAGGGGAGAGAAGAACGGCTGCAGCAGCCGTCAGTGTAAAAAAGAAAAAAAAAAAAAAAAAAAAGTAAAAAAAAAGTTAAAAAAAAAGTGCCATCCTCCCCCAGAGCCATCCTCCCCCAGTGCCACCCCCCCCCCAGTGCCATGCCCCCCCCCAGTGCCATCCTGCCCCAGTGCCATCCGCCCCAGTGCCATCCGCCCCAGTGCCATCCTGCCCCAGTGCCATCCGCCCCAGTGCCATCCGCCCCAGTGCCATCCACCCCAGTGCAATCCACCCCACCCCAGTGCCACCTGCCCGCAGTGCTATCTGTCCCCAGTGCCACCTGTTGTCAGTGTCATTTGTCCCCAGTGCCATCTGTCATCAGTGCCACGTGTTATTAGTGCCACATAGTGCCATCTGTCATCAGTGCCACGTATTAGTGCCATCTGTCATCAGTGCCACGTATCAGTGGCATTTGTCATCAGTGCCACCTGTCAGTGTCACGTGCCATCTGTTGTCAGTGTCACGTGTCATCAATGCCACTTATCAGTGCCATCTGTCATCAGTATCTTCATTTTGCAAAGAATTGTGGGAAAAAAATGACAACATCAAAAAGCTCACCATGCCTCTTACTAAATACCTTGGAATGTCTACTTTCCAAAAAGGGGTCATTTGGGGGGTATTTGTACTTTCCTGACTTGTTCGGGTCACAAGAAGCGAGATAGGTCACCAGTACATCAGATGTGATCAATTTTGTGCGATTCGCACCACAGCTTGTAGACTCTCTAACTTTCACAAAGACCAAATAATATCCACTAATTTTGGTTATTTTTACCAAAGATATGTAGCAGTATAAATTGTGGCCAAAATTTATGAAGAAAAATTAATAATTTGCATAATTCTGTCACAGAAACAAAGAAATATGCGTTTTTTTTCAAAATTTTCGGTCTTTTTTAATTTATAGCGCAAAAAATAAAAACCCCAGAGGTGATCAAATACCACCAAAAGAAAGCTCTATTTGTGGGAAAAAAAGGACACAAAATTCATTTGGGTACAGTGTTGCATGACTGAGTAATTGTCATTCAAAGTGTGAGAGCACCGAAAGCTGAAAATTGGTCTGGGCAGGAAGGGTGTTTAAGTGCCCAGTAAGCAAGTGGTTAAAAATACAACAAGAGTACAATACATTCATTACAATACAAAACAGGACATATGACAATTCGGTATACCTTGTAAGTGCTGGGAGATGATCTGATTTTTTGATTGAAAATGTATACTTTATTTTTCAAGAAAATATACAAAAAACAAAATACTTTTAACAAGGTACATTCCACACTGTACTGCGACGCAGCGCATAAAATACACTACATAACAATACAGTTCCAAACATACAAATAAATTACATTCATTCTGCGGTATGATGCCTGATGTGTTGTGCAGAGTAATAGTACCCCGAAACATCACTTCATGCATGACGCCGCATTACCCTGAAAGCATTACCAAAAACCATTACCAAATACATGTCAAGTCATACAGTCTTTAGTCAAAGTCAAAATCAGAATGGCATTTCAATGAGCAACAGGTGTGATGGGGGGGGTTGGAGAAGGTGGGGAGGGGAGGGAGAAAGAGTTCACAGGCCCGAAGCTTTATTGAACTGCCAAAAAGGGTACATAGTGGTGGGGGAGGGGGGGGGGGAAGGGGAAATCTTCAGACCTCCTCTTCCTCCATGTTGTCCATCAGGTGATAGTCTCTGAGCAGACTGTGAATCAGTCTGCGGCAGTCCTGGATGGACATCCTCTCCCTCTGGTGGATGAGGCGCTTTCTGGCGCACCAAACAGCGTCCTTAAAACAACACAGCACCCGCCAGGCACTATCAATGTCCTCTTGTGAGTGGGTCCCACAAAAGAGTCCGTTTAACACACCGAAGTGTGTTATAGCAGTCTGTGGAACAAAGTCTTTGAGATCAGGTTCCAGAGCCCTCAACAGGCCCTGTGCAAAGGGACACTCCCAGAAAACATGCAGGGCAGTTTCCTCCTGGATGATGAAAAAGGGGCAGTGTCTGTATCTGCACAGGTTTCTGGCATGCATGAATGTCCTGAGTGGCAACCCCCCTTGGATTGCCATCCATGCCAGATCTTTGTGCCTGTTGGTAAGTCTCTTTGAAGAAACATTCCTCCAGACCACTTTACAAGTGGCTGAAGGGAGGCCTGGAACAGTCTCAACAATGTCCGATGCTCTGATCAACTTGTGGATAGTTTTTGGCTTCCACAAGTCGGGCTTCACTCCATGTAGCCCCTGCTCCTTAATAAACTTGAAAGTATCCAAGTAATACCAAGGAGTGTCCCAGTTGTAGGGGATGGAGCTGTCCCATTTGTCCCATCCAAGGGACCTCCAGAGAGGCAGGAGGAAAAAACGGGACATGGAGTTACCGCCAGAGTCTACAGTTCTGTCCACCAAAGTTCTGCGGATGCAGTTACAGGCAAAGAAGACCCTCAGTAGAGTGGCGATGTCGGGCACGCCCTTACCGCCCTTGAGGGGTTCCTTGAACATAACCGCCCGCTTTACTCTGTCCATTTTGGAGCTCCAGATGAAGTGAAACACTGCCCTGGTGATGGCCTTGCAGGTGTTAACCCGGGGGGGGCCAGGCCTGGGCGAGGTACTGCAACACAGGGAGAATCTCGCTGCGGAGTACCAGTGTTTTACCTTTGATGGTGAGTTCTCGGAGGCTCCAAAGTCCAAACTTCTGTCGCATCTTTGCCAGTCGTTCTTCCCAGGACTTCAGGGCTGCGCCCTCTGCTCCAAACCAGACCCCAAGGATTTTGATGAAGTCTGCTTTGACGCTGAAGGGCATAGGTGCAGAAGAAGGCAGGAACCACTTTCCGAAGAGCATGACTTCCGACTTCCCGCAGTTGACTTTTGCCCCTGAAGCTTGGCCGAAGTCCTCACACGTCTGGGCGAGTGTGTCGATGGAGTGCCGGTCGGCACAGAACACCGTCACATCATCCATGTAGAGCGAGCACTTGACCTCCCGTCTGTCTGGTCCTGGTGCGGTGATCCCTCTGATCTCTGGGTTCCGTCTGATGCTTCGGGCGAGGAGCTCTATACAACAGACAAAAAGCAGAGGTGAGAGAGGGCAGCCTTGTCTGACCCCAGACAACACTGGAAAGGGGTCAGTTTTCCAACCGTTCACCAACACCACACTACAAATTTCATTGTACATTACATTTACATATGAACAGAACATTTCCCCAAGACCAAACCTGCGCAGAGCGCTGCACATAAACTCATGGGAGACACGGTCAAAGGCCTTCTCCTGGTCAAGGCTGACCAGGGCCGCGTGCACACGGCGGCCATGAATGTACTGGACCGTGTCCCGGACAAGCGCGAGGCTGTCCGCAATCCTGCGACCAGGAATGCCACAAGTCTGATCCGGGTGGATGATCTGTCCGATGACAGATTTCAGCCTGTTGGCCAAAACCTTGGCGAGGATTTTGTAGTCCACGTTCAGAAGAGAGATCGGACGCCAGTTTTTCAGGTCCGATCTCTCCCCCTTGCGCTTATACAAAATCGTGATCATCCCCTCCCTTAGGGTCGGAGGCATTCTGCCCTCCACCACCATCTCCTCGTACAGCTCAAGCAGGTCCGGGCCTACGAGATCCCACAGCGTTACATAAAGTTCAACTGGGAGACCATCGCAGCCCGGGGTCCTGCCTTGCCTAAAGGATTTAGCGGCAGAGTGCAGCTCCTCCAACACCAAGGGGGCGTTGACGTCCGACGAACCTGCAGGATCAATTTGGTTAGAGATACCTGACAGGAACCTGTCGGCTGCCTGTGAATCTGTTGTTTTTGGGGAGTAGAGGTTGGTGTAGTAGTCGCTGACCACTTGCATCACAGCCTCCTTTCCCTTCTGGAGTGTTCCGGTCTCGTCACGCAGCTCAGACAAGGGTGTGTGTCCTGAGTGGAGTTTCCTGAAAAAGAAAGAATTACACTTCTCACCTTTCTCAAGGTTCTCCACCTTGGCACGGAAGACAATGTGCCTGGATTCTTCCTCAAAGTGCCCTTTCAGGCTCTTCTTGGTGTCCTCCAGGTCCTGCCTAACGTCCCAGCCACAGTGGTGAAGGTCCTGCAGGGACTGCAACTGACGTTGCAGTCTCCTGAGTTCCCTCTTCCTGGCACACACTTGCTGTCGTCCCCTTGCCTGAAAGAAGCTGCGTAGCTTGACTTTCACAAACTCCCACCAGTCACTTACCCTTCCGAAGAATCGCTTTTCCTCCTTCCAGGTGGCATAGGCCTCCCGGAGTTCCCCCATCAATTCCTCATTTTCCAGCAGGGTACTATTCAGCTTCCAGGAGCCTGGTCCGCGGGCAAAGCCCTCGCCCAGGTCACCCCGAAAGTGAATAGCCCTGTGGTCAGAGAAAAAGCAGGGGATCATGGAGAAATCGCGATGCTTGACTGCTCTTGAAGTGAGCACGAAGTCGATCCTGGAACGCACTGATCCGTCGGGACGGCACCATGAGTAGTTCACGGTACCTCTCCCTATGGATCCCACGGCGTCCTGCAGGGAAGCCTCCGAGATCATCTCCTTGAGCAGCCTGGATGTAGCATAAAGTTTTGCGTACATGCTGGAGCTGCGCCCATCCTCCTCTATCGGACAGTTAAAATCACCGCCGATTACTACTGCCCTGGTGGTGACGAGTTGGGTCCGCAGGGTCTGGAAAAGTTCCAGCCGCTCATTCTTATCTGGGGGGGCGTACACGTTGATGAGCCTAATTGGCTCTCCCACCCATGAGCCGTCTATGACCAGAAGACGGCCACAGACTAGCTCATGGATGGAGTCAACCGCGAAGCGCCCACCCCTGACAAGAATGGCTACACCTGCAGACTTACAATCGCCACCCCCGGACCAGTAGGAGGGACCGAGGGTCCACTAGGAGGTCAGATGTGTGTACCTCCTCAGAGGAGGGAGTGCGCACTCCTGGAGCATGTAGACATCACTCTGCTGAGTGGCTAAAAATGTCAGTGCCGCTTGCCTTCTAGATGTATCCTTGATACTCCTCACATTAATAGAAAAGATTGAGATCTCTGCCATAATGAAAAAGGGGTATGAGGTCTAGTCGGCAAGGGACCGAACTTACCTCCCCGGAGGGGGGTCTTCCCCTGCCTCTTCTGCTTGTCCTGTGTTCTCGGACAGGCCGAGCTCCTGCAGGACAGCATCCATCATTTTCTGGGTGATGGGGACGTGGATGTCGGAGGGGAGGTCAGGCTCAGGGATGGCCATGACCTCCTCCTCCCCCTCCACGTCCTCATCCTCCTCCCCCGCTGACTCGAGGTCCTCCACTATTGGCTCTGGTCCCTCGCTTTCGCGCCGGTCGCCAGTGGGCCTTTTAGTGGAGGAAGCGGGTTCCTCTGCTGTTGGACTACTAGGCTTCCGTTTCCGGCTTCCTGAGAGTCCACTGGTGGGGGTGGAAGGGAGGGTGGGGAAGTCTTCCAGGGAGGATAGGTCCGGGGTGGGTGGGGGGAGGGTGGGGAGGGTATCCTCCAGCACCGGGGTGGCGGGTGGAGGGCTGCTGGAGGTTGGGGCCGGGGTCCGGGCTGGGGCCTGGACAGGGGTGGGGGTAGGGGTGTGCTTACCCGTGGTCTTCTGTGGCTCTTTTTCCCTTTCCGGTGGCTTCTTCCTGGTGCTGGAGGATGGTTTGCCCTGGATCAGGGCGCCAGCATAGGACCGGGACCGCTGGGGGCAGTGTTTAAACACGTGCTCAGCCGCTCCGCAGAGGTTGCAGGCTTTGGACCTCGGACAATCCTTGGTCTCGTGGCCTGTCACCCTACAGGACCTGCAAGCAGGTTCTTTGCAGTCCTTCCCCATGTGTCCGGTGTTGCTACACCTGTTGCAGGTGAAGGGTATACCGGGGTAGAAAAGGATGCCTGCGGAGTTGCCCAGGGAGAAGCACGGCTGCAGGTGCAGGATGTCCCCCGAAGGGTCCTTCCTGAACTTGCAGAGTACTGACCACTTACCTATCCAGAAGCCGTTGGCATCGAGGATTCGGACGGGGTCCTTCACCACGGTGCAGAACCTCTGGAGGTAAGTGGCTATATCCTTACCTGAGGTATGGGGGTTCCTCATGGCCACCGTCACCCACTTCTCGTCCCGTGTTATGGGGCAGTTCGCAGCGAACTTACGGAAGGGGGATTCAGGACCACTCGCCTTGACCATATCCCAGTATCTTCTGCAGGCCTGGAAAGACACAAAAGTTACAAAAAATGTACCTCTTGTGAAGGCCTGCACTGAAAGTGTTTCCGCTTTGCTGAACCCCTGCTCCAGGATCATCTTCTTGCCGAAGATCTCCGGGGTCATGTCGGGGACCCTTCCGTCCACCTCCTTCAGTTGCAGCACGACCGTCTGCTTCATCCAGGACTCCAAGGTAGGGAGCCCGTCTGCAGGGGGGGAAGGCTTGGCTGGTCCCGGCTGGCTGGTGCTGGCCGGGGTAGAGGTGGGGGTTGGGGCAGCAACATCCCCGGGGACCCTGGTGGAAGTGGCTGGAGCGGGGTTCTTCTTGCTGGTCTTTCTCTCGCTCTTCCCCATCGTCTTGGAGAGAGAGAAGTCGCTTCAGGTGTTCTTTCGGCGGCTTCCTTCTGGATTCCTCGACGTCTTCGCTCTGAAGCCTTTATAAAGGCTCTTGCATCTACTGCCCGAAGGTAGTAATGCGGAGGGGGGGGAGGAGGGAAGACCGCAATCTCGTTCCTTGTGGGGGCTAAGCCTCTGGCCCAATAGCAGCAAGTAGGTGAAGCTGAATTTAATCAACGATCCTACAAGGCCGAGCAGAGGGTACCCCACAAGGACCTAATGGCTTGGATAGATACAAGTGGTTCTCAACGTCCTAGCTGTGAAGCAGAGACACCCCTAAGGGCTATAGTCGATACTACACTTGATCTTAGCCAAAAGGCCGAGAAGCGATCTGTCCAGCGACCTGTCCAGCGCGCCCGCGATGTCGGCACCCGAAGCCGATCTCTCGATCGTCTCTCGGGTGCTGCCGCCGCCATCTTGGGTATGGGAATCAGGAAGTGGAGCCTTTCGGCTTCATTTCCCGGTTCCCTACTGCGCATGCGCGAGTCGCGCTGCGCAAAAAGGATGGACCCGCTGCCTCTGGGATCTGTGTGTTTCCCAGCAGGCAGCGGGGGACTTTGGGAAAGGGGCTTAATCTACGCCCCTTTCCGCAGAGAGCTATCCCGGAAGTGGGTGCAGATACCTGTACTGTACAGGTACCTGCACCCCCCTCCCCCCTGAAAGGTGCCAATTGTGGCGCCGGAGGGGGGGAGGGTTCCGATGAGCGGAAGGTCCACTTTAGGGTGGACCTCCGCTTTAACTAATATCAACAATGTGAATAAATATTTGAATGTTCTTGAACCATCAATATGTTCATCCATGTCTTTCTCCTCTTATTCACAGTTTCCTTCCACGCAGCCTAAAGGACACAGGCATCAAAAATCCCACCGTCATGGTGATGGATCACACGATAATTCCTTTCACACAGATTCTTCTCCCTCACAATCAGGTTACAGTTATGGGCCTAGTTCCCATAACGGTGCACATGGTGACATTATGGTTTCCTATGCTCCCCCTACTCACAATGGGGGGCCACGCCCAAAAACGTTTAACGCTACACCATTTACATCACTCAAAAAAACAACAAACGATGGGGACTTTTTTTGGGCAGGATGCAAACACGGAAACAAGGAAAGACACAAACACACCTCAGAGACACAGAAACCCAATTCACGGAAACCTTGTTAAATGTTGTATACCTATCATCCCAGAATTTGACCTCTGAAGATCTGAGCATCCTTGCTCATGGCCTCAACTTTTGCCCAAACTCCTGTCTGGTCAGGTTTGGGACCATCAAGGACGTTCACCTCTTTATACGAAAATTATTACTTAAAAGCCTCAATGTCAATACGGGCACCTCTGGGGAACCTGGCCAAACCAAGAAGGATCTCCAAGCACTTGACCACCTAATTTCACTTTTAGAGGAAAATGAATCATCAGATCTTATAGAATCTGTTGACATTGAATCTCTAGAACCCAGAACCCCAATATTAACATCAAGCCCTGCGACAAGGGGGCAATATTGTGGTTATGGATATACAGATGTGCAACAAAATCCTATCCAACACTGATTGATATAAATCTTTACTTGACATATTCTTTTTTTAACTCCTTAATTTTTTTATGATTTTTACAAAAGTCCATACAACCATTTGAGAAGCACCTCAAGCCATATATATAATGTTATAATCTCATTACATTACATTACATTGTCGTTTATAAATTTGCTTAAATAACCATCATTACATTATTCTGCATCCTACATACTTATTTCCTTAAAGAAGGGAAAACTGAAAAAAAAAAACGAGAAAAACAACAGAAATAAAAGAAAACTAAAAGTGGGGACCAAGAACAAATGTTAACAGGTTCACTCAGCTACTACCAGTGCCTCAACTCCCTCTCCTCTGTACTTCTATAGCCTTTTTTTAACCCCACTAACCTTGTTATGATCCATCCCTCCAACCACCTCCCCCAGAATCTCCCTTGTAATAAAGTGCCGAGCATCACAACGATACACCATATCTATTTACTACCAGTGCATTATATATTCTTGGGAAAAAGAGAAGGAAATCTGCGCTACAGTGAAAAAAACAGAAGGTTGTGTGATGCGGCAATTCAAAATATATACCAAAAAATACTATATATATGTAAATTAGAAAAAAGAGAGAATAGGGATTGCGCAGTTCCTTTTCTCTCTTTTTCCCATTATATATTCTTATTCCTAATTTATTTCTCTCTCATTTACCACTTCCGATCCCCCTCTCCGTTCCCCCTATTTATTCCCTGATCGTATCCACCTAGTCTTTGGGTATGGTCTCCCCCCCAGTATCCCCTTTAAGGAGGACATCCCATTTTACCTAACCAGGGCTTCCAGATTTTTAAGAATTTATCCCGGTTCCTCTGTCTAATAAATGTCACCTTTTCCCTCCATACTGTAGCATCCATCACTTTATTCAATGGGAATGCAGGCCGCACCTACCCTCCCCGAATACCAAAACTTATATAGCCTATTTAAATAAGGACTCAACACACTTATTGGCAAAGAATTGGCCGCTGCACTTTATTGGTATATTAAAAAAAAAAATAATAATAATAATATTCTGATAATTTTATTGCATCATAAAATTCTTATATTTCAAACAATCAACTTCAAAACAGCTCAGTCTTAAAGGACTCAAGCATACATAAATATTTTAACCAAAGTCCCCCCTACATCACGTAGGGTGACAGACCACATAAACGTGCTTAGCGACAAGGGAAGGGGGGGGGGGGGGTGGGAAGCTTGTTGCACCTTCACTGCCTGGCTGGGAACAGGTGTGAGTGCACCTGTGAGAGGGTCATATATATCATAAGCCCCCTTTCTAGAACATTCCCCATAGGTCATGTGACCATTTGGGATATCACCAATAGCCTTGCGACCCTTAACCCCGCCCCAGACCAATTTGCCATTCTCTTAAAGGGACATTAACCCAAATACATTAAGCTGTATATAGCCCTAAATATTTACAATATTACTTCTATCCTCTTAATAATAAATGGAGGGGCGACTGCATGCCCATGCTGTCGGGCTCAAAGCCTTGAGCCCTCATAGTTCCTGGGAATGCAGGCTGCACCTACCCTCCCCGAATACCAAAACTTATATAGCCTATTTAAATAAGGACTCAACACACTTATTGGCAAAGAATTGGCTGCTGCACTTTATTGGTATATTAAAATAAATAAATAAATAATAATCATATTCTGATAATTTTATTGCATAATAAAATTCTTATATTTCAAACGATGAACTTCAAAACAGCTCAGTCTTAAAGGACTCGAGCATGCATAAATCTTTTAACTAAAGTCCCCACATGCCGGGTTTGAGAATTCAAGCTTACCCCACAACCGCGGCCAATTCAATGCAGTTTTGCAATCCTACATTAAATATATCTAAGCCTATATCGGACAGGTGAACTCCATCTGTTCTATATAATCCAGGGAAACCGCCCTCCAGATCAATGTGTCTATATGAGAAACCTCCAATGCGTGGCGTAAATTTTTCCATAAACCTGTTCAGTCTCCTCCTAATTTTCTCGAAATTTTTTCAATGAGCTTCTTGGAGCCATGCTAGCCAAGGGATTATCTCCGAAAAGATAATTCTGGTATTTGGAAAAGATAACTTAACCCTAATTTGGTCACGTCTAAACAATGACATAAGGACCAGGGTTGTAACTTTTTCCAAATCGTTTCCCCCTAGGTGTATTATTAATACATCCGGAGCTGGCCATAACTCAATCCACCTAGAGACATAAAAAAACAAACTAGCCAATTGAAGACCTCTAATTCCTTTCCAGAAAATTTGAATTTCTCCAGGATTCATAGACAAATTGGACGTATAGCAACGCTTCCTGGATCTTTTATTAGCCCAGTATACAAAAGAGTGGCCCAAGATCCAAACATATCTTCTATTACCTAGAATTAAAGAAAATGATCAGGTCTGACATAAATCTGAAAACGTTGAGATTCCCATCTCCCCAACCGTTTGATAACTGCATCATCCAATCCCATCCTAGCAGCTTCCGTAGCTGCTCCGATCCTGAAAGAGTGAGTAAACTTAAATTGATCTAAATTAAATTTTCTCAAGCAAGCCTTTAATATGTAATTTAATTGATACTGAGTAACAGGGGATCCATCGGCGTGAATCAAAAAATTCCCCTCTCCTATTGGCCTAACTGCCAGATAACTATTTATGACTCTAACTGGACATATATCCTCATCTCCACATCGGCTTAGGGGTACCCAACTGCCTTTTCCTAACCTATCCATCTTTGACACCGGGATGAACAATTTGATCCCCATCTCAGAGACAATCACATTCTTTCTTAGTAAACCCACCACTACCTTTTTGTTTTTTTGGCAGCAACTCAGATATTCTGAGAGCCCCAAAAAAGGCTAGTACAAACGCAGTATTAAATAATATAGCCTCAAAACCAGATGAACACACTGAATGTCTAGTAACACACACTTGTTTTAATAAGTGAATTGAAATGGGTCTCCTATTATTTGGAACGGAATGGCTCTTCCTGTAGCCTTTCAATGCCTGCCTAATAGAAAAGAATGCTGTGCACGGAGCTAAGTTTCTTAATTTGAAGAAAACAGATAAACCCGCCATGATTTTGGAAATGTGACTATGTGACCACTCTAACTGCATTAAACTACATAGAAACATCTGAATGTCTGTTTTAGAAGGAGAATCAAATTGTATATCCATTTCCATAGCAAAATTACACCACCTATTCCATGCAGTTGAGTACTCAACCCATGTATTTTCTGCCACAGAGTGTCTTATCGCATTTGTAAGAACTTCTAAATTAGGCTCCACAGATGTTCTGGACATGCATAACCATCCTTGTCCGCATACGGCAGGAGTTGGCGATGTTAACCTTCAAAATCTATATTTCTGATTTATTAATCAGAAGATATGATATGGGTTGAAAAGAGAATTCTTATTGACAAAGGAAAGGAAGGTTTAACATAACACCATTTATTAGAGTACGTTACAGGTTTATCTAATACACAGAAAATATCTATAGTCTAAGTGAGGGAGTAAAATATTAGTTAAAAATACAACAAGAGTACAATACATTCATTACAATACAAAACAGGACATATGACAATTCGGTATACCTTGTAAGTGCTGGGAGATGATCTGATATGTTACCTAATATTGGTCCATAGCTCTGGTCAGTTCTCATCTGCCCTTATCCTAGGGTTGGGGTCCCCTTAAAAAGGGCCACCTCTCATTGACTTGCATAGGACCACACTGATTGGTTAGCCCTCTCCTCCCCTCAATAGCACCTCCTCTTTTGGGTTTAATAGGTTAGTGATAATTAGTCTGAAGCCCACTTAATTAAAGAGGAAGTTTGCTCTTGAATAGGACACTTAACTATGCATAGTCCCAGCCGGGGTAAATTGTCCATTCCTGAACAGATCAAAGAAATATTTTAAGCATATCAACCACCCTTTGAAATGGATAAATGGTTGATTAGCACGGAAGAATACACAAGCCTTTATCTAGCAAATGAATTCGGCTCCGTACCGACTACACACCCCAAATGGTATCTGTTCGTGGGTTTTGATTATTACATTAGGTAAACAGCAGGACATCTCCCTCACACCCACACTTAGCATACCTGTGAGACAAAGGTATTGTTAATTGAATTATATACGCTGACCAGACGTCTGCTCCTGTAACTCAAACCATCTGGGCAGGTTAAGCTAAACTACTTCTTTATTTCTTATACTAATATCTACATCTATAATACAAATATTCCCAGTTGCTAATGGAGATTACTCATAAACTCCTCATAAGGCAACAGCGAAATCAGTATACCTGAAATAGAGATAATGCATCCGCAATTTGATTCTCCTTCCCTGGGACATGCCTGGCCTTTAGCTAAATATTACATTTAAGACAAAAGAAACACTAGGTATCTTAGTAATTTGACCACTTGTATAGATTTGGCTGACAAACAATGCATATATGACCCCTTTATTATCCGAATTAATCAGGTTTCTTTTACTTGCAAATTGCTCTCCCCATATTTCTATTGCAACTACTAAAGGGAAAAGCTCCAACACTACTATGCTTTTGGTGGCTTTGTTTGTCTCCCAACTCACAGGCCCCTTACCACAGCACCAGTGAGTCTTCCAAATAGCTGCAACTCCATATGAGCCTGCAGCATCTGTATATAGCTCAAGGTCAGATGAGGACACAAATTGCTCCTGAAAAAATGATCTGCCATTGTATATATCAAAGAATTTGAACCAAACTGACAGGTCCTCCTTGAGGTCAACTGTCAATCTGACGTGGGAAAATGGTGATTTCATTCCTGACATGGCCAAGTACAAGCGCCGCGAGAAGATTCTGTCAACTGGCATAATCCTTGTCGCGAATGCTAGAAGGCCTAATAAAGATTGAAGTTCTTTTAATAACACTTTTTTGTGCCTAATCAACACTGAAATTAAAGCTTTAATCTTAAAGATTTTATATTCAGGTAACTGAAATACCATATTAACAGTGTCGATCTTGACACCTAGGAATTCAATCAGAGGAAGGAAAAACTGTTTTCTCGCTAGCTAGTGGGATGCCGAAATGTTGCGCTATCGCACCAAACAGTTATAACATAAAGTAACAGATAGGAGATTGCACTGGACTGATGAATAAAAAGTCGTCCAGGTAATGTAATATACCTTGGTAGCCAGATTGAAAAGCCACAACCCATTGGAAAAAGGTTGCAAATTTTTCAAAATATGCACAAGATATGGCACATCCCATAGGGAGGCACATATCAAAGTAGTAAATACCCTTAAAATACATACCCAAGGAGTTGAAAGCTCCAATCGGTAGCAGCCTGAATGCTGCCTTTATGTCTGCTTTCGCAAACCAACGTACCTTTCCCAAACTTCCTAATTTGCTGAATAGCCTCTTCAAACGTGCAATATGATACTGATGACATACATGCATCTATTTCATCGTTTATAGAGCTACCTTTTGGGAATGATAAATGGTGGATTAGGCGAAAGGTATTTGGCTCCTTTTTAGGTATAATGCCCAATGGCGATATCCTAAAAGGTAAGAAAGGAGGGTAATCAAATGGACCTGCTATCCTACCTTTCCTAATTTCCTTAACTAATTTCTCTTTAACAATGTGTGCGTAAGTATCCACTGACTTTACATTTTTTACTGGCTCACACCCTTCACCCTGAAACACTGGCAAAGGGAAACCTTTGGAGAAACCTTCAATTAGGAACTTGGCTGTCTCCTGGTCTGGATATATACCAGATACCAGAGGAGGCAACAGAGATAAAATCTTATTACAAAAGACTAACTAACTTTTTTAAGTCCTTTTTATAATTCCTAGTGATGGATTATGGCCTTGGCCTTGAATACTTAAACTGTATTTTTTACAACTTAGTGCGATTTGCCCTGAACGTCTAGCTGCACTGCCTGACTGCCACTCCTTTCTTTCCCAGCTGGGGATGACACAACTCTTTTTTCTTTATCATTATAATTATAAATTGTTGTTATAGTGACATTTATTTGTCTCTCATATTTACTTCATAATCAAATTGTGCTATGGATTTATTTTGTATGGTTTGATTTACTGTAAAGTGACAGTGTGACCTTTGCCATCTCCTTAAGCCCATTTTTTATCCCGCCAGTTGACCGGGGTTGTTTTGTGTGAGGGGGGGCCTTTTTCCCGGCAATTGGTGTGACTTGGAGGGGGCGCAACCGGCGACCCACTTGAGAGGTGGGCGGTTCGACCCTTGTGTCCCCCCTTGCAGACAGCCCGATCGGTAATACACCGTTTGAGCTGCAAGCGCAGGCGCGCAAGCCTTGGGCTCCGCGCATGCGCCGTCCTTCTGTGCGCATGCGCGAGGTTTTCTATGCGCGCGCACTGTTCAAGTCACTGACCCCGCTGACGTCACGCGCCGGCGACATGGTGCGGAGGTCATAGCAGGGTTGAGGGGCATAAAATGGCGGTTCACCGCCATCCCATTATGCTGATCGGATCCACGGGATACACAGAGCTGTTAAACTACCGGTGAGTGAGGAACCTGTTGGACACATAGCATTTTTAACTTTAATATGTTGCTGTATATTCATAGTCCTAACCCTGGTGTATTATTGTTGCTCCACAATTCTTTACATAGTTGCTCCTATCCACCAACCCACTCTAATTGGGAGCTGTGTCCATTCTCTACATACCGATGCACCCTGTGTTACCTATAGGGGTCTACAATTGTACGTAGCCTAGCCACGTACACCCCGGGATCCATCTTTTTTCAAACAACTGATTGAATTGGTAATTACATTTCTAGATTGATGGTTTTTCCTCTTCTTTTTTCCCCCGTAATTATTTTTTTCTTTTTTTCACTCACCAACATTGGAGTAGCACTATTTATTCACATTCACATTGAGGCTCGAATTTTGCTTCTAGAGGGGTGGTTCGTGACCCCTGATATGGTGACTGGTTTGATATATGGACTATATTAACCTGGGGTTTAATTACTATCACAGTGGTGGTATTTCAATTTGGCTGTTGAGTATGCACATAATACTCACTACTCCCTTCACTTTGGGATTAGTTCCCCCTTTTCTCTTCTTTTCATAATTTTTTCCAATTCCTTATTTATTTTGTATTCACTATTAGTTTTTCTTCTTCGTAATTTAATTAAAAATTAAAACAAATAAAAATTACCTTGTTTGAATATAGGTCGTCATTTGGTTCAAAATTCCCCTCCCAGTCGCCGGGTAAGGCTTCTTTTCCTCCCCCAATCGGGGCTCTGGTTGATGTAGGGGTAGGGTTAGAGAGGTAAGACCACACTTTCACTATATATCGTAATATTGTCTCCATTATTGATTTGTTATATGTATTGTTATATGATTATGTTTTTTTCCCGTTTTTATACTTACCATTAAATTGATGTATTTTTTAGATGTAGGTAATATCCTGAAGAAGCTGAGAAGCGAAACTAATCAAATTACCTCACCTTCCCCTATGAAAATGTGATATTTACCCAAAGCTGTAATATTTTGTATTTTTAATAAATAATTTTTATAGAAGATTGCTTTTTTCATATTGATTTAATAGATGTACGTGCCCCGTGATAGTCCCCTTGCTCATACCTTTTTGACATCTGTGATTGGAGACCAGAGATCTCAATTTTATTTTCCAGTCTATCTAATTGGGATGAGGGTGCACATTGATATTCTATATATGTTTTCTTTATGTGAGGCCACCCATTATCTGGTCTGGATATATGTCCAACCATTGTTGCATGCTTGCCAGTTTCACTGGGGTGTGAGCTTTTTGCATAAATATCCCTCTGGGAGCTTTGAAAATTGGAATTTCTTTTGAAACACCTGAGCAAAGGGTGGGGACCAGAACAATTCGAGCACTCGTGCTTGTATTTGCACAAACCCCTCCACTTACGCTGGTTCTCATTGTAAGCAAAGCAGTATCCCCTTTTATAAGGAGACATTCTAGATTGTGGCTGCTGTCTAATGAAATCCACTTTCTGTGGCACCATCAGATTAAGCCACAACCCGACGTCCTTATTGCCCCACTTCAATGATGGTGTAGATTGTTAATTTTTGTCTAAATGCCTCATCGTATTGAAACCATCCTAGACCTCTGAAACGTTTATATGCTTCTAGCACATGCTCCAAGTGTTGAAACAGCCCGCTGCAATACTCCGGGTGATTCTCACCTAGCACACTGGAGTATATTGCAAATGACTGCGACCAATTATTAAAAGACCTCGCCACAGGTCTTCTCCTATCATCCTCATCTTTCTCATCTGATTTTTTGTCATTTCTATTGACAAATTCTTTTGCTGATGGAATAAGCGACAGAATATCTATGAATTGACCTTTCCATATTTTTTCTTTAGTCTGAGGAGAAAGGTGGTAACCTAATGGCGAGATGTCACATGGTAATGTCTCTTTAAAATACACTTCTGGTACTGATGCACTAGATATATTAATCTCAGCTGGTAAAAGGTATTGCGAATTAGCATTAGCTGACTAAATGTCATTAACATTACCTATATTGCCTAAGCTGACAGAACGTCTGTTTTCATTAGACCATACATTACCATAATTACTATTATCAACTGCAGGTGTATTGATAGAGTCAGCTAATCTGTTAATGGATTCCATAATTCTATTAATTGTGTGTGCTAACTCACCTATACCACCAAATGGCGCTGGGGCATTTGTTATATCTGAAGCAGCATAATGCTGCTCTCTGTTGCCTCCAGTGGCCATCCGCGGGATGTCTCTGATACTCACACTGCTTGCAGCCTCAAGCTGCGATCATGATACACTGGGTAAGGTTTGTCTCTCTTCACTTACAACCGCAGACACAGCCTCTGTCCTCTGTATAGCTGACGCTCCTCTAGCCCGAACAGCGCTTCCACGGGGACCGGACCCTCCTCCTCTTCTTTCCTCTCAAGCTGACCCACCTTTGCATAGTGGCTGCCGGTTCTTACAGTCGTACTGTGCTGCTGTCTTCTCTGTCCTGTGACACCAGCGGCTGCATAGACAGTTTATGTCGGCGGGACCGGCGGTTTTGAATGTCATTAACAGCTGTACTGCCTCTGACTTCAGGGGAATTGATAGGCAATACCACAGGACACTGTACTGAATTTACCTCAGCCAAAACACTTTGCTCATTATCATTCCCTGCCAAAGCCAGGCATTTTCTGATGCTGCGTACACACAATCAAATTGTCCGGCGTACTTAGTCCGCCGGACTGCATTTCACCGGACAATCCAATCATGTGTGGGCTTCAGCGGACTTTTTCAGCGTAAAGTCTGGCGGACTTAGAAAGTAGTTTTGCAGCCCAAGCCAAGAACTAAGAATGACGCATGCTCAGAAGCAAGTACGAAAAGGAAGCTATTGGCTACTGGCTATTGAACTTCCTTTTTCTAGTTCCGTTGTACGTGCTGTACGTCATCGTGCTAGCAATCGCCGGACTTTTCGTGTGTCCGTGTGTGGCTATCCACCGGATTGTTTGCCGGACTAAGTACGCCGGACAATTCGATCGGCATAAGTCATAAGCCATTCTTCTCCACCTTTATCCCCAGCTTTCTCCAACACTTGCCTCATTAAGGTTTTCATAGCCATGAGTGAAGTACTTCAGGAGCCTGTTTTCCTTTTACTGAGCTTGTTGCAAGCTTGTTGCACCTTCACTGCCTGGTTGGGAACAGGTGGGAGTGCACCTGTGAGAGGGTCATATATATAATAAGCCCCCTTTCTATAACATTCCCCATGGGTCATGTGACCATTTGGGATATCACCAATAGCCTTGCGACCCTTAACCCCGCCCCCAGCCCAATTTTCCATTCTCTTAAAGGGACATTAACCCAAATACATTAAGCTGTATATAGCCCTAAATATTTACAATATTGCTTCTATCCTCTTATTAATAAAGGGAGGGGCAACCGCATGCCCATGCTTTCGGGCTCAAAGCCTTGAGCCCTCATAGTTCATTCTTATAAAGTCGGAGGTCTCACTGATTGCCAGTTTTGGGCTATTATCTTTCGTGCTTTGAATAGGCCTCTAATTGCTGTGGTTTTACTATTTACTGACACAATGTTATCCTCTATCTTCCCAACAGACATATAGTACCGTTCAGGACCAGCTTGAGCCCAAAGGTACGATTAATGTCCTCAAGTATCTCTGTCCAATACCTAAATAATTTTGGACATCTCCACCTCATGTGGATCAAGTCACCTGTTCCTTGACACCTTTGGTATTTGTCATCGGGCCTATATCCATACTGAAAAGTTTCTTTGGGGTATAGTAGGCTCTGTGTAACAAGAATAGTTGCAACATTTTCTGTGAGGGAAAAACTGACACCTGGGAACTCAGATTTAATATCCTTCTCCACTGTTCTTCTGTTATTATTTCCCCCAGGTCCTCTTCCCATCACTTTTTATTTATCTTTCCCCGTTGATAAATTTGCTACATATCTGTTCATATATCTCTGATATTAAACCCTTGGAAGATCCTGTCATGGTGATTTTTTTATATAAGAGGTACTTCACACCATTCCACCCTTTGTGTTTTGAAATGGGTGCTGAGGGCGTATCTAATTTGAAGATATTAGTAGATTGATTGGCATGGGATACCGTACTCTCCCCTCTGTTCTTCAAATTACTTCAGGGAACTCCCTTCATATAGTTGCATGAGTTTTCCAGTACTGCAAGCCTCCCACTCATTTATTTTACCCATGGGCATCAAATCTGGAAAATATTTGTTGTCCCAGATTGGAGTATATTCTGTTAACCCCATTTTAAGGGCAGCTGGAGGTGTAGTATGTACTCTATATGCTTTAATTTTGAGGCATACTAATCATTACTAATTACTACGTTCTCTTTGTGTCCCTCCGGTGATTTTTAACAATCGTAATTTTTAGTTAATTTTGTACCTCCTCTATCGACATTCATTGTGTGCGCATTGGGCTTCCGGAGTCACGTTTGTTGTAATTGCCCTGTGTAGCTGACTTGCGCAACACTTGCTCTTTTCATTGGCCATAGATCAGTGTTGCTAGCTTAAAAGTGGCTGTCCGACGTCACGCCGTCGCTGCTGATGAAGTCCCGCCTACTTTCGGGGACGCAATGCGTACGGACCACGTGACTCAAGCCCTGACATCACCAGCAAGCCGCAACACTGATCCGTGCATGGACATCTGAATGTACCTGTATTTATGCTTACTACTCGGCGCTGGAGATCAGTGCAAAAGCATGTGAGTGTATTACTTTATTTTGTATTTCTTTTAATAAATCCTTCATAAACGGAGAGCACTAGATCTTGTCTTTTATGCTTTTATGTGGAATCATGCTGGTATTTGGAGACATGAAAGGGATCCACCTCCGGAGCACTCCCGTTTTGTATGCTGATTGTTGGGATTAACCCTTGATGGGAATATGCGTTTTTGACCTGTCTGATTTATCAGGGGTCCAGTATTTGAGGTGAGAGTCCATCTTGCTCTTTGGTGGAAGGGATCACATCATCACCTGTTTTTTCTGATTGAAGACATACTGCACATGCGGATTCTTCTTGAAAATCAATTTGTCCTATCTTATATTTCATTTATAGACTTTTCTATACGTGCTATATTTATATGTATTCTGTTTTTTTTTATCTGCGCTGTACTGTTACTTTTTATGTTAACCCCATATAGCTCATTGCTACCCTAACAGCCTGCCATACTTTTGTTACTAATTTTAATGTGGAGGAAATGAGGGATAGGGAATCTGCTTCCAGAGCTTCCAGCAAGCTAATATGCGGGCTCCTTGCAACATCATTCAAACATTTTTATTGCTCTCCCCTTGTATGTTACATTCCCTAAGATTCTGGGCAGCCAAAAAATAGCTGCGCGGATGTGGCACTGCTGCTCCTCCCTCTTTTATTGGTAGCTGCAATATCTATAAACAAATACGAGCCTGCCGCTTCTTCCAAATTAGTTCCCGGAACAGTGTTTCAATTTTCTTGAACCATCCCATTCCAATCCAAACTGGGGAATTATGTAGCTGGTACAGAAATTGGGACATCCAGATCATTTTCATGAGGTTGATTCTTCTGGCAGCTGAGAGGGGGAGATGGCTCCAAATGTTGCATTTCCACTTGAATTGAAGCAAAAGGCGAGCGAGATTATCCTCAATATACTGATATGGGTTCCTTGTTAACCATACTCCTAGATACCTCATCCTATATACCACCCTTAATTGCCCCACTGAGGATGGGAGGGGATTCATTGGGTCTACTGGCATCAAAGCCTATTTCTACCAGTTAATTAGCAGGCCTGATATCTTTCAAAATTCCTCCACAATGTTCATAGCCATGGCCGAGGATGAGTCTATATCTCCGAGGAAGAACAAAATGTCATCTGCATACAATGCAATCTTTTCCTCCCTGTCTCTCTTTTAAATCCCTGTATCCCCCTTGTTGTTCTTATTGCAATTGCTAATGGCTCAATTTCTAAAGCAAACAACAGAGGTGACAGGGGGCATCCCTGCCGAGTTCCCCTCTCCAGCTCAATTGAGTCAGAGTATGCATTGTTAATTCTAATCTTAGCGCTTGGTGTGTGATAAAGTGCTTTTATCCAACCAAT
The DNA here is from genome assembly GCF_037356315.1 of Lithobates pipiens. Lineage (NCBI taxonomy): Eukaryota > Metazoa > Chordata > Amphibia > Anura > Ranidae > Lithobates > Lithobates pipiens. The sequence continues at coordinate 58,396,697 of NW_027507791.1, forward strand.
AAAGGTGGGTCCAAACCCGAACACCTCCAGAGCCCGTCACAAATAGTCCCACTCCAAGCTATCAAAAGCTTTGTCAGCATCCAGAGAGATGACAGTTTGTGAGCCCTTATTCAGCGTTGGAATCTGAAGGTTCAAGTATACTCGCCTTACATTGATGTTAGTGGCTCTATTGGGAATAAACCCAGATTGATTTGGGTGTATAAGCTTTTGTATAAATTTGTTCACCCGGACGGCTAGCACTTTCGCCACTATTTTTGCATCTGCACATAATAAAAATATTGGCCTATAGGACAAGGTATCTATTTGAGCTTTCCTCTCTTTTGGAATAACCACTATTGTGGCTTCTGCCATTGAGGAGGGCATCCTCCCTCCCGCGGTCACCTCCCCTAACATCCTCTGTAACTCTGGAAGCATCACCTCCCCAAATTGCTTATAAATTTCTATAGGAAGACCGTCTGGGCCGGGTTACTTCTGGTTAGCCATCTGAGCCACTACGCTTTGCAGTTCCTCGAGGGTTATGGGGGCTTCTAGCACTTTTTTATCCTGTTCTAATAGAGCTGGTACCTGGATGCCCCTAAAAAACGTATCCATTTCTCTTGCCACTTCTCCCACCCTGGCTTTATATAAATTTGCGTAGTATTGTATGCATTCAGTATTTCAGGGATCCCAGAAGTAATTTCGCCCTCTGGCATCCTAATTGCTGCAATTACTGATGGGGAGTTATTGGTTTTCACGAACCAGGCCAAAAAAGGGCCTGCACGCTCCCCTTCAGCAAAAGCGCATTGGGCCTGAAAAAGACACTTGTTTTCTGCCTTGCTGGTAATGATGTTATAATATTTTTGTTGACTTCTATGCCACCTCTCTTTTTTTTCTGTGGTTGGGTCGACCACTTATTGATTTTCCGACTCCACCACTTCCCTCCCAGAAACCTCCTCCCATTCCCTGGACCTCGTTTTGATCTTTGCCACTTGTTGTATTATTAACCCACGGAGGAAAGCCTTCAGGGTATCCCACACTATCCCTGCATTTGCGGAGCCCTTATTCAATGTTACAAATTCCTTTCATTTTAATGTTAATTCTGTTGGTTCCCTCATTAACTCCAACCAAAATGAGCTTATGCTCCATGCTCCAGGGAGGTTCTGACCTTCCAACTGAATCATCATTATTAATGGTGAATGCTCAGACACTCCCCTGGTAGCATATATTATGCTTTAAACCAGCTTCACCATGTCCCCGTTTCCAAAGGCCATGTCTATTCTTGACAATGTTGCATATGAGCTAGAATAACATGAATATTGCTGCCTCGCTGGGTTCCAGGTTCTCAGGCACATCAAACGGGGCAAAAACACCAACCATTTGGGTACCACATGCCTAACAAGGCATTTAATGTCCAACCACTCAACCTGTTGGCAAGAGCACCTAAAAGCTACACAAAAGGGGCCCAAATCTGTTCCTCCTCCTCCTTACCCACTTCAGTCTGCCCCTGCTATATCGAGTTATTACCTCTCAGCAGCCTCCACTGACAGGGATGATAGGATAGCACCGGGTGTCCTAGGTCCTAGTAGCACATCTGCCAGCAGCACATCACCAGCTGTAGACTGTAGCCAGCAAATTTCTATAGAGCAAAAAAAATACAGTCCCTGCCACCCACATGTCCAGCGTCTAAATGCAAGCTTGTCAAAGCTGTTGGCTCTCCAGCTTTTGCCTTTCAGCCTGGTGCCCCCTTCCGTGAATTCGCACAATGTGCTGTACCACAATGGCAAGTTACTAGTCGCTATTACTTTTCACGTAAGGTCGTTCCACCTCTCTACCATCACATTGAAGGGAATGTTCTGGCATCATTGGGCAAGGCAGTCAGATGTAAAATCCACCTTATCCTCCAGCAAGCATGGGCAGGGACAAAATATTTTGTTCATAGCACACTGAGTAACGCTGCTTGCAACTCAAAAGGATGCATGACAGGGCTCGGTGCTGCAGCTTGTTGTTCTCCCACATCTCCATACAGCTGGTTGTGATGATGCCAGACCTGTAAGCTCTACCCTCTCATCCTCCTCCTCTGCCACCTCCATGCCCTCCTCTGCAGAATTGCCCTATAAATATCAGGTACCCCCTAAGCATTCAAAAGGCTATTTCATGAGTCAGGCTAAAAGGTGTCATGCAGTGCTTCAGCTGGTGTGTTTAGGGGACAGGAACCACACCGAAGCAGAAATTCTTGCAGCTTTGCAGGGACAGGCCAAGAGGTGGTTCACACCACATCAGCTGGAGCCAGGAATGGTGGTGTCTGATAATGGCTCAAACATCCTGTCAGCCCCTAGACTGGGAAAGTTGACACATGCGCCATGCCTGGCACATGTCCTCAATTTGGTGGTGCAGCGTTTCCTAAGTACGTACCCAGGGTTGCAAGATGTACTAAAACAGGCCAGAAGAGTCTGTAGCCATTTCAGTGGTCATACACAGCCAGTGCTCGGTTGGCTGAAATTCAGCGGGACTTGTACCTGCCCGTAAACCGCCTGATTTGTGACAGACCAACCAGGGGAAACTTGACTTTGGCAATGCTACAGCGGCTATACATGCAGCAGAGGGCCGTCAACGAGTACCTGTGCCATATGGCACAACAACGGGCTCAGGCCACTTCACCTTTTTTTCCCCATGCCAATGGATGATCATTAAGGATGCATGCACTGTATTGTCACACAAGGATGGTGAGCAATGACAGTGCATGCATCAGTTACACAATCCCTATTGTTTTCCGTCTGGAGCTGACTCTGCGTGGCATTATGAACAGGGCAATGGAGGCAGAGCAGCAGAAGAGGAGGACTTCCTTTCCTCTCAAGGCCCACTTTATCCAGACACCATCATTCCTATGTTACAGAACATACATGAGGAGAGAGGGGAGGAGGATGAGGATGAGGATTCTGGCACTTTCATAGGCTTCGAAGAAGAGGAAGACATGCGGCAATCTATAAGCGATGGCTTTCCAACCCCAAGACCTTTGGGAGTAGTATGTGGCTGGGAGGAAAAAGTTCCAGATGCTGTCATCCTGAGTGACCCAGAGGAGTCTGCTTCTCAAGCCTCAGAAAATTTGAGGCACATGGGCAACCTCATGCTTCAAAGCCTGCAAAAGGACACTAGAATACGTGGCATAAAGGAAAAGGATGATTACTGGTTGGCAACCCTCCTTGACCACCATTATAAGGGGAAGGTCTTGGTTTGGTTGGCTGAAATTCAACGGGAATCCCACCTGCCCGTACACCGCCTGATTTGTAACAGGCCCACCAGGAGGAACTCGACTTTGGCAATGCTGCAGCGGCTATACATGCAGCAGAGGGCCGTCAACAAGTACCTGTGCCAGTACGGCACAACAACGGGCTCAGGCCACATCAGCTTTTTTTCCCAATGCCAATGGCTGATCATTAAGGATGCATGCACTGTATTGGTGGGCCTACCTTTCCTCAGAATAGACCAATTCCTACATACAATAGCTTTGAGCTTTTGACTGAGCAAGTGCCATATAATGGAGGTGTTTTGTTAGGTCCACACAAGGGACAGGTCAAGCTCACCCTGTTTATCAACCCACTCAAGGGGAATGGTGGAGACAACCACCACCATAAATACCTTCCAGCAGCGGACCTGTAAGAAAAAGAAAAGAAAGAGATGATGCAGAGGGGGTAGGCTGTCTCAAAAGACCCAAACCATGATAGTTGCTGGTATATATAATTTGAGTGGGGTTCCACTTAATCAGGATGAAATTGGGGTCCTTGATAGGGGCCCCAAGTTCACCCCTGTCAAGAACCTTAACAAATTCCAGACATAAGTTTGCAAAAATATATTAGAACTCTCAATATGAAACAATATTTTTTATCAAATCCTGGCAAATGTACAGTTTCCGCAGTGGGGGGTCATTCTACTCTGCGGAATAAGTCAATTTTTAACCCTTTAAATGTAGAAAATAAGTTTACAGAAGTGTTTACAAGTATGGTCATAAAGGATTTGAACAAATTAAAGATAAAGAAAACACACAATCCCCTATATGTCAAACGTGGTATGGAATCTCTTGCAGGACGTAAAGAGTCATACGTCCAGCAGATAAGGGGAGGGGGGGGGTCTGGTTGTTCTTAGTAAAGAATATTACCAGACTGAAATAAATCATCTATTGAGTGATGGTGCAACTTATAAGGCCCTGAATAAAGATCCTATGTTACCCTTTAAGGATGAATTACATTCTATAATTGAATATGGAAAGGATCAGGGGATTTTAACTGAAAAAGAAGCAGCTTATTTGGATCCTATATTTTGTAGAACCCCAATTATCTATTTTCTCCCGAAGATCACTAAAGATAGTGCCAAACCTCCAGGGAGGCCTATCGTTAAAGCGGGAGTCCACCGGGACTCCGCGTTTTTTTTTTTTTTTTTTAAAAGCCAGCAGCTACAAATACTGCAGCTGCTGACTTTTAAATAGTGACACTTACCTGTCCAGCGCGCCCGCGATGTCGGCACCCGAAGCCGATCGCTCGCTCGGCTGCCGGGTCCCGCCGCCATCTTGGGTATGGGAATCAGGAAATTGAGCCTTTCGGCTTCATTTCCCGGTTCCCTACTGCGCATGCGCGAGCCGCGCGGCGCAATCCGGATGGTCCCCGCTGCCTCTGGGAGCTGTGTGTTTCCCAGCAGGCAGCGGGGCACTTGCTGAAGGGGGCGGGCGCTTGCGGAACGGGGGCGTAACCTACGCTCGTTCCGCAGGCAGCTAGCCCGGAAGTGGGTGCAGTTACCTGGATTATCCAGGTAACTGCACCCCCCTCCCCCCTGAAAGGTGCCGATTGTGGCGCCGGAGGGGGGGAGGGATCAGATGAGCGGAGGTCCATTTTAGGGTGGACCTCCGCTTTAATGGGATGGATTCTGTTTTGGCGAGATTAGGACAATACATCGATTTTTTCCTACAGCCTTTGGTGTTCAAAACCCCTGCTTTTTTGAAAGACACCAAACATATACAGATTCTGGAAGGACATAATGATGCTATGAAGGCAGTTGAATGGGCTCTCTCTTCCTCTACTTTGTCTGGACGACATCAGGAATTTTTGTTGAGTAGTCTTGACTTTTGTCTCAATAAAAATAATTTTTGGTATAGTAGGGAATTTTATTTGCAGACCAAGGGGGTGGCGATGGGAGCCTGTTTTGCTCCCAGTGTGGCCAATCTTTTTATGGCCCACTGGGAGGAGGAGGCTATCTTTAAGCATTGACCACCCAATTGGTCTGCTATTGCAGATTTATTGATGATTTGATTTTAATTTGGAAAGGGTGACAGATCAGCTTTAGATGCTTTAATTGATCTATTAAATTTGAATGATAAAAAACATCTCTTTTTCCTGGAATATTGAATATGATAAAATTGTTTTCCTGGATCTCGAGATCAATAGAGGTGTTGAACAGGTTAGATTATGTAATCATTTTTAACCCACGGACCGTAATGCCTACATTCCCCTGAGGAGTTGCCACCATCGTTCATGGTTGTGCAACATCCCCAGGGGACAATTTATTTGGCTTCGCCGTAACTGCACCCATAGAGATGAATTTGTTCAACAGTCGGATGTACTGGTCTCAAGATTTTTATAGAACGGTTATGACAGACACAATTTAGAAGAAGAAATTGATCAAAATGATGGATAGATCTACTCTGGTGTCTGATCGTATTCGTGGAACTGGGAAAGATGATCATAATTTCAGGATGATCTTGGATTTTAACGCTCAACATAAGAAATTTGAAAAAATTGTTTTGAGGAATTGGTCTATTCTAAAACAAGACAAAATACTTGGCCCTTTGCTACCTGCACGGCCGCAATTCATTTACAAAAAGGCCCCGTCACTCAGAGATCGTCTTGCTCCAAAATTCTTAATCCCCCTATCCCTACAGAAAACAGATTGTTCTCTTTTCTGTTTTTTTTTTGCGTGTGGACGAAGCATTCTGTCATGGTTATGCAATAGTTTATCTGCTTACCTGTTTCCATGTGTTCATCTCTAGAGACCAGCCGACCCTCACCTGACTGCTTTTGTAATCCATCCTCTGGCATGGCTCCACCCTAGCTCCTATCAGAGAACACTATATTAATCTGTGCACTGCAGGGCCAACCCGGTTGATCAACCTTTGTGTGTTAGCTTCCTGTTACCTGCCGTGTGCTCTGCTGTTGTTCCGTTACCGACTTTGGCGTGTCCTTGACTATCCCTGTTTGCCTGTGATCCTGACCTTTTGGCATGTCCCTGACTATTCCTGTCTGCTTGTGGCCCCGACCTTAACTTTGTCCCTCACCATCCCTATCCTCCTGTTGCCTACTGTGGGTGTGAGCTGGGGGACCCTGGGGTCGCGACCTGGAGCAAGTTGCAGCCAAGTCCATCCTCACCACTAGAGGCGCTGGTGAACACCTGCTGGCTCTTAGACTCCGCGCCCCAGAGAATCTTACGCTCTAACCCCGGTGGGATCCATCTTGGTGTTCTGGCGGCCCTGCCTTCCTATCACCTTGACCCCCATCCGCAGCAGTCAGCCATAGGGTCCACAACCTTGCGGTGCACTCCTGATCCCTACGGTGTGCATCTGTCACCTGGCCTCAAGGTGACCTGACACATTCCTTGTAAACATGCAAAGGGGAATATTAAGAAAAGGAAAAAGTTTTTAGCATCGGCTACTAATAAAGAGTATGACATTAAACAACCCATTACTTGTGACACGATTGGAGTAGTGTATATGATGGAATATGGGTGAGGGCTTCAATACATAGGGAGAACTTCGAGACCTCTACATGTACATCTTGCAGAACACGTTAATAATATTAAAAAAGATATTACCACACATAATGTGTCTCACCATTTTAAGCAGTTTCACAAGTCCTAAAATTTGGGGTATAGAGCGAGTGACCAAACATTGGAGAGGGGACAATTTTGCTCATCAGTTGAGTCGCAGGGAATCATATTGGATATATGAGACAAAGGTTTTAACCCCTGGTGGACTCAATGTAGATTTTGATTTAAATTGTTTTATTACAGATCGGTAATTGTGTTGTTTTAGAAAGTAAATTTTTGTAAGTGGCTGTGGGTGACGTTTTCCTTTTTTCTGTGTAGCCTTTAGGTTTTTACACCATGGTTATATTTGTGGGTTGAGGGGTTAATATATATATATATATATATATATATATATATATATATATATATATATACTTCGAGGCTGCCTAGCTTTGAGGGTGTTCAATAATTTCATCTAGAAGAATGTTTTTGGTATAGGTTTCATGGGCACAATTAACAGCCAAAGACCAATTTTTTCTGCACCTGTTTGACAGGTGCATATCATTGCAATTTTTTACAGCAAGGCCAATTCTTTCTTTCATCAAGATTACCTCTATAAGGTTATGGTGGGAAGGTGCCAACATCCAAAGACTAATTTTTACGCACCTATTACTTCTATCCAAAGTCAAAGTGACACCAGAATGTATCCAAAAAATCTGTAATCTTGTTCCCAGTGCACTCCATTGTGGCCTCATCATTCACACCAGCTCCTCAGCTGTTGCTCAGCAAAATAAAGGCAACTTGCCGGGAAAATGTCATATTTTTGGCTTTATAAATGCAATTATTGCTGCAGCAGATTCTAGACATGGTACAGATCTACCACTTTACAGGTAGACTAAGGGGACCCCTCATGCACTATATTGGAAGGATTTTTTTTTATGCTTTCACTTTAAAAATCAAAATATCACTGCTCATTTTAAAAACTTTTTTTTATTGATACATGTCCCCCAAGGCAGGAACTGGACCCTTGTATGCCCAATTACTTGCATACAAGCCTTCAAGTCAGGAGATGGATACAAAAAATTCAAAGGCTTTATCAATGCCTAGAAGCACAGTTAGATCTATTATTAAGAAGTGGAAGGTATTTGGTACAACAGAGACCCTCCCTGGGTCAGGACATCACTCCAAACTGCATGAAAGGGTCAGGAGGAACCTGGTCAGAGAGGCTACCAAATGCCTACAGAAAGCTATTGCAGGAATTTATAACAAAGTTTGGTCATTGTGTGCATGTGACAACAATATTACAAATTCTCCACAAATGTGGCTTGCATGGGAGGGTTGCATGAAAAAAGTCACTCCTCAAGAAAGAACTTATGAAGCCACCACTGAGCTTTGTCAAAATGCACCTTGAAGATTCTGATGCAACATGGAAAAAAATCCAATAAATCCAATACAGCTCACCATCTAAATAACACAATTCCTACAGTAAAGTATTAAGGTGGTAATATCCTGTTATGGGGGTGTTTCTCTGCAGCAGGGGCTGGAGCCCTTGTCAGGATAGAGAGAAAAAATGGATGGGACAAAATACCATCAAATTCTTGTAGAAAATCTGTTGGGCTCTGTAAGAAAGTTGTCTTAAAATTTCCTAAAATTTCTAAAAATTTTCAATAAAATCAGAATTAACCACTTCCCGACCAGCGCACGATGATGTACTTCGACAGAATGGCACGGGCAGGCATATTGGCGTACATGTACGTCCAATCTTCAATGCCGCCCTGCCGTCGGGAGAGCGTCGCCGGCGGCGCGCTCCCGCGCTGGTCGGGACCCCCGCGAGTCGGGTCGCGGGACCCGCGGACTCGATCACCGCGGGCATACCCGCGATCGTCTCACGGGGCGGCTGAATGGAGGAAATGCCGTGTAAATGCCTAGCAACTAGTGACGCTGATCTCTGCTCCATGTGATTGGAGCAGAGATCAGTTTTCACTAAATGAAAGCCCAACCCCCCCTCAGTTAGTAACACACCCCTAGGAACACTTAACCCTTACACTGCCACCCACTGGTTAACCCCTTCACTGCCAGTGTCATTTACACAGGAATCACTGCATTTATATAGCAGTGATTATTGTATAAATGAGAATGGTCCCAAAAATGTGTCAAAAATGTCCGATGGGTCCCCCACAATGTCGCAGTCACAATAAAAATCGCTGATCGCCGCCATTACTAGGAAAAAAAAAATAATAAAAAATTATTAATAAAAATGCTATAAAACTATCCCTATATTGTAAACGCTATAACTTTTGCGCAAACAAATCAATAATCGCTTATTGCGATTTTTTTACCAAAAATATGTAGAAGAATACGTATCGGCCTAAACTGAGGGAAAAAAAATTTTTTTTATATATTTTTGGGGGATATTTATTATAACAAAAAGTAAATATTAATGCGTTTTTTTCAAAATTGTCGCTGTATTTTTGTTTATAGCGCAAAAAATAAAAACCGCAGGGGTGATCAAATACCACCAAAAGAAAGCTCTATTTGTGGGAAAAAAAGGACGTCAATTTTTTTTGGGAGCCACGTCGCACGACTGCGCAATTGTCAGTTAAAGCGACGCAGTGCCGAATCGCAAAAAGTGGTCTGGTCTTTGACCAGAAAAATGGTCCGGTCTGAAAGTGGTTAAGTAAGAAAGTTGTCAATGGGAAGAACCTGAAAATGACTCAAAGCACACAGTAAAAATTACCACACAGTGTTTTAAGGAGAAAGAAGTGAATGTCCTTGCATGGCATAGTCAGACCCCAGACTTGACTTTGCCCAGACATTGAAAATTTGTGGAATGACTTCAAAACTATAGTCCAGAAAATGTCACCATCAAAATTTAACCGAACTTGAGCAGTTCTGCAAAGAAGAGTGGGAAAAGTTAGTAGAGACATATCCCAACAGACTAAAGGCTGTAATTAAAGCAAAATGTGGTGATCTTTTTTCCAATTCAGTGATTATGTTTTTGAATTAGTTTTTTTTCCTGACATGTTGGTATTGTATCTTTCACGTGGATGTTATAAGTTGCACTGAGTAAATGCATCTGGATAAATTAAAAAACGGTGTTTGTCTTCATTTCAGGCTGCAAAGCAACAAAATGTAATTATTTTAAAGGGTGTGATTCTTTTTTATACCCCCTGTTTATGTGGAAATGTATTGAAGTAGGTAATTGTATTTCAGTTATGATTTACATTATAGATATCTACCTCTGTGTTTTTCCTGAAGAAGGGTTGTGAGAGTGGATGGGCCAATTAAATCAACCTGTTTCTTTGGCATGAATGGACAATTCAAAGGTTTACTTTAGCTCACAGCTATTACAGGTATGTAATCATGTTACATGTGGTCACATGCCCATTATTATGGTAACCTTGTGCGTAACCGAGTTAATCTACTTTTTTTTTTACATTTTTTGTAATGACTTTGTGACTTTCTCATTTTATCATGTCACACTGCTAAGTAAACACCCAGTTGTATTTTATATGCAGTACAATTGATTTTTTACAGCTGACATATAATGCCATGTTTTCCAAGAAGGCTATGAATTACATCTCCAAAGTTCAAGAATGCTTCTACACAGAATAGTAGTGCAAGGCTCTTGCTGCTTGTGATCAATTGCAAAGAATCATGGGAGGTGCATTTCGGAGAGCAACTTCTGTCCTTCCTCAGACAAACTAACAGCAACCTCCGGGATGTAAATACCTGTCCAGCAGTGTCGGTATTAACCCTTAATCATCCTATGAGATGCTGATTATCATTGTGTGATCTATACCGCTTATGAAAAAGGAATAACATACTAAATTTGAGTTAGGAAATACCTAAATAGATGAAACCAAATAACCAATTGATGGAATTGTGATGGATCAACCTTATGTATGTACACACAACAATGTTATATAATTTTATCTCTATGTAATGATAATAAATGAATTAATCGATAGTACATTAGGGATTAAAAACATATAAGCTTAACAAATGTATTTAAATATACTTGAGGTGATTGTAGCTATATTAGTGCAATTGTGAAAGAGTACTGTCCGTGATATTTTTTTATTTGCACTCTTGGTTACTGCTTTGACCTTGAAGAAGGGGACATACCCTGAAAGCTTGTCCTGAAAAATGGTATGTTAGGGCAGATAAAAAAGTATCATGGACATTACTGAATTTTCAAATGTATATAAATACATTTAATGTTAAAAACATTTTTTTTTACTTTTTTTGTTTATATGAAAAATAAACAAAAATGTTGTATCTGTCTATGTATAAAACATGTTACATAGTAAAATCATTGGGCCAACAGATTACCCTCATGCATTAATGATACCCCGGCTGCTCTTCTGAATGATCCTGTGAAACCCCTCCTGGGACACTTCAGAAGTGATGTCAGTGGCCACGTAACTCCACCTCGGGGATGAAATTTCCAGCCATTGGACCACAAGCCGATTCTCCATGTGGGACAAGCTGCAGCCGGCTTACTAGAGACAGATACACTGCTAGAATTCACTTGGTGCCGGTCTGGGCAATAGACTATGTGGGTGTTCATTCATTATCTTTGCGTACGACACATTTGTGGTATTAAAAACTGGTTGCGCAATGATCTTATCCATGGCCTTTTATCCCTGAGTTGGTGTTCATACATGAGGGGGCTTTAAGAATGGTGGGGACACAGACTCTGGATATAATACACAAGTGCCTTTGGACCCATATATCTCCTGGCTCAAAACGTCTGGTGAGTTTCAGTGTGTATGGGGGAAAGAATGGAATCACTGAAGAGCGCCATTTGAAGAGCACTTTTTAGAGTATGATAGAGATCACAGCTGGCACCTTAACTGGTCAATTGGTTTTGGACAATTATGGACATTTAGAGGTATTCAGTTGGGATAACACATAATATTTTTTAATCTGCATATCATTTTTATTTTGGATACTTATGGGAGTTTATAGTTTTTTGGTAGACACTTGGTTTATTTTGCAGGTTTTCACTGATACCTAGCACCTTACTTATTTTTACTTATTTTTAGTATATATATATATATATATATATATATATATATATATATATATATATATGTATATATATTGTATAAAAAGGGAATACATATGAGAATACATATAGGAACGCAATGAACTGGTTTATTTCAAATCAAAATATGTCTATTAAATAAGTTCATTTCATAAAGAACACAAAGAGTTGCATGGTTGTCTAACCTTCATTCTCTCTGGGCACAGGCACTAGGCAGGGCTGTTCCCTATCTCCACTGCTCTTTGCGCTCGCCATTAGCTGTCCTCATATGTGCCAACCCCCTTATTACGGGGCTTCCCTATGGCAAAATTCAGGACAAAATCATGTTGTATGTAGACGACATGTTATTTTTGCTAGGGGATATGACTCTGTCTCTGCAGTTATGTCCACTCTTCTAGACTTTGGCCAATATTCAAAGCTGACAATCAATTGGACCAAATCATCACTGCTCCTAAAGTGGTTAGCGCTTAGGCCTGGCAGCGCTAGTGTGAAGACCAGGTTTACCCAAACTAAAGTGGTTCTAAAGTCAGAATGTTTTTTTATCTCTATGCATTAAGGTAAAGAAAAACCTTCTGTGTGCTGCAGCCTCCCTTAGACCCCCTAATACTTACCTGAGTCCCATCTCGATCCAGCAATGTTGCACGAGAGTCTTGACTGTCCGAGACCCCCCTCCTCATTGACTGAGGCAGCAGTGGGGTGCATTGGCTCTTGCTGCTGTCAATCAAAGTCAGTTAGCCAATGAGGAGAGGGAGGAGGAGGGGCAAAACCGCAGCTCTATGTCTGAATGCTACTTGCTATGGGGGCATTCGGCCAGAGGGAGGGGCCAGGAGCGCCAGCTGGAGACCCAAGAAGAGGATGGTTTGGGCTTCTCTGTGCAAAACCACTACACAGAGCAGGTAAGTATAATATGCTTATTTTTTAATAAAAATTAGACTTTAATATCTTTAACCACTTCCCACCCGGCCAATGCATATATACGGCCGGGTGGGAGCCGTCTACTCCTGATTGTTCAGGAACGTCCTTCAGAAGTAGCGGGATCGTGCGCACGCATGCCCGCGCAGTGGCGAAATCCCGATGTGCTCGTGTCACCTGGACACGGCACATCTCAGATCGGCAGGACGGCTCTGTGATTGGCCCTCCTGATCACATGACGGCCGTGTCCAATCACGGCCGTCATGTGATGTAAACAAACAGCCGGTTGCTAGGCAATCGGCTCTCCTCTCCTCACACGGAAGTCATCGCTGAGGAGAGGAGAGCAGAACGCTGCAGCCGGCTGATGATCAGTGAGTATGAGCTGTTTTTTACAGCTTTTTACTCACTGATCATCAGTCTAGTGTCAACACACAACACACCACACAGTACAAACACAGTCCCCACATATGTCCCCAAAACACACATGTCCCCAAAACATACATGTCCCCAAATAATAAAAACACATGTCCCTAATAATAAAAACATGTCCCCCACACATGTCCCACTAAAATCACATGTCCCAATGATTATCTGCACACATATGTACGTGATCACCTGCACACATATGTACATGATCATTTGCGTACATATGTCCCTGATCACACAAACCAATTATTATACACTTAACGGAATTTTTTTTACCAAAAACATGTAGCAGAATACATTTTGGCTTAGATTTATGACAAAATTTGATTTTATTGGATTTCTTTTCAAATAGAAAAAAGAAAATATTGTTTTTTTTCCAAATTTCCGCTTTTTTTGCGCTTATATCGCAAAAAATAAAAAACGGAGTCGTGAATAAATAACACCAAAATAAAGCTCTATTTGTGCGAACAAAATGATAACAATTTCATTTGGGTACAGTGTAGCATGACCGCGCAATTGTCACTGAAAGCGCTAGAGCGAAAAAAGCTGAAAATTGGGCTGGGAAGGAAGGGGGTGAAAGTGCCCTGTATTGTAGTGGTTAAGTTTTAACCAATCAGTTTTTAATTTGATAGGATCAAATTCACATTAAAAGAAAAATTATCTGTTAGTTTACTATGGGTTTTTGCATTTGCAAAACATCATTGCTCATGGGACTATAGTGATGACTTATCTCATAGAATGGGTATAACCTTGAATACAAAAATAAATGTAAAATTACATTGCCAGTCCCAATTTATTTAAATTTTAGCTGAACAAAAAACAGTTTATAATGATATTACTTACACAAGACCTTTTTATTTCATTAAAGACAATTGTCAGGAGACCACGGCAATCAATTACAAGTTATACAGCAGAACACCAAGACAATAATAAGATGATAAGGACCATAGCGTCACACATAAAATAATTATACATTTCTAATTCCCATACACGTCAACTTCGGTCATTCTTGAAATTTGGTTTCCTGTCTCATGATTGGTCAGATCTTCTCTGGTACCTGTATAAAAGGTGCTCCAGAAGATGAGTGTCACACCAAGCTTCAGCGAGAAGATATTTCACATTACAGTGAAGGAGAATTTGGAAACAAGATGAATGAAAAAGTCTTCCTCCTGCTTCTGGTCTGTATTACGGGGCCGGTGACCAGTCTACCTCTATCTGCACAAATACAGGTGAGATGATGAGCTGACATGAACAGTACAGGGGACAGGTGACAACTATATTTAGGAAAGTATAACATCCAATAAGTTACTGACAATCTTAGCTAGTAGTGAAGTGTAAATCTAAAATAGTTATTCCCTTAGTTTTGGATAAAGTGGTGGGGGGTTAGGAATCCTGTTAGATTTTAATACTTCCTTATTACTGCCTGGGACCCCTGTAGGGAGATTTGACTTTTGTACAGGCCATTGCCTGTAGGACAGAAGGTGAGGGGGAATCCAAAATGTTATAATTGGGAACAGAACAGGGAATATGGTAAAATCTTCCAATGATGACTGTTGTGGTAACATCTGACCAAGAAAGGATTTTACCTGAGAGCTTTCCAGTAGGGCTGAGAGGGACTCTGCCGGATGGGGATGAGTTGGGGTCAAGACTTATATGTTATCTGTTATTATTGTATTACATCTGAAATAAGATATTAATACAAAACATTTACTTCCCAGTATCATCTACTTGGAGTGAACAAAGATGGTAAGCTTTTTAACATTCTTATATAACAAATCATTTTTGCTTTCTTTCTGTTCTCTGTCAGCTGTTTTGTTTGTTCTGCTTTTTCCTCCCATTCATTGGCCTTTCTTTATAATATCCCTAATCCTAAATCCTAAATTAAAAATTGTTTGCACTGCTCCATTGGCCCTAATCATCCTGGCCAGATAATCTATAAAATGATTTTCCTTCTCCATCTAGAACCAGCCTCTAGGAAAGACCATTCCACATTTGTATAGCTCTTATGGTAAACATCCCTCCATCCACCAATTTAAATTTAGATAAAACCCCTAGAAAAATAAATTATTTTAAATGCTTGCTTGCAGTATTTTCCTTTCCATAAATGATTTATTGTTCACCTGCAATGTGGCTTTGAACTTACAAAGAGATTTTAACTACTCTGAGAGTCACTTCGCTAGCACAGCCCTCTCCCGCATTGTGTTTCTTAGCACTCTCCTCTTCTGGGAGTGTCCAACTACTGTCTGTGCTGGCCCAGCATCTCTGTCCCTCCCCTCATCTCCCCACATAAACTTTGATTCATCTGCTGGTGGAGGAGTGAAGAGGAATACTATAAAGTGTAATTTGAGTGAAAGCTCTGAGAGCTCTGAGTCTTCTGAGGCTATCACGTCCAAGTAGCAGTTTCGAGCTTCCAGCTGTTTACACAAGGGAGAATTTTTACATTTAACGACATTGCTAAAATATGTGAAATGCACACATAATTGTCTGCATGTTTTTTTAGACCCTGGCAATAGAGTCATCAAAGTCATCTCCCTTTGCTTAGGTGACAGTATTTATGATAATCATGGTGAATCAGGCAAAGACTTAAAGAATTTCCCAACCAGAAGTTTCCCAGATCAGGGATAACTTTGTAGAGCTACCCTATTTTTTCATTAATTGATATTTCAATTTATAAAATGGATTCAATATTTACCGAAGCTTAAGTCACTTTAATTTTTTTGGTTGCGATTATTACACTAGAATGTGTATTTTGTATACACAGCCCCAAAGAGTGAAGACTCCGAAGTGCCACAAGGGATCTTCAGCAAGATTTTGAAGGCTAATAAAGGTAATTATTATAAACCACAGGATTCTTTACTGCATTATGATGGTGCTAAATCAAGGCAAGTTAAAAGACAATAACCAATTATACTCAATAAAGTTATGAGTTTCAGGATCTTTTAAATCATGCATTGATGGACTAGCCTGATTTCTAAGTTCTGCCCTCCATAGTGGGAAGGCTCTACTTGGGGGCTCGTTCTCTGTTGTGACCTGCATGGGAAGATTCAAGAGGCCAACTTCACTGCAGCAGAGCAAAATCAGGTCTCCTCCCTTCCCAAACAGGGCTGTGCTGTGTCACGGAACTGAGTAAAGCTGGGCCTTTGGACTGCATGAAAATATCTAACAGGTTTCTCCAGATTCCCACTGCGCCTATTGTATTCTGTTGTATACCCCATCACTCCATATGATTAGATGCAGCCGCTGTCAGTTCTAAAATTTTCTGTTTGGATCCATCCATTTTTCAATCCAAGGATATCAGGTGAGAGAGGACTGACATAGCCACCCACATAGTAAACTTCAGCCAGTTCACAGTTTATGGGCAGCTTAAATCAAATGCATTTTAGTGTATTATCTATGACCATTTTCTGTATTTTCAGATAGCAAAACAACTATGTATGGAGGAGATATACTGGTACAGAATGACCGCAGCGCCACCAACTGTCCTTCTTGCCTTTGGCCTAAAAGTGATAATGGTACTGTTCCTGTTCCCTACATCATAGATTCCAGATACAGTGAGTTCCCTCTTTTTTCTCTTGCATTGAAGCATTCATTGCTATTTGTTATTTGTAGAAACCCAAACTTCTATCTCTGTTTCCAGGTCCCAGTGACCTGAACAGTATTGTGCTCGCCATGGCCGAGTTTGAGACATTGACTTGTGTGAGGTTTGTGCCTCTTACAACAGAACAAGATTACATCAACATCACTCCTGGTGATGGGTAAGGTTGTCTATTATGTATCATAGATATTCACAGTAGGGAGCATCTAAAACATAAACACCTGAGACTTTACAGTACCTATTTTGTGCATGATGGCTTCCCTTTTCAATTTCTTTAAAAAAATAAAAATAAATAGAACTCCTCTGTACATTTGCAAATACATGTGAAAGTCACAAGTCAACAACAAGGCGCTTTGTGGTTTTTGTGAATCTATCAGAAATATGCACATGGACATAAGATATTTATTCCAGTTCTGCTAACTTTGAGTACAGTATATAGTAGAAAAATGGAAGTGACTGAGAGGGAGTGGGGCTTAGTGTCAACAGACTCAATGGATTCCACTTAACATTTTACAATGAAAATAAAACCAAATATGTCTGTCCAAAAGTGAGCAGTGATCTAATGCTTGGAGCCGGTACAACGTGACTTAGCTCCCAAATTCCATACATCTTATTAGAACTGGGCACAATTATAGGGAAACAACCGTTGATATAAGTTAAAAAGTAAAAAAGCTTAGCACAAACAGATATTGATTGTTTTCTTTAACAGATTCAATCATTGTTTCTATTAAAACTATTGTCTTAGGCTCCCAAATGGTATAAAAGCATAACTTTTTTTGAACTGTATATTTACAATTTCTAGCTGTTACTCGTATATTGGAAGAACTGGTGGAAGCCAGACAGTTTCATTGGGTGGAGGCTGCATCTACAGGGGGATTATACAACATGAACTAGAACATGCCCTGGGCTTCTACCATGAGCATGTAAGAAGTGATCGTGACAATTATGTTGACATCAATTTCCAGTATATCTCTAAAGGTACTGAAGACATTTACACAAAGCGAATTTAGCCATGTTTTCAAAAAAGAGACATTACCACTGCTTTTGTCTTGTTCCAGGATACTTGGGTAATTTTGCTAAAGCGAACACTAATAACTTGGGCAGTCCATATGATTATGGTTCAGTGATGCACTATGATGCGTAAGTCATGACTTTTATGTTAGTTGGTAAATTACTGATAAATTATAAAATATTTTATAGGTAATATGTCAATCTTATCTCCATTCAACATTTTCCAGCTATGCATTCAGCAACACTTCAAACAAACCCACAATTGTCCCCAAGCCTGACCCCAATGTGCCCATTGGGCAGACAAATGGACTGAGCGTCTTGGATGTCACTAAAATTAACCAACTTTATCAATGCAGTAAGTTTCTGTACATTACAGTTTTATGGGTTTAAAAAATTAGAAATTATACTTTTTTTTTATGATTGCATTTTAAGTGAATTTTTCCGTTTAAAAAAAAAAAATGGTTTGACAAAAAAAAAAAAAAAATGTGCACATTTGTCTCTGGCCAGTTTTCTTTAAAAAAAAAAAAGTAAAATATCAGGAAATTTTGTTTTTACCATGAAATATAATTCACCTGGATGCACAAAGTAGTTGTAAAGATACGTTCCGTTTCACTAACATATGTAAAAGTTGTAACACTGCATTGAGGCATTAAGGATCTTTTATCTTCAACATAAAGGGGTTAAACTCAAGGTTCATTTCATTTTAAGTTCAAAATTCCAGCAGTTTTAAGCTAATAGAAGGTTAATACCTCCTTGCCTGTTGCCCACTAATTAATTATTAATATTATTATCAGTTTATTCCACTAGTGACTAAATACAATTTATATGTCTATTTTTGACTTCTCAGGTGTCTATGCGACTTTGCTTAATAATAACACAGGAATTTTCACTTCTGACAACTATCCCTCTGCTTATCCTAATAATAGTGACTGCGTTTGGTTGATCAGGGTTCCATCAGGACTGGTAAGGAGACAGATGTAGACATGCAAAATGTGACCCTAAATGTCTAGCAACCTGGGTGTGGAAATAAACTGCCATCTGAAGATTGTTTTGTACACTACCTACATTTTACATTAATAAAAAATAGAGACTTGACTAGTATAGTGCCAAGCAATAGGTCCAAATACTCCCTAACCTAGGTCTTTTAGGATGTACATGCCTCTGAACCTCATACTCTGCTTCAACCACCAATTGCTCCATATGTTGGAATAATACCTTCATTATGGCCTACTTTATAGTCTTCAGACTATCATTACCACTTCATTGCTGGGAGCCTATTTTGGCAATTCTGATGTTCCAGATTTCTTTTACCCCACATCGGATGGTGAGGTCACTGTAGGAATGGGGGTTTAGCAGGAACAAAATGGGTCTTGGATTCATTTGGGGCTCTTGTTCTTACAAGTATGTTACCAATAGTAACAGTATTGCAATATCCCCAGTCACAGCTTTCTTTGACTTAATTCAATATAGCGTTAAACAAAAGACTTCTGCTAAAAGTTTCTTCCCCAAAATGTGTCTTGTTTAAGCTTTATTTGTTTCTCTGAAGAAACCACAAGCAACAAATAATCAGAGGGAGCAGAAGAGTTCTGTCAACTAGAAAATCAATGGAAAATACGCACATGTTTCAAGAGACATCTTAGCTAGAAAGGTCTATGCCCTTGTACACACGGTCGGAGATTCCGACAACCAAATCCGTCGGATTTTGTCTGTCGGATTTTGTCCGAAACTGTTGTATACACACAGTCGGACGAAGTTGTCAGAATGTCCGATCGTTCAGAACGTGATGACGTTATTTCGTTACGACGCGACTACGTTCGGGCTAGTAGCCAATAGCTTTGGTGTAGGAATTTGATCTGAGCATGCGTGGCACTTTGTCCGATCGGAATTCTCTACACATGATTGGAGTATGTCCGATCGGCGCATTTTGTTGGAAAAATTTTTTCAGGCAAGTTGGAAAATTTGGTCCGACGGATATGCCGACGGAAACAGTCCGATGCAGACCACACATAGTTGGAATATCTGACAAAACGCTCCGATCAGACACATTCCGTCGGAATCTCCGATCGTGTGTACAAGGGCTTAAGCTGCAAGATTGTTTAACAGAAATTAAAATTCTATATATTCTTGTGGGATTTTTTTCTGAAGGACTGTTCAAACATTAATATAGTAATCGATTGCATCATATTGCAATTACATATTAATCCAGTTTGCAGTTACAAATATGTGATGTTTGGGGTTTACTGTAGATAATAAATTTGCCTTGTGTCACTTTTTAGGCAACATTAAAGTTCAGTAGCTTTAATATCCAATCCACTCCTAACTGTGACTCAGACTACATGAGGATCTATGACGGCCCCACTAAGACCTCTCCTGTGTTGTTGGATAAAATGTGTGGAAGTCAAACCATCCCTCTACTCATCGCTTCCACCAGCCAGATGCTGGTCCAGTTCGTCAGTGACGGGGCTGTAGCTGGAGTTGGCTTCCAAGCTACATATAGCTCAGGTATTCTGATTTATTTTAATAGTAAGGTAAGTGTTCAGAGAAAGACACTGAAGACTCATAGATACAGAGGAGATCCCTCCCAAGGAGGGACTATTGGCACAACAGTTTGATGTCCTCTAAATTCTGTTTGCAACCTTTGAGGTAATCCATGAAGTTTCTTAGTATATACAATTATAATTACCAGTCAGTCAGGCCTTCACACTATAAAGTTGTTGAAAGATTGTTCAGTGTGTATGTTTGTCAACTTTAAAGCCCCATACACACTATCAGATTTTCTGCAGATTTTTGTCTTCAGCAGAAATTCTGATCATGTGTATGGGGCTTTAGAGTGATAATACTTACCTCTATGGCTTATTTTGGATCAGATACTGTATAGATTCATCTTTCTTGCGGTATATCCCTGATATCTGCCCTACTGCAAAACTAAGAGTTTTTTAAATTCCTATGGACTTCTTTGCGGTTGACAATGTCATTCAAAATTCTCCAGGGTGGAGTGCAGTGACCAGACTACCTTTTCCCCAGCACTACATTGGTTAAATGCTTGCTTTGCTTAGGGCAGGTTGGGGAAGTTCAAAAACTTACTAGTGGCCATCTATGCTCTCCAATGTCCCAGTATGTGGGCGAGCTCTCAACATGTTCATGTACAATGCATGACTGCTGATCCTGTGTTGTATTTGATGATATCTGAGAATTTACAGCCAGGGGAATAGCAAAAAGAAGCAGCTTAAGGGACCAGTAGTACAGCATGGAGGAAGCCTGTGGGGGGATAAATAAGGTGAGTATTTCAATGTAGTTATCATCTTCTAGACTAAAGAAGAATTTAACTCAAGCAGTGCAGTGGGGGGAACAAGATGGATAGATTTTGCAGCATCTGCACTTACCCCATTAAGGACACAATCATAGGTTTGTATGGTAGCCCACCCATCTCCAGTTATTTATTTTCATAGGACACTCCTGTTTTCTCACTAGTGCTCTGTGAAACACTTCTGGGTAAGGCAGAACATGTGACTCTCTCCCCTTCCTGCCCTGAAGCAGATTTGGTGCCTGTGTAGGCCATCTCTACATCTGAGCTCTGCATTGAAAGTTGGAGATTGGGGTCCTAAGATCAACCTGGAACTCTAAAAAGGAGGATGAACTATGTATATACAGTATATATATATATATATATATATATATATATATATATATATATATATATATATATATATATATATACATAAACATGATGTCATATACTGTTATAAATCTGTTTACTATATTGATTATATCTATATTATCACAGTTCAGTGTGGAGGATCCTTCTTTAACTCTCAAGGCAACTTTACATCTCCGGGATACCCAGGGAACTACAGTCCAAACATGAATTGTAACTTCACCATCACAGCTCCCGTTGGATATAAGGTAAAACAAGATGTCTTCAAAATTCTCCCTAAACCTGGACTTCCACATTCTCTAAAATTGGCACACAAAAAAAAATGTAATGTTGGACAGACACAATACAACCTGAATATATACAACTCCTTTGAATTTACCAACATTCACCAGGGCCTACCTGAATGAATGGAAACGGAATGTACTGTTTAGGGCATTACAATAAATGGCTTTTGGCAAATGTAAAGTAGATTGCTCTAAGACTATCTACCACCAAGACGTTCTGGATCATTTCCTGTGATGACAGGAATTGTTGGTTGTAATTTATGAAGCTGGCTGAAAACTGGTGGTGTGACATTTGTAAGCTGTTTATAAAGCTTTACTTGACTTTGCAGCACTGGGGTCATTTCTGCCACCTCTTTTAGAGAGTAAAAGGAGCACAGGGGAGAGGAAGGGAGGGGGCTGATCAGTTTCTTGAGTCTATTGTAGACAGGTGAATGAACACATGTATTAGAAGATTTAAATACACTAACAAGTTGAATCCAAATTCCAGCTCACATTTTATAATCAGTTACTGCGTTTTTTTTTCCTTTTGGGATAAATGTTTTACATGAATAAATAAAGCTGGTCATTTTAAGCACCCCTGCCAGTGTTGAATGATTTGGCTTATCCATGTAAACTGATACATTCTGCTGGATAGCTTGTGCTTTTTAAAAGCAGACTTGTTGCCTGGATCCCTAAATTAACATAAAAGAAAGCCTAAAAAATAAAACAAAAGCAGCCATCACATGTAAGAATTGGTAAACTGCAATATAATAAATGCTTGGTCTTGGGTTTAATATGGCTTTTTGGTCAAATATTATCTCAGGTAGACTGTAACATTAATGAATTGTAAAAAAAAAAAGAAGCAAAATACGCACTTTTATTCAATAAAAATGATTTGTTTGTTGCATGAACACAACACTGTCATGTTCGTCATAATTGTATTTCTTTTTCAGATTGCCCTGACCATAAGTGACTTCCATCTAGAGTCTTCCAGTTTCTGTATGTACGACTATCTAAAACTCTTCATGGATGGTACACAAAGGGGTCCATTCTGTGGGGATCGCACCATCCCTGTGTATTACTCCAAAGGCAATTCTATGGTTCTCATATTCCACAGTGACAAGTCTAACCAGGCAAAGGGCTTCCAAGCCTCTTACACCTTCTGTGAGTAGCTCAGTTCTATCTGCTTATATCTAATATCAGCAATGGACGTTATAAGATAATAGAGGTCACATTTTTTTTTTCTAAAAAGCAGCCAGCTTAGTGAAAAAACATATTGTATAAAGAAATGTAACACAGATGTGGTGTAAATACAGACTTAATAGCAGGATCTCAGATTAGACACAAAGCTGAATCATCTTCAATTACAACTATGAAGTACAGAACTGGTTCTAGACTTTGCTATTAGACAACCCAGCAAGCACTCAACACACTGAAAATCAGAAACAGCATACAATAAAAAAAAAATAAAACAATACAAAAACTAAAATACAATTGACCAAAAGCCTCTATAGTTCCCCTTTAAGCAGTCATGATATTCACATGACCTCTAGTGAAATTAAAATCTGTTAATAAAATACAGCGTATCAAAATAAAGACCAACAATCGAGCAACCAGCAATGTTCAAATAATCATCGTTTGATGTATGGGCAGATTATTTTTGAGTATTCACCGTTGATATTGGATATACAAATCCATGTAAATGTATTTCTGTTATTTTTTGTGCTATAGATCAGTGAGAAAGTATGAACGAATAAGGTCTATGTATTATTTAAATATGATTTTAACATTTGCTGACATTGACCTCTCTTTGATTACAGTTCAATAGACGAGCAACAGATGCTACAAAGAGAAAATCTACCAGTTCTGGAAGGAAGCCGACATCCCTACAGGACACAATGAGAATTTAATGGAGCACATATAGAAAAGTTCACAAATTTGTGCCTATATATAAAATGATTAAATGTACATCGGATCATGCTAGTGTTTGCAATTACATTTAAAAATACAAAATAACATTTCATAATTCGTTTCCCATTTGCTTGGAATTTTGATTGGCTTGGTTAGGAATAGGGGAGCTAATTTTGGCGTCCTCTGATTTCTATGTGGTTTACATTTATTCTATAGAGATTCTTATCTCTTTATCTTTCCCTTTCCCTACTTATTATTTTGAGGGAGTGATTGGCCATTTCTTTTGTACTATATATGACAGTCTGATCTGATGTTTTCCTTTCCTTTTTAAAAATAAAATATATTAAAGCATTAATCCATCTCTATTATTATTTTCGAGTGACGTAGTTCCTGATTCCTCAATGTGCTTAAAGTGAGCATTGCAGTAAAAAGAAGTCCATTTATTCGTTTCAGCCCCTTCCCCTGTGAAATTCACTGCCCAGGGGCATATCTACAGGGGTTGCAGGGGTAGCCATTGCAACCCGATTCCATTGGAAGCTCAAGGGGTCCTCACGGCCTCCCTATATGCCTGGATAGGAGAGCGACGGGGGCAGTGAAATAGAGAGAAGCCAATCCTCCATGTAGCTAATGGATTCCCACTTCTCCTCCTCTTCCTCCCACATACATTCAGCAGATGCAACTGAGAAATAGAGGACATTGGTTGCTCCACATGCTGCTCCCGCCACCTCCCTATTGATGTCTAGCTGCCCTGTAATCTCTGCCAGTCACCTTCCCTCTGGCTGCGACAGGGGTCTGTCAGGGTGGAGTTTTGACTTAATGAATATAGTTAGTGATAGATACCGATCACTCACTCGTTTTTTGTTTTTTTGTATTCATTCATAGCTGAGCCATAGTAAACTGTGTTTACTATATGAGCTATTCCTGTTCATTCTGTGCAGCTGAGGTGGCAGAGAAAGGGGTTGATAAATCTGTCCTCAGTCCATTTCTATGTCTTAAAAGTGAGCTATTTCACCAAATAATTAAAATAAATAAAGTAAAATGGTAAAAAACAAAACAAAAATAAATGGCGGAACTAGAAGTATCGCAAAGGTTATACTTTTGACTGAGCTCTGGCATTCCGCCACCGTGGGCAGACCCCAAGACAGCAGAAAGGTGGCTCGCTGTGGGACCATAATAAAGGGTCCTACGATTGGAGAAAAGGGCACCAGGATCAATAGGGAGGGCCCCAGTCAGTGGCTAGGGGGGCCCCTACATGGTTTCTTGCATGGTGCCTTGAAATCAGCTCACTTGTGATGTCTGATAGTATAAAACACAGCGTATATGTTAAAAAAAGGAAAAATTCATTGAAATATTACAATATTTCACTAATCGGCTCAACAGCCAGGAAAATCACAGATAATATCCCACACGTATTGATGACTCCCTAAATCACATGTGTCCAACAAGGTCCACCAGGTCATTTTGTGTGTCTTCTGCACCTGCCTCACACCCTTCACCTTCACTTTTATCTTGTCTCAGCGGTCTGTAGCAGAAAGGGCGACAGAACTCCTCCTACAGATCCTGATATATGTACAATGCACAAAAGTACAGCAGGATATAACCCCCTTGGACTTTATAGGCAGAAATCAAGTAGGAATGTAGATAGGTTAAAAGGAAACAATGCCGCTTTCATTCATACCAGTTTAAAATAAGATAAGAGCAAGGCCTGGGTATGCCAAGAGATAGTATACATACATGTACAGAAAGAAAATACAAAGAATCCATATGGAAAACAAGTACTAAAAAATACTAGACTGCACCCTGGGTACTGCCAGAGATAAACTGTGGTCAGTCCACATGAGTTGCTGCGACGTATCCCAACATGTTTCGGAATTATATTCCTTCTTCAGGGCTGCTTTAAGTACTCAATCCTTTCTAAAATTGCAAATATAATTATATCTCAATTAATATAGTTCAATTATATGCACTTTTCTCCAGGTCTGGTGCTGTCATATACTTGGTAGGAAGAGCCTGGTTTGCAGAGGAAGGCTTCTCTTACTCCTCTGACTCGGGACCCCTGGTAGAGCAGACAGGTGGTGAAGGAGTCCAGAGTCACACGAGAGCCAGTAGTCGTGCTAGCCGCTGGACTTCCAGTTGAGTGGTGTGCCAGATGACAGCGGATGCAGGTATGCTGTGGATGCAGGGCAGCGGATGCAGGCGAACTGTAAATACAGGACAGCGAGTGCAGGTATACTGTGGATGCAGGTCAGCGGTACCGGAGCTAAACAGGCTGGAAGCAGAAGACTGGAGCAGGGTCTGACAAACTGGGTCATACACAGTGTGGTCAGATAAGGTATAGATGCAGAGACTGGAGAGTGGTCAAAGTTCAAGCCGGGGTCGATACAGGTGGAGAGCAGGATTTAATTAGACCATTTGGCGCCCTCATCTGTCACAGGATGTGCCACGCCACGCTAAAGCACACATGTGCATAACCGTTTTACATTCGGGCTCATCTTCGTGCGCATGTGCTAACGTACATTAGCACACGCTAACGCAGCTTCCCCAAGATAAGTCCGGGGGAACAGGAGCCTGCAGGAAACATTTCTTCCTCTCATAAGCCTTTCCTGACAGGTGGCTTTAAAGTGTATTATATGGCCTCAGCTGTTGGCACTCATCAGTCAAACCTACCTAATTTCCTTTTTTTCTTTACCTCTTCCGCGATAGCGTCCTATCAAGAAAACGAATGGGACACTTATGTCCCAATTACATCAGGATTTCCAATCTAAGGAATCAGTAGATTCTGGGATTTCTTTAGCTTTTTCCAATTTATCCCACAACTTAGAGAAAAAAATCTTTGTTTTTTGGTATGTTAGATCTTTCGAAGACTACTTCAAAGATGGTATTAATCCTTTTGGACTTTGTGTCCAAATCTTTCCTTCATGTGACAATATTGATCCTACTTTTAAAACTAAGTGGGAAAGCAATCTCAAGCAATGCTCTGAGATCCTGATGTTATTATTCAGGAATAACGTAAACGTATAACTGATTTAGACACAAAAATTTAGAAAATACAGAGCCAGATGACTTCTCTGAAGACCCACGCCATATTTTCAGAGTTAGAGAAAAAACATAAAATACATCTGGAAAAATGTAATGAAGATATTTTGATTAAAAAAGATAAAACATTTCAATGTGACAAAAAAGCCTTCCAAGAAGGCAAGACCTAAAAATGGCATCATGGAATGAGCAGGAATTGTTACTTAACTAATACCAACAATGTGAATAAATATTTGAATGTTCTTGAACCATCAATATGTTCATCCATGTCGTTCTCCTCCTATTCACAGTTTCCTTCCACGCAGCCTAAAGGACACAGGCGCCAAAAATCCCACCATCATGGTGATGGATCACACGATAATTCCTTTCACACAGATTCTTCTCCCTCACAATCAGGTTACAGTTATGGGCCTAGTTCCCATAATGGTGCACATGGTGACATTATGGTTTCCTATGCTCCCCCTACTCACAATGGGGGGCCACGCCCAAATACGTTTAACGCTACACCATTTACATCACTCAAAAAAACAACAAACAACAAACGATGGGGACTTTTTTTGGATCAAATGCGAGGCAGGATGCAAACACGGAAACAAGGAAAGACACAAACACACCTCAAAGACACAGAAACCCAATTCACGGAAACCTTGTTAAATGTTGTATACCTATCATCCCAGAATTTGACCTCTGAAGATCTGAGCATCCTTGCTCATGGCCTCAACTTTTGCCCAGACTCCTGTCTGGACAGGTTTGGGACCATCAAGGACGTTCACCTCTTTATACGAAAATTATTACTTAAAAGCCTCAATGTCAATAAGGGCACCTCTGGGGAACCTGGCCAAACCAAGAAGGATCTCCAGGCACTTGACCACCTAATTCCACTTTTAGAGGAAAATGAATCATCAGATCTCATAGAATCTGTTGACCCAGAACCCCAATATTAACATCAAGCCCTCCGACAAGGGGGGCAATATTGTGGTTATGGATATACAGATGTGCAACAGAATCCTATCCAACACTGATTGATATAAATCTTTACTTGACATATTCTTTTTTAACTCATATATATAGTGTTATAATCTCATTACATTACATTGTCGTTTATAAATTTGCTTAAATAACCATCATTACATTATTCTGCATCCTACATACTTATTTTGTTAAAGAAGGGAAAACAGAAAAAAAAAACTAGAAAAACAACAGAAATAAAAAAAAAAGAAAACTAAAAGTGGGGACCAAGAACAAATGTTAACAGGTTCACTCAGCTACTACCAGTGCCTCAACTCCCTCTCCTCTGTACTTCTATAGCCTTTTTTTAACCCCACTAACCTTTTTATGATCCATCCCTCCAACCACCTCCCCCAGAATCTCCCTTGTAATAAAGTGCCGAGCATCACAACGATACACCATATCTATTTACTACCAGTGCATTATATATTCTTATTTCTCTCTCATTTACCACTTCCAGTCCCCCTCTCCGTTCCCCTCTATAATTCCCTAATCGTAGCCACCTAGTCTTTGGGTATGGTCTCCCCCCAGTATCCCCTTTAAGGAGGACATCCCATTTTACCTAACCAGGGCTTCCAGATTTTTAAGAATTTATCCCGGTTCCTCTGTCTAATAAATGTCACCTTTTCCCTCCATACTGTAGCATCCATCACTTTATTCCATGGGAATGCAGGTCGCACCTACCCTCCCCGAATACCAAAACTTATATAGCCTATTTAAATAAGGACTCAACACACTTATTGGCAAAGAATTGTCCGCTGCACTTTATTGGTATATTAAAAAAAAAAAAAAAAATATTCTGATAATTTTATTGCATCATAAAATTCTTATATTTCAAACGATCAACTTCAAAACAGCTCAGTCTTAAACGACTCGAGCATACATAAATCTTTTAACCAAAGTCCCCCCTGCATCACGTAGGGTGACAGACCACATAAACATGCTTAGCGACAAGGGAAGGGGGGGTGGGAAGCTTGTTGAACCTTCATTGCCTGGCTGGGAACAGGTGTGAGTGCACCTGTGAGAGGGTCATATATATAATAAGCCCCCTTTCTAGAACATTCCCCATAGGTCACGTGACCATTTGGGATATCACCAATAGCCTTGCGACCCTTAACCCCACCCCCAGACCAATTTGCCATTCTCTTAAAGGGACATTAACCCAAATACATTAAGCTGTATATAGCCCTAAATATTTACAATATTGCTTCTATCCTCTTATTAATAAAGGAAGGGGGCGACGGCATGCCCATGCTTTCGGGCTCAAAGCCTTGAGCCCTCATAGTTCATTCTTATAAAGTCGGAGGTCTCACCGATTGCCAGTTTTGGGCTATTATCTTTCGTGCTTTGAATAGGCCTCTAATTGCTGTGGTTTTACTATTTACTGACACAATGTTATCCTCTATCTTCCCAACAGACATATAGTACCGTTCAGGACCAGCTTGAGCCCGAAGGTACGATTAATGTCCTCAAGTATCTCTGTCCAATACCTAAATAATTTTGGACATCTCCACATCATGTGGATCAAGTCATCTGTTCCTTGACACCTTTGGCATTTGTCATCGGGTCTATATCCATACTGAAAAAGTTTCTTTGGGGTATAGTAGGCTCTGTGTAACAAGAATAGTTGCAACATTTTCTGTGAGGGAAAAACTGACACCTGGGAACTCAGATTTAATATCCTTCTCCACTGTTCTTCTGTTATTATTTCCCCCAGGTCCTCTTCCCATCCCTTTTTATTTATCTTTCCCCGTTGATAAATTTGCTACATATCTGTTCATATATCTCTGATATTAAACCCTTGGAAGATCCTGTCATGGCGATTTTTTTGTATAAGAGGTACTTCACACCATTCCACCCTTTGTGTTTTGAAATGGGTGCTGAGGGCGTATCTAATTTGAAGATATTAGTAGATTGATTGGTTTGGGATACCGTACTCTCCCCTCTGTTCTTCAAATGACTTCAGGGAACTCACTTCATATAGTTGCATGAGTTTTCCAGTACTGCAAGCCTCCCACTCATTTAATTTACCCATGGGGATCAAATCTGGAAAATATTTGTTGTCCCAGATTGGAGTATATTCTGTTAACCCCATTTTAAGGGCAGCTGGAGGTGTAGTATGTACTCTGTATGCTTTAATTTTGAGGCATACTAATCGCTACTAATTACTACGTTCTCTTTGTGTCCCTCCGGTGATTTTTAACAATCGTAATTTTTAGTTAATTTTGTACCTCCTCTATCGACATTCACTGTGTGCGCATTGGGCTTCCGGGGTCACGTTTGTTGTAATTGCCCTGTGTAGCTGACTTGCGCACACTTGCTCTTTTCATTGGCCATAGATCAGTGTTGCTAGCTTAAAATCGGCTGTCCGACGTCACGCCATCGCCGCTGATGAAGTCCCGCCTACTTCCGGGGACGCAACGCGTACGGACCACGTGACTCAAGCTGTGACATCACCAGCAAGCCGCAACAATGATCCGTGCATGGACATCTGAATGTACCTGTATTTATGCTTACTACTCGGCACTGGAGATCAGTGCAAAAGCATGTGAGTGTATCACTTTATTTTGTATTTCTTTTAATAAATCCTTCATAAACGGAGAGCACTAGATCTTGTCTTTTATGCTTTTATGTGGAATCATGCTGGTATTTGGGACATGAAAAGGATCCACCTCCGGAGCACTCCAGTTTTGTATGCTGATTGTTGTGATTAACCCTTGATGGGAATATGCGTTTTTGACCTGTCTGATTTATCAGGGGTCCAGTATTTGAGGTGAGAGTCCATCTTGCTCTTTGGTGGAAGGGATCACATCATCACCTGTTTTTGCTGATTGAAGACACACTGCACATGCGGATTCTTCTTGAAAATCTATTTGTCCTATATTATATTTCATGTATAGACTTTTTTTATACGTGCTATATTTATATGTATTCTGTTATTTTTTTATCTGCGCTGTACTGTTACTTTTTATGTTAACCCCATATAGCTCATTGCTACCCTAACAGCCTGCCATACTTTTGTTACTAATTTTAATGTGGGGGAACTGAGGGATAGGGAATCTGCTTCCAGAGCTTCCAGCAAGCTACTATGCGGGCTCCTTGCAACATCATTCAAACATTTTTCTTGCTCTCCCCTTGTATGTTACATTCCCTAAGATTCTGGGCAGCCAAAAAATAGCTGCGCGGATGTGGCACTGCTGCTCCTCCCTCTTTTATTGGTAGCTGCAATATCTGTAAACAAATACGAGCCTGCCGCTTCTTCCAAATTAGTTCCCGGAACAGTGTTTCAATTTTCTTGAACCATCCCATTCCAATCCAAACTGGGGAATTATGTAGCTGGTATAGAAATTGGGACATCCAGATCATTTTCATTAGGTTGATTCTTCTGGCAGCTGAGAGGGGGAGATGGCTCCAAATGTCGCATTTCCACTTGAATTGAAGCAAAAGGGGGGCGAGATTATCCTCAATATACTGATATGGGTTCCTTGTTAACCATACTCCTAGATACCTCATCCTATATACCACCCTTAATTGCCCCACTGAGGATGGGAGGGGATTCATTGGGTCTACTGGCATCAAAGCCTATTTCTACCAGTTAATTAGCAGGCCTGATATATTTCAAAAATCCTCCACAATGTTCATAGCCACGGCCGAGGATGAGTCTATATCTCCGAGGAAGAACAAAATGTCATCTGCATACAATGCAATCTTTTCCTCCCTGTCTCTCTTTTAAATCCCTGTATCCCCCTTGTTGTTCTTATTGCAATTGCTAATGGCTCTATTGCTAAAGCAAACAACAGAGGTGATAGGGGGCATCCCTGCCGAGTTCCCCTCTCCAGCTCAATTGAGTCAGAGTATGCATTGTTAATCCTAATCTTAGCGCTTGGTGTGTTACAAAGTTTTATCCAACCAATAAAGGTGGGTCCAAACCCGAACACCTCCAGAGCCCGCCACAAATAGTCCCACTCCAAGCTATCAAATGCTTTGGCAGCATCCAGAGAGATGACAGTTTGTGAGCCCTTATTCAGCTTTGGAATCTGAAGGTTCAAGTATACTCGCCTTACATTGATGTTAGTGGCTCTATTGGGAATAAACCCAGATTGATCTGGGTGTATAAGCTTTTGTATAAATTTGTTCACACGGGGGCGGCTAGCACTTTCGCCAGTATTTTTGCATCTTCACATAATAAAAATATTGGCCTATAGGACAAGGTATCTATTTGATCTTTCCTCTCTTTTGGAATAACCACTATTGTGGCTTCTGCCATTGAGGAGGGCATCCTCCCTCCTGCCGTCACCTCCCCTAACATCCTCAGTAACTCTGGAAGCATCACCTCCCCAAATTGCTTATAAATTTCTATAGGAAGACCGTCTGGGCCGGGTTACTTCTGGTTAGCCATCTGAGCCACTACGCTTTGCAGTTCCTCAAGGGTTATGGGGGCTTCTAGCACTTTTTTATCCTGTTCTAATAGAGCTGGTACCTGGATGCCCCTAAAAAACGTATCCATTTCTCTTGCCACTTCTCCCACCCTGGCTTTATATAAATTTGCGTAGTATTGTATGCATCCAGTATTTCAGGGATCCCAGAAGTAATTTCGCCCTATGGCATCCTAATTGCTGCAATTACTGATGGGGAGTTATTGGTTTTCACCAACCAGGCCAAAAAAGGGCCTGCACGCTCCCCTTCAGCAAAAGCGCATTGGGCCTGAAAAAGACACTTGTTTTCTGCCTTGCTGGTAATGATGTTATAATATTTTGTTGACTTCTATGCCACCTCTCTTTTTTTTCTGTGGTTGGGTCTACCACGTATTGATTTTCCGACTCCACCCCTTCCCTCCCAGAAACCTCCTCCCATTCCCTGGACCTCCTTTTGATCTTTGCCACTTGTATTATTAACCCACGGAGGAAAGCCTTCAGGGTATACCACACTATCCCTGCATTTGCGGAGCCCTTATTCAATGTTACAAATTCCTTTCATTTTAATGTTAATTCTGTTGGTTCCCTCATTAACTCCAACCAAAATGAGCTTATGCTCCATGCTCCAGGGAGGTTCTGACCTTCCAACTGAATCATCATTATTAATGGTGAATGCTCAGACACTCCCCTGGTAGCATATATTATGCTTTAAACCAGCTTCACCATGTCCCCGTTTCCAAAGGCCATGTCTATTCTTGACAATGTTGCATATGAGCTAGAATAACATGAATATTACTGCCTCGCTGGGTTCCACGTTCTCAGGCACATCAAACGGGGCAAAAACACCAACCATTTGGGTACCACATGCCTAACAAGGCATTTAATGTCCAACCACTCAACCTGTTGGCAAGAGCACCTAAAAGCTACACAAAAGGG
Source organism: Lithobates pipiens (assembly GCF_037356315.1). Taxonomy (NCBI): domain Eukaryota; kingdom Metazoa; phylum Chordata; class Amphibia; order Anura; family Ranidae; genus Lithobates; species Lithobates pipiens. The sequence continues at coordinate 58,429,683 of NW_027507791.1, forward strand.
GCCCAAATCTGTTCCTCCTCCTCCTTACCCACTTCAGTCTGCCCCTGCTATATCGATTCTCCACTGACAGGGATGATGGTATAGCACAGGGTGTCCTAGGTCCTAGTAGCACATCTGCCAGCAGCACATCACCAGCTGTAGACTGTAGCCAGCAAATTTCTATAGAGCAAAAAAAATACAGTCCCTGCCACCCACATGTCCAGCGTCTAAATTCAAGCTTGTCAAAGCTGTTGGCTCTCCAGCTTTTGCCTTTCAGCCTGGTGCCCCCTTCCGTAAATTTGCACAATGTGCTGTACCACAATGGCAAGTTCCTAGTCGCTATTACTTTTCATGTAAGGTCGTTCCACCTCTCTACCATCACATGGAAGGGAATGTTCTGGCATCATTGGGCAAGGCAGTCAGATGTAAAATCCACCTTATCCTCCAGCAAGCATGGGCAGGGATAAAATATTTCGTTCATAGCACACTGAGTAATGCTGCTTGCAACTCAAAAGGATGCATGACAGTGCTCGGTGCTGCAGCTTGTTGTTCTCCCACATCTCCATACAGCTAGTGGTGATGATGCCAGACCTGTAAGCTCTACCCTCTCATCCTCCTCCTCTGCCACCTCCATGCCCTCCTCTGCAGAATTGCCCTATAAATATCAGGTACCCCCTAAGCATTCAAAGGGCTATTCCATGAGTCAGGCTAAAAGGTGTCATGCAGTGCTTCAGCTGGTGTGTTTAGGGGACAGGAACCACAACGAAGCAGAAATTCTTGCAGCTTTGCAGGGACAGGCCCAGAGGTGGTTCACGCCACATCAGCTGGAGCCAGGAATGGTGATATCTGATAATGGCTCAAACATCCTGTCAGCCCTTAGACAGGGAAAGTTGACACATGAGCCATGCCTGGCACAAGTCCTCAATTTGGTGGTGCAGCATTTCCTAAGTATGTACGCAGGGTTGCAAGATGTACTAAAACAGGCCAGAAGAGTCTGTAGCCATTTCAGTGGTCATACACAGCCAGTGCTCGGTTGGCTGAAATTCAGCGGGAATTGTACCTGCCCGTAAACCGCCTGATTTGTGACAGACCAACCAGGGGAAACTTGACTTTGGCAATGCTACAGTGGCTATACATGCAGCAGAGGGCCGTCAACGAGTACCTGTGCCATACGGCACAACAACGGGCTCAGGCCACTTCACCTTTTTTTCCCCATGCCAATGGATGATCATTAAGGATGCATGCACTGTATTGTCACACAAGGATGGTGAGCAATGACAGTGCATTCATCAGTTACACAATCCCTGTTGTTTTCCGGCTGGAGCAGACTCTGCGTGGCATTATGAACAGGGCAATGGAGGCAGAGCAGCAGAAGAGGAGGACTTCCTTTCCTCTCAAGGCCCACTTTATCCAGACACCATCATTCCTATGTTACAGAACACACATGAGGAGAGAGGGGAGGAGGATGAGGATTCTGCCACTTTCATAGGCTTTGAAGAAGAGGAAGACATGCGGCAATCTATAAGCGATGGCTTTCCAACCCCAAGACCTTTGGGAGTAGTATGTGGCTGGGAGGAAAAAGTTCCAGATGCTGTCATCCTGAGTGACCCAGAGGAGTCTGCTTCTCAAGCCTCAGAAAATTTGAGGCACATGGGCAACCTCATGCTTCAAAGCCTGAAAAAGGACACTAGAATACGTGGCATAAAGGAGAAGTATGATTACTGGTTGGCAACCCTCCTTGACCACCATTATAAGGGGAAGGTCTCAGAACTTGGTTGGCTGAAATTCAGCGGGAATTCCACCTGCCCGTAAACCGCCTGATTTGTGACAGGCCCACCAGGAGGAACTCGACTTTGACAATGCTGCAGCAGCTATACATGCAGCAGAGGGCCGTCAACGAGCACCTGTGCCAGTACGGCACAACAACGGGCTCAGGCCACGTCAGATTTTTTTCCCCATGCCAATGGCTGATCATTAAGGATACATGCACTGTATTGGTGGGCCTACCTTTCCTCAGAATAGACCAATTCCTACATACAATAGCTTTGAGCCTTTGACTGAGCAAGTGCCATATAATGGAGGTGTTTTGTTAGGTCCACACAAGGGACAGGTCAAGCTCACCCTGTTTATCAACCCACTCAAGGGGAATGGTGGAGACAACCACCACCATAAATACCTTCCAGCAGCGGACCTGTAAGAAAAATAAAAGAAAGAGAGGATGCAGAGGGGGTAGGCTGTCTCAAAAGACCCAAACCACGATAGGTGCTGGTATATATAATTTGAGTGGGGTTCCACTTAATCAGGATGAAATTGGGGTCCTTGATAGGGGCCTCAAGTTTGCCCCTGTCAAGAACCTTAACAAATTCCAGACATATGTTTGAAAAAATATATTACAACTTTCAATATGAAACAATATTTTTTATCAAATCCTGGCAAATGTACAGTTTCTGCAATGGGGGATCGCTCTACTCTGCGGAGTAAGTCAATTTTTAACCCTTTAAATGTAGAAAATAAGTTTACAGAAGTGTTTACAAGTATGGCCATAAAGGATTTGGATGAATTAAAGATAAAGAAAACACACAATCCCCTGTATGTCAAACGTGGTATGGAATCTCTTGCAGAACATAAAGAGATAGTAATACGTCCAGAAGCTAAGGGGGGGAGGGGGGGTCTGGTTGTTCTTTGTAAAGAATATTACCAGACTGAAATGAATCGTCTATTGAGTGATGGTGCAACTTATAAAGATCCTATGTTACCCTTTAAGGATGAATTAAATTCTATAATTGAAGATGGAAAGGATCAGGGGAAAAGGAAGCAGCTTATTTGGATCCTTTATTTTGTAGATCACTAATTATCTATTTTCTCCCGAAGATCACTAAAGATAGTGCCAACCCTCCGGGGAGGACTATCGTTAACGGGATGGATTCTGTTTTGGCGAGATTAGGACAATACATCGATTTTTTCCTACAGCCTTTGGTGTTCAAAACCCCTGCTTTTTTGAAAGACACCAAACATATTATACAAATTCTGGAAGGACATAATGATGCTATGAAGGCAGTTGAATGAGCTCTCTCTTCCTCTACTTTGTCTGGACGACATCAGGAATTTTTGTTGAGTAGTCTTGACTTTTGTCTTAATAAAATTTTTTTTGGTATAGTAGGGAATTTTATTTGCAGACCAAGGGGGTGGCGATGGGAGCCTGTTTTGCTCCCAGTGTGGCCAATCTTTTTATGGCCCACTGGGAGGAGGAGGCTATCTTTAAGCATCGACCACCCAAATGGTCTGCTATTGCAGATATATTGATGATTTGATTTTAATTTGGGAGGGTGAGAGATCAGCTTTAGATGCTTTAATTGATCTATTGAATGTGAATGATAAAAACATCTCTTTTTCCTGGAATATTGAATATGATAAAATCGTTTTCCTGGATCTCCAGATCAATAGAGATGTTAAACAGGTTAGATTATGTAATCATTTTTAACCCACGGACCGTAATGCCTAAATTCCCCTGGGGAGTTGCCACCATTGTTCATGGTTGTGCAACATCCCCAGGGGACAATTTATTAAGCTTTGCCATAATTGCACCCATAGAGATGAATTTGTTCAACAGTTGGATGTACTGGTCTCAAGATTTTTATAGAAAGGTTATGACAGACACAATTTAGAAGAAGAAATTGATCAAAATGGTGGATAGATCTACTCTGGTGTCTGATCGTATTCGTGGAACTGGGAAAGATGATCATAATTTCAGGATGATCTTGGATTTTAATGCTCAACATAAGAAATTTGAAAAAATAGTTTTGAGGAATTGGTCTATTCTAAAACAAGACAAAATACTTGGCCCTGTGCTACCTGCACGGCCGCAATTCATTTACAAAAAGGCCCCGTCACTCAGAGATCGTCTTGCTCCAAAATTCTTAATCCCCCTATCCCTACAGAAAACAGATTGTTCTCTTTTCTGTTTTTTTTTTTTTTTGCGTGTGGACGATGCATTCCTTGTAAACATGCAAAGGGAAATATTAAGAAAAGGAAAAAGTTTTTAGCATTGGCTACTAATAAAGAGTATGACATTAAACAACCCATTACTTGTGAGACGATTGGGGTAGTGTATATGATGGAGTATGGGTGAGGGCTTCAATACATAGGGAGAACTTCGAGACCTCTACATGTACGTCTTGCAGAACATGTTAATAATATTAAAAAAGATATTACCACACATAATGTGTCTCACCATTTAAAGCAGTTTCACGAGTCCTAAAATTTGGGGTATAGAGCGAGTGACCAAACATTGGAGAGGGGGCAATTTTGTTCGTCAGTTGAGTCGCAGGGAATCATATTGGATATATGAGACAAAGGTTTTAACCCCTGGTGGACTCAACATAGATTTGGATTTAAATTGTTTTATTACAGATCGGTAATTGTATTGTTTTAGAAAGTAAATTTTTGCAAGTGGCTGTGGGTGACATTTTCCTTTTTTCTGTGTAGCCTTTAGGTTTTTACACCATGGTTATATTTGTGGGTTGAGGGGTTAATTAATATATATATATATATATATATATATATATATATATATATATATATATATATATATATATATATATATATTCGAGGCTGCCTAGCTTTGAGGGTGTTCAATAACTTCATCTAGAAGAATGTTTTTGGTATAGGTTTCATGGGCACAATTAACAGCCGAAGACCAATTTTTCTGCACCTGTTTGACAGGTGCATATCATTGCAATTTTTTACAGCAAGGCCAATTCTTGCTTTCATCAAGATTACCTCTATAGGGTTATGGTGGGAAGGTGCCAACACCCAAAGACTAATTTTTACGCACCTATTACTTCTATCCAAAGTCAAAGGGACACCAGAATGTATCCAAAAAATCTGGAATCTTGTTCCCAGTGCACTCCATTGTGGCCTTATCATTGACACCGGCTCCTCAGCTGTTACTCAGCAAAATAAAGGCAACTTGCAGGGAAAATGTCATATTTTTTGGCTTTATAAATGCAATTATTGTTGCAGCAGATTCTAGACATGGTACAGATCTACCACTTTACAAGTAGACTAAGGGGACCCCTCAAGCACTATATTGGAAGGATTATTTTTATGCTTTCACTTTAAAAATCAAAACCCAAAATATCACTGCTCATTTAAAAAACTTTTTTTAATTGATACATGTCCCCCAAGGCAGGAACCTGACCCATGTATGCCCAATTACTTGCATACAAGCCTTCAAGTCAGGAGATGGATACAAAATTCAAAGGCTTTATCAATGCCTAGAAGCACAGTTAAATCTATTATTAAGAAGTGGAAGGTATTTGGTGCAACACAGACCCTCCCTGGGTCAGGACATCACTCCAAACTGCATGAAAGGGTCAGGAGGAACCTGGTCAGAGAGGCTACCAAATGCCTACAGAAAGCTATTGCAGGAATTTATAACAAAGTTTGGTCATTGTGTGCATGTGACAACAATATTACAAATTCTCCACAAATGTGGCTTGTATGGGAGGGTTGCACGAAAAAAGTCACTCCTCAAGAAAGAACTTATGAAGCCACCACTGAGCTTTGTCAAAATGCACCTTGAAGATTCTGATGCAACATGGAAAAAAATCCAATAAATCCAATACAGCTCAGCATCCAAATAACACAATTCCTACAGTAAAGTATTAAGGTGGTAATATCCTGTTATGGGGGTGTTTCTCTGCAGCAGGGGCTGGAGCCCTTGTCAGGATAGAGAGAAAAAATGGATGGGGCAAAATACCATCAAATTCTTGTAGAAAATCTGTTGGGCTCTGTAAGAAAGTTGTCTTAAAATTTCCAAAAATTTCTTACAATTTTCAATAAAATCTCAATTAAGTAAGAAAGTTGTCAATGGGAAGAAGGTTTACCTTCCAACCTCAAAATGACTCAAAGCACACAGCAAAAATTACCACACAGTGTTTTAAAGAGAAAGACGTGAATGTCCTTGCATGGCCTAGTCAGACCCCAGACTTGATATTGCCCAGACATTGAAAATTGGTGGAATGACTTGAAAACTATAGTCCACAAAATGTCACCATCAAAATTTAACTAAACTTGAGCAGTTCTGCAAAGAAGAGTGGGAAAAGTTAATAGAGACATATCCCAACAGACTAAAGGCTGTAATTAAAGCAAAATGTGGTGATCTTTTTCCAATTCAGTGATTCTGTTTTTGAATTTGTTTGTTTTTTCTGACATGTTGGTGTTGTATCTTTCACGTGGATGTTATAAGTTGCACTGAGTAAATGCATCTGGATAAAACAAAAAACTGTGTTTGTCTTCATTTCAGGCTGCAAAGCAACAAAATGTAATTATTTTAAAGGGTGTGATTCTTTTTTTATACCCACTGTATATATGGAAATGCATTAAAGTAGGTAATTGTATTTTAGTTATGATTTACATTATAGATATCTACCTCTGTGTTTTTCCTGAAGAAGGGTTGTGAGAGTGGATGGGCCAATTAAATCAACCTGTTTCTTTGGCATGAATGGACAATTCAAAGGTTTACTTTAGCTCACAGCTATTACAGGTATGTAATCATGTTACATGTGGTCACATGCCCATTATTATGGTAACCTTGTGCGTAACCGAGTTAATCTACTTTTTTTTTTACATTTTTTGTAATGACTTTGTGACTTTCTCATTTTATCATGTCACACTGCTAAGTAAACACCCAGTTGTATTTTATATGCAGTACAATTGATTTTTTACAGCTGACATATAATGCCATGTTTTCCAAGAAGGCTATGAATTACATCTCCAAAGTTCAAGAATGCTTCTACACAGAATAGTAGTGCAAGGCTCTTGCTGCTTGTGATCAATTGCAAAGAATCATGGGAGGTGCATTTCGGAGAGCAACTTCTGTCCTTCCTCAGACAAACTAACAGCAACCTCCGGGATGTAAATACCTGTCCAGCAGTGTCGGTATTAACCCTTAATCATCCTATGAGATGCTGATTATCATTGTGTGATCTATACCGCTTATGAAAAAGGAATAACATACTAAATTTGAGTTAGGAAATACCTAAATAGATGAAACCAAATAACCAATTGATGGAATTGTGATGGATCAACCTTATGTATGTACACACAACAATGTTATATAATTTTATCTCTATGTAATGATAATAAATGAATTAATCGATAGTACATTAGGGATTAAAAACATATAAGCTTAACAAATGTATTTAAATATACTTGAGGTGATTGTAGCTATATTAGTGCAATTGTGAAAGAGTACTGTCCGTGATATTTTTTTATTTGCACTCTTGGTTACTGCTTTGACCTTGAAGAAGGGGACATACCCTGAAAGCTTGTCCTGAAAAATGGTATGTTAGGGCAGATAAAAAAGTATCATGGACATTACTGAATTTTCAAATGTATATAAATACATTTAATGTTAAAAACATTTTTTTTTACTTTTTTTGTTTATATGAAAAATAAACAAAAATGTTGTATCTGTCTATGTATAAAACATGTTACATAGTAAAATCATTGGGCCAACAGATTACCCTCATGCATTAATGATACCCCGGCTGCTCTTCTGAATGATCCTGTGAAACCCCTCCTGGGACACTTCAGAAGTGATGTCAGTGGCCACGTAACTCCACCTCGGGGATGAAATTTCCAGCCATTGGACCACAAGCCGATTCTCCATGTGGGACAAGCTGCAGCCGGCTTACTAGAGACAGATACACTGCTAGAATTCACTTGGTGCCGGTCTGGGCAATAGACTATGTGGGTGTTCATTCATTATCTTTGCGTACGACACATTTGTGGTATTAAAAACTGGTTGCGCAATGATCTTATCCATGGCCTTTTATCCCTGAGTTGGTGTTCATACATGAGGGGGCTTTAAGAATGGTGGGGACACAGACTCTGGATATAATACACAAGTGCCTTTGGACCCATATATCTCCTGGCTCAAAACGTCTGGTGAGTTTCAGTGTGTATGGGGGAAAGAATGGAATCACTGAAGAGCGCCATTTGAAGAGCACTTTTTAGAGTATGATAGAGATCACAGCTGGCACCTTAACTGGTCAATTGGTTTTGGACAATTATGGACATTTAGAGGTATTCAGTTGGGATAACACATAATATTTTTTAATCTGCATATCATTTTTATTTTGGATACTTATGGGAGTTTATAGTTTTTTGGTAGACACTTGGTTTATTTTGCAGGTTTTCACTGATACCTAGCACCTTACTTATTTTTACTTATTTTTGGTATATATATATATATATATATATATATATATATATATATATATGTATATATATTGTATAAAAAGGGAATACATATGAGAATACATATAGGAACGCAATGAACTGGTTTATTTCAAATCAAAATATGTCTATTAAATAAGTTCATTTCATAAAGAACACAAAGAGTTGCATGGTTGTCTAACCTTCATTCTCTCTGGGCACAGGCACTAGGCAGGGCTGTTCCCTATCTCCACTGCTCTTTGCGCTCGCCATTAGCTGTCCTCATATGTGCCAACCCCCTTATTACGGGGCTTCCCTATGGCAAAATTCAGGACAAAATCATGTTGTATGTAGACGACATGTTATTTTTGCTAGGGGATATGACTCTGTCTCTGCAGTTATGTCCACTCTTCTAGACTTTGGCCAATATTCAAAGCTGACAATCAATTGGACCAAATCATCACTGCTCCTAAAGTGGTTAGCGCTTAGGCCTGGCAGCGCTAGTGTGAAGACCAGGTTTACCCAAACTAAAGTGGTTCTAAAGTCAGAATGTTTTTTTATCTCTATGCATTAAGGTAAAGAAAAACCTTCTGTGTGCTGCAGCCTCCCTTAGACCCCCTAATACTTACCTGAGTCCCATCTCGATCCAGCAATGTTGCACGAGAGTCTTGACTGTCCGAGACCCCCCTCCTCATTGACTGAGGCAGCAGTGGGGTGCATTGGCTCTTGCTGCTGTCAATCAAAGTCAGTTAGCCAATGAGGAGAGGGAGGAGGAGGGGCAAAACCGCAGCTCTATGTCTGAATGCTACTTGCTATGGGGGCATTCGGCCAGAGGGAGGGGCCAGGAGCGCCAGCTGGAGACCCAAGAAGAGGATGGTTTGGGCTTCTCTGTGCAAAACCACTACACAGAGCAGGTAAGTATAATATGCTTATTTTTTAATAAAAATTAGACTTTAATATCTTTAACCACTTCCCACCCGGCCAATGCATATATACGGCCGGGTGGGAGCCGTCTACTCCTGATTGTTCAGGAACGTCCTTCAGAAGTAGCGGGATCGTGCGCACGCATGCCCGCGCAGTGGCGAAATCCCGATGTGCTCGTGTCACCTGGACACGGCACATCTCAGATCGGCAGGACGGCTCTGTGATTGGCCCTCCTGATCACATGACGGCCGTGTCCAATCACGGCCGTCATGTGATGTAAACAAACAGCCGGTTGCTAGGCAATCGGCTCTCCTCTCCTCACACGGAAGTCATCGCTGAGGAGAGGAGAGCAGAACGCTGCAGCCGGCTGATGATCAGTGAGTATGAGCTGTTTTTTACAGCTTTTTACTCACTGATCATCAGTCTAGTGTCAACACACAACACACCACACAGTACAAACACAGTCCCCACATATGTCCCCAAAACACACATGTCCCCAAAACATACATGTCCCCAAATAATAAAAACACATGTCCCTAATAATAAAAACATGTCCCCCACACATGTCCCACTAAAATCACATGTCCCAATGATTATCTGCACACATATGTACGTGATCACCTGCACACATATGTACATGATCATTTGCGTACATATGTCCCTGATCACACAAACCAATTATTATACACTTAACGGAATTTTTTTTACCAAAAACATGTAGCAGAATACATTTTGGCTTAGATTTATGACAAAATTTGATTTTATTGGATTTCTTTTCAAATAGAAAAAAGAAAATATTGTTTTTTTTCCAAATTTCCGCTTTTTTTGCGCTTATATCGCAAAAAATAAAAAACGGAGTCGTGAATAAATAACACCAAAATAAAGCTCTATTTGTGCGAACAAAATGATAACAATTTCATTTGGGTACAGTGTAGCATGACCGCGCAATTGTCACTGAAAGCGCTAGAGCGAAAAAAGCTGAAAATTGGGCTGGGAAGGAAGGGGGTGAAAGTGCCCTGTATTGTAGTGGTTAAGTTTTAACCAATCAGTTTTTAATTTGATAGGATCAAATTCACAATAAAAGAAAAATTATCTGTTAGTTTACTATGGGTTTTTGCATTTGCAAAACATCATTGCTCATGGGACTATAGTGATGACTTATCTCATAGAATGGGTATAACCTTGAATACAAAAATAAATGTAAAATTACATTGCCAGTCCCAATTTATTTAAATTTTAGCTGAACAAAAAACAGTTTATAATGATATTACTTACACAAGACCTTTTTATTTCATTAAAGACAATTGTCAGGAGACCACGGCAATCAATTACAAGTTATACAGCAGAACACCAAGACAATAATAAGATGATAAGGACCATAGCGTCACACATAAAATAATTATACTTTTCTAATTCCCATACACGTCAACTTCGGTCATTCTTGAAATTTGGTTTCCTGTCTCATGATTGGTCAGATCTTCTCTGGTACCTGTATAAAAGGTGCTCCAGAAGATGAGTGTCACACCAAGCTTCAGCGAGAAGATATTTCACATTACAGTGAAGGAGAATTTGGAAACAAGATGAATGAAAAAGTCTTCCTCCTGCTTCTGGTCTGTATTACGGGGCCGGTGACCAGTCTACCTCTATCTGCACAAATACAGGTGAGATGATGAGCTGACATGAACAGTACAGGGGACAGGTGACAACTATATTTAGGAAAGTATAACATCCAATAAGTTACTGACAATCTTAGCTAGTAGTGAAGTGTAAATCTAAAATAGTTATTCCCTTAGTTTTGGATAAAGTGGTGGGGGGTTAGGAATCCTGTTAGATTTTAATACTTCCTTATTACTGCCTGGGACCCCTGTAGGGAGATTTGACTTTTGTACAGGCCATTGCCTGTAGGACAGAAGGTGAGGGGGAATCCAAAATGTTATAATTGGGAACAGAACAGGGAATATGGTAAAATCTTCCAATGATGACTGTTGTGGTAACATCTGACCAAGAAAGGATTTTACCTGAGAGCTTTCCAGTAGGGCTGAGAGGGACTCTGCCAGATGGGGATGAGTTGGGGTCAAGACTTATATGTTATCTGTTATTATTGTATTACATCTGAAATAAGATATTAATACAAAACATTTACTTCCCAGTATCATCTACTTGGAGTGAACAAAGATGGTAAGCTTTTTAACATTCTTATATAACAAATCATTTTTGCTTTCTTTCTGTTCTCTGTCAGCTGTTTTGTTTGTTCTGCTTTTTCCTCCCATTCATTGGCCTTTCTTTATAATATCCCTAATCCTAAATCCTAAATTAAAAATTGTTTGCACTGCTCCATTGGCCCTAATCATCCTGGCCAGATAATCTATAAAATGATTTTCCTTCTCCATCTAGAACCAGCCTCTAGGAAAGACCATTCCACATTTGTATAGCTCTTATGGTAAACATCCCTCCATCCACCAATTTAAATTTAGATAAAACCCCTAGAAAAATAAATTATTTTAAATGCTTGCTTGCAGTATTTTCCTTTCCATAAATGATTTATTGTTCACCTGCAATGTGGCTTTGAACTTACAAAGAGATTTTAACTACTCTGAGAGTCACTTCGCTAGCACAGCCCTCTCCCGCATTGTGTTTCTTAGCACTCTCCTCTTCTGGGAGTGTCCAACTACTGTCTGTGCTGGCCCAGCATCTCTGTCCCTCCCCTCATCTCCCCACATAAACTTTGATTCATCTGCTGGTGGAGGAGTGAAGAGGAATACTATAAAGTGTAATTTGAGTGAAAGCTCTGAGAGCTCTGAGTCTTCTGAGGCTATCACGTCCAAGTAGCAGTTTCGAGCTTCCAGCTGTTTACACAAGGGAGAATTTTTACATTTAACGACATTGCTAAAATATGTGAAATGCACACATAATTGTCTGCATGTTTTTTTAGACCCTGGCAATAGAGTCATCAAAGTCATCTCCCTTTGCTTAGGTGACAGTATTTATGATAATCATGGTGAATCAGGCAAAGACTTAAAGAATTTCCCAAACAGAAGTTTCCCAGATCAGGGATAACTTTGTAGAGCTACCCTATTTTTTCATTAATTGATATTTCAATTTATAAAATGGATTCAATATTTACCGAAGCTTAAGTCACTTTAATTTTTTTGGTTGCGATTATTACACTAGAATGTGTATTTTGTATACACAGCCCCAAAGAGTGAAGACTCCGAAGTGCCACAAGGGATCTTCAGCAAGATTTTGAAGGCTAATAAAGGTAATTATTATAAACCACAGGATTCTTTACTGCATTATGATGGTGCTAAATCAAGGCAAGTTAAAAGACAATAACCAATTATACTCAATAAAGTTATGAGTTTCAGGATCCTTTAAATCATACATTGATGGACTAGCCTGATTTCTAAGTTCTGCCCTCCATAGTGGGAAGGCTCTACTTGGGGGCTCGTTCTCTGTTGTGACCTGCATGGGAAGATTCAAGAGGCCAACTTCACTGCAGCAGAGCAAAATCAGGTCTCCTCCCTTCCCAAACAGGGCTGTGCTGTGTCACGGAACTGAGTAAAGCTGGGCCTTTGGACTGCATGAAAATATCTAACAGGTTTCTCCAGATTCCCACTGCGCCTATTGTATTCTGTTGTATACCCCATCACTCCATATGATTAGATGCAGCCGCTGTCAGTTCTAAAATTTTCTGTTTGGATCCATCCATTTTTCAATCCAAGGATATCAGGTGAGAGAGGACTGACATAGCCACCCACATAGTAAACTTCAGCCAGTTCACAGTTTATGGGCAGCTTAAATCAAATGCATTTTAGTGTATTATCTATGACCATTTTCTGTATTTTCAGATAGCAAAACAACTATGTATGGAGGAGATATACTGGTACAGAATGACCGCAGCGCCACCAACTGTCCTTCTTGCCTTTGGCCTAAAAGTGATAATGGTACTGTTCCTGTTCCCTACATCATAGATTCCAGATACAGTGAGTTCCCTCTTTTTTCTCTTGCATTGAAGCATTCATTGCTATTTGTTATTTGTAGAAACCCAACCTTCTATCTCTGTTTCCAGGTCCCAGTGACCTGAACAGTATTGTGCTCGCCATGGCCGAGTTTGAGACATTGACTTGTGTGAGGTTTGTGCCTCTTACAACAGAACATGATTACATCAACATCACTCCTGGTGATGGGTAAGGTTGTCTATTATGTATCATAGATATTCACAGTAGGGAGCATCTAAAACATAAACACCTGAGACTTTACAGTACCTATTTTGTGCATGATGGCTTCCCTTTTCAATTTCTTTAAAAAAATAAAAATAAATAGAACTCCTCTGTACATTTGCAAATACATGTGAAAGTCACAAGTCAACAACAAGGCGCTTTGTGGTTTTTGTGAATCTATCAGAAATATGCACATGGACATAAGATATTTATTCCAGTTCTGCTAACTTTGAGTACAGTATATAGTAGAAAAATGGAAGTGACTGAGAGGGAGTGAGGCTTAGTGTCAACAGACTCAATGGATTCCACTTAACATTTTACAATGAAAATAAAACCAAATATGTCTGTCCAAAAGTGAGCAGTGATCTAATGCTTGGAGCCGGTACAACGTGACTTAGCTCCCAAACTCCATACATCTTATTAGAACTGGGCACAAACATAGGGAAACAACCGTTGATATAAGTTAAAAAGTAAAAAAGCTTAGCACAAACAGATATTGATTGTTTTCTTTAACAGATTCAATCATTGTTTCTATTAAAACTATTGTCTTAGGCTCCCAAATGGTATTAAAGCATAACTTTTTTTGAACTGTATATTTACAATTTCTAGCTGTTACTCGTATATTGGAAGAACTGGTGGAAGCCAGACAGTTTCATTGGGTGGAGGCTGCATCTACAGAGGGATTATACAACATGAACTAGAACATGCCCTGGGCTTCTACCATGAGCATGTAAGAAGTGATCGTGACAATTATGTTGACATCAATTTCCAGTATATCTCTAAAGGTACTGAAGACATTTACACAAAGCGAATTTAGCCATGTTTTCAAAAAAGAGACATTACCACTGCTTTTGTCTTGTTCCAGGATACTTGGGTAATTTTGCTAAAGCGAACACTAATAACTTGGGCAGTCCATATGATTATGGTTCAGTGATGCACTATGATGCGTAAGTCATGACTTTTATGTTAGTTGGTAAATTACTGATAAATTATAAAATATTTTATAGGTAATATGTCAATCTTATCTCCATTCAACATTTTCCAGCTATGCATTCAGCAACACTTCAAAGAAACCCACAATTGTCCCCAAGCCTGACCCCAATGTGACCATTGGGCAGACAATTGGACTGAGCGTCTTGGATGTCACTAAAATTAACCGACTTTATCAATGCAGTAAGTTTCTGTACATTACAGTTTTATGGGTTTAAAAAATTAGAAATTATACTTTTTTTTTATGATTGCATTTTAAGTGAATTTTTCCGTTTAAAAAAAAAAAAATGGTTTGACAAAAAAAAAAAAAAAATGTGCACATTTGTCTCTGGCCAGTTTTCTTTAAAAAAAAAAAAGTAAAATATCAGGAAATTTTGTTTTTACCATGAAATATAATTCACCTGGATGCACAAAGTAGTTGTAAAGATACGTTCCGTTTCACTAACATATGTAAAAGTTGTAACACTGCATTGAGGCATTAAGGATCTTTTATCTTCAACATAAAGGGGTTAAACTCAAGGTTCATTTCATTTTAAGTTCAAAATTCCAGCAGTTTTAAGCTAATAGAAGGTTAATACCTCCTTGCCTGTTGCCCACTAATTAATTATTAATATTATTATCAGTTTATTCCACTAGTGACTAAATACAATTTATATGTCTATTTTTGACTTCTCAGGTGTCTATGCGACTTTGCTTAATAATAACACAGGAATTTTCACTTCTGACAACTATCCCTCTGCTTATCCTAATAATAGTGACTGCGTTTGGTTGATCAGGGTTCCATCAGGACTGGTAAGGAGACAGATGTAGACATGCAAAATGTGACCCTAAATGTCTAGCAACCTGGGTGTGGAAATAAACTGCCATCTGAAGATTGTTTTGTACACTACCTACATTTTACATTAATAAAAAATAGAGACTTGACTAGTATAGTGCCAAGCAATAGGTCCAAATACTCCCTAACCTAGGTCTTTTAGGATGTACATGCCTCTGAACCTCATACTCTGCTTCAACCACCAATTGCTCCATATGTTGGAATAATACCTTCATTATGGCCTACTTTATAGTCTTCAGACTATCATTACCACTTCATTGCTGGGAGCCTATTTTGGCAATTCTGATGTTCCAGATTTCTTTTACCCCACATCGGATGGTGAGGTCACTGTAGGAATGGGGGTTTAGCAGGAACAAAATGGGTCTTGGATTCATTTGGGGCTCTTGTTCTTACAAGTATGTTACCAATAGTAACAGTATTGCAATATCCCCAGTCACAGCTTTCTTTGACTTAATTCAATATAGCGTTAAACAAAAGACTTCTGCTAAAAGTTTCTTCCCCAAAATGTGTCTTGTTTAAGCTTTATTTGTTTCTCTGAAGAAACCACAAGCAACAAATAATCAGAGGGAGCAGAAGAGTTCTGTCAACTAGAAAATCAATGGAAAATACGCACATGTTTCAAGAGACATCTTAGCTAGAAAGGTCTATGCCCTTGTACACACGGTCGGAGATTCCGACAACCAAATCCGTCGGATTTTGTCTGTCGGATTTTGTCCGAAACTGTTGTATACACACAGTCGGACGAAGTTGTCAGAATGTCCGATCGTTCAGAACGTGATGACGTTATTTCGTTATGACGGGACTACGTTCGGGCTAGTAGCCAATAGCTTTGGTGTAGGAATTTGATCTGAGCATGCGTGGCACTTTGTCCGATCGGAATTCTCTACACATGATTGGAGTATGTCCGATCGGCGCATTTTGTTGGAAAAATTTTTTCCGGCAAGTTGGAAAATTTGGTCCGACGGATATGCCGACGGAAACAGTCCGATGCAGACCACACATAGTTGGAATATCTGACAAAACGCTCCGATCAGACACATTCCGTCGGAATCTCCGATCGTGTGTACAAGGGCTTAAGCTGCAAAATTGTTTAACAGAAATTAAAATTCTATATATTCTTGTGGGATTTTTTTCTGAAGGACTGTTCAAACATTAATATAGTAATCGATTGCATCATATTGCAATTACATATTAATCCAGTTTGCAGTTACAAATATGTGATGTTTGGGGTTTACTGTAGATAATAAATTTGCCTTGTGTCACTTTTTAGGCAACATTAAAGTTCAGTAGCTTTAATATCCAATCCACTCCTAACTGTGACTCAGACTACATGAGGATCTATGACGGCCCCACTAAGACCTCTCCTGTGTTGTTGGATAAAATGTGTGGAAGTCAAACCATCCCTCTACTCATCGCTTCCACCAGCCAGATGCTGGTCCAGTTCGTCAGTGACGGGGCTGTAGCTGGAGTTGGCTTCCAAGCTACATATAGCTCAGGTATTCTGATTTATTTTAATAGTAAGGTAAGTGTTCAGAGAAAGACACTGAAGACTCATAGATACAGAGGAGATCCCTCCCAAGGAGGGACTATTGGCACAACAGTTTGATGTCCTCTAAATTCTGTTTGCAACCTTTGAGGTAATCCATGAAGTTTCTTAGTATATACAATTATAATTACCAGTCAGTCAGGCCTTCACACTATAAAGTTGTTGAAAGATTGTTCAGTGTGTATGTTTGTCAACTTTAAAGCCCCATACACACTATCAGATTTTCTGCAGATTTTTGTCTTCAGCAGAAATTCTGATCATGTGTATGGGGCTTTAGAGTGATAATACTTACCTCTATGGCTTATTTTGGATCAGATACTGTATAGATTCATCTTTCTTGCGGTATATCCCTGATATCTGCCCTACTGCAAAACTAAGAGTTTTTTAAATTCCTATGGACTTCTTTGCGGTTGACAATGTCATTCAAAATTCTCCAGGGTGGAGTGCAGTGACCAGACTACCTTTTCCCCAGCACTACATTGGTTAAATGCTTGCTTTGCTTAGGGCAGGTTGGGGAAGTTCAAAAACTTACTAGTGGCCATCTATGCTCTCCAATGTCCCAGTATGTGGGCGAGCTCTCAACATGTTCATGTACAATGCATGACTGCTGATCCTGTGTTGTATTTGATGATATCTGAGAATTTACGGCCAGGGGAATAGCAAAAAGAAGCAGCTTAAGGGACCAGTAGTACAGCATGGAGGAAGCCTGTGGGGGGATAAATAAGGTAAGTATTTCAATGTAGTTATCATCTTCTAGACTAAAGAAGAATTTAACTCAAGCAGTGCAGTGGGGGGAACAAGATGGATAGATTTTGCAGCATCTGCACTTACCCCATTAAGGACACAATCATAGGTTTGTATGGTAGCCCACCCATCTCCAGTTATTTATTTTCATAGGACACTCCTGTTTTCTCACTAGTGCTCTGTGAAACTCTTCTGGGTAAGGCAGAACATGTGACTCTCTCCCCTTCCTGCCCTGAAGCAGATTTGGTGCCTGTGTAGGCCATCTCTACATCTGAGCTCTGCATTGAAAGTTGGAGATTGGGGTCCTAAGATCAACCTGGAACTCTAAAAAGGAGGATGAACTATGTATATACAGTATATATATATATATATATACATAAACATGATGTCATATACTGTTATAAATCTCTTTACTATATTGATTATATCTATGTTATCACAGTTCAGTGTGGAGGATCCTTCTTTAACTCTCAAGGCAACTTTACATCTCCGGGATACCCAGGGAACTACAGTCCAAACATGAATTGTAACTTCACCATCACAGCTCCCGTTGGATATAAGGTAAAACAAGATGTCTTCAAAATTCTCCCTAAACCTGGACTTCCACATTCTCTAAAATTGGCGCACAAAAAAAAATGTAATGTTGGACAGACACAATACAACCTGAATATATACAACCCCTTTGAATTTACCAACATTCACCAGGGCCTACCTGAATGAATGGAAACGGAATGTACTGTTTAGGGCATTACAATACAGTAAATGGCTTTTGGCAAATATAAAGTAGATTGCTCTAAGACTATCACTATCACTACCACCAAGACGTTCTGGATCATTTCCTGTGATGACAGGAATTGTTGGTGGTAATTTATGAAGCTGGCTGAAAACTGGTGGTGTGACATTTGTAAGCTGTTTATAAAGCTTTACTTGACTTTGCAGCACTGGGGTCATTTCTGCCACCTCTTTTAGAGAGTAAAAGGAGCACAGGGGAGAGGAAGGGAGGGGGCTGATCAGTTTCTTGAGTCTATTGTAGACAGGTGAATGAACACATGTATTAGAAGATTTAAATACACTAACAAGTTGAATCCAAATTCCAGCTCACATTTTATAATCAGTTACTGCGTTTTTTTTCTCCTTTTGGGATAAATGTTTTACATGAATAAATAAAGCTGGTCATTTTAAGCACCCCTGCCAGTGTTGAATGATTTGGCTTATCCATGTAAACTGATACATTCTGCTGGATAGCTTGTGCTTTTTAAAAACAGACTTGTTGCCTGGATCCCTAAATTAACATAAAAGAAAGCCTAAAAAATAAAACAAAAGCAGCCATCACATGTAAGAATTGGTAAACTGCAATATAATAAATGCTTGGTCTTGGGTTTAATATGGCTTTTTGGTCAAATATTATCTCAGGTAGACTGTAACATTAATGAATTGTAAAAAAAAAAAAAGCAAAATACGCACTTTTATTCAATAAAAATGATTTGTTTGTTGCATGAACACAACACTGTCATGTTCGTCATAATTGTATTTCTTTTTCAGATTGCCCTGACCATAAGTGACTTCCATCTAGAGTCTTCCAGTTTCTGTATGTACGACTATCTAAAACTCTTCATGGATGGTACACAAAGGGGTCCATTCTGTGGGGATCGCACCATCCCTGTGTATTACTCCAAAGGCAATTCTATGGTTCTCATATTCCACAGTGACAAGTCTAACCAGGCAAAGGGCTTCCAAGCCTCTTACACCTTCTGTGAGTAGCTCAGTTCTATCTGCTTCTATCTAATATCAGCAATGGACATTATAAGATAATACAGGTCACATTTCTTTTTTCTAAAAAGCAGCCAACTTAATGAAAAAACATATTGTATAAAGAAATGTAACACTGCTGTGGTGTAAATACAGATTTAATAGCAGGATCTCAGATTATACACAAAGCTGAATCATCTTCAATTACAACTATGAAGTACAGAACTGGTTCTAGACTTTGCTATTAAACAACCCAGCAAGCACTCAACACACTGAAAATCAGAAACAGCATACAATAAAAAAAAAAAAAAAAACAATACAAAAGGAACTAAAATACAATTGACCAAAAGCCTCTATAGTTCCCCTTTAAGCAGACATGATATTCACATGACCTCTAGTGAAATTAAAATCTGTTGATAAAATACAGCGTATCAAAATAAAGACCAACAATCGAGCAACCAGCAATGTTCAAATAACCATCGTTTGATGTATGGGCAGATTATTTTTGAGTATTCACCATTGATACTGGATATACAAATCCATGTAAATGTATTTCTGTTATTTTTTGTGCTATAGATCAGTGAGAAAGTATGAACGAATAAGGTCTATGTATTATTTAAATATGATTTTAACATTTGCTGACAGTGACCTCTCTTTGATTACAGTTCAATAGACGAGCAACAGATCGTACAAAGAGATAATCTACCGGTTCTGGAAGGAGGCCGACATCACTACAGGACACAATGAGAATTTGATGGAGCACATATAGAAAAGTTCACACATTTGTGCCTATATATAAAATTATTAAATGTACATCGGATCATGCTAGTGTTTGCAATTACATTTAAAAATACAGAATAACATTTCATAATTAGTTTCCCATATGCTTGGAATTTTGATTGGCTTGGTTAGGAATAGGGGAGCTAATTTTGGCGTCCTCTGATTTCTATGTGGTTTACATTTATTCTATAGAGATTCTTATCTCTTTATCTTTCCCTTTCCCTACTTATTATTTTGAGGGAGTCATTTCTTTTGTACTATATATGACAGTCTGATCTGATGTTTTCCTTTCCTTTTTAAAAATAAAATATATTAAAGCATTAATCCATCTCTATTATTATTTTCGAGTGACGTGGTTCCTGATTCCTCAATGTGCTTAAAGTGAGCATTGCAGTAAAAAGTCCATTTATTCGTTTCAGCCCCTTCCCCTGTGAAATTCACTGCCCAGGGACATATCTACAGGGGTTGCAGGGGTAGCCATTGCAACCCGATTCCATGGGAATCTCAGGGGGTCCACGTGGCCTCCCTGTATGCCTGAATAAGAGAGCGGCAGGGGTGGTGAAATAAAGAGGAGCCAATCCTCCATGTAGCTAATGGATTCCCACTTCTCCTCCTCTCCCTCCCACATACATTCAGCAGCTGCAACTGGGAAATGAAGGACATTGGTTCCTCCACATGCTGCTCCCGCCACCTCCCTATTGATGTCTAGCTGCCCTGGGCTCCTATGTGATCTCTGCCGGTCACCTTCCCTCTGGCTGTGACAGGGGTCTGCCAGGGTGGAGTTTTGACTTAATGAATATAGTTAGTGATAGATACCGATCACTCACTCGTTTTTATTTTTTTGTATTCAATCATAGCTGAGCCATAGTATTTTTACTATATGAGCTATTCCTGTTCATTCTGTGCAGCTGAGGTTGCAGAGAAAGTGGTTGATAAATCTGTCCTCGTCCATTTCTCTGTCTTAAAAGTGAATAAATAAAAATAAATAAAGTAAAATGGTAAAAAAATAAAACAAAAATAAATAAAAAACTACTAGGACCAATGGCGGAACTAGCAGTATCGCAAAGGTTATACTTTTGACTGAGCTCTGGCATTCCGCCACCGTGGGCAGACCCCAAGACAGCAGAAAGGTGGCTCGCTGTGGGACCATAATAAAGGGTCCTACGATTGGAGAAAAGGGCCCCAAGATCAATAGGGAGGGCCCCAGTCAGTGGCTAGGGGGGCCCCTATATGGTTTCTTGCATGGTGCCTTGAAATCAGCTCACTTGTGATGTCTGATAGTATAAAACACAGTGCATATGTTAAAAAAAGGAAAAATTCATTGAAATATTACAATATTTCACTAATCGGTTCAACAGCCAGGAAAATCACAGATAATATCCCACACGTATTAATGACTCCCTAAATCACATGCGTCCAACAAGGTCCACCATGTCATTTTGTGTGTCTTCTGCACCTCTCCTGCAGATGCCTCACACCCTTCACCTTCACTTTTATCTTGTCTCAGCGGTCTGCAGCAGAAAGAGCGACAGAACTCCTCCTACAGATCCTGATATATGTACAATGCACAAAAGTGCAGCAGGATATAACCCCCTTGGACTTTATAGGCAGAAATCAAGTAGGAATGTAGATAGGTTAAAAGGAAACAATGCCGCTTTCATTCATACCAGTTTAAAATAAGATAAGAGCAAGGGCTGAGTATGCCAAGAGATAGTATACATACATGTAAAGAAAGAAAATACAAAGAATCCATATGGAAAACAAGTACTAAAAAATACTAGACTGCACCCTGGGTACTGCCAGAGATAAACTGTGGTCAGTCCACATGAGTTGCTGCGACGTATCCCAACATGTTTCAGAATTATATTCCTTCTTCAGGGCTGCTTTAAGTACTCAATCCTTTCTAAAATTGCAAATATAATTATATCTCAATTAATATAGTTCAATTATATGCACTTTTCTCCAGGTCTGGTGCTGTCATATACTTGGTAGGAAGAGCCTGGTTTGCAGAGGAAGGCTTCTCTTACTCCTCTGACTCGGGACCCCTGGTAGAGCAGACAGGTGGTGAAGGAGTCCAGAGTCACACGAGAGCCGGTAGTTGTGCTAGCTGCTGGACTTCCAGTTGAGTGGTGTGCCAGATGACAGCGGATGCAGGTATGCTGTGGATGCAGGACAGCGGATGCAGCTAAGCTCTAGATGCAGCACAGCGGATGCAGGTATGCTGTGAATGTAGGACAGCGGATGCAGGCGAACTGTAAATACAGTACAGCGAGTGCAGGTATACTGTGGATGCAGGTCAGCAGTACCGGAGCTAAACAGGCTGGAAGCAGAAGACTGGAGCAGGGTCTGACAAGCCGGGTCATACACAGTGTGATCAGATAAGGTATAGATGCAGAGACTGGAGAGTGGTCAAAGTTCAAAGTTCAAAGGTTGATACAGGTGGAGAGCAGGATTTAATTAGACCATTTGGCGCCCTCATCTGTCACAGGATGTGCCGCGCCACGCTAAAGCACACATGTGCATAACCGTTTACATTCGGGCTCATCTTCGTGCGCATGTGCTAACGTACATTAGCACACGCTAACGCAGCTTCCCCAAGATAAGTCCGGGGAACAGGAGCCTGCGGGAAACATTTCTTCCTCTCATAAGCCTTTCCTGACAGGTGGCTTTAAAGTGTATTATATGGCCTCAGCTGTTGGCACTCATCAGTCAAACCTACCTAATTTCCTTTTTTTCTTTACCTCTTCCGCGATAGCGACCTATCAAGAAAACGAATGGGACACTTATGTCCCAATTACATCAGGATTTCCAGTCTAAGGAATCAGTAGATTCTGGGATTTCTTTAGCTTTTTCCAATTTATCCCACAACTTAGAGAAAAAAATCTTTGTTTTTTGGTATATTAGATCTTTCGAAGACTACTTCAAAGATGGTATTAATCCTTTTGGACTTTGTGTCCAAATCTTTCCTTCATGTGACAATATTGATCCTACTTTTAAAACTAAGTGGGAAAGCAATCTCAAGCAATGCTCTGAGATCCTGATGTTATTATTCAGGAATAACATAAACGTATAACTGATTTAGACACAAAAATTTAGAAAATACAGAGCCAGATGACTTCTCTGAAGACCCACGCCATATTTTCAGAGTTAGAGAAAAAACATAAAATACATCTGGAAAAATGTAATGAAGATATTTTGATTAAAAAAGATAAAACATTTCAATGTGACAAAAAAGCCTTCCAAGAAGGCAAGACCTAGAAATGGCATCATGGAATGAGCAGGAATTGTTACTTAAAGCTGGAGTCCGCCGGGACTCCGCGTTTTTTTTTTTTTTAAAAGCCAGCAGCTACAAATACTGCAGCTGCTGACTTTTAAAATATTGACACTTACCTGTCCAGCGCGCCCGCGATGTTGGCACCCGAAGCCGATCTCTCGATCGTCTCTCGGGTGCTGCCGCCGCCATCTTGGGTATGGGAATCAGGAAGTGGAGCCTTTCGGCTTCATTTCCCGGTTCCCTACTGCGCATGCGCGAGTCGCGCTGCGCAAAAAGGATGGACCCGCTGCCTCTGGGATCTGTGTGTTTCCCAGCAGGCAGCGGGGGACTTTGGGAAAGGGGCGTAATCTACGCCCCTTTCCGCAGAGAGATATCCCGGAAGTGGGTGCAGATACCTGTACTGTACAGGTACCTGCACCCCCCTCCCCCCTGAAAGGTGCCAATTGTGGCGCCGGAGGGGGGGAGGGTTCCGATGAGCGGAAGGTCCACTTTAGGGTGGACCTCCGCTTTAACTAATATCAACAATGTGAATAAATATTTGAATGTTCTTGAACCATCAATATGTTCATCCATGTCTTTCTCCTCCTATTCACAGTTTCCTTCCACGCAGCCTAAAGGACACAGGCATCAAAAATCCCACCGTCATGGTGATGGATCACACGATAATTCCTTTCACACAGATTCTTCTCCCTCACAATCAGGTTACAGTTATGGGCCTAGTTCCCATAACGGTGCACATGGTGACATTATGGTTTCCTATGCTCACCCTACTCACAATGGGGGGCCACGCCCAAATACGTTTAACGCTACACCATTTACATCACTCAAAAAAACAACAAACGATGGGGACTTTTTTTGGGCAGGATGCAAACACGGAAACAAGGAAAGACACAAACACACCTCAGAGACACAGAAACCCAATTCACGGAAACCTTGTTAAATGTTGTATACCTATCATCCCAGAATTTGACCTCTGAAGATCTGAGCATCCTTGCTCATGGCCTCAACTTTTGCCCAAACTCCTGTCTGGTCAGGTTTGGGACCATCAAGGACGTTCACCTCTTTATACGAAAATTATTACTTAAAAGCCTCAATGTCAATACGGGCACCTCTGGGGAACCTGGCCAAACCAAGAAGGATCTCCAAGCACTTGACCACCTAATTTCACTTTTAGAGGAAAATGAATCATCAGATCTCATAGAATCTGTTGACATTGAATCTCTAGAACCCAGAACCCCAATATTAACATCAAGCCCTGCGACAAGGGGGCAATATTGTGGTTATGGATATACAGATGTGCAACAAAATCCTATCCAACACTGATTGATATAAATCTTTACTTGACATATTCTTTTTTTAACTCCTTAATTTTTTTATGATTTTTACAAAAGTCCATACAACCATTTGAGAAGCACCTCAAGCCATATATATAATGTTATAATCTCATTACATTACATTACATTGTCGTTTATAAATTTGCTTAAATAACCATCATTACATTATTCTGCATCCTACATACTTATTTCCTTAAAGAAGGGAAAACTGAAAAAAAAAAACGAGAAAAACAACAGAAATAAAAGAAAACTAAAAGTGGGGACCAAGAACAAATGTTAACAGGTTCACTCAGCTACTACCAGTGCCTCAACTCCCTCTCCTCTGTACTTCTATAGCCTTTTTTTAACCCCACTAACCTTGTTATGATCCATCCCTCCAACCACCTCCCCCAGAATCTCCCTTGTAATAAAGTGCCGAGCATCACAACGATACACCATATCTATTTACTACCAGTGCATTATATATTCTTGGGAAAAAGAGAAGGAAATCTGCGCTACAGTGAAAAAACCAGAAGGTTGTGTGATGCGGCAATTCAAAATATATACCAAAAAATACTATATATATGTAAATTAGAAAAAAGAGAGAATAGGGATTGCGCAGTTCCTTTTCTCTCTTTTTCCCATTATATATTCTTATTCCTAACTTATTTCTCTCTCATTTACCACTTCCGATCCCCCTCTCCGTTCCCCCTATTTATTCCCTGATCGTATCCACCTAGTCTTTGAGTATGGTCTCCCCCCCAGTATCCCCTTTAAGGAGGACATCCCATTTTACCTAACCAGGGCTTCCAGATTTTTAAGAATTTATCCCGGTTCCTCTGTCTAATAAATGTCACCTTTTCCCTCCATACTGTAGCATCCATCACTTTATTCAATGGGAATGCAGGCCGCACCTACCCTCCACGAATACCAAAACTTATATAGCCTATTTAAATAAGGACTCAACACACTTATTGGCAAAGAATTGGCCGCTGCACTTTATTGGTATATTAAAAAAAATAATAATAATATTCTGATAATTTTATTGCATCATAAAATTCTTATATTTCAAACAATCAACTTCAAAACAGCTCAGTCTTAAAGGACTCGAGCATACATAAATCTTTTAACCAAAGTCCCCCCTACATCACGTAGGGTGACAGACCACATAAATGTGCTTAGCGACAAGGGAAGGGGGGGGGGGGGGTGGGAAGCTTGTTGCACCTTCACTGCCTGGCTGGGAACAGGTGTGAGTGCACCTGTGAGAGGGTCATATATATCATAAGCCCCCTTTCTAGAACATTCCCCATAGGTCATGTGACCATTTGGGATATCACCAATAGCCTTGCGACCCTTAACCCCGCCCCAGACCAATTTGCCATTCTCTTAAAGGGACATTAACCCAAATACATTAAGCTGTATATAGCCCTAAATATTTACAATATTACTTCTATCCTCTTAATAATAAATGGAGGGGCGACTGCATGCCCATGCTGTCGGGCTCAAAGCCTTGAGCCCTCATAGTTCCTGGGAATGCAGGCTGCACCTACCCTCCCCGAATACCAAAACTTATATAGCCTATTTAAATAAGGACTCAACACACTTATTGGCAAAGAATTGGCTGCTGCACTTTATTGGTATATTAAAATAAATAAATAAATAATAATCATATTCTGATAATTTTATTGCATAATAAAATTCTTATATTTCAAACGATGAACTTCAAAACAGCTCAGTCTTAAAGGACTCGAGCATGCATAAATCTTTTAACTAAAGTCCCCACATGCCGGGTTTGAGAATTCAAGCTTACCCCACAACCGCGGCCAATTCAATGCAGTTTTGCAATCCTACATTAAATATATCTAAGCCTATATCGGACAGGTGAACTCCATCTGTTCTATATAATCCAGGGAAACCGCCCTCCAGATCAATGTTTCTATATGAGAAACCTCCAATGCGCGCCGTAAATTTTTCCATAAACCTGTTCAGTCTCCTCCTAATTTTCTCGAAATTTTTTCAATGAGCTTCTTGGAGCCATGCTAGCCAAGGGATTATCTCCGAAAAGATAATTCTGGTATTTGGAAAAGATAACTTAACCCTAATTTGGTCACGTCTAAACAATGACATAAGGACCAGGGTTGTAACTTTTTCCAAATCGTTTCCCCCTAGGTGTATTATTAATACATCCGGAGCTGGCCATAACTCAATCCACCTAGAGACATAAAAAAACAAACTAGCCCATTGAAGACCTCTAATTCCTTTCCAGAAAATTTGAATTTCTCCAGGATTCATAGACAAATTGGACGTATAGCAACGCTTCCTGGATCTTTTATTAGCCCAGTATACAAAAGAGTGGCCCAAGATCCAAACATATCTTCTATTACCTAGAATTAAAGAAAATGATCAGGTCTGACATAAATCTGAAAACGTTGAGATTCCCATCTCCCCAACCGTTTGATAACTGCATCATCCAATCCCATCCTAGCAGCTTCCGTAGCTGCTCCGATCCTGAAAGAGTGAGTAAACTTAAATTGATCTAAATTAAATTTTCTCAAGCAAGCCTTTAATATGTAATTTAATTGATACTGAGTAACAGGGGATCCATCGGCGTGAATAAAAAAATTCCCCTCTCCTATTGGCCTAACTGCCAGATAACTATTTATGACTCTAACTGGACATATATCCTCATCTCCACATCGGCTTAGGGGTACCCAACTGCCTTTTCCTAACCTATCCATCTTTGACACCGGGATGAACAATTTGATCCCCATCTCAGAGACAATCACATTCTTTCTTAGTAAACCCACCACTACCTTTTTGTTTTTTTGGCAGCAACTCAGATATTCTGAGAGCCCCAAAAAAGGCTAGTACAAACGCAGTATTAAATAATATAGCCTCAAAACCAGATGAACACACTGAATGTCTAGTAACACACACTTGTTTTAATAAGTGAATTGAAATGGGTCTCCTATTATTTGGAACGGAATGGCTCTTCCTGTAGCCTTTCAATGCCTGCCTAATAGAAAAGAATGCTGTGCACGGAGCTAAGTTTCTTAATTTGAAGAAAACAGATAAACCCGCCATGATTTTGGAAATGTGACTATGTGACCACTCTAACTGCATTAAACTACATAGAAACATCTGAATGTCTGTTTTAGAAGGAGAATCAAATTGTATATCCATTTCCATAGCAAAATTACACCACCTATTCCATGCAGTTGAGTACTCAACCCATGTATTTTCTGCCACAGAGTGTCTTATCGCATTTGTAAGAACTTCTAAATTAGGCTCCACAGATGTTCTGGACATGCATAACCATCCTTGTCCGCATACGGCAGGAGTTGGCGAAATCGGTATACCTGAAATAGAGATAATGCATCCGCAATTTGATTCTCCTTCCCTGGGACAAAAGAAACACTAGGTATCTTAGTAATTTGACCACTTGTATAGATTTGGCTGACAAACAATGCATATATGACCCCTTTATTATCCGAATTAATCAGGTTTCTTTTACTTGCAAATTGCTCTCCCCATATTTCTATTGCAAAAGGGAAAAGCTCCAACACTACTATGCTTTTGGTGGCTTTGTTTGTCTCCCAACTCACAGGCCCCTTACCACAGCACCAGTGAGTCTTCCAAATAGCTGCAACTCCATATGAGCCTGCAGCATCTGTATATAGCTCAAGGTCAGATGAGGACACAAATTGCTCCTGAAAAAATGATCTGCCATTGTATATATCAAAGAATTTGAACCAAACTGACAGGTCCTCTTGAGGTCAACTGTCAATCTGACGTGGGAAAATGGTGATTTCATTCCTGACATGGCCAAGTACAAGCGCCGCGAGAAGATTCTGTCAACTGGCATAATCCTTGTCGCGAATGCTAGAAGGCCTAATAAAGATTGAAGTTCTTTTAATAACACTTTTTTGTGCCTAATCAACACTGAAATTAAAGCTTTAATCTTAAAGATTTTATATTCAGGTAACTGAAATACCATATTAACAGTGTCGATCTTGACACCTAGGAATTCAATCAGAGGAAGGAAAAACTGTTTTCTCGCTAGCTAGTGGGATGCCGAAATGTTGCGCTATCGCACCAAACAGTTATAACATAAAGTAACAGATAGGAGATTGCACTGGACTGATGAATAAAAAGTCGTCCAGGTAATGTAATATACCTTGGTAGCCAGATTGAAAAGCCACAACCCATTGGAAAAAGGTTGCAAATTTTTCAAAATATGCACAAGATATGGCACATCCCATAGGGAGGCACATATCAAAGTAGTAAATACCCTTAAAATACATACCCAAGGAGTTGAAAGCTCCAATCGGTAGCAGCCTGAATGCTGCCTTTATGTCTGCTTTCGCAAACCAACGTACCTTTCCCAAACTTCCTAATTTGCTGAATAGCCTCTTCAAACGTGCAATATGATACTGATGACATACATGCATCTATTTCATCGTTTATAGAGCTACCTTTTGGGAATGATAAATGGTGGATTAGGCGAAAGGTATTTGGCTCCTTTTTAGGTATAATGCCCAATGGCGATATCCTAAAAGGTAAGAAAGGAGGGTCATCAAATGGACCTGCTATCCTACCTTCCCTAATTTCCTTAACTAATTTCTCTTTAACAATGTGTGCGTAAGTATCCACTGACTTTACATTTTTTACTGGCTCACACCCTTCACCCTGAAACACTGGCAAAGGGAAACCTTTGGAGAAACCTTCAATTAGGAACTTGGCTGTCTCCTGGTCTGGATATATACCAGATACCAGAGGAGGCAACAGAGATAAAATCTTATTACAAAAGACTAACTAACTTTTTTAAGTCCTTTTTATAATTCCTAGTGATGGATTATGGCCTTGGCCTTGAATACTTAAACTGTATTTTTTACAACTTAGTGCGATTTGCCCTGAACGTCTAGCTGCACTGCCTGACTGCCACTCCTTTCTTTCCCAGCTGGGGATGACACAACTCTTTTTTCTTTATCATTATAATTATAAATTGTTGTTATAGTGACATTTATTTGTCTCTCATATTTACTTCATAATCAAATTGTGCTATGGATTTATTTTGTATGGTTTGATTTACTGTAAAGTGACAGTGTGACCTTTGCCATCTCCTTAAGCCCATTTTTTATCCCGCCAGTTGACCGGGGTTGTTTTGTGTGAGGGGGGGCCTTTTTCCCGGCAATTGGTGTGACTTGGAGGGGGCGCAACCGGCGACCCACTTGAGAGGTGGGCGGTTCGACCCTTGTGTCCCCCCTTGCAGACAGCCCGATCGGTAATACACCGTTTGAGCTGCAAGCGCAGGCGCGCAAGCCTTGGGCCCCGCGCATGCGCCGTCCTTCTGTGCGCATGCGCGAGGTTTTCTATGCGCGCGCACTGTTCAAGTCACTGACCCCGCTGACGTCACGCGCCGGCGACATGGTGCGGAGGTCATAGCAGGGTTGAGGGGCATAAAATGGCGGTTCACCGCCATCCCATTATGCTGATCGGATCCACGGGATACACAGAGCTGTTAAACTACCGGTGAGTGAGGAACCTGTTGGACACATAGCATTTTTAACTTTAATATGTTGCTGTATATTCATAGTCCTAACCCTGGTGTATTATTGTTGCTCCACAATTCTTTACATAGTTGCTCCTATCCACCAACCCACTCTAATTGGGAGCTGTGTCCATTCTCTACATACCGATGCACCCTGTGTTACCTATAGGGGTCTACAATTGTACGTAGCCTAGCCACGTACACCCCGGGATCCATCTTTTTTCAAACAACTGATTGAATTGGTAATTACATTTCTAGATTGATGGTTTTTCCTCTTCTTTTTTCCCCCGTAATTATTTTTTTCTTTTTTTCACTCACCAACATTGGAGTAGCACTATTTATTCACATTCACATTGAGGCTCGAATTTTGCTTCTAGAGGGGTGGTTCGTGACCCCTGATATGGTGACTGGTTTGATATATGGACTATATTAACCTGGGGTTTAATTACTATCACAGTGGTGGTATTTCAATTTGGCTGTTGAGTATGCACATAATACTCACTACTCCCTTCACTTTGGGATTAGTTCCCCCTTTTCTCTTCTTTTCATAATTTTTTCCAATTCCTTATTTATTTTGTATTCACTATTAGTTTTTCTTCTTCGTAATTTAATTAAAAATTAAAACAAATAAAAATTACCTTGTTTGAATATAGGTCGTCATTTGGTTCAAAATTCCCCTCCCAGTCGCCGGGTAAGGCTTCTTTTCCTCCCCCAATCGGGGCTCTGGTTGATGTAGGGGTAGGGTTAGAGAGGTAAGACCACACTTTCACTATATATCATAATATTGTCTCCATTATTGATTTGTTATATGTATTGTTATATGATTATGTTTTTTTCCCGTTTTTATACTTACCATTAAATTGATGTATTTTTTAGATGTAGGTAATATCCTGAAGAAGCTGAGAAGCGAAACTAATCAAATTACCTCACCTTCCCCTATGAAAATGTGATATTTACCCAAAGCTGTAATATTTTGTATTTTTAATAAATAATTTTTATAGAAGATTGCTTTTTTCATATTGATTTAATAGATGTACGTGCCCCGTGATAGTCCCCTTGCTCATACCTTTTTGACATCTGTGATTGGAGACCAGAGATCTCAATTTTATTTTCCAGTCTATCTAATTGGGATGAGGGTGCACATTGATATTCTATATATGTTTTCTTTATGTGAGGCCACCCATTATCTGGTCTGGATATATGTCCAACCATTGTTGCATGCTTGCCAGTTTCACTGGGGTGTGAGCTTTTTGCATAAATATCCCTCTGGGAGCTTTGAAAATTGGAATTTCTTTTGAAACACCTGAGCAAAGGGTGGGGACCAGAACAATTCGAGCACTCATGCTTGTATTTGCACAAACCCCTCCACTTACGCTGGTTCTCATTGTAAGCAAAGCAGTATCCCCTTTTATAAGGAGACATTGTAGATTGTGGCTGCTGTCTAATGAAATCCACTTTCTGTGGCACCATCAGATTAAGCCACAACCCGACGTCCTTATTGCCCCACTTCAATGATGGTGTAGATTGTTAATTTTTGTCTAAATGCCTCATCGTATTGAAACCATCCTAGACCTCTGAAACGTTTATATGCTTCTAGCACATGCTCCAAGTGTTGAAACAGCCCGCTGCAATACTCCGGGTGATTCTCACCTAGCCCACTGGAGTATATTGCAAATGACTGCGACCAATTATTAAAAGACCTCGCCACAGGTCTTCTCCTATCATCCTCATCTTTCTCATCTGATTTTTTGTCATTTCTATTGACAAATTCTTTTGCTGATGGAATAAGCGACAGAATATCTATGAATTGACCTTTCCATATTTTTTCTTTAGTCTGAGGAGAAAGGTGGTAACCTAATGGCGAGATGTCACATGGTAATGTCTCTTTAAAATACACTTCTGGTACTGATGCACTAGATATATTAATCTCAGCTGGTAAAAGGTATTGCGAATTAGCATTAGCTGACTAAATGTCATTAACATTACCTATATTGCCTAAGCTGACAGAACGTCTGTTTTCATTAGACCATACATTACCATAATTACTATTATCAACTGCAGGTGTATTGATAGAGTCAGCTAATCTGTTAATGGATTCCATAATTCTATTAATTGTGTGTGCTAACTCACCTATACCACCAAATGGCGCTGGGGCATTTGTTATATCTGAAACAGCATAATGCTGCTCTCTGTTGCCTCCAGTGGCCATCCGCGGGATGTCTCTGATACTCACACTGCTTGCAGCCTCAAGCTGCGATCATGATACACTGGGTAAGGTTTGTCTCTCTTCACTTACAACTGCAGACACAGCCTCTGTCCTCTGTATAGCTGACGCTCCTCTAGCCCGAACAGCGCTTCCACGGGGACCGGACCCTCCTCCTCTTCTTTCCTCTCAAGCTGACCCACCTTTGCATAGTGGCTGCCGGTTCTTACAGTCGTACTGTGCTGCTGTCTTCTCTGTCCTGTGACACCAGTGGCTGCATAGACAGTTTATGTCGGCGGGACCGGCGGTTTTGAATGTCATTAACAGCTGTACTGCCTCTGACTTCAGGGGAATTGATAGGCAATACCACAGGACACTGTACTGAATTTACCTCAGCCAAAACACTTTGCTCATTATCATTCCCTGCCAAAGCCAGGCATTTTCTGATGCTGCGTACACACAATCAAATTGTCCGGCGTACTTAGTCCGCCGGACTGCATTTCACCGGACAATCCAATCATGTGTGGGCTTCAGCGGACTTTTTCAGCGTAAAGTCTGGCGGACTTAGAAAGTAGTTTTGCAGCCCAAGCCAAGAACTAAGAATGACGCATGCTCAGAAGCAAGTACGAAAAGGAAGCTATTGGCTACTGGCTATTAAACTTCCTTTTTCTAGTTCCGTTGTACGTGCTGTACGTCATCGTGCTAGCAATCGCCGGACTTTTCGTGTGTCCGTGTGTGGCTATCCACCGGATTGTTTGCCGGACTAAGTACGCCGGACAATTCGATCGGCATAAGTCATAAGCCATTCTTCTCCACCTTTATCCCCAGCTTTCTCCAACACTTGCCTCATTAAGGTTTTCATAGCCATGAGTGAAGTACTTCAGGAGCCTGTTTTCCTTTTACTGAGCTTGTTGCAAGCTTGTTGCACCTTCACTGCCTGGCTGGGAACAGGTGGGAGTGCACCTGTGAGAGGGTCATATATATAATAAGCCCCCTTTCTATAACATTCCCCATGGGTCATGTGACCATTTGGGATATCACCAATAGCCTTGCGACCCTTAACCCCGCCCCCAGCCCAATTTTCCATTCTCTTAAAGGGACATTAACCCAAATACATTAAGCTGTATATAGCCCTAAATATTTACAATATTGCTTCTATCCTCTTATTAATAAAGGGAGGGGCAACCGCATGCCCATGCTTTCGGGCTCAAAGCCTTGAGCCCTCATAGTTCATTCTTATAAAGTCGGAGGTCTCACTGATTGCCAGTTTTGGGCTATTATCTTTCGTGCTTTGAATAGGCCTTTAATTGCTGTGGTTTTACTATTTACTGACACAATGTTATCCTCTATCTTCCCAACAGACATATAGTACCGTTCAGGACCAGCTTGAGCCCAAAGGTACGATTAATGTCCTCAAGTATCTCTGTCCAATACCTAAATAATTTTGGACATCTCCACCTCATGTGGATCAAGTCACCTGTTCCTTGACACCTTTGGTATTTGTCATCGGGCCTATATCCATACTGAAAAGTTTCTTTGGGGTATAGTAGGCTCTGTGTAACAAGAATAGTTGCAACATTTTCTGTGAGGGAAAAACTGACACCTAGGAACTCAGATTTAATATCCTTCTCCACTGTTCTTCTGTTATTATTTCCCCCAGGTCCTCTTCCCATCACTTTTTATTTATCTTTCCCCGTTGATAAATTTGCTACATATCTGTTCATATATCTCTGATATTAAACCCTTGGAAGATCCTGTCATGGTGATTTTTTTATATAAGAGGTACTTCACACCATTCCACCCTTTGTGTTTTGAAATGGGTGCTGAGGGCGTATCTAATTTGAAGATATTAGTAGATTGATTGGCATGGGATACCGTACTCTCCCCTCTGTTCTTCAAATTACTTCAGGGAACTCCCTTCATATAGTTGCATGAGTTTTCCAGTACTGCAAGCCTCCCACTCATTTATTTTACCCATGGGCATCAAATCTGGAAAATATTTGTTGTCCCAGATTGGAGTATATTCTGTTAACCCCATTTTAAGGGCAGCTGGAGGTGTAGTATGTACTCTATATGCTTTAATTTTGAGGCATACTAATCATTACTAATTACTACGTTCTCTTTGTGTCCCTCCGGTGATTTTTAACAATCGTAATTTTTAGTTAATTTTGTACCTCCTCTATCGACATTCATTGTGTGCGCATTGGGCTTCCGGAGTCACGTTTGTTGTAATTGCCCTGTGTAGCTGACTTGCGTAACACTTGCTCTTTTCATTGGCCATAGATCAGTGTTGCTAGCTTAAAAGTGGCTGTCCGACGTCACGCCGTCGCTGCTGATGAAGTCCCGCCTACTTTCGGGGACGCATTGCGTACGGACCACGTGACTCAAGCCCTGACATCACCAGCAAGCCGCAACACTGATCCGTGCATGGACATCTGAATGTACCTGTATTTATGCTTACTACTCGGCACTGGAGATCAGTGCAAAAGCATGTGAGTGTATTACTTTATTTTGTATTTCTTTTAATAAATCCTTCATAAACGGAGAGCACTAGATCTTGTCTTTTATGCTTTTATGTGGAATCATGCTGGTATTTGGAGACATGAAAAGGATCCACCTCCGGAGCACTCCCGTTTTGTATGCTGATTGTTGTGATTAACCCTTGATGGGAATATGCGTTTTTGACCTGTCTGATTTATCAGGGGTCCAGTATTTGAGGTGAGAGTCCATCTTGCTCTTTGGTGGAAGGGATCACATCATCACCTGTTTTTTCTGATTGAAGACATACTGCACATGCGGATTCTTCTTGAAAATCAATTTGTCCTATCTTATATTTCATTTATAGACTTTTCTATACGTGCTATATTTATATGTATTCTGTTTTTTTTATCTGCGCTGTACTGTTACTTTTTATGTTAACCCCATATAGCTCATTGCTACCCTAACAGCCTGCCATACTTTTGTTACTAATTTTAATGTGGAGGAAATGAGGGATAGGGAATCTGCTTCCAGAGCTTCCAGCAAGCTAATATGCGGGCTCCTTGCAACATCATTCAAACATTTTTATTGCTCTCCCCTTGTATGTTACATTCCCTAAGATTCTGGGCAGCCAAAAAATAGCTGCGCGGATGTGGCACTGCTGCTCCTCCCTCTTTTATTGGTAGCTGCAATATCTATAAACAAATACGAGCCTGCCGCTTCTTCCAAATTAGTTCCCGGAACAGTGTTTCAATTTTCTTGAACCATCCCATTCCAATCCAAACTGGGGAATTATGTAGCTGGTACAGAAATTGGGACATCCAGATCATTTTCATGAAGTTGATTCTTCTGGCAGCTGAGAGGGGGAGATGGCTCCAAATGTTGCATTTCCACTTGAATTGAAGCAAAAGGCGAGCGAGATTATCCTCAATATACTGATATGGGTTCCTTGTTAACCATACTCCTAGATACCTCATCCTATATACCACCCTTAATTGCCCCACTGAGGATGGGAGGGGATTCATTGGGTCTACTGGCATCAAAGCCTATTTCTACCAGTTAATTAGCAGGCCTGATATCTTTCAAAATTCCTCCACAATGTTCATAGCCATGGCCGAGGATGAGTCTATATCTCCGAGGAAGAACAAAATGTCATCTGCATACAATGCAATCTTTTCCTCCCTGTCTCTCTTTTAAATCCCTGTATCCCCCTTGTTGTTCTTATTGCAATTGCTAATGGCTCAATTTCTAAAGCAAACAACAGAGGTGACAGGGGGCATCCCTGCCGAGTTCCCCTCTCCAGCTCAATTGAGTCAGAGTATGCATTGTTAATTCTAATCTTAGCGCTTGGTGTGTGATAAAGTGCTTTTATCCAACCAATAAAGGTGGGTCCAAACCCGAACACCTCCAGAGCCCGTCACAAATAGTCCCACTCCAAGCTATCAAAAGCTTTGTCAGCATCCAGAGAGATGACAGTTTGTGAGCCCTTATTCAGCGTTGGAATCTGAAGGTTCAAGTATACTCGCCTTACATTGATGTTAGTGGCTCTATTGGGAATAAACCCAGATTGATTTGGGTGTATAAGCTTTTGTATAAATTTGTTCACCCGGACGGCTAGCACTTTCGCCACTATTTTTGCATCTGCACATAATAAAAATATTGGCCTATAGGACAAGGTATCTATTTGATCTTTCCTCTCTTTTGGAATAACCACTATTGTGGCTTCTGCCATTGAGGAGGGCATCCTCCCTCCCGCGGTCACCTCCCCTAACATCCTCTGTAACTCTGGAAGCATCACCTCCCCAAATTGCTTATAAATTTCTATAGGAAGACCGTCTGGGCCGGGTTACTTCTGGTTAGCCATCTGAGCCACTACGCTTTGCAGTTCCTCGAGGGTTATGGGGGCTTCTAGCACTTTTTTATCCTGTTCTAATAGAGCTGGTACCTGGATGCCCCTAAAAAACGTATCCATTTCTCTTGCCACTTCTCCCACCCTGGCTTTATATAAATTTGCGTAGTATTGTATGCATTCAGTATTTCAGGGATCCCAGAAGTAATTTCGCCCTCTGGCATCCTAATTGCTGCAATTACTGATGGGGAGTTATTGGTTTTCACGAACCAGGCCAAAAAAGGGCCTGCACGCTCCCCTTCAGCAAAAGCGCATTGGGCCTGAAAAAGACACTTGTTTTCTGCCTTGCTGGTAATGATGTTATAATATTTTTGTTGACTTCTATGCCACCTCTCTTTTTTTTCTGTGGTTGGGTCTACCACTTATTGATTTTCCGACTCCACCACTTCCCTCACAGAAACCTCCTCCCATTCCCTGGACCTCGTTTTGATCTTTGCCACTTGTTGTATTATTAACCCACGGAGGAAAGCCTTCAGGGTATCCCACACTATCCCTGCATTTGCGGAGCCCTTATTCAATGTTACAAATTCCTTTCATTTTAATGTTAATTCTGTTGGTTCCCTCATTAACTCCAACCAAAATGAGCTTATGCTCCATGCTCCAGGGAGGTTCTGACCTTCCAACTGAATCATCATTATTAATGGTGAATGCTCAGACACTCCCCTGGTAGCATATATTATGCTTTAAACCAGCTTCACCATGTCCCCTTTTCCAAAGGCCATGTCTATTCTTGACAATGTTGCATATGAGCTAGAATAACATGAATATTGCTGCCTCGCTGGGTTCCAGGTTCTCAGGCACATCAAACGGGGCAAAAACACCAACCATTTGGGTACCACATGCCTAACAAGGCATTTAATGTCCAACCACTCAACCTGTTGGCAAGAGCACCTAAAAGCTACACAAAAGGGGCCCAAATCTGTTCCTCCTCCTCCTTACCCACTTCAGTCTGCCCCTGCTATATCGAGTTATTACCTCTCAGCAGCCTCCACTGACAGGGATGATGGGATAGCACCGGGTGTCCTAGGTCCTAGTAGCACATCTGCCAGCAGCACATCACCAGCTGTAGACTGTAGCCAGCAAATTTCTATAGAGCAAAAAAAATACAGTCCCTGCCACCCACATGTCCAGCGTCTAAATGCAAGCTTGTCAAAGCTGTTGGCTCTCCAACTTTTGCCTTTCAGCCTGGTGCCCCCTTCCGTGAATTCGCACAATGTGCTGTACCACAATGACAAGTTACTAGTCGCTATTACTTTTCACGTAAGGTCGTTCCACCTCTCTACCATCACATTGAAGGGAATGTTCTGGCATCATTGGGCAAGGCAGTCAGATGTAAAATCCACCTTATCCTCCAGCAAGCATGGGCAGGGACAAAATATTTTGTTCATAGCACACTGAGTAACGCTGCTTACAACTTAAAAAGATGCATGACAGGGCTCGGTGCTGCAGCTTGTTGTTCTCCCACATCTCCATACAGCTGGTGGTGATGATGCCAGACCTGTAAGCTCTACCCTCTCATCCTCCTCCTCTGCCACCTCCATGCCCTCCTCTGCAGAATTGCCCTATAAATATCAGGTACCCCCTAAGCATTCAAAAGGCTATTTCATGAGTCAGGCTAAAAGGTGTCATGCAGTGCTTCAGCTGGTGTGTTTAGGGGACAGGAACCACACCGAAGCAGAAATTCTTGCAGCTTTGCAGGGACAGGCCCAGAGGTGGTTCACACCACATCAGCTGGAGCCAGGAATGGTGGTGTCTGATAATGGCTCAAACATCCTGTCAGCCCCTAGACTGGGAAAGTTGACACATGCGCCATGCCTGGCACATGTCCTCAATTTGGTGGTGCAGCGTTTCCTAAGTACGTACCCAGGGTTGCAAGATGTACTAAAACAGGCCAGAAGAGTCTGTAGCCATTTCAGTGGTCATACACAGCCAGTGCTCGGTTGGCTGAAATTCAGCGGGACTTGTACCTGCCCGTAAACCGCCTGATTTGTGACAGACCAACCAGGGGAAACTTGACTTTGGCAATGCTACAGTGGCTATACATGCAGCAGAGGGCCGTCAACGAGTACCTGTGCCATATGGCACAACAACGGGCTCAGGCCACTTCACCTTTTTTTCCCCATGCCAATGGATGATCATTAAGGATGCATGCACTGTATTGTCACACAAGGATGGTGAGCAATGACAGTGCATGCATCAGTTACACAATCCCTATTGTTTTCTGGCTGGAGCAGACTCTGCGTGGCATTATGAACAGGGAAATGGAGGCAGAGCAGCAGAAGAGGAGGACTTCCTTTCCTCTCAAGGCCCACTTTATCCAGACACCATCATTCCTATGTTACAGAACATACGTGAGGAGAGAGGGGAGGAGGATGAGGATGAGGATTCTGGCACTTTCATAGGCTTCGAAGAAGAGGAAGACATGCGGCAATCTATAAGCGATGGCTTTCCAACCCCAAGACCTTTGGGAGTAGTATGCAGCTGGGAGGAAAAAGTTCCAGATGCTGTCATCCTGAGTGACCCAGAGGAGTCTGCTTCTCAAGCCTCAGAAAATTTGAGGCACATGGGCAACCTCATGCTTCAAAGCCTGCAAAAGGACACTAGAATACGTGGCATAAAGGAAAAGGATGATTACTGGTTGGCAACCCTCCTTGACCACCATTATAAGGGGAAGGTCTTGGTTTGGTTGGCTGAAATTCAACGGGAATCCCACCTGCCCGTACACCGCCTGATTTGTAACAGGCCCACCAGGAGGAACTCGACTTTGGCAATGCTGCAGCGGCTATACATGCAGCAGAGGGCCGTCAACAAGTACCTGTGCCAGTACGGCACAACAACGGGCTCAGGCCACATCAGCTTTTTTTCCCAATGCCAATGGCTGATCATTAAGGATGCATGCACTGTATTGGTGGGCATACCTTTCCTCAGAATAGACCAATTCCTACATACAATAGCTTTGAGCCTTTGACTGAGCAAGTGCCATATAATGGAGGTGTTTTGTTAGGTCCACGCAAGGGACAGGTCAAGCTCACCCTGTTTATCAACCCACTCAAGGGGAATGGTGGAGACAACCACCACCATAAATACCTTCCAGCAGCGGACCTGTAAGAAAAAGAAAAGAAAGAGATGATGCAGAGGGGGTAAGCTGTCTCAAAAGACCCAAACCATGATAGTTGCTGGTATATATAATTTGAGTGGGGTTCCACTTAATCAGGATGAAATTGGGGTCCTTGATAGGGGCCCCAAGTTCACCCCTGTCAAGAACCTTAACAAATTCCAGACATAAGTTTGCAAAAATATATTAGAACTCTCAATATGAAACAATATTTTTTATCAAATCCTGGCAAATGTACAGTTTCCGCAGTGGGGGATCATTCTACTCTGCGGAATAAGTCAATTTTTAACCCTTTAAATGTAGAAAATAAGTTTACAGAAGTGTTTACAAGTATGGTCATAAAGGATTTGAACAAATTAAAGATAAAGAAAACACACAATCCCCTATATGTCAAACGTGGTATGGAATCTCTTGCAGGACGTAAAGAGTCATACGTCCAGCAGATAAGGGGAGGGGGGGGTCTGGTTGTTCTTAGTAAAGAATATTACCAGACTGAAATAAATCATCTATTGAGTGATGGTGCAACTTATAAGGCCCTGAATAAAGATCCTATGTTACCCTTTAAGGATGAATTACATTCTATAATTGAATATGGAAAGGATCAGGGGATTTTAACTGAAAAAGAAGCAGCTTATTTGGATCCTATATTTTGTAGAACCCCAATTATCTATTTTCTCCCGAAGATCACTAAAGATAGTGCCAAACCTCCAGGGAGGCCTATCGTTAATGGGATGGATTCTGTTTTGGCGAGATTAGGACAATACATCGTTTTTTTCCTACAGCCTTTGGTGTTCAAAACCCCTGCTTTTTTGAAAGACACCAAACATATACAGATTCTGGAAGGACATAATGATGCTATGAAGGCAGTTGAATGGGCTCTCTCTTCCTCTACTTTGTCTGGACGACATCAGGAATTTTTGTTGAGTAGTCTTGACTTTTGTCTCAATAAAAATAATTTTTGGTATAGTAGGGAATTTTATTTGCAGACCAAGGGGGTGGCGATGGGAGCCTGTTTTGCTCCCAGTGTGGCCAATCTTTTTATGGCCCACTGGGAGGAGGAGGCTATCTTTAAGCATTGACCACCCAATTGGTCTGCTATTGCAGATTTATTGATGATTTGATTTTAATTTGGGAGGGTGACAGATCAGCTTTAGATGCTTTAATTGATCTATTAAATTTGAATGATAAAAAACATCTCTTTTTCCTGGAATATTGAATATGATAAAATTGTTTTCCTGGATCTCGAGATCAATAGAGATGTTGAACAGGTTAGATTATGTAATCATTTTTAACCCACGGACCGTAATGCCTACATTCCCCTGAGGAGTTGCCACCATCGTTCATGGTTGTGCAACATCCCCAGGGGACAATTTATTTGGCTTCGCCGTAACTGCACCCATAGAGATGAATTTGTTCAACAGTCGGATGTACTGGTCTCAAGATTTTTATAGAACGGTTATGACAGACACAATTTAGAAGAAGAAATTGATCAAAATGATGGATAGATCTACTCTGGTGTCTGATCGTATTCGTGGAACTGGGAAAGATGATCATAATTTCAGGATGATCTTGGATTTTAACGCTCAACATAAGAAATTTGAAAAAATTGTTTTGAGGAATTGGTCTATTCTAAAACAAGACAAAATACTTGGCCCTTTGCTACCTGCACGGCCGCAATTCATTTACAAAAAGGCCCCGTCACTCAGAGATCGTCTTGCTCCAAAATTCTTAATCCCCCTATCCCTACAGAAAACAGATTGTTCTCTTTTCTGTTTTTTTTTTTGCGTGTGGATGAAGCATTCTGTCATGGTTATGCAATAGTTTATCTGCTTACCTGTTTCCATGTGTTCATCTCTAGAGACCAGCCGACCCTCACCTGACTGCTTTTGTAATCCATCCTCTGGCATGGCTCCACCCTAGCTCCTATCAGAGAACACTATATTAACCTGTGCACTGCAGGGCCAACCCGGTTGATCAACCTTTGTGTGTTAGCTTCCTGTTACCTGCCGTGTGCTCTGCTGTTGTTCCGTTACCGACTTTGGCGTGTCCTTGACTATCCCTGTTTGCCTGTGATCCTGACCTTTTGGCATGTCCCTGACTATTCCTGTCTGCTTGTGGCCCCGACCTTGGCTTTGTCCCTCACCATCCCTATCCTCCTGTTGCCTACTGTGGGTGTGAGCTGGGGGACCCTGGGGTCGCGACCTGGAGCAAGTTGCAGCCAAGTCCATCCTCACCACTAGAGGCGCTGGTGAACACCTGCTGGCTCTTAGACTCCGCGCCCCAGAGAATCTTACGCTCTAACCCCGGTGGGATCCATCTTGGTGTTCTGGCGGCCCTGCCTTCCTATCACCTTGACCCCCATCCGCAGCAGTCAGCCATAGGGTCCACAACCTTGCGGTGCACTCCTGATCCCTACGGTGTGCATCTGTCACCTGGCCTCAAGGTGACCTGACACATTCCTTGTAAACATGCAAAGGGGAATATTAAGAAAAGGAAAAAGTTTTTAGCATCGGCTACTAATAAAGAGTATGACATTAAACAACCCATTACTTGTGACACGATTGGAGTAGTGTATATGATGGAATATGGGTGAGGGCTTCAATACATAGGGAGAACTTCGAGACCTCTACATGTACATCTTGCAGAACACGTTAAT
The DNA here is from genome assembly GCF_037356315.1 of Lithobates pipiens. Taxonomy (NCBI): domain Eukaryota; kingdom Metazoa; phylum Chordata; class Amphibia; order Anura; family Ranidae; genus Lithobates; species Lithobates pipiens. The sequence goes on from NW_027507791.1 coordinate 58,472,172, forward strand.
AATATTAAAAAAGATATTACCACACATAATGTGTCTCACCATTTTAAGCAGTTTCACAAGTCCTAAAATTTGGGGTATAGAGCGAGTGACCAAACATTGGAGAGGGGGCAATTTTGCTCATCAGTTGAGTCGCAGGGAATCATATTGGATATATGAGACAAAGGTTTTAACCCCTGGTGGACTCAACGTAGATTTTGATTTAAATTGTTTTATTACAGATCGGTAATTGTGTTGTTTTAGAAAGTAAATTTTTGTAAGTGGCTGTGGGTGACGTTTTCCTTTTTTCTGTGTAGCCTTTAGGTTTTTTCACCATGGTTATATTTGTGGGTTGAGGGGTTAATATATATATATATATATATATATATATATATACTTCGAGGCTGCCTAGCTTTGAGGGTGTTCAATAATTTCATCTAGAAGAATGTTTTTGGTATAGGTTTCATGGGCACAATTAACAGCCAAAGACCAATTTTTTCTGCACCTGTTTGACAGGTGCATATCATTGCAATTTTTTACAGCAAGGCCAATTCTTTCTTTCATCAAGATTACCTCTATAGGGTTATGGTGGGAAGGTGCCAACATCCAAAGACTAATTTTTACGCACCTATTACTTCTATCCAAAGTCAAAGTGACACCAGAATGTATCCAAAAAACCTGGAATCTTGTTCCCAGTGCACTCCATTGTGGCCTCATCATTCACACCAGCTCCTCAGCTGTTGCTCAGCAAAATAAAGGCAACTTGCCGGGAAAATGTCATATTTTTGGCTTTATAAATGCAATTATTGCTGCAGCAGATTCTAGACATGGTACAGATCTACCACTTTACAGGTAGACTAAGGGGACCCCTCATGCACTATATTGGAAGGATTTTTTTTTTTATGCTTTCACTTTAAAAATCTAAATATCACTGCTCATTTTAAAAACTTTTTTTTATTGATACATGTCCCCCAAGGCAGGAACTGGACCCTTGTATGCCCAATTACTTGCATACAAGCCTTCAAGTCAGGAGATGGATACAAAAAATTCAAAGGCTTTATCAATGCCTAGAAGCACAGTTAGATCTATTATTAAGAAGTGGAAGGTATTTGGTACAACAGAGACCCTCCCTGGGTCAGGACATCACTCCAAACTGCATGAAAGGGTCAGGAGGAACCTGGTCAGAGAGGCTACCAAATGCCTACAGAAAGCTGCAGGAATTTATAACAAAGTTTGGTCATTGTGTGCATGTGACAACAATATTACAAATTCTCCACAAATGTGGCTTGCATGGGAGGGTTGCATGAAAAAAGTCACTCCTCAAGAAAGAACTTATGAAGCCACCACTGAGCTTTGTCAAAATGCACCTTGAAGATTCTGATGCAACATGGAAAAAAATCCAATAAATTCAATACAGCTCACCATCTAAATAACACAATTCCTACAGTAAAGTATTAAGGTGGTAATATCCTGTTATGGGGGTGTTTCTCTGCAGCAGGGGCTGGAGCCCTTGTCAGGATAGAGAGAAAAAATGGATGTGACAAAATACCATCAAATTCTTGTAGAAAATCTGTTGGGCTCTGTAAGAAAGTTGTCTTAAAATTTCCTAAAATTTCTTAAAATTTTCAATAAAATCAGAATTAACCACTTCCCGACCAGCGCACGATGATGTACTTCGACAGAATGGCACGGGCAGGCATATTGGCGTACATGTACGTCCAATCTTCAATGCCGCCCTGCCGTCGGGAGAGCGTCGCCGGCGGCGCGCTCCCGCGCTGGTCGGGACCCCCGCGAGTCGGGTCGCGGGACCCGCGGACTCGATCACCGCGGGCATACCCGCGATCGTCTCACGGGGCGGCTGAATGGAGGAAATGCCGTGTAAATGCCTAGCAACTAGTGACGCTGATCTCTGCTCCATGTGATTGGAGCAGAGATCAGTGTTCACTAAATGAAAGCCCAACCCCCCCTCAGTTAGTAACACACCCCTAGGAACACTTAACCCTTACACTGCCACCCACTGGTTAACCCCTTCACTGCCAGTGTCATTTACACAGGAATCACTGCATTTATATAGCAGTGATTATTGTATAAATGAGAATGGTCCCAAAAATGTGTCAAAAATGTCCGATGGGTCCCCCACAATGTCGCAGTCACAATAAAAATCGCTGATCGCCGCCATTACTAGGAAAAAAAAAATAATAAAAAATTATTAATAAAAATGCTATAAAACTATCCCTATATTGTAAACGCTATAACTTTTGCGCAAACTAATCAATAATCGCTTATTGCGATTTTTTTTACCAAAAATATGTAGAAGAATACGTATCGGCCTAAACTGAGGGAAAAAAATTTTTTTTTATATATTTTTGGGGGATATTTATTATAACAAAAAGTAAATATTAATGCGTTTTTTTCAAAATTGTCGCTGTATTTTTGTTTATAGCGCAAAAAATAAAAACCGCAGGGGTGATCAAATACCACCAAAAGAAAGCTCTATTTGTGGGAAAAAAAGGACGTCAATTTTTTTTGGGAGCCACGTCGCACGACTGCGCAATTGTCAGTTAAAGCGACGCAGTGCCGAATCGCAAAAAGTGGTCTGGTCTTTGACCAGAAAAATGGTCCGGTCTGAAAGTGGTTAAGTAAGAAAGTTGTCAATGGGAAGAACCTGAAAATGACTCAAAGCACACAGTAAAAATTACCACACAGTGTTTTAAGGAGAAAGAAGTGAATGTCCTTGCATGGCCTAGTCAGACCCCAGACTTGACTTTGCCCAGACATTGAAAATTTGGGGAATGACTTCAAAACTATAGTCCAGAAAATGTCACCATCAAAATTTAACTGAACTTGAGCAGTTCTGCAAAGAAGAGTGGGAAAAGTTAGTAGAGACATATCCCAACAGACTAAAGGCTGTAATTAAAGCAAAATGTGGTGATCTTTTTTCCAATTCAGTGATTATGTTTTTGAATTAGTTTTTTTTCCTGACATGTTGGTGTTGTATCTTTCACGTGGATGTTATAAGTTGCACTGAGTAAATGCATCTGGATAAAATAAAAAACGGTGTTTGTCTTCATTTCAGGCTGCAAAGCAACAAAATGTAATTATTTTAAAGGGTGTGATTCTTTTTTATACCCCCTGTTTATGTGGAAATGTATTGAAGTAGGTAATTGTATTTCAGTTATGATTTACATTATAGATATCTACCTCTGTGTTTTTCCTGAAGAAGGGTTGTGAGAGTGGATGGGCCAATTAAATCAATCTGTTTCTTTGGCATGAATGGACAATTCAAAGGTTTACTTTAGCTCACAGCTATTACAGGTATGTAATCATGTTACATGTGGTCACATGCCCATTATTATGGTAAGCTTGTGCGTAACCCAGTTAATCTACTTTTTTTTTACATTTTTTGTAATGACTTTGTGACTTTCTCATTTTATTATGTCACACTGCTAAGTAAATATCCAGTTGTATTTTATATGTAGTACAATTGATTTTTTACAGCTGACATATAATGCCATGTTTTCCAAGAAGGCTATGGATTACATCTCCAGCAGTGTTGGTATTAATCCTTAATCATCCTATGAGATGCTGCTTATCATTGTGTGATCTATATGGCTTATGAAAAAGGAATAACATACTAAATTTGAGTTAGAAAATACCTAAATAGATGAAACCAAATAACCAATTGATGGAATTGTGATGGATCAACCTTATCTATGTACACACAACAATGTTATATAATTTTATCTCCATGTAATGATAATAAATTAATTAATCAATAGTACATTAGGGATTAAAAACATATAAGCTTAACAAATGTATTTAAATATACTTGAGGTGATTGTAGATGTATTAGTGCAATTGTGAAAGAGTACTGTCCGTGATACTTTTTTTATTTGCACTCTTGGTTATTGCTTTGACCTTGAAGAAAAGGACATACCCCGAAAGCTTGTCCTGAAAAATGGTATGTTAGGGCAGATAAAAAAGTATCACGGACATTACTGAATTTTCACATGTATATAAATAAATGTAATGTTAAAAACATCTTTTTTACATTTTTTGTTTATATGAAAAAGAAACAAAAATGTTGTATCTGTCTATGTATAAAACATGTTATAGAGTAAAATCATTGTGCCAAAAGATTACCCTCGTGCATTAATGATATCCCTGCTGCTCTTCTGAATGGTCCTGTGAAACCCCTCCTGGGACACTTCAGAAGTGATGTCAGCGGCCACGTAACTCCACCTCGGGGATGAAATTTCCAGCCAGTGGACCCCAAGCCGCTTCTCCATGTGGCACAAGTGGCGGCCGGCTTACTAGAGACAGATACACTGCTAGAATTCACTTGGTGCCAGTCTGGGCAGCAGAAGATGTGAGTGTTCATTCATTATCTTTGTGTAAGACACATTTGTGGTATTAAAAACTGGTTGCGCAATGATCTTGTCCATGGCCTTTTATCCCTGAGTTGGAGTTCATACATGAGCGGGCTTTAAGAACGGTGGGGAGACAGACTCTGGATATAATACACAAGTGCCTTTGGACCCATATATCTCCTGGCTCAAAACGTCTGGTGAGTTTCAGTGTGTATGAGGGAAGGAATGGAATCACTGAAGAGCGCCATCTGAAGAGCACTATTCAGAGTGTGATAGAGATCACAGCTGGCACCTTAGCTGTTCAATTGGTTTTGGACATTTATGGACATTTAAAGGCATTCAGTTGGGATAACACATAATATTTTTTAATTTGCATATCATTTTTATTTTGGATATTTATGTGCATTTATAGTTTTTTGGTAGACACTTATTTATTTTGCAGGTTTTCACTGATACCTAGCACCTTACTTATTTTTACTTATTTTTAGTATATATATATATATATATATATATATATATATATATATATCTTGTATAAAAAGGGAATACATATGAGAATACATATAGGAACACGATGAACTGGTTTATTTCAAATCAAAATATGTCTATTAAATAAGTTCATTTCATAAATAACACAAAGAATTGCATGGTTGTCTAACCTTCATTCTCTCTGGGCACAGGCACTAGGCAGGACTGTTCCCTATCTCCACTGCTCTTTGAGCTCGCCATTAGCGGTTCTCATACGTGCCAACCCCCTGATTACGGGGCTTCACTACGGCAAAATTCAGGACAAAATCAGGTTGTATGTAGACGACATGTTATTTTTGCTAGGGGATACGACTCTGTCTCTGCAGTTATGTCCACTCTTCTTGACTTTGGCCAATATTCAAAGCTGACAATCAATTGGACCAAATCATCACTGCTCCTAAAGTGGTTAGCGCTTAGGCCTGGCAGCACTAGTGTGAAGACCAGGTTTACCCAAACTAAAGTGGTTCTAAAGTCAGAATGTTTTTTTTATCTCTATGCATTAAGATAAAAAAAAAACTTCTGTGTGCCGCAGCCTCCCTTAGACCACCTTTATCTTACCTGAGTCCCATCTCGATCCAGCAATGCTGCACGATTCAACTGTCCAAGACTCCCCTCCTCATTGGCTGAGACAGCAGTGGGGCGCATTGGCTCTTGCTGCTGTCAATCAAAGTCAGTTAGCCAGTGAGGAGAGGGAGGAGGAGGGGCAAAACCACAGCTCTATGTCTGAATGCTACTTGCTATGGGGGCATTCGGCAAGAGGGAGGGGCAAGGAGCACCAACTGGGGACCCAAGAAGAGGATGATTTGGGCTCCTCTGTGCAAAACCACTGCATAGAGCAGGAGAGCAGGTAAGTATAATATGTTTATTTTTTAATAAAAAAAAATTGACTTTAAGTTTTAACCAATCAGTTTTTTAATTTAATAGGATCAAATTCACATTAGAAGAGAAATTATCTGTAAGTTTACTATGGATTTTTGCAGTAAAAACATCATTGCTCATGGCACCGTAGTGATGAATTATCTCATAGAATGGGTATAACCTTGAATACAAAAATAAATGTAAAATTACATTGCCAGTCCCAATTTATTTAGATTTTAGCCGAACAAAAAACAGTTTATAATGATATTACTTACACAAGACCTTTTTATGTCATTAAGGACAATTGTCACGAGACCACGACAATCAATTACAAGTTATACAGCAGAACACCAAGACAATAATAAGATGATAAGGACCATAGCGTCACACATGAAATAATTATACATTTCTAATTTCCATTCATGTCAACTTAGGTCATTCTTGAAATATGGTTTCCTGTCTCATGATTGGTCAGATCTTCTCTGGTACCTGTATAAAAGGTGATTCAGAAGATGAGTGTCACACCAAGCTTCAGCGAGAAGATATTTCACATTACAGTGAAGGAGAATTCGGAAACAAGATGAATGAAAAAGTCTTCCTACTGCTTCTAGTCTGTATTACGGGGCTGGTGACCAGTCTACCTCTATCTGCACAAATACAGGTGAGATGATGAGCTGACATGAACAGTACAGGGGACAGGTGACAACTATATTTAGGAAAGTATAACATCCAATAAGTTACTGACAATATTAGCTAGTAGTGAAGTGTAAATCTAAAATAGTTATCACCTTCGTTTTGGATAAAGTGGTGGGGGTTAGGAATCCTGATAGATTTTAATACTTCCTTATTACCGCCTGGGACCCCTGTAGGGAGATTTGACTTTTGTACAGGCCATTGCCTGTAGGACAGAAGGTGAGGGGAAATCCAAAATGTTATAATTGGGAACAGAACAGGGAATATGGTAAAATCTTCCAATGATGACTGTTGTGGTAACATCTGACCAAGAAAGGATTTTACCTGAGAGCTTTCCAGTAGGGCTGAGAGGGACTCTGCCGGATGGGGATGAGTTGGGGTCAAGACTTGTTATTGTTATTATTGTATTACATCTGAAATAAGATATTGATACAAAACATTTACTTCTCAGTATCATCTACTTGGAGTGAACAAAGATGGTAAGCTTTTTAACATTCTTATTTAACAAATAATTTTTGCTTTCTTTCTGTTCTCTATGACCTGTTTTGTTTGTTCTGCATTTTCCTCCCATTCATTAGCCTTTCTTTATAATATCCCTAATCCTAAATCCTAATTCCTAAATTAAAAATTGTTTGCACTGCTCCATTGGCCCTAATCAGCCTGGCCAGATAATCTATAAAATGATTTTCCTTCTCCATCTAGAACCAGCCTCTAGGAAAGACTCCTCCACATTTTTATAGCTCTTATGGTAAACATCCCTCCATCCACCAATTTAAATTTAGATAAAACCCCTAGAAAAATAAATTATTTTAAATGCTTGCTTGCAGTATTTTCCTTTCCATAAATGATTTATTGCTCACCTGCAATGTGGCTTTGAACTTACAAAGAGATTTTAACTACTCTGAGAGTCACTTCGCTAGCACAGCCCTCTCCCTCATTGTGTCTCTTAGCACTCTCCTCTTCTGGGAGTGTCCAATTACTGTCTGTGCTGGCCCAGCATCTCTGTCCCTCCCCTCACCTCCCCACATAAACTTTAATTTATCTGCTGGTGGAGGAGTGAAGAGGAATACTATAAAGTGTCATTTGAGTGAAAGCTCTGAGAGCTCTGAGTCTTCTGAGGCTATCACGTCCAAGTAGCAGTTTCGAGCTTCCAGCTGTTTACACAAGGGAGAATTTTTACATTTAATGACATTCCTAAAATATGTTAAATGCACACATAATTGTCTGAATGTTTTTTTAGACCCTGGCAATAGAGTCATCAAAGTCATCTCCCTTTGCTTAGCTGACAGTATTTATGATAATCATGGTGAATCAGGCAAAGACTTAAAGAATTTCCCAACCAGAAGTTTCCCAGATCAGGGATAGCTTTGTAGAGCTACCCTATTTTTTCATTAATTGATATTTCAATTTCTAAAATGGATTCAATATTTACAGAAGCTTAAGTCACTTTAATTTTTTTGGTTGCGATTATTACACTAGATGTGCCTAATGTGTATTTTGTATACACAGCCCCAAAGAGTGAAGACTCCGAAGTGCCACAAGGGATCTTCAGCAAGATTTTGAAAGCTAATAAAGGTAATTATTCTAAACCACAGGATTCTTTACTGCATTATGATGGTGCTAAATCAAGGCAAGTTAAAAGACAATAAGCAATTATACTCAATAAAGTTATGAGTTTCAGGATCCTTTAAATCATGCATTGACAGACTAGCCTGATTTCTAAGTTCTGCCCTCCATAGTGGGAAGGCTCTACGTGGGGGCTCTCTCTCTGTTGTGTCCTGTATGGGAAGATTCAAGAGGCCAACTTCACTGCAGCAGAGCAAAGTCAGGTCTCCTCCCTTCCCAAACAAAGCTGTGCTGTGTTACGGAACTGAGTAAAGCTGGGCCTTTGGACTGCATGAAAATATCTAACAGGTTTCTCCAGATTCCCACTGCGCCTATTGTATTCTGTTGTATACCCCATCACTCCATATGATTAGATGCAGCCGCTGTCAGTTCTACAATTTTCTGTTTGGATCCATCCATTTTTCAATCCAAGGATATCAGGTGAGAGAGGACTGACATAGTCACCCACATAGCAAACTTCAGCCAGTTCACAGTGTATGGGCAGCTTAAATCAAATGCATTTTAGTGTATTACCTATGACCATTTTCTGTATTTTCAGATAGCAAAACAACTATGTATGGAGGAGATATACTGGTACAGAATGACCGCAGCGCCACCAACTGTCCTTCTTGCCTTTGGCCTAAAAGTGATAATGGTACTGTTCCTGTTCCCTACATCATAGATTCCAGATACAGTGAGTTCCCTCTTTTTTCTCTTGCATTGAAGCATTCATTGCTATTTGTTATTTGTAGAAACCCAACCTTCTATCTCTGTTTCCAGGTCCCAGTGACCTGAACAGTATTGTGCTCGCCATGGCCGAGTTTGAGACATTGACTTGTGTGAGGTTTGTGCCTCTTACAACAGAACATGATTACATCAACATCACTCCTGGTGATGGGTAAGGTTGTCTATTGTGTATCATAGATATTCACAGTAGGGGCATCTAAAACATAAACACCTGAGACTTTACAGTACCTATTTGTGCATGATGGCTTCCCTTTTCAATTTCTTAAAAATAAATAAATAAATAGAACTCCTCTGTACATTTGCAAATACATGTGAAAGTCACAAGTCAACAACTTTGTGGTTTTTGTGAATCTAGCAGAAATATGCACATGGACATAAGATATTTATCCCAGTTCTGCTAACTTTGAATACAGTATATAGTAGAAAAATGGAAGTGACTGAGAGGGAGTGGGGCTTAGTGTCAACAGACTCAATGGATTACACTTAACATTTTACAATGAAAATAAAACCAAATATGTCTGTCCAAAAGTGAGCAGTGATCCAATACTTGGAGCCGGTACAACGTGACTTAGCTCTCAAACTCCATACCTCTTATTAGAACTGGGCACAAACATAGAGAAACAACCGTTGATATAAGTTAAAAAGTTCAAAAGCTTAGCACAAACAGATATTGATTGTTTTCTTTAGCAGATTCAATCATTGTTTCTATTAAAACTATTGTCTTGGGCTCCCAAATGGTATTAAAGCATAACTTTTTTTGAACTGTATATTTACAATTTCTAGCTGTTACTCGTATATTGGAAGAACTGGTGGAAGCCAGACAGTTTCATTGGGTGGAGGCTGCATCTACAGGGGGATTATACAACATGAACTAGAACATGCCCTGGGCTTCTACCATGAGCATGTAAGAAGTGATCGTGACAATTATGTTGCCATCAATTTCCAGTATATCTCTAAAGGTACTGCAGTCATTTACACAAAGCGAATTTAGTCATGTTTTCAAAAAAGAGACATTACCACTGCTTTTGTCTTGTTACAGGATACTTGGGTAATTTTGCTAAAGCGGACACTAATAACTTGGGCAGTCCATATGATTATGGTTCAGTGATGCACTATGATGCGTAAGTCATGACTTTTATGTTAGTTGGTAAATTACTGATAAATTATAAAATATTTTATAGGTAATATGTCAATCTTATCTCCATTCAACATTTTCCAGCTATGCATTCAGCAACACTTCAAACAAACCCACAATTGTCCCCAAGCCTGACCCCAATGTGCCCATTGGGCAGACAATTGGACTGAGCGTCTTGGATGTCACTAAAATTAACCGACTTTATCAATGCAGTAAGTTTCTGTACATTCCAGTTTTATGGGTTTGAAACATTAGAAATTATACTTTTTTTTATGATTGCATTTTAAGTGAATTTTTCCGTTTAAAAAAATAAATAAAAATGTGCACGTTTGTCTCTGGCCAGTTTTCTTTGTAAAAAAATAATAGGAAAATATCAGGAAATGTTGTTTTTACCATGAAATGAAGGCTCAATGTGGCCTGAACAAACAAAGTATAATTCACCTGGATGCGCAAAGTAGTTGTAAAGATACGTTCCGTTTCACTAACATATGTGAAAGTTGTAACACTGCATTGAGGCATTAAGGATCTTTTATCTTCAACATAACGGGGGTTAAACTCAAGGTTCATTTCATTTTAAGTTCAAAATTCCATCAGTTTTAAGCTCATAGAAGGTTAATACCCCCTTCCCTGTTGCCCACTAATTAATTATTAATATCATTATCAGTTTATTCCACCAGTGACTAAATACAATTTATATGTCTATTTTTCACTTCTCAGGTGTCTATGCGACTTTGCTTAATAATAACACAGGAATTTTCACTTCTGACAACTATCCCTCTGCTTATCCTAATAATGTTGACTGCGTTTGGTTGATCAGGGTTCCATCAGGACTGGTAAGGAGACAGATGTAGACATGCAAAATGTGTCCCTAAATGTCTAGCAACCTAGGTGTGAAAATAAACTGCCATCTGAAGATTGTTTTGTACACTACCTACATTTTACATTAATAAAAAAATAGAGACTTGACTAGTATAGTGCCAAGCAATAGGTCCAAATACTCCCTAACCTAGGTCTTTTAGGATGTATATGCCTCTGAACCTTATACTCTGTTTCAACCACCAATTGCTCCATATGTTGGAATAATACCTTCATTATGGCCTACTTTATAGTCTTCAGACTATCATTACCACTTCATTGCTGGTAGCCTATTTTGGCAATTCTGATGTTCCAGATTTCTTTTACACCACATCGGATGGTGAGGCCACTGTAGGAATGGGGGTTTAGCAGGAACAAAATGGGTCTTGGATTCATTTGGGGCTCTTGTTCTTACAAGTATGTTACCAATAGTAAGAGTATTGCAATATCCCCAGTCACAGCTTTCTTTGACTTAATTCAATATAGCATTAAACGAAAGACTTCTGTTTCTTCCCCCAAATGTGTCTTGTTTAAGCTTTATTTGTTTCTCTGAAGAAATCACAAGCAACAAATAATCAGAGGGAGCAGAAGAGTTCTGTCAACTGGAAAATCAATGGAAAATACTCACATGTATCAAGAGACATCTTAGCTAGAAAAGTCTATAGCTGCAAGATTGTTTAACAGAAATTAAAATTCTACATATTCTTGTGGGATTTTTTTTCTGAAGGACTGTTCAAACATTAATATAGTAATCAGTTGCATCCTATTGCAATTACATATTAATCCCGTTTGCAGTTACAAATATGTGAAGTTTGCGGTTTACTGTAGATAAAAAATTTGCCTTGTGTCATTTTTTAGGCATCATTAAAGTTCAGTAGCTTTAATATCCAATCCACTCCTAACTGTGACTCAGACTACATGAGGATCTATAACGGCCCCACTAAGACATCTCCTGTGTTGTTGGATAAAATGTGTGGAAGTCAAACCATCCCTCTACTCATCGCTTCCGCAAGCCAGATGCTGGTCCAGTTCGTCAGTGACGGGGCTGTTGCTGGGGTCGGCTTCCAAGCTACATATAGCTCAGGTATTCTGATTTATTTTAATAGTAAGGTAAGTGTTCAGAGAAAGACACTGAAGACTCATAGATACAGAGGAGATCCCTCCCAAGGAGGGACTATTGGCACAACAATTTGATATCCTCTAAATTCTTTTTGCAACCTTTGAGGTAATCCATGAAGTTTCTTACTCAGGCCCTTACACTATAAAGTTGTTGAAAGATTGTTCAATGTGTATGTTTGTCAACTTTAAGAGTGATAATACTTACCTCTATGGCTTATTTTGGATCAGATACTGTATAGATTCATCTTTCTTGCAGTATATCCCTGATATCTGCCCTACTGCAAAACTAAGAGGTTGTTAAATTCCTATGGACTTCTTTGCGGTTGACAACGTCATTCAAAATTATCCAGGGTGGAGTGCAGTGACCAGACTACTTTTTCCCCAGCACTACATTGGTTAAATACTTGCTTTGCTTAGGGCAAGTTGGGGAAGTTCAAAAACTTACTAGTGGTCATCTATGCTCTCCAATGTCCCAGTATGTGGGTGAGCTCTCAATGTTCATGTACAATGCATGACTGCTGATCCTGTGTTGTATTTGATGATATCTGAGAGTCTACAGCCAGAGGAATAGCAAAAAGAAGCAGCTTCAGGGACCAGTAGTACAGCATGGAGGAAGCCTGTGGGGGGGGGGGGTAAATAAGGTAAGCATTTCAATGTATTTATCATCTTCTAGAATAAAGAAGCATTTAACTCAAGCAGTGCAGTGGGGGGAACAAGATGGATAGATTTTACAGCATCTGCACTTACTCCATTAAGGACACAATAATAGGTTTGTATGGTAGCCCACCCATCTCCACTACAGTTATTTATTTTCATAGGACCCTCCTGTTTTCGCACTAGTGCTCTGTGAAACACTTCTGGGTAAGGCAGAACATGTGATTCTCTCCCCTTCCTGCCCTGAAGCAGATTTGGCGCCTGTGTAGGCCATCTCTACATCTGAGCTCTGCATTGAGGGTTGGAGATTGGGGTCCTAAGATCAACCTGGAACTCTGAAAGGGAGGATGAACTATGTATATACAGTGTCATATACTATTATAAATCTCTTTACTATATTGATTATATTTATATTCTCACAGTTCAGTGTGGGGGATCCTTCTTTAACTCTCAAGGCAACTTTACATCTCCGGGATACCCAGGGAACTACAGTCCAAACATGAATTGTAACTTCACCATCACAGCTCCCGTTGGATATAAGGTAAAACAAGAAGCCTTCAAAATTCTCCCTAAACCTGGACTTCCACATTCTCTAAAATTGTCACACAAACAAAATGTAATGTTGGACAGACACAATACAACCTGAATATACAACCCCCTTTTAATTTACCAGTGTTCACCAGGGCCTACCTGAATGAATGGAAATGGAATGTATTGTTTAGGGCATTACAATAAATGGCTTTTGGCAAATGTAAAGTAGATTGCTCTAAGACTATCTACCACCAAGACGTTCTGGATCATTTCCTGTGATGACAGGAAGTGTTGGTGGTAATTTATGAAGCTGGGTGAAAACTGGTGGTGTGACATTTTTGTAAGCTGTTTATAAAGCTTTACTTGACTTTCCAGCACTGGACTAATTTCTACCACCTCTTTTGAGAGTAAAAGGAGCACAGGGGAGAGGAAGGGAGGGGGTTGATCAGTTTAATGAGTCTATTGCAGACAGGTGAATGAATACATGTTTTAGAAGACTTAAATACACTAACACGTTGAATCCAAATTCCAGCTCACATTTTATAATCAGTTACTGCATTTTTGTTTCCTTTTGGGATACATGTTTTACATGAATAAATAAAGCTACTCATTTTAAGCACCCCTGCCAGTGTTGAATGATTTGGCTTATCCATGTAAACTGATACATTCTGCTGGATACTTGTTGGCTGGATCCCTAAATTAACATAGAAGAAAGCCTGAAAAATAAAACAAAAGCAGCCATCACATGTTAGAATTGGTAAACTGCAATATAATAAATGTTTGCTCTTGGGTTTAATAGGGCTTTTTGGTCAAATATTATTTCAGGTAGACTGTAACATCATTGAATTGTAAAAAAAAAAAAAAAAAATCAAATTTTTATGCAATAAAAATGATTTGTTTGTTGCATGAACACAACACTGTCATGTTCGTCATAATTGTATTTCTTTTTCAGATTGCCCTGACCATAAGTGACTTCCATCTAGAGTCTTCCAGGTTCTGTATGTACGACTATCTAACACTCTTCATGGATGGTACACAAAGGGGTCCATTCTGTGGGGATCGCACCATCCCTGTGTATTACTCCAAAGGCAATTCTATGGTTCTCGTATTCCACAGTGACAAGTCTAACCAGGCGAAGGGCTTCCAAGTCTCTTACACCTTCTGTGAGTAGCTCAGTTCTATCTGCTTATATCTAATATCAGCAATGGACATTATAAGATAATACAGGTCACATTAATTTTTTCTAAAAAGCAGCCAACTTAATGAAAAAACATATTGTATAAATGTAACACTGCTGTGGTGTAAATACAGATTTAATAGCAGGATCTCAGATTATACACAAAGCTGAATCATCTTCAATTACAACTATGAAGTACAGAACTGGTTCTAGACTTTGCTATTAGACAACCCAGCAAGCACTCAACACACTGAAAATCAGAAACAGCATACAATAAAAAAAAAAAAAACAATACAAAAGGAACTAAAATACAATTGACCAAAAGCCTCTATAGTTCCCCTTTAAGCAGACATGATATTCACATGACCTCTAGTGAAATTAAAATCTGTTGATAAAATACAGCGTATCAAAATAAAGACCAACAATCGAGCAACCAGCAATGTTCAAATAATCATCATTTGATGTATGGGCAGATTATTTTTGAGTATTCACCGTTGATACTGGATATACAAATCCATGTAAATGTATTTCTGTTATTTTTTGTGCTATAGATCAGTGAGTAAGTATGAACGAATAAGGTCTATGTATTATTTAAATATGATTTTAACATTTGCTGACAGTGACCTCTCTTTGATTACAGTTCAATAGACAAGCAACAGATCGTACAAAGAGATAATCTACCGGTTCTGGAAGGAAGCCGACATCACTACAGGACACAATGAGAATTTGATGGAGCACATATAGAAAAGTTCACACATTTGTGCCTATATATAAAATGATTAAATGTACATCGGATCATGCTAGTGTTTGCAATTACATTTAAAAATACAGAATAACATTTCATAATTAGTTTCCCATTTTCTTGGAATTTTGATTGGCTTGGTTAGGAATAGGGGAGCTAATTTTGGCGTCCTCTGATTTCTATGTGGTTTACATTTATTCTATAGAGATTCTTATCTCTTTATCTTTCCCTTTCCCTACTTATTATTTTGAGGGAGTCATTTCTTTTGTACTATATATGACAGTCTGATCTGATGTTTTCCTTTCCTTTTTAAAAATAAAATATATTAAAGCATTAATCCATCTCTATTATTATTTTCGAGTGACGTAGTTCCTGATTCCTCAATGTGCTTAAAGTGAGCATTGCAGTAAAAAGTCAATTTATTCGTTTCAGCCCCTTCCCCTGTGAAATTCACTGCCCAGGGACATATCTACAGGGGTTGCAGGGGTAGCCATTGCAACCCGATTCCATGGGAATCTCAGGGGGTCCACGTGGCCTCCCTGTATGCCTGGATAGGAGAGCGGCAGGGGTGGTGAAATAAAGAGGAGCCAGTCCTCCATGTAGCTAATGGATTCCCACTTCTCCTCCTCTCCCTCCCACATACATTCAGCAGCTGCAACTGGGAATGAAGGACATTGGTTCCTCCACATGCTGCTCCCGCCACCTCCCTATTGATGTCTAGCTGCCCTGGGCTCCTATGTGATCTCTGCCGGTCACCTTCCCTCTGGCTGTGACAGGGGTCTGCCAGGGTGGAGTTTTGACTTAATGAATATAGTTAGTGATAGATAACGATCACTCACTCGTTTTTATTTTTTTGTATTCAATCATAGCTGAGCCATAGTATTTTTACTATATGAGCTATTCCTGTTCATTCTGTGCAGCTGAGGTTGCAGAGAAAGTGGTTGATAAATCTGTCCTCCGTCCATTTCTCTGTCTTAAAAGTGAATAAATAAAAATAAATAAAGTAAAATGGTAAAAAAATAAAACAAAAATAAATAAAAAACTACTAGGACCATTGGCAGAACTAGCAGTATCACAAAGGTTATACTTTTGACTGAGCTCTGGCATTCCGCCACCGTGGGCAGAGCCCAAGACAGCAGAAAGGTGGCTCGCTGTGGGACCATAATAAAGGGTCCTACGATTGGAGAAAAGGGCCTCAAGATCAATAGGGAGGGCCCCAGTCAGTGGCTAGGGGGGCCCCTACATGGTTTCTTGCATGGTGCCTTGAAATCAGCTCACTTGTGATGTCTTATAGTATAAAACACAGTGCATATGTTAAAAAAAGGAAAAATTAATTGAAATATTACAATATTTCACTAATTGGTTCAACAGCCAGGAAAATCACAGATAATATCCCACACGTATTGATGACTCCCTAAATCACATGCGTCCAACAAGGTCCACCAGGTCATTTTGTGCTGCCTCACACCCTTCACCTTCACTTTTATCTTGTCTCAGCGGTCTGCAGCAGAAAGGGCGACAGAACTCCTCCTACAGATCCTGATATATGTACAATGCACAAAAGTACAGCAGGATATAACCCCCTTGGACTTTATAGGCAGAAATCAAGTAGGAATGTAGATAGGTTAAAAGGAAACAATGCCGCTTTCATTCATACCAGTTTAAAATAAGATAAGAGCAAAGCCTGGGTATGCCAAGAGATAGTATACATACATGTACAGAAAGAAAATGCAAAGAATCCATATGGAAAACAAGTACTAAAAAATACTAGACTGCACCCTGGGTACTGCCAGAGATAAACTGTGGTCAGTCCACATGAGTTGCTGTGACGTATCCCAACATGTTTCGGAATTATATTCCTGCTTCAGGGCTGCTTTAAGTACTCAATCCTTTCTAAAATTGCAAATATAATTATATCTCAATTAATATAGTTCAATTATATGCACTTTTCTCCAGGTCTGGTGCTGTCATATACTTGGTAGGAAGAGCCTGGTTTGCAGAGGAAGGCTTCTCTTACTCCTCTGAATCGGGACCCCTGGTAGAGCAGACAGGTGGTGAAGGAGTCCAGAGTCACACGAGAGCCGGTAGTTGTGCTAGCTGCTGGACTTCCAGTTGAGTGGTGTGCCAGATGACAGCGGATGCAGGTATGCTGTGGATGCAGGACAGCGGATGCAGCTAAGCTCTAGATGCAGCACAGCGGATGCAGGTATGCTGTGAATGTAGGACAGCGGATGCAGGCGAACTGTAAATACAGTACAGCGAGTGCAGGTATACTGTGGATGCAGGTCAGCAGTACCGGAGCTAAACAGGCTGGAAGCAGAAGACTGGAGCAGGGTCTGACAAGCCGGGTCATACACAGTGTGATCAGATAAGGTATAGATGCAGAGACTGGAGAGTGGTCAAAGTTCAAAGTTCAAAGGTTGATACAGGTGGAGAGCAGGATTTAATTAGACCATTTGGCGCCCTCATCTGTCACAGGATGTGCCGCGCCACGCTAAAGCACACATGTGCATAACCGTTTACATTCGGGCTCATCTTTGTGCGCATGTGCTAACGTACATTAGCACACGCTAACGCAGCTTCCCCAAGATAAGTCCGGGGAACAGGAGCCTGCGGGAAACATTTCTTCCTCTCATAAGCCTTTCCTGACAGGTGGCTTTAAAGTGTATTATATGGCCTCAGCTGTTGGCACTCATCAGTCAAACCTACCTAATTTCCTTTTTTTTCTTTACCTCTTCCGCGATAGCGACCTATCAAGAAAACGAATGGGACACTTATGTCCCAATTACATCAGGATTTCCAGTCTAAGGAATCAGTAGATTCTGGGATTTCTTTAGCTTTTTCCAATTTATCCCACAACTTAGAGAAAAAAATCTTTGTTTTTTGGTATATTAGATCTTTCGAAGACTACTTCAAAGATGGTATTAATCCTTTTGGACTTTGTGTCCCAATCTTTCCTTCATGTGACAATATTGATCCTACTTTTAAAACTAAGTGGGAAAGCAATCTCAAGCAATGCTCTGAGATCCTGATGTTATTATTCAGGAATAACATAAACGTATAACTGATTTAGACACAAAAATTTAGAAAATACAGAGCCAGATGACTTCTCTGAAGACCCACGCCATATTTTCAGAGTTAGAGAAAAAACATAAAATACATCTGGAAAAATGTAATGAAGATATTTTGATTAAAAAAGATAAAACATTTCAATGTGACAAAAAAGCCTTCCAAGAAGGCAAGACCTAGAAATGGCATCATGGAATGAGCAGGAATTGTTACTTAAAGCTGGAGTCCGCCGGGACTCCGCGTTTTTTTTTTTTTTTAAAAGCCAGCAGCAACAAATACTGCAGCTGCTGACTTTTAAAATATTGACACTTACCTGTCCAGCGCGCCCGCGATGTCGGCACCCGAAGCCGATCTCTCGATCGTCTCTCGGGTGCTGCCGCCGCCATCTTGGGTATGGGAATCAGGAAGTGGAGCCTTTCGGCTTCATTTCCCGGTTCCCTACTGCGCATGCGCGAGTCGCGCTGCGCAAAAAGGATGGACCCGCTGCAGGCAGCGGGGGACTTTGGGAAAGGGGCTTAATCTACGCCCCTTTCCGCAGAGAGCTATCCCGGAAGTGGGTGCAGATACCTGTACTGTACAGGTACCTGCACCCCCCTCCCCCCTGAAAGGTGCCAATTGTGGCGCCGGAGGGGGGGAGGGTTCCGATGAGCGGAAGGTCCACTTTAGGGTGGACCTCCGCTTTAACTAATATCAACAATGTGAATAAATATTTGAATGTTCTTGAACCATCAATATGTTCATCCATGTCTTTCTCCTCCTATTCACAGTTTCCTTCCACGCAGCCTAAAGGACACAGGCATCAAAAATCCCACCGTCATGGTGATGGATCACACGATAATTCCTTTCACACAGATTCTTCTCCCTCACAATCAGGTTACAGTTATGGGCCTAGTTCCCATAACGGTGCACATGGTGACATTATGGTTTCCTATGCTCCCCCTACTCACAATGGGGGGCCACGCCCAAATACGTTTAACGCTACACCATTTACATCACTCAAAAAAACAACAAACGATGGGGACTTTTTTTGGGCAGGATGCAAACACGGAAACAAGGAAAGACACAAACACACCTCAGAGACACAGAAACCCAATTCACGGAAACCTTGTTAAATGTTGTATACCTATCATCCCAGAATTTGACCTCTGAAGATCTGAGCATCCTTGCTCATGGCCTCAACTTTTGCCCAAACTCCTGTCTGGTCAGGTTTGGGACCATCAAGGACGTTCACCTCTTTATACGAAAATTATTACTTAAAAGCCTCAATGTCAATACGGGCACCTCTGGGGAACCTGGCCAAACCAAGAAGGATCTCCAAGCACTTGACCACCTAATTTCACTTTTAGAGGAAAATGAATCATCAGATCTCATAGAATCTGTTGACATTGAATCTCTAGAACCCAGAACCCCAATATTAACATCAAGCCCTGCGACAAGGGGGCAATATTGTGGTTATGGATATACAGATGTGCAACAAAATCCTATCCAACACTGATTGATATAAATCTTTACTTGACATATTCTTTTTTTAACTCCTTAATTTTTTTATGATTTTTACAAAAGTCCATACAACCATTTGAGAAGCACCTCAAGCCATATATATAATGTTATAATCTCATTACATTACATTACATTGTCGTTTATAAATTTGCTTAAATAACCATCATTACATTATTCTGCATCCTACATACTTATTTCCTTAAAAAAGGGAAAACTGAAAAAAAAAAACGAGAAAAACAACAGAAATAAAAGAAAACTAAAAGTGGGGACCAAGAACAAATGTTAACAGGTTCACTCAGCTACTACCAGTGCCTCAACTCCCTCTCCTCTGTACTTCTATAGCCTTTTTTTAACCCCACTAACCTTGTTATGATCCATCCCTCCAACCACCTCCCCCAGAATCTCCCTTGTAATAAAGTGCCGAGCATCACAACGATACACCATATCTATTTACTACCAGTGCATTATATATTCTTGGGAAAAAGAGAAGGAAATCTGCGCTACAGTGAAAAAACCAGAAGGTTGTGTGATGCGGCAATTCAAAATATATACCAAAAAATACTATATATATGTAAATTAGAAAAAAGAGAGAATAGGGATTGCGCAGTTCCTTTTCTCTCTTTTTCCCATTATATATTCTTATTCCTAATTTATTTCTCTCTCATTTACCACTTCCGATCCCCCTCTCCGTTCCCCCTATTTATTCCCTGATCGTATCCACCTAGTCTTTGGGTATGGTCTCCCCCCCAGTATCCCCTTTAAGGAGGACATCCCATTTTACCTAACCAGGGCTTCCAGATTTTTAAGAATTTATCCCGGTTCCTCTGTCTAATAAATGTCACCTTTTCCCTCCATACTGTAGCATCCATCACTTTATTCAATGGGAATGCAGGCCGCACCTACCCTCCCCGAATACCAAAACTTATATAGCCTATTTAAATAAGGACTCAACACACTTATTGGCAAAGAATTGGCCGCTGCACTTTATTGGTATATTAAAAAAAAAAATAATAATAATAATATTCTGATAATTTTATTGCATCATAAAATTCTTATATTTCAAACAATCAACTTCAAAACAGCTCAGTCTTAAAGGACTCAAGCATACATAAATATTTTAACCAAAGTCCCCCCTACATCACGTAGGGTGACAGACCACATAAACGTGCTTAGCGACAAGGGAAGGGGGGGGGGGGGGTGGGAAGCTTGTTGCACCTTCACTGCCTGGCTGGGAACAGGTGTGAGTGCACCTGTGAGAGGGTCATATATATCATAAGCCCCCTTTCTAGAACATTCCCCATAGGTCATGTGACCATTTGGGATATCACCAATAGCCTTGCGACCCTTAACCCCGCCCCAGACCAATTTGCCATTCTCTTAAAGGGACATTAACCCAAATACATTAAGCTGTATATAGCCCTAAATATTTACAATATTACTTCTATCCTCTTAATAATAAATGGAGGGGCGACTGCATGCCCATGCTGTCGGGCTCAAAGCCTTGAGCCCTCATAGTTCCTGGGAATGCAGGCTGCACCTACCCTCCCCGAATACCAAAACTTATATAGCCTATTTAAATAAGGACTCAACACACTTATTGGCAAAGAATTGGCTGCTGCACTTTATTGGTATATTAAAATAAATAAATAAATAATAATCATATTCTGATAATTTTATTGCATAATAAAATTCTTATATTTCAAACGATGAACTTCAAAACAGCTCAGTCTTAAAGGACTCGAGCATGCATAAATCTTTTAACTAAAGTCCCCACATGCCGGGTTTGAGAATTCAAGCTTACCCCACAACCGCGGCCAATTCAATGCAGTTTTGCAATCCTACATTAAATATATCTAAGCCTATATCGGACAGGTGAACTCCATCTGTTCTATATAATCCAGGGAAACCGCCCTCCAGATCAATGTTTCTATATGAGAAACCTCCAATGCGCGCCGTAAATTTTTCCATAAACCTGTTCAGTCTCCTCCTAATTTTCTCGAAATTTTTTCAATGAGCTTCTTGGAGCCATGCTAGCCAAGGGATTATCTCCGAAAAGATAATTCTGGTATTTGGAAAAGATAACTTAACCCTAATTTGGTCACGTCTAAACAATGACATAAGGACCAGGGTTGTAACTTTTTCCAAATCGTTTCCCCCTAGGTGTATTATTAATACATCCGGAGCTGGCCATAACTCAATCCACCTAGAGACATAAAAAAACAAACTAGCCAATTGAAGACCTCTAATTCCTTTCCAGAAAATTTGAATTTCTCCAGGATTCATAGACAAATTGGACGTATAGCAACGCTTCCTGGATCTTTTATTAGCCCAGTATACAAAAGAGTGGCCCAAGATCCAAACATATCTTCTATTACCTAGAATTAAAGAAAATGATCAGGTCTGACATAAATCTGAAAACGTTGAGATTCCCATCTCCCCAACCGTTTGATAACTGCATCATCCAATCCCATCCTAGCAGCTTCCGTAGCTGCTCCGATCCTGAAAGAGTGAGTAAACTTAAATTGATCTAAATTAAATTTTCTCAAGCAAGCCTTTAATATGTAATTTAATTGATACTGAGTAACAGGGGATCCATCGGCATGAATCAAAAAATTCCCCTCTCCTATTGGCCTAACTGCCAGATAACTATTTATGACTCTAACTGGACATATATCCTCATCTCCACATCGGCTTAGGGGTACCCAACTGCCTTTTCCTAACCTATCCATCTTTGACACCGGGATGAACAATTTGATCCCCATCTCAGAGACAATCACATTCTTTCTTAGTAAACCCACCACTACCTTTTTGTTTTTTTGGCAGCAACTCAGATATTCTGAGAGCCCCAAAAAAGGCTAGTACAAACGCAGTATTAAATAATATAGCCTCAAAACCAGATGAACACACTGAATGTCTAGTAACACACACTTGTTTTAATAAGTGAATTGAAATGGGTCTCCTATTATTTGGAACGGAATGGCTCTTCCTGTAGCCTTTCAATGCCTGCCTAATAGAAAAGAATGCTGTGCACGGAGCTAAGTTTCTTAATTTGAAGAAAACAGATAAACCCGCCATGATTTTGGAAATGTGACTATGTGACCACTCTAACTGCATTAAACTACATAGAAACATCTGAATGTCTGTTTTAGAAGGAGAATCAAATTGTATATCCATTTCCATAGCAAAATTACACCACCTATTCCATGCAGTTGAGTACTCAACCCATGTATTTTCTGCCACAGAGTGTCTTATCGCATTTGTAAGAACTTCTAAATTAGGCTCCACAGATGTTCTGGACATGCATAACCATCCTTGTCCGCATACGGCAGGAGTTGGCGATGTTAACCTTCAAAATCTATATTTCTGATTTATTAATCAGAAGATATGATATGGGTTGAAAAGAGAATTCTTATTGACAAAGGAAAGGAAGGTTTAACATAACACCATTTATTAGAGTACGTTACAGGTTTATCTAATACACAGAAAATATCTATAGTCTAAGTGAGGGAGTAAAATATTAGTTAAAAATACAACAAGAGTACAATACATTCATTACAATACAAAATAGGACATATGACAATTCGGTATACCTTGTAAGTGCTGGGAGATGATCTGATATGTTACCTAATATTGGTCCATAGCTCTGGTCAGTTCTCATCTGCCCTTATCCTAGGGTTGGGGTCCCCTTAAAAAGGGCCACCTCTCATTGACTTGCATAGGACCACACTGATTGG
The DNA here is from genome assembly GCF_037356315.1 of Lithobates pipiens. Lineage (NCBI taxonomy): Eukaryota > Metazoa > Chordata > Amphibia > Anura > Ranidae > Lithobates > Lithobates pipiens. The sequence continues at coordinate 58,495,465 of NW_027507791.1, forward strand.
TTAGCCCTCTCCTCCCCTCAATAGCACCTCCTCTTTTGGGTTTAATAGGTTAGTGATAATTAGTCTGAAGCCCACTTAATTAAAGAGGAAGTTTGCTCTTGAATAGGACACTTAACTATGCATAGTCCCAGCCGGGGTAAATTGTCCATTCCTGAACAGATCAAAGAAATATTTTAAGCATATCAACCACCCTTTGAAATGGATAAATGGTTGATTAGCACGGAAGAATACACAAGCCTTTATCTAGCAAATGAATTCGGCTCCGTACCGACTACACACCCCAAATGGTATCTGTTCGTGGGTTTTGATTATTACATTAGGTAAACAGCAGGACATCTCCCTCACACCCACACTTAGCATACCTGTGAGACAAAGGTATTGTTAATTGAATTATATACGCTGACCAGACGTCTGTTCCTGTAACTCAAACCATCTGGGCAGGTTAAGCTAAACTACTTCTTTATTTCTTATACTAATATCTACATCTATAATACAAATATTCCCAGTTGCTAATGGAGATTACTCATAAACTCCTCATAAGGCAACAGATGACCCCTTGTGGCAAGTTGAGTCCAATGAAACGACGCCACACTTAAGTGAGTAATTGTTTATGTCTAATCTCCATTAGTGAGTTCAGTTTCTCTCTCTGCCATCTTAGAAGTCGGCCGAGATGTATCACCATACCCGTCATAAATAACAGTACCCCACACTGCAATATGAGAAGGCCTTTTATTCCCATTTCCACCCAGGTCCTGGTGGTGACCAAACTGAAATCCCCATCATGTAAAAGTTCATTCAACCTTTTCCCTGTTTTCTCCATATCATTACTAATTTGAATTATATGGGTATCCTTCCTTGCAAGCAGATTGTGAAGGTTTACTGACAGAGTATCAATTTTTATATCAAAATGGGGTAGATAGGTTATAGGATCTGGGACCTCAGGGGGACTCTCAATGATATAGTCTTCTGATAACACTGGTATGGGGGTTACTACAGTTTGCCCAATAATAGTGTACTCGTGTGGAATGAAGCAAAAATTTGGATAGGGTATGGGACACGACTGACCCCCATAGAGAAATGTCTGGTGATTGGTAACGACACAGTACAGTCCATCCATGTGGTAGGTGACCTTTGTGCTAGGTGTTCTCCATTTTGACAGCTTCACTGGGCAGTTAGCTTCCATCTCACTTGTGCTGGTTTCTTGAGGTGGGTGGCGTGGACTTTCCAGTTGGGGGTCCCTTGCTACTTTGGCGGTGGGATCCGGGTCATTGCTTAGACCACAGACTGGAGTGTCAATTTCAAACACATCACAACGGCATAAGTACCTATTGTCTTTGACAGTGCAGCAGGCAGTGTGTGGTGCTTTCCATCGCCCTTGAACTTGAATGAGCATTTCGGGGAGGTGCAACCTTTCCTTGTACACGTCGTTTTCAAGGTACCCGAGGGAGTGTATGGACGCCATCGCGTTAAAGTAGTCATCTTGTGGATGGAACACTGGCAGCGACATGGTGAAGGAAACATACATTAGGTCCCGGTAGGCGCACAGGGACGGGCTCTTCTTGCAAGCAAATGGCCCTCTATTTGGGTGTGGTGTTACTATCCCTATATTTCGAATTGTGGAAACTGGCAGAGGTTTGCACTTGTCTCCAGAATGTACATTCATTCCACCACTATTATTAGTGTGAGTACAATACCATTGGGTAAGGTCGGTATCTCTTAATATATCAGGGATTTTACCTGCTTGGATATCTCGGATGATATTAGTGACCTTGGTTAAAACAAAATTTCCATACGCAGTGCATATTACCTCTTTCCCCATACTATCCTCTCTAGCTTTCTGATTATTTATGTTTATGATTTCGTTGATTTTCTGTTGTGTCTTTTCAAACAACTGGGCAATATCTTTCATGTTATACACCGTAAACCTTTCCTCCTCTGCAAGCCCCTCAACACCCTGCAGAACTGGTTTCAGCACTTGCCGACCCTCTTTTTGTTCAAAATTTCCGATATGCCTGCGAATCGCTGACAAATCGGCTCGGTTCCAAATTGACATGCCAGATCCAAAAAGTCCTGGGATGGACCCAAGTATGCTGTCCAACCCCTTTAACTTTCTGGATCTGAAAATGCCCCTATGGGGAGTGAGGTTTGGTTCTGCAAATGGGTCCTGAGTTCGGCTTGCATGGGAGGCAATCAAATCTACCAGCAAGGAGGAGTAAAACAGAGACACATTTGTCCGGGCACATGAGCCGAATTCAGCCATGTTCCACTGGGACAAATTAAGTACCACGGGTACATGAATGAACTTAACGTTATTGAACAGAATTCCAGGGATTGATGTTGCCGTTAGGCCACTAGGTGGTCCCTCTTGCAGTGATGGGCATTCCAAGGATGTTGGTTCATAGTAGGGGATTGCAGCTGTATTTTTGGGCAAAATTGTAGGAGCAGGGGTGTTAGTCTTTGGGGACACGTGCAAGGTGACTTTTCCTGGGACGTACTGAAGAGTGGATGCCTGTGTGTTGCTGGACAAGGGGATGGAGATAACAAAAGAATATTTCCACTCTCCGGCATCACTCAACCGTGTCTCTTGAATCAACAAGGATCCATTCTGAAAACTCATGACTCTATCCCGGTAGTCAGTGATATTCCCTGCGACGCCGTTACCCCAGACGAGATGATTATCAATGGGACTCCACCAATATACTTGCTTCCCCACAGTCCCTACAATGGCCACAGGTAATAAAATGGATTCCCCCTCTAGGCAGTAGACAGGATTCTTGTCAACGATCACGCTGATGAGTGGTCCATTCTCCTCTTCCTTGGTAGTTGTGATCAGCTGGAGCAGGATAACGATCCACATCGACTTCATGGCTCTAAAAGGAAAGAAAGCAGCACATTTTAGTTGATTTCTTTGGCTCCATGGAACTGTTTCAGTTGGTTCGCATGAACCCATTTATCTTGTGTCTTTTTGCCCACCTCTATTCTGATTTTATATACAGAAGGACTTAATTTATCAATAATAGAAAATGGACCTCTCCATTTTTGACTTAGACTGTGATCCAGGGGACGTAGTTCCAAGAACATAACTCGGTCTCCTATGGCCCAAGTGCATTCTCGAACCCCTTTGTCAAAATACGCCTTGGCTTTCTTTTGACTTTTACCCATTTGTGCTGCGGCAAATACATGGATCTCTTTTACCGCTTTTTGGAGTTTAAGGAGGTATTGGTCCATTGAAAGTCTGTCTATGGTAGGTGTATGCATCTCTAGCCAGAGATGTTCAGGGAGTCTCATCTGTCTACCTGTCAGCACTTCAAAGGGTGTCAGCCGGGTAGCATATGAGGGGGTTGCTCGGATGGCCATGGCCAGTAATGGCAGCAGATTATCCCAGTTCTTACCATTGATGTGTACAAATTTTTTTTGCATTGTCTTAATCTGCCGATTGGCTCTTTCAACCTGACCTGAAGATTCTGGGTGATATGGAATGTGAAATTTTTGCTCCACCCCTAACATCTGTAGGCAGGTTTTTACCACCTTTCCAGTAAAATGGGTCCCCTGATCTGACTCTATTGATCCTGGGAGCCCCCATCTACTGAACACCTGTTCCACTAAAATCTTAGCCGTATTTTGTGCAGTGTTACTTTTGGTTGGGAAGATCTCTGCCCATTTAGAAAATAAATCTGTGACTACGAAGATGAATCTGTTGTTTCTAGCAGTGACTGGCAAGGGTCCCATGTAATCCATTTGTAAGGCATTCCATGGCCCTTCTTTCAGTCTAATTCGTAAAGGGGCATTGATCTTCCTTGGTGCGGGGTTAACCTGTGCACAGACAATACAATTGTCACAATACTGCTTCACATCTGTCATCATGGAGGGCCACCAACCTATGTTCTTGAGCCGCTCACCTGTTTTCTCTGACCCTTGATGACCCCCAGTAGGCAGGTCATGCACTATGTAAATCATTTCATTTTGGTATTTTTCAGGAACCACCCAAGTTACTTCATCTCCATGATGTAACAATACCTTTTTATCTTCTGACAATGTGAGGTGTTTTATATATTTTGCCAAAGTATTCCCCTCAGAGAGTTCTCCAGTCTCATTTTGCAGTTTTTGCATTATTTCCTTAATGTTGTCATCCTGGCATTGTATGTCCGAAATATCCGGAACTACTATGCAGGATTTTGTGAGGGCACAAACACTGGGGCACAAGACTAGGTCCGGTAAATTCGACGGAATTTCCCAGATCTCCCCTCCCTGTGCTCCTTGTTTGGCCAAGCAATCCGCCTCCTCATTTTGTTCCCAGTATGGGGCAGTACCTGAATGACCTTTAACTTTGCACACCCATGGTTTGACTGGCAACTTTTGCACCAATGATACAATATATTTCAACAGGGATGCATGTTTAAGTGGAGACCCATCTGAGGACATGTACTGGTGGGTGTGCCAGAAGGGCAGAAATTCTGTAAGAGCATTACAGACCCACGCAGAATCTGAGTATAAAACAATTTCTTGGTCCCCTTTCATCAGTTCTAGGGCATGAGCGATTGCAGCCATTTCCGCAAATTGTGCTGATTTGACTTTACATGACCGAAAGATTGATGTTTGGGTCTTTGCTTGTGGATTGATATAGTATATTCCAAATCCTGCACATGGAGAACCCTCCACGTAAAAACATGATCCATCTGTGAAAATTTGGCCTGCGTTTTCAGGGACTGTTTCCTTTACTGACAAAGGTCTAAAGAATTGTTGTGCCGCTGATTGTGGGGTGATATCACATTCATGTGGTACTCCCTGGTAAAGGAGGCCATGGGCTCTAGTGGACGGATTATTTGTGTGTTGAACTTTAATGTCTCTGTCTTGAAGCAACAAAGCCCAATGGGCCAATCTGGCATTGGATACATTGCCATCCTTCACTCGGTCTGTGAGTAAAAATTTAGTGGGAGTGTGAGTTGTGTGCAGGATGACTGGGTTAAGTCCTATGATGTATGTGAAGTATTTCACTGCCCAAAACGTAACTAGGAGGTGTTTTTCACATAGAGAGTACTTCATTTCCACAGGAGATAATAATTTAGATGCATATGAAATGGGTCTCTGTTGCCCATGGATTTCCTGTGACAGAACAGCTGACATGGCTGTCTCTGATATGGCAGTCTCAATGTGAAAGGGCAGTTGGTACTCTGGGTTGGCTAATGCTGGCGCTTGCGCTAAAGCTTCTTTAAGCTCCTGCACTGCCTTGGTGTGTTGCTCAGTCCATTGCCATTGGGTATCCTTTTTCAACAAATCATACAGTGGTGCAGATTTTTGTGCAAATTCAGGGATGAAAGCCCGTGAATAATTTACCAATCCTAAAAAAGATCTCAGAGTCGGGATGCTCACTGGCAGCGGTAATTGTAGAATGGCTTTTACCTTTTCAGTTGCTATCTTACGTCCGTTTGCTGTCACTGTAATCCCAAGAAAAGACACAGATTCCTTCAACAATTGTGCCTTAATGGGATTACACTTCAGTCCCGCCTTTCCTAGGATCTGCAGAAGTTCCTCCAATAGCCGCAAATGTTCTTCTTTGTCGCATGTGGCTAGCAACAAATCGTCCACGTACTGGAAAAGATTCTTTGGAGAAGAAAAATCAATTAAAATATCTCTCATGGTTGCATGAAATAACGTAGGAGAGTTATGAAATCCTTGAGGGACAGAATTGAAAGTATACTGTTTTCCGAGAAATGTAAATGCAAATTTGTATTGACATTCTTCTGACAACGGTAATGACCAAAAACCATTTGATATGTCCAGCACTGTGAAATATTTGTGTTTGGGATTTAACATGCTCAACACATCTGGGACAGATGCAACGGTGGGGGCGCAATTGTTTGTAATACTGTTCAATTTGCGGTAATCGATTGTTAATCTCCACGAATTGTCAGTACTTTTGCGAATCGGCCATATTGGCGCATTTGTTGTTGATACACATGGTCTGATGACCTTTTGGTCAAGCAGTGACTCTATGGTTTCCTGTATGTAGCTGATAGCTTCCTTTGGAAAGGGGTATTGTTTCTGCGGAACTGGGTCTGGCCCACTGATGTGTATTACCGTATTTACCTTTCCACAGTCATGTTTGTGTTTTGCAAAGGATCCCTGATGTCTTTCTATCACAGGGTGCAGAAGCTGATGTTCTGGGTGATCTGTAATGATCTCCAGTATGTCATATTTTAAATCATTGCGTTTGATGGCTGCAATTGTGTGAGAATCAGGTATCACAATGGTGCTATTCTGATCAGTTGGAACCCCTTGCAATAATAACAGGTTGGTCAGATCCACCATACATCCATTGGGAATTAAGAAGTCTGAACCCAGCAGGCTGGTTTCATTTGGCAAACACATTAATGCTAATGGCTGTTTTAGGGTTAACTCACCAATTTGGATTGTTAGGGGCTTGGACAAGGCAGACTCAACATTATGTCCAGCAAAGCTCTGGAGCTTCAGTGGCTTTCCTGAAGATAGTGTTGAGTTTAAGGGATCTTTGTCATGCATAATTGATATCGCCACCCCTGTGTCGATTAACATGGCACATTGACGGCCCCTAATCAACGCTGACACTACAGGGCGCCCACACCTATCCAGAGAAATAGGTGCTAAGATTTTGGGGCCTTGTAGTTGTCACCATTGATGACGGTTAGCCTCTGTCTGGGAAGCTACCTGTACTTCCTTTCCAGGGCCTACTTGAAAGGCCTGTAATTGTTGTCGCAACTCTGCATAAGTAGGAGCTCTTTCTGTGTCACTGACATGCTTGCCCTGTGATAGGTGGCTATGAGAGTTTTCTCTTCCTCTGCCTCTGCCTCTATAACCTGATTTCCCCCTATATCCCCTCCCCCTCCCTTGTAAACTTTTGTCCCAGTTAGGGTTGTATGGAGGATTGGCTTCTCCTGGGGCATGGGGGCCTTCTACGGTGGTAGTCCTGCATTGTACTGCAGCCACCTTCCTAAACAGCTGTTTCTCTTCTCTTTCCTTAAGCCTGTGCTGTTTATAGGCTTGGATGGCATGGAATGATCTATGTATTAATCCAATCACCTCCTCATAGCTATGTTTTCTAGGATCTATCAAATGCTCACATTTTATTCGAATAGCGGGATGGGCATTGTGTATCAGTAGGTTCTTATATTCCATGTCCTCTCTAGTGGTTTTACCATTGTTAGTGTTATATGCTGCCCACAATCTATTGGCATAAACTAAAGGATTTTCCTCATTACTTTGTTTGATTTGATAGGCCACCATCAAACCTATAGCTGAGGGGTTTATGACTTTTTGCAATTCGGCCACGGTTACTTTGTAGCTCCCTTTGCCTTCCTTAATTTGATCTGGGAGTGCATTCCAGGTGTGGGCGTCAAGGGTTAATTGTAACACCTTAACTTGGTCACTAGGATTTCGCACACCTAAGAGCTCACACCTCTGTTGTACATTGGTTGCATGTGAAGTAATGTGTTCATTCGTTTTAATTTTGCCAATGAAATCCGCTACACTCATAAGGGTTTTTACAGGTTGAATTGGATATACATTGGAAATCACCTCATTTCCTTCACTATCAAAGCCCAAAAATGTTTGATTTCCTTCAGTAGAGGAGGAAATCTGGGTCCTACCCATGATGGGGAACTTGTCATGCTCCTCATTTGTAGATAGCTGGTCCCCGTTGTCTGGTGGGTCTATGACAATGGTGCATTCTCGATTTTCCTGTGGCTCTGCGATTTCTCCCATCGCCACAGGAAATGTGGAATCGGAACCCATATCTTCCTCTCCCCAATACTCTTCATATTCCTCTGTGTCCCCAATTTCATAGGCACAAGTAGGTGCCGTAGCATTACCTTGTTCGCATCTGTTGGCCACAGCCGCCTGTCCTTTAAGGATAGAAATTGTTTGTAGCAACTGTGACTCGGTTTGCGTGCAGTGTGTGTGATCTATAAATGTTCCTTTCTTAGCTTCATGTAACTGATTTTGGACTACTTTGTATGCAGTAGTTATGTGGTCCAGCTCAGTCTCAACTTTAGTTAGCATGCTTTTATATTGTACCACTTCTTTCTGGGCCAAATTTACACTTTTAACATTTTCCTCCTGTGAGGCATTAACTAATTGATTAAGGGTAGTTAATGTTTGTACCTGGTTCTGTAAAGCTGTATTCTCTTTTTCCTTCTCAGAAATTGTAATATTTTTATTATAGACTATATCTTCTAATTTCTGCATTTTAGTATTCATAGCCATGCAAGCTGCATACATGCCTGCTAAGGCTAGACTTTTATGCTGATTTTTTTTGGTTGTTTTAACTTGTTTCTCAAATAACTCCTGGACATAAGTCCAAGGAGATGCTTTTAACTTGGCATCACAGGCAAATTCATTGTTCTTATGTTTACGAGTATACGTTGCTACAAAACTTTCTAGACCGGACATGGCAGCCATTACCAATCTATACAATGCAAAATTTTGTAAGCTAAATTATGTTAACTTCCCCTGTACTATACAGCCACTTTGAGATTACCGTATAGAAGGAGGGAAGGAAAACACCTTAAAAATAATTAAAAAAAAAACATAAACAGACTCAAATAAAAATGCAGAAAATACAGTAAAAATAAAACAATATTTCAGCTCACAATAAAACCCTCTTTTATATTAGTGGGGGAACACTAATTATGCTCACCATAACATTGAGCCTTCAATACAACAATTGACCCAGGGGACAATAGAACCAAGAGCTTTGAGAATGTGTACTGTAAGCCCCCAAGGATCTATATGCTGACAATAGTAATGTAAACGCAGCCGTGTTTACACTAGTATTTGTAACTCAATTCAGTAATACAAACAAAAACCCACAACAAAAACTTTTGGAAGGTCTATTATACTATGCTCAGTGCACCTTATTTCACACTAATACACTACTAATAATCTTTCTCAAAGATTAGCTTCAGTATTCAGCAACAAGACTTCCACAGCTCTGTACTTTAACTGACAACAATGAGAATATTACTGTTTGTAAAATTCCACCGTAAAAACAAACAAACTACTTTCTTAAAGCTATGTTATGCATTTAGTGGATAGACCATTTCAATTAAAACAAACATTTGTTGAACCTTTTCAACAAAACCAAGACCACACTCAATTGGCGTCTTTTCAATAAAATAAATGTACTCACCATGCAGGACTCTCAAGCAATTGTTAGAGACAGCAATGAAGCTTGGTGAGCACCAAAGAATGCAATAAAAAAAAAAATTAATAACACTTTTCCCGCAAAGTTACTTCCTCCCCCTTACATCGACCGGTATATAAGGGTACATCCAAAGAACTTTTCAATTATAATTTTGGGATATTAATAAAAAAAATAAAAAAATAAAAAATTAATAATAATAAAAAAATTATTAAAAAAAAATCCAAAACATAAAAAAAACAATAATAATAACTTGTGGTGTATATTCTCTCCTTAGAGTTAATCTAATACTCACTTAATAATAAAAACATATAATAAAAAAAAACATTTACCTATATTTTTCCCTGTATAGATTGGATAAGCTGACTCAGCTTAAATTCCCCCTAATAACCTTAATCTCTAATAAACAAATTGTGGTATTATATTAAATACTTTCAGTCCTGTACTCAACTTCGTGGTCGCCACTGTTAACCTTCAAAATCTATATTTCTGATTTATTAATCAGAAGATATGATATGGGTTGAAAAGAGAATTCTTATTGACAAAGGAAAGGAAGGTTTAACATAACACCATTTATTAGAGTACGTTACAGGTTTATCTAATACACAGAAAATATCTATAGTCTAAGTGAGGGAGTAAAATATTAGTTAACCGCTTCCTGCCCGCCCTATAGCCGAATGACGGCCTTAGGGCGGGCGGCTTCCCTCGCCTGGCCGTCCCTGGACGGCCTGGTGTTTACTTCCGCAATGCGCGCCGCCGCGGGCGCGCATCGCGGAAGTTCTGTGTTTGCCGTGTCCCCCGGGGACAGGCAAACACAGATCGCTGTAAACGGCCAATCACAGCGGCCGTTTACAGCGTGATCGGCGTGTCCAATGGGAGATGATCTCATATGTAAACATATGAGATCATCTCTCAGCGCCGCTCTCCCTCCTCACACAGACAGCGTGTGAGAGGGGAGAGAAGAACGGCTGCAGCAGCCGTCAGTGTAAAAAAGAAAAAAAAAAAAAAAAAAAAGTAAAAAAAAAGTTAAAAAAAAAGTGCCATCCTCCCCCAGAGCCATCCTCCCCCAGTGCCACCCCCCCCCCAGTGCCATGCCCCCCCCCCAGTGCCATCCTGCCCCAGTGCCATCCGCCCCAGTGCCATCCACCCCAGTGCAATCCACCCCACCCCAGTGCCACCTGCCCGCAGTGCTATCTGTCCCCAGTGCCACCTGTTGTCAGTGTCATTTGTCCCCAGTGCCATCTGTCATCAGTGCCACGTGTTATTAGTGCCACATAGTGCCATCTGTCATCAGTGCCACGTATTAGTGCCATCTGTCATCAGTGCCACGTATCAGTGGCATTTGTCATCAGTGCCACCTGTCAGTGTCACGTGCCATCTGTTGTCAGTGTCACGTGTCATCAATGCCACTTATCAGTGCCATCTGTCATCAGTATCTTCATTTTGCAAAGAATTGTGGGAAAAAAATGACAACATCAAAAAGCTCACCATGCCTCTTACTAAATACCTTGGAATGTCTACTTTCCAAAAAGGGGTCATTTGGGGGGTATTTGTACTTTCCTGACTTGTTCGGGTCACAAGAAGCGAGATAGGTCACCAGTACATCAGATGTGATCAATTTTGTGCGATTCGCACCACAGCTTGTAGACTCTCTAACTTTCACAAAGACCAAATAATATCCACTAATTTCGGTTATTTTTACCAAAGATATGTAGCAGTATAAATTGTGGCCAAAATTTATGAAGAAAAATTAATAATTTGCATAATTCTGTCACAGAAACAAAGAAATATGCGTTTTTTTTCAAAATTTTCGGTCTTTTTTAATTTATAGCGCAAAAAATAAAAACCCCAGAGGTGATCAAATACCACCAAAAGAAAGCTCTATTTGTGGGAAAAAAAGGACACAAAATTCATTTGGGTACAGTGTTGCATGACTGAGTAATTGTCATTCAAAGTGTGAGAGCACCGAAAGCTGAAAATTGGTCTGGGCAGGAAGGGTGTTTAAGTGCCCAGTAAGCAAGTGGTTAAAAATACAACAAGAGTACAATACATTCATTACAATACAAAACAGGACATATGACAATTCGGTATACCTTGTAAGTGCTGGGAGATGATCTGATTTTTTGATTGAAAATGTATACTTTATTTTTCAAGAAAATATACAAAAAACAAAATACTTTTAACAAGGTACATTCCACACTGTACTGCGACGCAGCGCATAAAATACACTACATAACAATACAGTTCCAAACATACAAATAAATTACATTCATTCTGCGGTATGATGCCTGATGTGTTGTGCAGAGTAATAGTACCCCGAAACATCACTTCATGCATGACGCCGCATTACCCTGAAAGCATTACCAAAAACCATTACCAAATACATGTCAAGTCATACAGTCTTTAGTCAAAGTCAAAATCAGAATGGCATTTCAATGAGCAACAGGTGTGATGGGGGGGGTTGGAGAAGGTGGGGAGGGGAGGGAGAAAGAGTTCACAGGCCCGAAGCTTTATTGAACTGCCAAAAAGGGTACATAGTGGTGGGGGAGGGGGGGGGGAAGGGGAAATCTTCAGACCTCCTCTTCCTCCATGTTGTCCATCAGGTGATAGTCTCTGAGCAGACTGTGAATCAGTCTGCGGCAGTCCTGGATGGACATCCTCTCCCTCTGGTGGATGAGGCGCTTTCTGGCGCACCAAACAGCGTCCTTAAAACAACACAGCACCCGCCAGGCACTATCAATGTCCTCTTGTGAGTGGGTCCCACAAAAGAGTCCGTTTAACACACCGAAGTGTGTTATAGCAGTCTGTGGAACAAAGTCTTTGAGATCAGGTTCCAGAGCCCTCAACAGGCCCTGTGCAAAGGGACACTCCCAGAAAACATGCAGGGCAGTTTCCTCCTGGATGATGCAAAAGGGGCAGTGTCTGTATCTGCACAGGTTTCTGGCATGCATGAATGTCCTGAGTGGCAACCCCCCTTGGATTGCCATCCATGCCAGATCTTTGTGCCTGTTGGTAAGTCTCTTTGAAGAAACATTCCTCCAGACCACTTTACAAGTGGCTGAAGGGAGGCCTGGAACAGTCTCAACAATGTCCGATGCTCTGATCAACTTGTGGATAGTTTTTGGCTTCCACAAGTCGGGCTTCACTCCATGTAGCCCCTGCTCCTTAATAAACTTGAAAGTATCCAAGTAATACCAAGGAGTGTCCCAGTTGTAGGGGATGGAGCTGTCCCATTTGTCCCATCCAAGGGACCTCCAGAGAGGCAGGAGGAAAAAACGGGACATGGAGTTACCGCCAGAGTCTACAGTTCTGTCCACCAAAGTTCTGCGGATGCAGTTACAGGCAAAGAAGACCCTCAGTAGAGTGGCGATGTCGGGCACGCCCTTACCGCCCTTGAGGGGTTCCTTGAACATAACCGCCCGCTTTACTCTGTCCATTTTGGAGCTCCAGATGAAGTGAAACACTGCCCTGGTGATGGCCTTGCAGGTGTTAACCCGGGGGGGGCCAGGCCTGGGCGAGGTACTGCAACACAGGGAGAATCTCGCTGCGGAGTACCAGTGTTTTACCTTTGATGGTGAGTTCTCGGAGGCTCCAAAGTCCAAACTTCTGTCGCATCTTTGCCAGTCGTTCTTCCCAGGACTTCAGGGCTGCGCCCTCTGCTCCAAACCAGACCCCAAGGATTTTGATGAAGTCTGCTTTGACGCTGAAGGGCATAGGTGCAGAAGAAGGCAGGAACCACTTTCCGAAGAGCATGACTTCCGACTTCCCGCAGTTGACTTTTGCCCCTGAAGCTTGGCCGAAGTCCTCACACGTCTGGGCGAGTGTGTCGATGGAGTGCCGGTCGGCACAGAACACCGTCACATCATCCATGTAGAGCGAGCACTTGACCTCCCGTCTGTCTGGTCCTGGTGCGGTGATCCCTCTGATCTCTGGGTTCCGTCTGATGCTTCGGGCGAGGAGCTCTATACAACAGACAAAAAGCAGAGGTGAGAGAGGGCAGCCTTGTCTGACCCCAGACAACACTGGAAAGGGGTCAGTTTTCCAACCGTTCACCAACACCACACTACAAATTTCATTGTACATTACATTTACATATGAACAGAACATTTCCCCAAGACCAAACCTGCGCAGAGCGCTGCACATAAACTCATGGGAGACACGGTCAAAGGCCTTCTCCTGGTCAAGGCTGACCAGGGCCGCGTGCACACGGCGGCCATGAATGTACTGGACCGTGTCCCGGACAAGCGCGAGGCTGTCCGCAATCCTGCGACCAGGAATGCCACAAGTCTGATCCGGGTGGATGATCTGTCCGATGACAGATTTCAGCCTGTTGGCCAAAACCTTGGCGAGGATTTTGTAGTCCACGTTCAGAAGAGAGATCGGACGCCAGTTTTTCAGGTCCGATCTCTCCCCCTTGCGCTTATACAAAATCGTGATCATCCCCTCCCTTAGGGTCGGAGGCATTCTGCCCTCCACCACCATCTCCTCGTACAGCTCAAGCAGGTCCGGGCCTACGAGATCCCACAGCGTTACATAAAGTTCAACTGGGAGACCATCGCAGCCCGGGGTCCTGCCTTGCCTAAAGGATTTAGCGGCAGAGTGCAGCTCCTCCAACACCAAGGGGGCGTTGACGTCCGACGAACCTGCAGGATCAATTTGGTTAGAGATACCTGACAGGAACCTGTCGGCTGCCTGTGAATCTGTTGTTTTTGGGGAGTAGAGGTTGGTGTAGTAGTCGCTGACCACTTGCATCACAGCCTCCTTTCCCTTCTGGAGTGTTCCGGTCTCGTCACGCAGCTCAGACAAGGGTGTGTGTCCTGAGTGGAGTTTCCTGAAAAAGAAAGAATTACACTTCTCACCTTTCTCAAGGTTCTCCACCTTGGCACGGAAGACAATGTGCCTGGATTCTTCCTCAAAGTGCCCTTTCAGGCTCTTCTTGGTGTCCTCCAGGTCCTGCCTAACGTCCCAGCCACAGTGGTGAAGGTCCTGCAGGGACTGCAACTGACGTTGCAGTCTCCTGAGTTCCCTCTTCCTGGCACACACTTGCTGTCGTCCCCTTGCCTGAAAGAAGCTGCGTAGCTTGACTTTCACAAACTCCCACCAGTCACTTACCCTTCCGAAGAATCGCTTTTCCTCCTTCCAGGTGGCATAGGCCTCCCGGAGTTCCCCCATCAATTCCTCATTTTCCAGCAGGGTACTATTCAGCTTCCAGGAGCCTGGTCCGCGGGCAAAGCCCTCGCCCAGGTCACCCCGAAAGTGAATAGCCCTGTGGTCAGAGAAAAAGCAGGGGATCATGGAGAAATCGCGATGCTTGACTGCTCTTGAAGTGAGCACGAAGTCGATCCTGGAACGCACTGATCCGTCGGGACGGCACCATGAGTAGTTCACGGTACCTCTCCCTATGGATCCCACGGCGTCCTGCAGGGAAGCCTCCGAGATCATCTCCTTGAGCAGCCTGGATGTAGCATAAAGTTTTGCGTACATGCTGGAGCTGCGCCCATCCTCCTCTATCGGACAGTTAAAATCACCGCCGATTACTACTGCCCTGGTGGTGACGAGTTGGGTCCGCAGGGTCTGGAAAAGTTCCAGCCGCTCATTCTTATCTGGGGGGGCGTACACGTTGATGAGCCTAATTGGCTCTCCCACCCATGAGCCGTCTATGACCAGAAGACGGCCACAGACTAGCTCATGGATGGAGTCAACCGCGAAGCGCCCACCCCTGACAAGAATGGCTACACCTGCAGACTTACAATCGCCACCCCCGGACCAGTAGGAGGGACCGAGGGTCCACTAGGAGGTCAGATGTGTGTACCTCCTCAGAGGAGGGAGTGCGCACTCCTGGAGCATGTAGACATCACTCTGCTGAGTGGCTAAAAATGTCAGTGCCGCTTGCCTTCTAGATGTATCCTTGATACTCCTCACATTAATAGAAAAGATTGAGATCTCTGCCATAATGAAAAAGGGGTATGAGGTCTAGTCGGCAAGGGACCGAACTTACCTCCCCGGAGGGGGGTCTTCCGCTGCCTCTTCTGCTTGTCCTGTGTTCTCGGACAGGCCGAGCTCCTGCAGGACAGCATCCATCATTTTCTGGGTGATGGGGACGTGGATGTCGGAGGGGAGGTCAGGCTCAGGGATGGCCATGACCTCCTCCTCCCCCTCCACGTCCTCATCCTCCTCCCCCGCTGACTCGAGGTCCTCCACTATTGGCTCTGGTCCCTCGCTTTCGCGCCGGTCGCCAGTGGGCCTTTTAGTGGAGGAAGCGGGTTCCTCTGCTGTTGGACTACTAGGCTTCCGTTTCCGGCTTCCTGAGAGTCCACTGGTGGGGGTGGAAGGGAGGGTGGGGAAGTCTTCCAGGGAGGATAGGTCCGGGGTGGGTGGGGGGAGGGTGGGGAGGGTATCCTCCAGCACCGGGGTGGCGGGTGGAGGGCTGCTGGAGGTTGGGGCCGGGGTCCGGGCTGGGGCCTGGACAGGGGTGGGGGTAGGGGTGTGCTTACCCGTGGTCTTCTGTGGCTCTTTTTCCCTTTCCGGTGGCTTCTTCCTGGTGCTGGAGGATGGTTTGCCCTGGATCAGGGCGCCAGCATAGGACCGGGACCGCTGGGGGCAGTGTTTAAACACGTGCTCAGCCGCTCCGCAGAGGTTGCAGGCTTTGGACCTCGGACAATCCTTGGTCTCGTGGCCTGTCACCCTACAGGACCTGCAAGCAGGTTCTTTGCAGTCCTTCCCCATGTGTCCGGTGTTGCTACACCTGTTGCAGGTGAAGGGTATACCGGGGTAGAAAAGGATGCCTGCGGAGTTGCCCAGGGAGAAGCACGGCTGCAGGTGCAGGATGTCCCCCGAAGGGTCCTTCCTGAACTTGCAGAGTACTGACCACTTACCTATCCAGAAGCCGTTGGCATCGAGGATTCGGACGGGGTCCTTCACCACGGTGCAGAACCTCTGGAGGTAAGTGGCTATATCCTTACCTGAGGTATGGGGGTTCCTCATGGCCACCGTCACCCACTTCTCGTCCCGTGTTATGGGGCAGTTCGCAGCGAACTTACGGAAGGGGGATTCAGGACCACTCGCCTTGACCATATCCCAGTATCTTCTGCAGGCCTGGAAAGACACAAAAGTTACAAAAAATGTACCTCTTGTGAAGGCCTGCACTGAAAGTGTTTCCGCTTTGCTGAACCCCTGCTCCAGGATCATCTTCTTGCCGAAGATCTCCGGGGTCATGTCGGGGACCCTTCCGTCCACCTCCTTCAGTTGCAGCACGACCGTCTGCTTCATCCAGGACTCCAAGGTAGGGAGCCCGTCTGCAGGGGGGGAAGGCTTGGCTGGTCCCGGCTGGCTGGTGCTGGCCGGGGTAGAGGTGGGGGTTGGGGCAGCAACATCCCCGGGGACCCTGGTGGAAGTGGCTGGAGCGGGGTTCTTCTTGCTGGTCTTTCTCTCGCTCTTCCCCATCGTCTTGGAGAGAGAGAAGTCGCTTCAGGTGTTCTTTCGGCGGCTTCCTTCTGGATTCCTCGACGTCTTCGCTCTGAAGCCTTTATAAAGGCTCTTGCATCTACTGCCCGAAGGTAGTAATGCGGAGGGGGGGGAGGAGGGAAGACCGCAATCTCGTTCCTTGTGGGGGCTAAGCCTCTGGCCCAATAGCAGCAAGTAGGTGAAGCTGAATTTAATCAACGATCCTACAAGGCCGAGCAGAGGGTACCCCACAAGGACCTAATGGCTTGGATAGATACAAGTGGTTCTCAACGTCCTAGCTGTGAAGCAGAGACACCCCTAAGGGCTATAGTCGATACTACACTTGATCTTAGCCAAAAGGCCGAGAAGCGATCTGTCCAGCGACCTGTCCAGCGCGCCCGCGATGTCGGCACCCGAAGCCGATCTCTCGATCGTCTCTCGGGTGCTGCCGCCGCCATCTTGGGTATGGGAATCAGGAAGTGGAGCCTTTCGGCTTCATTTCCCGGTTCCCTACTGCGCATGCGCGAGTCGCGCTGCGCAAAAAGGATGGACCCGCTGCCTCTGGGATCTGTGTGTTTCCCAGCAGGCAGCGGGGGACTTTGGGAAAGGGGCTTAATCTACGCCCCTTTCCGCAGAGAGCTATCCCGGAAGTGGGTGCAGATACCTGTACTGTACAGGTACCTGCACCCCCCTCCCCCCTGAAAGGTGCCAATTGTGGCGCCGGAGGGGGGGAGGGTTCCGATGAGCGGAAGGTCCACTTTAGGGTGGACCTCCGCTTTAACTAATATCAACAATGTGAATAAATATTTGAATGTTCTTGAACCATCAATATGTTCATCCATGTCTTTCTCCTCTTATTCACAGTTTCCTTCCACGCAGCCTAAAGGACACAGGCATCAAAAATCCCACCGTCATGGTGATGGATCACACGATAATTCCTTTCACACAGATTCTTCTCCCTCACAATCAGGTTACAGTTATGGGCCTAGTTCCCATAACGGTGCACATGGTGACATTATGGTTTCCTATGCTCCCCCTACTCACAATGGGGGGCCACGCCCAAAAACGTTTAACGCTACACCATTTACATCACTCAAAAAAACAACAAACGATGGGGACTTTTTTTGGGCAGGATGCAAACACGGAAACAAGGAAAGACACAAACACACCTCAGAGACACAGAAACCCAATTCACGGAAACCTTGTTAAATGTTGTATACCTATCATCCCAGAATTTGACCTCTGAAGATCTGAGCATCCTTGCTCATGGCCTCAACTTTTGCCCAAACTCCTGTCTGGTCAGGTTTGGGACCATCAAGGACGTTCACCTCTTTATACGAAAATTATTACTTAAAAGCCTCAATGTCAATACGGGCACCTCTGGGGAACCTGGCCAAACCAAGAAGGATCTCCAAGCACTTGACCACCTAATTTCACTTTTAGAGGAAAATGAATCATCAGATCTTATAGAATCTGTTGACATTGAATCTCTAGAACCCAGAACCCCAATATTAACATCAAGCCCTGCGACAAGGGGGCAATATTGTGATTATGGATATACAGATGTGCAACAAAATCCTATCCAACACTGATTGATATAAATCTTTACTTGACATATTCTTTTTTTAACTCCTTAATTTTTTTATGATTTTTACAAAAGTCCATACAACCATTTGAGAAGCACCTCAAGCCATATATATAATGTTATAATCTCATTACATTACATTACATTGTCGTTTATAAATTTGCTTAAATAACCATCATTACATTATTCTGCATCCTACATACTTATTTCCTTAAAGAAGGGAAAACTGAAAAAAAAAAACGAGAAAAACAACAGAAATAAAAGAAAACTAAAAGTGGGGACCAAGAACAAATGTTAACAGGTTCACTCAGCTACTACCAGTGCCTCAACTCCCTCTCCTCTGTACTTCTATAGCCTTTTTTTAACCCCACTAACCTTGTTATGATCCATCCCTCCAACCACCTCCCCCAGAATCTCCCTTGTAATAAAGTGCCGAGCATCACAACGATACACCATATCTATTTACTACCAGTGCATTATATATTCTTGGGAAAAAGAGAAGGAAATCTGCGCTACAGTGAAAAAAACAGAAGGTTGTGTGATGCGGCAATTCAAAATATATACCAAAAAATACTATATATATGTAAATTAGAAAAAAGAGAGAATAGGGATTGCGCAGTTCCTTTTCTCTCTTTTTCCCATTATATATTCTTATTCCTAATTTATTTCTCTCTCATTTACCACTTCCGATCCCCCTCTCCGTTCCCCCTATTTATTCCCTGATCGTATCCACCTAGTCTTTGGGTATGGTCTCCCCCCCAGTATCCCCTTTAAGGAGGACATCCCATTTTACCTAACCAGGGCTTCCAGATTTTTAAGAATTTATCCCGGTTCCTCTGTCTAATAAATGTCACCTTTTCCCTCCATACTGTAGCATCCATCACTTTATTCAATGGGAATGCAGGCCGCACCTACCCTCCCCGAATACCAAAACTTATATAGCCTATTTAAATAAGGACTCAACACACTTATTGGCAAAGAATTGGCCGCTGCACTTTATTGGTATATTAAAAAAAAAAATAATAATAATAATATTCTGATAATTTTATTGCATCATAAAATTCTTATATTTCAAACAATCAACTTCAAAACAGCTCAGTCTTAAAGGACTCAAGCATACATAAATATTTTAACCAAAGTCCCCCCTACATCACGTAGGGTGACAGACCACATAAACGTGCTTAGCGACAAGGGAAGGGGGGGGGGGGGTGGGAAGCTTGTTGCACCTTCACTGCCTGGCTGGGAACAGGTGTGAGTGCACCTGTGAGAGGGTCATATATATCATAAGCCCCCTTTCTAGAACATTCCCCATAGGTCATGTGACCATTTGGGATATCACCAATAGCCTTGCGACCCTTAACCCCGCCCCAGACCAATTTGCCATTCTCTTAAAGGGACATTAACCCAAATACATTAAGCTGTATATAGCCCTAAATATTTACAATATTACTTCTATCCTCTTAATAATAAATGGAGGGGCGACTGCATGCCCATGCTGTCGGGCTCAAAGCCTTGAGCCCTCATAGTTCCTGGGAATGCAGGCTGCACCTACCCTCCCCGAATGCCAAAACTTATATAGCCTATTTAAATAAGGACTCAACACACTTATTGGCAAAGAATTGGCTGCTGCACTTTATTGGTATATTAAAATAAATAAATAAATAATAATCATATTCTGATAATTTTATTGCATAATAAAATTCTTATATTTCAAACGATGAACTTCAAAACAGCTCAGTCTTAAAGGACTCGAGCATGCATAAATCTTTTAACTAAAGTCCCCACATGCCGGGTTTGAGAATTCAAGCTTACCCCACAACCGCGGCCAATTCAATGCAGTTTTGCAATCCTACATTAAATATATCTAAGCCTATATCGGACAGGTGAACTCCATCTGTTCTATATAATCCAGGGAAACCGCCCTCCAGATCAATGTGTCTATATGAGAAACCTCCAATGCGTGGCGTAAATTTTTCCATAAACCTGTTCAGTCTCCTCCTAATTTTCTCGAAATTTTTTCAATGAGCTTCTTGGAGCCATGCTAGCCAAGGGATTATCTCCGAAAAGATAATTCTGGTATTTGGAAAAGATAACTTAACCCTAATTTGGTCACGTCTAAACAATGACATAAGGACCAGGGTTGTAACTTTTTCCAAATCGTTTCCCCCTAGGTGTATTATTAATACATCCGGAGCTGGCCATAACTCAATCCACCTAGAGACATAAAAAAACAAACTAGCCAATTGAAGACCTCTAATTCCTTTCCAGAAAATTTGAATTTCTCCAGGATTCATAGACAAATTGGACGTATAGCAACGCTTCCTGGATCTTTTATTAGCCCAGTATACAAAAGAGTGGCCCAAGATCCAAACATATCTTCTATTACCTAGAATTAAAGAAAATGATCAGGTCTGACATAAATCTGAAAACGTTGAGATTCCCATCTCCCCAACCGTTTGATAACTGCATCATCCAATCCCATCCTAGCAGCTTCCGTAGCTGCTCCGATCCTGAAAGAGTGAGTAAACTTAAATTGATCTAAATTAAATTTTCTCAAGCAAGCCTTTAATATGTAATTTAATTGATACTGAGTAACAGGGGATCCATCGGCGTGAATCAAAAAAAATTCCCCTCTCCTATTGGCCTAACTGCCAGATAACTATTTATGACTCTAACTGGACATATATCCTCATCTCCACATCGGCTTAGGGGTACCCAACTGCCTTTTCCTAACCTATCCATCTTTGACACCGGGATGAACAATTTGATCCCCATCTCAGAGACAATCACATTCTTTCTTAGTAAACCCACCACTACCTTTTTGTTTTTTTGGCAGCAACTCAGATATTCTGAGAGCCCCAAAAAAGGCTAGTACAAACGCAGTATTAAATAATATAGCCTCAAAACCAGATGAACACACTGAATGTCTAGTAACACACACTTGTTTTAATAAGTGAATTGAAATGGGTCTCCTATTATTTGGAACGGAATGGCTCTTCCTGTAGCCTTTCAATGCCTGCCTAATAGAAAAGAATGCTGTGCACGGAGCTAAGTTTCTTAATTTGAAGAAAACAGATAAACCCGCCATGATTTTGGAAATGTGACTATGTGACCACTCTAACTGCATTAAACTACATAGAAACATCTGAATGTCTGTTTTAGAAGGAGAATCAAATTGTATATCCATTTCCATAGCAAAATTACACCACCTATTCCATGCAGTTGAGTACTCAACCCATGTATTTTCTGCCACAGAGTGTCTTATCGCATTTGTAAGAACTTCTAAATTAGGCTTCACAGATGTTCTGGACATGCATAACCATCCTTGTCCGCATACGGCAGGAGTTGGCGATGTTAACCTTCAAAATCTATATTTCTGATTTATTAATCAGAAGATATGATATGGGTTGAAAAGAGAATTCTTATTGACAAAGGAAAGGAAGGTTTAACATAACACCATTTATTAGAGTACGTTACAGGTTTATCTAATACACAGAAAATATCTATAGTCTAAGTGAGGGAGTAAAATATTAGTTAAAAATACAACAAGAGTACAATACATTCATTACAATACAAAACAGGACATATGACAATTCGGTATACCTTGTAAGTGCTGGGAGATGATCTGATATGTTACCTAATATTGGTCCATAGCTCTGGTCAGTTCTCATCTGCCCTTATCCTAGGGTTGGGGTCCCCTTAAAAAGGGCCACCTCTCATTGACTTGCATAGGACCACACTGATTGGTTAGCCCTCTCCTCCCCTCAATAGCACCTCCTCTTTTGGGTTTAATAGGTTAGTGATAATTAGTCTGAAGCCCACTTAATTAAAGAGGAAGTTTGCTCTTGAATAGGACACTTAACTATGCATAGTCCCAGCCGGGGTAAATTGTCCATTCCTGAACAGATCAAAGAAATATTTTAAGCATATCAACCACCCTTTGAAATGGATAAATGGTTGATTAGCACGGAAGAATACACAAGCCTTTATCTAGCAAATGAATTCGGCTCCGTACCGACTACACACCCCAAATGGTATCTGTTCGTGGGTTTTGATTATTACATTAGGTAAACAGCAGGACATCTCCCTCACACCCACACTTAGCATACCTGTGAGACAAAGGTATTGTTAATTGAATTATATACGCTGACCAGACGTCTGCTCCTGTAACTCAAACCATCTGGGCAGGTTAAGCTAAACTACTTCTTTATTTCTTATACTAATATCTACATCTATAATACAAATATTCCCAGTTGCTAATGGAGATTACTCATAAACTCCTCATAAGGCAACAGCGAAATCAGTATACCTGAAATAGAGATAATGCATCCGCAATTTGATTCTCCTTCCCTGGGACATGCCTGGCCTTTAGCTAAATATTACATTTAAGACAAAAGAAACACTAGGTATCTTAGTAATTTGACCACTTGTATAGATTTGGCTGACAAACAATGCATATATGACCCCTTTATTATCCGAATTAATCAGGTTTCTTTTACTTGCAAATTGCTCTCCCCATATTTCTATTGCAACTACTAAAGGGAAAAGCTCCAACACTACTATGCTTTTGGTGGCTTTGTTTGTCTCCCAACTCACAGGCCCCTTACCACAGCACCAGTGAGTCTTCCAAATAGCTGCAACTCCATATGAGCCTGCAGCATCTGTATATAGCTCAAGGTCAGATGAGGACACAAATTGCTCCTGAAAAAATGATCTGCCATTGTATATATCAAAGAATTTGAACCAAACTGACAGGTCCTCCTTGAGGTCAACTGTCAATCTGACGTGGGAAAATGGTGATTTCATTCCTGACATGGCCAAGTACAAGCGCCGCGAGAAGATTCTGTCAACTGGCATAATCCTTGTCGCGAATGCTAGAAGGCCTAATAAAGATTGAAGTTCTTTTAATAACACTTTTTTGTGCCTAATCAACACTGAAATTAAAGCTTTAATCTTAAAGATTTTATATTCAGGTAACTGAAATACCATATTAACAGTGTCGATCTTGACACCTAGGAATTCAATCAGAGGAAGGAAAAACTGTTTTCTCGCTAGCTAGTGGGATGCCGAAATGTTGCGCTATCGCACCAAACAGTTATAACATAAAGTAACAGATAGGAGATTGCACTGGACTGATGAATAAAAAGTCGTCCAGGTAATGTAATATACCTTGGTAGCCAGATTGAAAAGCCACAACCCATTGGAAAAAGGTTGCAAATTTTTCAAAATATGCACAAGATATGGCACATCCCATAGGGAGGCACATATCAAAGTAGTAAATACCCTTAAAATACATACCCAAGGAGTTGAAAGCTCCAATCGGTAGCAGCCTGAATGCTGCCTTTATGTCTGCTTTCGCAAACCAACGTACCTTTCCCAAACTTCCTAATTTGCTGAATAGCCTCTTCAAACGTGCAATATGATACTGATGACATACATGCATCTATTTCATCGTTTATAGAGCTACCTTTTGGGAATGATAAATGGTGGATTAGGCGAAAGGTATTTGGCTCCTTTTTAGGTATAATGCCCAATGGCGATATCCTAAAAGGTAAGAAAGGAGGGTAATCAAATGGACCTGCTATCCTACCTTTCCTAATTTCCTTAACTAATTTCTCTTTAACAATGTGTGCGTAAGTATCCACTGACTTTACATTTTTTACTGGCTCACACCCTTCACCCTGAAACACTGGCAAAGGGAAACCTTTGGAGAAACCTTCAATTAGGAACTTGGCTGTCTCCTGGTCTGGATATATACCAGATACCAGAGGAGGCAACAGAGATAAAATCTTATTACAAAAGACTAACTAACTTTTTTAAGTCCTTTTTATAATTCCTAGTGATGGATTATGGCCTTGGCCTTGAATACTTAAACTGTATTTTTTACAACTTAGTGCGATTTGCCCTGAACGTCTAGCTGCACTGCCTGACTGCCACTCCTTTCTTTCCCAGCTGGGGATGACACAACTCTTTTTTCTTTATCATTATAATTATAAATTGTTGTTATAGTGACATTTATTTGTCTCTCATATTTACTTCATAATCAAATTGTGCTATGGATTTATTTTGTATGGTTTGATTTACTGTAAAGTGACAGTGTGACCTTTGCCATCTCCTTAAGCCCATTTTTTATCCCGCCAGTTGACCGGGGTTGTTTTGTGTGAGGGGGGGCCTTTTTCCCGGCAATTGGTGTGACTTGGAGGGGGCGCAACCGGCGACCCACTTGAGAGGTGGGCGGTTCGACCCTTGTGTCCCCCCTTGCAGACAGCCCGATCGGTAATACACCGTTTGAGCTGCAAGCGCAGGCGCGCAAGCCTTGGGCTCCGCGCATGCGCCGTCCTTCTGTGCGCATGCGCGAGGTTTTCTATGCGCGCGCACTGTTCAAGTCACTGACCCCGCTGACGTCACGCGCCGGCGACATGGTGCGGAGGTCATAGCAGGGTTGAGGGGCATAAAATGGCGGTTCACCGCCATCCCATTATGCTGATCGGATCCACGGGATACACAGAGCTGTTAAACTACCGGTGAGTGAGGAACCTGTTGGACACATAGCATTTTTAACTTTAATATGTTGCTGTATATTCATAGTCCTAACCCTGGTGTATTATTGTTGCTCCACAATTCTTTACATAGTTGCTCCTATCCACCAACCCACTCTAATTGGGAGCTGTGTCCATTCTCTACATACCGATGCACCCTGTGTTACCTATAGGGGTCTACAATTGTACGTAGCCTAGCCACGTACACCCCGGGATCCATCTTTTTTCAAACAACTGATTGAATTGGTAATTACATTTCTAGATTGATGGTTTTTCCTCTTCTTTTTTCCCCCGTAATTATTTTTTTCTTTTTTTCACTCACCAACATTGGAGTAGCACTATTTATTCACATTCACATTGAGGCTCGAATTTTGCTTCTAGAGGGGTGGTTCGTGACCCCTGATATGGTGACTGGTTTGATATATGGACTATATTAACCTGGGGTTTAATTACTATCACAGTGGTGGTATTTCAATTTGGCTGTTGAGTATGCACATAATACTCACTACTCCCTTCACTTTGGGATTAGTTCCCCCTTTTCTCTTCTTTTCATAATTTTTTCCAATTCCTTATTTATTTTGTATTCACTATTAGTTTTTCTTCTTCGTAATTTAATTAAAAATTAAAACAAATAAAAATTACCTTGTTTGAATATAGGTCGTCATTTGGTTCAAAATTCCCCTCCCAGTCGCCGGGTAAGGCTTCTTTTCCTCCCCCAATCGGGGCTCTGGTTGATGTAGGGGTAGGGTTAGAGAGGTAAGACCACACTTTCACTATATATCGTAATATTGTCTCCATTATTGATTTGTTATATGTATTGTTATATGATTATGTTTTTTTCCCGTTTTTATACTTACCATTAAATTGATGTATTTTTTAGATGTAGGTAATATCCTGAAGAAGCTGAGAAGCGAAACTAATCAAATTACCTCACCTTCCCCTATGAAAATGTGATATTTACCCAAAGCTGTAATATTTTGTATTTTTAATAAATAATTTTTATAGAAGATTGCTTTTTTCATATTGATTTAATAGATGTACGTGCCCCGTGATAGTCCCCTTGCTCATACCTTTTTGACATCTGTGATTGGAGACCAGAGATCTCAATTTTATTTTCCAGTCTATCTAATTGGGATGAGGGTGCACATTGATATTCTATATATGTTTTCTTTATGTGAGGCCACCCATTATCTGGTCTGGATATATGTCCAACCATTGTTGCATGCTTGCCAGTTTCACTGGGGTGTGAGCTTTTTGCATAAATATCCCTCTGGGAGCTTTGAAAATTGGAATTTCTTTTGAAACACCTGAGCAAAGGGTGGGGACCAGAACAATTCGAGCACTCGTGCTTGTATTTGCACAAACCCCTCCACTTACGCTGGTTCTCATTGTAAGCAAAGCAGTATCCCCTTTTATAAGGAGACATTCTAGATTGTGGCTGCTGTCTAATGAAATCCACTTTCTGTGGCACCATCAGATTAAGCCACAACCCGACGTCCTTATTGCCCCACTTCAATGATGGTGTAGATTGTTAATTTTTGTCTAAATGCCTCATCGTATTGAAACCATCCTAGACCTCTGAAACGTTTATATGCTTCTAGCACATGCTCCAAGTGTTGAAACAGCCCGCTGCAATACTCCGGGTGATTCTCACCTAGCACACTGGAGTATATTGCAAATGACTGCGACCAATTATTAAAAGACCTCGCCACAGGTCTTCTCCTATCATCCTCATCTTTCTCATCTGATTTTTTGTCATTTCTATTGACAAATTCTTTTGCTGATGGAATAAGCGACAGAATATCTATGAATTGACCTTTCCATATTTTTTCTTTAGTCTGAGGAGAAAGGTGGTAACCTAATGGCGAGATGTCACATGGTAATGTCTCTTTAAAATACACTTCTGGTACTGATGCACTAGATATATTAATCTCAGCTGGTAAAAGGTATTGCGAATTAGCATTAGCTGACTAAATGTCATTAACATTACCTATATTGCCTAAGCTGACAGAACGTCTGTTTTCATTAGACCATACATTACCATAATTACTATTATCAACTGCAGGTGTATTGATAGAGTCAGCTAATCTGTTAATGGATTCCATAATTCTATTAATTGTGTGTGCTAACTCACCTATACCACCAAATGGCGCTGGGGCATTTGTTATATCTGAAGCAGCATAATGCTGCTCTCTGTTGCCTCCAGTGGCCATCCGCGGGATGTCTCTGATACTCACACTGCTTGCAGCCTCAAGCTGCGATCATGATACACTGGGTAAGGTTTGTCTCTCTTCACTTACAACCGCAGACACAGCCTCTGTCCTCTGTATAGCTGACGCTCCTCTAGCCCGAACAGCGCTTCCACGGGGACCGGACCCTCCTCCTCTTCTTTCCTCTCAAGCTGACCCACCTTTGCATAGTGGCTGCCGGTTCTTACAGTCGTACTGTGCTGCTGTCTTCTCTGTCCTGTGACACCAGCGGCTGCATAGACAGTTTATGTCGGCGGGACCGGCGGTTTTGAAGGTCATTAACAGCTGTACTGCCTCTGACTTCAGGGGAATTGATAGGCAATACCACAGGACACTGTACTGAATTTACCTCAGCCAAAACACTTTGCTCATTATCATTCCCTGCCAAAGCCAGGCATTTTCTGATGCTGCGTACACACAATCAAATTGTCCGGCGTACTTAGTCCGCCGGACTGCATTTCACCGGACAATCCAATCATGTGTGGGCTTCAGCGGACTTTTTCAGCGTAAAGTCTGGCGGACTTAGAAAGTAGTTTTGCAGCCCAAGCCAAGAACTAAGAATGACGCATGCTCAGAAGCAAGTACGAAAAGGAAGCTATTGGCTACTGGCTATTGAACTTCCTTTTTCTAGTTCCGTTGTACGTGCTGTACGTCATCGTGCTAGCAATCGCCGGACTTTTCGTGTGTCCGTGTGTGGCTATCCACCGGATTGTTTGCCGGACTAAGTACGCCGGACAATTCGATCGGCATAAGTCATAAGCCATTCTTCTCCACCTTTATCCCCAGCTTTCTCCAACACTTGCCTCATTAAGGTTTTCATAGCCATGAGTGAAGTACTTCAGGAGCCTGTTTTCCTTTTACTGAGCTTGTTGCAAGCTTGTTGCACCTTCACTGCCTGGTTGGGAACAGGTGGGAGTGCACCTGTGAGAGGGTCATATATATAATAAGCCCCCTTTCTATAACATTCCCCATGGGTCATGTGACCATTTGGGATATCACCAATAGCCTTGCGACCCTTAACCCCGCCCCCAGCCCAATTTTCCATTCTCTTAAAGGGACATTAACCCAAATACAGTAAGCTGTATATAGCCCTAAATATTTACAATATTGCTTCTATCCTCTTATTAATAAAGGGAGGGGCAACCGCATGCCCATGCTTTCGGGCTCAAAGCCTTGAGCCCTCATAGTTCATTCTTATAAA
The DNA here is from genome assembly GCF_037356315.1 of Lithobates pipiens. Taxonomy (NCBI): domain Eukaryota; kingdom Metazoa; phylum Chordata; class Amphibia; order Anura; family Ranidae; genus Lithobates; species Lithobates pipiens. The sequence continues at coordinate 58,523,657 of NW_027507791.1, forward strand.
GTCGGAGGTCTCACTGATTGCCAGTTTTGGGCTATTATCTTTCGTGCTTTGAATAGGCCTCTAATTGCTGTGGTTTTACTATTTACTGACACAATGTTATCCTCTATCTTCCCAACAGACATATAGTACCGTTCAGGACCAGCTTGAGCCCAAAGGTACGATTAATGTCCTCAAGTATCTCTGTCCAATACCTAAATAATTTTGGACATCTCCACCTCATGTGGATCAAGTCACCTGTTCCTTGACACCTTTGGTATTTGTCATCGGGCCTATATCCATACTGAAAAGTTTCTTTGGGGTATAGTAGGCTCTGTGTAACAAGAATAGTTGCAACATTTTCTGTGAGGGAAAAACTGACACCTGGGAACTCAGATTTAATATCCTTCTCCACTGTTCTTCTGTTATTATTTCCCCCAGGTCCTCTTCCCATCACTTTTTATTTATCTTTCCCCGTTGATAAATTTGCTACATATCTGTTCATATATCTCTGATATTAAACCCTTGGAAGATCCTGTCATGGTGATTTTTTTATATAAGAGGTACTTCACACCATTCCACCCTTTGTGTTTTGAAATGGGTGCTGAGGGCGTATCTAATTTGAAGATATTAGTAGATTGATTGGCATGGGATACCGTACTCTCCCCTCTGTTCTTCAAATTACTTCAGGGAACTCCCTTCATATAGTTGCATGAGTTTTCCAGTACTGCAAGCCTCCCACTCATTTATTTTACCCATGGGCATCAAATCTGGAAAATATTTGTTGTCCCAGATTGGAGTATATTCTGTTAACCCCATTTTAAGGGCAGCTGGAGGTGTAGTATGTACTCTATATGCTTTAATTTTGAGGCATACTAATCATTACTAATTACTACGTTCTCTTTGTGTCCCTCCGGTGATTTTTAACAATCGTAATTTTTAGTTAATTTTGTACCTCCTCTATCGACATTCATTGTGTGCGCATTGGGCTTCCGGAGTCACGTTTGTTGTAATTGCCCTGTGTAGCTGACTTGCGCAACACTTGCTCTTTTCATTGGCCATAGATCAGTGTTGCTAGCTTAAAAGTGGCTGTCCGACGTCACGCCGTCGCTGCTGATGAAGTCCCGCCTACTTTCGGGGACGCAATGCGTACGGACCACGTGACTCAAGCCCTGACATCACCAGCAAGCCGCAACACTGATCCGTGCATGGACATCTGAATGTACCTGTATTTATGCTTACTACTCGGCGCTGGAGATCAGTGCAAAAGCATGTGAGTGTATTACTTTATTTTGTATTTCTTTTAATAAATCCTTCATAAACGGAGAGCACTAGATCTTGTCTTTTATGCTTTTATGTGGAATCATGCTGGTATTTGGAGACATGAAAGGGATCCACCTCCGGAGCACTCCCGTTTTGTATGCTGATTGTTGGGATTAACCCTTGATGGGAATATGCGTTTTTGACCTGTCTGATTTATCAGGGGTCCAGTATTTGAGGTGAGAGTCCATCTTGCTCTTTGGTGGAAGGGATCACATCATCACCTGTTTTTTCTGATTGAAGACATACTGCACATGCGGATTCTTCTTGAAAATCAATTTGTCCTATCTTATATTTCATTTATAGACTTTTCTATACGTGCTATATTTATATGTATTCTGTTTTTTTTTTATCTGCGCTGTACTGTTACTTTTTATGTTAACCCCATATAGCTCATTGCTACCCTAACAGCCTGCCATACTTTTGTTACTAATTTTAATGTGGAGGAAATGAGGGATAGGGAATCTGCTTCCAGAGCTTCCAGCAAGCTAATATGCGGGCTCCTTGCAACATCATTCAAACATTTTTATTGCTCTCCCCTTGTATGTTACATTCCCTAAGATTCTGGGCAGCCAAAAAATAGCTGCGCGGATGTGGCACTGCTGCTCCTCCCTCTTTTATTGGTAGCTGCAATATCTATAAACAAATACGAGCCTGCCGCTTCTTCCAAATTAGTTCCCGGAACAGTGTTTCAATTTTCTTGAACCATCCCATTCCAATCCAAACTGGGGAATTATGTAGCTGGTACAGAAATTGGGACATCCAGATCATTTTCATGAGGTTGATTCTTCTGGCAGCTGAGAGGGGGAGATGGCTCCAAATGTTGCATTTCCACTTGAATTGAAGCAAAAGGCGAGCGAGATTATCCTCAATATACTGATATGGGTTCCTTGTTAACCATACTCCTAGATACCTCATCCTATATACCACCCTTAATTGCCCCACTGAGGATGGGAGGGGATTCATTGGGTCTACTGGCATCAAAGCCTATTTCTACCAGTTAATTAGCAGGCCTGATATCTTTCAAAATTCCTCCACAATGTTCATAGCCATGGCCGAGGATGAGTCTATATCTCCGAGGAAGAACAAAATGTCATCTGCATACAATGCAATCTTTTCCTCCCTGTCTCTCTTTTAAATCCCTGTATCCCCCTTGTTGTTCTTATTGCAATTGCTAATGGCTCAATTTCTAAAGCAAACAACAGAGGTGACAGGGGGCATCCCTGCCGAGTTCCCCTCTCCAGCTCAATTGAGTCAGAGTATGCATTGTTAATTCTAATCTTAGCGCTTGGTGTGTGATAAAGTGCTTTTATCCAACCAATAAAGGTGGGTCCAAACCCGAACACCTCCAGAGCCCGTCACAAATAGTCCCACTCCAAGCTATCAAAAGCTTTGTCAGCATCCAGAGAGATGACAGTTTGTGAGCCCTTATTCAGCGTTGGAATCTGAAGGTTCAAGTATACTCGCCTTACATTGATGTTAGTGGCTCTATTGGGAATAAACCCAGATTGATTTGGGTGTATAAGCTTTTGTATAAATTTGTTCACCCGGACGGCTAGCACTTTCGCCACTATTTTTGCATCTGCACATAATAAAAATATTGGCCTATAGGACAAGGTATCTATTTGAGCTTTCCTCTCTTTTGGAATAACCACTATTGTGGCTTCTGCCATTGAGGAGGGCATCCTCCCTCCCGCGGTCACCTCCCCTAACATCCTCTGTAACTCTGGAAGCATCACCTCCCCAAATTGCTTATAAATTTCTATAGGAAGACCGTCTGGGCCGGGTTACTTCTGGTTAGCCATCTGAGCCACTACGCTTTGCAGTTCCTCGAGGGTTATGGGGGCTTCTAGCACTTTTTTATCCTGTTCTAATAGAGCTGGTACCTGGATGCCCCTAAAAAACGTATCCATTTCTCTTGCCACTTCTCCCACCCTGGCTTTATATAAATTTGCGTAGTATTGTATGCATTCAGTATTTCAGGGATCCCAGAAGTAATTTCGCCCTCTGGCATCCTAATTGCTGCAATTACTGATGGGGAGTTATTGGTTTTCACGAACCAGGCCAAAAAAGGGCCTGCACGCTCCCCTTCAGCAAAAGCGCATTGGGCCTGAAAAAGACACTTGTTTTCTGCCTTGCTGGTAATGATGTTATAATATTTTTGTTGACTTCTATGCCACCTCTCTTTTTTTTCTGTGGTTGGGTCGACCACTTATTGATTTTCCGACTCCACCACTTCCCTCCCAGAAACCTCCTCCCATTCCCTGGACCTCGTTTTGATCTTTGCCACTTGTTGTATTATTAACCCACGGAGGAAAGCCTTCAGGGTATCCCACACTATCCCTGCATTTGCGGAGCCCTTATTCAATGTTACAAATTCCTTTCATTTTAATGTTAATTCTGTTGGTTCCCTCATTAACTCCAACCAAAATGAGCTTATGCTCCATGCTCCAGGGAGGTTCTGACCTTCCAACTGAATCATCATTATTAATGGTGAATGCTCAGACACTCCCCTGGTAGCATATATTATGCTTTAAACCAGCTTCACCATGTCCCCGTTTCCAAAGGCCATGTCTATTCTTGACAATGTTGCATATGAGCTAGAATAACATGAATATTGCTGCCTCGCTGGGTTCCAGGTTCTCAGGCACATCAAACGGGGCAAAAACACCAACCATTTGGGTACCACATGCCTAACAAGGCATTTAATGTCCAACCACTCAACCTGTTGGCAAGAGCACCTAAAAGCTACACAAAAGGGGCCCAAATCTGTTCCTCCTCCTCCTTACCCACTTCAGTCTGCCCCTGCTATATCGAGTTATTACCTCTCAGCAGCCTCCACTGACAGGGATGATAGGATAGCACCGGGTGTCCTAGGTCCTAGTAGCACATCTGCCAGCAGCACATCACCAGCTGTAGACTGTAGCCAGCAAATTTCTATAGAGCAAAAAAAATACAGTCCCTGCCACCCACATGTCCAGCGTCTAAATGCAAGCTTGTCAAAGCTGTTGGCTCTCCAGCTTTTGCCTTTCAGCCTGGTGCCCCCTTCCGTGAATTCGCACAATGTGCTGTACCACAATGGCAAGTTACTAGTCGCTATTACTTTTCACGTAAGGTCGTTCCACCTCTCTACCATCACATTGAAGGGAATGTTCTGGCATCATTGGGCAAGGCAGTCAGATGTAAAATCCACCTTATCCTCCAGCAAGCATGGGCAGGGACAAAATATTTTGTTCATAGCACACTGAGTAACGCTGCTTGCAACTCAAAAGGATGCATGACAGGGCTCGGTGCTGCAGCTTGTTGTTCTCCCACATCTCCATACAGCTGGTTGTGATGATGCCAGACCTGTAAGCTCTACCCTCTCATCCTCCTCCTCTGCCACCTCCATGCCCTCCTCTGCAGAATTGCCCTATAAATATCAGGTACCCCCTAAGCATTCAAAAGGCTATTTCATGAGTCAGGCTAAAAGGTGTCATGCAGTGCTTCAGCTGGTGTGTTTAGGGGACAGGAACCACACCGAAGCAGAAATTCTTGCAGCTTTGCATGGACAGGCCAAGAGGTGGTTCACACCACATCAGCTGGAGCCAGGAATGGTGGTGTCTGATAATGGCTCAAACATCCTGTCAGCCCCTAGACTGGGAAAGTTGACACATGCGCCATGCCTGGCACATGTCCTCAATTTGGTGGTGCAGCGTTTCCTAAGTACGTACCCAGGGTTGCAAGATGTACTAAAACAGGCCAGAAGAGTCTGTAGCCATTTCAGTGGTCATACACAGCCAGTGCTCAGTTGGCTGAAATTCAGCGGGACTTGTACCTGCCCGTAAACCGCCTGATTTGTGACAGACCAACCAGGGGAAACTTGACTTTGGCAATGCTACAGCGGCTATACATGCAGCAGAGGGCCGTCAACGAGTACCTGTGCCATATGGCACAACAACGGGCTCAGGCCACTTCACCTTTTTTTCCCCATGCCAATGGATGATCATTAAGGATGCATGCACTGTATTGTCACACAAGGATGGTGAGCAATGACAGTGCATGCATCAGTTACACAATCCCTATTGTTTTCCGTCTGGAGCTGACTCTGCGTGGCATTATGAACAGGGCAATGGAGGCAGAGCAGCAGAAGAGGAGGACTTCCTTTCCTCTCAAGGCCCACTTTATCCAGACACCATCATTCCTATGTTACAGAACATACATGAGGAGAGAGGGGAGGAGGATGAGGATGAGGATTCTGGCACTTTCATAGGCTTCGAAGAAGAGGAAGACATGCGGCAATCTATAAGCGATGGCTTTCCAACCCCAAGACCTTTGGGAGTAGTATGTGGCTGGGAGGAAAAAGTTCCAGATGCTGTCATCCTGAGTGACCCAGAGGAGTCTGCTTCTCAAGCCTCAGAAAATTTGAGGCACATGGGCAACCTCATGCTTCAAAGCCTGCAAAAGGACACTAGAATACGTGGCATAAAGGAAAAGGATGTTTACTGGTTGGCAACCCTCCTTGACCACCATTATAAGGGGAAGGTCTTGGTTTGGTTGGCTGAAATTCAACGGGAATCCCACCTGCCCGTACACCGCCTGATTTGTAACAGGCCCACCAGGAGGAACTCGACTTTGGCAATGCTGCAGCGGCTATACATGCAGCAGAGGGCCGTCAACAAGTACCTGTGCCAGTACGGCACAACAACGGGCTCAGGCCACATCAGCTTTTTTTCCCAATGCCAATGGCTGATCATTAAGGATGCATGCACTGTATTGGTGGGCCTACCTTTCCTCAGAATAGACCAATTCCTACATACAATAGCTTTGAGCTTTTGACTGAGCAAGTGCCATATAATGGAGGTGTTTTGTTAGGTCCACACAAGGGACAGGTCAAGCTCACCCTGTTTATCAACCCACTCAAGGGGAATGGTGGAGACAACCACCACCATAAATACCTTCCAGCAGCGGACCTGTAAGAAAAAGAAAAGAAAGAGATGATGCAGAGGGGGTAGGCTGTCTCAAAAGACCCAAACCATGATAGTTGCTGGTATATATAATTTGAGTGGGGTTCCACTTAATCAGGATGAAATTGGGGTCCTTGATAGGGGCCCCAAGTTCACCCCTGTCAAGAACCTTAACAAATTCCAGACATAAGTTTGCAAAAATATATTAGAACTCTCAATATGAAACAATATTTTTTATCAAATCCTGGCAAATGTACAGTTTCCGCAGTGGGGGGTCATTCTACTCTGCGGAATAAGTCAATTTTTAACCCTTTAAATGTAGAAAATAAGTTTACAGAAGTGTTTACAAGTATGGTCATAAAGGATTTGAACAAATTAAAGATAAAGAAAACACACAATCCCCTATATGTCAAACGTGGTATGGAATCTCTTGCAGGACGTAAAGAGTCATACGTCCAGCAGATAAGGGGAGGGGGGGGGTCTGGTTGTTCTTAGTAAAGAATATTACCAGACTGAAATAAATCATCTATTGAGTGATGGTGCAACTTATAAGGCCCTGAATAAAGATCCTATGTTACCCTTTAAGGATGAATTACATTCTATAATTGAATATGGAAAGGATCAGGGGATTTTAACTGAAAAAGAAGCAGCTTATTTGGATCCTATATTTTGTAGAACCCCAATTATCTATTTTCTCCCGAAGATCACTAAAGATAGTGCCAAACCTCCAGGGAGGCCTATCGTTAATGGGATGGATTCTGTTTTGGCGAGATTAGGACAATACATCGATTTTTTCCTACAGCCTTTGGTGTTCAAAACCCCTGCTTTTTTGAAAGACACCAAACATATACAGATTCTGGAAGGACATAATGATGCTATGAAGGCAGTTGAATGGGCTCTCTCTTCCTCTACTTTGTCTGGACGACATCAGGAATTTTTGTTGAGTAGTCTTGACTTTTGTCTCAATAAAAATAATTTTTGGTATAGTAGGGAATTTTATTTGCAGACCAAGGGGGTGGCGATGGGAGCCTGTTTTGCTCCCAGTGTGGCCAATCTTTTTATGGCCCACTGGGAGGAGGAGGCTATCTTTAAGCATTGACCACCCAATTGGTCTGCTATTGCAGATTTATTGATGATTTGATTTTAATTTGGGAGGGTGACAGATCAGCTTTAGATGCTTTAATTGATCTATTAAATTTGAATGATAAAAAACATCTCTTTTTCCTGGAATATTGAATATGATAAAATTGTTTTCCTGGATCTCGAGATCAATAGAGGTGTTGAACAGGTTAGATTATGTAATCATTTTTAACCCACGGACCGTAATGCCTACATTCCCCTGAGGAGTTGCCACCATCGTTCATGGTTGTGCAACATCCCCAGGGGACAATTTATTTGGCTTCGCCGTAACTGCACCCATAGAGATGAATTTGTTCAACAGTCGGATGTACTGGTCTCAAGATTTTTATAGAACGGTTATGACAGACACAATTTAGAAGAAGAAATTGATCAAAATGATGGATAGATCTACTCTGGTGTCTGATCGTATTCGTGGAACTGGGAAAGATGATCATAATTTCAGGATGATCTTGGATTTTAACGCTCAACATAAGAAATTTGAAAAAATTGTTTTGAGGAATTGGTCTATTCTAAAACAAGACAAAATACTTGGCCCTTTGCTACCTGCACGGCCGCAATTCATTTACAAAAAGGCCCCGTCACTCAGAGATCGTCTTGCTCCAAAATTCTTAATCCCCCTATCCCTACAGAAAACAGATTGTTCTCTTTTCTGTTTTTTTTTTGCGTGTGGACGAAGCATTCTGTCATGGTTATGCAATAGTTTATCTGCTTACCTGTTTCCATGTGTTCATCTCTAGAGACCAGCCGACCCTCACCTGACTGCTTTTGTAATCCATCCTCTGGCATGGCTCCACCCTAGCTCCTATCAGAGAACACTATATTAATCTGTGCACTGCAGGGCCAACCCGGTTGATCAACCTTTGTGTGTTAGCTTCCTGTTACCTGCCGTGTGCTCTGCTGTTGTTCCGTTACCGACTTTGGCGTGTCCTTGACTATCCCTGTTTGCCTGTGATCCTGACCTTTTGGCATGTCCCTGACTATTCCTGTCTGCTTGTGGCCCCGACCTTAACTTTGTCCCTCACCATCCCTATCCTCCTGTTGCCTACTGTGGGTGTGAGCTGGGGGACCCTGGGGTCGCGACCTGGAGCAAGTTGCAGCCAAGTCCATCCTCACCACTAGAGGCGCTGGTGAACACCTGCTGGCTCTTAGACTCCGCGCCCCAGAGAATCTTACGCTCTAACCCCGGTGGGATCCATCTTGGTGTTCTGGCGGCCCTGCCTTCCTATCACCTTGACCCCCATCCGCAGCAGTCAGCCATAGGGTCCACAACCTTGCGGTGCACTCCTGATCCCTACGGTGTGCATCTGTCACCTGGCCTCAAGGTGACCTGACACATTCCTTGTAAACATGCAAAGGGGAATATTAAGAAAAGGAAAAAGTTTTTAGCATCGGCTACTAATAAAGAGTATGACATTAAACAACCCATTACTTGTGACACGATTGGAGTAGTGTATATGATGGAATATGGGTGAGGGCTTCAATACATAGGGAGAACTTCGAGACCTCTACATGTACATCTTGCAGAACACGTTAATAATATTAAAAAAGATATTACCACACATAATGTGTCTCACCATTTTAAGCAGTTTCACAAGTCCTAAAATTTGGGGTATAGAGCGAGTGACCAAACATTGGAGAGGGGACAATTTTGCTCATCAGTTGAGTCGCAGGGAATCATATTGGATATATGAGACAAAGGTTTTAACCCCTGGTGGACTCAATGTAGATTTTGATTTAAATTGTTTTATTACAGATCGGTAATTGTGTTGTTTTAGAAAGTAAATTTTTGTAAGTGGCTGTGGGTGACGTTTTCCTTTTTTCTGTGTAGCCTTTAGGTTTTTACACCATGGTTATATTTGTGGGTTGAGGGGTTAATATATATATATATATATATATATATATATATATATATATATATATATATATACTTCGAGGCTGCCTAGCTTTGAGGGTGTTCAATAATTTCATCTAGAAGAATGTTTTTGGTATAGGTTTCATGGGCACAATTAACAGCCAAAGACCAATTTTTTCTGCACCTGTTTGACAGGTGCATATCATTGCAATTTTTTACAGCAAGGCCAATTCTTTCTTTCATCAAGATTACCTCTATAAGGTTATGGTGGGAAGGTGCCAACATCCAAAGACTAATTTTTACGCACCTATTACTTCTATCCAAAGTCAAAGTGACACCAGAATGTATCCAAAAAATCTGTAATCTTGTTCCCAGTGCACTCCATTGTGGCCTCATCATTCACACCAGCTCCTCAGCTGTTGCTCAGCAAAATAAAGGCAACTTGCCGGGAAAATGTCATATTTTTGGCTTTATAAATGCAATTATTGCTGCAGCAGATTCTAGACATGGTACAGATCTACCACTTTACAGGTAGACTAAGGGGACCCCTCATGCACTATATTGGAAGGATTTTTTTTATGCTTTCACTTTAAAAATCAAAATATCACTGCTCATTTTAAAAACTTTTTTTTATTGATACATGTCCCCCAAGGCAGGAACTGGACCCTTGTATGCCCAATTACTTGCATACAAGCCTTCAAGTCAGGAGATGGATACAAAAAATTCAAAGGCTTTATCAATGCCTAGAAGCACAGTTAGATCTATTATTAAGAAGTGGAAGGTATTTGGTACAACAGAGACCCTCCCTGGGTCAGGACATCACTCCAAACTGCATGAAAGGGTCAGGAGGAACCTGGTCAGAGAGGCTACCAAATGCCTACAGAAAGCTATTGCAGGAATTTATAACAAAGTTTGGTCATTGTGTGCATGTGACAACAATATTACAAATTCTCCACAAATGTGGCTTGCATGGGAGGGTTGCATGAAAAAAGTCACTCCTCAAGAAAGAACTTATGAAGCCACCACTGAGCTTTGTCAAAATGCACCTTGAAGATTCTGATGCAACATGGAAAAAAATCCAATAAATCCAATACAGCTCACCATCTAAATAACACAATTCCTACAGTAAAGTATTAAGGTGGTAATATCCTGTTATGGGGGTGTTTCTCTGCAGCAGGGGCTGGAGCCCTTGTCAGGATAGAGAGAAAAAATGGATGGGACAAAATACCATCAAATTCTTGTAGAAAATCTGTTGGGCTCTGTAAGAAAGTTGTCTTAAAATTTCCTAAAATTTCTAAAAATTTTCAATAAAATCAGAATTAACCACTTCCCGACCAGCGCACGATGATGTACTTCGACAGAATGGCACGGGCAGGCATATTGGCGTACATGTACGTCCAATCTTCAATGCCGCCCTGCCGTCGGGAGAGCGTCGCCGGCGGCGCGCTCCCGCGCTGGTCGGGACCCCCGCGAGTCGGGTCGCGGGACCCGCGGACTCGATCACCGCGGGCATACCCGCGATCGTCTCACGGGGCGGCTGAATGGAGGAAATGCCGTGTAAATGCCTAGCAACTAGTGACGCTGATCTCTGCTCCATGTGATTGGAGCAGAGATCAGTGTTCACTAAATGAAAGCCCAACCCCCCCTCAGTTAGTAACACACCCCTAGGAACACTTAACCCTTACACTGCCACCCACTGGTTAACCCCTTCACTGCCAGTGTCATTTACACAGGAATCACTGCATTTATATAGCAGTGATTATTGTATAAATGAGAATGGTCCCAAAAATGTGTCAAAAATGTCCGATGGGTCCCCCACAATGTCGCAGTCACAATAAAAATCGCTGATCGCCGCCATTACTAGGAAAAAAAAAATAATAAAAAATTATTAATAAAAATGCTATAAAACTATCCCTATATTGTAAACGCTATAACTTTTGCGCAAACAAATCAATAATCGCTTATTGCGATTTTTTTACCAAAAATATGTAGAAGAATACGTATCGGCCTAAACTGAGGGAAAAAAAATTTTTTTTATATATTTTTGGGGGATATTTATTATAACAAAAAGTAAATATTAATGCGTTTTTTTCAAAATTGTCGCTGTATTTTTGTTTATAGCGCAAAAAATAAAAACCGCAGGGGTGATCAAATACCACCAAAAGAAAGCTCTATTTGTGGGAAAAAAAGGACGTCAATTTTTTTTGGGAGCCACGTCGCACGACTGCGCAATTGTCAGTTAAAGCGACGCAGTGCCGAATCGCAAAAAGTGGTCTGGTCTTTGACCAGAAAAATGGTCCGGTCTGAAAGTGGTTAAGTAAGAAAGTTGTCAATGGGAAGAACCTGAAAATGACTCAAAGCACACAGTAAAAATTACCACACAGTGTTTTAAGGAGAAAGAAGTGAATGTCCTTGCATGGCATAGTCAGACCCCAGACTTGACTTTGCCCAGACATTGAAAATTTGTGGAATGACTTCAAAACTATAGTCCAGAAAATGTCACCATCAAAATTTAACCGAACTTGAGCAGTTCTGCAAAGAAGAGTGGGAAAAGTTAGTAGAGACATATCCCAACAGACTAAAGGCTGTAATTAAAGCAAAATGTGGTGATCTTTTTTCCAATTCAGTGATTATGTTTTTGAATTAGTTTTTTTTCCTGACATGTTGGTATTGTATCTTTCACGTGGATGTTATAAGTTGCACTGAGTAAATGCATCTGGATAAATTAAAAAACGGTGTTTGTCTTCATTTCAGGCTGCAAAGCAACAAAATGTAATTATTTTAAAGGGTGTGATTCTTTTTTATACCCCCTGTTTATGTGGAAATGTATTGAAGTAGGTAATTGTATTTCAGTTATGATTTACATTATAGATATCTACCTCTGTGTTTTTCCTGAAGAAGGGTTGTGAGAGTGGATGGGCCAATTAAATCAACCTGTTTCTTTGGCATGAATGGACAATTCAAAGGTTTACTTTAGCTCACAGCTATTACAGGTATGTAATCATGTTACATGTGGTCACATGCCCATTATTATGGTAACCTTGTGCGTAACCGAGTTAATCTACTTTTTTTTTTACATTTTTTGTAATGACTTTGTGACTTTCTCATTTTATCATGTCACACTGCTAAGTAAACACCCAGTTGTATTTTATATGCAGTACAATTGATTTTTTACAGCTGACATATAATGCCATGTTTTCCAAGAAGGCTATGAATTACATCTCCAAAGTTCAAGAATGCTTCTACACAGAATAGTAGTGCAAGGCTCTTGCTGCTTGTGATCAATTGCAAAGAATCATGGGAGGTGCATTTCGGAGAGCAACTTCTGTCCTTCCTCAGACAAACTAACAGCAACCTCCGGGATGTAAATACCTGTCCAGCAGTGTCGGTATTAACCCTTAATCATCCTATGAGATGCTGATTATCATTGTGTGATCTATACCGCTTATGAAAAAGGAATAACATACTAAATTTGAGTTAGGAAATACCTAAATAGATGAAACCAAATAACCAATTGATGGAATTGTGATGGATCAACCTTATGTATGTACACACAACAATGTTATATAATTTTATCTCTATGTAATGATAATAAATGAATTAATCGATAGTACATTAGGGATTAAAAACATATAAGCTTAACAAATGTATTTAAATATACTTGAGGTGATTGTAGCTATATTAGTGCAATTGTGAAAGAGTACTGTCCGTGATACTTTTTTATTTGCACTCTTGGTTACTGCTTTGACCTTGAAGAAGGGGACATACCCTGAAAGCTTGTCCTGAAAAATGGTATGTTAGGGCAGATAAAAAAGTATCATGGACATTACTGAATTTTCAAATGTATATAAATACATTTAATGTTAAAAACATTTTTTTTTACTTTTTTTGTTTATATGAAAAATAAACAAAAATGTTGTATCTGTCTATGTATAAAACATGTTACATAGTAAAATCATTGGGCCAACAGATTACCCTCATGCATTAATGATACCCCGGCTGCTCTTCTGAATGATCCTGTGAAACCCCTCCTGGGACACTTCAGAAGTGATGTCAGTGGCCACGTAACTCCACCTCGGGGATGAAATTTCCAGCCATTGGACCACAAGCCGATTCTCCATGTGGGACAAGCTGCAGCCGGCTTACTAGAGACAGATACACTGCTAGAATTCACTTGGTGCCGGTCTGGGCAATAGACTATGTGGGTGTTCATTCATTATCTTTGCGTACGACACATTTGTGGTATTAAAAACTGGTTGCGCAATGATCTTATCCATGGCCTTTTATCCCTGAGTTGGTGTTCATACATGAGGGGGCTTTAAGAATGGTGGGGACACAGACTCTGGATATAATACACAAGTGCCTTTGGACCCATATATCTCCTGGCTCAAAACGTCTGGTGAGTTTCAGTGTGTATGGGGGAAAGAATGGAATCACTGAAGAGCGCCATTTGAAGAGCACTTTTTAGAGTATGATAGAGATCACAGCTGGCACCTTAACTGGTCAATTGGTTTTGGACAATTATGGACATTTAGAGGTATTCAGTTGGGATAACACATAATATTTTTTCATCTGCATATCATTTTTATTTTGGATACTTATGGGAGTTTATAGTTTTTTGGTAGACACTTGGTTTATTTTGCAGGTTTTCACTGATACCTAGCACCTTACTTATTTTTACTTATTTTTAGTATATATATATATATATATATATATATATATATATATATATGTATATATATTGTATAAAAAGGGAATACATATGAGAATACATATAGGAACGCAATGAACTGGTTTATTTCAAATCAAAATATGTCTATTAAATAAGTTCATTTCATAAAGAACACAAAGAGTTGCATGGTTGTCTAACCTTCATTCTCTCTGGGCACAGGCACTAGGCAGGGCTGTTCCCTATCTCCACTGCTCTTTGCGCTCGCCATTAGCTGTCCTCATATGTGCCAACCCCCTTATTACGGGGCTTCCCTATGGCAAAATTCAGGACAAAATCATGTTGTATGTAGACGACATGTTATTTTTGCTAGGGGATATGACTCTGTCTCTGCAGTTATGTCCACTCTTCTAGACTTTGGCCAATATTCAAAGCTGACAATCAATTGGACCAAATCATCACTGCTCCTAAAGTGGTTAGCGCTTAGGCCTGGCAGCGCTAGTGTGAAGACCAGGTTTACCCAAACTAAAGTGGTTCTAAAGTCAGAATGTTTTTTTATCTCTATGCATTAAGGTAAAGAAAAACCTTCTGTGTGCTGCAGCCTCCCTTAGACCCCCTAATACTTACCTGAGTCCCATCTCGATCCAGCAATGTTGCACGAGAGTCTTGACTGTCCGAGACCCCCCTCCTCATTGACTGAGGCAGCAGTGGGGTGCATTGGCTCTTGCTGCTGTCAATCAAAGTCAGTTAGCCAATGAGGAGAGGGAGGAGGAGGGGCAAAACCGCAGCTCTATGTCTGAATGCTACTTGCTATGGGGGCATTCGGCCAGAGGGAGGGGCCAGGAGCGCCAGCTGGAGACCCAAGAAGAGGATGGTTTGGGCTTCTCTGTGCAAAACCACTACACAGAGCAGGTAAGTATAATATGCTTATTTTTTAATAAAAATTAGACTTTAATATCTTTAACCACTTCCCACCCGGCCAATGCATATATACGGCCGGGTGGGAGCCGTCTACTCCTGATTGTTCAGGAACGTCCTTCAGAAGTAGCGGGATCGTGCGCACGCATGCCCGCGCAGTGGCGAAATCCCGATGTGCTCGTGTCACCTGGACACGGCACATCTCAGATCGGCAGGACGGCTCTGTGATTGGCCCTCCTGATCACATGACGGCCGTGTCCAATCACGGCCGTCATGTGATGTAAACAAACAGCCGGTTGCTAGGCAATCGGCTCTCCTCTCCTCACACGGAAGTCATCGCTGAGGAGAGGAGAGCAGAACGCTGCAGCCGGCTGATGATCAGTGAGTATGAGCTGTTTTTTACAGCTTTTTACTCACTGATCATCAGTCTAGTGTCAACACACAACACACCACACAGTACAAACACAGTCCCCACATATGTCCCCAAAACACACATGTCCCCAAAACATACATGTCCCCAAATAATAAAAACACATGTCCCTAATAATAAAAACATGTCCCCCACACATGTCCCACTAAAATCACATGTCCCAATGATTATCTGCACACATATGTACGTGATCACCTGCACACATATGTACATGATCATTTGCGTACATATGTCCCTGATCACACAAACCAATTATTATACACTTAACGGAATTTTTTTTACCAAAAACATGTAGCAGAATACATTTTGGCTTAGATTTATGACAAAATTTGATTTTATTGGATTTCTTTTCAAATAGAAAAAAGAAAATATTGTTTTTTTTCCAAATTTCCGCTTTTTTTGCGCTTATATCGCAAAAAATAAAAAACGGAGTCGTGAATAAATAACACCAAAATAAAGCTCTATTTGTGCGAACAAAATGATAACAATTTCATTTGGGTACAGTGTAGCATGACCGCGCAATTGTCACTGAAAGCGCTAGAGCGAAAAAAGCTGAAAATTGGGCTGGGAAGGAAGGGGGTGAAAGTGCCCTGTATTGTAGTGGTTAAGTTTTAACCAATCAGTTTTTAATTTGATAGGATCAAATTCACATTAAAAGAAAAATTATCTGTTAGTTTACTATGGGTTTTTGCATTTGCAAAACATCATTGCTCATGGGACTATAGTGATGACTTATCTCATAGAATGGGTATAACCTTGAATACAAAAATAAATGTAAAATTACATTGCCAGTCCCAATTTATTTAAATTTTAGCTGAACAAAAAACAGTTTATAATGATATTACTTACACAAGACCTTTTTATTTCATTAAAGACAATTGTCAGGAGACCACGGCAATCAATTACAAGTTATACAGCAGAACACCAAGACAATAATAAGATGATAAGGACCATAGCGTCACACATAAAATAATTATACTTTTCTAATTCCCATACACGTCAACTTCGGTCATTCTTGAAATTTGGTTTCCTGTCTCATGATTGGTCAGATCTTCTCTGGTACCTGTATAAAAGGTGCTCCAGAAGATGAGTGTCACACCAAGCTTCAGCGAGAAGATATTTCACATTACAGTGAAGGAGAATTTGGAAACAAGATGAATGAAAAAGTCTTCCTCCTGCTTCTGGTCTGTATTACGGGGCCGGTGACCAGTCTACCTCTATCTGCACAAATACAGGTGAGATGATGAGCTGACATGAACAGTACAGGGGACAGGTGACAACTATATTTAGGAAAGTATAACATCCAATAAGTTACTGACAATCTTAGCTAGTAGTGAAGTGTAAATCTAAAATAGTTATTCCCTTAGTTTTGGATAAAGTGGTGGGGGGTTAGGAATCCTGTTAGATTTTAATACTTCCTTATTACTGCCTGGGACCCCTGTAGGGAGATTTGACTTTTGTACAGGCCATTGCCTGTAGGACAGAAGGTGAGGGGGAATCCAAAATGTTATAATTGGGAACAGAACAGGGAATATGGTAAAATCTTCCAATGATGACTGTTGTGGTAACATCTGACCAAGAAAGGATTTTACCTGAGAGCTTTCCAGTAGGGCTGAGAGGGACTCTGCCGGATGGGGATGAGTTGGGGTCAAGACTTATATGTTATCTGTTATTATTGTATTACATCTGAAATAAGATATTAATACAAAACATTTACTTCCCAGTATCATCTACTTGGAGTGAACAAAGATGGTAAGCTTTTTAACATTCTTATATAACAAATCATTTTTGCTTTCTTTCTGTTCTCTGTCAGCTGTTTTGTTTGTTCTGCTTTTTCCTCCCATTCATTGGCCTTTCTTTATAATATCCCTAATCCTAAATCCTAAATTAAAAATTGTTTGCACTGCTCCATTGGCCCTAATCATCCTGGCCAGATAATCTATAAAATGATTTTCCTTCTCCATCTAGAACCAGCCTCTAGGAAAGACCATTCCACATTTGTATAGCTCTTATGGTAAACATCCCTCCATCCACCAATTTAAATTTAGATAAAACCCCTAGAAAAATAAATTATTTTAAATGCTTGCTTGCAGTATTTTCCTTTCCATAAATGATTTATTGTTCACCTGCAATGTGGCTTTGAACTTACAAAGAGAGTTTAACTACTCTGAGAGTCACTTCGCTAGCACAGCCCTCTCCCGCATTGTGTTTCTTAGCACTCTCCTCTTCTGGGAGTGTCCAACTACTGTCTGTGCTGGCCCAGCATCTCTGTCCCTCCCCTCATCTCCCCACATAAACTTTGATTCATCTGCTGGTGGAGGAGTGAAGAGGAATACTATAAAGTGTAATTTGAGTGAAAGCTCTGAGAGCTCTGAGTCTTCTGAGGCTATCACGTCCAAGTAGCAGTTTCGAGCTTCCAGCTGTTTACACAAGGGAGAATTTTTACATTTAACGACATTGCTAAAATATGTGAAATGCACACATAATTGTCTGCATGTTTTTTTAGACCCTGGCAATAGAGTCATCAAAGTCATCTCCCTTTGCTTAGGTGACAGTATTTATGATAATCATGGTGAATCAGGCAAAGACTTAAAGAATTTCCCAACCAGAAGTTTCCCAGATCAGGGATAACTTTGTAGAGCTACCCTATTTTTTCATTAATTGATATTTCAATTTATAAAATGGATTCAATATTTACCGAAGCTTAAGTCACTTTAATTTTTTTGGTTGCGATTATTACACTAGAATGTGTATTTTGTATACACAGCCCCAAAGAGTGAAGACTCCGAAGTGCCACAAGGGATCTTCAGCAAGATTTTGAAGGCTAATAAAGGTAATTATTATAAACCACAGGATTCTTTACTGCATTATGATGGTGCTAAATCAAGGCAAGTTAAAAGACAATAACCAATTATACTCAATAAAGTTATGAGTTTCAGGATCCTTTAAATCATGCATTGATGGACTAGCCTGATTTCTAAGTTCTGCCCTCCATAGTGGGAAGGCTCTACTTGGGGGCTCGTTCTCTGTTGTGACCTGCATGGGAAGATTCAAGAGGCCAACTTCACTGCAGCAGAGCAAAATCAGGTCTCCTCCCTTCCCAAACAGGGCTGTGCTGTGTCACGGAACTGAGTAAAGCTGGGCCTTTGGACTGCATGAAAATATCTAACAGGTTTCTCCAGATTCCCACTGCGCCTATTGTATTCTGTTGTATACCCCATCACTCCATATGATTAGATGCAGCCGCTGTCAGTTCTAAAATTTTCTGTTTGGATCCATCCATTTTTCAATCCAAGGATATCAGGTGAGAGAGGACTGACATAGCCACCCACATAGTAAACTTCAGCCAGTTCACAGTTTATGGGCAGCTTAAATCAAATGCATTTTAGTGTATTATCTATGACCATTTTCTGTATTTTCAGATAGCAAAACAACTATGTATGGAGGAGATATACTGGTACAGAATGACCGCAGCGCCACCAACTGTCCTTCTTGCCTTTGGCCTAAAAGTGATAATGGTACTGTTCCTGTTCCCTACATCATAGATTCCAGATACAGTGAGTTCCCTCTTTTTTCTCTTGCATTGAAGCATTCATTGCTATTTGTTATTTGTAGAAACCCAACCTTCTATCTCTGTTTCCAGGTCCCAGTGACCTGAACAGTATTGTGCTCGCCATGGCCGAGTTTGAGACATTGACTTGTGTGAGGTTTGTGCCTCTTACAACAGAACATGATTACATCAACATCACTCCTGGTGATGGGTAAGGTTGTCTATTATGTATCATAGATATTCACAGTAGGGAGCATCTAAAACATAAACACCTGAGACTTTACAGTACCTATTTGTGCATGATGGCTTCCCTTTTCAATTTCTTTAAAAAAATAAAAATAAATAGAACTCCTCTGTACATTTGCAAATACATGTGAAAGTCACAAGTCAACAACAAGGCGCTTTGTGGTTTTTGTGAATCTATCAGAAATATGCACATGGACATAAGATATTTATTCCAGTTCTGCTAACTTTGAGTACAGTATATAGTAGAAAAATGGAAGTGACTGAGAGGGAGTGGGGCTCAGTGTCAACAGACTCAATGGATTCCACTTAACATTTTACAATGAAAATAAAACCAAATATGTCTGTCCAAAAGTGAGCAGTGATCTAATGCTTGGAGCCGGTACAACGTGACTTAGCTCCCAAACTCCATACATCTTATTAGAACTGGGCACAAACATAGGGAAACAACCGTTGATATAAGTTAAAAAGTAAAAAAGCTTAGCACAAACAGATATTGATTGTTTTCTTTAACAGATTCAATCATTGTTTCTATTAAAACTATTGTCTTAGGCTCCCAAATGGTATTAAAGCATAACTTTTTTTGAACTGTATATTTACAATTTCTAGCTGTTACTCGTATATTGGAAGAACTGGTGGAAGCCAGACAGTTTCATTGGGTGGAGGCTGCATCTACAGAGGGATTATACAACATGAACTAGAACATGCCCTGGGCTTCTACCATGAGCATGTAAGAAGTGATCGTGACAATTATGTTGACATCAATTTCCAGTATATCTCTAAAGGTACTGAAGACATTTACACAAAGCGAATTTAGCCATGTTTTCAAAAAAGAGACATTACCACTGCTTTTGTCTTGTTCCAGGATACTTGGGTAATTTTGCTAAAGCGAACACTAATAACTTGGGCAGTCCATATGATTATGGTTCAGTGATGCACTATGATGCGTAAGTCATGACTTTTATGTTAGTTGGTAAATTACTGATAAATTATAAAATATTTTATAGGTAATATGTCAATCTTATCTCCATTCAACATTTTCCAGCTATGCATTCAGCAACACTTCAAAGAAACCCACAATTGTCCCCAAGCCTGACCCCAATGTGACCATTGGGCAGACAATTGGACTGAGCGTCTTGGATGTCACTAAAATTAACCGACTTTATCAATGCAGTAAGTTTCTGTACATTACAGTTTTATGGGTTTAAAAAATTAGAAATTATACTTTTTTTTTATGATTGCATTTTAAGTGAATTTTTCCGTTTAAAAAAAAAAAAATGGTTTGACAAAAAAAAAAAAAAAATGTGCACATTTGTCTCTGGCCAGTTTTCTTTAAAAAAAAAAAAGTAAAATATCAGGAAATTTTGTTTTTACCATGAAATATAATTCACCTGGATGCACAAAGTAGTTGTAAAGATACGTTCCGTTTCACTAACATATGTAAAAGTTGTAACACTGCATTGAGGCATTAAGGATCTTTTATCTTCAACATAAAGGGGTTAAACTCAAGGTTCATTTCATTTTAAGTTCAAAATTCCAGCAGTTTTAAGCTAATAGAAGGTTAATACCTCCTTGCCTGTTGCCCACTAATTAATTATTAATATTATTATCAGTTTATTCCACTAGTGACTAAATACAATTTATATGTCTATTTTTGACTTCTCAGGTGTCTATGCGACTTTGCTTAATAATAACACAGGAATTTTCACTTCTGACAACTATCCCTCTGCTTATCCTAATAATAGTGACTGCGTTTGGTTGATCAGGGTTCCATCAGGACTGGTAAGGAGACAGATGTAGACATGCAAAATGTGACCCTAAATGTCTAGCAACCTGGGTGTGGAAATAAACTGCCATCTGAAGATTGTTTTGTACACTACCTACATTTTACATTAATAAAAAATAGAGACTTGACTAGTATAGTGCCAAGCAATAGGTCCAAATACTCCCTAACCTAGGTCTTTTAGGATGTACATGCCTCTGAACCTCATACTCTGCTTCAACCACCAATTGCTCCATATGTTGGAATAATACCTTCATTATGGCCTACTTTATAGTCTTCAGACTATCATTACCACTTCATTGCTGGGAGCCTATTTTGGCAATTCTGATGTTCCAGATTTCTTTTACCCCACATCGGATGGTGAGGTCACTGTAGGAATGGGGGTTTAGCAGGAACAAAATGGGTCTTGGATTCATTTGGGGCTCTTGTTCTTACAAGTATGTTACCAATAGTAACAGTATTGCAATATCCCCAGTCACAGCTTTCTTTGACTTAATTCAATATAGCGTTAAACAAAAGACTTCTGCTAAAAGTTTCTTCCCCAAAATGTGTCTTGTTTAAGCTTTATTTGTTTCTCTGAAGAAACCACAAGCAACAAATAATCAGAGGGAGCAGAAGAGTTCTGTCAACTAGAAAATCAATGGAAAATACGCACATGTTTCAAGAGACATCTTAGCTAGAAAGGTCTATGCCCTTGTACACACGGTCGGAGATTCCGACAACCAAATCCGTCGGATTTTGTCTGTCGGATTTTGTCCGAAACTGTTGTATACACACAGTCGGACGAAGTTGTCAGAATGTCCGATCGTTCAGAACGTGATGACGTTATTTCGTTATGACGGGACTACGTTCGGGCTAGTAGCCAATAGCTTTGGTGTAGGAATTTGATCTGAGCATGCGTGGCACTTTGTCCGATCGGAATTCTCTACACATGATTGGAGTATGTCCGATCGGCGCATTTTGTTGGAAAAAATTTTTCCGGCAAGTTGGAAAATTTGGTCCGACGGATATGCCGACGGAAACAGTCCGATGCAGACCACACATAGTTGGAATATCTGACAAAACGCTCCGATCAGACACATTCCGTCGGAATCTCCGATCGTGTGTACAAGGGCTTAAGCTGCAAAATTGTTTAACAGAAATTAAAATTCTATATATTCTTGTGGGATTTTTTTCTGAAGGACTGTTCAAACATTAATATAGTAATCGATTGCATCATATTGCAATTACATATTAATCCAGTTTGCAGTTACAAATATGTGATGTTTGGGGTTTACTGTAGATAATAAATTTGCCTTGTGTCACTTTTTAGGCAACATTAAAGTTCAGTAGCTTTAATATCCAATCCACTCCTAACTGTGACTCAGACTACATGAGGATCTATGACGGCCCCACTAAGACCTCTCCTGTGTTGTTGGATAAAATGTGTGGAAGTCAAACCATCCCTCTACTCATCGCTTCCACCAGCCAGATGCTGGTCCAGTTCGTCAGTGACGGGGCTGTAGCTGGAGTTGGCTTCCAAGCTACATATAGCTCAGGTATTCTGATTTATTTTAATAGTAAGGTAAGTGTTCAGAGAAAGACACTGAAGACTCATAGATACAGAGGAGATCCCTCCCAAGGAGGGACTATTGGCACAACAGTTTGATGTCCTCTAAATTCTGTTTGCAACCTTTGAGGTAATCCATGAAGTTTCTTAGTATATACAATTATAATTACCAGTCAGTCAGGCCTTCACACTATAAAGTTGTTGAAAGATTGTTCAGTGTGTATGTTTGTCAACTTTAAAGCCCCATACACACTATCAGATTTTCTGCAGATTTTTGTCTTCAGCAGAAATTCTGATCATGTGTATGGGGCTTTAGAGTGATAATACTTACCTCTATGGCTTATTTTGGATCAGATACTGTATAGATTCATCTTTCTTGCGGTATATCCCTGATATCTGCCCTACTGCAAAACTAAGAGTTTTTTAAATTCCTATGGACTTCTTTGCGGTTGACAATGTCATTCAAAATTCTCCAGGGTGGAGTGCAGTGACCAGACTACCTTTTCCCCAGCACTACATTGGTTAAATGCTTGCTTTGCTTAGGGCAGGTTGGGGAAGTTCAAAAACTTACTAGTGGCCATCTATGCTCTCCAATGTCCCAGTATGTGGGCGAGCTCTCAACATGTTCATGTACAATGCATGACTGCTGATCCTGTGTTGTATTTGATGATATCTGAGAATTTACGGCCAGGGGAATAGCAAAAAGAAGCAGCTTAAGGGACCAGTAGTACAGCATGGAGGAAGCCTGTGGGGGGATAAATAAGGTAAGTATTTCAATGTAGTTATCATCTTCTAGACTAAAGAAGAATTTAACTCAAGCAGTGCAGTGGGGGGAACAAGATGGATAGATTTTGCAGCATCTGCACTTACCCCATTAAGGACACAATCATAGGTTTGTATGGTAGCCCACCCATCTCCAGTTATTTATTTTCATAGGACACTCCTGTTTTCTCACTAGTGCTCTGTGAAACTCTTCTGGGTAAGGCAGAACATGTGACTCTCTCCCCTTCCTGCCCTGAAGCAGATTTGGTGCCTGTGTAGGCCATCTCTACATCTGAGCTCTGCATTGAAAGTTGGAGATTGGGGTCCTAAGATCAACCTGGAACTCTAAAAAGGAGGATGAACTATGTATATACAGTATATATATATATATATATACATAAACATGATGTCATATACTGTTATAAATCTCTTTACTATATTGATTATATCTATGTTATCACAGTTCAGTGTGGAGGATCCTTCTTTAACTCTCAAGGCAACTTTACATCTCCGGGATACCCAGGGAACTACAGTCCAAACATGAATTGTAACTTCACCATCACAGCTCCCGTTGGATATAAGGTAAAACAAGATGTCTTCAAAATTCTCCCTAAACCTGGACTTCCACATTCTCTAAAATTGGCGCACAAAAAAAAATGTAATGTTGGACAGACACAATACAACCTGAATATATACAACCCCTTTGAATTTACCAACATTCACCAGGGCCTACCTGAATGAATGGAAACGGAATGTACTGTTTAGGGCATTACAATACAGTAAATGGCTTTTGGCAAATATAAAGTAGATTGCTCTAAGACTATCACTATCACTACCACCAAGACGTTCTGGATCATTTCCTGTGATGACAGGAATTGTTGGTGGTAATTTATGAAGCTGGCTGAAAACTGGTGGTGTGACATTTGTAAGCTGTTTATAAAGCTTTACTTGACTTTGCAGCACTGGGGTCATTTCTGCCACCTCTTTTAGAGAGTAAAAGGAGCACAGGGGAGAGGAAGGGAGGGGGCTGATCAGTTTCTTGAGTCTATTGTAGACAGGTGAATGAACACATGTATTAGAAGATTTAAATACACTAACAAGTTGAATCCAAATTCCAGCTCACATTTTATAATCAGTTACTGCGTTTTTTTTCTCCTTTTGGGATAAATGTTTTACATGAATAAATAAAGCTGGTCATTTTAAGCACCCCTGCCAGTGTTGAATGATTTGGCTTATCCATGTAAACTGATACATTCTGCTGGATAGCTTGTGCTTTTTAAAAACAGACTTGTTGCCTGGATCCCTAAATTAACATAAAAGAAAGCCTAAAAAATAAAACAAAAGCAGCCATCACATGTAAGAATTGGTAAACTGCAATATAATAAATGCTTGGTCTTGGGTTTAATATGGCTTTTTGGTCAAATATTATCTCAGGTAGACTGTAACATTAATGAATTGTAAAAAAAAAAAAAGCAAAATACGCACTTTTATTCAATAAAAATGATTTGTTTGTTGCATGAACACAACACTGTCATGTTCGTCATAATTGTATTTCTTTTTCAGATTGCCCTGACCATAAGTGACTTCCATCTAGAGTCTTCCAGTTTCTGTATGTACGACTATCTAAAACTCTTCATGGATGGTACACAAAGGGGTCCATTCTGTGGGGATCGCACCATCCCTGTGTATTACTCCAAAGGCAATTCTATGGTTCTCATATTCCACAGTGACAAGTCTAACCAGGCAAAGGGCTTCCAAGCCTCTTACACCTTCTGTGAGTAGCTCAGTTCTATCTGCTTCTATCTAATATCAGCAATGGACATTATAAGATAATACAGGTCACATTTCTTTTTTCTAAAAAGCAGCCAACTTAATGAAAAAACATATTGTATAAAGAAATGTAACACTGCTGTGGTGTAAATACAGATTTAATAGCAGGATCTCAGATTATACACAAAGCTGAATCATCTTCAATTACAACTATGAAGTACAGAACTGGTTCTAGACTTTGCTATTAAACAACCCAGCAAGCACTCAACACACTGAAAATCAGAAACAGCATACAATAAAAAAAAAAAAAAAAACAATACAAAAGGAACTAAAATACAATTGACCAAAAGCCTCTATAGTTCCCCTTTAAGCAGACATGATATTCACATGACCTCTAGTGAAATTAAAATCTGTTGATAAAATACAGCGTATCAAAATAAAGACCAACAATCGAGCAACCAGCAATGTTCAAATAACCATCGTTTGATGTATGGGCAGATTATTTTTGAGTATTCACCATTGATACTGGATATACAAATCCATGTAAATGTATTTCTGTTATTTTTTGTGCTATAGATCAGTGAGAAAGTATGAACGAATAAGGTCTATGTATTATTTAAATATGATTTTAACATTTGCTGACATTGACCTCTCTTTGATTACAGTTCAATAGACGAGCAACAGATCGTACAAAGAGATAATCTACCGGTTCTGGAAGGAGGCCGACATCACTACAGGACACAATGAGAATTTGATGGAGCACATATAGAAAAGTTCACACATTTGTGCCTATATATAAAATTATTAAATGTACATCGGATCATGCTAGTGTTTGCAATTACATTTAAAAATACAGAATAACATTTCATAATTAGTTTCCCATATGCTTGGAATTTTGATTGGCTTGGTTAGGAATAGGGGAGCTAATTTTGGCGTCCTCTGATTTCTATGTGGTTTACATTTATTCTATAGAGATTCTTATCTCTTTATCTTTCCCTTTCCCTACTTATTATTTTGAGGGAGTCATTTCTTTTGTACTATATATGACAGTCTGATCTGATGTTTTCCTTTCCTTTTTAAAAATAAAATATATTAAAGCATTAATCCATCTCTATTATTATTTTCGAGTGACGTGGTTCCTGATTCCTCAATGTGCTTAAAGTGAGCATTGCAGTAAAAAGTCCATTTATTCGTTTCAGCCCCTTCCCCTGTGAAATTCACTGCCCAGGGACATATCTACAGGGGTTGCAGGGGTAGCCATTGCAACCCGATTCCATGGGAATCTCAGGGGGTCCACGTGGCCTCCCTGTATGCCTGAATAAGAGAGCGGCAGGGGTGGTGAAATAAAGAGGAGCCAATCCTCCATGTAGCTAATGGATTCCCACTTCTCCTCCTCTCCCTCCCACATACATTCAGCAGCTGCAACTGGGAAATGAAGGACATTGGTTCCTCCACATGCTGCTCCCGCCACCTCCCTATTGATGTCTAGCTGCCCTGGGCTCCTATGTGATCTCTGCCGGTCACCTTCCCTCTGGCTGTGACAGGGGTCTGCCAGGGTGGAGTTTTGACTTAATGAATATAGTTAGTGATAGATACCGATCACTCACTCGTTTTTATTTTTTTGTATTCAATCATAGCTGAGCCATAGTATTTTTACTATATGAGCTATTCCTGTTCATTCTGTGCAGCTGAGGTTGCAGAGAAAGTGGTTGATAAATCTGTCCTCGTCCATTTCTCTGTCTTAAAAGTGAATAAATAAAAATAAATAAAGTAAAATGGTAAAAAAATAAAACAAAAATAAATAAAAAACTACTAGGACCAATGGCGGAACTAGCAGTATCGCAAAGGTTATACTTTTGACTGAGCTCTGGCATTCCGCCACCGTGGGCAGACCCCAAGACAGCAGAAAGGTGGCTCGCTGTGGGACCATAATAAAGGGTCCTACGATTGGAGAAAAGGGCCCCAAGATCAATAGGGAGGGCCCCAGTCAGTGGCTAGGGGGGCCCCTATATGGTTTCTTGCATGGTGCCTTGAAATCAGCTCACTTGTGATGTCTGATAGTATAAAACACAGTGCATATGTTAAAAAAAGGAAAAATTCATTGAAATATTACAATATTTCACTAATCGGTTCAACAGCCAGGAAAATCACAGATAATATCCCACACGTATTAATGACTCCCTAAATCACATGCGTCCAACAAGGTCCACCATGTCATTTTGTGTGTCTTCTGCACCTCTCCTGCAGATGCCTCACACCCTTCACCTTCACTTTTATCTTGTCTCAGCGGTCTGCAGCAGAAAGAGCGACAGAACTCCTCCTACAGATCCTGATATATGTACAATGCACAAAAGTGCAGCAGGATATAACCCCCTTGGACTTTATAGGCAGAAATCAAGTAGGAATGTAGATAGGTTAAAAGGAAACAATGCCGCTTTCATTCATACCAGTTTAAAATAAGATAAGAGCAAGGGCTGAGTATGCCAAGAGATAGTATACATACATGTAAAGAAAGAAAATACAAAGAATCCATATGGAAAACAAGTACTAAAAAATACTAGACTGCACCCTGGGTACTGCCAGAGATAAACTGTGGTCAGTCCACATGAGTTGCTGCGACGTATCCCAACATGTTTCAGAATTATATTCCTTCTTCAGGGCTGCTTTAAGTACTCAATCCTTTCTAAAATTGCAAATATAATTATATCTCAATTAATATAGTTCAATTATATGCACTTTTCTCCAGGTCTGGTGCTGTCATATACTTGGTAGGAAGAGCCTGGTTTGCAGAGGAAGGCTTCTCTTACTCCTCTGACTCGGGACCCCTGGTAGAGCAGACAGGTGGTGAAGGAGTCCAGAGTCACACGAGAGCCGGTAGTTGTGCTAGCTGCTGGACTTCCAGTTGAGTGGTGTGCCAGATGACAGCGGATGCAGGTATGCTGTGGATGCAGGACAGCGGATGCAGCTAAGCTCTAGATGCAGCACAGCGGATGCAGGTATGCTGTGAATGTAGGACAGCGGATGCAGGCGAACTGTAAATACAGTACAGCGAGTGCAGGTATACTGTGGATGCAGGTCAGCAGTACCGGAGCTAAACAGGCTGGAAGCAGAAGACTGGAGCAGGGTCTGACAAGCCGGGTCATACACAGTGTGATCAGATAAGGTATAGATGCAGAGACTGGAGAGTGGTCAAAGTTCAAAGTTCAAAGGTTGATACAGGTGGAGAGCAGGATTTAATTAGACCATTTGGCGCCCTCATCTGTCACAGGATGTGCCGCGCCACGCTAAAGCACACATGTGCATAACCGTTTACATTCGGGCTCATCTTCGTGCGCATGTGCTAACGTACATTAGCACACGCTAACGCAGCTTCCCCAAGATAAGTCCGGGGAACAGGAGCCTGCGGGAAACATTTCTTCCTCTCATAAGCCTTTCCTGACAGGTGGCTTTAAAGTGTATTATATGGCCTCAGCTGTTGGCACTCATCAGTCAAACCTACCTAATTTCCTTTTTTTCTTTACCTCTTCCGCGATAGCGACCTATCAAGAAAACGAATGGGACACTTATGTCCCAATTACATCAGGATTTCCAGTCTAAGGAATCAGTAGATTCTGGGATTTCTTTAGCTTTTTCCAATTTATCCCACAACTTAGAGAAAAAAATCTTTGTTTTTTGGTATATTAGATCTTTCGAAGACTACTTCAAAGATGGTATTAATCCTTTTGGACTTTGTGTCCAAATCTTTCCTTCATGTGACAATATTGATCCTACTTTTAAAACTAAGTGGGAAAGCAATCTCAAGCAATGCTCTGAGATCCTGATGTTATTATTCAGGAATAACATAAACGTATAACTGATTTAGACACAAAAATTTAGAAAATACAGAGCCAGATGACTTCTCTGAAGACCCACGCCATATTTTCAGAGTTAGAGAAAAAACATAAAATACATCTGGAAAAATGTAATGAAGATATTTTGATTAAAAAAGATAAAACATTTCAATGTGACAAAAAAGCCTTCCAAGAAGGCAAGACCTAGAAATGGCATCATGGAATGAGCAGGAATTGTTACTTAAAGCTGGAGTCCGCCGGGACTCCGCGTTTTTTTTTTTTTTAAAAGCCAGCAGCTACAAATACTGCAGCTGCTGACTTTTAAAATATTGACACTTACCTGTCCAGCGCGCCCGCGATGTTGGCACCCGAAGCCGATCTCTCGATCGTCTCTCGGGTGCTGCCGCCGCCATCTTGGGTATGGGAATCAGGAAGTGGAGCCTTTCGGCTTCATTTCCCGGTTCCCTACTGCGCATGCGCGAGTCGCGCTGCGCAAAAAGGATGGACCCGCTGCCTCTGGGATCTGTGTGTTTCCCAGCAGGCAGCGGGGGACTTTGGGAAAGGGGCGTAATCTACGCCCCTTTCCGCAGAGAGATATCCCGGAAGTGGGTGCAGATACCTGTACTGTACAGGTACCTGCACCCCCCTCCCCCCTGAAAGGTGCCAATTGTGGCGCCGGAGGGGGGGAGGGTTCCGATGAGCGGAAGGTCCACTTTAGGGTGGACCTCCGCTTTAACTAATATCAACAATGTGAATAAATATTTGAATGTTCTTGAACCATCAATATGTTCATCCATGTCTTTCTCCTCCTATTCACAGTTTCCTTCCACGCAGCCTAAAGGACACAGGCATCAAAAATCCCACCGTCATGGTGATGGATCACACGATAATTCCTTTCACACAGATTCTTCTCCCTCACAATCAGGTTACAGTTATGGGCCTAGTTCCCATAACGGTGCACATGGTGACATTATGGTTTCCTATGCTCACCCTACTCACAATGGGGGGCCACGCCCAAATACGTTTAACGCTACACCATTTACATCACTCAAAAAAACAACAAACGATGGGGACTTTTTTTGGGCAGGATGCAAACACGGAAACAAGGAAAGACACAAACACACCTCAGAGACACAGAAACCCAATTCACGGAAACCTTGTTAAATGTTGTATACCTATCATCCCAGAATTTGACCTCTGAAGATCTGAGCATCCTTGCTCATGGCCTCAACTTTTGCCCAAACTCCTGTCTGGTCAGGTTTGGGACCATCAAGGACGTTCACCTCTTTATACGAAAATTATTACTTAAAAGCCTCAATGTCAATACGGGCACCTCTGGGGAACCTGGCCAAACCAAGAAGGATCTCCAAGCACTTGACCACCTAATTTCACTTTTAGAGGAAAATGAATCATCAGATCTCATAGAATCTGTTGACATTGAATCTCTAGAACCCAGAACCCCAATATTAACATCAAGCCCTGCGACAAGGGGGCAATATTGTGGTTATGGATATACAGATGTGCAACAAAATCCTATCCAACACTGATTGATATAAATCTTTACTTGACATATTCTTTTTTTAACTCCTTAATTTTTTTATGATTTTTACAAAAGTCCATACAACCATTTGAGAAGCACCTCAAGCCATATATATAATGTTATAATCTCATTACATTACATTACATTGTCGTTTATAAATTTGCTTAAATAACCATCATTACATTATTCTGCATCCTACATACTTATTTCCTTAAAGAAGGGAAAACTGAAAAAAAAAAACGAGAAAAACAACAGAAATAAAAGAAAACTAAAAGTGGGGACCAAGAACAAATGTTAACAGGTTCACTCAGCTACTACCAGTGCCTCAACTCCCTCTCCTCTGTACTTCTATAGCCTTTTTTTAACCCCACTAACCTTGTTATGATCCATCCCTCCAACCACCTCCCCCAGAATCTCCCTTGTAATAAAGTGCCGAGCATCACAACGATACACCATATCTATTTACTACCAGTGCATTATATATTCTTGGGAAAAAGAGAAGGAAATCTGCGCTACAGTGAAAAAACCAGAAGGTTGTGTGATGCGGCAATTCAAAATATATACCAAAAAATACTATATATATGTAAATTAGAAAAAAGAGAGAATAGGGATTGCGCAGTTCCTTTTCTCTCTTTTTCCCATTATATATTCTTATTCCTAACTTATTTCTCTCTCATTTACCACTTCCGATCCCCCTCTCCGTTCCCCCTATTTATTCCCTGATCGTATCCACCTAGTCTTTGAGTATGGTCTCCCCCCCAGTATCCCCTTTAAGGAGGACATCCCATTTTACCTAACCAGGGCTTCCAGATTTTTAAGAATTTATCCCGGTTCCTCTGTCTAATAAATGTCACCTTTTCCCTCCATACTGTAGCATCCATCACTTTATTCAATGGGAATGCAGGCCGCACCTACCCTCCACGAATACCAAAACTTATATAGCCTATTTAAATAAGGACTCAACACACTTATTGGCAAAGAATTGGCCGCTGCACTTTATTGGTATATTAAAAAAAATAATAATAATATTCTGATAATTTTATTGCATCATAAAATTCTTATATTTCAAACAATCAACTTCAAAACAGCTCAGTCTTAAAGGACTCGAGCATACATAAATCTTTTAACCAAAGTCCCCCCTACATCACGTAGGGTGACAGACCACATAAATGTGCTTAGCGACAAGGGAAGGGGGGGGGGGGTGGGAAGCTTGTTGCACCTTCACTGCCTGGCTGGGAACAGGTGTGAGTGCACCTGTGAGAGGGTCATATATATCATAAGCCCCCTTTCTAGAACATTCCCCATAGGTCATGTGACCATTTGGGATATCACCAATAGCCTTGCGACCCTTAACCCCGCCCCAGACCAATTTGCCATTCTCTTAAAGGGACATTAACCCAAATACATTAAGCTGTATATAGCCCTAAATATTTACAATATTACTTCTATCCTCTTAATAATAAATGGAGGGGCGACTGCATGCCCATGCTGTCGGGCTCAAAGCCTTGAGCCCTCATAGTTCCTGGGAATGCAGGCTGCACCTACCCTCCCCGAATACCAAAACTTATATAGCCTATTTAAATAAGGACTCAACACACTTATTGGCAAAGAATTGGCTGCTGCACTTTATTGGTATATTAAAATAAATAAATAAATAATAATCATATTCTGATAATTTTATTGCATAATAAAATTCTTATATTTCAAACGATGAACTTCAAAACAGCTCAGTCTTAAAGGACTCGAGCATGCATAAATCTTTTAACTAAAGTCCCCACATGCCGGGTTTGAGAATTCAAGCTTACCCCACAACCGCGGCCAATTCAATGCAGTTTTGCAATCCTACATTAAATATATCTAAGCCTATATCGGACAGGTGAACTCCATCTGTTCTATATAATCCAGGGAAACCGCCCTCCAGATCAATGTTTCTATATGAGAAACCTCCAATGCGCGCCGTAAATTTTTCCATAAACCTGTTCAGTCTCCTCCTAATTTTCTCGAAATTTTTTCAATGAGCTTCTTGGAGCCATGCTAGCCAAGGGATTATCTCCGAAAAGATAATTCTGGTATTTGGAAAAGATAACTTAACCCTAATTTGGTCACGTCTAAACAATGACATAAGGACCAGGGTTGTAACTTTTTCCAAATCGTTTCCCCCTAGGTGTATTATTAATACATCCGGAGCTGGCCATAACTCAATCCACCTAGAGACATAAAAAAACAAACTAGCCCATTGAAGACCTCTAATTCCTTTCCAGAAAATTTGAATTTCTCCAGGATTCATAGACAAATTGGACGTATAGCAACGCTTCCTGGATCTTTTATTAGCCCAGTATACAAAAGAGTGGCCCAAGATCCAAACATATCTTCTATTACCTAGAATTAAAGAAAATGATCAGGTCTGACATAAATCTGAAAACGTTGAGATTCCCATCTCCCCAACCGTTTGATAACTGCATCATCCAATCCCATCCTAGCAGCTTCCGTAGCTGCTCCGATCCTGAAAGAGTGAGTAAACTTAAATTGATCTAAATTAAATTTTCTCAAGCAAGCCTTTAATATGTAATTTAATTGATACTGAGTAACAGGGGATCCATCGGCGTGAATAAAAAAATTCCCCTCTCCTATTGGCCTAACTGCCAGATAACTATTTATGACTCTAACTGGACATATATCCTCATCTCCACATCGGCTTAGGGGTACCCAACTGCCTTTTCCTAACCTATCCATCTTTGACACCGGGATGAACAATTTGATCCCCATCTCAGAGACAATCACATTCTTTCTTAGTAAACCCACCACTACCTTTTTGTTTTTTTGGCAGCAACTCA
The DNA here is from genome assembly GCF_037356315.1 of Lithobates pipiens. Taxonomy (NCBI): domain Eukaryota; kingdom Metazoa; phylum Chordata; class Amphibia; order Anura; family Ranidae; genus Lithobates; species Lithobates pipiens. The sequence continues at coordinate 58,556,769 of NW_027507791.1, forward strand.
GATATTCTGAGAGCCCCAAAAAAGGCTAGTACAAACGCAGTATTAAATAATATAGCCTCAAAACCAGATGAACACACTGAATGTCTAGTAACACACACTTGTTTTAATAAGTGAATTGAAATGGGTCTCCTATTATTTGGAACGGAATGGCTCTTCCTGTAGCCTTTCAATGCCTGCCTAATAGAAAAGAATGCTGTGCACGGAGCTAAGTTTCTTAATTTGAAGAAAACAGATAAACCCGCCATGATTTTGGAAATGTGACTATGTGACCACTCTAACTGCATTAAACTACATAGAAACATCTGAATGTCTGTTTTAGAAGGAGAATCAAATTGTATATCCATTTCCATAGCAAAATTACACCACCTATTCCATGCAGTTGAGTACTCAACCCATGTATTTTCTGCCACAGAGTGTCTTATCGCATTTGTAAGAACTTCTAAATTAGGCTCCACAGATGTTCTGGACATGCATAACCATCCTTGTCCGCATACGGCAGGAGTTGGCGAAATCGGTATACCTGAAATAGAGATAATGCATCCGCAATTTGATTCTCCTTCCCTGGGACAAAAGAAACACTAGGTATCTTAGTAATTTGACCACTTGTATAGATTTGGCTGACAAACAATGCATATATGACCCCTTTATTATCCGAATTAATCAGGTTTCTTTTACTTGCAAATTGCTCTCCCCATATTTCTATTGCAAAAGGGAAAAGCTCCAACACTACTATGCTTTTGGTGGCTTTGTTTGTCTCCCAACTCACAGGCCCCTTACCACAGCACCAGTGAGTCTTCCAAATAGCTGCAACTCCATATGAGCCTGCAGCATCTGTATATAGCTCAAGGTCAGATGAGGACACAAATTGCTCCTGAAAAAATGATCTGCCATTGTATATATCAAAGAATTTGAACCAAACTGACAGGTCCTCTTGAGGTCAACTGTCAATCTGACGTGGGAAAATGGTGATTTCATTCCTGACATGGCCAAGTACAAGCGCCGCGAGAAGATTCTGTCAACTGGCATAATCCTTGTCGCGAATGCTAGAAGGCCTAATAAAGATTGAAGTTCTTTTAATAACACTTTTTTGTGCCTAATCAACACTGAAATTAAAGCTTTAATCTTAAAGATTTTATATTCAGGTAACTGAAATACCATATTAACAGTGTCGATCTTGACACCTAGGAATTCAATCAGAGGAAGGAAAAACTGTTTTCTCGCTAGCTAGTGGGATGCCGAAATGTTGCGCTATCGCACCAAACAGTTATAACATAAAGTAACAGATAGGAGATTGCACTGGACTGATGAATAAAAAGTCGTCCAGGTAATGTAATATACCTTGGTAGCCAGATTGAAAAGCCACAACCCATTGGAAAAAGGTTGCAAATTTTTCAAAATATGCACAAGATATGGCACATCCCATAGGGAGGCACATATCAAAGTAGTAAATACCCTTAAAATACATACCCAAGGAGTTGAAAGCTCCAATCGGTAGCAGCCTGAATGCTGCCTTTATGTCTGCTTTCGCAAACCAACGTACCTTTCCCAAACTTCCTAATTTGCTGAATAGCCTCTTCAAACGTGCAATATGATACTGATGACATACATGCATCTATTTCATCGTTTATAGAGCTACCTTTTGGGAATGATAAATGGTGGATTAGGCGAAAGGTATTTGGCTCCTTTTTAGGTATAATGCCCAATGGCGATATCCTAAAAGGTAAGAAAGGAGGGTCATCAAATGGACCTGCTATCCTACCTTCCCTAATTTCCTTAACTAATTTCTCTTTAACAATGTGTGCGTAAGTATCCACTGACTTTACATTTTTTACTGGCTCACACCCTTCACCCTGAAACACTGGCAAAGGGAAACCTTTGGAGAAACCTTCAATTAGGAACTTGGCTGTCTCCTGGTCTGGATATATACCAGATACCAGAGGAGGCAACAGAGATAAAATCTTATTACAAAAGACTAACTAACTTTTTTAAGTCCTTTTTATAATTCCTAGTGATGGATTATGGCCTTGGCCTTGAATACTTAAACTGTATTTTTTACAACTTAGTGCGATTTGCCCTGAACGTCTAGCTGCACTGCCTGACTGCCACTCCTTTCTTTCCCAGCTGGGGATGACACAACTCTTTTTTCTTTATCATTATAATTATAAATTGTTGTTATAGTGACATTTATTTGTCTCTCATATTTACTTCATAATCAAATTGTGCTATGGATTTATTTTGTATGGTTTGATTTACTGTAAAGTGACAGTGTGACCTTTGCCATCTCCTTAAGCCCATTTTTTATCCCGCCAGTTGACCGGGGTTGTTTTGTGTGAGGGGGGGCCTTTTTCCCGGCAATTGGTGTGACTTGGAGGGGGCGCAACCGGCGACCCACTTGAGAGGTGGGCGGTTCGACCCTTGTGTCCCCCCTTGCAGACAGCCCGATCGGTAATACACCGTTTGAGCTGCAAGCGCAGGCGCGCAAGCCTTGGGCCCCGCGCATGCGCCGTCCTTCTGTGCGCATGCGCGAGGTTTTCTATGCGCGCGCACTGTTCAAGTCACTGACCCCGCTGACGTCACGCGCCGGCGACATGGTGCGGAGGTCATAGCAGGGTTGAGGGGCATAAAATGGCGGTTCACCGCCATCCCATTATGCTGATCGGATCCACGGGATACACAGAGCTGTTAAACTACCGGTGAGTGAGGAACCTGTTGGACACATAGCATTTTTAACTTTAATATGTTGCTGTATATTCATAGTCCTAACCCTGGTGTATTATTGTTGCTCCACAATTCTTTACATAGTTGCTCCTATCCACCAACCCACTCTAATTGGGAGCTGTGTCCATTCTCTACATACCGATGCACCCTGTGTTACCTATAGGGGTCTACAATTGTACGTAGCCTAGCCACGTACACCCCGGGATCCATCTTTTTTCAAACAACTGATTGAATTGGTAATTACATTTCTAGATTGATGGTTTTTCCTCTTCTTTTTTCCCCCGTAATTATTTTTTTCTTTTTTTCACTCACCAACATTGGAGTAGCACTATTTATTCACATTCACATTGAGGCTCGAATTTTGCTTCTAGAGGGGTGGTTCGTGACCCCTGATATGGTGACTGGTTTGATATATGGACTATATTAACCTGGGGTTTAATTACTATCACAGTGGTGGTATTTCAATTTGGCTGTTGAGTATGCACATAATACTCACTACTCCCTTCACTTTGGGATTAGTTCCCCCTTTTCTCTTCTTTTCATAATTTTTTCCAATTCCTTATTTATTTTGTATTCACTATTAGTTTTTCTTCTTCGTAATTTAATTAAAAATTAAAACAAATAAAAATTACCTTGTTTGAATATAGGTCGTCATTTGGTTCAAAATTCCCCTCCCAGTCGCCGGGTAAGGCTTCTTTTCCTCCCCCAATCGGGGCTCTGGTTGATGTAGGGGTAGGGTTAGAGAGGTAAGACCACACTTTCACTATATATCATAATATTGTCTCCATTATTGATTTGTTATATGTATTGTTATATGATTATGTTTTTTTCCCGTTTTTATACTTACCATTAAATTGATGTATTTTTTAGATGTAGGTAATATCCTGAAGAAGCTGAGAAGCGAAACTAATCAAATTACCTCACCTTCCCCTATGAAAATGTGATATTTACCCAAAGCTGTAATATTTTGTATTTTTAATAAATAATTTTTATAGAAGATTGCTTTTTTCATATTGATTTAATAGATGTACGTGCCCCGTGATAGTCCCCTTGCTCATACCTTTTTGACATCTGTGATTGGAGACCAGAGATCTCAATTTTATTTTCCAGTCTATCTAATTGGGATGAGGGTGCACATTGATATTCTATATATGTTTTCTTTATGTGAGGCCACCCATTATCTGGTCTGGATATATGTCCAACCATTGTTGCATGCTTGCCAGTTTCACTGGGGTGTGAGCTTTTTGCATAAATATCCCTCTGGGAGCTTTGAAAATTGGAATTTCTTTTGAAACACCTGAGCAAAGGGTGGGGACCAGAACAATTCGAGCACTCATGCTTGTATTTGCACAAACCCCTCCACTTACGCTGGTTCTCATTGTAAGCAAAGCAGTATCCCCTTTTATAAGGAGACATTGTAGATTGTGGCTGCTGTCTAATGAAATCCACTTTCTGTGGCACCATCAGATTAAGCCACAACCCGACGTCCTTATTGCCCCACTTCAATGATGGTGTAGATTGTTAATTTTTGTCTAAATGCCTCATCGTATTGAAACCATCCTAGACCTCTGAAACGTTTATATGCTTCTAGCACATGCTCCAAGTGTTGAAACAGCCCGCTGCAATACTCCGGGTGATTCTCACCTAGCCCACTGGAGTATATTGCAAATGACTGCGACCAATTATTAAAAGACCTCGCCACAGGTCTTCTCCTATCATCCTCATCTTTCTCATCTGATTTTTTGTCATTTCTATTGACAAATTCTTTTGCTGATGGAATAAGCGACAGAATATCTATGAATTGACCTTTCCATATTTTTTCTTTAGTCTGAGGAGAAAGGTGGTAACCTAATGGCGAGATGTCACATGGTAATGTCTCTTTAAAATACACTTCTGGTACTGATGCACTAGATATATTAATCTCAGCTGGTAAAAGGTATTGCGAATTAGCATTAGCTGACTAAATGTCATTAACATTACCTATATTGCCTAAGCTGACAGAACGTCTGTTTTCATTAGACCATACATTACCATAATTACTATTATCAACTGCAGGTGTATTGATAGAGTCAGCTAATCTGTTAATGGATTCCATAATTCTATTAATTGTGTGTGCTAACTCACCTATACCACCAAATGGCGCTGGGGCATTTGTTATATCTGAAACAGCATAATGCTGCTCTCTGTTGCCTCCAGTGGCCATCCGCGGGATGTCTCTGATACTCACACTGCTTGCAGCCTCAAGCTGCGATCATGATACACTGGGTAAGGTTTGTCTCTCTTCACTTACAACTGCAGACACAGCCTCTGTCCTCTGTATAGCTGACGCTCCTCTAGCCCGAACAGCGCTTCCACGGGGACCGGACCCTCCTCCTCTTCTTTCCTCTCAAGCTGACCCACCTTTGCATAGTGGCTGCCGGTTCTTACAGTCGTACTGTGCTGCTGTCTTCTCTGTCCTGTGACACCAGTGGCTGCATAGACAGTTTATGTCGGCGGGACCGGCGGTTTTGAATGTCATTAACAGCTGTACTGCCTCTGACTTCAGGGGAATTGATAGGCAATACCACAGGACACTGTACTGAATTTACCTCAGCCAAAACACTTTGCTCATTATCATTCCCTGCCAAAGCCAGGCATTTTCTGATGCTGCGTACACACAATCAAATTGTCCGGCGTACTTAGTCCGCCGGACTGCATTTCACCGGACAATCCAATCATGTGTGGGCTTCAGCGGACTTTTTCAGCGTAAAGTCTGGCGGACTTAGAAAGTAGTTTTGCAGCCCAAGCCAAGAACTAAGAATGACGCATGCTCAGAAGCAAGTACGAAAAGGAAGCTATTGGCTACTGGCTATTAAACTTCCTTTTTCTAGTTCCGTTGTACGTGCTGTACGTCATCGTGCTAGCAATCGCCGGACTTTTCGTGTGTCCGTGTGTGGCTATCCACCGGATTGTTTGCCGGACTAAGTACGCCGGACAATTCGATCGGCATAAGTCATAAGCCATTCTTCTCCACCTTTATCCCCAGCTTTCTCCAACACTTGCCTCATTAAGGTTTTCATAGCCATGAGTGAAGTACTTCAGGAGCCTGTTTTCCTTTTACTGAGCTTGTTGCAAGCTTGTTGCACCTTCACTGCCTGGCTGGGAACAGGTGGGAGTGCACCTGTGAGAGGGTCATATATATAATAAGCCCCCTTTCTATAACATTCCCCATGGGTCATGTGACCATTTGGGATATCACCAATAGCCTTGCGACCCTTAACCCCGCCCCCAGCCCAATTTTCCATTCTCTTAAAGGGACATTAACCCAAATACATTAAGCTGTATATAGCCCTAAATATTTACAATATTGCTTCTATCCTCTTATTAATAAAGGGAGGGGCAACCGCATGCCCATGCTTTCGGGCTCAAAGCCTTGAGCCCTCATAGTTCATTCTTATAAAGTCGGAGGTCTCACTGATTGCCAGTTTTGGGCTATTATCTTTCGTGCTTTGAATAGGCCTTTAATTGCTGTGGTTTTACTATTTACTGACACAATGTTATCCTCTATCTTCCCAACAGACATATAGTACCGTTCAGGACCAGCTTGAGCCCAAAGGTACGATTAATGTCCTCAAGTATCTCTGTCCAATACCTAAATAATTTTGGACATCTCCACCTCATGTGGATCAAGTCACCTGTTCCTTGACACCTTTGGTATTTGTCATCGGGCCTATATCCATACTGAAAAGTTTCTTTGGGGTATAGTAGGCTCTGTGTAACAAGAATAGTTGCAACATTTTCTGTGAGGGAAAAACTGACACCTAGGAACTCAGATTTAATATCCTTCTCCACTGTTCTTCTGTTATTATTTCCCCCAGGTCCTCTTCCCATCACTTTTTATTTATCTTTCCCCGTTGATAAATTTGCTACATATCTGTTCATATATCTCTGATATTAAACCCTTGGAAGATCCTGTCATGGTGATTTTTTTATATAAGAGGTACTTCACACCATTCCACCCTTTGTGTTTTGAAATGGGTGCTGAGGGCGTATCTAATTTGAAGATATTAGTAGATTGATTGGCATGGGATACCGTACTCTCCCCTCTGTTCTTCAAATTACTTCAGGGAACTCCCTTCATATAGTTGCATGAGTTTTCCAGTACTGCAAGCCTCCCACTCATTTATTTTACCCATGGGCATCAAATCTGGAAAATATTTGTTGTCCCAGATTGGAGTATATTCTGTTAACCCCATTTTAAGGGCAGCTGGAGGTGTAGTATGTACTCTATATGCTTTAATTTTGAGGCATACTAATCATTACTAATTACTACGTTCTCTTTGTGTCCCTCCGGTGATTTTTAACAATCGTAATTTTTAGTTAATTTTGTACCTCCTCTATCGACATTCATTGTGTGCGCATTGGGCTTCCGGAGTCACGTTTGTTGTAATTGCCCTGTGTAGCTGACTTGCGTAACACTTGCTCTTTTCATTGGCCATAGATCAGTGTTGCTAGCTTAAAAGTGGCTGTCCGACGTCACGCCGTCGCTGCTGATGAAGTCCCGCCTACTTTCGGGGACGCATTGCGTACGGACCACGTGACTCAAGCCCTGACATCACCAGCAAGCCGCAACACTGATCCGTGCATGGACATCTGAATGTACCTGTATTTATGCTTACTACTCGGCACTGGAGATCAGTGCAAAAGCATGTGAGTGTATTACTTTATTTTGTATTTCTTTTAATAAATCCTTCATAAACGGAGAGCACTAGATCTTGTCTTTTATGCTTTTATGTGGAATCATGCTGGTATTTGGAGACATGAAAAGGATCCACCTCCGGAGCACTCCCGTTTTGTATGCTGATTGTTGTGATTAACCCTTGATGGGAATATGCGTTTTTGACCTGTCTGATTTATCAGGGGTCCAGTATTTGAGGTGAGAGTCCATCTTGCTCTTTGGTGGAAGGGATCACATCATCACCTGTTTTTTCTGATTGAAGACATACTGCACATGCGGATTCTTCTTGAAAATCAATTTGTCCTATCTTATATTTCATTTATAGACTTTTCTATACGTGCTATATTTATATGTATTCTGTTTTTTTTATCTGCGCTGTACTGTTACTTTTTATGTTAACCCCATATAGCTCATTGCTACCCTAACAGCCTGCCATACTTTTGTTACTAATTTTAATGTGGAGGAAATGAGGGATAGGGAATCTGCTTCCAGAGCTTCCAGCAAGCTAATATGCAGGCTCCTTGCAACATCATTCAAACATTTTTATTGCTCTCCCCTTGTATGTTACATTCCCTAAGATTCTGGGCAGCCAAAAAATAGCTGCGCGGATGTGGCACTGCTGCTCCTCCCTCTTTTATTGGTAGCTGCAATATCTATAAACAAATACGAGCCTGCCGCTTCTTCCAAATTAGTTCCCGGAACAGTGTTTCAATTTTCTTGAACCATCCCATTCCAATCCAAACTGGGGAATTATGTAGCTGGTACAGAAATTGGGACATCCAGATCATTTTCATGAAGTTGATTCTTCTGGCAGCTGAGAGGGGGAGATGGCTCCAAATGTTGCATTTCCACTTGAATTGAAGCAAAAGGCGAGCGAGATTATCCTCAATATACTGATATGGGTTCCTTGTTAACCATACTCCTAGATACCTCATCCTATATACCACCCTTAATTGCCCCACTGAGGATGGGAGGGGATTCATTGGGTCTACTGGCATCAAAGCCTATTTCTACCAGTTAATTAGCAGGCCTGATATCTTTCAAAATTCCTCCACAATGTTCATAGCCATGGCCGAGGATGAGTCTATATCTCCGAGGAAGAACAAAATGTCATCTGCATACAATGCAATCTTTTCCTCCCTGTCTCTCTTTTAAATCCCTGTATCCCCCTTGTTGTTCTTATTGCAATTGCTAATGGCTCAATTTCTAAAGCAAACAACAGAGGTGACAGGGGGCATCCCTGCCGAGTTCCCCTCTCCAGCTCAATTGAGTCAGAGTATGCATTGTTAATTCTAATCTTAGCGCTTGGTGTGTGATAAAGTGCTTTTATCCAACCAATAAAGGTGGGTCCAAACCCGAACACCTCCAGAGCCCGTCACAAATAGTCCCACTCCAAGCTATCAAAAGCTTTGTCAGCATCCAGAGAGATGACAGTTTGTGAGCCCTTATTCAGCGTTGGAATCTGAAGGTTCAAGTATACTCGCCTTACATTGATGTTAGTGGCTCTATTGGGAATAAACCCAGATTGATTTGGGTGTATAAGCTTTTGTATAAATTTGTTCACCCGGACGGCTAGCACTTTCGCCACTATTTTTGCATCTGCACATAATAAAAATATTGGCCTATAGGACAAGGTATCTATTTGATCTTTCCTCTCTTTTGGAATAACCACTATTGTGGCTTCTGCCATTGAGGAGGGCATCCTCCCTCCCGCGGTCACCTCCCCTAACATCCTCTGTAACTCTGGAAGCATCACCTCCCCAAATTGCTTATAAATTTCTATAGGAAGACCGTCTGGGCCGGGTTACTTCTGGTTAGCCATCTGAGCCACTACGCTTTGCAGTTCCTCGAGGGTTATGGGGGCTTCTAGCACTTTTTTATCCTGTTCTAATAGAGCTGGTACCTGGATGCCCCTAAAAAACGTATCCATTTCTCTTGCCACTTCTCCCACCCTGGCTTTATATAAATTTGCGTAGTATTGTATGCATTCAGTATTTCAGGGATCCCAGAAGTAATTTCGCCCTCTGGCATCCTAATTGCTGCAATTACTGATGGGGAGTTATTGGTTTTCACGAACCAGGCCAAAAAAGGGCCTGCACGCTCCCCTTCAGCAAAAGCGCATTGGGCCTGAAAAAGACACTTGTTTTCTGCCTTGCTGGTAATGATGTTATAATATTTTTGTTGACTTCTATGCCACCTCTCTTTTTTTTCTGTGGTTGGGTCTACCACTTATTGATTTTCCGACTCCACCACTTCCCTCACAGAAACCTCCTCCCATTCCCTGGACCTCGTTTTGATCTTTGCCACTTGTTGTATTATTAACCCACGGAGGAAAGCCTTCAGGGTATCCCACACTATCCCTGCATTTGCGGAGCCCTTATTCAATGTTACAAATTCCTTTCATTTTAATGTTAATTCTGTTGGTTCCCTCATTAACTCCAACCAAAATGAGCTTATGCTCCATGCTCCAGGGAGGTTCTGACCTTCCAACTGAATCATCATTATTAATGGTGAATGCTCAGACACTCCCCTGGTAGCATATATTATGCTTTAAACCAGCTTCACCATGTCCCCTTTTCCAAAGGCCATGTCTATTCTTGACAATGTTGCATATGAGCTAGAATAACATGAATATTGCTGCCTCGCTGGGTTCCAGGTTCTCAGGCACATCAAACGGGGCAAAAACACCAACCATTTGGGTACCACATGCCTAACAAGGCATTTAATGTCCAACCACTCAACCTGTTGGCAAGAGCACCTAAAAGCTACACAAAAGGGGCCCAAATCTGTTCCTCCTCCTCCTTACCCACTTCAGTCTGCCCCTGCTATATCGAGTTATTACCTCTCAGCAGCCTCCACTGACAGGGATGATGGGATAGCACCGGGTGTCCTAGGTCCTAGTAGCACATCTGCCAGCAGCACATCACCAGCTGTAGACTGTAGCCAGCAAATTTCTATAGAGCAAAAAAAATACAGTCCCTGCCACCCACATGTCCAGCGTCTAAATGCAAGCTTGTCAAAGCTGTTGGCTCTCCAACTTTTGCCTTTCAGCCTGGTGCCCCCTTCCGTGAATTCGCACAATGTGCTGTACCACAATGACAAGTTACTAGTCGCTATTACTTTTCACGTAAGGTCGTTCCACCTCTCTACCATCACATTGAAGGGAATGTTCTGGCATCATTGGGCAAGGCAGTCAGATGTAAAATCCACCTTATCCTCCAGCAAGCATGGGCAGGGACAAAATATTTTGTTCATAGCACACTGAGTAACGCTGCTTACAACTTAAAAAGATGCATGACAGGGCTCGGTGCTGCAGCTTGTTGTTCTCCCACATCTCCATACAGCTGGTGGTGATGATGCCAGACCTGTAAGCTCTACCCTCTCATCCTCCTCCTCTGCCACCTCCATGCCCTCCTCTGCAGAATTGCCCTATAAATATCAGGTACCCCCTAAGCATTCAAAAGGCTATTTCATGAGTCAGGCTAAAAGGTGTCATGCAGTGCTTCAGCTGGTGTGTTTAGGGGACAGGAACCACACCGAAGCAGAAATTCTTGCAGCTTTGCAGGGACAGGCCCAGAGGTGGTTCACACCACATCAGCTGGAGCCAGGAATGGTGGTGTCTGATAATGGCTCAAACATCCTGTCAGCCCCTAGACTGGGAAAGTTGACACATGCGCCATGCCTGGCACATGTCCTCAATTTGGTGGTGCAGCGTTTCCTAAGTACGTACCCAGGGTTGCAAGATGTACTAAAACAGGCCAGAAGAGTCTGTAGCCATTTCAGTGGTCATACACAGCCAGTGCTCGGTTGGCTGAAATTCAGCGGGACTTGTACCTGCCCGTAAACCGCCTGATTTGTGACAGACCAACCAGGGGAAACTTGACTTTGGCAATGCTACAGTGGCTATACATGCAGCAGAGGGCCGTCAACGAGTACCTGTGCCATATGGCACAACAACGGGCTCAGGCCACTTCACCTTTTTTTCCCCATGCCAATGGATGATCATTAAGGATGCATGCACTGTATTGTCACACAAGGATGGTGAGCAATGACAGTGCATGCATCAGTTACACAATCCCTATTGTTTTCTGGCTGGAGCAGACTCTGCGTGGCATTATGAACAGGGAAATGGAGGCAGAGCAGCAGAAGAGGAGGACTTCCTTTCCTCTCAAGGCCCACTTTATCCAGACACCATCATTCCTATGTTACAGAACATACGTGAGGAGAGAGGGGAGGAGGATGAGGATGAGGATTCTGGCACTTTCATAGGCTTCGAAGAAGAGGAAGACATGCGGCAATCTATAAGCGATGGCTTTCCAACCCCAAGACCTTTGGGAGTAGTATGCAGCTGGGAGGAAAAAGTTCCAGATGCTGTCATCCTGAGTGACCCAGAGGAGTCTGCTTCTCAAGCCTCAGAAAATTTGAGGCACATGGGCAACCTCATGCTTCAAAGCCTGCAAAAGGACACTAGAATACGTGGCATAAAGGAAAAGGATGATTACTGGTTGGCAACCCTCCTTGACCACCATTATAAGGGGAAGGTCTTGGTTTGGTTGGCTGAAATTCAACGGGAATCCCACCTGCCCGTACACCGCCTGATTTGTAACAGGCCCACCAGGAGGAACTCGACTTTGGCAATGCTGCAGCGGCTATACATGCAGCAGAGGGCCGTCAACAAGTACCTGTGCCAGTACGGCACAACAACGGGCTCAGGCCACATCAGCTTTTTTTCCCAATGCCAATGGCTGATCATTAAGGATGCATGCACTGTATTGGTGGGCATACCTTTCCTCAGAATAGACCAATTCCTACATACAATAGCTTTGAGCCTTTGACTGAGCAAGTGCCATATAATGGAGGTGTTTTGTTAGGTCCACGCAAGGGACAGGTCAAGCTCACCCTGTTTATCAACCCACTCAAGGGGAATGGTGGAGACAACCACCACCATAAATACCTTCCAGCAGCGGACCTGTAAGAAAAAGAAAAGAAAGAGATGATGCAGAGGGGGTAAGCTGTCTCAAAAGACCCAAACCATGATAGTTGCTGGTATATATAATTTGAGTGGGGTTCCACTTAATCAGGATGAAATTGGGGTCCTTGATAGGGGCCCCAAGTTCACCCCTGTCAAGAACCTTAACAAATTCCAGACATAAGTTTGCAAAAATATATTAGAACTCTCAATATGAAACAATATTTTTTATCAAATCCTGGCAAATGTACAGTTTCCGCAGTGGGGGATCATTCTACTCTGCGGAATAAGTCAATTTTTAACCCTTTAAATGTAGAAAATAAGTTTACAGAAGTGTTTACAAGTATGGTCATAAAGGATTTGAACAAATTAAAGATAAAGAAAACACACAATCCCCTATATGTCAAACGTGGTATGGAATCTCTTGCAGGACGTAAAGAGTCATACGTCCAGCAGATAAGGGGAGGGGGGGGTCTGGTTGTTCTTAGTAAAGAATATTACCAGACTGAAATAAATCATCTATTGAGTGATGGTGCAACTTATAAGGCCCTGAATAAAGATCCTATGTTACCCTTTAAGGATGAATTACATTCTATAATTGAATATGGAAAGGATCAGGGGATTTTAACTGAAAAAGAAGCAGCTTATTTGGATCCTATATTTTGTAGAACCCCAATTATCTATTTTCTCCCGAAGATCACTAAAGATAGTGCCAAACCTCCAGGGAGGCCTATCGTTAATGGGATGGATTCTGTTTTGGCGAGATTAGGACAATACATCGTTTTTTTCCTACAGCCTTTGGTGTTCAAAACCCCTGCTTTTTTGAAAGACACCAAACATATACAGATTCTGGAAGGACATAATGATGCTATGAAGGCAGTTGAATGGGCTCTCTCTTCCTCTACTTTGTCTGGACGACATCAGGAATTTTTGTTGAGTAGTCTTGACTTTTGTCTCAATAAAAATAATTTTTGGTATAGTAGGGAATTTTATTTGCAGACCAAGGGGGTGGCGATGGGAGCCTGTTTTGCTCCCAGTGTGGCCAATCTTTTTATGGCCCACTGGGAGGAGGAGGCTATCTTTAAGCATTGACCACCCAATTGGTCTGCTATTGCAGATTTATTGATGATTTGATTTTAATTTGGGAGGGTGACAGATCAGCTTTAGATGCTTTAATTGATCTATTAAATTTGAATGATAAAAAACATCTCTTTTTCCTGGAATATTGAATATGATAAAATTGTTTTCCTGGATCTCGAGATCAATAGAGATGTTGAACAGGTTAGATTATGTAATCATTTTTAACCCACGGACCGTAATGCCTACATTCCCCTGAGGAGTTGCCACCATCGTTCATGGTTGTGCAACATCCCCAGGGGACAATTTATTTGGCTTCGCCGTAACTGCACCCATAGAGATGAATTTGTTCAACAGTCGGATGTACTGGTCTCAAGATTTTTATAGAACGGTTATGACAGACACAATTTAGAAGAAGAAATTGATCAAAATGATGGATAGATCTACTCTGGTGTCTGATCGTATTCGTGGAACTGGGAAAGATGATCATAATTTCAGGATGATCTTGGATTTTAACGCTCAACATAAGAAATTTGAAAAAATTGTTTTGAGGAATTGGTCTATTCTAAAACAAGACAAAATACTTGGCCCTTTGCTACCTGCACGGCCGCAATTCATTTACAAAAAGGCCCCGTCACTCAGAGATCGTCTTGCTCCAAAATTCTTAATCCCCCTATCCCTACAGAAAACAGATTGTTCTCTTTTCTGTTTTTTTTTTTGCGTGTGGATGAAGCATTCTGTCATGGTTATGCAATAGTTTATCTGCTTACCTGTTTCCATGTGTTCATCTCTAGAGACCAGCCGACCCTCACCTGACTGCTTTTGTAATCCATCCTCTGGCATGGCTCCACCCTAGCTCCTATCAGAGAACACTATATTAACCTGTGCACTGCAGGGCCAACCCGGTTGATCAACCTTTGTGTGTTAGCTTCCTGTTACCTGCCGTGTGCTCTGCTGTTGTTCCGTTACCGACTTTGGCGTGTCCTTGACTATCCCTGTTTGCCTGTGATCCTGACCTTTTGGCATGTCCCTGACTATTCCTGTCTGCTTGTGGCCCCGACCTTGGCTTTGTCCCTCACCATCCCTATCCTCCTGTTGCCTACTGTGGGTGTGAGCTGGGGGACCCTGGGGTCGCGACCTGGAGCAAGTTGCAGCCAAGTCCATCCTCACCACTAGAGGCGCTGGTGAACACCTGCTGGCTCTTAGACTCCGCGCCCCAGAGAATCTTACGCTCTAACCCCGGTGGGATCCATCTTGGTGTTCTGGCGGCCCTGCCTTCCTATCACCTTGACCCCCATCCGCAGCAGTCAGCCATAGGGTCCACAACCTTGCGGTGCACTCCTGATCCCTACGGTGTGCATCTGTCACCTGGCCTCAAGGTGACCTGACACATTCCTTGTAAACATGCAAAGGGGAATATTAAGAAAAGGAAAAAGTTTTTAGCATCGGCTACTAATAAAGAGTATGACATTAAACAACCCATTACTTGTGACACGATTGGAGTAGTGTATATGATGGAATATGGGTGAGGGCTTCAATACATAGGGAGAACTTCGAGACCTCTACATGTACATCTTGCAGAACACGTTAATAATATTAAAAAAGATATTACCACACATAATGTGTCTCACCATTTTAAGCAGTTTCACAAGTCCTAAAATTTGGGGTATAGAGCGAGTGACCAAACATTGGAGAGGGGGCAATTTTGCTCATCAGTTGAGTCGCAGGGAATCATATTGGATATATGAGACAAAGGTTTTAACCCCTGGTGGACTCAACGTAGATTTTGATTTAAATTGTTTTATTACAGATCGGTAATTGTGTTGTTTTAGAAAGTAAATTTTTGTAAGTGGCTGTGGGTGACGTTTTCCTTTTTTCTGTGTAGCCTTTAGGTTTTTTCACCATGGTTATATTTGTGGGTTGAGGGGTTAATATATATATATATATATATATATATATATATATACTTCGAGGCTGCCTAGCTTTGAGGGTGTTCAATAATTTCATCTAGAAGAATGTTTTTGGTATAGGTTTCATGGGCACAATTAACAGCCAAAGACCAATTTTTTCTGCACCTGTTTGACAGGTGCATATCATTGCAATTTTTTACAGCAAGGCCAATTCTTTCTTTCATCAAGATTACCTCTATAGGGTTATGGTGGGAAGGTGCCAACATCCAAAGACTAATTTTTACGCACCTATTACTTCTATCCAAAGTCAAAGTGACACCAGAATGTATCCAAAAAACCTGGAATCTTGTTCCCAGTGCACTCCATTGTGGCCTCATCATTCACACCAGCTCCTCAGCTGTTGCTCAGCAAAATAAAGGCAACTTGCCGGGAAAATGTCATATTTTTGGCTTTATAAATGCAATTATTGCTGCAGCAGATTCTAGACATGGTACAGATCTACCACTTTACAGGTAGACTAAGGGGACCCCTCATGCACTATATTGGAAGGATTTTTTTTTTTATGCTTTCACTTTAAAAATCTAAATATCACTGCTCATTTTAAAAACTTTTTTTTATTGATACATGTCCCCCAAGGCAGGAACTGGACCCTTGTATGCCCAATTACTTGCATACAAGCCTTCAAGTCAGGAGATGGATACAAAAAATTCAAAGGCTTTATCAATGCCTAGAAGCACAGTTAGATCTATTATTAAGAAGTGGAAGGTATTTGGTACAACAGAGACCCTCCCTGGGTCAGGACATCACTCCAAACTGCATGAAAGGGTCAGGAGGAACCTGGTCAGAGAGGCTACCAAATGCCTACAGAAAGCTGCAGGAATTTATAACAAAGTTTGGTCATTGTGTGCATGTGACAACAATATTACAAATTCTCCACAAATGTGGCTTGCATGGGAGGGTTGCATGAAAAAAGTCACTCCTCAAGAAAGAACTTATGAAGCCACCACTGAGCTTTGTCAAAATGCACCTTGAAGATTCTGATGCAACATGGAAAAAAATCCAATAAATTCAATACAGCTCACCATCTAAATAACACAATTCCTACAGTAAAGTATTAAGGTGGTAATATCCTGTTATGGGGGTGTTTCTCTGCAGCAGGGGCTGGAGCCCTTGTCAGGATAGAGAGAAAAAATGGATGTGACAAAATACCATCAAATTCTTGTAGAAAATCTGTTGGGCTCTGTAAGAAAGTTGTCTTAAAATTTCCTAAAATTTCTTAAAATTTTCAATAAAATCAGAATTAACCACTTCCCGACCAGCGCACGATGATGTACTTCGACAGAATGGCACGGGCAGGCATATTGGCGTACATGTACGTCCAATCTTCAATGCCGCCCTGCCGTCGGGAGAGCGTCGCCGGCGGCGCGCTCCCGCGCTGGTCGGGACCCCCGCGAGTCGGGTTGCGGGACCCGCGGACTCGATCACCGCGGGCATACCCGCGATCGTCTCACGGGGCGGCTGAATGGAGGAAATGCCGTGTAAATGCCTAGCAACTAGTGACGCTGATCTCTGCTCCATGTGATTGGAGCAGAGATCAGTGTTCACTAAATGAAAGCCCAACCCCCCCTCAGTTAGTAACACACCCCTAGGAACACTTAACCCTTACACTGCCACCCACTGGTTAACCCCTTCACTGCCAGTGTCATTTACACAGGAATCACTGCATTTATATAGCAGTGATTATT
Organism: Lithobates pipiens; assembly: GCF_037356315.1. Taxonomy (NCBI): domain Eukaryota; kingdom Metazoa; phylum Chordata; class Amphibia; order Anura; family Ranidae; genus Lithobates; species Lithobates pipiens. The sequence continues at coordinate 58,573,905 of NW_027507791.1, forward strand.
GTATAAATGAGAATGGTCCCAAAAATGTGTCAAAAATGTCCGATGGGTCCCCCACAATGTCGCAGTCACAATAAAAATCGCTGATCGCCGCCATTACTAGGAAAAAAAAAATAATAAAAAATTATTAATAAAAATGCTATAAAACTATCCCTATATTGTAAACGCTATAACTTTTGCGCAAACTAATCAATAATCGCTTATTGCGATTTTTTTTACCAAAAATATGTAGAAGAATACGTATCGGCCTAAACTGAGGGAAAAAAATTTTTTTTTATATATTTTTGGGGGATATTTATTATAACAAAAAGTAAATATTAATGCGTTTTTTTCAAAATTGTCGCTGTATTTTTGTTTATAGCGCAAAAAATAAAAACCGCAGGGGTGATCAAATACCACCAAAAGAAAGCTCTATTTGTGGGAAAAAAAGGACGTCAATTTTTTTTGGGAGCCACGTCGCACGACTGCGCAATTGTCAGTTAAAGCGACGCAGTGCCGAATCGCAAAAAGTGGTCTGGTCTTTGACCAGAAAAATGGTCCGGTCTGAAAGTGGTTAAGTAAGAAAGTTGTCAATGGGAAGAACCTGAAAATGACTCAAAGCACACAGTAAAAATTACCACACAGTGTTTTAAGGAGAAAGAAGTGAATGTCCTTGCATGGCCTAGTCAGACCCCAGACTTGACTTTGCCCAGACATTGAAAATTTGGGGAATGACTTCAAAACTATAGTCCAGAAAATGTCACCATCAAAATTTAACTGAACTTGAGCAGTTCTGCAAAGAAGAGTGGGAAAAGTTAGTAGAGACATATCCCAACAGACTAAAGGCTGTAATTAAAGCAAAATGTGGTGATCTTTTTTCCAATTCAGTGATTATGTTTTTGAATTAGTTTTTTTTCCTGACATGTTGGTGTTGTATCTTTCACGTGGATGTTATAAGTTGCACTGAGTAAATGCATCTGGATAAAATAAAAAACGGTGTTTGTCTTCATTTCAGGCTGCAAAGCAACAAAATGTAATTATTTTAAAGGGTGTGATTCTTTTTTATACCCCCTGTTTATGTGGAAATGTATTGAAGTAGGTAATTGTATTTCAGTTATGATTTACATTATAGATATCTACCTCTGTGTTTTTCCTGAAGAAGGGTTGTGAGAGTGGATGGGCCAATTAAATCAATCTGTTTCTTTGGCATGAATGGACAATTCAAAGGTTTACTTTAGCTCACAGCTATTACAGGTATGTAATCATGTTACATGTGGTCACATGCCCATTATTATGGTAAGCTTGTGCGTAACCCAGTTAATCTACTTTTTTTTTACATTTTTTGTAATGACTTTGTGACTTTCTCATTTTATTATGTCACACTGCTAAGTAAATATCCAGTTGTATTTTATATGTAGTACAATTGATTTTTTACAGCTGACATATAATGCCATGTTTTCCAAGAAGGCTATGGATTACATCTCCAGCAGTGTTGGTATTAATCCTTAATCATCCTATGAGATGCTGCTTATCATTGTGTGATCTATATGGCTTATGAAAAAGGAATAACATACTAAATTTGAGTTAGAAAATACCTAAATAGATGAAACCAAATAACCAATTGATGGAATTGTGATGGATCAACCTTATCTATGTACACACAACAATGTTATATAATTTTATCTCCATGTAATGATAATAAATTAATTAATCAATAGTACATTAGGGATTAAAAACATATAAGCTTAACAAATGTATTTAAATATACTTGAGGTGATTGTAGATGTATTAGTGCAATTGTGAAAGAGTACTGTCCGTGATACTTTTTTTATTTGCACTCTTGGTTATTGCTTTGACCTTGAAGAAAAGGACATACCCCGAAAGCTTGTCCTGAAAAATGGTATGTTAGGGCAGATAAAAAAGTATCACGGACATTACTGAATTTTCACATGTATATAAATAAATGTAATGTTAAAAACATCTTTTTTACATTTTTTGTTTATATGAAAAAGAAACAAAAATGTTGTATCTGTCTATGTATAAAACATGTTATAGAGTAAAATCATTGTGCCAAAAGATTACCCTCGTGCATTAATGATATCCCTGCTGCTCTTCTGAATGGTCCTGTGAAACCCCTCCTGGGACACTTCAGAAGTGATGTCAGCGGCCACGTAACTCCACCTCGGGGATGAAATTTCCAGCCAGTGGACCCCAAGCCGCTTCTCCATGTGGCACAAGTGGCGGCCGGCTTACTAGAGACAGATACACTGCTAGAATTCACTTGGTGCCAGTCTGGGCAGCAGAAGATGTGAGTGTTCATTCATTATCTTTGTGTAAGACACATTTGTGGTATTAAAAACTGGTTGCGCAATGATCTTGTCCATGGCCTTTTATCCCTGAGTTGGAGTTCATACATGAGCGGGCTTTAAGAACGGTGGGGAGACAGACTCTGGATATAATACACAAGTGCCTTTGGACCCATATATCTCCTGGCTCAAAACGTCTGGTGAGTTTCAGTGTGTATGAGGGAAGGAATGGAATCACTGAAGAGCGCCATCTGAAGAGCACTATTCAGAGTGTGATAGAGATCACAGCTGGCACCTTAGCTGTTCAATTGGTTTTGGACATTTATGGACATTTAAAGGCATTCAGTTGGGATAACACATAATATTTTTTAATTTGCATATCATTTTTATTTTGGATATTTATGTGCATTTATAGTTTTTTGGTAGACACTTATTTATTTTGCAGGTTTTCACTGATACCTAGCACCTTACTTATTTTTACTTATTTTTAGTATATATATATATATATATATATATATATATATATATATCTTGTATAAAAAGGGAATACATATGAGAATACATATAGGAACACGATGAACTGGTTTATTTCAAATCAAAATATGTCTATTAAATAAGTTCATTTCATAAATAACACAAAGAATTGCATGGTTGTCTAACCTTCATTCTCTCTGGGCACAGGCACTAGGCAGGACTGTTCCCTATCTCCACTGCTCTTTGAGCTCGCCATTAGCGGTTCTCATACGTGCCAACCCCCTGATTACGGGGCTTCACTACGGCAAAATTCAGGACAAAATCAGGTTGTATGTAGACGACATGTTATTTTTGCTAGGGGATACGACTCTGTCTCTGCAGTTATGTCCACTCTTCTTGACTTTGGCCAATATTCAAAGCTGACAATCAATTGGACCAAATCATCACTGCTCCTAAAGTGGTTAGCGCTTAGGCCTGGCAGCACTAGTGTGAAGACCAGGTTTACCCAAACTAAAGTGGTTCTAAAGTCAGAATGTTTTTTTTATCTTTATGCATTAAGATAAAGAAAAACCTTCTGTGTGCCGCAGCCTCCCTTAGACCCCCTATTTCTTACCTGAGTCCCATCTCGATCCAGCAATGCTGCACGAGAGTCTCAACTGTCCGGGACTCCCCTCCTCATTGGCTGAGACAGCAGTGGGGCGCATTGGCTCTTGCTGCTGTCAATCAAAGTCAGTTAGCCAGTGAGGAGAGGGAGGAGGAGGGGCAAAACCACAGCTCTATGTCTGAATGCTACTTGCTATGGGGGCATTCGGCAAGAGGGAGGGGCCAGGAGCACCAACTGGGGACCCAAGAAGAGGATGATTTGGGCTCCTCTGTGCAAAACCACTGCACAGAGCAGGTAAGTATAATATGTTTATTTTTTAATTAAAAAAAATTGACTTTAATATCTTTAAGTTTTAACCAATCAGTTTTTAATTTAATAGGATCAAATTCACATTAAAAGAGAAATTATCTGTAATTTTACTATGGGTTTTTGCATTTGCAAAACATCATTGCTCATGGCACCGTAGTGATGAATTATCTCATAGAATGGATATAACCTTGAATACAAAAATAAATGTAAAATTACATTGCCAGTCCCAATTTATTTAGATTTTAGCCGAACAAAAAAACGTTTATAATGATATTACTTACACAAGTCCTTTTTATGTCATTAAGGACAATTGTTAGGAGACCACGACAATCAATTACAAGTTATACAGCAGAACACCAAGACAATAATAAGATGATAAGGACCATAGCGTCACATATGAAATAATTATACATTTCTAATTCCCATACACGTCAACTTCAGTCATTGTTGAAATTTGGTTTCCTGTCTCATGATTGGTCAGATCTTCTCTGGTACCTGTATAAAAGGTGATCCAGAAGATGAGTGTCACACCAAGCTTCAGCGAGAAGATATTTCACATTACAGTGAAGGAGAATTCGGAAACAAGATGAATGAAAAAGCCTTCCTCCTGCTTCTGGTCTGTATTACGGGGCTGGTGACCAGTCTACCTCTATCTGCACAAATACAGGTGAGATGATGAGCTGACATGAACAGTACAGGGGACAGGTGACAACTATATTTAGGAAAGTATAACATCCAATAAGTTACTGACAATCTTAGCTAGTAGTGAAGTGTAAATCTAAAATAGTTATCCCCTTAGTTTTGGATAAAGTGGTGGGGGGTTAGGAATCCTGTTAGATTTTAATACTTCCTTATTACTGCCTGGGACCCCTGTAGGGAGATTTGACTTTTGTACAGGCCATTGCCTGTAGGACAGAAGGTGAGGGGAAATCCAAAATGTTATAATTGGGAACAGAACAGGGAATATGGTAAAATCTTCCAATGATGACTGTTGTGGTAACATCTGACCAAGAAAGGATTTTACCTGAGAGCTTTCCAGTAGGGCTGAGAGGGACTCTCCTGGATGGGGATGAGTTGGGGTCAAGACTTGTTATCTGTTATTATTGTATTACATCTGAAATAAGATATTAATACAAAACATTTACTTCCCAGTATCATCTACTTGGAGTGAACAAAGATGGTAAGCTTTTTAACATTCTTATATAACAAATCATTTTTGCTTTCTTTCTGTTCTCTATCAGCTGTTTTGTTTGTTCTGCTTTTTCCTCCCATTCATTAGCCTTTCTTTATAATATCCCTAATCCTAAATCCTAATTCCTAAATTAAAAATTGTTTGCACTGCTCCATTGGCCCTAATCAGCCTGGCCAGATAATCTATAAAATTATTTTCCTTCTCCATCTAGAACCAGCCTCTAGGAAAGACCACTCCACATTTGTATAGCTCTTATGGTAAACATCCCTCCATCCACCAATTTAAATTTAGATAAAACCCCTAGAAAAATAAATTATTTTAAATGCTTGCTTGCAGTATTTTCCTTTCCATAAATGATTTATTGTTCACCTGCAATGTGGCTTTGAACTTGCAAAGAGATTTTTGTCTACTCTGAGGGTTACTTCGCTAGCACAGCCCTCTCCCTCATTGTGTCTCTTAGCACTCTCCTCTTCTGGGAGTGTCCAATTACTGTCTGTGCTGGCCCAGCATCTCTGTCCCTCCCCTCACCTCCCCACATAAACTTTGATTTAGCTGCTGGGGGGGACTGAAGAGGAATACTATAAAGTTTCATTGGAGCAAAAGCTCTGAAAGCTCTGAGTCTGCTGAGGCTATCATGTCAAAGTAGCAGTTTTGAGCTTTCCTACATTCGACATTCCTAAATATGTTAAATGAACATATATTTGTCTGCATGTTTTTTAGACCCTGGCAATAGAGTCATCAAAGTCATCTCCCTTTGCTTAGGTGACAGTATTTATGATAATCATGGTGATTCAGGCAAAGACTTAAAGAATTTCCCAACCAGAAGTTTCCCAGATCAGGGATAACTTTGTAGAGCTACCCTATTTTTTCATTAATTGATATTTCAATTTATAAAATGGGTTCAATATTTACAGAAGCTTAAGCTACTTAAATTTTTTGGTTGCGATTATTACACTAGATGCGCCTAATGTTTATTTTGTATTCACAGCCCCAAAGAGTGAAGACTCCGAAGTGCCACAAGGGATCTTCAGCAAGATTTTGAAAGCTAATAAAGGTAATTATTCTAAACCACAGGATTCTTTACTGCATTATGATGGTGCTAAATCAAGGCAAGTTAAAAGACAATAACCAATTATACTCAATAAAGTTATGAGTTTCAGGATCCTTTAAATCATGCATTGATGGACTAGCCGGATTTATAAGTTCTGCCCTCCATAGTGGGAAGGCTCTACGTGGGGGCTCGCGCTGAGCCTTTGGACTGCATGAAAATATCTAACAGGTTTCTCCAGATTCCCACTGCGCCTATTGTATTCTGTTGTATACCCCATCACTCCATATGATTAGATGCAGCCGCTGTCAGTTCTAAAATTTTCTGTTTGGATCCATCCATTTTTCAATCCAAGGATATCAGGTGAGAGAGGACTGACATAGCCACCCACATAGCAAACTTCAGCCAGTTCACAGTGTATGGGCAGCTTAAATCAAATGCATTTTAGTGTATTATCTATGACCATTTTCTGTATTTTCAGATAGCAAAACAACTATGTATGGAGGAGATATACTGGTACAGAATGACCGCAGCGCCACCAACTGTCCTTCTTGCCTATGGCCTAAAAGTGATAATGGTACTGTTCCTGTTCCCTACATCATAGATTCCAGATACAGTGAGTTCCCTCTTTTTTCTCTTGCATTGAAGCATTCATTGCTATTTGTTATTTGTAGAAACCCAACCTTCTATCTCTGTTTCCAGGTTCCAGTGACCTGAACAGTATTGTGCTCGCCATGGCCGAGTTTGAGACATTGACTTGTGTGAGGTTTGTGCCTCTTACAACAGAACATGATTACATCAACATCACTCCTGGTGATGGGTAAGGTTGTCTATTGTGTATCATAGATATTCACAGTAGGAGCATCTAAAACATAAACACCTGAGACTTTACAGTACCTATTTGTGCATGATGGCTTCCCTTTTCAATTTCTTTAAAAAAAATCAAAAAAATAGAACTCCTCTGTACATTTGCAAATACATGTGAAAGTCACAAGTCAACAACAAGGCGCTTTGTGGTTTTTGTGAATCTAGCAGAAATATGCACATGGACATAAGATATTTATCCCAGTTCTGCTAACTTTGAATACAGTATATAGTAGAAAAATGGAAGTGACTGAGAGGGAGTGGGGCTTAGTGTCAACAGACTCAATGGATTACACTTAACATTTTACAATGAAAATAAAACCAAATATGTCTGTCCAAAAGTGAGCAGTGATCCAATGCTTGGAGCCGGTACAATGTGACTTAGCTCCCAAACTCCATACCTCTTATTAGAACTGGGCACAAACATAGGGAAACAACCGTTGATATAAGTCAAAAAGTTCAAAAGCTTAGCACAAACAGATATTGATTGTTTTCTTTAGCAGATTCAATCATTGTTTCTATTAAAACTATTGTCTTGGGCTCCCAAATGGTATTAAAGCATAACTTTTTTTGAACTGTATATTTACAATTTCTAGCTGTTACTCGTATATTGGAAGAACTGGTGGAAGCCAGACAGTTTCATTGGGTGGAGGCTGCATCTACAGGGGGATTATACAACATGAACTAGAACATGCCCTGGGCTTCTACCATGAGCATGTAAGAAGTGATCGTGACAATTATGTTGACATCAATTTCCAGTATATCTCTAAAGGTACTGCAGACATTTACACAAAGTGAATTTAGCCATGTTTTCAAAAAAGAGACATTACCACAGCTTTTGTCTTCTTACAGGATACTTGGGTAATTTTGCTAAAGCGGACACTAATAACTTGGGCAGTCCATATGATTATGGTTCAGTGATGCACTATGATGCGTAAGTCATGACTTTTATGTTAGTTGGTAAATTACTGATAAATTATAAAATATTTTATAGGTAATATGTCAATCTTATCTCCATTCAACATTTTCCAGCTATGCATTCAGCAACACTTCAAACAAACCCACAATTGTCCCCAAGCCTGACCCCAATGTGCCCATTGGGCAGACAATTGGACTAAGCATCTTGGATGTCACTAAAATTAACCAACTTTATCAATGCAGTAAGTTTCTGTACATTCCAGTTTTATGGGTTTGAAACATTAGAAATTATACTTTTTTTTATGATTGCATTTTAAGTGAATTTTTCCGTTTAAAAAAATAAATAAAAATGTGCACGTTTGTCGCTGGCCAGTTTTCTTTGTAAAAGAATAATAGGAAAATATCAGGAAATGTTGTTTTTACCATGAAATGAAGGCTCAATGTGGCCTGAACAAACAACGTAGAATTCACCTGGATGCACAAAGTAGTTGTAAAGATACGTTCCGTTTCACTAACATATGTGAAAGTTGTAACACTGCATTGAGGCATTAAGGATCTTTTATCTTCAACATAACGGGGGTTAAACTCAAGGTTCATTTAATTTTAAGTTCAAAATTCCATCAGTTTTAAGCTATTAGAAGGTTAATACCCCCTTCCCTGCTACCTACTAATTAATTATTAATATTATTATCAGTTTATTCCACCAGTGACTACAAACAATTTATATGTCTATTTTTCACTTCTCAGGTGTCTATGCAACTTTGCTTAATAATAACACAGGAATTTTCACTTCTGACAACTATCCCTCTGCTTATCCTAATAATGTTGACTGCGTTTGGTTGATCAGGGTTCCATCAGGACTGGTAAGGAGACAGATGTAGACATGCAAAATGTGTCCCTAAATGTCTAGCAAACTAGGTGTGAAAATAAACTGCCATCTGAAGATTGTTTTGTACACTACCTACATTTTACATTAATAAAAAAATAGAGACTTGACTAGTATAGTGCCAAGCAATAGGTCCAAATACTCCCTAACCTAGGTATATTAGGATGTAAATGCCTCTGAACCTTATACTCTGCTTCAACCACCAATTGCTCCATATGTTGGAATAATACCTTCATTATGGCCTACTTTATAGTCTTCAGACTATCATTACCACTTCATTGCTGGGAGCCTACTTTGGCAATTCTGATGTTCCAGATTTCTTTTACCCCACATCGGATGGTGAGGTCACTGTAGGAATGGAGGTTTAGCAGGAACAAAATGGGTCTTGCATTCATTTGGGGCTCTTGTTCTTACAAGTATGTTACCATCAGTAACAGTATTGCAATGTCCACAGTCACAGCTTTCTTTGACTTAATTCAATATAGCATTAAACAAAAAACTTCTGCTAAAAGTTTCTTCCCCAAAATGTGTCTTATTTAAGCTTTATTTGTTTCTCTGAAGAAACCACAAGCAACAAATAATCAGAGGGAGCAGAAGAGTTCTGTCAACTGGAAAATCAATGGAAAATACGCACATGTTTCAAGAGACATCTTAGCTAGAAAAGTCTATAGCTGCAAGATTGTTTAACAGAAATTAAAATTCTACATATTCTTGTGGGATTTTTTTTTCTGAAGGACTGTTCAAGCATTAATATAGTAATCAATTGCATCCTATTGCAATTACATATTAATCCCGTTTGCAGTTACAAATATGTGAAGTTTGGGGTTTACTGTAGATAATAAATTTGCCTTGTGTCATTTTTTAGGCATCATTAAAGTTCAGTAGCTTTAATATCCAATCCACTCCTAACTGTGACTCAGACTACATGAGGATCTATGACGGCCCCACTAAGACATCTCCTGTGTTGTTGGATAAAATGTGTGGAAGTAAAACCATCCCTCTACTCATCGCTTCCACAAGCCAGATGTTGGTCCAGTTCGTCAGTGATGGGGCTGTTGCTGGGGTCGGCTTCCAAGCTACATATAGCTCAGGTATTCTGATTTATTTTAATAGTAAGGTAAGTGTTCAGAGAAAGACACGGAAGACTCATAGATACAGAGGAGATCCCTCCCAAGGAGGGACTATTGGCACAACAGTTTGATGTCCTCTAAATTCTTTTTGCAACCTTTGAGGTAATCCATGAAGTTTCTTACTCAGGCCCTCACACTATAAAGTTGTTGAAAGATTGTTCAATGTGTATGTTTGTCAACTTTAAGAGTGATAATACTTACCTCTATGGCTTATTTTGGATCAGATACTGTATAGATTCATCTTTCTTGTGGTATATCCCTGATATCTACCCTACTGCAAAACTAAGAGGTTGTTAAATTCCTATGGACTTCTTTGCGGTTGACAATGTCATTCAAAATTCTCCAGGGTGGAGTGCAGTGACCAGACTACCTTTTCCCCAGCACTACATTGGTTAAATGCTTGCTTTGCTTAGGGCAGGTTGGGGAAGATCAAAAACTTACTAGTGATCATCTATGCTCTCCAATGTCCCAGTATGTGGGTGAGCTCTCAATGTTCATGTACAATGCATGACTGCTGATCCTGTGTTGTATTTGATGATATCTGAGAGTCTACAGCCAGAGGAATAGCAAAAAGAAGCAGCTTCAGGGACCAGTAGTACAGCATGGAGGAAGCCTGTAGGGGGGGGGGGGGGGGAGTAAATAAGGTAAGCATTTCAATGTATTTATCATCTTCTAGAATAAAGAAGCATTTAACTCAAGCAGTGCAGTGGGGGGAACAAGATGGATAGATTTTACAGCATCTGCACTTATCCCATTAAGGACACAATAATAGGTTTGTATGGTAGCCCACCCATCTCCACTACAGTTATTTATTTTCATAGGACCCTCCTGTTTTCGCACTAGTGCTCTATGAAACACTTCTGGGTAAGGCAGAACATGTGACTCTCTCCCCTTCCTGCCCTGAAGCAGATTTGGTGCCTGTGTAGGCCATCTCTACATCTGAGCTCTGCATTGAGGGTTGGAGATTGGGGTCCTAAGATCAACCTGGAACTCTGAAAGGGAGGATGAACTATGTATATACAGTGTCATATACTATAATAAATCTCTTTACTATATCGATTATATTTATATTCTCACAGTTCAGTGTGGTGGATCCTTCTTTAACTCTCAAGGCAACTTTACATCTCTGGGATACCCAGGGAACTACAGTCCAAACATGAATTGTAACTTCACCATCGCAGCTCCTGTTGGATATAAGGTAAAACAAGAAGCCTTCAAAATTCCCCTTAAACCTGGACTTCCACATTCTCTAAAATTGTCACACAAAAAAAAAGGAAATGTTGGACAGACACAATACAACCTGAATATACAACCCCCTTTTAATTTACCAGTGTTCACCAGGGCCTACCTGAATGAATGGAAACGGAATGTATTGTTTAGGGCATTACAATACATGGCTTTTGGCAAATGTAAAGTAGATTGCTCTAAGACTATCTACCACCAAGACGTTCTGGATCATTTCCTGTGATGACAGGAAGTGTTGGTGGTAATTTATGAAGCTGGCTGAAAACTGGTGGTGTGATATTTGTAAGCTGTTTATAAAGCTTTACTTGACTTTCCAGCACTGGGGTAATTTCTACCACCTCTTTTGAGAGTAAAAGGAGCACAGGGGAGAGGAAGGGAGGGGACTGATCAGTTTCTTGAGTCTATTGTAGACAGGTGAATGAACACATGTATTAGAAGATTTAAATACACTAACAAGTTTAATCCAAATTCCAGCTCACATTTCATAATCAGTTACTGCGTTTTTGTTTCCTTTTGGAATACATGTTTTACATGAATAAATAAAGCTACTCATTTTAAGCACCCCTGCCAGTGTTGAATGATTTGGCTTATCCATGTAAACTGATACATTCTGCTGGATACTTGTTGGCTGGATCAATAAATTAACATAGAAGAAAGCCTGAAAAATAAAACAAAAGCAGCCATCACATGTTAGAATTGGTAAACTGCAATATAACAAATGTTTGCTCTTGGGTTTAATAGGGCTTTTTGGTCAAATATTATTTCAGGTAGACTGTAACATCATTGAATTGTAAAAAAAACAAAAACAAATTTTTATGCAATAAAAATGATTTGTTTGTTGCATGAACACAACACTGTCATGTTCGTCATAATTGTATTTCTTTTTCAGATTTCCCTGACCATAAGTGACTTCCATCTAGAGTCTTCCAGGTTCTGTATGTACGACTATCTAACACTCTTCATGGATGGTACACAAAGGGGTCCATTCTGTGGGGATCGCACCATCCCTGTGTATTACTCCAAAGGCAATTCTATGGTTCTCGTATTCCACAGTGACAAGTCTAACCAGGCGAAGGGCTTCCAAGTCTCTTACACCTTCTGTGAGTAGCTCAGTTCTATCTGCTTATATCTAATATCAGAAATGGACGTTATAAGATAATACAGGTCACATTTTTTTTTCTAAAAAGCATTCAGCTTAATGAAAAAACATATTGTATAAAGAAATGTAACACTGATGTGGTGTAAATACAGATTTAATAGCAGGATCTCAGATTAGACACAAAGCTGAATCATCTTCAATTACAACTATGAAGTACAGAACTGGTTCTAGACTTTGCTATTAGACAACCCAGCAAGCACTCAACACACTGAAAATCAGAAACAGCATACAGTATATTGAATGTTTATATGTAACAATTGCCTACAATGAAAAAAAAAAAAACAATACAAAAGAAACTAAAATACAATTGACCAAAACCCTTTATAGTTCCCCTTTAAGCAGACATGATATTCACATGACCTCTAGTGAAATGAAAATCTGTTAATAAAATACAGCGTATCAAAATAAAGACCAACAATCAAGTAACCAGCAATGTTCAAATAATCATCGTTTGATGTATGGGCAGATTCTTTTTGAGTATTCACCATTGATACTGGATATACAAATCCATGTAAATGTATTTCTGTTATTTTGTTTTGTTATAGATCAATGAGAAAGTATGAACGAATAAGGTCTATGTATTATTTAAATATGATTTTAACATTTGCTGACAGTGACCTCTCTTTGATTACAGTTCAATAGACGAGCAACAGATGGTACAAATAGAAAATCTACCAGTTCTGGAAGGAAGCCGACATCACTACAGGACACAATGAGAATTTGATGGAGCACATATAGAAAAGTTCACACATTTGTGCCTATAGATATAATAATTAAATGTATTTCGGATCATGCTAGTGTTTCCAATTACATTTAATACTAAATAACATTTCATAATTGTTTTTCCATTTGCTTGGTAGTTTGCTCATTTTGGTGTCCTCTGGTTTCTATATGGTTTACATTTATTCTATAATATCACTTTATCTTTCCCTACTTATTATTTTGAGGGGATGATTGGCCATTTCTTTTGTACTATATATGACAGTCTGGTCTGATGTTTTCCTTTCCTTTTTAAAAATAAAATATATTAAAGCATTAATCCATCTCTATAATTATTTTCGAGTGACATAGTTTCTGATTCCTCAACGTGATTTAAAGTGAGCATTGCAGTAAAATTAAGTCCATTTATTAGTTATAGCTCCTTCCCCTGTGAAATACACTGCCCAGGGGCATATCTACAGGGGTTGCAGGGGTAGCCATTATCACCAGGTTCCATTGGAATCCCAAGGGGTCCATATGGCCTCCCAATATGCCTGGACAGGAGAGTGGCGGGGGCGGTGGAATATAGAGGAGCCAATCCTGCAGCATGTAGCTAATGGATTCCCACTTCTCCTCCTCTCCCTTCCACATACATTCAGCAGCTGCAGACAGGAAATGGAGGATATTGGCTCCTCCACATGCTGCTCCCACCACCTCCCGATTGATGTCCAGCTGCCCTGGGCTCCTGTGTGCTCTTTACCGGTCCCCATCACCCCCCTGAAGTGTTGCTGGATTTCCCCCTCCTACCTCCCTCTGGCTGCTACAGGGGTCTGTCAGGATGGAGTCTTGACTTATTGAATATAGTCAGTGATTGATACCAATTACTCACTTGTTTTTTTTCTATTTATTCAGAGCTGAGCCATAGTAAACTGTGTTTAATATACAAGCTATTCCTGTTCATTCTATTCAGCAGAGGTTGCAGAGAAAGGGGTTGATAATTCTGTCCTCAGTCAATTTCTCTGTCTCAAAAGGGAGATATTTCACCAAAGCTCCCCAATGGGGGGGTCCTAAAAAATATGTAACAAAACAAAAAAATAAATAGTAAAAAAATAAAAATAAATAAAGTAGAATGGTAAAAAAAACAAAAACAAATTACTGGGACCAATGGCGGAACTACGAGGGCCGCAAAGGTTATACTTGTGACTGAGCTCTGGCCTTCCGCCACTGTGAGGAGACCCCAAGATAGCAGGAAGGTGGCTCGCTGCAGAACCACAATAAATGGTCCCACAGTATGAGAAAAGGCCTCAGGATCAATGGGAGGGCTCCAGTCAGTGGCCAGAGGGGCCCTTCATGGTTTCTTGCACTGGTGCCTTGAAAGTTCTACTTATGCTTCTGGCACTGCCTAATAGTAGTTCAAAAATGGATATGTAAAGAAAAAAATACACATTATGTACTTACTTTACCTAGGCAAGGGTGATGTCATATTCCTCCTAGCAAGATCCTGGGGAATGCAGAGCAATCAAAATCTTGCAAGAATTTGTTCCTGCATTGGAATGGAGTGTCTTCTTGCAAGATCTAGGATGCTTATCACTCCCCAGCAATCTCACAAGAAGGATGGGGATGTCACACCAAGCAAAGTGGAATGCAGGGAATCCTTTCTCTAGGACTACATGCTCTGTCCCTAGCCAACATGGATCCTGTCCCTTGCCTATCCATTTTGCAAATACATGCCAACTGCAATTTATTAGCACTGTCCTCACCAAAGATGGCCACAGAGGTCAACTAGTGTTGTGGTGCCGAATTAGAGCACTGCTCCCTTGGTGACACCGAATGAGTTCCTCTCATTCTTCATTCCCTCTGTACAGCTATCAGCAACGCAGCACCACCTACAGAGGAGAGAGAAACCGCACCTGTCTAAAAACATACATTCATGAAGAACTATTATTCAGTGTTTTTTTACAGGAAGAGGGGGTCATCCCCAGACTTGATAAGCTGACATTGCATTTTACTAGTCCACTGGTCCTTCGGTTTGTGTATAACCTATTAGGTGAGACAGGGGGATTGCAACTTGTTACGTCATACTTGGAGGAGTCTTTTGTTGACACTGGTATAGGATCATGCAGTGGAGAGTTCTGGAGAGGTGAATACATAATGGATACTATGTCTGCTATATATATATATATATATATATATTTCTTTTTTTGCAAATGGTACATATCATTGTAATGAAAAAACATTGCAAAGGCATATAAAATAGGCTTCGTTCAAATCTCGATGGCCCAATCCAGCCTACCCAAAATGGGTTCACACTGTAGGTCTGGGAGGTCACCACACTGAGCCGTTAGTCAGCCTGTACAACTATAAGTAAGGAAATATTGGGAAGGGGGAGGGTAACAATATAGGAAATTCAGAGAGTAGAGGATAACATAGATAGTGTTCTACATTCGCCCATTACTTAGTTAATTGAACAGATTATTTCAGGCTGTGGGGCAAGTTAGAATTTGCATTCTATTTCTTACTTTTCCAAATGTGGGTAAAATGTAGGCTCACTGGGTCGCCTCTGAAGGAATTATAACCTGGTAATGGAATACAGTCTGCTTTTTTTTAAATTTGTCATTAAATTCAAATTGTTTTCAACAACAATAGCTCTTCTGCAAAGTTTTCGTCTGTCCAGTTGACTTTCATTATGCTGGGTGTCAGATTGGTCTGTAGCAATACAAGGAGAAAGTCACCACAATGGCACCAAGTCTAATGGAAGTCAAAATCTTCCCACACTTTCCACATGCATTCTCCAGCAACTCATACATACCCAAGGTACACTCGGCCAGACTTCCTTGTGGTTGCATCTGAAATCCAGTATCAGTGAATGTTCCACAGCCATACACAACCAGGCCACAGATGTGTCTACCTTCATTTCATCACTTTAGATGGGAGGTGATTAACCACTTGCAGACCGGACCATTTTGCTGGTCAAAGACCAGACCACTCTTTGCGATTCGGCACTGCGTCGCTTTAACTGACAATTGCACGATCGTGCGACGTGGCTCCCAAACAAAATTGACGTCCTTTTTTTCCCACAAATAGAGCTTTCTTTTGGTGGTATTTGATCACCCCTGCGGTTTTTATTTTTTGCGCTATAAACAAAAATAGAGCGACAATTTTGAAAAAAACGCATTATTTTTCACTTTTTGTTATAATAAATATCCCCCAAAAATATATAAAAAAACATTTTTTTCCCTCAGTTTAGGCCGATACGTATTCTTATACATATTTTTGGTAAAAAAAATCGCAATAATCAATTATTGATTGGTTTGCGCAAAAGTTATAGCTTTTACAAAATAGGGATAGTTTTATAGCATTTTTATTAATAATTTTTTATAATTTTTTTTTTACTAGTAATGGCGGCGATCAGCGATTTTTATTGTGACTGCGACATTGTGGGGGACCCATCGGACATTTTTGGGACCATTGTCATTTATACAGTAATCACTGCTATATAAATGCAATGATTCCTGTGTAAATGACACTGGCAGTGAGGGGGTTAACCAGTGGGTGGCAGTGTAGGGGTTAAGTGTTCCTAGGGGTGTGTTACTAACTGTGGGGGAGTTGGGCTTTCATTTAGTGAACACTGATCTCTGCTCCAATCACATGGAGCAGAGATCAGCGTCACTAGTTGCTAGGCAGAATGGAGAAATGCTGTTTACGTCACCTTTTCATGTTTTCTGGAAAGGTGAACTATCCCTTTTAAGATTTACATATAATTGTATTCTTTATCTCCGATGTCTAAAATGTGTATTTTTTTTTTGCTTTGAAGCTTGGAGATGTAATCCATAGCCTTCTTGAAAAACATGCCATTGTATATCAGCTGTAAAAAATCAATTGTCCTGCATATAAAATACAACTGGATATTTACTTAGCAGTGTGACATAATAAAATGAGAAAGTCACAAAGTCATTACAAAAAATGTAAAAGAAAAAGTAGCTTAACTCAGTTACGCACAAGCTTACCATAATAATGGGCACCATACTCACCATATGGTCCCCTTCTTCAGGAAAAACACACAATTACCTACTTCAATACATTTCCATATATACAGTGGTTATAAAAAAAGTCTGAGCATGTAGGCCCTTTGCAAAATAATCTGGAGTGGGTGACTGGGGACAAAGAGAAGGCTAACTTATTAAATACTTTCTTCAGGACAAAGTTAGGGGGCGTGGCCGGCGTGTGACTGAGATGGCTGCGTGAGGAGATTGCTCTCTGTCCGAACGGCTTCTGAAGCGGCATTCCAGTGATCCCAATCCGTTCTTTTTGCTTCTGGCAACCTGGGGGAACACCCGCTCTACCTCCCGGAGATGTCGCTCAAGCGAAAGGATAGTCGGCTTCCCCGAAAACTGACGGCGTATATGTACCAGCCGTCCGCGCGGAAGAACCAAGATGGCACCGAAGCTAATTCACAATCTACACAGGCTGAGGCCGCGTCCCAAACGAATGAAGGGGGAGCTTACCACCTCACATCGGATCCTCTGGTAAGCAAAACAGGACACTCTCTCTCTCCCCCGGGAACACCCACAGCCCACAGCCCAGCTAAGGCTAAAATGCGCCTGGATGACACGGAACCGGCCCAGGGCAGGGCTCAGAACAGTGGGATGCCTCAGGCCTACCCTCAGATGCACCACCAGCCTGACGCCATAGCGGCATTTCCTACCACTGGACAGGCTGTACTAGACTCTACCTTGAAAGACATGCTCATGTCTCTGAGGAGCTCTTTGCAATCTGACATGCTATCCCTTATGCATAGTTTTGGCCACAAGTTAGGAGCAATGGATGACAGAATCACACACATGGAGGCTACTGTAAGTGACATTACGGGCACAGTAAATGATGTTATTGACACTCAGGAGGCACAATCTCAGGACATTGCTTGGATAAAAGACAAAATGGTGGATTTAGAGGACAGGGCCAGACGTAATAACTAAAATTAGAGGGATCCCAGAATCTGTCCAAAATACTGAGCTACCTGCCTTTGCTAAAGGTCTCATCAAAATGGTGCTTCCTGAGGCAAAAAATATTGAGCTTGTCATAGACCGCATTCACAGATTACCTAAACCTGCGTTCTTACCAGATGCAGTACCTAGAGATGTCATATTGAGGGTGCACTTCTATCACATCAAGGAACAGTTTATGCACAAAATGAGGGGAGTGGAATCATTACCAGACCCGTACTCCCGTCTCCAAATCTATGCTGACCTCTCACAGCACACCCTGAGCAGACGGAGACAATTAAACACAATAACTAAAGCTCTCCGTAACCATCAGCTTCAATACCAATGGATAGCACCTGCTAAACTATCCATTCATCGTGAAGGGAGAAAACATGTAGTAACGTCTCTGCAACAAGGCTTGCACCTACTACAAAGATGGGACATCATCCCTGCTCCCCCAGATGCAGCACCCATGGATCAAAGTAACACAGGCTCTCTTTCAACCCAACCTCTGCCCCCCAAGGAGCCAGAAAAATGCCTCCCACTAGTTATGTGGTTTGGGACCATGCTTTACAATTGCCGTTTGGCGCTGCCATCTACTCACACCCGGTCTTAAGACTCCTTACCCCTGTTTAGTGTTTCTACGCGCTGAGGCGCTGAGGTAATTCCTCACTCTAAACACTTACTACAGTTTACAGTCATCTACCAAGCAGCATTCCGAATCATATCAATCCACTGCTATTGTTGTTTCTTGGACCGTTGAGTTACGTTTGTACCTTTTTGTACTTTTCCTTTTTTGTTTTTGTTCTTTCCCTGCGCTCTTCCCCTCCCCTTATTTCCTCCTTCCCCTCCTGTATCTCTGCCTTACACAGCGCTTCGAGAGCCTCGACCTACTTGCCTCAACGCCCCCATTCAAGATTTACCCTCACCTCTATTACAAGTCTACTAGCACGGTACCTGCACTTCTTGCTGTTCACCTTCAACGCTCACCTATTCTGACAGCTGAAACATATCTCATCGCTCACTGAAGTCCCAGTCTCCTCTAGCCCTACGTCCTATCAGGTAATACCTTTCTAATTTTTTTGACGTTCCTGCACTACATATGCCTATCACCATTGTCACAATCAATGCGAAAGGGACTAAATCACCCTGCGAAGAGAAGATCCTTGTGGGCACTGGCCAAGCATACCAAATGTGAAATTCTATGCGCACAGGAAACACATTTCCAAGAGAGTAATCCCCCTACATGCACCAATAGAGACTTCAGTACTGTCTTCACAGCTAATGCAAGTAAAAAAAAGAAAGGGGTGCTTATTGCTTTTAAAAATTCTTTAGCGTTTCAACTGGTTCAGTGCACCAAGGACCCTGAAGGCCGTTACATTATTCTATCCTGTATCATCAATGGGGCTCCTTATACTTTTGTTAATGTCTATGCGCCCAATACTCATCAAGCTCGTTTCTTACGCAAATTACATAAAAAAGTGGAAACAGAAAAACAAGGCACTACAATATGGTGTGGAGACTTTAACAGCACCCCTGATCCTGATCTTGATTCGTCCTTGCAGCCCAGGAGAAGCAGGCTGGCACTGAATCCTCTGCTGAATAAGCTACGTCTTCTGGATGTTTGGAGATGTCAGCATGCAGATGAGAGGGACTATACGTACTTTTCCCCAGGACACAACTCTTACTCCCGCATCGACCTCTTTTTGACAGATCCCAGGACCCTTCAAACCGTATCCTCCTCCAACATACACCTGACTACATGGTCAGATCACTCCCCCGTCAGCATTACCTTGGAAGACAATGTCAGGCATTCTCCAGCGTATCTTTGGAGAATGAATACAAGAATCTTACAATCTGAACCCTATGCTCAAACACTGAAAAACGAATTGGAAGCATTCTTTGTCCATAACAAAGACTCTGTTGCAGATCCCCACATTTTATGGGCCTCGCATAAAGCATATATACGGGGACTTTTCATTCAACTTGGAGCTAGAGATGGCAGGCGAAGGAGGCAGCAGATGGACGCACTTCTCATGCGCATCCAAGATACTGATCTACTTAGGGGTCAAGTCCTGGGAAAAAAAGTGTGGGAACTCCCACCCAAGATCCATTCCCCCACCAAAAAAAAAAAAAAAAAAAGGTACGCTCATATGCATATATACTTCACAGAAAATACAGTACAACATTTATTGTAAAGTGCGAGTTTACAAAAACAAAATAATGTATCAAACAAAACAATCAACACAATGGGTGATGATCTTTCCCTCGCAGGGAATTTCTACCACAAATACACCCTGTTCCACATTCTGTTACACAGCCCATTAGAAAATATCCCACAAACAGGAATAAGTATTGGCAGAGTATTGAAGAGTATTGGCAGGGTTTTGCAGAGTATTGATAGGGTATTGCAGAGTATTGGCAGGGTATGTATTGTAGAGTATTGATAGGGTATTGCAGAGTATTGGCAGGGTATTGCAGAGTATTGATAGGGTATTGCAGAGTATTGGCAGGGTATTGCAGAGTATTGGCACAGTATTGCAGATTATTGATAGGTTATTGCAGAGTATTGGCAGGGTATGTATTGTAGAGTATTGGCAGAGTATTGTAGAGTATTGGCAGGGTATGTATTGGCAGGGTATTGCAGAGTATTGATAGGGTATTGCAGAGTATTGGCAGGGCATTGCAGAGTATTGGCAGGGTATTGCAGAGTATTGATAGGGTATTTATTGCAGAGTATTGGCAGGGTATTGCAGAGTATTGATAGGGTATGTATTGCAGAGTATTGGCAGGGTATTGCAGAGTATTGATAGGGTATTGCAGAGTATTGGCAGAGTATTGCAGAGTATTGTCAGGGTATTGCAGAGTATTGTCAGGGTATTGCAGAGTATTGATAGGGTATTGCAGAGTATTGGCAGGGTATTGCAGAGTATTGATAGGGTATTGCAGAGTATTGGCGGGGTATTGCAGAGTATTGGCAGGGTATTGCAGAGTATTGGCAGAGTATTGAAGAGTATTGGCAGAGTATTGAAGAGTATTGGCAGGGTATTGCAGAGTATTGGCAGGGTATGTATTGGCAGGGTATTGCAGAGTATTGGCAGGGTATTGCAGAGTATTGACAGAGTATTGCAGAGTATTGATAGAGTATTGCAGAGTATTGATAGGGTATTGCAGAGTATTGGCAGGGTATTGCAGAGTATTGGCGGGGTATTGCAGAGTATTGGCGGGGTATTGGCGGGGTATTGCAGAGTATTGGCGGGGTATTGCAGAGTATTGGCGGGGTATTGCAGAGTATTGATAGGGTATTGCAGAGTATTGGCAGGG
Organism: Lithobates pipiens; assembly: GCF_037356315.1. Lineage (NCBI taxonomy): Eukaryota > Metazoa > Chordata > Amphibia > Anura > Ranidae > Lithobates > Lithobates pipiens. Next base: position 58,595,021 of record NW_027507791.1, read on the forward strand.
TATTGCAGAGTATTGATACTGATAGAGTATTGCAGAGTATTGATGAGTATTGGCAGGGTATTGCAGAGTATTGATGAGGGTATTGCAGAATGCAACTTACACACTAGTGACTGACCTCCTGGTATTCTCTTCCCTTCTGTTCTCGGGGGAGCCGGAGAAGTAAACTGGAAACGTGCAGCGGCTGTGGCCCCAGGAGGCACTGGGTAGAGGGGAGCAGGGGGACAGTCCGGAACTCAGGAAACAAGCAGGCGCGCAGCGTGTGTCACACTGACTCGTGCCAGTGCGTGCCCACGCACGGCCGAAGTCATGTGACCGGTTGCTAGATGCGGAGCGGCTCCTGCCTAGCAACCAGTCACTCGGCGGCTGAGGAGCGGCGCGGACTACGCGCTGCATAGCCTCAGCCCTCAGACAGCTAATGGGAACGGCGTTCCCGCTGTGGAAATAGTACGGGAACGCCGTTCCCATGCGTTCCCGCAGCACTCGAGCCCTGGATCTACTCAATAAATCCCAACCCACCCAAGCACTCAAATCGGAATTAATATCATTAAGATTAGAACTTAGGGCTCTTCTTCTAGAAAAACATGACAATATTCAGCGGAGACACAAAATGAACTTTTACGCTGCAGGTAATAAATCTGGCAAACTACTCTCCCACCAGATTAAGGGACCTCTCACTAGACGTCCCATTCCTTATATCCACCATCCTGACTCTAACTCCAAATTACAAATCCCACAAGATATCGCTAATGCCTTTAGCGCATATAATGGCAAACTATACAATTTGAAAAACGCTCCTGATCAAGCCCAACCCACCCCCGTACAGATACAAGCATTCCTAGATTCTGTGAAACTCCCCAGCTTGACTTCACAACAGCTGGAGGAATTAAATGCCCCTTTCACACAAACAGAAATTCAATCTGCCATCTTAACGCTACCCAATGGTAAAACACCCGGCCCTGGCGGTTTTGTGGGAGAATATTATAAGCAATTCAGCTCCGTTCTCACTGAGCACATGACACTGCTGTTCAACTCTGCTGCCTCCTCTGCCTCTTTTCCTCAAGAGATGCTTAGAGCTTTAATAGTGACTATACCGAAGCCGGGGAAGGAACCAAACTTAACTCAAAACTTCCGCCCTATTTCATGATTAAATCACGACGTAAAACTTTACGCTAAAGTTATAGCAAAAAGATTGATCGACGTCTTGCCAATGTTGATACATCCTGACCAGTCGGGATTTGTTAAGGGGCGCCAAACCTCAGATGCTACACGACGGATGATCAATCTTATCCATCACGCGGTGGCCCATCGAGCGCCTTCTCTGCTTCTATCGTTGGATGCGGAGAAGGCGTTCGATAGGGTCCACTGGCATTACTTAAAATTGACCCTAGAGAAATTTGGATTCCAGAACCATATTCTCTCAGCCATCCTAGCCCTTTATTCTAATCCCTCGGCCCAAGTTTACTGCTCGTCCATGCTATCGACCCATTTCACATCTCCAATGGAACTCGCCAAGGATGTCCCTTGTCGCCCCTGATCTTTGACCTACTGATCGAACCCCTGGCTGCTAAAATTAGATCCCACCCCACCATCTTTGGTATCAACATTGGCAACACAGATCACAAAATTAGCCTCTTTGCTGATGATGTTATTTTCTCTTTGACACATCCCACAGCTTCCCTGGCTTCGGTACAACAAACACTTGATGAATTCAGTCTTGTTTCTTATTACAAAGTGAACGTTTCTAAATCCTATGTCCTCCCCTTGTTCTTACCGGAGCGCCAATCTCTGTTCCTAAAAAATCGTTATCAATATACGTGGTCTACAGACTCTCTGAGTTACTTAGGTATCACTCTCACTTCTCGCCCTAAAGATCTATTCAAAACCAATTTTGTCCCTTTTCTCAATAAACTATCACTAGAATTAGATAAAATGTCTAGACTGATGCTCACAAGTTCGGGTAGACTAGCAGCGTTTAAAATGATTCATCTTCCTCAACTCTTGTATTTATTTAGAGCAATCCCGATCCCCATACCTTCAACCTTCCACACGCAAATTCAATCACTCCTCAGAAGATTTGTGTGGCAAGGAAAAAAGGTTAGAATAGCACACAATTCCCTAATAAAACACAAACAGGCGGGAGGCATGGGATATATTAATATTAGAGACTATTACAACGCAGCTATACTGGCTCAAATTAGAGCCTGGTTCAATCCTGATCCTTCCAATCAGTGGAGCTCCATAGAATCCTGCCAAATACCTGGTAGCAATCTGGGATTGTGGCTCCTCTCAGCGCCTAAATTGAAGGCGAATTGTACTCACCTTTCCCCATCTATAGTAGCATCAGTGTTAGCATTCAAATACTTGAATACCCACACAAAATCAAACATCACCAACTGTAAAATTCCCCTTCCAATAGATATTATTGGATTACTGATCTCCGATCTGCGTCTCCATTCTTGGAAAAACAATGGGATTACACACATAGCAGACCTTTATGATTCTGGACTTCTCAAATCCTTTACATCTCTACGACAGGAATTTAATCTTTCCCCCCGCGACTACTTTAAATACTTTCAAATCACTCACTGCCTACTACAAAATCCCCATCTCCATGTGAGTATTCCGAAAACAATTTGGCAATACATATCTGGTAATGATGTTACAGCTAAGGGTATCTCTTTGTTTTATACCTCACTTAATGATAAAATGATCTTTGCTAAACTACCCCCTTTGGTGAAATGGGAACATGAAACAGGTACTTCATACTCACCACAACAATGGTCGCTCTCCATAAAAGTTGTCTATTCTGCAACCAAGTCGGCCAATCTTTGGGAACTCATGTATAAAATCAATCTTAGATGGTACCTTACCCCAAACCTTCTACACAAATACTTTGATAACGCAAATTCTGCCTGCTGGAGGCACTGTGGCCTCCCAGGAACCCTCTATCATACCTTCTGGTCCTGCCCCAAACTGGTCCCCTTCTGGGCAGACATATTCAATCTTATATCAGCGGTCACCCACATTGCTACCCCACCTGATCCCGCTCTAGCTTTATTCAACATTGGCATCGAACAATTCCCACATGGCCTTAGATGCATAGTTACACACATCTGCTTAGCAGCAAAATTGACTCTGACCTGAAATTGGAAATCCCTTGACACACCTTCCTGTGCTGAAGTTGTGAGAACAACACACCTACACGGAATGTATGAACGCATGCACGCCACTGCTGAGGGCCACCTACCCAGAACCATGAAACTGTGGGAAGCTTGGTTACAATGGTTTGACAAATCCCATCCCCTACTTATCTAATACTCATACTCCATTAAGGGCTCACTTACTTGCTCTCTTACCACTTCATCTTTCACCTCCCCAAACCCTTCCTCCTTCCCATCCCCCCTCTCCCCCCTCTCCCCTCCCCCCCAAATTGTTTTTGTTTATGCTTTATGTCTTCTTACCCGCTACCATACTCGTACTCTAATACGCCCACCAGTTACCCGGATCCAGGTACTCATGTGATAACTATTGTTTGCTCTTGCATTTGTTACATCCCAACTACGTTAAGCGTTATATATGTTTTTTTTTTGTTATTCAGTTTTTTTTTTTTCTCTTGAAAGTTGGTCATATTTGACCCATATTGCTTGTCTGCATCCTTAGTATTTCCCTTTTATTCTTAAGATGCTCTGAGGCTGATCCTTGACCCAGTACACAGCAAGATCCCATTTGGGGTGTCTGGTGAGAGGATACTGATGTTCATTCTCTTTTCTGTCATAATTGTACATTACAAACAACCCTGCATTATTTTGTACAGCTTCTGGACACACGGTGTATTACTTTACTACTGACTGTACTATTGATATTTCGCTTATCTTTTATTTTGTTCCTTTGTTTCTTGTACTACTACAAATTTCAATAAAAATCTATTGAACATAAATACTTTCTTCAGCTCTGTATATACAAAGGAGCAGGGGGGAGCTCATGTCCATAATGCGGGTGATAGTGACGCAGCCCCAAATCCACAATGGCTCAAAAGCGATGATATTGAAATGGGTATATGGGCTGGTATGATATTATTATATATATTTTTTTTTTTTGTGGTTGAACTGGATGGACTTGTGTCTTTTTTCAACCTAACTATGTAACTATGTAACATTTCCATATATACAGTGGTTATAAAATAGAATCAAAACAAGGCATCCAACCACACAGCCTGTTGGCAAGAGCACTTAAAAGCCACACAAAAGGGGCACAAATCTGTCCCTCCTCCTCCTTACCCACTTCAGTCTGCCCCTGCTATAATCGAGTCATTAGCTCTCAGCAGCCACCACTGAAGGGGATGATGGTATAGCACAGGGTGTCCCAGGTCCTAGTAGCACATCTACCAGCTATAGACTGTAGCTGGCAAATTTCTGTAGTGCAAAAAAAAAAATACAGTCCCTGCCACCCACATGCCCAGCGTCTAAATGCAAGCTTGTCAAAGCTGTTGGCTCTCCAGCTTCTGCTTTTCAGCCTGGTGGATTCTGCCCCCTTCCGTAAGTTCGTACAATGTGCTGTACCACAATGGAAATTTCCTAGTCGCTAATACTTTTCATGTAAGACCATCCCACCTCTCTACCATCACACCTCTCTACCATCACATGGAAGGGAATGTTCTGGCATCGTTGGGCAAGGCAGTCAGATGTACAGTGGTGTGAAAAAGTGTTTGCCCCCTTCTTCATTTCCTGTTCCTTTGCATGTTTGTCACACTTAAGTGTTTCAGAACATCAAACCAATTTAAACAATAGTCAAGGACAACACAAGTAAACACAAAATGGAATTTGTAAATGAAGGTGTTTATTATTAAAGGTGAAAAAAAATCCAAACCATCATGGCCCTGTGTGAAAAAGTGATTGCCCCCCTTGTTAAAACATACTATAACTGTGGTTGTCCACACCTGAGTTCAATTTCTCTAGCCACACCCAGGCCTGATTATTGCCACACCTGTTCACAATTAAGGCATCACTTAAATAGGAGCTGCTTGACACAGTAAGGTCCACCAGAAGATCCTTAAAAGCTACACATCATGCCGAGACCCAAAGAAATTCAGGAACAATTGAGAAAGAAAGTAATTGAGATCTATCAGTCTGGAAAGGGTTATAAAGTCATTTCCAAAGCTTTGGGAATCCAGCGAACCACAGTGAGAGCCATTATCCACAAATGGCGAAGACATGGAACAGTGGTGAACCTTCCCAGGAGTGGCCGGCCGCCCAAAATTACCCCAAGAGCGCAGCGACGACTCATCCAAGAGGTCACAAAAGACCCCACAACAACGTCTAAGGAATTGCAGGCCTCACTTGCCTCAGTTAAGGTCAGCGTTCATGCCTCCACCATCAGGAAAAGACTGGGCAAAAATGGCCTGCATGGCAGAGTTCCAAGGAGAAAACCACTGCTGAGCAAACAGAACATCAAAGCTCGTCTCAATTTCTCCACAACACATCTTGATGATCCTCAAGACTTTTGGGACAACATTCTGTGGACCGATGAGACAAAAGTGGAACTCTTTGGAAGGTGCGTGTCCAAGTATATCTGGCGTAGAAGGAACACTGCATTTCAGAAAAAGAACATTATACCAACAGTAAAATATGGTGGTGGTAGTGTGATGGTCTGGGGCTGTTTTGCTGCTTCAGGACCTGGAAGACTTGCCGTGATAAAAGGAAATATGAATTCTGCTGTCTACCAAGAGATTCTGAAGGAGAATGTCCGACCATCTGTTCGTGTACTCAAGCTGAAACGAACTTGGGTTCTGCAGCAGGACAATGATCCTAAACACACCAGCAAGTCCACCACCGAATGGCTGAAGAAAAACAAAATGAAGACTTTGGAGTGGCCTAGCCAAAGTCCTGACCTGAATCCTATTGAGATGTTGTGGTATGACCTTAAAAAGGCCGTTCATGCTCGAAAACCCTCTAATGTAACTGAATTAGGACAATTCTGCAAAGATGAGTGAGCCAAAATTCCTCCAGGACGCTGTAAAAGCCTCATTGCACGTTATCGCAAACGCTTGGTTGCAGTTGTTGCTGCTAAGGGTGGCCCAACCAGTAATTAGGTTTAGGGGGCAATCACTTTTTCACACAGGGCCATGATGGTTTGGATTTTTTTTCACCTTTAATAATAAACACCTTCATTTACAAATTGCATTTTGTGTTTACTTGTGTTGTCCTTGACTATTGTTTAAATTGGTTTGATGTTCCGAAACACTTAAGTGTGACAAACATGCAAAGGAACAGGAAATGAGGAAGGGGGCAAACACTTTTTCACACCACTGTAAAATCCACCTTACTGTTGACACGTGGTCCAGCAAGCATGAGCAGGGACAATATATTTTGTTCACAGCACACTGAGTAACGCTGTTTGCAACACAAAAGTATGCAGGACAGGGCTCGGTGCTGCAGCTTGTTTTTCTCCCACGTCTCCATACAGCTGGTGTTGATGATGCCAAACCTGTGAGCTCTACCCCCTGTACTAAAACAGGCCAGAAGAGTCTGTAGCCATTTCAGTGGTCATACACAGCCAGTGCTCGGTTGGCTGAAATTCAGCAGGAATTCCACCTGCCCTTAAACCGATGGATTTGTGACAGGCCCACCAGGAGGAACTGGACTTTGGAAATGCTGCAGCGGCTATACATGCAGCAGAGGGTCGTCAATGAAAACCTGTGCCAGTACGGCACAACAACAGGCTCAGGCCACTTCAGCTTTTTTTCCCCATGCCAATGGCTGATCATTAAGGATGCATGCATTGTATTGTCAACATTTGAGGAGGCCACAAGGATGGTGAGCAATGGCAGTGCATGCATCAGTGACACAATCCCTGTTGTGTTCCAGATGGAGCAGACTCTACGTGCAGGGGCGTAACTAGAAATCACAGGGCCCCATAGCAAAATGTTGCATGCCCCCCCCACAAAAAAATGAACTAATGCCATTGAACAACAGATTACCACACTCATGTAGCACAGTACCCAGGCAACAGCTTATATTAATTTCAACCAACAAAGTATGCAGTATACAGTATGCAGCCCCTGAAGGACACACATGCATACCCCCATCAGTACAGACCCCCCCTAGTGCAGACCCCCCTCAGTGCAGACACCAATCTCAGTGCAGGACACCCCCAGCAGTGCAGGACCCCCTCAGTGCACACCCCCCCAGCAGTGCAAACCCACCCCCTCAGTGCAGACCCCCTCATTAGTACAGACCCTCCAGCAGTGCAGACAGCCCCCTTAGTACATACACCCCACTTAGTGCAGATTCCCCCAGCATTACAGACCCCCCCATCAGTACAGACACCCCCACCTCAGTGCAGACCCCCCCAGCAGTACAGACACCCCTCATCAGTACAGACACCCCCCACCTCAGTGCAGACCCCCAGCAGTACAGACACCCCCCATTACAGACCCCCCTCAGTGCAGACCCCCCCACCCAAGTGCAGACCCCCCATCAGTACAGACACCCCCCCACCTCAGTGCAGACCCCCATCAGTGCAGATACCCCCCAGCAATGCAGACACCCCCTTAGTACATACACCCCCCATTACAGACCCCCTCAGTGCAGGACCCCCCAGCAGTACAGACCCCCCAGCATTTCAGACACCCCCCTCAGTGCAGGACCCCCTCAGTACAGACTTCCCCTCAGTAGTGCAGACCCTCCCTCAGTAGTGCAGACCCCCCCAGCAATGCAGGCCCCCCTCAGTAGTGCAGACACCCCCTCAGTAGTGCAGACTCCCATTCAGTAGTGCAGACTCCCACTCAGTAGTGCAGACTCCCCCTCAGTAGTGCAGACTCCCCCTCAGTAGTGCAGACCCCCCTCAGTGCAGACTCCCCCTCAGTACAGACCCTCCCTCAGTAGTGCAGACCCCCCAGTGTAGTCCCCCCTCAGTAGTACAGACCCCCCTCAGTAGTGCAGACTCCCCTCAGTAATGCAGACCCCCCTTAGTAGTGCAGCCCCCCCAGTAGTGCAGATCAGACCCCCCCAGTAGTGCAGAGCAGACTCCCCTCAGTAGTGCAGACCCCTACCCCCCCTTACATACCTCACAACAGCGCTGACAGTCTCTACATACAGCGGTGTGTGTCTCTCAAGGCTCGAGCGCAGGCTCTTCCTCCTCTGTGGATGTAAACAGAGAAGAGGGGAGGCGGCTTTGGTCCGCGCCGCTGTGTCCCTCAGCCTGCGCTCGAGCACAGAAGAAGGCACAGTTGTTAGTGGTGCGGCTGCCGCTACCCAAAGGTGTCACCCTGTTGGCGGGTGTCACCTGGTGTCACCCTGTTGGCGGGTGTCGCCTGCATCCGCCTAGCAACGCCACTCACTGGGCCCTAGATCTGCTGCGGGCCCCATAGTTTCCACGTGGGTCGCTATGGTGGTAGTTCTGCCACTGTCTGCATGGCATTATGAACAGGGCAATTGAGGCAGAGCAGCAGGAGGAAGAGGAGGACTTCCTTTCCTCTCAGGGCCCACTTTATCCAGACACCATCGTTCCTATGTTACAGAACACACATGAGGAGAGAGGGGAGGAGGATGAGGAGGAGGATTCTGGCACTTTCTTAGGCTTTGAAGAAGAGGAAGACATGCGTCAATCTGTGCCTGTGTGACAAACTGCTGTGTTTTGAAGACTCATACCATTGTGGTAAGCTTTTAACCACCTCACATCTAGAGCGATGAAATGAAGGTAAACAAATCTGTGGCCTGGTTGTGTATGGCTGTGGAACATTCACTGATACTGGATTTCAGATGCAACCACAAGGAAGTCTGGCCGAGTGTACCTTGGGTGGGTATGAATTGCTGGAGAATGCATGTGGAAAGTGTGGGAAGATTTTAACTTCCACCAGACTTGGTGCCATTGTGGTGACTTTCTCCTTGTATTGCTACAGACCAATCTGACACCCAGCATAATGAAAGTCAACTGGACAGACGGAAACTTTACAGAAGAGCTATTGTTGTTGAAAAGCATATCTGATAAGGGCGGTGAAGGCTCTGGTAAGAGGTCATGCGAAATTGACCCCTGTCTACATTCCTCCAGCAGAGAAGCCAGTCTGTCTCAAGCAGTACATACTTCCTAGAGACCACAAAGAAATTGGGGAGACCATATAAGAACTGTTGAGAGTAGGGATCCTTAGACCTGCTGCAAGTCTTTTCTCATCTCCGGTGTTCCCAGTAAAGAAACCTGATGGGACATATAGAATGACTGTGGATTACAGAAGTCTAAACAAAGTGGCACCTCAATTGAAGTCAGTTGTACCAGATATGATCTAAATTGTTGAGAAAATTGCTAAAAAGGCAGGAGAATATCATGCTGTGATAGACCTGGCTAATGTTTTCTTTTCAATTTTGATAGACCCAGTCAAGACCAGTTTTCTATGGTGTGGGACAGCTGCCAGTGCACTTTCACTGTGCTTCCGCAAGGCTATCTTCATTCTCCAATGATTTGTCATGGACTGATTGCCCAAGATTTAAGTACCCTGAGTTTGAAAGTCGCTGTTTGTTTCACTACATTGATGACATCATGATCTCTGGGACAAAAGAAGATGTAACTGAAGTACTGCATCTGCTGATAGAGCACTTGGAGAACAGAGGGTGGGCTATCAACGGAGACAAAGTCCAAGGACCTACCACAGAGGTGAAATTCCTAGGAATGATGTGGATCTAGGCAAAAGAGGAAAATTCCAGAGACAGTTGTGCAAACTATGCAGGGGCTGTTCCCCCCTACTACCAAAAAGGAGACACAGAAGATCATTGGAGTTGTGGGGTTCTGGAGATCGTTAATTCCACATCTTGGACTGACTCTGAGGCCTATATATAATGTCAACAGACATTCAGAGCAGCGGACTGCATTCCTGGCTTCTAAAGAAGCTATTTTGCAGCATCAGGGATTAGGATCTCTGAGACGAGGAGTACCATTTCAGCTGGGTGTAGTGGAGCAAAATGGTACCATATCTTGGAGTCTGTGGCAGCCAAATTAAAAGAAAGGACTAAGAGCAATACCCATTGGATTTTGGCCCATGATAGGGGCACAGAAGAGATACACTCCCCTAGAGAAGTACCTGTTTGGGGCCTGCACAGCACTTCAACATGTAGGGACCATTACAGGAAAGGACACAGTCACCATCCATACTGCATTACCAATAGCAGCATGGATGAGCGATAATGGACAGACCACTAGGGCAGCTGTGGCCCAGAACCAGACACTGATGAAATGGAAGTGGTACCTTTAAGAAAGAGGGGGTATTGCAGCTGGGGATGTTAGAGACATTTCAAAACAGTTGTCAGGGCTTGTAACTTTTACCAGCACCTGGCCAAAAGAAGAAATTCCTGTGCTGCAGTCATCCCCCATTCAAGAGGCTCCATCCTTTGAGTCTCTGTCAGAAGTCATGAAGGAGTCAGCATGGTTCACTGATGGTTCAGCCATAGTCACCTTGTCTGGGCGTAAATGGACAGCAGAAACCTACAACCCAAGTACAGACACAGTCCTGCCGGAGACCGGAATTGGAGGGTCCAGTCAGTATGCAGAGTTGAAAGCTGTAGTTATGACTTTTAAAGAGGATCCTTCTTCCCATGTCACTATCTACACTGACAGCTAGGTGGTTTTGAAAGGACTGACAACTTGGATGGCCACGTGGAAGTCCAATGAATGGATGATTCAGGGAAAGGTGGTGTGGAGAGGCAAGGAAGTCTGGGACTACATCTTGAAGGAAGCTCACTCCTGCACCATAAAAGTGGGGCATGTTGATGCACATGTGCCCCTAGTACCAGACTTTGAGAACTATAACAGAGTTGCAGATTAAATTGCCAAAGTGAAAGCAGTTGTGCCAATTGATCCTGTCTTGATGAACTTGGCCAACTGGGCCCACAAGCAATCTGGACATTTGTGTCAGAAAGCAAAATATGAATGGGCACAGCAGAGAACATTGCCTATATCCATGGACATGATAAAGACTGTAATAGGGAACTGTACAGTGTGTGTAGAAGTGTGAAAATGCCCATTGCAAAAGTACTCCACTGGGTTGGTTAAGAGGGGTGAGAGGCCTGCAGAGATCTGGCAGATTGGCTTCATCGGTCCCCTGCCCCAGGGAAACAATGGACTGAGATATTGTTGCACTGCAGTGGACACCTATTCAGGACTTATGCTTGTTCCTCCTTGAAAAGGTGCAGATCAAGCCACAACACTTCAACTGTCCCAGAAACTTGTCATTGCTTATGGTTGCCCCAAACAAGTACAAAGTTATAACGGCTCACACTTCACCGGATCAACAGTACAGCAGTGGGCCAAATATTCTGGAGTGTATTAGTGTGCCACATCCCATACCACCCACAGACAGCTGGTTTGATTGAAAGATCCAACAGGCTATTGAAGGACCAGATACGTAAACTTACACCCACACATACATTAAGGGGGTGGGATCGGGTCCTTACACAGGAAGTGATCTGTGCTGGGTAGTGATGGACGAACGTTTCGCCCGGCGGTCGTTTCGCGGCGAATTTCCGACTTTCGCCGTCCGCGGGTTCGAACGCCTTTTTCCGTCGTTCGCCCCGGCGGACTTACGTGTTTAATGTATACAAGAACTTTAACCTTTCGTGACACGTTTATCATGTGTTACAGGACAACCAATTGAGACATGACAGCTCATGGACACTTGGACATTCCCCCTAACCTATAAATACACCCGATCCGGTGGCCATTTTACATTCTTTCTTCTGTCACTGTAGGGAAAGGATCCTGTGTGGAGTAGGGACAGAGAAAACGCTAGCTATTTGGTACACAAAAGTTCTTTTCAGGACTGGTATAGGTGTTAGGTCAGCAGCCTGAGTTTCTTTTGTCAGTTTAGATAAAGGGACAGAGCGCTGTATGCTGCTATTTTAGGGACAGCTCAGCCAGATTAGTCTTTCTTCATCATCATCATCATCATCATCATTAGCTGTTACTATCAGGTCCACAAAAGAGCTGTTCCAGCTAATCGTTCCAGCCTACTCTTTTTTGCCAATTTGTATAGGGACAGGCAGGAAGCAGTGTGTCAGGCAGTGAGGATAATTTTAAAGACTTGCTGTTACTATTAGTTCCACAAAGGTTCTTTTCAGGACTGGTATCAGTGGTACGGTAATAGGCTTGTACACGTATAATATTCTTTCTTCCAAATATAGAAAGAATATTATACTTGACTGCTGCCCTTCTGCTGCAGTCTGCTAATCATTCACAACTCACTTGTTCCACAAAGCTCTTTATCAGGACTGGTAACTTGGTCTGTCTAGGGTGCTACGGTACATAGGCTTGGGTGCGGTACAGTCTGCTGTTCTGTAAGGACCGCTATCGGTCCACAATACATAGGGTTGCCGTGCACTACTGCTGACCGCTGCCCTATACTGCAGCAGTCCTTCAGCGGTATAGGGACTGACGCACAGTCTGCTAAACACTAATACACAACCTGCTTGGTCCACAAAAGTTCTTATAAGGACTGGTAACTTGGTATAGGGTGCTACGGTACATAGGCCTGAGTGCGTTACAGTCTGCTGTTCTGTAAGGACCGCTATCGGTCCACAATACATAGGGTTGCCGTGCACTACTGCTGACCGCTGCCCTATACTGCAGCAGTCCTTCATTGGTATAGGGACTGACGTACAGTCTGCTAATCACTAACACACAACCTGCTTGGTCCACAAAAGTTCTTATAAGGACTGGTAACTTGGTATAGGGTGCTACGGTACATAGGCCTGAGTGCGTTACAGTCTGCTGTTCTGTAAGGACCGCTATCGGTCCACAATACATAGGGTTGCCGTGCACTACTGCTGACCGCTGCCCTATACTGCAGCAGTCCTTCAGCGGTATAGGGACTGACGCACAGTCTGCTAAACACTAACACACAACCTGCTTGGTCCACAAAAGTTTTTATAAGGACTGGTAACTTGGTATAGGGTGCTACGGTACATAGGCCTGAGTGCAGTACAGTCTGCTGTTCTGTAAGGACCGCTATCGGTCCACAATACATAGGGTTGCCGTGCACTACTGCTGACCGCTGCCCTATACTGCAGCAGTCCTTCATTGGTATAGGGACTGACGTACAGTCTGCTAATCACTAACACACAACCTGCTTGGTCCACAAAAGTTCTTATAAGGACTGGTAACTTGGTATAGGGTGCTACGGTACATAGGCCTGAGTGCGTTACAGTCTGCTGTTCTGTAAGGACCGCTATCGGTCCACAATACATAGGGTTGCCGTGCACTACTGCTGACCGCTGCCCTATACTGCAGCAGTCCTTCATTGGTATAGGGACTGACGTACAGTCTGCTAATCACTAACACACAACCTGCTTGGTCCACAAAAGTTCTTATAAGGACTGGTAACTTGGTATAGGGTGCTACGGTACATAGGCCTGAGTGCGTTACAGTCTGCTGTTCTGTAAGGACCGCTATCGGTCCACAATACATAGGGTTGCCGTGCACTACTGCTGACCGCTGCCCTATACTGCAGCAGTCCTTCATTGGTATAGGGACTGACGTACAGTCTGCTAATCACTAACACACAACCTGCTTGGTCCACAAAAGTTCTTATAAGGACTGGTAACTTGGTATAGGGTGCTACGGTACATAGGCCTGAGTGCGTTACAGTCTGCTGTTCTGTAAGGACCGCTATCGGTCCACAATACATAGGGTTGCCGTGCACTACTGCTGACCGCTGCCCTATACTGCAGCAGTCCTTCATTGGTATAGGGACTGACGTACAGTCTGCTAATCACTAACACACAACCTGCTTGGTCCACAAAAGTTCTTATAAGGACTGGTAACTTGGTATAGGGTGCTACGGTACATAGGCCTGAGTGCGTTACAGTCTGCTGTTCTGTAAGGACCGCTATCGGTCCACAATACATAGGGTTGCCGTGCACTACTGCTGACCGCTGCCCTATACTGCAGCAGTCCTTCATTGGTATAGGGACTGACGTACAGTCTGCTAATCACTAACACACAACCTGCTTGGTCCACAAAAGTTCTTATAAGGACTGGTAACTTGGTATAGGGTGCTACGGTACATAGGCCTGAGTGCGTTACAGTCTGCTGTTCTGTAAGGACCGCTATCGGTCCACAATACATAGGGTTGCCGTGCACTACTGCTGACCGCTGCCCTATACTGCAGCAGTCCTTCAGCGGTATAGGGACTGACGCACAGTCTGCTAAACACTAACACACAACCTGCTTGGTCCACAAAAGTTTTTATAAGGACTGGTAACTTGGTATAGGGTGCTACGGTACATAGGCCTGAGTGCAGTACAGTCTGCTGTTCTGTAAGGACCGCTATCGGTCCACAATACATAGGGTTGCCGTGCACTACTGCTGACCGCTGCCCTATACTGCAGCAGTCCTTCATTGGTATAGGGACTGACGTACAGTCTGCTAATCACTAACACACAACCTGCTTGGTCCACAAAAGTTCTTATAAGGACTGGTAACTTGGTATAGGGTGCTACGGTACATAGGCCTGAGTGCGTTACAGTCTGCTGTTCTGTAAGGACCGCTATCGGTCCACAATACATAGGGTTGCCGTGCACTACTGCTGACCGCTGCCCTATACTGCAGCAGTCCTTCATTGGTATAGGGACTGACGTACAGTCTGCTAATCACTAACACACAACCTGCTTGGTCCACAAAAGTTCTTATAAGGACTGGTAACTTGGTATAGGGTGCTACGGTACATAGGCCTGAGTGCGTTACAGTCTGCTGTTCTGTAAGGACCGCTATCGGTCCACAATACATAGGGTTGCCGTGCACTACTGCTGACCGCTGCCCTATACTGCAGCAGTCCTTCATTGGTATAGGGACTGACGTACAGTCTGCTAATCACTAACACACAACCTGCTTGGTCCACAAAAGTTCTTATAAGGACTGGTAACTTGGTATAGGGTGCTACGGTACATAGGCCTGAGTGCGTTACAGTCTGCTGTTCTGTAAGGACCGCTATCGGTCCACAATACATAGGGTTGCCGTGCACTACTGCTGACCGCTGCCCTATACTGCAGCAGTCCTTCATTGGTATAGGGACTGACGTACAGTCTGCTAATCACTAACACACAACCTGCTTGGTCCACAAAAGTTCTTATAAGGACTGGTAACTTGGTATAGGGTGCTACGGTACATAGGCCTGAGTGCGTTACAGTCTGCTGTTCTGTAAGGACCGCTATCGGTCCACAATACATAGGGTTGCCGTGCACTACTGCTGACCGCTGCCCTATACTGCAGCAGTCCTTCATTGGTATAGGGACTGACGTACAGTCTGCTAATCACTAACACACAACCTGCTTGGTCCACAAAAGTTCTTATAAGGACTGGTAACTTGGTATAGGGTGCTACGGTACATAGGCCTGAGTGCGTTACAGTCTGCTGTTCTGTAAGGACCGCTATCGGTCCACAATACATAGGGTTGCCGTGCACTACTGCTGACCGCTGCCCTATACTGCAGCAGTCCTTCAGCGGTATAGGGACTGACGCACAGTCTGCTAAACACTAACACACAACCTGCTTGGTCCACAAAAGTTTTTATAAGGACTGGTAACTTGGTATAGGGTGCTACGGTACATAGGCCTGAGTGCAGTACAGTCTGCTGTTCTGTAAGGACCGCTATCGGTCCACAATACATAGGGTTGACGTGCACTACTGCTGACCGCTGCCCTATACTGCAGCAGTCCTTCAGCGGTATAGGGACTAAGAGTTTTGTCACAGGGTGATTTAAAAAATGACAGGCAGAGGAAGAGGCAGGCCCTTCCGCAGGGGTGGTAGGGGTAGGGCAGGAGCAACAGCCTTGAGCCAAAGTGGGAAGTTGCAGAAGGTGCGTTCAATTACTTTAAAGGACGCACCAGACTTGGTTGAGTGGCTCACTCAGCCTTATTCTTCTGCACCCTCCTCATCCTCTCGATCTGCACCCTCTTCTTCACTCTCTGCTATGTGCACCCCCAAAGACACTACCACCAACAACACCACCACCACCACATACCTTCCGCTTGAGTGCAAATGGGGGCCTTCATGCTCCAGTGTTTTAATAGGGACCCCCGTATAAAAAGCATGAGGGTCAAGGACCAGTACTGGGTGGCAACGTACTTAGATCCCCGGTACAAACACAAAATGGCGGAAATGTTACCGCCGTCGCAGAGGGCTGTCAGAATGCAGCACTTCCAGGCCTTGCTTCGAGAAATGCTGCATTCTGCTTTTGCGTGCGCTGGCAGAGGAGCAATTCCCACTCCCAGAGAAGGATTTGCGGGTACCAATCCAACAGCGCCTGCAAGAAGAGGCCGGTTTGAAGATGTGTTGGTGACTTCGGATATGAGGTCATTCTTTCAGCCGACCCATCGACAGGTGTCATCCGGATCCAGCATCAGGGAACGCCTAGACCGTCAGGTGTCCGACTACATTGGGTTAACGGCCGATGTGGACGCTCTGAGGAGTGATGAACCCCTAGACTACTGGGTGGGCAGGCTTGACCTCTGGCCAGAGCTTGCCCAATTTGCAATCGAACTGTTGGCTTGCCCCTCATCCAGTGTCCTGTCCGAAAGGACGTTCAGCGCAGCAGGGGGGATTGTGACCGATAAGCGTACTCGCCTAGCTCACGACAGTGTTAACTACCTCACATTTCTAAAAATGAATGAGGCATGGATCTCGGAGGAATTCAACACATGTGATCAGTAGACCATGTATATGTCTATATAAACAATTTTTGGAATCAAGCACACAGACCTTCTTAATTCATTTGGCTCACTTCCCTGACCCAAAAAAGCACACCGTACTATATGCCCCTACCCTCCTCTTTGAAGAGGTTGAGCGGTGTCATATTTCTACTGGGGCTGCTTATTATGAGGGGTTCCCACCATCCCTGTGCTGTGCTGACTTCCTCCTGGGTGTTCTTATTATGAGGGGCTCCCACCATCCCTGTGCTGTGCTGACTTCCTCCTGGGGGTTCTTATTATGAGGGGATCACACCATCCCTGTGCTGTGCTGACTTCCTCCTGGGGCTGCTTACGGTGCTGCTGTCAGCGCTGTATGTCACGGAGCTGCTGTCAGCGCTGTATGTCACGGAGCTGCTGTCAGCGCTGTATGTCACGGAGCTGCTGTCAGCGCTGTATGTCACGGAGCTGCTGTCAGCGCTGTATGTCACGGAGCTGCTGTCAGCGCTGTATGTCACGGAGCTGCTGTCAGCGCTGTATGTCACGGAGCTGCTGTCAGCGCTGTATGTCACGGAGCTGCTGTCAGCGCTGTATGTCACGGTGCTGCTGTCAGCGCTGTATGTCACGGAGCTGCTGTCAGCGCTGTATGTCACGGAGCTGCTGTCAGTGCTGTATGTCACGGAGCTGCTGTCAGCGCTGTATGTCACGGAGCTGCTGTCAGCGCTGTATGTCACGGAGCTGCTGTCAGCGCTGTATGTCACGGTGCTGCTGTCAGCGCTGTATGTCACGGAGCTGCTGTCAGCGCTGTATGTCACGGAGCTGCTGTCAGCGCTGTATGTCACGGAGCTGCTGTCAGCGCTGTATGTCACGGTGCTGCTGTCAGCGCTGTATGTCACGGAGCTGCTGTCAGCGCTGTATGTCACGGAGCTGCTGTCAGCGCTGTATGTCACGGAGCTGCTGTCAGCGCTGTATGTCACGGAGCTGCTGTCAGCGCTGTATGTCACGGAGCTGCTGTCAGCGCTGTATGTCACGGTGCTGATGTCAGTGCTCTGTATTACGGTGCTGCTGTCAGTGCTCTGTATCTCCTGCACCCTCTTGTTTGCCTACCCTGGTCCCTGACCTTCCCTCTCCTCCATTGCCTTCATTAGCTCCATAGTCCTGAATTGTCAGAACAATTTCCCAAATAAAAAAAAAAATGCTTGTAGTTATCGATCCCAAATTCACCTCATACATGTATTATGCTATTGTCCAGGTGGTGGGACTACGTGCTACCCCCTAATAATTACCCCGTGGCCGCAAATTCGACCTAAAGGTTTGCGAAATTCGCCTCCCATTGAAGTCAATGGAGCCCGCGGCGAACGGTCGTTTTCGCGAACGTTTGTGTCCGTTCGCGTTTCGCGTTCGCGAAACGTCCCGTCGGAAGTTCGTCCATCACTAGTGCTGGGGCACAGATTCCACAGCTGGAGTGCAGGGTTCAGTATTTATGTAAGGTTCCTGAAAGAAAAGGGCTTAACGTGTTACTGCTTCCCATGACACAGAAACCAAGAGTGCTGTATCTGAAGCTGAAGCCTATCTAGGAATGAGAGGGAATCTGGCAGGAAGGTTTGAAGTTATATTTGCATTGGCAGATGAGCTTCAAGACAGTGGCTGGGACTCTGACTGGTTAGTGGATACTTCTCGGCAAGAGTGGAAAGTGAGGCTACATAACAAACCTTCCAAAATAAAAAGCAGTGATCTTCTGGGAAATATCAGTATATTTCCTCTCCTCCCTATGGATGTTCTTTGGGAGGGTCAGAAGTGGGTACAGACAGGGGGCAAAGTGTTAGTCAGATATCCAGGCAAGAAGCCATTTAGAGGAGAGAATGTAGCTGAAGGGCTTGGATCTACTGTTTATGTATTATTGGAAGGAACAGATAATCCGCTTTGTTTTCCCCTCCACAGGCTGTCTCTGATTTGATCCATAGAAAGACCAGAGAAAAGTGGTTACATGATGGAAAGAATGACAGAAGAACGCAAGAGCTGTGGAGAACAAGACCTTTGATTTATTACAAGGGACTTGTTTCTAAATAACTTTAGAATGGACTTGACAAGGTAGCCAGATACCTTACTACGCCAATCCATACATGTACACCCCTTTTATACCTTTTCTTATAAAAAATGACACAGACACCTGCTGGATGTAAATGGCCTTTCCAGGCCTTTATTTAAACAATAAACCAAACTAAAACTTTTTCTTTAAAACTTCTGTAACCATTTTATTTTACCATATATTTTCTTGTAACCAAAACCAGCTCATCAGATAAACAGTTGTTGATCCCTGACGACCCCATTTCAACTTGAGCCTGTAATCCCAACTTTTTATGGCATTCGTCCCCAGCCGCCAACTTGCCTCGGGGACTTACCAATTGACCACAGACCCCCAACTTATTAGCCCGTCAGTCTGGCCAGCCGCCAGACCACCCGGGAGGACTCCATACCCATGATGGGTCCTAACTTTACCAAAACCTAATTTGGAACAGATAGATTGCATACCAGCCGTCAAGGACCCTACCGCCACAGCAGCACAAGAGTGACACCTCACCCTTGTGCCTGCCGCCACACCTGCAGAGCCCTGCCAATGCCATCTTCCAAACCCAAAGCCCACAGGTCAATCCCGATTGGGTTAAGGTGGACACCATCCCCCCGTAAATACCTCCACGTCTCCACTTCCAACTCCCAATGCCTCACCACAATACCACCATTCCGGGCAACAAACCTCCCCACCTCTTTGTTCACCTTAATCCGGGCCCTATTAATCTTCTCACAAGACAGGGCCCCCCTCCAAGACATGCGGGCCACAATATCGGACCACACAATAATCATGTCCGGGAAGGCAGTACGAAGCCTGAGGAAGTCCCACCGTATGTCTTTAATGATGTTGCGCATCGGCCTGACAACCAAGTCATTACCTCCCACATGTAGGACCAGTACGTCCGGTGCCCGATCCAGGCCCGCATAGCGATGAACCTCTGACACCACCCTGTGCCACATCAGTCCCGGGATGCCAATCCATCGAACCCGGCCTTCATCCCTGGACAGTCTGAGTTGCCTGCCGTCCGGCCGTACATCCGCCCGTCTAGCCCCCCAGAACACAAAAGAATGTCCCAAAATCCAAATGAGACATCCCGGCTCTGAAATGACATAACCAAAAATTAACCAACCCAACCCAAAACAACCAAAAACATATAGTCGACCACTCCAATGACCATACTCCCACCCCTTTTACACGAGGTGCGGTCGCACATAAAGCCGATACCTCCGAGACTCCCACCTCCCAATTTGCTTAATAACCTCTTCCGGCAATCCCCATCTAGCTGCCTCCGTGGCCGCCCCTATCCGGAAGGAATGAGCAGCATACTCTCCCGGAGACAAACCCCCGCTCCGCAAACACTTCCTCAACACTGCCGTAAATTGAAACCGCGAAAGGCACGAACCATCCGCATGCATGAATAACACCCCGTCCCGGTCCGGGCGAACCTCCAAATAAACCCTTAAAGCCTCCACCGGACAAAAACTAGGGTCCGTCCCCCGAAACAATGTTACCCGCACCCCTCTACCCAACTGGTCCGTTTTGGACTTCCTGACCAAAATCACCACCGAAGAAGGGGCCCATGAAACGTCACCCCTCCCCAAACCCCCCGGAGCTGTTTTAGATGGCGACACCAATTCTCCTATCCGAAACGCCCCAAAAAATGCCACCAGGAAAGCAGCTCGGAAAAGTAGTTGTTCAAAAACCAGAGAACACACTTCCCGGACGTGGCTCAACAAAATACCCAAAACTTCAAAAGAAATCGGGCGCCGCAAATCCCGTTTTGCCGCCCCTTTTCTAAAACCCCTCAACGCCTTTTTAACTAAAAAATTCTTAGTCACATCCGCCAACCCCTTACATTGAAACAAAAAGGCCAAAGCCGACATTTTCTTGCTGACTGCCGAGCCCGACACCCCAGACACATAATTGTAACAGATAAAACCCAATACCCACCGCAGCAGCTCAGCCGGGCCCTCCGACCCCCCAACCTCACCCAACCAGTTCGACCATTCCCTCCACACTGCATTATAAGCCGCTCGAGTACCTGCACTCAACGACTGCTGAATCAGTCCTCCGATGATTCCAACGCAATCCCCCACATCTCTGGAGGGCACGGGTCCCCGCGTCTGTTCGCGTCCGGAGCCATTCTGCGAAAGTCCTCCCACTGGAAACGAGACAGAGCATCCGCCAACTTATTCTCAATCCCAGGGATATGCACCGCATAAACAAACGCATTAATCCGTAACAACTGAGTACCAACCTCCTTAACAACCTAACCACCGGGGGGGAGGAGGCCGAAACATTATTTATGGCCACCACCACTCCCATGTTATCACAATGGAAGCGCACTTTTTTATCCCGGAGCTTGTCCCCCCACAATTCCACTGCCAGAACTATGGGAAAAAGCTCCAGTAACGCCAGGTTAGTTAAAAACCCCGCCTCCCTCCAAGAGTCCGGCCATGGTTCGGCACTCCATTGCCCCTGGCAATAAGCTCCATAACCTGCCGAACCCGCTGCGTCAGTAAACAAAACCAAATCAGCGTTGCTGACCGGTCCCTCCTGCACAATCGCTCTCCCATTAAACTCCACCAGGAACACCCCCCATACACCCAGATCATCCCGTAAGTCTCTGGACAACCGCACAAAATGAGTGGGCACCTTCACCCCTGCTGTGGCTGCCGCCAGTCTCCTGCAAAAAATTCTCCCCATAGGCATAATCCTGCAAGCAAAATTCAATTTGCCCAGGAGCGATTGCAATTCCTTCAACCTGAGTTTTCGTTTTCCCCGCGCTGCGACCACCTCCTGCCGCAGCGCCACCACCTTCTCCTCAGGCAACCTACACTCCATGGCCATGGAATCAATCGTGATTCCCAAAAACACTATCTCCGACCTGGGACCCTCCGTCTTCTCCCTCGCCAAGGGAACCCCAAACCGTTCGGCCAAATGTTGCAACGTCCCCAGCAGTATCCCGCAGCCGCGGGATCCTGGCGGCCCTACACACAGGAAGTCATCCAGGTAATGTATGACCGAGTTGACTCCCGCCGTCTCCCGTACAGCCCATTCAAAAAACGAACTGAACAGCTCAAAAAGTGCACACGAGATAGAACATCCCATGGGCAAGCAGCGATCGACAAAATACGACCCCTGCCAGCAACAACCCAACAAGCGCATACTCCCTGGATGTACCGGCAACAAACGAAATGCCGCCTCTACATCCGTTTTAGCCAAAAGAGCCCCCCTGCCATACTTTCTCACCCACGCTATCGCTGCATCAAATGATGTATAAGTAACCGCACAAGCTTGCGGGTCAATACCATCATTTACCGATCCGCCCCTGGGGTAAGACAGGTGGTGAATCATCCTGAATTGCCCCGGTTCCTTCTTCGGAACAACCCCCAAAGGCGAGACCACCAGATCCGCCATCGGAGGGGCAAGAAATGGGCCGGCCATCCGTCCCAACGCCACCTCCTTAGCCAATTTTGCCGACACCACGTGTTCATGCAGCAAAGCCGACCTTAAATTCTTGGCCAGCGGGGGAACCTCCCTCAACGCACTCGGAATCCTAAACCCATCCCGAAAACCAGCCTCCAACAACCCCGCCGCCGCACGATCAGGATACCTACTTAGGAAAGGAAGCATCCTTTCCAGCCTCACCGGCGTCATCCCTTTTTCCAGCGAAATCTCCAGTACGACCTTTGCCCTGTCTGAAACAACGTGCGAAGGGGTGCCCTCCACTGCATCCCGAACACTCGTGCTTGTAACGACAGGCGTTACCAAACTTGCACGTCCCGTCGTTAAATTGCCAGCAGACCCCCTTCTTTTTTGGGGCCAGCGATCCCGCTGAGGCGGCGGCGCCGGCCCCCCCTGGAAAAAACTGTCCCGGGGCCCGGGCCGAAGTCATCAACTTCATCCACAGGCTGATGTCCTTGTGGTCCCCCTAATGGACGTCCGTACCGCTTTGCGTTGACGAAACTGTTCGTCATAACGTAACCAGGCCAAGCCCCCATAAACCCTGTGCGCCTCACTAATGGCCTCCAGGTAACAGAACAACGCCGAACAATTCTCCGGCGCCTTTTCCCCAATCACGCTAGCTAAAATCGCAAACGCTTGCAGCCAATTCGCAAACGTGCGCGGAATAAGCCTATATCTCCTCTTCTCCTCCTCTTCTTTCTTGCTCTCATCAGGCTTGACCCTGTCTAAATTAAATTTCTCCAACGGCAACAACGAGAAGATCTCCACAAACTCGTCCTTCCAAATCTTCTCCCTCACCTCCTTCTTCAAATGCGCCCCTAACGGTCCCTCGAAGCACACATAAACTTCGCTCCTCGCCGCATCTGCCAAGCGAATCTTTTCAGCATCCTTGTCTTTGTCCACCGCAGCCCCACTTGGTCCCTCGCCGTCCTTCCGCGCCAGCACCTCCCTCTCTGTCTGCGTCTCCGCTGCCACCCCACCCACCGACAACCCCAACCCGGAGGGGACAGCCGTCCCCAGCTCTAACCGAGCCGCGGCGGGCGGCCCTACCCATGGAGTACTCGGGGCGTGCACCGGCCCCGAGTCGCCCCGCAGGCTGCGCAGCAGCTCTTTCAACACCACCAACAACTCCCCCCCCCCCTTCGCCCCCCCCACCCCTGCATCCCCCCCACTCACCCCCGCATCCCCCCCACTCACCCCCGCAAGAAACCCCCCCACAGACCCCAAGGACTTACCGGGCTGCTGTTGCCTGGAAGGCTCTCCAGCCGCTGCCCCTACTGCCGCCGCCGGATCGCACTCGTCCTCCTGCAGCTCTCCCTCTTCCATGCTGCTGTCCTCCGTCAGTGTCCTGACCCTCGGGGGCCTCTGCGCTGGCATGCCAGACGGCCCAGGCCGCTCCCGACCGGTTTCCGGTCGTTGTACATGGCGGCCGCCATGTTTTTTGTTTACTAGGACATCACTTCCGGTCGCGCCGACCTCACTTCCGCCGACGTCATCAGCGTGCGCCGCGCCGAGCGCGCGCGCGCTGTTCCTCCGCTGGCCCTCCCTCCCAGGCACAGAAACATGCCCGGAGGCGTGGCCACCCGACTGCCGCTCTGCATCTTCTAATGGGCCCCCCCCCGAAGCTAAGATGGCGCCCACACGTGGCAGGCCGACGGCCGCCTCCGGGACAAGGCCGGCGCCCGAGGACCCCACTCTCCCCCGTCGAGCGGCCCCCCCGACCGGAGCATCGCCAGGGGGAACCACTGGAACCACCAACGATCGCGCGGTCCTGGAGGTGGCCTGAGGCAGGATCCGGTGAGTGACCCCCCTCCCTCTGGGACTCAGCCGTGGACGGGGATTCCTCCCAGGCCCCCCACTAGACGACCGGGGTGTCTGCTTAGCAGGGGGGCCTGAAGGGGCCCAACTGGGGCTCCCAAGCCGGCGCTGAGTACGGGGGGCAATGTCAGGGCTAAGGCGCACAGGGGGCCGAGACCTCCTTGCCCGTGTCGAGGGTACCCCATCTGCGGAAGGTCCCTGCCCTACCCCCTGAAGGGTGGCCGCAATTTGGCTTTGTAACCAGTCTGCGCCATGCTGTTCTGCGGCTGATCGAAGCTGGGCCCAAAGCTGCTCTAACCCACTCATCTTTTCCAGGTAGCTGATCCTGAACGTTCCTCCTGACCTGCTGCTCCAGACTGCTGACCCTCCTAGACTCACGTGCCTTCACATCAACTCTACTCCACCCCCTCTTACACCATCCTCCAATCAGGTAAGCCTTGTAACATTCTTAACCCCTCGTACCATTCCCCTGCGTAAGCCTTGCACCCTGTCATGTATGTCCTACGCTTACGTTGCACTACAGCTACGTACATGTCTTTCTAATGAACTTTTTAGTTAAAGACTGAAACACATTCTCAATGAAAGAAATATGAGAGGTGTTGCAGTCAAGTAAAATTAATGTTTAGAATGAGTTTTCTTAGTAATGAAATTATTTTCTGTATGGAGCCTGAAAGAAAGAAATCTAGAACGGAATGTGTTGTGTTTATTAAAATATGCTTTTTTTTATTAATCAGACATACCATTATACAAAAGTGGTTGCTCATAGATTACTGTCAGGTTTTGGCTTGAGTAGATTTCTCAAACAAATGCTGCTGCATACAATGGGTATGTAGATACCATTGGTGTGTTCAATTGACAGTTTCAACAGTCCATTGTTTACACAGCTACAGTAAACATGTATGCTTTCTGTTGTTTGGTAACTATGGTAAACAGTGTGACACATAAAAGGAGGATTCAGGCATAAGCTAGACACAAGTCAGTAAGTAACTTTTAAGTGTATTTGTACTGTTATAGACCATATGCTGTTCATTTGCTAGGCATTTTGCTTGTTACAGATATCTGTCAGTCTTGTATTGTATTTCTAAGATTGTAATAGTTTTATATGTACAGCATTTTTGTATAATAAAAGCACATATACACACTGCAGAAGTCTCCGCTTCCTTATTTATACCACAAAGTAATCTTGCTAGATAGACGCAAGCAAAACATCCACCCCCAAAGTATTGAGGCATCAAGGATGCCCTCCTACCTCTCCACCCCAAAGTATTGAGGCATCACGGATTCCTTCCTAAATCGCCACCCCAAGTTATTAAATTAAGGAACTGAGGATTTCCTCCTACCTCTCCACCCCAAGTTATCGAGGTACTAAGGATGCCCTTCTACCCCTCCACCCAAAAGTATTGAGGCACTGTGAATACCCTCCTAACTCTCCACCCCAAGGTATTAAGGAATTGAGGATATCCTTCTACCTCTCTACCCCAAGGTATCGAGGCACTGAGGAAGCCCTCCACACCAAAGTTTTGAGGCACTGAGGATGTCCTCCTACCCCTCCACCCCAAAGTATTGAGGCACCGAGGATGCCTTCCTAATTCTCCACCCCAATATTTTAATGAACTGAGGATGTTCTTCTACCTCTCCACCTCAAGGTATGGAGGCACTGAGGAAGCTCTCCTACTCCTCCACCTTGAAGAACCAGGGCACTGAGGATGCCCTCCAACCCCTCCACCCCAAAGTATTGAGGCACTGAGGATGCCCTACTATCTCGCCACCCCAAAGTA
Organism: Lithobates pipiens; assembly: GCF_037356315.1. Classification (NCBI taxonomy): domain Eukaryota; kingdom Metazoa; phylum Chordata; class Amphibia; order Anura; family Ranidae; genus Lithobates; species Lithobates pipiens. Next base: position 58,620,820 of record NW_027507791.1, read on the forward strand.
ATAAGGCATTGAGGGTGCCATTCTATCCCTCCACCCCAAAGTATTGAGGCACTGAGGATACCTTCCTAACTCTCCACCCCAAGGTATTAAGGAACTGAGGATTCCCTCCTTACTCTGCACCTCAAGGTATCAAGGCACTGAGGAAGCCCTCCTACCCTTCCACCCCAAAGTATTGAGGCACTGAAGATGCCCTCTCCACCCCAAGGAATTAAGGCACTGAGGAAGCCCTCCTACCCCTCCACCCCAAAGTATTGAGACACTGAGGATGCCCTCCTAACTCTCCACCCCAAGGTATTAAGGAACTGAAGATGTCCAACCTCTCCAACCCAAGGTATTGAGGCACTGAGGAAGCCCTCCTACCCCTCCACCCCAAAGTATTGAGGCACTGAGGATACCTTCCTAACTCTCCACCCCAAGGTATTAAGGAACCGAGGATGTTCTCTTACCTCTCCACTAGGGATGAGCTTTCTGTTCGGGATGAACATGAGTTTGACTCGAATATTTGCTGTTTGTCCGTTCATTGAAAAACAAACATTATAAGCAATTTGCACCAAATTTGAGCGCCGCGTAGCGGCCCATAATGCACTGCGGGAGTGCAGTGCATTTCTGTCCGATGATTGGCCAAGCATGCTTTGGCCAATCACAGCGCCGTCAGCAAAGAGAGCCAGATTATAATATATATTATAATACCCATTATGGCTCAGGGGGTTAAGTCCATGCCCCAGTCTCCTACATATATATATCCACTGCATTCTAGTCTAGCCAAGCCTATATGTGACTGCAGTTCATTCCTGGTGTACTTTTTCTAGTAAACTTCAGGTGGCGTTTTGCTAATAAAATTTTACAACATATCTGGAAGGCCACCAAGGAGAGGCAGACTGTCAGAAACCATGACTCAGACCGAGACAGAAGTACAATTAAATCACACTTGTTTGTTAATAAAAATAAAAAGGTAAATAGAGTAAGCATATTCAAAGCATAGCCAGAGTCCAGTAACCAGATCGAGTAGTCAGCCAGGCCAGAGTTCAATAACCAGATCGGGTAATCGGCCAGGCCAGAAGTCAGGGATCCAAGTGGAACAACAGCAAGCAGGATAAGGAGCCAGAAGGGATGTCAGCAATTCAGTCTTTAAACAGAACCGCAGGAGATGGTTTCTTGTGATGTGACCAAGGCGAAGGCAGATATCAAGTAAGCAGGACAGCTTTAAGTAGGCAGGTCAGACGAGCTGGATACGGAACAGCTGGTAACTGAAGAGAGAGATGAGAGCTGGCAATTAGTCAACAGCTCAGCAGCCAGCCCAGAGAAGGAAGGGCTATAGTTTTGATTTGACTCCTCACTACCTATCACAGTCTTGAAGGCCATAAAATGCCAAGATGGCACAAAAAAACCCACATGACCCCATTTTGGAAAGTAGACACCCCAAGCTATTTGCCAAGAGGCATGGTGAGTATTTTGCAGCTCTCATTTGTGTTTGAAAATGAAGAAAGAAAAGAAAAAAAAATATTTTTTTCAATTTTCAAAACTTTGTGACAAAAAGCGAGATCTGCTAAATACTTGCCATACCTCTCAGCAAATAGCTTGTGTCTACTTTCCAAAATGGGGTAATTTGGGGGGGGGGGGGTTGTACCATTTGGGCATTCCATGGCCTCCGAAACTGTGATAGGCAGTGAGGAGTGAAATCAAAAATTTTACACCCTTAGAAAGCCTGAAGGCGGCGCTTGGTTTTCGGGGGCCCGTATGCAGCTAGGCTGCAAAAAAAAAAGGGTTTGTAATTTTCCCGCAACTTGTGACAAAATATAAAATATTCCATGGACTTGACATGCATCTCAGCAAATAGATTGGGGTGTCTACTTTCCAAAATGGGGTCATTTGGGGGGGGGGGGGTTTTAACTGTCCTGGCATTTTATGCACAACATTTAGAAGCTTACGTCACACATCACCCACTCTTCTAACCACTTGAAGACAAAGCCCTTTCTGACACTTTTTGTTTACATGAAAAATAATTATTTTTTTTTGCAAGAAAATTACTTTGAACCCCCAAACATTATATATTTTTTTAAAGCAAAGGTCCTATAGATTAAAATGGTGGGTGTTTCATTTTTTTTTTATTTGCGCAGCGATTTTTCAAATGCATTTTTTGGGGAAAAAACATGCTTTTTTTTACATTTTAATGCACTAAAACACACTATTTTGCCCAAATGTTTAATGAAATAAAAAAAGATGATCTTAGGCCGAGTCCATGGATACCAAACACGACATGCTTTAAAATTCCGCACAAACGTGCAGCTGCGACAAACTTAATACATTTTTAGAAGCCTTTAAAAGCCTTTACAGGTGACCACTTTAGATTTACAGAGGAGGTCTACTGCTAAAATTACTGCCCTCGATCTGACCTTCACGGTGATACCTCACATGCATGGTGCAATTACTGTATACACTTGACGCCAGACTGACGCTTGCGTGCACCTTTGCACGAGAGCAGGTGGGGGGGGGGGGCAGAGGTGCTTTTTTATTTCATTTTTTTTTTTTTATTATTGTTATCTCAGGGAATGTAAATATCCCCTATGATAACAATAGGTAGTGACAGGTACTCTTTTTTGAAAAAATTGGGGTCTATTAGACCCTAGATCTCTCCTCTGATCTCAAAGCATCTGACCACACCAAGATTGGTGTGATAAAATGCTTTCCCAATTTCCCAATGGCACCGTTTACATCCGGCAATATCTAAGTCATAAAATGCTCGTAGCTTCCGGTTTCTTAGGCCACAGAGATGATTGGAGCCATTCTGGTCTCTGATCAGCTCTATGGTCAGCTGGCCGAATCAGCGGCTGCATGCTCAGGTTCCCTGTTGGGACAGGAGAGCCAGAGAAAACCATGGAACACGGTGGAAGGGGGGAACATTCCCTCCCACTGCTTATAAAAGCATTCTAGAGGCCAATTAGCTGCTTGGATTGCTTTTACATGAAAGCTGACTGCTGGCTGAAAAGAATGATATCAAGATGATACCTAAACCTGCAGGCATCATTCTGGTATAACCACTCAAAGTCTAGCAACATACCAGTACGTTGCTGGTCCTAGTTGGCCATATATTGTAATAAAAAATAAAAAAAAGGAGATTGATCGGTGGGTATGCCCACCATTAGAATACCTCCCTTCATCCACCCACTTCTAATGATGGGCATACATGCACCGTTTATATATGCCGAAGCATGGGAGCATCCACCCTCAAAAGGTAGGAGCAGATTGCTCCTCCACCCCTGCTGCCCCCATGCTTCGGCATATATGCTCTTTTTTTTTTTTTTTTTTTTTTTTAACAGTGGTGGTGAAATCACCTCCGACAGCGCTGGAGTCACAGGTTTATGTATCATGGGAGCAAATGCTGTTGCTGTCAAGATAAATAAATCTGCTCTGCAGCAGAATGGTGTACCTGCTAAGCAAATTATGGTTAACATTAAAACAAAGTAACATTACAGTATACCAGTAGGACCTTACCATACTATACCTGCAAAGCAGATACCAAAAAAAAGCATAGTAAAAAATAAAGCATTTTTTTTAACGCAACCTGTACCTAAAATATATATATGCCGAAGCATGGGGGCATCCTCCCGCAAAAAAGTTATGCTGCGTACATACGGTCGAACTTTTCCACGGGCAAGCCCTCCATTGGAATTTCAATCGTATGTATGGGGCATTAGGAGCAAAATCGCTCCTCCGCCCCTGCTGCCCCCATGCTTCAGCATATATGCTCTTTTTTTTTTTTAACCACTTCCCGACCAGCGCACGACGATGTACGTCGACAGAATGGCACAGGCAGGCATATTGGCGTACAGGTACGTCGTACAGGTACGTCCAATATTCGATGCCGCGCTGGTCGGGATCCCCGCGATCGTCTCACGGAGCGGCCGAATGGAGGAAATGCTGTATAAACAACATTTCTCCATTCTGCCTAGCAACTAGTGACGCTGATCTCTGCTCCATGTGATTGGAGCAGAGATCAGTGTACACTAAATGAAAGCCCAACCCCCCCACAGTTAGTAACACACCCCTAGGAACACTTAACCCCTACACTGCCACCCACTGGTTAACCCTTTCACTGCCAGTGTCATTTACACAGGAATCACTGCATTTATATAGCAGTGATTACTGTATAAATGACAACGGTCCCAAAAATGTGTCAAAAATGTCCGATGGGTCCCCCACAATGTCGCAGTCACAATAAAAATCGCAGATCGCCGCCATTACTAGTAAAAAAAAAATAATAAAAAATTATTAATAAAAATGCTATAAAACTATCCCTATTTTGTAAACGCTATAACTTTTGCGCAAACCAATCAATAATCGCTCATTGCGATTTTTTTTACCAAAAATATGTAGAAGAATACGTATCAGCCTAAACTGAGGGAAAAAAATGTTTTTTTATATATTTTTGGGGGATATTTATTATAACAAAAAGTAAAAAATAATGAGTTTTTTTCAAAATTGTCGCTCTATTTTTGTTTATAGCGCAAAAAATAAAAACCGCAGGGGTGATCAAATACCACCAAAAGAAAGCTCTATTTGTGGGAAAAAAAAGGACGTCGATTTTGCTTGGGAGCCACGTCGCACGACCGCGCAATTGTCAGTTAAAGCGACACAGTGCCGAATCGCAAAAAGTGGTCTGGTCTTTGACCAGCAAAATGGTCCGGTCTGCAAGTGGTTAAACTGCGGTGGTGAAATCACCTCCGACAGCGCTGGAGTCACGGCTTTATGTATCATGGGAGCAAATGCTGTTGCTGTCAAGATAAATAAATCTGCTCTGCAGCTGAATGGCGTACCTGAAAACAAAAAATGGTTAACAATAAAACACAGTAAACAGTAAAGTATAAAACAAATTACATACCTGAAAAGCAAACATGATAAAACATAACAACAATAAAACATTGCAGAATAGAATACAGTAAAAAGAGCAGAACAATAGATAGAGAATAGAGAGAGAGAGAGAGAGAGAGAGAGAGAGAGAACAATAAAACGAAAAAACTATTTGGTTTGGTTTTTATATTTTTTTGTGTTTTTTTTATTTATTTTTTTATTTTATTTTTTTTTTACACTTTTTTTTGTAATTGTAAAAGTTCTAATAGAACTGAGGCAAACCTAAATACCTATCTGCCTAACTAGCGTCCCCTGTGACACTAATCAGAAAAGGGATCGCTTAGTGACACTGGCAACGGGGGGGTGATCACTGGGTTAAACCTTTATTAGGGGGGTTCCTAGACCTAAAGGGGGCTAAATCTAACTGCCTTAACAGTTATTACAGTCACAATGCACCAATGCAGTAAACAGTAAAAAAAAAAAAAAAAAAAAAAAACTGCTATTGGTGACACTGTGACAGGGGGTGCAAGGGGGTGCCTAGGGGGTGAAATGTGTGCCTAGAGTGTTCTACTGTACGTGTTGTGCAACTCACTTTGGACGTCTTCTCTCTATGGGAGCCGGAACGAAAAGGCTCCACGGGGAGAGATGACATCACTTCCTCTGCCGCTGTTTACATTACAGCAGCAGAGGAAGTGTTTCATTGGCCGGGAGCGATCACGAGGGGGTGGCCACGAATGAGTGGCCTGCCCCCTCAGCATGGATCACTACCGCAACAATGCCGACCGCCTTGGGCACTGGGGGGCCACGATGGGCCCCCCGCCCGCGGGAGGCAAGTAACATACTGGTACGTTACTTTGCCTGCCCGTGCCATTCTGCCAACGTATATCGTCGTGAGGCGGTTGGCAAGTGGTTAAGGGGTGTGGCACGGGGTGTGTCCTATACTTACATACCTTTGCTAATAGGTGTCCCTCATTTCCATCTCAGTAAGTTTGGAGGTGTGGCATTAGATGATGTAATCACGTGGCGTTACTGCCTTTCAGCTGATATTAACCGTACTTCCTGATGGGGCCAAGGTCCAGGCCAGAAATCATTGGCCTGGGCCTGGAGACTGATCGGTTCTGGAACAAATCCGATCGCTCTGGTTGCACGCGCCCGGCGTACAATGACAGTGATTTGCCCAGAAGAACCAACCTGCCGCAGTACAACTTCAGTGGCTGATCCTTAACTGGTTAAAAAAAATTATCTGGTTAAAGTATGTGTTCTTAACCCAAGAAAGTGATTTTTACCAATCTCAGATTCCTCCAAATCTCAATTTTTATTTTATATTTTGTGATCTAACTTCCTGCTGTGGGCTCTGGGCAATGGGCTTTGGACTTTAAGCTATGGGCTTTGGGATTTGCAATGTACAATACTGCAACTAACGTGCACTGCTCATTCCAAACAGACATAGTGGGGAAAAAGAAGGGATGTGGGTGGATTTTTACTGAAAAAAGATTTTTTAAATATTCAATTTAAGTATGTTCTTAACCCCCAAAAAAGTGATTTTTAGTGATCTCAGACTCCCCCCACATCTCCATTTTTTTCTTATCTAACTGCTTAAAAATGGGTTTTGGGCTGTGGGCTGCAGACTGCGGGTTTTGGGCTACAAGGTTTGGGCCGCGGGCTAAAGGAGAGGTATGGGAGTTAATGGAGCATGACAGAAGAAGGCAGGAACGTACAGAGATCATTTCATAAAGCCTACTTTACAAGGACATAGAATGTCTATCTTATCTATAAAATCTATCTACCTAGCTTTTTTATAAACAAGACTAAAAAACATACATACTATCTTATCATATCACTATCTTATCTCTGCTTACAAAATTATTTATTTTCAAACAAACAGAAGGGAGAAGAAAGGAAGAGGTTTAGAGGTTAAAAGGAGGATGTGATAAGGAATAAGAAACACGCAGTAAAACAATTTCATGACAAATAATTTGTAAGTACGTTGACTATAATATCTATCTTATCTATAAAATCTATACAAGAACAAAATACATACATACCATCTTATTATAACACTATATTACCTATGTATACAAAAAACTTTTTTATTTTTATTTCAAACAATCAGAAGTGAGGGGAAATGGAGAGGTTTAGGAGTTAACAGTGGATGTGACAAGGAATCAGAGACACACAGATAAACAATTATTTCATTAAAAATACAATACAGAAACATTAAGTAGTGGATCTGTATGGATTATTAAAAAAATTAGATTTTTAGTACCACGAAAAAAAAAAGAAAAGAAAACGCGGCCTCCTCTTTCCCAATAGCTGGCAAATCACCCTCCATTTTTGTTGGATGGTAAAGGAGCGATGCTAAACTCTGGTTTAAAAAAATATCCAATTCAGGTAAGTGTTCTTATCCCCCAAAAAGTGTTTTTTACTTGTTCCAAACAAACAGAAGTGAAACGGAAATGAAAGGTGTGGGAGCTCATGGAGGATGTTATAGTATAGTACATGCAAGCAGAAAAAAAAAGGTAAGAAATTAATTAATGAAAAATAGATAACAGGGCCATCACCTAGTGGATGTGTATGGATTGTTACTGAAGAATAAGAATATTGTTTAGCATTTAAAAACAAAAAATCCTCTGACCTCCTCCTCCCCTTAGGCTCTATTCAAACTATGGAACAAGTTAACACCAATGCATTTTTTGCATCTGCGTTTTTGGAAAGGGTCGGGGATTTTTTTCCCCACAAAATGCAGCGTTTTGCATGTAATAGACTTAAATGGACCCACATCCAAAACGCAAGTACCACGTTTTTACTGCAATTTACGGTTCTTTTTTTTTTTACACTGTATATAGCTGGTTGCTAAGGAGGGTGCCAGGAAGCCGGCCGCCACATAACCAAATGAGTCATCAGCTGTCAGCGGGCTTCCCTGGTGAATGTAAAAAAAAAGAAAAGAATTGCCAGCAAAAAAAAAAAAAAAAAACAGCGTAGGGTCCCCCCTCAGGTCCATACCAGGCCCTTGGGTCTAGTATGGATCCCCCTCCCCCATGGCAAAAAAAAATGGCATGGGGTCCCCCCCAAAATCAATACCAGACCATTAAGACCCCTATCCGAGCATACAGCCTGGCAGACCAGGAAAGGGAGGGGACGAGCGGAAAAAGAAGCAGCGGGAGAAGCCCGGAGGAGGAAGAAGCGGGGAAGAACAGCAAATTTTTAATAAAAAACTGTCTACTGTATTATTTAACACTACTTTTTTTTTTTGGGGTGAATGGGTAGGGGGTACAATGTAAAAAAATTTATAAATAAAATTTAAAAAAAGACTAACAGAATAAAGTTCTCTTAAGAGGGCAAAAACCGAACACTGTGGTAAGTACAAACTGGCTTTATTAGTACAAAATTTCACAACAAACCAAATGAAACTAAAGAAGGGAAGGGCACAGATAAGTGTCTGACAGACCAATTACAAATATGAGAACGTTGTCAAATTTACTTAAAAACATAGGGAGCCGCGGCTACACATCCCACATACACCACAATCACCATTGGCAGACAATAACGATAGATAATCAAAGATGATTCCGGAGTAAGAGACTCCTGGTAAGTGGAGTTATTCAAACATGGGCCATATAAATGGTATACGGGGGAGATGGACGAGTGATTAGGAGCGCCGATCGTAATTGAATTACAAATAACAGTTCAATGGGGTCATTCTGACTTGGAACTTCAAACCCTCATTATTGGATAACAATCAGGTAGCAAATTGCAATGGGTATAGCAAACAGCTTGTTTTAAATGTTGATAATTCCCGGGTAGGGTACACAGAGGCACTGGCAATGAAGTAGATATTCAGACAGTTATCAGCAGGGGGAGTGCTATAAACAGATAAAGTGCATCCATAGACATACGTATGCAGGTGGAATATTGATACTCTCACCAACTCTGCGATATCCGTCATCCTCCTGTAGCATTACTCTACCCCTGAAAACTCCTAGCAGAGGGCTGCACTCCGTATCAGCCGATGGCTGTATTTGACCAAAGTCCCTCGCTGTGTAGCCGGTGCCTCCCGTACGTATCCAAATGCATCCGGGGGGAAAAGGACAAGCCGTCAGCTGTTTACTCCTTGCTGGCACTCAGACTCAAAGAGCGTGCGGTTCCCCTGTAACGTGCTGACGTCACTCTGCTGACGCGTTTCACCAGCCAATAGACACTGGTCTCTTCAGAGCGAGGAGGAGTCGGAAAGAACAGGTATAAATAGGCCATTGATAGTGTAATTCCTATCTCTAACCACTAGATGTCATCCGAATCACCTCTCAATACAAACATTCAGCAAAGATACTTAGAAGAGTGCACTGGCAAAAAAACGCATTGTTTTTTACTTTTGGCTATAATTAAATACAATTTATTGCTATAAGCTCTTAAACTTCTTTCATCTGTCTATTCTATGCTGATTTTATATAATTATCCAATTCTGTGATGTCTAATCAGCATTTTGTGGTGGTTTGTATCTATTCCTTTTGTTTATGTTGGTATTACTACCCTTAATTTTATAGATATATTTATTTTCTCCACTTCTTATGGAGTGTAAAACTACTTTCTAAGTCCGCCGTACTTTCGGGTCAAAAAAGTATGCCGGAGGCTACACACGTGTGGATTGTTTGGCGGACTTCAGCTTGCCGGACTTTTCCACCCGCTTGTTTGATCGTGTGTACGCGGCATTACCGTCAATGATGTTTCTCTATAATGCTCTCTTAAGAGAACTTTATTCTCTTTGTCTTTTTTATGTGCCTTTAGGGCAACCAGAACTGCATCCTACGGGGTCCGTTTGGATGGAGGTTTATTTACTGACTCGCAAAGTTTTTCTATAGTCACTAGTACCGTTTTAAGGTCGATGCAGGCAACCCCGTTATTTTCAGGGGTACAATGTACCTAGGGTTGCCACCTGTATGGGAATGATCCGGACATTCCGGGTTTTGACACTTGTGCTCGGGTTTCTGTCCTCCTTAAACCCCAACACAACAGCACACCTCCAGTCCCATGGATGACTGGAGTCAGCGTGGAAACTTAGCGGGTGGGTGGAGCCTTCAATGCAGTTGCTGCGGTTTCAGGATTCACAAATGCCAAGCCTCGCTGAAGTGTTCGGGGTTTGGCTCAAAGAAAAGGTGGTAACCCTAAATGTATCCCATACTCATTCACATGGGGGGGGCAGGATAGGTTCAGAAGGGGGGCAGGGCTCGCTCGTCCCCTTGGTTTCCTGGTCTACCAGGCTGCATGCTCAGATAAGGGTCTGGTATGTACCTGGGGGGGACCCCACGCTGTATTTTTTGAATATTTTTTTTTTAACCGACAATTCTTTTTTTTTTTCTTCATTACATACATTCAGCGTGGAAGCTCGCTGACAGCTGTTAACTCATCAGTTGTTAAGGACACGGTGGCTGGCCTCCCGCCCCTTCCTTGAACCCAGCTATGTACTGTGTAAAAAATAAAAAATAAAAAAATAAAAGACGCAAATTGTGGCAAAATTGCAGTGAAATCGCAGTAAAGAAATGCGGCAAGCACCACAAAAAGCACTGTAGAAAAGCTCAAAAGCAACATGCACAGATGTGAATCGATCCTTATGCCCCGTACACACGATCAGACTTTCCGAAAAAAAAGTGGAATTTTGGTCGAAGGTTGTTGGCTCCAACTTGTCTTGCATACAAACGGTCACATAAATGTTGGCCAACAATTACGAATGTAGTGACGTACAAGATGTACGGCAAGCTGATAAAAAGGAAGTTCAATAGTCATGAGATATCTCCATTATGAACGCTAGTTTTACAAGACCGGGGCGCTTCCGGCTCGCATTTGATTCTGAGCATGCGTGGACTTTTGTGAAACGGGCTTGTGTACTCGCAATCGGAAAGTCCGACAACAATTTGTTGGCGGAAAATTTGAGAACCTACTAGCCAACATTTGTTGGAGGAACATCCGATAACAAATGTTTGATGGAGCATACACACGATCAGACTTTCCGCCAACAAGCTCACATTTGTTGTTGGAAAATCCGATCATGTGTACGCGGCATTACAGTCGACCAATCACTCTCCTTTGTAAGACGTTAAAGAAATTACACTAAACTCTGGTTTAAAAAAAAATTATTAAAATGTAAGTATGTGTTTTTTTTTTAATAAAAAAAGTAGCTTTGGGCTATGGGCTTTTGGGCTGTGGGCTTCCTTCTTTCCTAGCCACCCAATCACGCTTCTTTTGTGCAAGTTGGTAAAGAAATGACACTAAACTCCGGTCCATTTATTATTTTTTATGATCCAACTTCCCAAAAAGGGCTTTGAACTTTAGGCTATGAACTATGTGCTTTAGGCTATGGGCTTTAGACTTTGCTTTGAGCCTTGGGCTCTTGGCTTTATGCTATGGGCTATGAGCTCTGGGATTTATGCTATGAGCTATGAGCTCTGGGATTTATGCTATGGGCTATGAGCTCTGGGATTTATGCTATGAGCTATGAGCTCTGGGATTTATGCTATGAGCTATGAGCTCTGGGATTTATGCTATGGGCTATGAGCTCTGGGCTTTATGCTATGGGCTATGAGCTCTGGGATTTATGCTATAAGCTTTGGGCTTTATGCTCTGGGCTTTGCAGTGTACATGAATGCAGCTAACATGCACTGCTCGTTCCAAACAGATGTGAGGGGAAAAAGGAGCTGTGTAGGAGTACCATTAACTAATGGATGTTTAAGAATTTTTATTGAAAAATAAAGATATTGTTTACTAGGCATAACATGTTATGAAAAACACAGAACCTCTAGTTGCGCCCAAGGGGCGGTCCCTTAGGTAACAACCCCCCAGCCTGCCATGCAGCCTCAGTACGTCCACAAGCAGTATAACGTAAATAAAAATATGAATGGCGGGTGCTGTGTCAGTCGGTGAATTACAGAGAAAAGGATTTAGTACAAAAAATGGAGTACAAAAAATCCTATTTTCTCTTATATTCACCGACGGACACAGCTCCTCTTAGCCATTGGAACGTCCCCAAGCAGTGCCAAAACGAGGGGTGGGAAAACGGCATAACTTCATCCACCATGGCATGTGGGAATTAGTATAAACTTTGCCGACAAAAACGACAGTGTGTGGGAATAATTAAATTTTTTAAACACAAAAAAACAGGGTGCTCCAAATAGAGAGGCACTACCCTCAAACCGCACCAGAACTGTGGTAACAAATGCAACAGTGCATTTACCCAAATAAAATAAAAAAACAGGAAAAAATGTATGTGCAATTGCAATCATACAGCCGCCTGCAAAACTTTGCTGCCAAAACAGGCATCAGCCGATGCACTGACATCTACCTTGTAGAATTTTGTAAAGGTGTGAACAGACGACCAGGTCACCACTTTACACACTTGAGCAACAGATGCTTGATGTCTGAAGGCCCAAGACATTCCGATTGCCCTTGTGGAGTGGGCCATGACTGGAAAGGGGGGCACCTGCCCTTTCAAGGCATAGGCTTGTACTACAATCTGTCTGATCCACCTAGAAATGGCGGCTGACGAGACCGCCATGCCTTTCTTCAGACCAGCCACCGAAATAAACAGAGTGTGACTTCTGGAAGGGAGCCGTGGCCAACAAATACACCCTCAGAGCCCAAACCAAGTCCAGGGAATGGAGGGCCACCTCCTTAGGATGTGTCAGCTTAGGACTCAGAGATAGTAACACAATGTCTTCATTGATGTGAAACTCCAAAACCACCTTTGGCAGAAAAGAAGGTTGCGGATGCAACACCGCCTTATCCTTGTGGAGAACCAGGTAGGGCGACTTGCAAGACAAGGCCGCCAGTTCTGAAACCCTCCTGGCCGATGTAATGGCCACTAGAAAGACCACTTTCTGGGAAAGAGTCAACAGACGGATCTCTGATATTTTCAAATGGCGATTTTTGCAGAGCTGACAACACCAGGTTCAGATCCCACGGGGGTAACAGTGGACGCACCGGAGGAACAACATGCCACACCCCTTGAACAAAAGTGCTCACTAGAGAGTGAGACGCCAGGGGTCGCTGAAAAAAAAAAAAAAAAAAAGCTGATATTTGTCCTTTGATGGTGCTTAAAGCCAACTTCTGGTCTACTCCTTGCCAAAGAAACAGCAGGACTATGGATATAGAAAAAGAGCGTGGATGCCATCCTTTCTCCACACACATGGAGATGTAGGCCTTCCAGGTATGATGATATATCTTCCGAGAAGATGATTTCCATGCCCTCAGCATAGTTAGGATCACCGAGTCCGAAAGACCCCGGTTCCGCAACACCTGGCTCTCAATAGCCATGCCATTAAAACCAGAGATGGGAAAGCAGGATGGAGAATCGGACCTTGAGACAGAAGGTCTACTCGTAACGGCAGTCGCCAAGGAGTGTCTGCCACCAGGCGCACTAGGTCTGCGTACCAGAGACGCTGAGGCCATCTGGGGCAATCAGTATTACTGGGATCCCCTCGGCCTCCACTCTGCGAAGCAGACGTGGTAACAGTTTCAGTGGAGGAAAGGCATAGATCAGCTGGTACTGATCCCACGGAGCCACCAGCGCCTCTGAATCGTCTGCCCATGGATCTCTTGTCCTGGACATGAATCTTGGCACCTTCTGATTGAGACGGGAGGCCAGAAGATCCACATCTGGTGTGTCCCACCACAGGCACAGTAGCCTGAACACCTCCGGATGCAACGCCCATTCTCCTGGGTCCAGCATCTGGCGACTTCGATAGTCCGTCTGCCAGTTCTCCACTCCTGGGATGTAAATGGCCGACAGGGCCGGAACATGTAGCTCTGCCCACCGAAGTATGTGAGTGACCTCCCTTGCGGCGGCCAAACTTCTTGTTCCTCCTTTGTGATTGACGTATGCCACAGCCGTGGCGTTGCCTGACTGGATCCTGATCGGACGCCCTCTCAGTCTTATCGACCATGTGGAGAGGCATAGCCTGATCGGTCTCAGTTCGAGCAGATTGATCAGCAACTTAGATTCCTCCTCCGATCAGAGGCCCTGGGTCGACTGGACTCCCATTACTCCACCCCAGCCTGATAGGCTGGTGTCCATTGTGATCACTGTCCATTACAGAGGTAGGAATGATTTCCCGGACTGAAGTGCCGGGGACCTCAGCCACCAGAGCAGGGAATCCCTGACTAACTGGCTCACCTGAATCTGCCGATCCAGGGACAACAGAGATTTGTCCCATTTTGTCAAAATCTCCTTCTGCAGGACTCTGCTGTGGAACTGGGCATACGGTACTGCCTCGAAGGAGGCCACCATGAGTCCCGGGACTCGCATGCAGAAGAGTAGCGACAACCACTTGCGGTTCATCAGCAGTTTCATCGCGGCTTTGAGAGTCTGCAGCTTGTCTGAAGGGAGAAACACTCTCGCTTCCATGGAGTCCAGCAGTAAGCCTAGGTACTCCAAACTCTGAGTCGGTACGATCACCGACTTCTTTAGGTTCAACAGCCACCCAAATTCCTGCAGGGTCTGCATGGTGATCTCCACATCCTCCTCTAACCCTGAGGCGGAAGATGCTCTCAGGAGGAGATTGTTTAGGTATCCCACGATCGCGATCCCACGTTGCCGTACCAACACCAAAACAGGAGCCAAACACCTTGGTAAAGACCCGGGAGGCTGATGCCAAACCAAAAGGGAGAGCCACAAACTGGATGTGGGCTTCCCCGACTGCGAATCGCAGAAACTTCTGATGCCGGAGGCATATGGGTATGTGCAGGTACGCATCCTGGATGTCTAAGGATGCCAGGGAGTCCCCTTGATGGAGTGCAGCGACTACTGAGCGAACGGATTCCATTCTGAACCTCTGTACTTTCACAAAGTAATTGAGGGCTTTTAGATCCAAGATTGGACGTACCCCTTCCTTCTTGGGGACTACAAACAGGTTTGAGTAGAACCCCTGGAAACATTTGAGTCCGGAACAGGTACTATCACCCCACAACTCAGCAGGTTCCTTACCGCCCCCAAAAGGGCCTCTCGGCGAGCCGGGAGTACGGGTATGCTGGAGGGGAAGAATCTGTTTTGAGGATAGAGAGGAACTCTATCTTGTAGCCTGAGGAAATCAGAACGCAGACCCATTGGTCAGGCAGCCGAGAGGTCCACCGGGCTGCAAACTCCCGAAGGCGACCCCCCACCCGAGTTGTGGGTGGGGGCAAACCTTCATGCGGTAGCACTTTTGCTCGGAGGCTTGTTAGGCTTGCAGTTCCCGGGAAACTTTAGTCCTTCAGCGGTCATCCTGTCGGGCTGAGGACGCTTGGGCGAAGCTCCGGGCAGACGAAAAAGTCATTTGTGAGTGGAAAATGAGGGTCCTTGCCTATGGCATGGCTCCTTAGCCTTCCTGGCCTGTGGGAGTAGAGTACTCTTACCACCTGTGGCATTTTTAATAATGTCATCCAAAGAGGCTCCAAAAAGCCGGTTCGCCAAGGAAGGGGAGATCAGTCAGGGCTTTTTTGGATGCATGGTCAGCAGACCAGCATTTTAACCAAATCAGTTGCCTCAGCACCACTGTTGACACTGAAGCCCTGGATAACAGAGGGAGAGTATCCAGGGCCGCGCAAACGTACTTCTGGCCTTACACTAGTTGGTCTGCTAGTTCCACGCAGACAGGAGAAGCGCGTTCTCCCAATTCTCAGTGCAACAGTTTTGCCCACTCAGTGTCTGTGACACAAGTGCGGATGCCAGTATTGGTCGCATGGTTGACCCCACAACCGCAAACAAGGAATGGGCCACTGCCTCGGCCTTCCTGTCTGTGGGGTCCTTAAATGCAGGAGTCCCCTCTACCGGGATTGTGGTTACTTTATTTAACCTGGATAGAAGGCTCTCCTCAAAGGGGTAACGCAACGCCATGTATTTGGGGCCCAAAAAGGTCAGTTGCGGTCGACCCCATTTCTTGTAAATTAACTAATCAAAAAAAATCTGAACACCTAAGCATATTTGTATTTTGGGGTGTAATTCCACATATGCCCATGGCATGTTTGAGCAATATATATCATTTAGTGACAACTTTGTGCAAAAAAATAAATAAAATTACTTGTGTCAAAATATAAAATATTCCATGGACTCGACATGCCTCTTTATCAAGAAGGTCGGCCCGATCGTCCGACTGTCCGACTGTCCCCGGAGGTTCTATCCGCAAAGACCTTGGTAAAAGTGCCAGTCGGCGCACGCCTAAAAAAAAAATTTTTTAACGCAACCTGTACCTAAATATATATATGCCGAAGCATGGGGGCATCCTCCCGCAAAAAAGTTATGCTGCGTACACACGGTCAAACTTTTCCACGGGCAAGCCCTCCGTTGGAATTTCAACCGTATGTACGCGGCATTAGGAGCAAAATTGCTCCTCCACCCCTGCTGCCCCCATGCTTCGGCATATATGCTCTTTTTTTAACTGTGGTGGTGAAATCCCCTCCTACAGCGTTGGAGTCACGGCTTTATGTATCATGGGAGCAAACGCTGTTGCTGTCAAGATAAATAAATCCGTGCTGCAACTGAATGGCGTACCTGATAAACAAATTATGGTTAACGTTAAAACAAAAGTAACATTACAGTATAACAGTAAGACCTTACCATACCATACCTGCAAAGCAAATACCAAAAAAAAAAATAGTAAAAAATTAAACATTTTTTTTTCCCACAAAAAAATTTTATTGACATTTTTTCATAAACAGTATATAAATACAATCAGCACCATAAAACAAATAGAAAGGATACAAGTACATGGTTCCAACATAGAGCAGGCATTGGATTTAATGTACCTAAAAGGGTGGCACTGTAGGGGGAATATATGAGGAGGGGGTGGGGTCACCACCAACTGCCCTCCCCATGGACCCCCCCAATGTTTCGAGATGCATAGCGCTCTTGGTTCTACCATTCAAGGGTTGTTTTGGGATAAATCCAGACAGTGCTGTGAGCTTCGGTATTCCAGCCAAGGGGTCCAAGTTGCCGTGAAGTGAGCCATTCTGTCATGGGCGGTAGAAATCAACTCTTCCATCATAGCTATCTGGTTGACCCGCCTCACCCACTCCTTAATGGTAGGGGGTGATTTGGACCTCCAGTGTACTGGCAGGCATAACCTAGCAGCATTGATCAAATGCATAGCTATTGATTTATAGTATTTCTTAGGGGGGATTTTGGAGCGGTGAAGGAGATACTGAGCTGGTGTGAATTCTAAATCAAGTGAGGATACTTCAGACACCACTTCGTGTAGTTTGCACCAGTATGGCCGGATGAGTGGACAGGCCCACCAGATGTGGAGAAGCGAGCCAAGATCCCGCTCACACCTCCAACACTGATCCGACACTGC
Source organism: Lithobates pipiens (assembly GCF_037356315.1). Taxonomy (NCBI): domain Eukaryota; kingdom Metazoa; phylum Chordata; class Amphibia; order Anura; family Ranidae; genus Lithobates; species Lithobates pipiens. The sequence goes on from NW_027507791.1 coordinate 58,637,982, forward strand.
TGGAATGAATTTGTGAATTATTTATGGTTTTCTGTACCACCTCATTTTGATTTTATACCCATTTTCCTGCGTATGAGCATTCAACGAGCCCTTGTGCATGTATAGGTGAACACGATCCCAAGCAGCGTCATCAGTCGCTGTGCCCAGTTCCATTTCCCAGTAGGCATGTTCGGATCTCAAAGAGGCATAGGGCTCTCTGAACATTGCGGCGTAAAGCCCTGAGATCAGGTGGTTCTGGGGGGAGGGGCCTGAGCAAAGCGATTCCAATACCGTAGGCAACTTCGTAAAGCGTTCTATGTTCGCTGGGCTGTCCAGAAAATGTTTCAATTGAATATAGGCCCAAAAAGGAAAAGACCTTGTGTTGGATAATGACACTAGCTCCCTTTGTCGGAGGAACCGTCCTCTGGAAAAGAAGCGTTTGGCCTGCATGTCTGTGTAGGGCCATTCTGCTGCCAAAAACGTCCCTTCCATACCAGGAGGAAAGTCTGGGTTGCCCTTAACAGGTGTAATTGCACAGTACGTGTTAGAGAGTGAATGGACTTTGCAAGCCTTACCAAAGGCATGCAGGGCTGCTCCGACAAAAGGGTGAGAGTAGGCGTCGGCTGGAACGTGTTTCTTTGAGAGCCAGGGCTATGAAGTTCCGTACCACAGATAAGTTTTTTCAACAACACCCAACCCTTATAGTTAGTATAGAGCCTCCAGTCTACTACCCTAGTCAAGTGGACTGCCCAGTAGTATTTTTGCAGGTCTGGGAGTCCAATTCCACCCCCCGATTTTGGCAATACTACTTTCCCATCCCAAAGGAAAGTTCTGGCAATGCTTTTGTAGGCTGTAAAGAAGGAGGGCGGCAGGCGCATCGGGATGGTTTGCAGTTTGTACAATAAGTGGGGAAGTACTGTCATCTTTAAAATGGAAGCCTGACCAAACCAGGAGATGGTAGGGGCGTCCCATCTATGGAGATCCTACTGTATAAGTTTTAATTCCAACAAGAAGTTCTTTTTATATAAGTTTTTGAGTTTGCTAGGAAGCTGTATACCCAGGTAGGTAATGGCATCTGTCTTCCAGCAAAATGGGAAGTTCGTCGGACATAGCTGAACCAATTTAGGGGGCAGGGAGACATTTAGGGCGTAAGATTTTGAGTAGTTAATTTTCAGGTTTGAGATAATTTTGAACTGCTCTAATACAGGCATAAGGTTGGGCAGGGATGTCAACGGGGATGAAAGAAAAAGCAAAATGTCATCTGCAAAAGCAGCGATCTTGTACTCCCGTCGATGGACCTCAATACCTTTTATGTTCGGATGTGCACTAATGCTACAAAGGAGGGGTTTGAGGGTAAGAATGTACAGTAATGGGGACAGAGGGCACCCCTGCCTGGTCCCATTATGGGTGGGAAATGCGTCGACAGGTGGCCGTTGACCCGGACCCTAGCCCTGGGTCTGTCATAGAGTGCTCTAATATAGGCCCGCATGCATTTGCCCAGGCCCAGGGCATCCAGGACCGCGTCCATGTAGTCCCAGGCCACTCTGTAGAAATAAAACATTTTTTAACGCAACCTGTACCTAAAATATATATATGCCGAAGCATGGGGGCATCCTCCCGCAAAAAAGTTATGCTGCGTACACACGGTCGAACTTTTCCACTGGCAAGCCCTCTGTCGGAATTTCGACCGTATGTACACGGCATTAGGAGCAAAATCGCTCCTCCACCCCTGCTGCCCCCATGCTTCGGCATATATGCTATTTTTCATTTTAACTGTGGTGGTGAAATCACCTCCTACAGCACTGGAGTCACGGCTTTATGTATCGTGGGAGCAAACGTTGTTGCTGTCAAGATAAATAAATCCGCGCTGCAGCTGAATGACGCACCTGGAAACAAAAAAAATGGTTAACAAAAAACACAGTAAACAGTAAAGTATAAAAAATAAAAAAATTACATACCTAAAAACAAGCATGATAAAACATAATAAAACATTGCAGAATAGAATACAGTAAAAAAAGAGCAACAATAGAGATAGAATAGAGAGAGAGAGCGAGAACAATAAAAACGACAAACTATTTTTGGTATATATATATATATATATATATATATATATATATATTTTTTTTTTTTTTACACTTTTTTTGTCATTGTAACAACTGTAACAGTTCGGGTCTCTCAAAATGCGATGGCATCTTGGGAGACCCTGTGTAAGTGTGTCCTAGCCTGTGAAATGCTGTACCCTACGCTAAAACTTCACTAGTGTGTGTTAGCGTTCAAAACATTCACCAACGCAAAGACCAGGATTGCCAGGACAGCATGGACAATAAGAACAGGTGTCACGCCTATATCCGCGCTTGGAACAGACACGACATCTTCTTTGGGGGGTTCGATGGGTAGGGGTGCTCTCGAGGACATACGGAAAATGCCTCTCATGCAGCCGGCTTACTGCATTTGATTGGGAATGGTGAGGTGCAGGACCGTCTGGATACAGAAGGTCTGTGAAAATCTCTTTCTGGAATAAAAGAAAAGGATAAAGTCCCGCCTGAAGCTCTCTATAGCACATGAGCATTCAGCAAAGCCAATTGAAATAAGTAAACAGACACTTTTTTGTACCAGCATCAGGCCTTACGGGCAACTAGATACGGCGCCAACAACTGGTCATTCAGGTCCACCCCTCCCATATTTTGGTTATATTTGTGGACACAGAGGGGTTTCTCCACAACACCAGTCACCGTAGGAATTTGGACTGTCGTCTCTGCATGAAGGGAGGTAAGAAAGAAAACATTCTTATTATCCCTCCACTTCATAGCGAGCAACTTATTACACTGCATGCAGGCTCTCTCCCCCAGCCTATGACGAGAATCTACAAGCCGCTGGGGAAAGCCCCTGTGATTAGGTCACATGGTGCCACATGCTCCAATCTGCTGATCAAACAAATGACTAAACAGTGGCACGCTTGTGTAATAATGGTCCACGTACAAGTGGTACCCCTTTCTCTATATATATATATATATAAAAGTGGTACTTTTGTCTCTGTCTGTTTCATGGTTCCTGACAGTACGTGAAGGCCATGAATTCAGAAGATACAGTCAATCCACTTGTTGGTAATATTATTTCCAGATTGGATGAGCAAGATCCCTGCATGGATCAGTTTGCCTTGGCGTTACAAACGCTCCTGAATCGCATGGCTCATCTGGAATCCGCCACGGTGGCTGCTCTGGTACAACCTGAGTCGCAGGCCGTCCCTGCTGCTGCGCCAGTCTCTGTGCAGGCACCCGCCTCATGTATTACCTCTATAAGAGGTATGTCTGGTTCTGCTCCGCTTCCCCAACGATTTGGGGGCGATCCAGTTCAATGCAGAGGGTTTCTCAATCAGGTTGAGATATACTTCGAAATGCTGCCCCAGGCGTTTCCCACGGACAGAAGCAAAGTAGGTTTCGTGATATCTTTGCTTTCTGAGAGAGCCTTGGCCTGGGCTAACCCTCTATGGGAGACGCAAAAACCTGTTGTCTTGAGTTACCTTCAGTTTGTGGCCTCCTTTAAAAGGGTTTTTGACGTTCCTGCATGCTCCGCTTCTGCTGCCAAGTGCCTCATGTCCATCAGAGTACGAGAACTGTTGCCGACTACGCCATTGAATTCCGTACTCTGGCAGCAGAGGTTGCTTGGAACAATGAGACCCTCGTGGCTGCTTTTTCTCATGGTCTCTCAGATTCCATCGAGGATGAGATAGCAGCCCGAGATATACCCACTGAGCTGGAGAGCTTGATCTCGTTTTTGTCATCCTCATTGACTCCAGACTCAGAGAAAGACTCTCTCTTAAGGAGCGCTTGCGGAAGCCTCCTGTAAGTTTGCCTCCGAGCTTTGTAGGCCCACCCATGCCTCCCTCACCTCCCATGCCTCCTGGTACCGAGTCGGTCAGTGAAGGTGAACCCATGCACATGGGCTTCATGCGTCTCTCTGCGGATGAGAGAGCCTTTAGGAGGAGGGAGAGATTTTGGCCAGGCAGGTCACTTTTTGAAGTCTTGTCCTACTCGTCCAGGGAACGCCTGAACCTTGAGGTCCTGTCATGGACAGACCTTAGGTGGCGTTGTTTTGTCCCCAGTTATCCAGAAGGATAAGACCCTGGTTTTGGTCACTCTTTCTTGGGCTGAGTCATCCATTGAGATACAGGCTCTAATCGACTCTGGAGCTGCAGGCCTGTTCATTGATGCTGCATTTGTTTTGCAGCACTCGATTCCGCTGCAGCTGCGTGACACTCCACTTGCCATTGAGGCTCTTGACGGGAGACCTTTACTGCCTGCCCATGTGACTCATGAGAGGGTTCCATTGTCCATGGCCGTAGGGGCTCTTCACCATGAGATAATCCAATCCCAAGTTATTTCCTCACCCAGATTTCCGCTGGTTATTGGTTATCCTTGGTTACAGAGGCACAACCCCTCTTGATTGGCTCCATGCTGAGTTTCTCTCCTGGTCACCACAATGCAGTGAGACATGCTTCCTGAAGGTATCCAAGGTCCTGTGCACCGCTTCACTCCCCTCCCTGCCGGAGGAGTACCGTGATTTTGGCGATGTCTTTGATAAAGGTCAAGCCAGTAATTTGCCTCCATACCGCCCTTATAATTGCGCAATTGACCTTCCACCTGGTGCCATACCTCCTCGTGGCCGGGTTTACCCTTTGTCGGTCTTGGAGGATAAGGCCATGGAGGAGTAAGTTGCTGACACACTCTCGAGGTTTCACCCACAAATCCTCGTCTCCTGCTGGTGCTGGTTTCTTCTTTGTGAAAAAGAAGAGCGGTGAACTGAGACCTTGTATAGATTATAGGGGTCTCAATCATGTCACGATTAAGAATGCCTACCCGATTCCATTGATTACTGAGGTATTTGACCGCCTCAAGTGAGCAACGGTTTTCACAAAGCTTGACCTGAGAAGGGCATACAATCTCGTACACATTAAGGAGGGCGACGAGAGGAAGACTGTGTTTAATACCAGAACACGCCATTATGAATACCTGGTAATGCCTTTTGGCCTTTGTAATGCCCCGGCAGTTTTCCGGGAATTTATTAACGATGTCCTCTGAGATTTGTTGCAGTTGTGTGTGGTGGTTTATCTCGATGATATCCTCATATTTTCCAAGTCCCTGGAGAGCCACCACACAGATGTCTGTCGTGTACTTCAGAAACTAAGAGAGAACAATCTCTATTGTAAACTGGAGAAGTGCGAGCTCCATCGTGAACAGGTTACATTCCTGGGCTATGTCATTTCCACTGCTGGTTTTTCAATGGACCCAGAGAAACTTTCGGCAGTCCTACAGTGGCCTCGACCCGTGGGTTTATGTCCTCTGCAGCGTTTCCTGGGCTTTGCCAATTACTATCGGAAGTTTATTCGTAACTTCTCGTCTCTGGTCAAGCCTCTGACTGATATGACCAGAAAGGACGGTAACCCACAGAGTTAGTCTCCGGAGTCCATTAAGGCATTTGAGACTCTCAAGGCTTCCCTTTTTTCTGCTCCTGTGTTGGCACATCCTGATCCTACGTTGCTTTTTATCCTAGAAGTTGATGCTTCTGAGACTGGAGTCGGCATCCTTCTGTTGCAACGTCCTAACTCTGAGAGCGCTACGCATCCGTGTGGCTACTTTTCCAAGAAATTGTCACCTGCAATTATGAGATTGGTGACAGAGCTGTTGGCGATCATTTTAGCCCTGAAAGAATGGAGACATCTCCTTGAAGGTACCACTGTGCCCGTTCTTATTCTTGCTGAACATAAGAATTTAACATTCTTGTCTGAGGCTAACGACTCTCTCCCAGAAGGGCGCGATGGGCTCTTTTCTTGTCGAGCTTTAATTACATTGACTCATTCTTACCCGGTACTAAGAATGTAAGGGCGGATGCCTTGTCACGACAATTTTCCTCCACTTCCAAGTCAGAGTTAGTTCCGGTTCCTATGATTCCTCCTGATCATATCTTGGCTACGGTTCGCACCAGTCTTACTTCTCCTTTGGGTGACAAAATTCTTGCTGCTCAGGTTCATGCTTCTCCTGATAAACCTTGTGACCGCTGCTTTGTCCCTGAGAGTCTCTGTACTGCAGTGCTCCAGACTTATTCTCCCAAGGCAGCTGGCCATCCTGGGAAGAACCAACTCATTTGGGCCATCTCCCAACAATTCTGGTGGCCTAGTCTACGGGCTGATGTTACTGCTTTCGTAGCTGCCTGTTCCGTGTGTGCTCAGAGTAAGACTCCACGACACCTTTCAGTGGGCCTCCTACAACCCATACCCAATGGAGAGAGGCCCTGGACTCACTTGTCTATGGATTTCATTGTGGAATTGCCCAACTCCCAAGGCAACACTGTTATCCTTATGGTGGTGGACCGGTTCTCAAAGATGTGTCATTGTATTCCACTAAAGAAGTTGCCCACCTCTAAGGAACTGGCTTCCATTTTTGCCCGGGAAATCTTTCGCTTACATGGGCTACCCAAGGTGATTGTCTCGGATAGCGGCAGTCAGTTTGTCTCCAGGTTCTGGCAAGCCTTTTGTGCACAGTTGGGAATCCAGCTTGTGTTCTCTTCTGCGCATCCCCGGCAGTCTAATGGGGCTGCAGAATGAGCCAATCAGTCCTTGGAGCAATTCCTACGTTGCTATATTTCTGACCATCATAACAACTGGTCTGACCTATTACCTTGGGCAGAGTTTGCTCACAACAGTGCCTTATGGTTTCCAACCTTCCATGTTGCCTGACTCGTTTGTTCTGCAGAGTATTCCTGCGTTGGAGGAGCATCTCCGTGGTCTTTGTTCCACTTGGGTACAAGTCCAGGAGGCTTTGCGTCATGCTAATGATAGGTACAGACTCCATGCTGACCGCAGACGCCTGCCAGCGCCTTCCTACCAGGTTGGGGACAGGGTCTGGCTGTCATCTCGTAACCTCTGGCTTCGTGTTCCCTCACTGAAGTTTGCGCCTCGGTTAATTGGGCCTTTCCATATCCTTTGCAGGATTAACCCAGTAGCTTACGCGTTGGAACTTCCTCCTAGTATGCGCATCTCAAATGTGTTTCATGTCTCCTTATTGAAACCGTTGGTCTGTAACCGATTTACCACCTCGGTGCCACGTCCTCACCCTATTCAGGTTGAGAACCATGAGGTGTATGAGGTACAATCCATTGTTGACTCCCGTAGGTTCCGTAGGCGCATACAGTACCTGGTGCATTGGAAGGGGTACGGTCCGGAGGAACGCTCCTGGGTTTCATCCTCTGACGTACATGCCCCTGTCCTTCTCTGCGAGTTCCATAGATGGTTTCCCCTCAAGCCCGGTGGCCCTCCGAGGGAGAGGGGTCATTGAGGGGGGGTACTGTCAGGGCTGGCTTAGCCCTTCCTCCTCTGGGCTGGCCGCTCAGCTGTCGGCTAATTGCCAGCTCTCTTCTCTCTCTTCAGTTACCAGCTGTTCCCGATGATGCTCGTCTGGCCTGCTTATATAAACTCTTCCAGCTCATTTCACCTTTGCCTTCACGTTTGGTCACATCACTAGGAACCATCTCCTGCTGTTGTTTCACGACTGGCTTGCTAACATCCCTCCTGGCTTCCATCCTGCTTGCAGTTGCTCTCTGTGGATTCCTGACGTCTGGACTGGCTGATTACCCGATCTGGTTTATGAACTTTGGACTGGCTGACTACCCGATCTGCCTACTGGACTCTGGCTTGCTTGACTATGCTTTTTCATAATTATCTTTTTATTTTTATTAATAAACAAGTGTGATTAGATTGTACTTCTGTCTGTTTGTTTCATGGTTCCTGACAATCTCCCTTTTGCCCTACACCCTCCCCCCTCATCTTTACCTTCCTCTAATCTCTTCTCTCTCTCTTCATCTTCTGTTCATTTACTATCCAATGCCTCCCTGGTACCAGGATGTGGTTCTATGTTTTATCTTTTAAAATAACTGGACTTATGGTCATAGCGGCTAGCTACGAGGGGGAAGGCCTCCCCTTATTGGGACTGGCATCTGTATCCCCCTCCCAGCAACAAAAGACCGATGGGGCATGCCCTGCTGGAGTGGCGGACCGGGGGGGGATTGAAGGAGGCAGTATGGCCCCCCTCCCCTGGGACTGCTGCCGGAGGGATGCCCCCTACCCTCGCAATCTTATAAACACATCAAATGGGTTGGAGCTGGCCATGCGCCAGCTCCTCCTCCCTTGTTCAACAGAGGACAACTTCCAGGTTATGGATCACACAATGCGCTGCCATTCTAAGCCCTGGGAAAACTATATGCACTGGCCTGTGCCAAGGTATAATTTCTACTTATTTTGTTATGTTCTCCTCTCTACTTTATTTCTCTCAACAGGTTATACATGTATATGTGTTCTCTCTGCATTTGCCTAAATTACTACGATTATTGTATACCTGATTTGCTTGTAGTTTTCTACAGAAATGTTTCTAAATAAAGATTTTACAAAACAAAATAAATAAATCCGGCCTCCTCCACCCCTTAGCCTCTCCTTTTTTCTAAGAGGTTAATAAAGTTATACTAAACTCTGTAGTGACTCCTTTTCGGAGGTCAATGTCAGGAGTGTTCACCCAAGAGGTGGTAGATCAATCAGGGTGAAGGGACTGCTTTTCAGTAAATATTGTGTTTAGTGTAAAAATAAATCCAGTCTCCTCCATTCCCATAGCCGGCCAATTCCTCTCCTTTTTTCCAAGATGTTAATAAAGTGACACTAATCTCTGAAGTGACTCCTTTTCGGCAGTGAATGTCTGGAGTTTTCACCCGCGAGAGGTGGTAGATCAATCAGGGTGAAGGGACAACTTTTCGGCAGTGAATGTCTGGAGTGTTCACCCAAGAGCTGGTAGCTCAATCAGGGTGAAGCGACTCGGCAGAGAATGTCTGGAGTTTTCACCCGAGAGAGGTGGTAGATCAATCAGGGTGAAGGGACTCTTTTTCGGCAGTGAATGTCTGGAGTGTTCACCCGAGAGCTGGTAGCTCAATCAGGGTGAAGGGACTCCTTTTCAGCAGTGAATGTCTGGAGTGTTCCCCCGAGAGCTGGTAGCTCAATCAGGGTGAAGGGACTCCTTTTCGGCAGTGAATGTCTGGAGTGTTCACCCGAGAGCTGGTAGCTCAATTAGGGTGAAGGGACTCATTTTTCGGCAGTGAATGTCTGGAGTGTTCACCTAAGAGCTGGTAGCTCAATCAGGGTGAAGCGACTCGGCAGTAAATGTCTGGAGTTTTCACCCGAGAGAGGTGGTAGATCAATCAGGGTGAAGGGACTCCTTTTTCGGAAGAGAATGTCTGGAGTGTTCACCCGAGAGCTGGTAGTTCAGTCAGGGTGAAGCGACTCCTTTTTGGCAGAGAATGTCTGGAGTTTTAACCCGAGAGAGGTGGTAGATCAATCAGGGTGAAGGGACTCCTTTTCGGCAGAGAATGTCTGGAGTGTTCACCCGAGAGCTGGTAGCTCAATCAGGATGAAGCGACTCCTTTTTGGCAGTGAATGTCTGGAGTTTTCACACGAGGGAGGTGGTAGATCAATCAGGGTGAAGGGACTCCTTTTCGGCAGAGAAAGTCTGGAGTTTTCACCCGAGAGCTGGTAGCTCAATCAGGGTGAAGCGACTCCTTTTCGGCAGAGAATGTCTGGAGTGTTCACCCGAGAGCTGGTAGCTCAGTCAGGGTGAAGCGACTCCTTTTCGGCAGAGAATGTCTGGAGTTCTCACACGAGAGAGGGGGTAGATTAATCAGGGTGAAGGGACTCCTTTTCGGCAGAGAATGTCTGGAGTGTTCACCCAAGAGCTGGTAGCTCAATCAGGGTGAAGCGACTCGGCAGTGAATGTCTGGAGTTTTCCCCCGAGAGAGGTGGTAGATCAATCAGGGTGAAGGGACTCCTTTTTCGGCAGTGAATGTCTGGAGTTTTCACCCGAGAGAGGTGGTAGATCAATCAGGGTGAAGGGACTCCATTTCGGCAGAGAATGTCTGGAGTGTTCACCCGAGAGCTGGTAGCTCAATCAGGGTGAAGCGACTCCTTTTCAGCAGAGAATGTCTGGAGTTTTCACCCGAGAGAGGTGGTAGATCAATCAGGGTGAAGGGACTCCTTTTCGGCAGTGAATGTCTGGAGTTTTCACCCGAGAGAGGTGGTAGATCAATCAGGGTGAAGGGACTCCTTTTCGGCAGTGAATGTCTGGTGATTTCACCCGAGAGAGGTGGTAGCTCAATCAGGGTGAAGGTACTCCTTTTCGGCAGTGAATGTCTGGAGTGTTCACCCGAGAGCTGGTAGCTCAATCAGGGTGAAGGGACTCATTTTCCGCAGTGAATGTCTGGAGTGTTCACCCGAGAGCTGGTAGCTCAATCAGGGTAAAGGGACTCCTTTTCAGCAGTGAATGTCTGGAGTGTTCCCCCGAGAGCTGGTAGCTCAATCAGGGTGAAGGGACTCCTTTTCGGCAGTGAATGTCTGGAGTGTTCACCCGAGAGCTGGTAGCTCAATCAGGATGAAGGGACTCCTTTTTCGGCAGTGAATGTCTGGAGTGTTCACCCAAGAGCTGGTTGCTCAATCAGGGTGAAGCGAATCGGCAGTGAATGTCTGGAGTTTTCACCCGAGAGAGGTGGTAGATCAAACAGGGTGAAGGGACTCCTTTTTCGGCAGAGAATGTCTGGAGTGTTCACCCGAGAGCTGGTAGCTCAATCAGGGTGAAGCGACTCCTTTTCGGCAGAGAATGTCTGGAGTTTTCACCCGAGAGAGGTGGTAGATCAATCAGGGTGAAGAGACTCCTTTTCGGCAGTGAATGTCTGGAGTTTTCACCCGAGAGATGTGGTAGATTAATCAGGGTGAAGGGACTCCTTTTCGGCAGAGAATGTCTGGAGTGTTCACCCGAGAGCTGGTAGCTCAATCAGGGTGAAGGGACTCCTTTTCAGCAGTGAATGTGTGGAGTGTTCCCCCGAGAGCTGGTAGCTCAATCAAAGTGAAGGGACTCCTTTTCGGCAGTGAATGTCTGGAGTGTTCACCCAAGAGCTGGTAGCTCAATCAGGGTGAAGCGACTCGGCAGTGAATGTCCGGAGTTTTCACCCGAGAGAGGTGGTAGATCAATCAGGGTGAAGGGACTCCTTTTCGGCAGAGAATGTCTGGAGTGTTCACCCGAGAGCTGGTAGCTCAATCAGGGTGAAGCGACTCCTTTTCGGCAGAGAATGTCTGGAGTTTTCACCCGAGAGAGGTGGTAGATCAATCAGGGTGAAGGGACTCCTTTTCGGCAGTGAATGTCTGGAGTTTTCACCCGAGACCTGGTAGATCAATCAGGGTGAAGCGACTCCTTTTCGGCAGTGAATGTCTGGTGTTTTCACCCGAGAGAGGTGGTAACTCAATCAGGGTGAAGGTACTCCTTTTCGGCAGTGAATGTCTGGAGTGTTCACCCGAGAGCTGGTAGCTCAATCAGGGTGAAGGGACTCCTTTTCGGCAGTGAATGTCTGGAGTGTTCACCCGAGAGCTGGTAGCTCAATCAGGGTGAAGGGACTCCTTTTCAGCAGTGAATGTCTGGAGTGTTCCCCCGAGAGCTGGTAGCTCAATCAGGGTGAAGCGACTCCTTTTCGGCAGAGAATGTCTGGCATTTTCACCCGAGAGAGGTGGTAGATCAATCAGGGTGAAGGGACTCCTTTTCAGCAGTGAATGTCTGGAGTGTTCCCCCGAGAGCCGGTAGCTCAATTAGGGTGAAGGGACTCCTTTTTCGGCAGTGAATGTCTTGAGTGTTCACCCAACAGCTGGTAGCTCAATCAGGGTGAAGCGACTCGGCAGTGAATGTCTGGAGTTTTCACCCGAGAGAGGTGGTAGATCAATCAGGGTGAAGGGACTCCTTTTTCGGCAGAGAATGTCTGGAGTGTTCACCCGAGAGCTGGTAGCTCAATCAGGGTGAAGCGACTCCTTTTCGGCAGAGAATGTCTGGAGTTTTCACCCGAGAGAGGTGGTAGATCAATCAGGGTGAAGGGACTCCTTTTCGGCAGTGAATGTCTGGAGTTTTCACCCGAGAGAGGTGGTAGATCAATCACGGTGAAGGGACTCCTTTTCGGCAGAGAATGTCTGGAGTGTTCACCCGAGAGCTGGTAGCTCAATCAGGGTGAAGGGACTCCTTTTCAGCAGTGAATGTCTGGAGTGTTCCCCCGAGAGCTGGTAGCTCAATCAGGGTGAAGGGACTCCTTTTCGGAAGTGAATGTCTGGAGTGTTCACCCAAGAGCTGGTAGCTCAATCAGGGTGAAGCGACTCGGCAGTGAATGTCTGGAGTTTTCACCCGAGAGCTGGTAGCTCAATCAGGGTGAAGCGACTCCTTTTCGGCAGTGAATGTCTGGTGTTTTCACCCGAGAGAGGTGGTAACTCAATCAGGGTGAAGGTACTCCTTTTCGGCAGTGAATGTCTGGAGTGTTCACCCGAGAGCTGGTAGCTCAATCAGGGTGAAGGGACTCCTTTTCGGCAGTGAATGTCTGGAGTGTTCCCCCGAGAGCTGGTAGCTCAATCAGGGTGAAGCGACTCCTTTTCGGCAGAGAATGTCTGGCGTTTTCACCCGAGAGAGGTGGTAGATCAATCAGGGTGAAGGGACTCCTTTTCAGCAGTGAATGTCTGGAGTTTTCACCCGAGAGCTGGTAGCTCAATCAGGGTGAAGCGACTCCTTTTCGGCAGTGAATGTCTGGTGTTTTCACCCGAGAGAGGTGGTAACTCAATCAGGGTGAAGGTACTCCTTTTCGGCAGTGAATGTCTGGAGTGTTCACCCGAGAGCTGGTAGCTCAATCAGGGTGAAGGGACTCCTTTTCGGCAGTGAATGTCTGGAGTGTTCCCCCGAGAGCTGGTAGCTCAATCAGGGTGAAGCGACTCCTTTTCGGCAGAGAATGTCTGGCGTTTTCACCCGAGAGAGGTGGTAGATCAATCAGGGTGAAGGGACTCCTTTTCAGCAGTGAATGTCTGGAGTGTTCACCCGAGAGCTGGTAGCTCAATCAGGGTGAAGGTACTCCTTTTCAGCAGTGAATGTCTGGAGTGTTCCCCCGAGAGCTGGTAGCTCAATCAGGGTGAAGGGACTCCTTTTCGGCAGTGAATGTCTGGAGTGTTCACCCGAGAGCTGGTAGCTCAATCAGGGTGAAGGGACTCCTTTTCAGCAGTGAATCTCTGGAGTGTTCCCCCGAGAGCTGGTAGCTCAATCAGGGTGAAGCGACTCCTTTTCGGCAGAGAATGTCTGGCGTTTTCACCCGAGAGAGGTGGTAGATCAATCAGGGTGAAGGGACTCCTTTTCAGCAGTGAATGTCTGGAGTGTTCCCCCGAGAGCCGGTAGCTCAATCAGGGTGAAGGGACTCCTTTTTCAGCAGTGAATGTCTGGAGTGTTCACCCAACAGCTGGTAGCTCAATCAGGGTGAAGCGACTCGGCAGTGAATGTCTGGAGTTTTCACCCGAGAGAGGTGGTAGATCAATCAGGGTGAAGGGACTCCTTTTTCGGCAGAGAATGTCTGGAGTGTTCACCCGAGAGCTGGTAGCTCAATCAGGGTGAAGCGACTCCTTTTCGGCAGAAAATGTCTGGAGTTTTCACCCGAGAGAGGTGGTAGATCAATCAGGGTGAAGGGACTCCTTTTCGGCAGTGAATGTCTGGAGTTTTCACCCGAGAGAGGTGGTAGATCAATCAGGGTGAAGGGACTCCTTTTCGGCAGAGAATGTCTGGAGTGTTCACCCGAGAGCTGGTAGCTCAATCAGGGTGAAGGGACTCCTTTTCAGCAGTGAATGTCTGGAGTGTTCCCCCGAGAGCTAGTAGCTCAATCAGGGTGAAGGGACTCCTTTTCGGCAGTGAATGTCTGGAGTGTTCACCCAAGAGCTGGTAGCTCAATCAGGGTGAAGCGACTCCTTTTCGGCAGTGAATGTCTGGTGTTTTCACCCGAGAGAGGTGGTAACTCAATCAGGGTGAAGGTACTCCTTTTCGGCAGTGAATGTCTGGAGTGTTCCCCCGAGAGCTGGTAGCTCAATCAGGGTGAAGCGACTCCTTTTCGGCAGTGAATGTCTGGTGTTTTCACCCGAGAGAGGTGGTAACTCAATCAGGGTGAAGGTACTCCTTTTCGGCAGTGAATGTCTGGAGTGTTCCCCCGAGAGCTGGTAGCTCAATCAGGGTGAAGTGACTCCTTTTCGGCAGAGAATGTCTGGCGTTTTCACCCGAGAGAGGTGGTAGATCAATCAGGGTGAAGGGACTCCTTTTCGGCAGTGAATGTCTGGAGTTTTCACCCGAGAGAGGTGGTAGATCAATCAGGGTGAAGGGACTCCTTTTCGGCAGAGAATGTCTGGAGTGTTCACCCGAGAGCTGGTAGCTCAATCAGGGTGAAGGGACTCCTTTTCAGCAGTGAATGTCTGGAGTGTTCCCCCGAGAGCTAGTAGCTCAATCAGGGTGAAGGGACTCCTTTTCGGCAGTGAATGTCTGGAGTGTTCACCCAAGAGCTGGTAGCTCAATCAGGGTGAAGCGACTCCTTTTCGGCAGTGAATGTCTGGTGTTTTCACCCGAGAGAGGTGGTAACTCAATCAGGGTGAAGGTACTCCTTTTCGGCAGTGAATGTCTGGAGTGTTCCCCCGAGAGCTGGTAGCTCAATCAGGGTGAAGCGACTCCTTTTCGGCAGTGAATGTCTGGTGTTTTCACCCGAGAGAGGTGGTAACTCAATCAGGGTGAAGGTACTCCTTTTCGGCAGTGAATGTCTGGAGTGTTCCCCCGAGAGCTGGTAGCTCAATCAGGGTGAAGTGACTCCTTTTCGGCAGAGAATGTCTGGCGTTTTCACCCGAGAGAGGTGGTAGATCAATCAGGGTGAAGGGACTCCTTTTCAGCAGTGAATGTCTGGAGTGTTCACCCGAGAGCTGGTAGCTCAATCAGGGTGAAGGTACTCCTTTTCAGCAGTGAATGTCTGGAGTGTTCCCCCGAGAGCTGGTAGCTCAATCAGGGTGAAGGGACTCCTTTTCGGCAGTGAATGTCTGGAGTGTTCACCCAAGAGCTGGTAGCTCAATCAGGGTGAAGCAACTCGGCAGTGAATGTCTGGAGTTTTCACCCGAGAGAGGTGGTAGATCAATCAGGGTGAAGGGACTCCTTTTCGGCAGTGAATGTCTGGAGTTTTCACCCGAGAGAGGTGGTAGATCAATCAGGGTGAAGGGACTCATTTTCGGCAGAGAATGTCTGGAGTGTTCACACGAGAGCTGGTAGCTCAGTCAGGGTGAAGCGACTCCTTTTCGGCAGAGAATGTCTGGAGTTTTCACCCGAGAGAGGTGGTAGATCAATCAGGGTAAAGGGACTCCTTTTCGGCAGTGAATGTCTGGTGTTTTCACCCGAGAGAGGTGGTAGCTCAATCAGGGTGAAGGTACTCCTTTTCAGCAGTGAATGTCTGGAGTGTTCACCCGAGAGCTGGTAGCTCAATCAGGGTTAAGGGACTCCTTTTCGGCAGTGAATGTCTGGAGTTTTCACCCGAGAGTGGTGGTAGATCAATCAGGGTGAAGGGACTCCTTTTCGGCAGAGAATGTCTGGAGTGTTCACCCGAGAGCTGGTAGCTCAATCAGGGTGAAGGTACTCCTTTTCAGCAGTGAATGTCTGGAGTGTTCCCCGAGAGCTAGTAGCTCAATCAGGGTGAAGGGACTCCTTTTCGGCAGTGAATGTCTGGAGTGTTCACCCGAGAGCTGGTAGCTCAATCAGAGTGAAGGGACTCCTTTTTCGGCAGTGAATGTCTGGAGTGTTCACCCAAGAGCTGGTAGCTCAATCAGGGTGAAGCGACTCGGCAGTGAATGTCTGGAGTTTTCACCCGAGAGAGGTGGTAGATCAATCAGGGTGAAGGGACTCGTTTTTCGGCAGTGAATGTCTGGAGTTTTCACCCGAGAGAGGTGGTAGATCAATCAGGGTGAAGGGACTCCTTTTCGGCAGAGAATGTCTGGAGTGTTCACCCGAGAGCTGGTAGCTCAATCAGGGTGAAGGGACTCCTTTTCAGCAGTGAATGTCTGGAGTGTTCCCCCGAGAGCTGGTAGCTCAATCAGGGTGAAGGGACTCCTTTTCGGAAGTGAATGTCTGGAGTGTTCACCCAAGAGCTGGTAGCTCAATCAGGGTGAAGCGACTCGGCAGTGAATGTCTGGAGTTTTCACCCGAGAGCTGGTAGCTCAATCAGGGTGAAGCGACTCCTTTTCGGCAGTGAATGTCTGGTGTTTTCACCCGAGAGAGGTGGTAACTCAATCAGGGTGAATGTACTCCTTTTCGGCAGTGAATGTCTGGAGTGTTCACCCGAGAGCTGGTAGCTCAATCAGGGTGAAGGGACTCCTTTTCGGCAGTGAATGTCTGGAGTGTTCCCCCGAGAGCTGGTAGCTCAATCAGGGTGAAGCGACTCCTTTTCGGCAGAGAATGTCTGGCGTTTTCACCCGAGAGAGGTGGTAGATCAATCAGGGTGAAGGGACTCCTTTTCAGCAGTGAATGTCTGGAGTGTTCACCCGAGAGCTGGTAGCTCAATCAGGGTGAAGGTACTCCTTTTCAGCAGTGAATGTCTGGAGTGTTCCCCCGAGAGCTGGTAGCTCAATCAGGGTGAAGGGACTCCTTTTCGGCAGTGAATGTCTGGAGTGTTCACCCGAGAGCTGGTAGCTCAATCAGGGTGAAGGGACTCCTTTTCAGCAGTGAATCTCTGGAGTGTTCCCCCGAGAGCTGGTAGCTCAATCAGGGTGAAGCGACTCCTTTTCGGCAGAGAATGTCTGGCGTTTTCACCCGAGAGAGGTGGTAGATCAATCAGGGTGAAGGGACTCCTTTTCAGCAGTGAATGTCTGGAGTGTTCCCCCGAGAGCCGGTAGCTCAATCAGGGTGAAAGGACTCCTTTTTCAGCAGTGAATGTCTGGAGTGTTCACCCAACAGCTGGTAGCTCAATCAGGGTGAAGCGACTCGGCAGTGAATGTCTGGAGTTTTCACCCGAGAGAGGTGGTAGATCAATCAGGGTGAAGGGACTCCTTTTTCGGCAGAGAATGTCTGGAGTGTTCACCCGAGAGCTGGTAGCTCAATCAGGGTGAAGCGACTCCTTTTCGGCAGAAAATGTCTGGAGTTTTAACCCGAGAGAGGTGGTAGATCAATCAGGGTGAAGGGACTCCTTTTCGGCAGTGAATGTCTGGAGTTTTCACCCGAGAGAGGTGGTAGATCAATCAGGGTGAAGGGACTCCTTTTCCGCAGAGAATGTCTGGAGTGTTCACCCGAGAGCTGGTAGCTCAATCAGGGTGAAGGGACTCCTTTTCAGCAGTGAATGTCTGGAGTGTTCCCCCGAGAGCTAGTAGCTCAATCAGGGTGAAGGGACTCCTTTTCGGCAGTGAATGTCTGGAGTGTTCACCCAAGAGCTGGTAGCTCAATCAGGGTGAAGCGACTCGGCAGTGAATGTCTGGAGTTTTCACCCGAGAGCTGGTAGCTCAATCAGGGTGAAGCGACTCCTTTTCGGCATTGAATGTCTGGTGTTTTCACCCGAGAGAGGTAGTAACTCAATCAGGGTGAAGGTACTCCTTTTCGGCAGTGAATGTCTGGAGTGTTCACCCGAGAGCTGGTAGCTCAATCAGGGTGAAGGGACTCTTTTTCGGCAGTGAATGTCTGGAGTGTTCCCCCGAGAGCTGGTAGCTCAATCAGGGTGAAGCGACTCCTTTTCGGCAGAGAATGTCTGGCGTTTTCACCCGAGAGAGGTGGTAGATCAATCAGGGTGAAGGGACTCCTTTTCAGCAGTGAATGTCTGGAGTGTTCACCCGAGAGCTGGTAGCTCAATCAGGGTGAAGGTACTCCTTTTCAGCAGTGAATGTCTGGAGTGTTCCCCCGAGAGCTGGTAGCTCAATCAGGGTGAAGGGACTCCTTTTCGGCAGTGAATGTCTGGAGTGTTCACCCAAGAGCTGGTAGCTCAATCAGGGTGAAGCAACTCGGCAGTGAATGTCTGGAGTTTTCACCCGAGAGAGGTGGTAGATCAATCAGGGTGAAGGGACTCCTTTTCGGCAGTGAATGTCTGGAGTTTTCACCCGAGAGAGGTGGTAGATCAATCAGGGTGAAGGGACTCATTTTCGGCAGAGAATGTCTGGAGTGTTCACACGAGAGCTGGTAGCTCAGTCAGGGTGAAGCGACTCCTTTTCGGCAGAGAATGTCTGGAGTTTTCACCCGAGAGAGGTGGTAGATCAATCAGGGTAAAGGGACTCCTTTTCGGCAGTGAATGTCTGGTGTTTTCACCCGAGAGAGGTGGTAGCTCAATCAGGGTGAAGGTACTCCTTTTCAGCAGTGAATGTCTGGAGTGTTCACCCGAGAGCTGGTAGCTCAATCAGGGTTAAGGGACTCCTTTTCGGCAGTGAATGTCTGGAGTTTTCACCCGAGAGAGGTGGTAGATCAATCAGGGTGAAGGGACTCCTTTTCGGCAGAGAATGTCTGGAGTGTTCACCCGAGAGCTGGTAGCTCAATCAGGGTGAAGGTACTCCTTTTCAGCAGTGAATGTCTGGAGTGTTCCCCGAGAGCTAGTAGCTCAATCAGGGTGAAGGGACTCCTTTTCGGCAGTGAATGTCTGGAGTGTTCACCCGAGAGCTGGTAGCTCAATCAGAGTGAAGGGACTCCTTTTTCGGCAGTGAATGTCTGGAGTGTTCACCCAAGAGCTGGTAGCTCAATCAGGGTGAAGCGACTCGGCAGTGAATGTCTGGAGTTTTCACCCGAGAGAGGTGGTAGATCAATCAGGGTGAAGGGACACGTTTTTCGGCAGTGAATGTCTGGAGTTTTCACCCGAGAGACGTGGTAGATCAATCAGGGTGAAGGGACTCCTTTTCGGCAGAGAATGTCTGGAGTGTTCACCCGAGAGCTGGTAGCTCAATCAGGGTGAAGGGACTCCTTTTCGGCAGTGAATGTCTGGAGTGTTCACCCAAGAGCTGGTAGCTCAATCAGGGTGAAGCAACTCGGCAGTGAATGTCTGGAGTTTTCACCCGAGAGAGGTGGTAGATCAATCAGGGTGAAGGGACTCCTTTTCGGCAGTGAATGTCTGGAGTTTTCACCCGAGAGAGGTAGTAGATCAATCAGGGTGAAGGGACTCATTTTCGGCAGAGAATGTCTGGAGTGTTCACACGAGAGCTGGTAGCTCAGTCAGGGTGAAGCGACTCCTTTTCGGCAGAGAATGTCTGGAGTTTTCACCCGAGAGAGGTGGTAGATCAATCAGGGTAAAGGGACTCCTTTTCGGCAGTGAATGTCTGGTGTTTTCACCCGAGAGAGGTGGTAGCTCAATCAGGGTGAAGGTACTCCTTTTCAGCAGTGAATGTCTGGAGTGTTCACCCGAGAGCTGGTAGCTCAATCAGGGTTAAGGGACTCCTTTTCGGCAGTGAATGTCTGGAGTTTTCACCCGAGAGTGGTGGTAGATCAATCAGGGTGAAGGGACTCCTTTTCGGCAGAGAATGTCTGGAGTGTTCACCCGAGAGCTGGTAGCTCAATCAGGGTGAAGGGACTCCTTTTCAGCAGTGAATGTCTGGAGTGTTCCCCCGAGAGCTGGTAGCTCAATCAGGGTGAAGGGACTCCTTTTTCGGCAGTGAATGTCTGGAGTGTTTACCCAAGAGCTGGTAGCTCAATCAGGGTGAAGAGACTCGGCAGTGAATGTCTGGAGTTTTCACCGAGAGAGGTGGTAAATCAATCAGGGTGAAGGGACTCCTTTTTCGGCAGTGAATGTCTGGAGTTTTCACCCGAGAGAGGTGGTAGATCAATCAGGGTGAAGGGACTCATTTTCGGCAGAGAATGTCTGGAGTGTTCACACGAGAGCTGGTAGCTCAGTCACGGTGAAGCGACTCCTTTTCGGCAGAGAATGTCTGGAGTTTTCACCCGAGAGAGGTGGTAGATCAATCAGGGTAAAGGGACTCCTTTTCGGCAGTGAATGTCTGGTGTTTTCACCCGAGAGAGGTGGTAGCTCAATCAGGGTGAAGGTACTCCTTTTCGGCAGTGAATGTCTGGATTGTTCACCCGAGAGCTGGTAGCTCAATCAGGGTTAAGGGACTCCTTTTCGGCAGTGAATGTCTGGAGTTTTCACCCGAGAGAGGTGGTAGATCAATCAGGGTGAAGGGACTCCTTTTCGGCAGAGAATGTCTGGAGTGTTCACCCGAGAGCTGGTAGCTCAATCAGGGTGAAGGTACTCCTTTTCAGCAGTGAATGTCTGGAGTGTTCCCCGAGAGCTAGTAGCTCAATCAGGTTGAAGGGACTCCTTTTCGGCAGTGAATGTCTGGAGTGTTCACCCGAGAGCTGGTAGCTCAATCAGAGTGAAGGGACTCCTTTTTCGGCAGTGAATGTCTGGAGTGTTCACCCAAGAGCTGGTAGCTCAATCAGGGTGAAGCGACTCGGCAGTGAATGTCTGGAGTTTTCACCCGAGAGAGGTGGTAGATCAATCAGGGTGAAGGGACTCGTTTTTCGGCAGTGAATGTCTGGAGTTTTCACCCGAGAGAGGTGGTAGATCAATCAGGGTGAAGGGACTCCTTTTCGGCAGTGAATGTCTGGTGTTTTCACCCGAGAGAGGTGGTAGCTCAATCAGGGTGAAGGTACTCCTTTTCGGCAGTGAAAGTCTGGAGTGTTCAACCGAGAGCTGGTAGCTCAATCAGGGTAAAGGGACTCTTTTTCGGCAGTGAATGTCTGGAGTGTTCCCCCGAGAGCTGGCAGCTCAATCAGGGTGAAGCGACTCCTTTTCGGCAGAGAATGTCTGGCGTTTTCACCCGAGAGAGGTGGTAGAACATTCAGGGTGAAGGGACTCCTTTTCAGCAGTGAATGTCTGGAGTGTTCACCCGAGAGCTGGTAGCTCAATCAGGGTGAAGGTACTCCTTTTCAGCAGTGAATGTCTGGAGTGTTTCCCCGAGAGCTGGTAGCTCAATCAGGGTGAAGGGACTCCTTTTCGGCAGTGAATGTCTGGAGTGTTCACCCAAGAGCTGGTAGCTCAATCAGGGTGAAGCAACTCGGCAGTGAATGTCTGGAGTTTTCACTCGAGAGCTGGTAGCTCAATCAGAGTGAAGGGACTCCTTTTTCGGCAGTGAATGTCTGGAGTGTTCACCCAAGAGCTGGTAGCTCAATCAGGGTGAAGCGACTCGGCAGTGAATGTCTGGAGTTTTCACCCGAGAGAGGTGGTAGATCAATCAGGGTGAAGGGACTCGTTTTTCGGCAGTGAATGTCTGGAGTTTTCACCCGAGAGAGGTGGTAGATCAATCAGGGTGAAGGGACTCCTTTTCGGCAGTGAATGTCTGGTGTTTTCACCCGAGAGAGCTAGTAGCTCAATCAGGTTGAAGGGACTCCTTTTCGGCAGTGAATGTCTGGAGTGTTCACCCGAGAGCTGGTAGCTCAATCAGAGTGAAGGGACTCCTTTTTCGGCAGTGAATGTCTGGAGTGTTCACCCAAGAGCTGGTAGCTCAATCAGGGTGAAGCGACTCGGCAGTGAATGTCTGGAGTTTTCACCCGAGAGAGGTGGTAGATCAATCAGGGTGAAGGGACTCCTTTTCGGCAGTGAATGTCTGGTGTTTTCACCCGAGAGAGGTGGTAGCTCAATCAGGGTGAAGGTACTCCTTTTCGGCAGTGAAAGTCTGGAGTGTTCAACCGAGAGCTGGTAGCTCAATCAGGGTAAAGGGACTCCTTTTCGGCAGTGAATGTCTGGAGTGTTCCCCCGAGAGCTGGCAGCTCAATCAGGGTGAAGCGACTCCTTTTCGGCAGAGAATGTCTGGCGTTTTCACCCGAGAGAGGTGGTAGATCATTCAGGGTGAAGGGACTCCTTTTCAGCAGTGAATGTCTGGAGTGTTCACCCGAGAGCTGGTAGCTCAATCAGGGTGAAGGTACTCCTTTTCAGCAGTGAATGTCTGGAGTGTTCCCCCGAGAGCTGGTAGCTCAATCAGGGTGAAGGGACTCCTTTTCGGCAGTGAATGTCTGGAGTGTTCACCCGAGAGCTGGTAGCTCAATCAGGGTGAAGGGACTCCTTTTTCGGCAGTGAATGTCTGGAGTGTTCACCCAAGAGCTGGTAGCTCAATCAGGGTGAAGGGACTCCTTTTCGGCAGAGAATGTCTGGAGTGTTCACCCGAGAACTGGTAGCTCAATCAGGGTGAAGGGACTCCTTTTCAGCAGTGAATGTCTGGAGTGTTCCCCCGAGAGCTGGTAGCTCAATCAGGGTGAAGGGACTCCTTTTTCGGCAGTGAATGTCTGGAGTGTTCACCCAAGAGTTGGTAGCTCAATCAGGGTGAAGCGACTCGGCAGTGAATGTCTGGAGTTTTCACCCGAGAGAGGTGGTAGATCAATCAGGGTAAAGGGACTCCTTTTTCGGCAGTGAATGTCTGGAGTGTTCACCCAAGAGCTGGAAGCTCAATCAGGGTGAAGCGACTCGGCAGTGAATGTCTGGAGTTTACACCCGAGAGAGGTGGTAGATCAATCAGGGTGAAGGGACTCCTTTTCGGCAGAGAATGTCTGGAGTTTTCACCCGCGAGAGGTGGTAGATCAATCAGGGTGAAGGGACTCCTTTTCGGCAGAGAATGTCTGGAGTGTTCACCCGAGAGCTGGTACCTCAATCAGGGTGAAGGTACTCCTTTTCAGCAGTGAATTTCTGGAGTGTTCCCCCGAGAGCTGGTAGCTCAATCAGGGTGAAGGGACTCCTTTTCGACAGTGAATGTCTGGAGTTTTCACCCGAGAGAGGTGGTAGATCAATCAGGGTAAAGGGACTCCTTTTTCGGCAGTGAATGTCTGGAGTGTTCACCCAAGAGCTGGAAGCTCAATCAGGGTGAAGCGACTCGGCAGTGAATGTCTGGAGTTTTCACCCGAGAGAGGTGGTAGATCAATCAGGGTGAAGGGACTCCTTTTCGGCAGTGAATGTCTGGAGTTTTCACCCGAGAGAGGTGGTAGATCCATCAGGGTGAAGGGACTCCTTTTTGGCAGAGAATGTCTGGAGTGTTCACCCGAGAGCTGGTAGCTCAATCAGGGTGAAGGGACTCCTTTTCAGCAGTGAATGTCTGGAGTGTTCCCCCGAGAGCTGGTAGCTCAATCAGGGTGAAGGGACTCCTTTTTCGGCAGTGAATGTCTGGAGTGTTTACCCAAGAGCTGGTAGCTCAATCAGGGTGAAGCGACTCGGCAGTGAATGTCTGGAGTTTTCACCCGAGAGAGGTGGTAGATCAATCAGGGTGAAGGGACTCGTTTTTCGGCAGTGAATGTCTGGAGTTTTCACCCGAGAGAGGTGGTAGATCAATCAGGGTGAAGGGACTCCTTTTCGGCAGTGAATGTCTGGTGTTTTCACCCGAGAGAGGTGGTAGCTCAATCAGGGTGAAGGTACTCCTTTTCGGCAGTGAAAGTCTGGAGTGTTCAACCGAGAGCTGGTAGCTCAATCAGGGTAAAGGGACTCCTTTTCGGCAGTGAATGTCTGGAGTGTTCCCCCGAGAGCTGGCAGCTCAATCAGGGTGAAGCGACTCCTTTTCGGCAGAGAATGTCTGGCGTTTTCACCCGAGAGAGGTGGTAGATCATTCAGGGTGAAGGGACTCCTTTTCAGCAGTGAATGTCTGGAGTGTTCACCCGAGAGCTGGTAGCTCAATCAGGGTGAAGGTACTCCTTTTCAGCAGTGAATGTCTGGAGTGTTCCCCCGAGAGCTGGTAGCTCAATCAGGGTGAAGGGACTCCTTTTCGGCAGTGAATGTCTGGAGTGTTCACCCGAGAGCTGGTAGCTCAATCAGGGTGAAGGGACTCCTTTTTCGGCAGTGAATGTCTGGAGTGTTCACCCAAGAGCTGGTAGCTCAATCAGGGTGAAGGGACTCCTTTTCGGCAGAGAATGTCTGGAGTGTTCACCCGAGAACTGGTAGCTCAATCAGGGTGAAGGGACTCCTTTTCAGCAGTGAATGTCTGGAGTGTTCCCCCGAGAGCTGGTAGCTCAATCAGGGTGAAGGGACTCCTTTTTCGGCAGTGAATGTCTGGAGTGTTCACCCAAGAGTTGGTAGCTCAATCAGGGTGAAGCGACTCGGCAGTGAATGTCTGGAGTTTTCACCCGAGAGAGGTGGTAGATCAATCAGGGTAAAGGGACTCCTTTTTCGGCAGTGAATGTCTGGAGTGTTCACCCAAGAGCTGGAAGCTCAATCATGGTGAAGCGACTCGGCAGTGAATGTCTGGAGTTTACACCCGAGAGAGGTGGTAGATCAATCAGGGTGAAGGGACTCCTTTTTCGGCAGTGAATGTCTGGAGTGTTTACCCAAGAGCTGGTAGCTCAATCAGGGTGAAGCGACTCGGCAGTGAATGTCTGGAGTTTTCACTGAGAGAGGTGGTAGATCAATCAGGGTGAAGGGACTCCTTTTTCGGCAGTGAATGTCTGGAGTTTTCACCCGAGAGAGGTGGTAGATCAATCAGGGTGAAGGGACTCATTTTCGGCAGAGAATGTCTGGAGTGTTCACACGAGAGCTGGTAGCTCAGTCTGGGTGAAGCGACTCCTTTTCGGCAGAGAATGTCTGGAGTTTTCACCCGAGAGAGGTGGTAGATCAATCAGGGTAAAGGGACTCCTTTTCGGCAGTGAATGTCTGGAGTGTTCACCCGAGAGCTGGTAGCTCAATCCGGGTTAAGGGACTCCTTTTCGGCAGTGAATGTCTGGAGTTTTCACCCGAGAGAGGTGGTAGATCAATCAGGGTGAAGGGACTCCTTTTCGGCAGAGAATGTCTGGAGTGTTCACCCGAGAGCTGGTAGCTCAATCAGGGTGAAGGTACTCCTTTTCAGCAGTGAATGTCTGGAGTGTTCCCCGAGAGCTAGTAGCTCAATCAGGGTGAAGGGACTCCTTTTCGGCAGTGAATGTCTGGAGTGTTCACCCGAGAGCTGGTAGCTCAATCAGAGTGAAGGGACTCCTTTTTCGGCAGTGAATGTCTGGAGTGTTCACCCAAGAGCTGGTAGCTCAATCAGGGTGAAGCGACTCGGCAGTGAATGTCTGGAGTTTTCACCCGAGAGAGGTGGTAGATCAATCAGGGTGAAGGGACTCGTTTTTTGGCAGTGAATGTCTGGAGTTTTCACCCGAGAGAGGTGGTAGATCAATCAGGGTGAAGGGACTCCTTTTCGGCAGTGAATGTCTGGTGTTTTCACCCGAGAGAGGTGGTAGCTCAATCAGGGTGAAGGTACTCCTTTTCGGCAGTGAATGTCTGGAGTGTTCAACTGAGAGCTGGTAGCTCAATCAGGGTGATGGGACTCCTTTTCGGCAGTGAATGTCTGGAGTGTTCACCCGAGAGCTGGTAGCTCAATCAGGGTGAAGGGACTCCTTTTCAGCAGTGAATGTCTGGAGTGTTCCCCCGAGAGCTGGTAGCTCAATCAGGGTGAAGGGACTCCTTTTCGGCAGTGAATGTCTGGAGTGTTCACCCGAGAGCTGGTAGCTCAATCAGGATGAAGGGACTCCTTTTTCGGCAGTGAATGTCTGGAGTGTTCACCCAAGAGCTGGTAGCTCAATCAGGGTGAAGGGACTCCTTTTCGGCAGAGAATGTCTGGAGTGTTCACCCGAGAACTGGTAGCTCAATCAGGGTGAAGGGACTCCTTTTCAGCAGTGAATGTCTGGAGTGTTCCCCCGAGAGCTGGTAGCTCAATCAGGGTGAAGGGACTCCTTTTTCGGCAGTGAATGTCTGGAGTGTTCACCCAAGAGTTGGTAGCTCAATCAGGGTGAAGCGACTCGGCAGTGAATGTCTGGAGTTTTCACCCGAGAGAGGTGGTAGATCAATCAGGGTAAAGGGACTCCTTTTTCGGCAGTGAATGTCTGGAGTGTTCACCCAAGACCTGGAAGCTCAATCAGGGTGAAGCGACTCGGCAGTGAATGTCTGGAGTTTACACCCGAGAGAGGTGGTAGATCAATCAGGGTGAAGGGACTCCTTTTCGGCAGAGAATGTCTGGAGTTTTCACCTGAGAGAGGTGGTAGATCAATCAGGGTGAAGGGACTCCTTTTCGGCAGAGAATGTCTGGAGTGTTCACCCGAGAGCTGGTACCTCAATCAGGGTGAAGGTACTCCTTTTCAGCAGTGAATGTCTGGAGTGTTCCCCCGAGAGCTGGTAGCTAAATCAGCGTGAAGGGACTCCTTTTCGACAGTGAATGTCTGGAGTTTTCACCCGAGAGAGGTGGTAGATCAATCAGGGTAAAGGGACTCCTTTTTCGGCAGTGAATGTCTGGAGTGTTCACCCAAGAGCTGGAAGCTCAATCAGGGTGAAGCGACTCGGCAGTGAATGTCTGGAGTTTTCACCCGAGAGAGGTGGTAGATCAATCAGGGTGAAGGGACTCCTTTTCGGCAGTGAATGTCTGGAGTTTTCACCCGAGAGAGGTGGTAGATCCATCAGGGTGAAGGGAGTCCTTTTCGGCAGAGAATGTCTGGAGTGTTCACCCGAGAACTGGTAGCTCAATCAGGGTGAAGGGACTCCTTTTCAGCAGTGAATGTCTGGAGTGTTCACACGAGAGTTGGTAGCTCCGTCAGGGTGAAGCGACTCCTTTTCGGCAGAGAATGTCTGGAGTGTTCCCCCGAAAGCTAGTAGCTCAATCAGGGTGAAGGGACTCCTTTTCGGCAGTGAATGTCTGGAGTGTTCACCCGAGAGCTGGTAGCTCAATCAGAGTGAAGGGACTCCTTTTTCGGCAGTGAATGTCTGGAGTTTTCACCCGAGAGAGGTGGTAGATCAATCAGGGTGAAGGGACTCCTTTTCGGCAGTGAATGTCTGGAGTTTTCACCCGAGAGAGGTGGTAGATCCATCAGGGTGAAGGGACTCCTTTTCGGCAGAGAATGTCTGGAGTGTTCACCCGAGAGCTGGTAGCTCAATCAGGGTGAAGGGACTCCTTTTCAGCAGTGAATGTCTGGAGTGTTCCCCCGAGAGCTGGTAGCTCAATCAGGGTGAAGGGACTCCTTTTTCGGCAGTGAATGTCTGGAGTGTTTACCCAAGAGCTGGTAGCTCAATCAGGGTGAAGCGACTCGGCAGTGAATGTCTGGAGTTTTCACCGAGAGAGGTGGTAGATCATTCAGGGTGAAGGGACTCGTTTTTCGTCAGTGAATGTCTGGAGTTTTCACCCGAGAGAGGTGGTAGATCAATCAGGGTGAAGGGACTCCTTTTCGGCAGTGAATGTCTGGAGTGTTCACCCGAGAGCTGGTAGCTCAATCAGGGTGAAGGTACTCCTTTTCGGCAGTGAATGTCTGGAGTGTTCAACTGAGAGCTGGTAGCTCAATCAGGGTGATGGGACTCCTTTTCGGCAGTGAATGTCTGGAGTGTTCACCCGAGAGCTGGTAGCTCAATCAGGGTGAAGGTACTCCTTTTCAGCAGTGAATGTCTGGAGTGTTCCCCCGAGAGCTGGTAGCTCAATCAGGGTGAAGGGACTCCTTTTCGGCAGTGAATGTCTGGAGTGTTCACCCGAGAGCTGGTAGCTCAATCAGGGTGAAGGGACTCCTTTTTCGGCAGTGAATGTCTGGAGTGTTCACCCAAGAGCTGGTAGCTCAATCAGGGTGAAGGGACTCCTTTTCGGCAGAGAATGTCTGGAGTGTTCACCCGAGAACTGGTAGCTCAATCAGGGTGAAGGGACTCCTTTTCAGCAGTGAATGTCTGGAGTGTTCCCCCGAGAGCTGGTAGCTCAATCAGGGTGAAGGGACTCCTTTTTCGGCAGTGAATGTCTGGAGTGTTCACCCAAGAGTTGGTAGCTCAATCAGGGTGAAGCGACTCGGCAGTGAATGTCTGGAGTTTTCACCCGAGAGAGGTGGTAGATCAATCAGGGTAAAGGGACTCCTTTTTCGGCAGTGAATGTCTGGAGTGTTCACCCAAGAGCTGGAAGCTCAATCAGGGTGAAGCGACTCGGCAGTGAATGTCTGGAGTTTACACCCGAGAGAGGTGGTAGATCAATCAGGGTGAAGGGACTCCTTTTCGGCAGAGAATGTCTGGAGTTTTCACCCGAGAGAGGTGGTAGATCAATCAGGGGGAAGGGACTCCTTTTCGGCAGAGAATGTCTGGAGTGTTCACCCGAGAGCTGGTACCTCAATCAGGGTGAAGGTACTCCTTTTCAGCAGTGAATGTCTGGAGTGTTCCCCCGAGAGCTGGTAGCTCAATCAGGGTGAAGGGACTCCTTTTCGACAGTGAATGTCTGGAGTTTTCACCCGAGAGAGGTGGTAGATCAATCAGGGTAAAGGGACTCCTTTTTCGGCAGTGAATGTCTGGAGTGTTCACCCAAGAGCTGGAAGCTCAATCAGGGTGAAGCGACTCGGCAGTGAATGTCTGGAGTTTTCACCCGAGAGAGGTGGTAGATCAATCAGGGTGAAGGGACTCCTTTTCGGCAGTGAATGTCTGGAGTTTTCACCCGAGAGAGGTGGTAGATCAATCAGGGTGAAGGGACTCCTTTTCGGCAGAGAATGTCTGGAGTGTTCACCCGAGAGCTGGTAGCTCAATCAGGGTGAAGGGACTCCTTTTCAGCAGTGAATGTTTGGAGTGTTCCCCCGAGAGCTGGTAGCTCAATCAGGGTGAAGGGACTCCTTTTTCGGCAGTGAATGTCTGGAGTGTTTACCCAAGAGCTGGTAGCTCAATCAGGGTGAAGCGACTCGGCAGTGAATGTCTGGAGTTTTCACCGAGAGAGGTGGTAGATCAATCAGGGTGAAGGGACTCCTTTTTCAGCAGTGAATGTCTGGAGTTTTCACCCGAGAGAGGTGGTAGATCAATCAGGGTGAAGGGACTCATTTTCGGCAGAGAATGTCTGGAGTGTTCACACGAGAGCTGGTAGCTCAGTCAGGGTGAAGCGACTCCTTTTCGGCAGAGAATGTCTGGAGTTTTCACCCGAGAGAGGTGGTAGATCAATCAGGGTGAAGGGACTCCTTTTCGGCAGTGAATGTCTGGAGTTTTCACCCGAGAGAGGTGGTAGATCAATCAGGGTGAAGGGACTCCTTTTCGGCAGAGAATGTCTGGAGTGTTCACCCGAGAGCTGGTAGCTCAATCAGGGTGAAGGTACTCCTTTTCAGCAGTGAATGTCTGGAGTGTTCCCCGAGAGCTAGTAGCTCAATCAGGGTGAAGGGACTCCTTTTCGGCTGTGAATGTCTGGAGTGTTCACCCGAGAGCTGGTAGCTCAATCAGAGTGAAGGGACTCCTTTTTCGGCAGTGAATGTCTGGAGTGTTCACCCAAGAGCTGGTAGCTCAATCAGGGTGAAGCGACTCGGCAGTGAATGTCTGGAGTTTTCACCCGAGAGAGGTGGTAGATCAATCAGGGTGATGGGACTCATTTTTCGGCAGTGAATGTCTGGAGTTTTCACCCGAGAGAGGTGGTAGATCAATCAGGGTGAAGGGACTCCTTTTCGGCAGTGAATGTCTGGTGTTTTCACCCGAGAGAGGTGGTAGCTCAATCAGGGTGAAGGTACTCCTTTTCGGCAGTGAATGTCTGGAGTGTTCACCCGAGAGCTGGTAGCTCAATCAGGGTTAAGGGACTCCTTTTCGGCAGTGAATGTCTGGAGTTTTCACCCGAGAGAGGTGGTAGATCAATCAGGGTGAAGGGACTCCTTTTCGGCAGAGAATGTCTGGAGTGTTCACCCGAGAGCTGGTAGCTCAATCAGGGTGAAGGTACTCCTTTTCAGCAGTGAATGTCTGGAGTGTTCCCCGAGAGCTAGTAGCTCAATCAGGGTGAAGGGACTCCTTTTCGGCAGTGAATGTCTGGAGTGTTCACCCGAGAGCTGGTAGCTCAATCAGAGTGAAGGGACTCCTTTTTCGGCAGTGAATGTCTGGAGTGTTCACCCAAGAGCTGGTAGCTCAATCAGGGTGAAGCGACTCGGCAGTGAATGTCTGGAGTTTTCACCCGAGAGAGGTGGTAGATCAATCAGGGTGAAGGGACTCGTTTTTTGGCAGTGAATGTCTGGAGTTTTCACCCGAGAGAGGTGGTAGATCAATCAGGGTGAAGGGACTCCTTTTCGGCAGTGAATGTCTGGTGTTTTCACCCGAGAGAGGTGGTAGCTCAATCAGGGTGAAGGTACTCCTTTTTCGGCAGTGAATGTCTGGAGTGTTCAACTGAGAGCTGGTAGCTCAATATTGGTGATGGGACTCCTTTTCGGCAGTGAATGTCTGGAGTGTTCACCCGAGAGCTGGTAGCTCAATCAGGGTGAAGGTACTCCTTTTCAGCAGTGAATGTCTGGAGTGTTCCCCCGAGAGCTGGTAGCTCAATCAGGGTGAAGGGACTCCTTTTCGGCAGTGAATGTCTGGAGTGTTCACCCGAGAGCTGGTAGCTCAATCAGGGTGAAGGGACTCCTTTTTCGGCAGTGAATGTCTGGAGTGTTCACCCAAGAGCTGGTAGCTCAATCAGGGTGAAGGGACTCCTTTTCGGCAGAGAATGTCTGGAGTGTTCACCCGAGAACTGGTAGCTCAATCAGGGTGAAGGGACTCCTTTTCAGCAGTGAATGTCTGGAGTGTTCCCCCGAGAGCTGGTAGCTCAATCAGGGTGAAGGGATTCCTTTTCGGCAGTGAATGTCTGGAGTGTTCAATCGAGAGCTGGTAGCTCAATCAGGGTGAAGGGACTCCTTTTTCGGCAGTGAATGTCTGGAGTGTTCACCCAAGAGTTGGTAGCTCAATCAGGGTGAAGCGACTCGGCAGTGAATGTCTGGAGTTTTCACCCGAGAGAGGTGGTAGATCAATCAGGGTAAAGGGACTCCTTTTTCGGCAGTGAATGTCTGGAGTGTTCACCCAAGAGCTGGAAGCTCAATCAGGGTGAAGCGACTCGGCAGTGAATGTCTGGAGTTTACACCCGAGAGAGGTGGTAGATCAATCAGGGTGAAGGGACTCCTTTTCGGCAGAGAATGTCTGGAGTTTTCACCCGAGAGAGGTGGTAGATCAATCAGGGTGAAGGGACTCCTTTTCGGCAGAGAATGTCTGGAGTGTTCACCCGAGAGCTGGTACCTCAATCAGGGTGAAGGTACTCCTTTTCAGCAGTGAATGTCTGGAGTGTTCCCCCGAGAGCTGGTAGCTCAATCAGGGTGAATGGACTCCTTTTCGACAGTGAATGTCTGGAGTTTTCACCCGAGAGAGGTGGTAGATCAATCAGGGTAAAGGGACTCCTTTTTCGGCAGTGAATGTCTGGAGTGTTCACCCAAGAGCTGGAAGCTCAATCAGGGTGAAGCGACTCGGCAGTGAATGTCTGGAGTTTTCACCCGAGAGAGGTGGTAGATCAATCAGGGTGAAGGGACTCCTTTTCGGCAGTGAATGTCTGGAGTTTTCACCCGAGAGAGGTGGTAGATCAATCAGGGTGAAGGGACTCCTTTTCGGCAGAGAATGTCTGGAGTGTTCACCCGAGAGCTGGTAGCTCAATCAGGGTGAAGGGACTCCTTTTCAGCAGTGAATGTTTGGAGTGTTCCCCCGAGAGCTGGTAGCTCAATCAGGGTGAAGGGACTCCTTTTTCGGCAGTGAATGTCTGGAGTGTTTACCCAAGAGCTGGTAGCTCAATCAGGGTGAAGCGACTCGGCAGTGAATGTCTGGAGTTTTCACCGAGAGAGGTGGTAGATCAATCAGGGTGAAGGGACTCCTTTTTCAGCAGTGAATGTCTGGAGTTTTCACCCGAGAGAGGTGGTAGATCAATCAGGGTGAAGGGACTCATTTTCGGCAGAGAATGTCTGGAGTGTTCACACGAGAGCTGGTAGCTCAGTCAGGGTGAAGCGACTCCTTTTCGGCAGAGAATGTCTGGAGTTTTCACCCGAGAGAGGTGGTAGATCAATCAGGGTGAAGGGACTCCTTTTCGGCAGTGAATGTCTGGAGTTTTCACCCGAGAGAGGTGGTAGATCAATCAGGGTGAAGGGACTCCTTTTCGGCAGAGAATGTCTGGAGTGTTCACCCGAGAGCTGGTAGCTCAATCAGGGTGAAGGTACTCCTTTTCAGCAGTGAATGTCTGGAGTGTTCCCCGAGAGCTAGTAGCTCAATCAGGGTGAAGGGACTCCTTTTCGGCTGTGAATGTCTGGAGTGTTCACCCGAGAGCTGGTAGCTCAATCAGAGTGAAGGGACTCCTTTTTCGGCAGTGAATGTCTGGAGTGTTCACCCAAGAGCTGGTAGCTCAATCAGGGTGAAGCGACTCGGCAGTGAATGTCTGGAGTTTTCACCCGAGAGAGGTGGTAGATCAATCAGGGTGACGGGACTCATTTTTCGGCAGTGAATGTCTGGAGTTTTCACCCGAGAGAGGTGGTAGATCAATCAGGGTGAAGGGACTCCTTTTCGGCAGTGAATGTCTGGTGTTTTCACCCGAGAGAGGTGGTAGCTCAATCAGGGTGAAGGTACTCCTTTTGGGCAGTGAATGTCTGGAGTGTTCAACCGAGAGCTGGTAGCTCAATCAGGGTGAAGGGACTCCTTTTCGGCAGTGAATGTCTGGAGTGTTCACCCGAGAGCTGGTAGCTCAATCAGGGTGAAGGTACTCCTTTTCAGCAGTGAATGTCTGGAGTGTTCCCCCGAGAGCTGGTTGCTCAATCAGGGTGAAGGGACTCCTTTTCGGCAGTGAATGTCTGGAGTTTTCACCCGAGAGCTGGTAGCTCAATCAGGGTGAAGGGACTCCTTTTTCGGCAGTGAATGTCTGGAGTGTTCACCCAAGAGCTGGTAGCTCAATCAGGGTGAAGGGACTCCTTTTCGGCAGAGAATGTCTGGAGTGTTCACCCGAGAACTGGTAGCTCAATCAGGGTGAAGGGACTCCTTTTCAGCAGTGAATGTCTGGAGTGTTCCCCCGAGAGCTGGTAGCTCAATCAGGGTGAAGGGACTCCTTTTTCGGCAGTGAATGTCTGGAGTGTTCACCCAAGAGTTGGTAGCTCAATCAGGGTGAAGCGACTCGGCAGTGAATGTCTGGAGTTTTCACCCGAGAGAGGTGGTAGATCAATCAGGGTAAAGGGACTCCGTTTTCGGCAGTGAATGTCTGGAGTGTTCACCCAAGAGCTGGAAGCTCAATCAGGGTGAAGCGACTCGGCAGTGAATGTCTGGAGTTTACACCCGAGAGAGGTGGTAGATCAATCAGGGTGAAGGGACTCCTTTTCGGCAGAGAATGTCTGGAGTTTTCACCCGAGAGAGGTGGTAGATCAATCAGGGTGAAGGGACTCCTTTTCGGCAGAGAATGTCTGGAGTGTCCACCTGAGAGCTGGTAGCTCAATCAGGGTGAAGGTACTCCTTTTCAGCAGTGAATGTCTGGAGTGTTCCCCCGAGAGCAGGTAGCTCAATCAGGGTGAAGGGACTCCTTTTCGACATTGAATGTCTGGAGTGTTCACCCGAGAGAGGTGGTAGATCAATCAGGGTGAAGGGACTCCTTTTTCGGCAGAGAATGTCTGGAGTGTTCACCCGAGAGCTGGTAGCTCAATCAGGGTGAAGCGACTCGGCAGAGAATGTCTGGAGTTTTCACCCGAGAGAGGTGGTAGATCAATCAGGGTAAAGGGACTCCTTTTTCGGCAGTGAATGTCTGGAGTGTTCACCCAAGAGCTGGAAGCTCAATCAGGGTGAAGCGACTCGGCAGTGAATGTCTGGAGTTTACACCCGAGAGAGGTGGTAGATCAATCAGGGTGAAGGGACTCCTTTTCGGCAGAGAATGTCTGGAGTTTTCACCCGAGAGAGGTGGTAGATCAATCAGGGTGAAGGGACTCCTTTTCAGCAGAGAATGTCTGGAGTGTTCACCCGAGAGCTGCGCAGTACACAGCAACACAGATTCCGAAAATAGCCGAGGATGAACGGCGCCTGCGCCGTGAGTCCAGGTTCTAGCCCCACCATCCAAGTGGACATAGAGTAGGAATAAAAAAGAGCCGAGCGCAGCGAGGCCAAAACCGAAGCGTGGCGTGCGAAGCTCGCCCGCGAGGGGCCGTCTAATTTTCACAACTCTATGTCCGCTTGGATGGTGGGGATACCACCTCCACTCACGGCGCAGGCGCCGTTCAGCTTCGGAAATTTTACGAAGCTTCTTCTGCCCCGTACTGCGCATGCGCAGTACGTGGCGGACGCTATATGATGGCCGGACTGAATATGCCAGAACACCGGCTCTATTTCAGCAGCGCTTGTCCCCTCCTTCCCCACGGTGGCAGCCTATATCGGCGTACAACACGCACACACAATTTCCCCCTCATTTTAAAGGGGAAAACTATGGTCTTTTATACCCATGTGTCTTTCCTTGGTCTTGGTATATACGCCTCATTCAAAGTCCAACCTCCCCCCCCCCCCCATTTTTGCACTTACACCGGGACTGAGCCATACACCTATCCGTACGTCTCATTTAAAGTCCCAATTTACCCCCCTCTTTATAAATTTCAGACTCATCAGACCAGGCAACCTTTTTCCAATCTTCTATTGTCCAATTTTGGTGAGACTGTGCAAATTGTAGCCACAGTTTCCTGTCCTTAGCTGACAAGAGTGGCAACCGGTGTGGTCTTCTGCTGCTGTAGCCCATTTGCCTCAAGGTTCAATGTGTTGTGCATTCAGGGATGGTATTCTGCATACCTTGGGTGTAACGAGTGATTATTTCAGTTACTGTTGCCCCTCTATCATTCCACCAGTCTGCCCATTCTCCTCTGACATCAACAAGGCATTTTTGTCCACACAACTGCAGCTTACTTAATATTTTCTTTTTTTTGGACCAATCTCTGTAAACCCTAGAGATGGTTGTGCGTAAACATCCCAGTAGATCAGCAGATTTTGAAATGCTTATACCAGCCAATCTGCCACCAAATATATGCATTGCATAGTAGCCCATTATGTGTCACTTACCTGACACAGGAGCCTGCGATGCCACCGCTGTCCCCTTGTCAGTAAAATTCCATTCTCTTACTGATCAGTCAACTCCGGTCATGTTGATTAGAAGACAGATTTATTACAGATGTACCAGTACAAACGGATGAGGGACCCTTCCAGCAGAAGGTCCACAGCAAAATCACACCAGGAAATATGTACACAGTTACTTTATAGTAGTATTTGGCAGTGCATTGCTGGCTCACGATTGGCCAAGCATGCACTGTGACCCCGCATGCTTGGCCAATCACAGCGCCAGCAGCGAGGAGAGCCATGATTGGCCACAGGCAGGATGCCTGCGGCCAATCATAGCTCAGGCTGTGTAGTACACGCCCCACACTATATAAGGCCGCCAGCGCGGCGGCCTAGTGTAGTGTGTTGGCGTCTGAAGCAGTTAGTGGGTGTTCTGTGTACCTTCAACACAGTACACACCGATCGTTTTCGGCCGATTTTCGATCTTGCTGTTGTGTAGTGGTTGTTGTCTGTGTGCCCTGACCGCAGTATACACCGCTATATTCACCTCACCTATATAGCTAGTGATCTATCTTTTATAATAGAGCTTGCAGTCAGTGGTGTTAGGAGCTTGTGCGTGCTGTCTGCGTGCTCTGTACCCAGTACACACCGCTATATCCACTTACATAGCTCTTATCTATTTGAGCCCACTTGCCATCTGCAGGAGTTATTGGAAGTTGTGTGTGCCTCCAGCACAGCACAGTATACATATGTATATACCCCTTTATCTCTGGTGTTCTATAAAAAAAGGCATCTGCAGGAGTTAGTGGGTTTTTTGTGCCTCCAGCACAATATACACCTGTATCTACCCTTTATTGCTGTTCTCTAATAGAGCCATCTGCAGGGCTTAGTGGGTGTTGTGTGACTCAATTACAGTATACCCCTTTATCTCTGGTGTTCTATAATAAAGGCATCTGCAGGAGTTAGTGGGTGTTGTGTGACTCCAGCACAATATACACCTGTATCTACCGTTTATTGCTGTTCTCTAATAGAGCCATCTGCAGGGCTTAGTGGGTGTTGTGTGACTCCATTACACTGCTGTTTTACCCAACTCCCTTCAGGCCATTACCATGTCTGGAAGGCCAGCAAGGAGAGGCAGACAGGCGCGAGCCGATAAAAGAGGGCAAGCAGGCTCTGTGTCTAGAGACAACAGTGTTGGTCGTGGATGCGGTGCATTGTCATCAGCACGTGGCCATGGGACACGCTTGTCCTTCTTTTCGGCAGCTGGACATGTTGAACCGCAACATGCCAACGACTTGGTAGAGTGGATGACCAAGCCCTCTTCATCCTCCTCATCCTCTCTCACCCAGTCTCAGGGTACTAGCAAAGCAGCTGCCAACGCAGCGTCTTCCCTCCTCTCAATGTCATCATCAGTGACTCCTTCCCTAGACCCACCACATCCTCCTGAGGAGTCTCCTGAACTCTTTGAGCACAGTGTTGGGTACATGCTCCAGGAGGATGCCCAGTGTTTTGTGGGCTCTGATGATGACACTCAGCTAGAGGAAGGCAGTAGCGTGAGCGCAGAGAGAGGGGATGCTCAAGAAGGACAGCAATCTGTCAGTCATGTTCCACAAGCTGCAGCATACTGCCAGGTTTGCTACAGCGATGAAGAGGGAGGGGATGATGAGGGCACTGACTCCACGTGGGTGCCTGGAAGGAGAGAGGAGGAGGAGGAGGCACATGTCCAACGAGGCAGGATGCCCTCCGGGGGCCAGCTCAGGGGCAGCACACCGACTGAATCACACCGCAGAGCTCCGCCTGTGCAGGGCGCTGCCTCTGCGCGTTATTCTAAAAATTCTTTGGTGTGGGCCTTTTTTGAGACGAGTGCATCAGATCGCACCGCTGCTATTTGCAACATATGTCTGAAGCGTATCTCGCGTGGCCAAAACATCAGCCGCTTGGGCACCACATGCTTGACCAGACATATGTTGACCTGCCATGCAGCTCGTTGGCAAGCGTACCTCAAAGACCCACACCAAAGAACAAAGCGGACCTCTCCTTGCTCCTCATCA
This sequence comes from Lithobates pipiens, assembly GCF_037356315.1. Taxonomy (NCBI): domain Eukaryota; kingdom Metazoa; phylum Chordata; class Amphibia; order Anura; family Ranidae; genus Lithobates; species Lithobates pipiens. The sequence goes on from NW_027507791.1 coordinate 58,674,614, forward strand.
GCTGGCATCTCCAACCCCACTAGACCTTCAGTCCTCTCTGAAACCTGCTCTCAGAGGAATGAAGGTGTAGAATTAGGTGTGTCACAGCCAAGTGCTTCCGGGAACTCTGCTAGCGGTACACCCACGTCCGATTATAGCAGGCAAATGTCCCTGCCCCAGCTGCTGGACCAGCGAAAGAAGTTCACTCCCAGCCATCCACATGCCCAGCAGTTGAATGCTAGCTTAGCTAAATTGCTAGCACTTCAACTGCTGCCTTTTCAGTTGGTAGACTCGGCCCCCTTCCGTGAGTTTGTACAATGTGCGGTTCCTCAGTGGCAGGTCCCCAAACGCCACTTTTTCTCACGGAAAGGCGATTCCGGCTCTCTACCGGCATGTGGAAGGCAATGTCCTTGCCTCACTGGACAGGGCGGTCAGCGGTAAGGTGCATATTACCGCTGACTCATGGTCCAGCAGGCATGGACAGGGACGTTACCTGTCTTTCACGGCCCATTGGGTCACTCTTCTGGCAGCTGGGAATGATGCAGGACAAGGTGAAGTAGTGTTGGAGGTTGTTCCGCCACCACGCCTCCAAAATGCTACTATTGGTTGTGACACACCTCTCTCCTCCACCCCCTCCTCTTCTTCTTCCTCCATGGCCTCTTCCAGTGCTCTGTCCTCAGAACCAGCGGTGCTTCGTAGGCGTTCCAGGGGCTACGCAAGTACGTAGGCAAAACAATGCCATGCCGTGCTTGCGTTGGTTTGTTTGGGGGACAGGAGCCACACTGGGGCGGATGTTTTGTCAGCTCTGCAGGGGCAGGCCGAGAGGTGGTTGACGCCACGCCAGCTTAAGCCAGGAATGGTGGTTTGTGACAATGGCACCAACCTCCTCTCCGCCCTCCGACAGGGACAACTGACCCATGTGCCCTGTGTAGCTCACGTCCTTAACCTGGTGGTGCAGCGGTTCTTGGGCAGGTACCCCGGCTTACAGGATGTCCTGAAGCAGGCCAGGAAAGTCTGTGTGCATTTCCGCCGATCATTTAATGCCTGTGCTCGGCTGGCTGAGCTCCAAAAGGAGTTGAACCTGCCCAAGAACCGCCTTATATGTGACATGCCCACCAGGTGGAACTCAACGTTGGCCATGCTGCAGCGGCTGCACATGCAGTAGAGGGCCATCAATGAGTACCTGTGCGACTACGGCACCAGGACAGGGTCAGGGGAGCTCGGTTTTTTCTCACCACGCCAGTGGGGCATGATCAGGGATGCATGCACTGTCCTGTCACCGTTTGAGGAGGCCACAAGGATGGTGAGCAGTGACAGGGCATGCATCAGTGACACTGTACCTCTTGTCCACCTCTTGGAGCATACCCTGCGTGGAATAATGGACAGGGCACTTGAGGCAGAACAGAGGCAGGAAGAGGAGGACTTCCTTGCCTCTCAAGGCCCCCTTTATCCAGACAGTGTTCCTGCTGTGCCACCCATCACACAGGAAGAGGATGAGGAGGAGGAAGAGGAGGAGGAGGATGATTGTGTCAGCATGGAGGTGGAGGCTGGCACTCAGCATCAGCAGCAGCAGCAGTCTTGTAGGGATGATTTACAGTCCCAAGAAACACGTGGACTTGTACGTGGCTGGGAGGAGGTAGCTGCGGATCATGTAGTCCTTAGTGACCCAGAGGACTCCGGACCGAATGCCTCAGCTAACCTACGCTGCATGGCCTCCCTGATCCTGCAAAGCCTGCGGAAGGATCCTCGTATTCTTCAGATCAAGGAGAGGGACCATTACTGGCTGGCCACTCTCCTTGATCCACGGTACAAGGGTAAGGTTGCCGACCTTATCTTGCCATCGCAGAGGGAGCAGAGGATGAGACATCTCCGGGAGGCCTTGCAGAAAGGTCTGTGCAACGCGTTCCCAGAGACTGGGAGGTTACAAACTCCTGGTCCTGGACAACGTGTTGCTGAGGCATCGGTGAGAAGGAGCGGTGGAGAAGGTGGCCGTCTGACTGATGCTTTCAGACAATTTTTTAGTCCGCAGCCCCAAGGTATGATCGGTTCCAGCACCCATCGCCAGCGTCTGATTTACATGGTGCAGGAATACCTAGGGGCAAGGTCAGACTTGGACACCTTTCCCACCGAAAATCCTCTGGCTTACTGGGTCTTGAGGATGGATCACTGGCCAGAGCTTGCACAGTATGCAATTGAGCTACTGGCCTTTCCTGCATCCAGCGTTCTTTCGGAGCGCACCTTCAGTGCTGCTGGTGGCTTTGTTACCGATCACAGGGTGTGCCTGTCCACCGAATCAGTTGATCGACTGACCTTCGTCAAGATGAATCAGTCTTGGATCACCCACAGCTACCAAGCACCTGAAGCTGATGTAACAGAATAATTTTTTTTGAAATATCACATCCCTTCAAGACTGCCTATGCTGATGCTGAGTGACTGTCCTGTTATGTTGATTGTCTATCCTCTTCCTCCTCCGCTGATATGTTGGAAGAACATTTCTGGTTCTGGGTGATGCCTAAGGCCCAATTTTTCTGCCCCTGTTTAACAGGGGCATTTAAGTACAATTTTTGATGCAATGCTTTGCAGCAGGGCTAATTCCTGCAATCAAACAAGAGTATATGGGAGAGGTTGCAGTGTGGTGGCACCAGCACCAGTGCCTAAGGCCCAATTTTTATGCCCCTGTTTAACAGGGGCATTTAATTACAATTTTTGATGCAATGCTTTGCAGCAGGGCTAATTCCTGCAATAAAACAAGAGTATATGGCAGAGGTTGCAGTGTGGTGGCACCAGCACCAGTGCCTAAGGCCCAATTTTTCTGCCCCTGTTTAACAGGGGCGTTTAAGTACAATTTTTGATGCAATGCTTTGCAGCAGGGCTAATTCCTGCAATAAAACAAGAGTATATGGAAGAGGTTGCAGTGTGGTGGCACCAGCACCAGTGCCTAAGGCCCAATTTTTATGCCCCTGTTTAACAGGGGCGTTTAATTACAATTTTTGATGCAATGCTTTGCAGCAGGGCTAATTCCTGCAATAAAACTAGAGTATATGGCAGAGGTTGCAGTGTGGTGGCACCAGCACCAGTGCCTAAGGCCCAATTTTTATGCCCCTGTTTAACAGGGCGTTTAATTACAATTTTTGATGCAATGCTTTGCAGCAGGGCTAATTCCTGCAATAAAACTAGAGTATATGGAAGAGGTTGCAGTGTGGTGGCACCAGCACCAGTGCCTAAGGCCCAATTTTTCTGCCCCTGTTTAACAGGGCGTTTAATTACAATTTTTGATGCAATGCTTTGCAGCAGGGCTAATTCCTGCAATAAAACTAGAGTATATGGAAGAGGTTGCAGTGTGGTGGCACCAGCAGCAGTGCCTAAGGCCAAATTTTTTTGCCCCTGTTTAACAGGGACATGTAATTACAATTCTTGATATAATATTTCACAGGAGGGCCCCTTCCTGTGCCCACCCAGAGCAACGGTGAGGACTTATAGTGTTGTGGCACCAGCACCACAACCACCAAAGGTCAATTTTTCTACCACTGTTCAACAATGGCATGTAATTACAATTCTTGATATAATCGTTCACAGCAGGGCGCTCCAGCGCCCACTAAGAGTCACTTTGAGGGCTTACAATGTTGTGGCAAAACCAACACCTTGTTCCGCCATTTCTGCATATAGGGCAGGCCCCTACTTTCAAACATCCAATTTACAAACATCTCCTACTTGCAAACGGAAGGAGACAACAGCAAGTGAGATGAAAAAAGATGGACGACAAAACAAATTATACAGGGGTGATAACCCTTCCCTATGTTTTCCAAAAAGCTTAAAAATAGTTTTTTTGACTGGAGCTACACTTTAAAAATGTACCAGTTGAAAATTACAAACAGATTCAACTTAACACAACAAGCCTACACAGTCCCTGTCTTGTTTGCACCGCCTGTATACTGCTATTCTGAGTATATAGGGCCTGGGGGCCACACGCATTTCCTTTTTTTAATATGGGTACGGGGTTCCCCTTAATATGCATACAAGACCCAAAGGGGCTGGTAATGGGCAGGGAGGGCTACCCATGCCATTTTTCTCAATGATTTTCAACCATATTGCAGGAACCAGATATAACATTAAAACCGCAAGCAGTTTTAAATGGTGTTATTTCCGTTTAATGTCATTTTGTGCAGGGACTGTTCTAAACACGGGAAACACGTGGCACTTCACAGGCATACTACAGACACCCCCCAGGCACCATATTTAAAGGAATATTTCACTTTTTTTTTTTCCCTTTAATTGTCAGTAAAATCAGTGCTCCCGCCAAAACGGCCATTTTTAAAAACATTTTAGGCATTGATACATGTCCCCTGGGGCAGGAGCCAGGTCCCCAAACCCTTTTTAGGACAGTAGCTTGCATATTAGCCGTTAAAATTAGCACTTTCCATTTCGAACGTTCGAGTCCCATAGACTTCAATGGGGCTCTAAAGTTTGTTCGAATTTGGGGTCCGTTCGAAAGTTCTGGTGCGAACCGAACTGGGGGGTGTTCGGCTCATCCCTAGTCAGGACCCAAGAAACTTGCATAAACAATAAGCCAGCGCCCTTTTAGCTACAAAAAGTACATATAAGGAACAAGGCAAATATCGATATCACCTGTAATTCTTTGCATATTTCTTATCATTTCCTCCTCTGATATCTATATTTGCCTCCTCAATTTATTATTTCAGTGCAGGTCCGTTCCACAACTGGGTTTTCAGACCTTACTTCATTGAGAGGAGTACTCGCATCATCATAGATATCTTCTCCTTGGGGGGACTGTGTGGTACATTGTCCTGGTCATGGCTGTTTCAATTAATCTCTGAGAGAGTCCTCGAATACAGGGAATACAACAACATCCACAAATGACTAAGATGGGTAAAACCACGGCGATAGAGATCAAACATGAGGTGACAAGTCCAGTCCATTTCCCAAACCAACCGTTAAGCCAATTTGTGAATGGATCATTAATACCCGAGTTTCCTGCTAATTCATTCGATAAAGCTGTCAATCCTTCGAGGGCTCTAGTCACGGTTCACTGCCAAACATTTTACAGACCCCTCCTCTTTCTGCAAGGATCATATCTAATGCCATCTTATTCTGCCATGCCATCAGAGAGGTAGGGGCTAATTGCTCTGCTAATCCCTTAACTGCATCCCTGGTGTCATTTACAAACCTTTGTTGGTTATAGTATATATAGTTAATCCAGTCAACATTCTTGTTTACTATCACCCACCAAAGAAGAGACTCAAATCCAGCTGCCACTTGATTCCTAGCCTTAAACCCGCTCGGCACTCCACGTGGAACCCAAATCTCATCCATGTAGATCTGGGGGTCAAAAGACCCTGCAGGATAGGTGTCCCTTCTGCTCCTCTGGTGGCCCTTCTTCCAAGGGGACTCTGACAGTAAGCGCAGAGGCATTGCCAGCTGTACCAGGGCACAATCCCCTTGGGAATTGGCTGGGATTCTCTCTCTGAGCCTCTTATCTCCGCATAACCACCAGACATCCGCCCTCTGGGTATCGTGCTCAACCCAGTCGTCGCCCTCTCCCTTTACAATTTTGTTAATCCTCTCCATGCAGTAGTCATCCGGTAAAGACCCCAAATCTGTGCCACTCTCATTCCCCGGAAGTGCAAAACAAGTAAAGATGCCAGGGTATGCCATGACAGCTGGGGGTATCTGAGGTCTCTGAACCTGGGGAAACAACAAACTTAACGTGTGACAGGAAGTGTTGGTGTCAGGTTTGTATGTTTTTTGATAGAGCTTTAGCATACACCCTAATTCTAGGGACTATGTCACTCACAAATATTAACACAGATGGATTAATGCTTTAATATATTTTATTTTTTAAAAGGCAAGGGAAACATCCGATCAGATGTCACACAGTACAAAAGAAATGACCAACCACCCCCACAAAGTAATTAAGTACGAAAGGTAAACACCGATAGTTATAAGAATTATTGCCATAGGATCAATGTAAACCAAAAAGAATCAAAATATCCAATAATAACGACCAATTATTGTGGAAAAAACTGTTCTTAAATATTATTTTGTATTTTTATATGCAATTACAAGCACTAACTAATTTACATTTAATCTGGATATATGTGTGAACTTTTCTATACGTCCTCCAGCATTCACATTGTGTCCCGTAGTGATGTCGGCTTCCTTCCAGAACCGGTAGATTTTCTCTTTGGATCTTTGGATCATTCCTTGCTCTTCTATTGAACTGCAATCAAAGAGAGGCACATGTAAGCAAATATTAAAACCATATTTACATAATACCTAGTCCTTTTTGTTCTACACTCTCTTATTGATATATAGCAAAAAAAAAAAAATACATTAACATAGATTTGTCTATCCAGTATCAATGGTGCATACTCTCTGGCCATGCATAGAATCTGGCCATGCATTATTTTTTTGAATTTATAGGCTAATCATATTAAGGGGGGTAAAAGGGCAAAACTATGATTATTTTCTTTAAAATCTTTTTTTTAAATTCTTTTTAGCTCCTGATCATTATACATGAAATAGGTGAGTTAGTCATGAGCTAGAGGCTGCAAACTCCCTGACTGTGAAACCAAAATATTGCATCTCCCATGGAACAATGGGAGATAGCTCCTCATCATTATACATAATTAGTGTTTGCTACCCTAAATCACCTAAAAAATCTGATGGATTCTGTCTGGTTCTGCTCTCCCCCCTGTAAACTGACCACTGTATATCATGACTGCTAAACCCAGACACCGTGGTCAGTTTACGTGCAGTTGTTTCGTCAGATTCTGCGACCCGTCAGAATGTGTAATGGAAGTGACATTCTATTGCTGCCATCTTGCTATACCCCACACTCCTCCACAGTTGTTACCTACCCCCCCCCCCCCCCCCCGGAGTTTTGCATTTTACACTTATTTTTAACAGTAAAGTGAGTTTATATAGTGAAATACAGTACTTTGAACTCTGTCTGGTTAGCTGTTGAATTTTAAAAGCAGTGAACTTCTGTCAGATTAGCAAACCTGTCAGGTGAGCAGGCTTGCTGCTGCTTTTAAAGTTTAACATCTAACTAGTCAGATGGAGTTCTAAGTACTGTATTGCACTATATAAACTCACTTTACTGTTATAAATACTTGTAAAATGCAAAACTCTAGTGGGTGAAACAATGTGTCCGCTTGCCCCCTTCTCTCTGCATCGTTACTGTGAACGAGTGTGGGGTGTAGCTAGATGGCGGTGACGGAATGTCACTTCCGTCACACATTCTGACGGGTCGCCTAATCTGATGAAACACCGTCATCCCCAGCCTGGTTCTGTCCTTCTCTGTCCTCCTCTCTTCCCTCCCTGCTTGTCTGTTCATGACAGTGCCCATCCCTTCCCCTCCTGCTGCTTTAAAAACTATAATATATTCATGCCATCCCCGCTGTTATATAACAATATGTGTCCCAGTGTCTGATCTATATAAAAAATGCCAATTATACCTTATATCACAGCGTCTCCCGGTGCTCACGTGACTCTTCTGCTCTCTCTCCTCCCCTCCTCCCTTGCTGACATCATCGGGAGCTCTCGGCCCACCAGCTAGAGCTGCCAGCTAGGGAGAGGAGAGAGCCGAGTAGTCACGTGAGCACCGGGAGACGCTCTGATATAAGGTATAATCTGCTTTTTTTTATATAGCTCAGACTCTGGGACACATATTGTTATATAACAGATGGGACGGCATGAATAGATTATAGTGGCTTAACAACCACTTTAACTTTATGAACAGTCAATAGTTTCATGTAGTTAAGCCTGACCATAGACCTGCAGAGTCAGAGAGGAGGACTCTCCTCTTGCCTTGGCACTAGTAAGACAAGGTAAAGATATAAGAATTGGCCAACCTTTATATAATGTCCCATAATACCAAGGGACTAAATATCCATAAATATCCATTTATGTATATTCCTTCAAGATTTGAAACATTCTCAGGTGGACATTGCATTCCTTCAGGAAACACATTTTAGGTAGAACAGATTCCCTCTACTTAGGAACAGAGTATTTCCAATAGCTTATCATGCTACTAATTCAGTTTCTGGGGGGTTTGATTGAAAGAATCAGGGTAACCTTGGCTGCCTTTTATGCCCCTGATACACAAGATCTTTTTTTCAGAAAGAATATGGATAAAATTCTGGAATTTTCGGAGGAGCACCTGATTATGGGGGGAGACCGTAACGTCCCACTGATACCTAGAGAAGATACCTCTACTGGATCTTCGTCAGTATCATCTGGACTCAGGAAGTGGATTTCTCACTCAATACATGGCGCAAGACTGATAGATGTATGGTTTCTCTTTCATCCAGGGGAGAGGGATTATAGCAGCCCAATTGAGACATTATTTACATACTTTACACGCTCCAGATGTTTTTGAGCAAAATGTATTCCCTTTTCAAGATTATTGAACTGAGAGCGGACCACTCTCTCACACTATTTAAAAGATATACACTTAATTAGTAGCACCTTCTGAAAACTTCCAATTGCCCTTCTTTCGGAAATGGGAGCTGGATTTGGCTACAACGTTTACAGAGGAAAAGTGGGCTAGCATAATAAACTACATATTTGAATCTTCAATCTGTACTAAATTGTAGAAAACAACTACAAGATTGTTTCCCAATGGTATCGAACCCCCGGCCCTCCTCCATAGATACTTTCCAAATGTCTCTGATCAATGTTGGCGCTGGAGTGAGGGACACTATTACAAGTCTTCTGGTCATGTCCCAGAATCATGAACTACTGGAGTGAGGTCTGAAGGATCATTCAAAAATTTTGTGATACTGAGATTCCTGAAGACCCAACTTTTTTTTCTTCTGCATGACTTTAAAATACCTGGTAAGATGTACAAATTTTTTTATTATGTGTCACTTCTTGAATGTGGCTAAATCTTGTATCCCCCGAGCCCGAAAGCAAACCCAACCACCCTCAGTGGGATTGTGGCTTAGAAAGGTGTAAGAATTGAATCGATTGGAAGATTTGGTTTGGACAACAAGGCAGAAGCGAGAGATATATGACAAAACATGGACCCCATGGAACCTTTTTATCAACTCAGAAGAAGGAAGGACTCTCATTGATGTGAATCCTAAAAACTGAGGAGAGAGGGCAATGTTTCCCTGAAATTATTTTGGCTCCATTGAGGGCGACGGGGAGGAGGAAGATGTACCGGGCACTTTTTGTCACCCCCCCCCCCCCCTTTTAATTACATTTTATTTTTTTCTCTTTGGTGGTGGCAATGTTTCATTTTCCCCTCCCCCCATTCCACTCACCCCCCTTCTTCCTCTATTTTTTTAATAGGATAGGGGAAAGAGGGAAGGGAGAAGAAGGTTTAGCATTCTTATTACCATCTTTACGAATCTGTGGCACGTTCATGACCGAGAGAGATAAGACATTTTGATTAATTTGTTGGCTGGAATATTATATGTAACTTATTAGATATGAATGTATTACCTAAGATTGAGGTTACTAATATCTAAAATATGTATGTATGCTCAAAGAATTGGAGCCTTCTTTCTCCTCTTTAATAAAATTAAAATTTGGAAAATTCAATATGAAAACTGAAATATGAATATTAATTTGTTGATATTGAATTTTTCGTATTGAAATTTTTTATAGACTCATTAATTTCAGAAAGAATACTGATTTATACGTTTATGTTTGTACATTAGCCCTGAAGAAGGTGTTGGCTTTATTTATACATTTTTATAGTTTCAATAAAAAAAGAAAAAAAAAAGGAAAAAGAAAAAAAAAACAAGAATACTTTTTCAAGGTACTGTTACATACACGTTATATATGTGTGTAAAACCCTTAAGACAATAATTTTTTTTTTTTTAAATAAAAGGTCTGGTGTCACCCCTACATCACTTCCATCCCAATACAAATCATAAAAACATAGGAGTCGCCCTGGGACTTTGTATGGGGTGAGTGGTTAGCAAATCAACATGCCAACAGTAAGTTGAATCTCAAATTTATTACAAAATGTCATGCATTTAAAAGCATCCACAATAGTAGCCAAACTGATGAGGTATACATACAGTATAAAAATGACAATCCACATACAGTTGTAAATAAAAGTATACAGGCAGCAATAATACCCTACGCGTTAATCGCGAGACTGAGCTCGCTTCTTCAAGGGTGGATGCCTGTGTGATGTATCTGCAATACAAATAATAAACCAAATGCATATATATTGCATTACACAGTAATGGCGTTGGGGTAAATGCGCTCCTCACCACTCGTACATGACATTGGGGGCAGAGCATCTGGGCGGGGGTATAAACTGGAAGCTTAACATGGCTGGGATCCTTCATTCACAGCTCTGCCTTCTTACACAGCAGCCTCATTTCTTTGAAGGAGAGTCCACATCCATTGGTTTTTCATCTCATGCAGGCAACAATTGAACTTTTTCATACCTCAATGCATACTTCAGTATGTTTTTTCACATGTCCCTACCTACACAGTCTAGGTCCGTTCACTCCTATTGCACTCCACATATAATTTATCCAACTTTTTATATCTTTGATATTCCCTCTGATGTCCCTCAGTCTCCCAGTCCATACCAGATTTTGTATCACGCTTGTTACATAGTTAAATAGTTAGTCAGGTTGAAAAAAGACACAAGTCCATCCAGTTCAACCACAAAAAAAATAAAAAAATAGTATAATAAATATCATACCAGCCCATATACCCAATTCTATACCCACAGTTGATCCAGAGGAAGGCAAAAAACCCCAGCAGAGCATGATCCAATTTGCTAAAGCAGGGGAAAAAATTCCTTCCTGATCCCCCGAGAGGCAATCGGATTTTACCCGGATCAACCTTACCTATAAATTTTAGTACCCAGTTATATTATGTACACTTAGGAAATAATCCAGGCCTTTCGTAAAGAGGAAGTAAACCCTGATGAGTTTACTTCCTCTTTCATTCCCTGCAAAGGCAAAGCATAATGGACTACTATGCATCGCATAGTAGTCCATTATGTGTCACTTACCTGACACAGGAGCCAGCGAAGTCGCCGCTGTCACCTGTAGTCCACCGCATCCATCTTCTTGGTGGGGTCTTGCAGCTCCGCCGCTGTCATTCGGCGAAGCTGCGATGACGTCACTCCCGCGCATGCGCGCGGGAGCCGACACGCGCGGCAGCTCCGTCGTTGAGAATGCCGCGCTCAGTGCGCCTGCGCACTGCTGTCTACGGCGAATGCGCCGTAGACAGCAGTGCCTGTTTTCGGGCAAATATCTCCTAAACCATATAGGTTTAGGAGATATTTCTTGGACCTACAGGTAAGCCTTAATCTAGGCTTACCTGTAGGTCAAAGTGGTTTGTAAGGGTTTACAACCACTTTAAGGCAATCCACTGAGCTGGCTATAACCACCTCTGCAGGGAGTCTATTCCACATTTTCACAGCTCTTACTGTGAAGAAACCTTTCCGTATTTGGAGATGAAATCTCTTTTCCTCTAGACGTAAAGAGTGCCCCCTTGTCCTCTTTGTTGACTGTAAAGTGAATAACTCGACACCAAGTTCCCTATATGGACCCCTTATATATTTGTACATGTTGATCATATCCCCCTTAATCTCCTCTTATCAAGAGTGAACAAATTCAGTTCCTCTAATCTTTCCTCATAGTTGAGCTCCTCCATGCCTCTTATCAGTTTGGTTGCCCTTCTCTGCACTTTCTCCAGTTCCCCGATATCCTTTTTGAGAACTGGTGCCCAAAACTGAACTGCATATTCCAGATGAGGTCTTACTAATGATTTGAACAGGGGCAAAATTATATCTCTCTCTCTCTGGAGTCCATACCTCTCTTAATACAGGAAAGGACTTTGCTCGCTTTGGAAACCGCAGCTTGGCATTGCATGCTATTATTGAGCTTATGATCTACCAAAACCCCCAGATCCTTCTCCACTATAGATTCCCCCAGTTGTACTCCCCCTAGTATGTATGATGCATGCATATTCTTAGCCCCCAAGTGCATAACTTTACATTTCTCAACATTAAACCTCAACTGCCACATAGTCGCCCAATTAGACAGAGCATTGAGGTCAGCTTGTAAATTGGAGACATCCTGTAAGGACGTTATTCCACTGCATAGCTTGGTGTCATCTGCAAACACGGAAATGTTACTTTTGATCCCAGACCCAATATCATTTATAAAGATATTAAAAAGTAAGGGTCCCAGCACTGAACCTTGGGGTACACCACTGATAACCTTAGACCATTCAGAGTAAGAATCATTAACCACTACTCTCTGAATTCTGTCTTTTAGCCAGTTTTCTATCCATTTACAAACTGATATTTCCAAACCTGTAGACTTTACCTTACACATGAGCCGTGTGTGCGGAACTGTATCGAATGCTTTTGCAAAATCCAAATATATCACGTCCACCGCCACCCCTCTGTCCAAGGTTTTACTTACCACCTCATAAAAAGAAATCATTGTTCATTTACATTTATACGCATACTCTTTATTGCATTAAGTTTATTTTGCTATTGCAGTGTTTTTTGACACATACATACCTATATATATTTTTTAGATATTTTTTAGTTGTTATCTATAGTGGACAAGTTGAGACCTTCAGGTAAACACATTCTCACCCAAGCCATGTCGGCCTTCTGGGTGTCCCCCTGTTGGGGCCACCTTCTGCTCTGCCTCCTCAGCTCCCAAGCTGGATGTCTGTTGCTACCGCTGTATGGGGAACCAGATATTGGTTACTTGTTCCAGCTCATTGGTGAGTATGAGGTTTTTTATTTAGACCCAACTGACCATTTACCCCAACGCCATTACGGTGTATTGCAATATATATCCATTTGGTTTATTATTTGTGTTGCAGATACATCACACATGCATCCACCCCTGAAGAAGCGAGCATGGTCTCGCAAAATGCGTAGGGTATTATTGATGCATGTATACTGCTCCTTATACTTTTATGTACAACTGTATGTGGATTGTCATTATTATACTGTATGTATACCTCATCGGTTTGGATATTATTGTTGTTGCTTTTAAACGCATGACATTTTGTAATAAATTTGAGATTCAACTTGCTCTTGGCATGTTAATTGGCTAACCACTCACCTCATACAAAGTCCCAGGGTGATGTTTTTAAGACAAAAAAAATTGAGGTCACTTTGCTTTTAAAAAATTGAACTTCTATTATCTTATAGATATAAACAGATAAAACTGAGCTACTCACGGAAGGTGTAAGAGGCTTGGAAGCCCTTTGCCTGGTTAGACCCGTCACTGTGGAATGTGAGAATCATAGAATTGCTGGTGGAGTACAACACAGGGATGTTGGTATAACCACAGAATGGACCCTTTTGTTTACCATCTATAAATAGTTTTAGATAGTCACTTGTACAAAACCTGGAATACTCTAATTGAAAGTTACTTATGGTCAAAGCAATCTGAAAAAAAAAAAAGAAATAAAATTATTATGACTAATATGACATTATTTTGTATTGCATAAAAGTGAGTGAGTATATTGTTGCTTACAAATAATTAACATTACAGTTTAGCTGAAATACTATTTGACATTAAGGATGATGTCTTGTTGGAAAAGGAAGCCCTTTTTGTATCCTGCATTGTAATGGTCAGCAATCTACAACTGCCAGCGCTCCCTGCTGTGCTCCTAATACATCATTACTGGCTGCTTTCTTTGTCATTTACTTGTCTACAATAGACTTGAGAAACTGATCAGCATAGTGGCGGAACTACCAGTGTCACATTGGTCACATTTGCGGCCAGGCCATGGCGTTCCGCCACTGTGGTAGGGGGGTGGGCATAGCTAGCGCCAGCATAAGGCACTGTGCTGCCTAACTGTGTGCGCTAACGTAGGCACTAGGCACCCGGTTCACCTGCACCCCATCTTCTGCAGGGGTGCGCGGGGTCCCACACTGGCAATTGCTCCTTCCGTGGCAGCCGGCAAATCTCACCGCTGACTGCCTGCACACTCTCTAAAGCTGGCTCCTCCTCCTCAGCTCTAATGTTCTCCTGTACACAGAAAGGAGGAGCAGTGGAGGAGGGACATTACATTGCAACTGCCACGCTGATGATATGAGGTCTGTGTTTATGGAAGCACATATACAGGGGGACAGACAGGGGTGGGGTGGCTGGTAATAAGCATATCCATTTGGAGGAGTAATAGGGGGATAAGAGGATGTGTGCTGGGAGGTGTTTGGGAGGGGAGAGGAATTTAAAATCTCCCACACCACTTTCTAGTCATCTTCTCTCCCAAAGCACCCCCCCCCCCCCCAGCACACATCCTCTTACCACCGACTCCCCCAAGCCGAAGAGATGCTGCCTGCCACAGAGGGGGAAATTGCAATTCTGGGACTCCTGACACCCATAATAGATGTGGAGCAAGTGCCCCGGGTGCCCATGCTGGCGTGCTCCTGTCAAGCAAGTTACTGAGCTAAGTGCCAGGACTTGTTCTCAGCCCAGATTCACATGGCACCAGGATTTTGTTCAAACCCTGTCTGAATGAATAGAGTTAGTGATCTGTACTGATCTCTGACTCTGTTCATTCATAACTAAAGCATAGTAAACTGTGTTTATTTATAACTGTGTTTACAATGCTTCAGTTTACGAATGAACGGGAAGCTCTGTACAGAGCTATTCCTGTTCGTTCATTCTGTGCAGTTGATACTGCAGATATTAAGATTGAGGGCTGTGTCCTCAATTTCCTTTCTCTGTCTCAAAGGTGGAACATCAGAGGTCTGTTTAGACCCCTCATATTTCACCAAAGCCCCCCAAAAAAAATCTAAAAAAAAAATGTTAATATATAAATACATATAAAAAAATAAAATGGTAGAAAACAACAAAAATAAAACATGACTGACACCAGTGGTGAAGCTACCAGGGTTGCACTAGCGACTGTGCCCTGGTGTTCCACTACCGTGGGGGGTCCCGGCTAGGGGTCAGGGGGGCTCTTTATGGTTTCCTGTACTGGGGGCCTTGAAGGTTCTAGTTACACCTCTGGATCAGCACCTTCCCTTCCTATTCCCCAGTGGTCCTGTTCCTCTCAATCAGGATGGCAGGAATTAGTCCAGTGCTGTAAAGCTTGATAAACAGCTTACAAATGTCACGCCACCAGTTTTCAGCCAGTTTCACAAATTACTACCAACACTTTCTGTCATCACTGGGAAATGATCCAGAAAGTCTTTGTGGTAGATAGTCTTATGCCCCGTACACACGGTCGTAAATTCAGACGGAAAAGGTCCAATTGGATTATATTGTCGGAAAATCAATCATGCGTGGGCTCTATCGGACTTTTTCTGTCGGAGATTCAGACGGAAAAAATTTGAGAGTAGGATCTCAAATCTTCCGACAAAAAAAAATCTGATTTGTCCGATCGTTGTCCAATTGACTTTGTCCGATCGTTTGTAGAGAATTTCAATGGGACAAAGTGCCACGCATGCTCAGATCCAATTACAAGACCAAAGCTGTTGGCTAGCAACGAAGGAACTACCGAACGATCTGATTTTTCGGCAACTTTGTCTGACCGTGTGCATGCAACACCAGTTTCGGACAAAATCCGTCTGATTTTTTTCAGACGGATTTTGTGGTCGGAATGTCCAACCGTGTGTACGGGGGCTTAGAGCAATCTACTTTAGATTTGCCAACAGCCAAGTAGTTTGATGGCCTAAACAATAAATTCAATGTCTATTCAATCAGTTAGGCTCTCTACTAAATTGTTGGTGAAGTTAAAGGGAGTTGTACAATTAGATTGTAATGACTCTGTCCAACATACAAATTTTTGTTTGTATGAATCCTTTTGAGAATTAGGGAGTCCACTAATAAGGGAGTATAAGGTGATAAGCACTTTAAGGTATCTTGTTTTACCTTATATCCAACAGGAGCTGTGATGGTGAAGTTACAATTCATGTTTGGACTGTAGTTCCCTGGGTATCCCGGAGATGTAAAGTTGCCTTGAGAGTTAAAGAAGGTTCCTCCACACTTAACTGTGAGAATATAGATACAATTAATACAGTAAAGAGATTTATAATAGTATATGACATCATTGTATGTTTATGTATATAAACTAGATATGCTGTACATAGTCCATCCTCCCTTTTAGAGTTCCAGATTGGTCATAGGCTAGGACCCCACTCTACAATCCTCATAATAGAGCTCAGACCTAGAGATCGGCTGCTCAGGCTCTAAATTCTGCACCAGGGAAGGAAAAGAAGAGATGCTCTGCCATACCCAGAAGTATTTCACAGGGCACTAGTGGGCAAACAGTAGCATGTAATGGTAAGTATTTGTTGAGGAGGTGGGTGAGTTATTATGTACATCTATTATTTAGTCCTAAGAGGGAAAAGTACAATTTTATTTAAAGGTATAATATTTACCTTATTATTTCTTTCTGCAAGACTTCTTTGTGCTGTATGAATGGCCTCCATTTCTGCCTCTCTTTGCTACTTCTTCGGTTAGGCTCTCAGATGTCATCATGTACAATGCAGAACCAGCAGCTATGCATTGCATATGAGAGTGGAATGGACATATGCACAATCCAGGACATCAAAGAGCAGGGAAATATGCAGGCTACTGGGGAAATTAGGAATAAGGCAAGTAATTGTACTTATTCCAATCCCCCCTGAACAAATTGGGCATTTAATCTATGCAGTGTTGTGGGAGGTCTGGTCCCTGCACTTTAATTTCTGAGAGTATTTTGGATGGTGTTGACAACCCCATATAAGTCCATGGGTATGTCTCAACTTCTGAGCATACAGTAGGGGAGAGAGCAAAGATTGGAAATGTGTCAGACAAAGGGAATACAGCAAGACAGATTCATTTATACAGTAAAAGAAGTCATTGAGTTAAGTGTTGTTTTTTTTACTCCTAAAACTAACCAACATGCACATTGTATAATCCACAAACAACTTTATAGTGCAGTGACCTGCCTAACTGGATACAGATTATAAAACGGTGTAAGTGGGCCTTCACCTCATAGTTTGGTATATCTAGAAAGATTGTTCAATCAGATTTTACACAAATAGACAGCTCCACCCAAGATTGCAGATATACAAAAAATGCTTCCTAGAATTCTTTAAAGGCTTCAGGCTATGTTCACACTGATCCGACACGGAAGTCATATGACTTCTGATCTGACTTTGCTCTGCAACTTCATGTCTGACTTTCATGTAAATTCACTGATCAGAATCCGACTTTGATCCGACCATACCAGGCCCTTTTAGTCTGGTATGACTCTTGTGGGGAACCCCAAGCCAAGATTAAAAAACAAGAATGGGATGGGGTCTCCCCCAAGACCATACCAGACCTTTTGGTCTGGTATGGATTTTGAGGGGAAACCCTACGGCAAAAAACGATGTACCCCCAAAATCTGTACCTGACCCTTATCCGAGCATGCAGCTCTGCAGGTCAGGAAAAGGGGGGTGAGCGAGTGTCTGCCCCTGGACCATACCAGGCCACATGCCCTGCGTACCAGGCCACTGTGCCCCCACCCCATAGCACCTTGGTGATAGGGACAAGGGCCTCTTCCCAACAACCTTGGGCCATGGTTGTGGGGGTCTGTGGGCAGGGGAATTTAACAAGGGGGCCCCCAGATCCCACCACCCCCTAATATGAATGAGTATGGGGTACATTGTACCCCTACCCATTCGCCAAAAAATAGAAGTACAGTGTTACAAAAACAAGAGACGGTTTTCGAAAAAACCTTCCTCTGGTCTTCTCCCTCTGGTTCTTCTCTCTGTGCTTCTTCAACTGGTTCTTCTCTGTCTACTTAGTCTCCCAGTTCTTCTCCCTCCGCCGCTGACTTCTTCCTACACTGACCCAGTCCTCCTCTGACTCTGGCTCCCGTCATTGTCTCAGGTCCAGTGTCTGCTAGTTCTTATATAGCCATGAGGTGTGGCCATTCAGGGATGTCACCTGGAGACCCCACCCTCCCGTGATGGGTCGGATCAGTTAAGTCGCTTGAGTTAAAACAGTTCTCTTAGAGAACCATTCATTTTGACATGTCAAGCGACTTGTGCTCTCAAAGTCGGAGCACATATCGGACCAGTGTGAACCGGTCCTCAAAGAAAAAACCTGTTGTGTCAATATTCCCTCTTAACTCTTTGATCATTCAATATCTTTCTCTGAGCACTTTCTTTGTTATTAAAACAAATCAGCATACCTGTGTTATATGTAGCATTAAAGCCACGCCCAGCAACAGCCCCGTCACTGACAAACTCAACCAACATCTCGTTAGTGGAAGCGATGAGTGAAGGGATGGTATTACTGCCGCAAATTTTATCCAGCAACACAGGAGAGTTTTTAGAGTTACCATCATAGATCCTCATGTAGTCAGAGGTACAGTCAAGTGTGGACTGCACATTAAAGTCACTGAAAGTTAGTGAAACCTAAAAGAAAGCACAAAGAAAATGTATTATGTACACAAAGGCATTAGCTTCACATATACCTGCATGCTGGGTGGTTGCATGTACTGTAGGCACAATATAGTGCTAAGGCTGAAGAACAGCCCTTCAGAGAGAGCTACAAGAATATGGAGCATGCTGGTTTCATTAAACCACTTGCCAACCGTAACTTATATGGCGGTAAAGTGGCATGGCTGTGCCGGATCACGTACCTAGTGCATGATCCGACACTTCCGGGTCTGGGGCACATATGCACACCGCTGCCAGCATGCTCTCCCAACAGCCGCACTGATCTGCAGAAGCCGAAAGCTGTGTGCTCATGCGACAGAGGGACGTTTATAAGAAAATCAGGTACAAAAAGGCATATTTAAAACATCTGAACTATGCAAAATTTCTACTATTATGGTTAGTGAGTGTTTAACAGAGATTTGAAGGGGAGCCTTTCCTTCTACTTTAATGCTACTTGTATTTTTAATTGAAATGCACATGTTGAAATAGACAAGTAATTTTTAATAAGACAAATTCAGGGGCAGAAACCTTTAAATTAAGTTTTAATCCCATATTGAAGAAGTTCAAATATGTTTTTGATTTAACTCTGACTGCAGATATTGCAATACCTTTTTAATTAATGACACAAGAACCAAAGCTGCAAATAAAAACAAGATTCATTGCTAAAACCACTATTCCTGCAATCCCCTTACTATCTGATCCAGATGTTGGGCAAAGTTATTTAGCACATCAGAGATGCCAAACAGGCTCTCAGCCATGAAGTGGTAAAGGTAGCCTAAAGACTATAGAGTGGATACCACTCCAAAAACAAGTATTACTCCAAAATCTGGAGCAGTTGGTGGATAGAGCAGAGGGAGATTATTATTATTATTATACAGGGTTTATACAGCGCCAATAGTTTGTGCAGCGCTTTACAACATGAGGGCAGACAGTACACTTACAATACAATTCAATACAGGAGGAATCAGAGGGCCCTGCTCATTAGAGATTACAATCTAGGAGGGAGGGTCAAGAGATACAAAAGGTAATAGCTGTGGGGGTTAAGTGGGGGTTGGACAGGCTTCTCGGAAGAGAAGGGTTTTAAGGGATTGTCTAAAAGCAAGCAGAGTAGGAGATAGTCGAAGATTGGGGTAGGGAGTTGCAGAGGATGGGAGAGGCTTCGGAAAAGTCCTGGAGGCGAGCATGGGAGGAGGTGACGAGGTGACGAGGGAACTGGAGAGCAGGAGGTCTTGGGAGGAACAAAGGGAATGAGTAGGTTGGTGTTTTGAGACTAGGTTAGTGATGTAGCTGGGGGCCGAGTTGTGGATGGCTTTGTAAGTTGTTATTATAATTTTAATTTATTTGTTGGATGAGTGGAAGCCAGTGGAGGGACTGACAGAAAGGGATAGCAGACACTGAGTGGTTGTTTAGGTGGATGAGCCTGGTAGCAGCATTCATGATAGACTGAAGGGGGAGGTAGCCTGTGTAATGGTAATCCCGTCAGGAGGGAGTTGCAGTAGTCGGGACGGGAGATGAACTAGGAGTTTTGTGGTGTCATTGATTACAAAGGGGCATATTTTGGAGATGTTGCGGAGGTTGAGACGGCAAGATTTGGAAAGTGTTTGGATGTGGGGCCGAAAGGATAGTTCAGACTCCAGGGTTACACCTTGAACCTTGGCATGCGGGGACAGGCTGATAGTAGTGCTATTGATTTTGACAGAGAGATCAGAGGCACGTGGGGGAGGAAAAATCATGAGCTCAGTTTTGGATAGATTGAGTTTGAAATCTTGATGTTTAGAGGTGGCTGCATCTTAAGAAGCCTACTCTACAACTGTGGCTAAGCCATGAAGTTTACTTACCACAAACCACCACAATGGTTCATTTTATCAGTCTATCTCTAAAAGCCTTTCACCTTGGCAAATATGAGAAAAAGCAAAGCTGAAGTCTTATAATGAATTAATTATATAAAGGTGTGATGTTCAAGTAGGGATCATTTTGACCTCCTCTTTGGCTCTGCACCAGTTAACTTTTTTTCCTAAATGTAAATTTTGAGTGGTTTAAAGAGCAAAAACAAAATTTGAGAGTAATTTTTCACAGTAACGCATCTACTACATCAAAGGTCACATTTTGCATGTCTACAGTTCCTCTGTTTTCTTACCTGCCCATTCGGAGTCCTAATTAACCAAACATAGTCAACATTATCAGGATAATCAGAGGGATAATTTTCAGAAGTTAAAATTCCGTTCTGTTTATTAAGCAAAGTAGCACTGACACCTTAAAATTAAGAAAAAATAAACCATATAAATTAAAATTAGTTATACAGAATTATAGTTATGAATCATTCGAAAAAGACGAAACTAGTCAGGATCAGACTGCACAGCAATGGGAAAGTGACTTATCGCTGTTAGCGAGCGAGGGGACCGGGTGAGACGCCATGCAAGCGGCATACTGATGCCTTCTTGTGTACTCCCTAATAGAAGGGATGGGCTATCTTTTATAATATATTTGTGGGTGACATTTTATAGATTTTTTAAATAAAAAGTGGTTTTATGGAATTACACTATTAGTTTTCCTTTTTCCTTTAGCCTGGGGCTTTTTGATAAGCTTAGCAGAGAGTTGATGCGAGAAGTGAAGTTCTGCTGGAGACTGCATGTTCCTCATAAGTGCTATTGCTTATCATTGTGGATATTCTATTGGAGTCCGAGAGTGCAAAAGAGAGGGGGAAGCTCTGCACTTATTATGTACTGTAAAGAGGATTACATGATTTTCATCACATGGATGGACTATTTTGAACTGATAAATTTATATTACACCATTTAATGCCCCCGAGGACATGTTATTACCTAATGGTAGTTCAGTGACTGCGCCGCCTCTGTCCTTGAATAGGATGGTAGAGAGGTTCCCTTGTTTTTTGTTTTTTTTTAAGACCCCTCTGATAGTTGTCTCCGGTGCTATCATTTGGATGCTAGCCTTCTTACTTTCATATTTGTATTGTTTTTTTTTTTTTGATCCGAGAGATTCTGTTTTTCTCTCTTCATCTTTTACCTTTCTTTCTTCCCTTCTTTTTTAACCACCTATAGTCATTCTCTTCTTTTTTTCCTCTTTTTCTTCTCCGCTTTTTGTATGTATTTTATTATGCCACCTCATGTTTTATTACTATACATTCTGGCAATATTTGTTTCACTGCTTTGATTTAAATGACAACCAATGTGTGCATCGTATGCCATGCCCAGTCATTTTTTAACCTTTCATTTATTGTTTGCTCTCAATTGTGCAACTTGGTCACTATGATTTCACACTATTCATGACCTTTCTACATTTTAAAGTTACCTTATCTTTATATTTCTGTGTTATGTTGTAAAACAATTAAGATAAATTTGACCCTAATTTATATTACACTGGTGTGATGGACAATTGAGAGCTTTTATGTCACATGCATAATTAAAGGAGCATGTTGTAGTTTATTTAAGCTTTATGGAAGAGTATAGGCACTATTTGGTTAATGTTAACACTTTATGAATTTTAAAATGGTTTGCACAACGCTACCTTTATCTAGATTGTGAATTAATTTGGATTAGCTACCAAAGGCCAAAAAACAGGAAGCAAAGTTTTTTATAGGCTTTTTACCCTCACCGATGCATGATGGGGCTTTATTGGCTCTATGGTGTAGGGTTGGTGAGTCTAATGCCGCGTACACACGACCGGACTTTTAGAGGGACTAGGTCTGCCGGTCTTTCCGATGGACTTTCGGCGGAGTTCCAACGGACTTTCCGAATGAATGGACTTGGCCACACACAATCACACCAAAGTCCGACGGATTCGAACGTGATGATGTATGACTGGACTAGAATAAGGAAGTTCATAGCCAGTAGCCAATAGCTGCCCTAGCGTCGGTTTTTGTTCGTCAGACTAGCATACACACGAACGGATTTCTCGGTCCGGCGGAGTTCCGGTGGAAAAATTTAAAACACGTTCTATTTCTAAAGTCTGCTGGATTTTTGGCAAGCAAAGGTCCGATGGAGCCCACACACGATTGAATTGTCCGATGAACTCGTTCCGTTGGACCTTTGCTGTCCAAAAGTCCGGTCGTGTGTATGCGGTATAAGGGAACAGTACAACCATAAAGGTTGCAGTGAGGCTGTATACAAGGAACTGAAAACCCTACCTCTAAAGTATTGGGAGATAGAGCATCGTCTTCTTGTAACAGAAGGTATTTACACACATCTTCTCTTCCAATATAAAGCCCAAGCACTGGTGACAAAACTGGAGATTATTTTAGCTTCCTTTGGGTTAAAACTGCTGGAGATTTTAATAGCCCATATAACTTTCAGTTTACATCAGCTAAATACATTTTAGGTGTGCCAGATAAAAGATTTGTAAAGTCTTAAGCCTCCTTCATTTGGGGCATACATAAGTGTATCCAATGTTCCCCTGCCCTCAGCTGTAGAGAAGGACCCTTGCTCACTATGTGGAAGCAGTGGTCTCTCAGCAGATGTCTGTTATGCCCCTGGTGAGACAAAGTTAGAAGTCTCCAATCAGTCAGAGAGTCTGAGCTTAACTGAATGCAGAGTTATTGGTTAGACTCTGGCTTTTCTACTTTTCTAAAGACAACTTACCCAAGACTTTGCACACCCTTTTGTTTTGATACATCTGGAATTTATTTAGTTGATTTAAACTAAAAATTGAATTGGGATTTATTTGAGATCCTCATGTAAACCAATATAGTTACCTGCATCCCAGTACCCAGGCATGATAAATTTGATTTTGTCTTACATATTCTGCTGCTTTCCAAACACTGTAGTACAATACAGTAACTCCTGGGTGCTTTTAAGTGTCTGTGAATTATTCTTGTTCCTTTGGCCCCAAAAGCACACTCCGCATGAGACCCAAACTAATATCTTGATTTATATCTTCAATAGCAGGCTGATCAGCTCAATGTTGGATCTTTTTCTGACTTTAAAAGTTGGAGGTGTCTCTTTTTTTTCTTCTATAATAAAATTGTAAAATTCCCTGAAGTAGACCTCAAAGTGCTTAAAGTGATTTTAATTTTTTTTTTCTTTAAAATAACAAACAAACATGTTATAATTACTTGCTCTGTGCAATGCTTTTGCAAACAGCAGCCCTGATCCCCCTCTTCTAAGTTCCCCAGCCAACACTCCTGGCTTCCCCCATAGCAGGCTACCAGAATACATTAAGGTATAACACTCTCTGACTTTTTAACCACTTTAATGTTCGTGCAAGGAGTTTGTGTATTTTAGTTGTTTAAAAAAATTGTTGGAAAAACAGCGCTGTCCAAAAAGTTGCTCAATTATTTAAAAGAAAGCCTATGCCAGTGAGGCAAGTTTTAAAATAATAATATAAATACTAACAATAAAACTAAGTATAAATTCTTGCCGCAACACAATGTGAGATAACCACAATATACAAAAAACAAAAATAAAGCTTTGCTAAAACTTATAAAGTGCCAAAATAATCTTGTGACATATTGAATTCTAATATCAAATACTGAACAGTGTATATGCCTATAACAATGTGCAAAAAATACTCAAAATTAAAACACATAAAAAGTCCAAAGAGGGAGAGAAACACAAAGAAATAAATTTCAGTCCATTAAAGTGACTCTTTAAAACACCCTTCAGATGTATAGCAGGTGCGCCGAGAGAGAGAGGTTCATCCACCACCAGATTCAGTAAGGCTTACCAGCTGACAAGATCTTTTAGGGAGATCATACAAGCTTGAAAACAAAACGATCGCTCCTGGTCTCTCCAATAGCGATGGATGCACTAAGCAGGCTACACACACAAGGAGGTAGAAAAGAACAGTAATGAAAGGAAGCCACTAGTGGAAAAACACATAAGACGCTCTAAGAAAGAGATATAGGAGTTGGAGACGTCAGCAGAACCTATTGGAGAGACCAGGAGCGATCGTTTTATTACTTTAGTTGTAGTCAGAGTCTTCAAGCGGGAAAAGTGATACTCCTAAGAACCAAGGCCTGAGGTGTGCCTTGGCCTAGCTGGTCAGTATGCCTGAGAAGAGGGCATACCCTGAATGTAAGAATAAGAACAAAATACTATGAGAATGTATGAAACTGGGGAACGGGTGGGTGGGAATCCAGAAATCCCACCGACACTGGCCCTGACAGAGGAGGAGGTTTAAATAGCCCTCTCAGGCTCCTCCTACAAATCCAGGCTGGCCTGCGGCCAGCCTTACAACTTGTAGTCAGAGTCTTCAAGCGGGAAAAGTGATACTCCTAAGAACCAAGGCCTGAGGTGTGCCTTGGCCTAGCTGGTCAGTATGCCTGAGAAGAGGGCAAAAAGACACAAAATTTAGGTGAAGAAGGGAAGGTAATGAACAATCACGGATAAAAGGTGCTCCCGGACGGCAGCAGTACGTATCCCGCTAGTACCCGGAAAGTGTTCGCAATGGCAAAGAACACACCGACTCCTGACTTGGCGATGAGAAGGAACCCCCTATCGAACCTGTGACACTACCCTGAACTCAACTGAACAACCCCTGAAAGATTGAATTGAGCCGGATGCCCGTGACACCCAGACCCGAGAATGACCTGCTTGTGAAATGAGAGGATACGAGAGGGGAAAGGAACAAGGCCTGGCCCGATGAAACCCCTGCAAAAGATGGCGAAATACCCCAATGAACACCAGTGAAATAGCCCAGAGTCATACCCCCCCAAGAGGGTGAGTGGCAAAAAAAGACCACTAGCAGGAGTGCGAAAAGCTGGAAACCTGATGGATGTGACGGAGTAAGTGGATAAGGCCCATGCCCATGGAAATAATACTGTCAACCAGGAGAAACCATACCAGATGTAGGACCCAGGTCCCACCGGATACGATCGGGTCATGCTACAGCCTGAACCCAACAGCTGGGACAGAATCCTGAACCAAGGAGGGCCAGACTCCCTCCCGGGGAAATAGTCCCCATGGCATGATACAGACATACCCAAGCCCCCCCCTGCTTGGAACAAGCTGGGGATCGGAAAAGATGACTGGACTGATGTCCCTAAGTGGAACTCCAGGCAATAAGTTCAAACAAGATCAGAGCCAAGAGCTCTAAAACCAAATCCAAAACCATTATGACATCTGCCCAACCTACCCCCCCCCCAAGGAACGTCACGGGGACGTGGCTTAACAAACACTCTGAGAGAGACTATACATCCCTGGGCAGTAACCAGGGCCTCAACACAACAAGACATCAACTGACGGAAAATTTTCGACTGCTTCTGACCCAAGGGTGAGCCCAGTGGTGAAAAGACATCAGCACCAATCAAGTAGCCCCCAACAACGGCCGGGCTGAAGGAAGTGATAGCAAGCATGGATGATATCGGTATGGATGCCAAGACGGCCCAACCTGAAACACAAACTAGAGAAATGACAGACAACCAGACATGAGAACAATAATACCCCCTGCCTAACTAAGAATGAAACATGATCAGAAAAGTCAAGACCACTGTGCGTAAAAGAACCTGACGGACTGACCCCCCCACCCACATGTAAGTGGTAAGTGAGCCCGAGTAACCTGCAGTGCAGAGACAGGTAATTACTGAAAACTCAGGGCTAGTGTACCCACAGGCAATGGCGGGTAGTCGTATGGATGTGGTGAATGAACGTGCAACGTATGACATATGGTATACGGGCGAGAAGATTGTGGACAACAACCAATTAATAAACGAAACCTCAGCCCGTATGGATCTATAGACGTGACAGATCCCGAAGTGTGAGCCCTAGCTACCTGACCCAGGAACAAAACATGACACAGACACGATGGGACATGACAATCAACAAGACAAATGACTACCAGAGTATTCCATGAGTGAACAACGCCCCTCTGAGAAACTCTGAGACTGAATACCAAGTCTGAAATACCATGACAGGCATGCTGGTAGCAACACAAAGACAGAAAACGCTGAGACAGAAAACGCTGAGACAGAAAACGCTGAGACAGAAAACGCTGAGACAGAAAACACTGAGACAGAAACACCGCATGCCATGATGAAAAACACCATGCCAGAAAACGCTGAAACTTAATGCTGAAGCAGAAACGTAGTGGCAGAACGCAATGACAGCAATAACCAAGACTGAAACGCTGAGGCATAAATGAAATGCCAGAAATGCTATAACAGAATAACTGAGACAGCAAAGCAACAGCAGAATCCTGGCCAGTAATGCAAAGCCCGAAAACACGCCGAGACTGAATGCAGAGACAGAAATGCAAAGACAGAAATCCTGGTTCAGAACGCCATGACAGAAATCCTGGTTCAGAAACGCCATGACAGAAATCCTGGTTCATCAGCTGGAAGGAGGCGTTCCCCACACCGGCTTCCCTGCCAGCTGTGTTCACAAAGGCTCCAAACGGGTAACGTCACTGGCTCTACTCATACATAGCAGTCAATGCAATAGAAAACAGAAGTCCTGGGGCAGAAAGCCACAACAGACATGCCGGGGCAGAATGCTACGACAGGCATCCTGGGGCAACAAACACTATGCCAGACATGTTGGACAGAATGCTATGACCGAAAAAACTACAGGAGATGCTGCACAGAATGCTGTGACAGAAATGCTGCACAGAACGCTGTGATGGAAATTCAGCACAACGCTGTGACGGAAATGCAGCACAACGCCGTGACTGAAATGCAGCACAACGCTGTGACGGAAATGCAGCACAACGCTGTGACGGAAATGCAGCACAACGCCGTGACGGAAATGCAGCACAACGCTGTGACGGAAATGCAGCACAACCCCGTGACGGAAATGCAGCACAACGCCGTGACTGAAATGCAGCACAACGCTGTGACGGAAATGCAGCACAACGCTGTGACGGAAATGCAGCACAACGCCGTGACGGAAATGCAGCACAACCCCGTGACGGAAATGCAGCACAACGCAGTGACGGAAATGCAGCACAACGCCGTGACGGAAATGCCGCACAGAACGATGTGACGGAACTGCCGCACAGAACGCTGTGACGGAACTGCCGCACAGAACGCTGTGACGGAACTGCCGCACAGAACCCTGCGACAGAAATGCCGCACAGAACGCTGTGACGGAAAAGCTGGACAGAACGCTGCGACAGAAACGCTGGACATAACGCCGTGACGGAAATGCTAGACTGAGCGCTGTGACAGGAATGTCACGTGGAGCTCAGACAGGGGGGGGGAGACCCGCCACGTGGAGCTCAGGCGGGTGGGGAGACCCGCCACGTGAAACTCAGGCGGGTGAGGAGACCCGCCACGAGGAGCTCAGGCGGGTGAGGAGACCCGCCGCGTGGAGCTCAGGCGGGTGGGGAGGAGGAAACCCACCACGTGGAGCACAGGCGGAGGGGGGGGGATCCACCACTTGGAGCTCAGGAGGGGGGGGGGACCCACCACGTGGAGCTCAGGAGGTCCACCACGTGGAGCTCAGGGGGGGGGGAGAGACCCATCACGTGGAGCTCAGGAGGCCCCCACGTGGAGCTCAGGAGGGGGGGGGGAGACCCATTACGTGGAGCTCAGGAGGCCCACGACGTGGAGCTCAGGGGGGGGGGGAGAGACCCATCACGTGGAGCTCAGGGGGGGGAGAGACCCATCACGTGGAGCTCAGGAGGCCCACCACGTGGAGCTCAGGAAGGGGGGGGGGGAGGGGGAGACCCACCACGTGGAGCTCAGGAGGCCCACCACGTGGAGCTCAGGGGGGGGAGAGACCCATCACGTGGAGCTCAGGAGGCCCACCACGTGGAGCTCAGGAAGGGGGGGGGGAGGGGGAGACCCACCACGTGGAGCTCAGGAGGCCCACCACGTGGAGCTCAGGGGGGGGGAGAGACCCATCACGTGGAGCTCAGGAGGCCCACCACGTGGAGCTCAGGAAGGGGGGGGGGGGGAGACCCACCACGTGGAGCTCAGGAGGCCCACCACGTGGAGCTCAGGAGTGTTGTTAGATGTGTGAAATTGCTCTGAGTGCCCTTTGAATGACTTTAGCCAACAACAATAGATGATATGGTTTCACTTGAAGTTTAAGCCTGCAGAACAGTTATTATAGTGATCAATACTGTCCTCCTTTTTATATTTAAATATATGATGTACCTTCCTGTTCCCCACTGGAGCCCACTCCCAGAAAGCGAAAGGAATGGGAATAAGTCGTATTTCAGCACACAGTGCAGACAACGCAAAGGACACCCCGCACAGAACTCAGATGGCACGTATAATGAGTACAACGCATTCACAGTGCACACAGGAGATACTGTGTACAGAGAATGCATTTAGGATAACACAAAATGTACCTAAGGACATGAGCACAAATACACATCAGAATTTTTCAACAGACTATAAAAACACACAACTCATCGACACTGTACATATATGACACATGAAATGTATGCATCATACATAGCGTTTGAAGGGGCCGCATACACAGCATAAACTGTATATAGACTATAGAAAGTGTTGGTTTACCATGAAAGAGGTCAAACCCCCCCACATGAGCCTTACTCCCAGCAGACAAGGAGTTAACACCTTCATTCCTTGACCCCCCCCCCCCCCCCCCAATCATTTTTTGTAATAGGTAAGGGGTTAACCTCCCTGCAGTGATTATTAGTAGCAGGGAAGGAGCTAACCCTCCCCCTGGAATGATCGCTGATAAGCAGTAAAGGGGTTACCCCCACCCCCCTCTGGAAGCTTGGAGCAGTGTGCAGGCAGGGGGGACGCTGGGTGTGAGGCGTCCTATGTACAGGGAGGCACATGTTCTCAGCGATGTGCCCCAACTGCTCATGTCTTATCTAATGACATTTGACTGGATTTGCTCCCCTTCCATCGCTGACAGCCTGCTGTTTGCTGCATATTTGTGCAACCGACTTATTTAACTCTGGCGCAGCCGAAAACCTCCCCCCCCCCCGCCAGGAGAACGGGCGGGTACCCTGTATATGTGAGGGGGGGGAGGGGGAGCCGGCGCGGCCGAATACCTCCCCCTCCCCCTGCCAGGAGAACCGGCGAGCACCCTGTGTGAGGGGGGGGGAGGGGGGAGCCGCCACGGCGGATTACCTCCCCCTCCCCCCCACGAGCAGAAACGGCGGGCGCTCCGTACCCCCGAGGGGAGAGAGGGGGCCGGCGGCAGCCGACTACCTCCACCTCCCCTCACCAGGCGACCATGTACATGGGGAGAGGGCGGGCAGGGAGAGAAAGGAGTGAAACCAATACCGCCCACAGAGCGATACACATGGGGAGAGAGAGAGAGAGGAGCTGGGGGGGCGATCACACCCTCCCCTCCTCCCAAACCGGAAGAAACGGCAAGCGGGATCACCCTGGAAGCCGGCGTGGACGAGGAGAGTAGAGGATAGATTGATCAGCCTCCCCCCCCTGAGCGCCAGCTGCCTCCATCCAGAAATCCCACCGACACTGGCCCTGACAGAGGAGGAGGTTTAAATAGCCCTCTCAGGCTCCTCCTACAAATCCAGGCTGGCCTGCGGCCAGCCTTACAACTTGTTGTTTAAAAGAAAAAAGTTGAGGAATTGACTATGGTAACTTTAATTTTTTAGCCTGGTCTATTAAAAGCAGTAGGAATCTTGGTTGGTTTGTGTTCCATCCCCCTTTAAAAAAAAAAAAAGTATAATTTCTTATGTATTGGACTAATTAAATCAAAGTCTACAGAAACTTACTGCATTTATAAAGTTGGTTAATCTTAGTGACATCCAGGATGCTCAGTCCAACTCTCTGTCCGATAGGCACATTGGGGTCAGGCTTGGGGACGATTGTGGGTTGGTTTGGAGTGTTGGTGAATGTATAGCTGACAAAATTCAAATGGAGATAAGATCAACAAATAATCATTAAAGTATGTTACCATTTAATGTATGACTTAGAGCAGAACTTCTTTTTTAGATTTGGATAGAGTGGTGAGGGGTTAGTGTGAAATCCATCTCCAGTCAAGCATGTCAGAGGCAGCATATCCCTTCCCAATCAGCAGCTATTTGATAGCCAGCCACTGCTGACAACACAATCCACCACAGATCGTCAATCAGTAGCTAAGCCCTTATGAAAGAGGCCTAACTGTCCCGATCATCACTGTCAATAGAAAGGCACGTAAGGGTGACTCCAACATTTTGAGTTGTCACCAGAACAGGAATGGAGATGTTCCTCACACTAGAAAGATATCCTCTCACTTTCTTTTGAGTGTTCGGACCAGAAAGTGAAAGGAAATCTCCCCGATGAAAAAACAGATGGCCAAAACAACAGTTTTAATCCCTACTCTATCCAAAATGGAAAAAAGTCTACCATCTAGCAGAAAAGTCATGACCTACCGATTATAATGCATCACTGATTCATAGTCATACTCAAGGCCCAGGTTATTAGTGTCTTCTTTAAAAAAATTACTCCAGTGTTCTGAAACAAAAAAAAATCAATTGTAATGTCTCTTTTAAAAAAAAAACATTTCTACATTTCTCATGTGCAAATGTTCCCAGTACCTTGAGAGATATACTGGAAATTAATGTCAACGTATTTGTCACGATCACTTCTCGTGTGCTCATGGTAGAAGCCCAGGGCATGGTCAAGTTCATGTTGTATAACCCCTTTGTAGATGCAGCCATCAGCCAAAGAAACTACCTGGCTTTTACCCTGTTTTCCGATAAGTGACGAACAGCTAGAAAAAGTAAATATACATTAGAAAAACAGTATCATTTAGAGCCAAAGATAATGAGTTTAATTGAAATAATTGAATAATTGAAGCTACAGAAAGTAAATCATACATACTGTTTAGGCTATAGCCAGTCATACATAGAGTGAAATCTATGTATGGGCGCCCTGGTTGTACAGAAGTCGATCTACCAAATCGGATCTTTTGTTATTACAATGGTTGAACAATGATAAATGTATGGGTCGCCTTAGAGCTTTCAACCTTTTAACAACAGGTGTATCCGTATGCATGTGGCCAGTTCTAGTAAGAGATATGATGTTCAGGAGTTAGATAATGTTTTTCTGGATCAAATCAGTGGATCCTTTAGGACAATTTATTCGGATTTATTTTGATTGTCAATATGTATTTTAGATGGAATCCTTTGAGTCTCTTGACAACAAGCTCCACCACCTCTCAGTCATTATAATATCCTGACTCAATGTAAGTAGTGTTGCAATAAATATTGTTATGTCCCTGTGCTGTTGCTACTGGGCACATGGAAGAAGAAATCTAATGCCACGTACACACGATCGGAATTCCGGACAGAAAAAGTCAGATGAGAGCTTTTCATCGGAAAATGTGACCGTGTGTATGCTCCATCGGAATTTAGCTGTCCGAATTTCCGCCAGCCAAAAATTGATAGCATGTTCTCAATTTTCCAGACGGAAAAACTTTCTATCGGAAATTCCTATCGTGTGTATGCAATTCCGACATGCCAAAAATCACGCATGCTCAGATTCAACTACGAGACAGAAGCTATTGGCTACTGGCTATTGAACTTCCTTTTTCTAGTCACGTCGTAGGTGTTGTACGTCACCGCGTTATAAATGATCGGAATTTGATGTGACCGTGTGTAGGCAAGACAGCTTGAGCCGAATTCCATCAGGAAAACCATCAGAGCTTTTTCCGATGAGAATTCCGATTGTGTGTACGCGGCATAAGATGCACTTTGCTGTTGGCTTGTGTGTAAGCAGGTTGAAATGCTGGTTAGTAAGACAGCTGCTGCCCCAGACGGGAGGGAAAGGGTTAACCTAATTTTCACACTTTTTACTGAGCTACCCTGTGCTGTTAATAAAAGAGGGGAAGGCTCTGCCCAAACAGACACTGTCTGCATGGGAAAAGACACAGACAAGACACTGCATGTAATCTCCAGCCGCTTCCCAGAGCTTCTGCGGCTGCAGCTGTCAGAGGCAGCCTCGCCTGCCTCTAGGAACCTTTCATATATAGGGGAATTGCTGGGACCTGCAGTCCACCCTGAAGGACACCAGCTTTTGGAAAATGCCATAAGGGACTCAACTAGTTATGGACTCTTTTGTGTCAAGGTATGCTGAGGCAGCCACAACCCTGAGTAAGGGACTAAGGAAGTTAGGGAAAGTCTGTGCACTTTATTTTGGAATTATGCTGAGAGTTTCCAGTAAAGCTTTTGAAACGTTGTCCTTGCCAGGTCTGAAGTTACTAAAGGAGTGTATGTAAGTAATCGGCACACATAGTCTATAGCTTGGGTCAGTTAAAACACATTGGGGTATGAAGACAGCAGTACAAGAATTAACACGATACAGAAAACAGTAAGCAGTTACTAAGGGTAACAAAGGTTTAACAAGCAACCTGTCATAAAGTGTGCGCCTGTTAGAGGTGGTACAGCCTCTTGTAGAGAGGGAGTTGTTGTCCACATTATCTCTCCTTGTGGTCTGTCTCCCATAATGGGAGCTGATTAGAGCTCAGAGGTCCCCAGCCTGGGCACAGGAATGAAAGAGCAAGATTTAAGTTAGTGCGTGCATGAAATCAGCACTAGACACATGGCGGTGCCCCATTCTGTCACTGGGAGTGAAAAAGCAGAGATACGCTGGACAGGTAAAGCGGGCATCAGCTCTGTGTGTCCCTCCTAAATGCAACAAGTGCTAGTAGTAGTGTACATTAACATAAGAGAGTTAACTAGAGTTCAGTCATCTGTTTAAGTATACACAATGTCTGGCCATCTTTGAGTCAGGGGTCAGCCTTTAGGTTGAGTCACCCCTGAAAGGGACATCCACCCTGTCACAGGACATTGGTGAGAATGGCACAAACAAAGGTACCCCATGTGCAACGCAGTGACTCATTCTAGGTGCCTAGCATAGCCCTGAAGAACTGACCTCAGGGTAGGCCTCTTATGTGACCCACACTTGGAGCCCACCAAGGAGGGGAACATGGAGGAAGTGTAACCTGCCTTCCCTACATGTGATTTCCCCCTTCATTTTCAATTGCATGGAATAATCCTTTAGATTTTAGAGAAAAATAGAGGAGCATTTATGCACTGAAGTCAAAGATACAGTGAAGATCTTAGATGACCTCCTCTGTTTTACTGTAGAGAACCAGGATGGATATAAGACAAGACAACCTACCCGTCTGTAGCTGTGATGTTGAGATAATCTTCTTCTGTTGTATGAGGCACAAACCTCACACAAGTCAATGTCTCAAACTCTTCCATTGCATCCATAATTGTTTTGAGCTCACTGGGACCTGGAAATAGAGGTAGAAATTTGGATTTCTGTAAACAGAAATCTATAAAAAAAAATCCTTAATTGCAAGAAGATGAACAGCTAACTCACTGAAGTCAACATTAATGCTGTAGGGAACAGGAACTGTACCATCTTCAAATTTAGGCCAAAGACAGGTAGTACAGTTTTTGGCGCTGCGTCCAGTTCTTATCCGTATATCGCCTCCATGCATGGGTGTGTCAATATCTAAAACATACAGAAAGATGGTTGCAGTTAATACACAAAAAAAATGTATCCCATCCTAAAGCTGAACTCCAGGCAAACAGCTAAATACACAAATGAAATAATTATAAGACAGCTGTTTGACCTGCCAAAGGATTTGTTCTAATGTCCACCCAGTCATGCGATTTGCATGGCTCTGGCACAAAGCACAGTCCTGTTAGGCATGGCAGGAAACCTGATTTGTATCTGCTGCAGTTGAGTAACACTTACAGGTCTTCTCCCTTTGCAAGTCTGTGACTGGACAGTGCAAGAAAAAGCAGCAGAAGATGAACTCTCTGTCACTCTACTCCTATCAACAAGCTCCTTACACTGCAGCATTACTGATTGGCCCCTTTTGCAGCTTCTCCTTCACCTAGTCTTAGCTCTGCTGTACAGAGACTGAAAAGGGCTAATGCTAAATCAAAAAAGCTAATGCTAAATTTAAAAAAGTACAATTCAAAAGAAAATGATCAAATTAATTGGGGCGATAAATGATCTAGAATCAATAAAAGGATGCTATATACCGCTAAAAACCAAGGTGAGTTGGGAATGCCAGATCTCACAAAATATTTCACGTGGCAAAATTACATTACATTCACTGGCCTTTTACTGCCCCAAGTGCTTGATGGAGAACTTAACTAGACCATACATTCTGACAACTTCACCTGCCCTTCTGCTCCAGGAATTCCTCATCAATGATCATGTAAAGATGAGGACATTGCCAATGACCATGTAGAGGCAAAGTTCCTTCACAGTTCTCCCCAGGCCTCCTCTTGCGGTCGGCGCACCCGCCCAGATTCGGGTGCCCTCCTGCTGCTGTCTAGTATTCCATTCTCCACTTAAACCGGCCGACAATTGCTACCTCAGCTTATATAGGAGGCCTGTCCCCTGCAATACCAGTTGGGGATTGGTCAGGGCTCCCACATGAGCTGCCTGCCACTTCAGTTCCAGGCCCTGCCCCTCTTCCAGAACATTCTCCCTGGAGGGGAGGCTCCTCAGAACTAGAGCACAGGTGGTCACACCAACTGCTACACTAACCACTCCTTGCCCCCAGATCAAAACAGACAGGCTTAGCTCAAAGCATAGGCCTGCCTAAATGTACCTGTGCTGACAGTCTCTCTAGTTAAAAATCCTATACTAGCACCTACCTATTGGTAGAGGATGCTACATATACACCAAACGAGTTCAATACCTCCCAATTCCCATGTTTTTCTTTTTTTTTTTCTCTTATTGTCTTCCTTTTACATTTTCTGTTACCATAAGTGCTGTGGCATATTGTAATTCCGGGCCTTCTATATAAAATGGCCCCTAATGCTCAATTATGTTCAGCTGACTTAACTACATAATATGAATGTGAAGACCTGAAATGTGCTAAACCTGTTCTCTTTATTAGTAATGTTAATCCTCAGTAAAATGTTTGGAAAAGATAACGTTTGTATAGCTAAAGTTAGGATTTAGTAATGAATACAGAGCCAAGTTAAATAGTGTTGTCCTATCTGCCTGCAGTTTAGCTTTTATTGTAGATTCAGAACTAAAAATTGGAAAAGGAAGATTATGCAGTTTTGATAGTGATCTAAGAGATGTCATTACATAAATAAAAGTAGACAGGAAAAACACATCAGTCTTTTCAGAAACAGGACACTGATTTTACGGAATCTTCCAGTATTGTGCGATCTTCCCTGTAGAACAACCAAAAATGACTAGAGCTTTAAACCTAAGCAATGCCATTCTCTGAACATACTATTAGCTAGTCCATCAGTGCATGATGTTAAAAGTTTAATCATTTATGACTTTATTCAATATTATTACCTTTACCCCCTTGTGGGATGGATTCGGTCCCCTCATACTGCATTAAAAATACCTGTGATTTTTGAATAATTACCTTTATTTGCTTGAATAATCTTGGTGAAGATCCCTTGAGGTTCTTCAGAGCCTTCACTCACTGTGGCTACATGGACACATAAAAAAGACGCATTAGACACAACTTGAGGCAAGTTACCAAATAACCAAATAATGAAATTGATTTAATTTTTATGTAAATATTGAATCCATTCTAAAATTGTAATTGTATGACAATTAGAAGATTAAGTCTACAAAGCTATCAGCAGATTAGTGAAGGTGAGAATGTTAGCTACCCCCTGATCTGTGACACTTCTGGTTGGGTGCCTATATGAATTTGTTGTATGTTCCAGCATCTTATTGAGTGTCATTGACACCCTCACCCTCACCTGTTTCAGCCTAACTAGGTGAAGTGCACGTCACAGGCTCCCTAAATCCCTTCTATTTTTAATCCATTGGAAACTTGCGTGGGCAAAGCACATATCTGCTAGACATGTGCATTCGTTTTAGTCCGAATGCATATTCGTCCGAATTTCGGGTATTTTCGTTATCATTTTAAAGAAACCATAAAGACCAGGCAAAATCCAAAAACCGAAAGATCCAACATAAACAAATGCTTTATTTTCGTTTTCGTTGTGACAACAGTTCGATTCAGATAGGAGATTCGACATGACGCTGACAATAGCAATCTGTGTCCATTAAACCTGTGGTTGAATGTGCCTAACCTTAGCTCTATTAGTCCAAGATTATTATTATTATTATTATTATTATTATCCAAGATAGAGAGAAAAGATTTGACATAGAGAGAAGATTTGACATTATAGAGACAACAGCAAAAAAAGATTGAATGTGCCTAACCTAACTCTGTTAGTCCAAGATTATTCAACATAGAGAGAAAAGATTCGACATGAAGATTCGACGAAGCAGTCAAATGCCCCGCCCATGGGCTATAGAAGAATTTGAATGTTGGTTGACTAGTAATAATAATTAATAAATATAATTATTATTAGTGTCATGCAACATTAGAATTCTACTATAGCTTGTAGGCGGAACATTCGACTGGAAATGTATGATTGCGGCGTCGTACAGATTCACATTCAACAGACACCATAAGCCTTCAATGACAGATTCGACCTTAATAATTTAGGCTTTTCGGACTAATGCATTTTTTAACGAAATGAAATAAATAAAAACTAATTTCGGGAGTAACTAAATACATTTATTTTTCGGACGAAAACGAAATTCAGAAACAAAATATTTCAGTGTGCACATGTCTAATATCTGCCTTAAATGTATGAATATTTTAATTCCAAATTGGTTAAATAGATGAATGCAGAGGATATAGAATTGACTTTATATTCTTAACTGGCTGAGACTTTTTTTTATAATTTCTTTTTATCTTTTTAAAGAAGCACAAAATTTTTTTTATATATTCTTAAAATTGACCTTTCCCCAATTCCTGCAATCACTGTACATTTTTACACGTTGATGTAAAATCATGTAATTAATATATATATATATATATATATATATATATATATATATATATATATACACACATCAGAGGCCCTGTCTATGAGACTGGAGAGGACACTGGCGTTGTCTGTTCGCCGCTTCTCTGGGCTCACGTGATCCGGGATCCCCCCTGACCTACCCCCTCACTGC
Source organism: Lithobates pipiens (assembly GCF_037356315.1). NCBI lineage: Eukaryota > Metazoa > Chordata > Amphibia > Anura > Ranidae > Lithobates > Lithobates pipiens. Next base: position 58,711,867 of record NW_027507791.1, read on the forward strand.
TGCCTATATATATATATACAAATATATATATATATATATATATATATATATATATATATATATATATATATATATATATATATCTATATATATATATTACATTTTACTTATCTTTTTCTTCTTCCACTTCCTGGTTTCCCTGAAGTGGAAGATGCCCCCCTGTGAAGGCAATGTCACCATTACCTTCATGGGAATCCCTTATTTAAACCATAAGATCTCACATTGTCATACTTTGCATACGTGAGATAAAACACATGATCTTGTGTGTTTCATTTAACGCAACTGATGTACAAAATTGCATTCATTTGCTGGGGAAAAAAGATTTCTACCTGAGATCTCAGGGAAGTTTTTTCTTCCCAACAGATGCACTTAGTGGTGTAAGGCGAATGCACAAGATGAGGAGCATGACATCATGTGCTTCATCTAGTGCATGTGCGGTATAATGGACATTTTTAAAATGGCAGCGTGGAAACAGGGACCCAGGCAGGACAAAAATAGGTTAATATGAAGAAAAATTGAGGATATAGGTAAGTATGATTGTTTTAAACCCCCCATTGATTATTTGATTATTGACAGGTTTATAGAGTGTGTGGGGGGAGGCCCTCTTTCTGTCACAACTTCTTAGCTCTTTAAATGTAACAATATAGTCTCAGTTTGTGTAGCTAGAATAGCTGCTAATGTGCAGTGTAGCCGATTTCCTAAACTAAAAAAGCTAAAACTTTTATGTCTATGGCTGCACCGAGTCAGCAGGACTCAGGGCTTTGTGGTCCACACCACCATTGTATCATCACAACACATAGCCCTTGTACACACGGTCGGAGATTCCGACAACCAAATCCGTCGGATTTTGTCCGACGGATTTGTATACACACGGTAGGACGAAGTTGTCAGAGAATCTGATCGTTCAGAACGTGATGACGTTAGTTCGTTACGATGGGACTACGTTCAGGCTAGTAGCCAATAGCTTTGATGTAGGAATTTGATCTGAGCATACGTGCCACTTTGTCCGATCGGAATTCTCTACACATGATCGGAGCATTTTGTCGGAAAATATTTCTGGCAAGTTGGAAAATTTGGTCCGACGGATATTCCGACGGAAACAGACCGATGCAGACCACACACAGTCGGAATATCCGACAAAACGCTCCGAACGGACACATTCTGTCTGAATCTCCGATCGTGTGTACAAGGGCTTACTGTACACGGATTGCATGCAAATGCTTCTATCGTTGAGGGGAGCAACAAAAGAATTATAATTGGGGAGTGCAAACTTGTAATCAGATTAAGGCCAAAGGAGCAGTGCAAATAATTATCATCCAATAAATTAAATAAATAATGAAATACAGAAAAAAAAATAGAAAAATAAGTCAGGATCTTACCATATTCGTTCATTCCAGGTATCAGGTTCTGAAAATTAAATATTTTGTATCAATATCTTAGTGCAAATAAAATAAAATAATAGCAGACAACTAGTGAGGGTCTCCTCAGTCCTCCTCAATGGATGGACATCTTGGGTCCTGTGGATGAAATCGCATCCTTATCTTTTTGTTAGCTGTACAGATAGTTCTCCTGTTAGATTTAAACCATCATTAACAATTCCCAAAATTTTGTTTTTTATCTTTTAGAAAATACTAGTTTGGTTTTCTGCATCTCAGTGTTGATAACATTATTTTCACCAGTGGACCTGCCTCTAGCATTCACCAAAGGTGCATGTAAAGATGACTACCCAGGAGTGCAGGGACAAAGTTTTGACCCAACTTAACAAGACGTGTCTGAAGAAGGAACTTCATGACAGGATCACCGGGTATTATTTTACTGAAAACATGTCATTTGTAATAGGATGGAAAATTACTTTTGAAATTATATTCAACTATATCAATCACGTTAAAGCTTATATGTGATTTTAGTGAGTGAGACTTTACATGTTCATTAAAATGGAACTTTAGTAGAAAAAAACACTATTTACTCTAGATAAAGAATTATTTGAAAAAAAATACTTAGTCCAACTTCCTAAGTCTGTGCTTAAACTAGCTTCACAAAGCCCTCTCCATAGCAGCACTCACCTTTAGGAAGTATTGTCATCCCACAGCAGCCAACCACATGGCTATCAGAAACAAAATCTGAAAATGAAGGCCCTCAATTCTCCAGAATTGAATATCAAAGTTAACTACAGTATGCGTGTCAAAACTGACATATTTGACTCCAAGCTTTGCTTTGGTCTGAATATAACCTTATATCTAGATGATTCTTTCTTTGCTTGTACTGCCTAGAGTATAGAATGGACAGAACATTAGAATGGACAGAAACTCTGTTGATATTCTTTCTTGCTATCTATATATCATTTTAAAAATTCCCATTGCTTCCTGTGCTAGAGATATCACAGAAAATGAGTGGAAATGTCTCAAAAGTTAAGAGAAATCTTCTCTTGAATAGCCGTTTTCAGAACAGGTGCCTTCATTGGAAGATTTCACCCTTGTAGGTAGGTGCAAGTTTCCCCCATCCAGTAGGTGACACTGTATCACTGTTCAGATGGAGTGGAGACGTATGGGCCGTACACACAATCCGAATATCGTACGACAGATCCTATGACTTTTAATAGTCACAAGTAGAATTTGAATAGGTAACTAAAGTCAAGAAAATTCTCGTACAACAGAAAAAAATAAAAAATCAGAAGTGATGTCATGTGTTTTAATGTATTTGTACAGTATTTTTGGACAACTATACTGACTAAATGAAAATTGTACGATCTGGTATTGTACGTGGAAAATTTTAATGCTTGTCCAATCGAATAATATCAGATGAACTGTCATGATCGGCTCTTGAAAGTAGTGTACACGTGATCCGAAAATCTTACAATTCTTCCCCGGACGAGAGTTTTCGTACGATATTCTGATCATGTGTACGGGCCATAAGAAGGAATTGTTCCCTCAGGAACTCCATAGCTGTCACAGAGGTTGCAGATGTCTGATTGGACTTTACAACATTTGTAACCTCTGGCAGCCATCTTGGTGCGGTACTCTATAAATTAGGGTGCTCCCATCATTCAGGCACATGTGGAAGGGGTGGTAGGTGAGTGAAAGAGACCCTGCTTGCTAGGGAAAATTAATGCGCAGGGAGAAGTTTCTGTTCAAGTAGGGTCAGTTCAGGGAAACCATCTATTTAGAGTGGACATTCCCGTATCTGGATAAGTGAAGTGGCTTCCCTTAGTAGCATAGAGTGCTGTCTCAGTACTCTGCAAAGTACCAGCCTTCCAGATGAAGCTGTCTAAAGCAAGTTTAGGCGTGGTAATTTTGTACGACTACAAACTGCAACTTGTAATACTGTAATCCACTGCTCTGTTGCTTGAATATCAGTGCTTATATAAACTGTCTCTATATGTCAATAATTCCTAACCAAAATACAATATACAAGATAAAATTCAACATCAAGGACTTTGTGTAATTTTTCTCAGATATGGTGCCCCAGGCCCTGAGTACACCCTCACTTTCAGTCTTATTAGCATGTTGAAGGTCCCCTAGCCTCTGGGTTGTTAAACCAGTTCCTGGACCTACAGAAGACCCCACATGTATTATAACTTTTCACGGACAATGGGCTGAAGCTCCACACTAGTCCCACCAGTTCCAAAGTATAGGCACAGTGTAGGTTCTATTTCTTAGACCATAAGCCTGGATAGGAGTGTTCAGAACTTGTCCATACAACGTGTTGTAGATACCATGGTTATAGGTATCATTATTGTAAGGTTGCCACTCATATTTGAGGCCAGTAAAACACAGGTGCCCAAATATCATGGCTGGTGCACCAGAGGAACCTTTCCAGTCACTGCCACCACATGACCCGCTACAACCAACCATCCCGACTCCTACTACTAATCACTCCTGGCTGCTAATCACTTTTTTGCCTCAGGTCTTGGCTAAGCCAGGGTGTCCAATAGGCTCTGTTATAGTGCAGCATACTTTAGAGCTTTACTTTGGAACCCAGCTACTTCTGGCTGTCTTCTACTGCCTATTGCCGACTGTCTCTAGTTTAGCACTCTCTTCCACCACTTACGCTGAATATTAAACAAAGGCAATGGTTTGTTTCTTCAAATGCCTTTTTTTGCAAACAAATTATTAGAACATGGTACGACATTCCATAATACAATTCATATACATGAAAGAGAGGCATTCTAAATGATTGGTGATATACAGGTCCTAAAATGGGTAATTGTTCAAACTTAACTTTAGAACCTGCAGTTTATTTGCATTTTGTCCTCAGAAACAAAAATTAGGAGGGGGTTCTGCATTATAATTTTTAATACTAAGCCATGGGTGCAACCTTAACTCCCGCTACAAGGATACCTCCAAAAAGGTGTGCTCCCTCCAAGTTTCAAACATCCAAGAGTCCACAGTTTTTAATGATAGAGTTGGTTGATAGCTTTGTATTTTCTCTGCTGGGTCCCCGTAAATGCATTGCTTTTTTACTGCCATGAACCAATTTTAGTATTAAAAAGATTTGTACTCTTGGATGTTTGTTTGGTCCTCTCATTGGTCTGTATGTATGCGGATTCTCAACTCTAGGTTCTCCCTGTATCTAAGGGGTGTACCCAATTTCTGCTGAACTGGAGCCAGTGTGCCCAGTGACAAGTGTGCCCAGTGACAATTTCAGTGATCCCGTTTTTACCCAACAGGGGTTTAAACCCCCTCAGCACTCTAACCAAAGGGGAAACAATTTTAGGCTAGCTACAATTCACTACTAGCTAATGTTGTTAATACCTAGCTAGATGTTATGCGCCATGCTTTCCCGGTTTTCACCTCTCCCCTGTATTGTTTGTGTCAGTTCATCATCTCACCTGTAGTGGTTCAGATAGAGGTAGACTGGTTACCAGCCCCGTAACACAGCCCAGAAACAGGAGGAGGACCTTTCCATTCATCTTGTTCAGAATTATCCTTCACTGTAATGTGAAATATCTTCTTGCTGAAGCTTGGTGTGACACTCATCTTCTGGATCACCTTTTATACAGGTACCAGAGAAGATCTGACCAATCACGAGACAGGAAACCAAATTTCAAGTGTTACCTAAGTGGATGTGTATGGGAATTGGAAATGCATAATTATGTCATGTGTGACATTGTTGTTATTATTATATTCATATTATTATCTTGGTTTCCTGCTGTCCAACTTGTAATTGATTTTCATGGTATTCTGTCAATTGTCTTTAATGAGATTTTTTGTCAGGTTGTAAAGCCAGTGCTGGAAATATACAGTAGGTGAGGAAGATAAGTCTAAAGCCGGTGTTATAGTAAAAATTGTAATAGGCACACAGGCTGTGGCCCCTTACTGTATAAGCACATTCAAGTGTATAGTGTGCAATATAACAGTGTCTCTTACACTGCTGGTCAGCAGAGTAAAAATCAGTTCTATAATTGGTGTCAGAGGGAATAAAAATAAAGCATAGTCGCCAATATTTGTAAAGAATTAGGAGTGACACCCTAAAGGGATTAAAAAGAAAAACATGGTGTGGTAAGTGGGTTGCCTGTCTTAAAGGAACTGAGGAATGCATCATGCATAGTGTTCTGCCCACCACATACCTGTAGATATGGTGACATGGTGAAAAAACTGGACATGGTCAAGAATGTGGCTGTTGCCTCATGATGTATAGCTTGTACAATGTCACATTTTGTTTCATTATAGTTTAGATAAAATAGGGCCTGGAGGTACACAAAAAAGATTGTGGTATTTTGAGAAAAATAAGCCCCGCTGTTGGTGTCAGTGGCAGTGATAGTTACCCTCAGCATTGGTGCCAGAAGTAAACCTCAGCATGAGTTAGGACCAGCAATGATAACCCTCAGCAAATGTAAAGGCCAGCAATGATAATCCCCAGCAAGATCCCCAAACAAGTGTCAGGGCTAGCAATGATAAGCCCCAGCAGGTGTCAGGGCAAGAAATAACCTCCAGCAAGTGCCAGGGCAAGCAATAACCCCCAGCACAATATATCCCCATATCAGGAATTTATGTTAGCTGGAAGCCTTGGAGACCTGCGTGTGTGCATATATTTGAAGCACAGAGTAGTGGCTAGGAATGCGCTTGTGTGCAGGCATTCTCTTGTTCGTGCATGTTCTTCGTAGTGTGTGCTCAGATGTGTGTACATGCCCAGAGTCAGTGATGGCACCAGATGGTCTATTTAAGAGATGCTCTAAATCAGTATCAGCTGACTGGTCTTCAGATTGTTCTTTGTGTCCTGATCTGTGGCCTGCATAGGCTTCCTCTTACTGACCTGGTTCTCTAGGCCTAATTGGGGCTTCTGCTCTGTGTTGCTGCTTACCATTTCCTGACATCGGCTTCATCCATGACCCTGATTTGGTTTGTAATTCCGCACTGCGCTACCCACTCATTGCTGACCTTGGCTTGTTCTGTAACTCCAATATTGCCTCTGACTATAACCTAGTGTCTGCTCTGGACTACTCCAAGAATCAGCTACATTCTTCTATGGATACTTCTGTCACTGGCCTGCTGGGATCACTGGTGGACTCCAGTGATCCCAGCAGGCCAATGACAGAAGCAAAGTCCATTAAGACATGGATGAACCAGTTCTGGGTGGAGGAACTTGACTGGCCTGCACAGAGTCCTGACCTCAACCCCATAGAACACCTTTTGAGATTAATTAGAGCGGAGACTGCGGGCTAGGCCTTCTCATCCAAATCAGTGTCTGACCTCACAAATGCTCTTCTGGAAGAATGGTCAAACTTTCCCATAGACACACTCCTAAACCTTGTGGATGGCCTTTCCAGAAGAGTTGAAGCTGCTGTAGCTGCAAAGGGTGGGCCAATGCAATATTGAACCCTATGGACTAAGACTGGGATGCAAATAAAGTTCATGTTCATGTAAAGGCAGGCACCCCAATACTTTTGACACTATAGTGTATATTTTCTGGTACGTTTTCAATAATTTTTTATAGCATGGTCACAATTTTTTTTACTAACAGTGGCGACCACGTTCAGTAATCCCCACACTGACAGTATTTCAGTTTACTAGCCTATAGATGAGGTACCTGCATTCATTTTCTGTTTTAATTTCTTCCCTTTATTTTCACCTGATAATCCTCAGAATAGCACACTTCCTGTCCTAGAGTGACAATACTCATCACTCCACTGTATCTATGGAGAGAGCCATGGCTGTCACTAGGCTGGACTTTTAGCATGTTTGCCTTTGTTCATTTCTATTACAATTGAGGCGATGGAATTGGTAGCTAACAGAAGAAAGTTCAGACATTTCAAGAAAGACAAGGACACTACACTTCTGGCAAGATCAATAGGTATTTATTGTACTTACTTGTTCTTTAGCCTGAAAAATAATGCAGACACCACATCCAAGGACCGGTGAGCTGCAATGTCTTACATTTCTGTTCTTGGGTTCAGTTATGTTCAATTTTACAATTTAGGTATTTGCTGTAAGGGTTTGCAAGAACTTCTATAGTATACTTCAGCTTGATCTGTTTTAAATCAGCTGACAAATTCACAAAAATCTATAAACAAAAAATCAAAACGCATGTTTTATTTCCAATGCATATTTTTTTTGTTGCATGGCTTAGGAAACTGTAGCGCCCTGCTCCTGATGGGCAGACGCTATTCTTTTTTTTTTCAAATTTAATTGTCTGAAGCTGTAGTTTGTCTCAGACTAATTTCTCTAAAAGTTCTGGTTTCTGTACCAGTCCAGCTGGGTTGCACTGATTCCCACTTGACTGTAGGTGTCGCTGTCATTGTCGGTGGGTGAAGAACAGCAGCAGGCTGGATGCATTGAATGCCACCTCTTGCTCGGAAATAGTTCAGTGGGTGTGGTTTCCCTGCTTCTGCATTCTGGGAGAGGGTATTTAAGGTACCGACACCATTTTTATAGGTCTGTCTCCGGGTCCTTGTCTTGGGGTCCGCTATCCTGACCTCATGGCCCTCCTTGCCTGTAGCCTGTGTTGCATGGATCTGCGCCTCAGGGCCGGCTGGCCCGTGGCTTTGCAACTGAGAGTGTAGGCCCAGGAATGTCTTGGGGCCTGCTGATCCAGGGGTGGTCCTGTGCTGTCTTGCCTGTGGGGAGAAGCCAAGAAAACTGGAGGATCCAGGGGAGGACTTCTCAGGTGGAGGACCGAGCGCAAGGCGGTGTCTCTGGAGGAGCCTGGAAACTCAGTTGGAGTATGCAACCCAGATCAATATCTTTACAGTATCACCGGGTCGGCTGAAAGAATCTGGTACTGTATGGTAGTTTTTCCTAAAACTCTCAAAATCTCTAAGTTCAATTGAAAAGTCTGTGGCAGAGACTTTGTTGAGCATCTCATGGGCTGCTAGGTCCAGTGAGAGGGGCCTATCCGGTGATTGCTGGATCCAGTCTGTGGAGTTGTTTGTCCTCTGGATCTGACCAATACCTCTAACCCGCAAATACCAGGTGCCTGAACTCCCTTTATCCTCTGACCCTCTATTGAAGGACTGGGTCTTGTGTCTTTCTTTGTTGTTATCCCTAAATAAATCTTCAAAAAGGACTAAGTGTCGGATTTATCATCATTTGGGCTACTTTCCAACGGGAACCCCCCTAAGACGAAGAGGCGAGTAGGTGAGGTAACGTTAAGGCCGAATAAAACCAGCAGCTCCTTCGGGAGTTAGTGCTACAAAAGTTTGGTTCCAGAACTCAAAATTTGTGATTTTTCAGACTTTTGATCCTGCAGAAGATACTAACAACACTTTGTAAAGTTGCCCTCTACGTTTGTACATTTTTACAGTTTTTATTGGGAAATAAATCCAAATCAGACGTTAAAGACAAAGGTCTGACCATATTTACATAGAGCTGCGGTTCTTGAAAACTCCACTCGCTATAAAATCAAAATCATGAACCAGAAGACCAAGACTTTGTTTGATTTTTCTCATTGTCTTAGATCCACTATTGCAGTCTCTTTGCCATAAAAAGTGGTAGATACCTTCATAAAAGTCTTTCTTCAGCTTCTACAGAGACCAGTCTCCAAAAGCCATAGATCTATATTTACATTAATCGCAGTCATTCACAGTGAAAATTCATTTACAATCAGTTTGTATTGTACCCGGCTTAAGTACTAAAAATGATACAAGTCATTGTAAACAAACAAAAAAAGACTTCACAGATTGCCGATGTCATGCCAGCAGATAACGAGATCCCAAAATTCCACCGTAAGCATCAGACTTGATGTCCCAGGAGGGGCAAGTAGAAATTGTCAAAATTTCTTCAAACCTTCATCGCGTTTTGCGCTTTGTTCCCGGAGACGGAGGATATTGCCGGACTGGTGGCATGTCATAATGGCTGGGAATGTGACTGTTTTTAGGCGAGTCGTAATGGCTCATTGGGAGACTATTCCGGGGGGAACTGGTGGAAGCTGCTGCCGCACCTTTCAGGAAGCTATCTGGAATATGGAAAGAGAGGTGTTACTTTTTTATTTTTACTTTCGAATTACCTGTTCATTTTATTATTGTAGCCTATGAAATGCCAACAGACATACAATTTTACATCAGCTTGATGAATGAGAAGCTAAGAAAGGGGTCAGCACAGAGAGCGAATTTAGTTGCAAAGACTTCAATGTCTATGGAGTTTAACCACTTGCTTACTGGGCACCTGAACCCCCCCTCCTGCCCAGACCAATTTTCAGCTTTTAGCGCTGTCACTCTTTGAATGACAATTGCGCGGTCATACAATGTACCCAAATGAAATTTTTATAATTTTTTCCCCACACATATTGCTTTCTTTTGGTGGATATTAGATCACTGCTGGGTTTTTTATTTTTTGTTAAAAGACTTAAAAAAAGACAGATAAAAAAAATAAAAATACAAAAACAAACAGGTACATTTTCTCCTTCATTGATGTACGCTGATGAGGCTACACTGATGGGCCCCGATAGACTGCATTGATGTGTACTGATAAGGCGAAACTGATGGGCACTGATAAGGTGACCCTGATGTGCACTGATAAGGTGGCACTGATGGGCACTAATAGGCAGCACTGGTGGGCACTGAGGAGGTGGCACTGGTGGGCATTGGTAGGTGGCATTGGTGGGCACTGAGAGGTGGTACTGATGGGCGGCCCTGAAGGGCATTGAAGCACTGAAGGGCACTAATGGGTGGCACTTATAGGTGGCTCTGATAGCTGGCACTGATAGCTGGCAGTGATGGGCACTGATGGGTGGAAGTGATGGGCACTGATCAGCTCTGGTAAGCGACACTGATAGGCAGCACTGCTAGGTGGCACTGATTGGCACCACTGGTGGGCATTGATAAGTGGCACTTGTGGGCACTTATAGGTGGACCTGATTGCTGGCACTTACTGTGGGCACTAGCAGGTGGTACTGGTGGGCATATATGAGGCTCTTCTTCTTCGGGACCGATGTCCCTTCAAACAGAAGCCGGTGATCAGCTTTTTTTCTCCTCACGCTGTGAGTGTGACAAGAAAAAAAAAACGATTACCGATCTTCTGTTTACATCATGTGATCAGCTGTCAACTGATCACGTGGTAAGGGGCCGGGATGGACTGATTGACTCGCGTGAACACAGCGTGCATCACGCGCACCCTTCAGGGGAGCGTGGCGAGCCTGCAAAGTGGAAGACGTCAATAGATGTACTCCCGGCAAAGCCAAATGACGGCTACAGCGTGGATCTGAAGCAGTTAAAGTTTTGGAATCAGTGCTTTATATATACTGTACACTGTATGCACATGATATCAAGTTTGTGGTCTGCTATGCTGTGTTTACTATGCTTTGGTTTGTGAATGAGCAGGAAGCCTCAGAGCGCTTCCTATTCATTCATCTGTGCAGTTGAGGCTGTAGAGAAAGGGACTGATAAATCTATGTCTTCAGTCACTTTCAGCCCAGAAAGGGGGGGAGGGGGGCTGTCAGATAAGCTGTATGGGGCCCTGTGAATTGTAACAGAAGCCCTGAGTATAGTTCTGATTGTGATCAAGATACTGATCAGTACAGACACTAGAACTAGTAGCGTGGTGGACAATCTGGTGCTAACTGACACTGGCTGGGAGGGACACTAACTGACACTGATGCTAGTGACACTACTACAGTGATTAGTGATAATAATCCACACTGTCACTGTACTAATGACACTGGCTGGGTGACAGGTCAATCAAGGGGTTAAATTTGCCTAAATGTTTGCAAGTGTATATGTGCTACTTGCACTCACACAGAATCTGACTAACTTCTCTCACTGAATGAAAATAGCTCAGGAGGAAGAAATCAGACAAATCCTGTGGGTTCTGTTTACAAACACACAGAGGTCTGGTCTGTGATTGGCCACAGCCAATCAGCAAGTATACAGCCAAAATCATTGTCTGTAACCTGCTGACAGGCTTGTGCTGTGGCCAATCACAGCACAGATCAGCAGGGGGCATGATCAACACGTCTGAAAACCAGGGAGTAAGCTGTGACATACCCTTACGGTGTTTGGCTTGGAGCTGCGGCCTACCCTCAGTAAATGTACTGTGGGCAGAAAGCAAGTGGTTAATACACTTTTTTTTAATGCAAGCTGTGTTGGGTACCCCAATCCAACCTGGTATCAGCCTCTTGCAGTGCACTGTACTGCAGAACTCAGACTGGGGGAGAGGCAAAGTAGCATAAGGAGCCAATCAGTTGGGTTGCAGTAGTCCCATCCTAACAAGGATCATGCTGATAACAGAATAAAAGAAAGAAAATATAACTGGTCTACTGTTTCTCCTTTCTTAGTTATTTGTTCAGCCTTAAAGTTCAGCTCTGGGAAACTTAAAAATGATCCCTTGAAGTGAGGCTGCCCCAACCTGCAGGGGTTAATTGCTTGTTCAGGCCTTGGGGACATAGAAAAGAAGACTTTCTTACCGGATCCTCCGCTCTGCTAGACTGGTCCCATTTAACCATTGCAGGGTGGGTGCAGCCCCACTGCAAGGGATGATTTTTATGTTTCCCTGGGCTGTTAAATATTACAGACCTCAAATAGGCCCTGGATAAACAGAACTTTTCTTAGACTCTTACCTTGATCTTGGGAGTCCACCTGGTACATGGCATCTTCATCAAATAGTCCAATTTCGGCATATGACATTTCTCGGTGCACTGGGGACTTCATCTCCATGTAATTTCCCTCTGAGGTTCTAGGCATCGTCATGGGGAGATCTTTAATGGTCGCATATGGGTTCTCACTGTTCAGGGAGCTGTTACTTAAGCTAAGAGCAGAATCTTTCACATAATCTGTAGAAAACAAAAAGATTGATTTTTATTAGTCTAAGCTGGTTTTTCCAACCAGGGTTCTGTGGAATCCACAAAAGGTTGCTCTAAAAGTTGCTAGGGGGTTCTTTGACCAATTTCTACCTCTGAGAAAACCCCCACTAAAACTTGTCTGTAAAAGGAACAATCTTCCCACCTAAAAAGGAGCATTCTTCTCAATAACCACCAATGAAGGAGGGCCTTTCTCTTACTTATCACCATTGTAAAGTGTCCCTTCTCTTACGGACCACCAATGTAAGAGGACCCTTCTCTTGCTAACCACCATTTTAAAGGGGTTCTTCTCCCACTGATCATCAATGTAAGAGGCAATTTTTTACTGGCCACCCAATAGGGGGCAATTCAACAACCTCCAATGCTTAGCTGGACACACACTGCTTGAATTTTGGCTGATTCCTGTTGGCTTGGCCTAAATTTGAGCAGTGTATTTTGCTTCCAGTACCACAATTGACATTTGTCTAAAGGGCCTGCCAGAAAATGGTTGGCAGAACAGCACCTACATCCAATCATTTGCAGGTACCTAAAAAAAAGTGCTGGCTGCACTCCAATTCTGGCTGTACTCCAATTAGTTGCAGGCACTGCAAGACGGTGCTTATAGGGGATTCACAGTTCTTGTGATATATCTTCTCCTGTGTAGGTGTCCCTTCCCATGTGTAAGGGCATATACACAGGGGAAAGATCAGCCTTGTTGTCTGAGTGGTTGTGTAAGGATCGGTATCAAGATGTGATCTGTTATGTCGACGAGCAACCCTTGAGCGGGTCCTGATTCCGCTTTCCACGTGTATGCAATTATCTACAGAATGAGACTTTGTTTAAAGCAGAGCTCTACCCAAATGGGGATGTTTCACTTTAAGGTCTCATCTTCACTAAATGGTACTTTTTTTTGTGGGGGGGAGCAGGTATCTGGTTTTGACAGGTACCCGCTCCCACTTCCACTCAGATTGCCAAGTTCTCCTCTCCCTCTCGCTGTAATTTTCTGGGACACATCACAGGTCCAAGAAGACTGTGGAACCATTCACAATACGCACCGCCACTCGTGCATGCACAGTGGGCACCTGGCTGTGAAGCCACAAGTTGTCACAGCCAGGTGCCCACAGTTGAGATGCCAGGGATGGTGCAGCAAGGGAAGGAATGGCTCAGGTGAGCATAGCACTGGATCCTGGGACGGGCGAGTGGCTTTTTATTAAAAGGCAGCAGCTAAATTTTTTGGAGCTACTGATTTTTAATAAACACAAAATTGACAGGAGTGTCTCTTTTAAATAAGGTATGGGCAGCACCAAATGAGGTGGAAGAGCGCAGCCAGTCACACTACAGCCAAATCTATTGTATAGCTAGGAAAAGACTATGTTATGTTAAAGATGTCAAGTTATTGAGTGCAAACAATCTATGCAGTAAACCTAGCTCTGATGGAAGATAATTTTCCTGGTTTGAATTTCTTGTGGCGTGAATAAAGTATATGATCACTGGGTGTATTCATAGAGTATTCAGAAGAACTGGGAGTTGGCCATGTTTACCCTTCGGGTTAAGAAGAAGTGTAACTATACAGTAAGAAGTGTCATCAAGGTAACCCTTGAGGTTATGAGTACAGTGTGTAAGAAACTAGAATCAGAAGAGCGCAAACATATATCTATACTAGGACAATAACTGAATAAAATGCAAAAACCATGTATAATTTAAAAAAAAAGGAGCGGACTTGATGGACCACTTGGTCCTTTTTTTGCCATAATTTTTTTCATTTAAGGAGTAGAAGCCAGCTAAGAGTGGAAGCTGGTGGTAAATGAAAAAGGCCCTGGTAGTGAGGGAACAGGTGGTACACCATGTTCCCCACTTAGTGGCTGGGGCTTCATATTGGAGCCCACTGTGGTACAGGGCCTGCCTAAAGACTGAGCATGAGATCACAGAATGCAAGGCCTTGCGGAGTGAAGTACGGTGGTTTCCCTGTGTGCCTACAGGAGGAACATATACAGAAGGTGCAGATGTGAGACAAGCTGGTGGAGTTGAGTCCATACTCCGTATTACTTTTTTGAAATGCTACAGAGTCTATTGTCAGGTTAGGTAAGAATAGGCCTAGCTGCTGGCTGAAGAAGAGATGTGATCCTATTGTAAGTGTATGTGGGTCTCTGGGTGGTGTTAAGTGGTCCCTTGCCTGAAAACATTAATGCCCACACAAATCAACTATAATGCCGCGTATACACATTCGGTTTTTTTCAACAACAAAAATTCTAGGGGAGCTTATTGTCGGAAATTCCGACCATGCGTAGGCTCCATCGGACATTTTCCATCGGAATTTCCGACAAACAAAATTTGAGATCTTGTGTACACAATTCCAAAGCACAAAATTCCACGCATGCTCGGAATCAAGCAGGAGAGCCACACTGGCTATTGAACTTCAATTTTCTCAGCTCGTCGTATGTCACCGCGTTCTTGACGTTAGGAATTTCCGACAAGATTTGTGTGTATGCAAGACAAGTTTGAGCCAACATCCATCGGAAAAAAAACATGTATTTTATTGTCGGAATGTGCGATCGCGTGTACGCGGCATAACAGTGTAGAGTTGACATGGCTTGAGGTTTCCCAAAGGCCCCTAGGGGTGCATTGCTAACATATGCTATGCAGCAATAGCTGCCCCGTTGAAGTCAAACACAACACAGTTCTCTCTCTGATTCACACTGTTGTGTATTTCATTGTTAATTACGGGATACTCACCATTTCCTTTGTTATAGTAAACCCCAGCACTGTAACTTCTATCCATGCAATGCCTCCCTGCAATCAGAATAGTATATTATTATGTACTCTGACAAGTGCCTAGGCTCCTGATCTTTATTTTAGAACATTTTTATTTTAGTTTATGGGCTGCTTTTGAGGCTAGTTCAAAATAGAATGCTTCTAATGGAAAGATAATCACTTAAAATCTGTCACACTGCAGTTGCATAAGATTTTATATGCCTTTTAAGAGTATCTCCACTTCTGTTGAGAGAAAAGAAAGAAAAAAAAAAACATTCCCCTCTGGGTGATCTATGTACATTGCAAGCATTTTAACAAACTTTCTTGCGGATTCCTACCTTTTGTTATTTCGAAGAATAACAATGTGAATGGGACTTATTAATCAGCTGCTGCACTCGCAAAGCTCTAATGAAGAAAATGGCAGAGTCTGCCTTCCTGTAGATGTGATTAACCTTTGGGAGTATCTCACCAAAAATTTCATTTTTGTTGCAGGGGATGCCCAAAATCTGACTTATATTAGTGCAGGCTTCTGGGAAAAATCTGTAAGCCAATCACACAAACAGGAAATGACATTCTGGGGGGGGCGTTCTGTATATCATTTGTGTACAGAACACCTCCAGGTTGCCATATTGCATTGTACAGAAAATCACAGAGCTGCAGATTGAAAAGGAAAGGTCATTTTTAATAACATACAATTACAATATTACTTTTTTCTGTTTGCCATTATTTTCCATGAAAGTGAAGGTACCCTTTAACATAATTCAGGTATGTTATTTACTTTTGCAAGCCCCCCTAGGATAACAATGAACTTTGGTACCCATATTTTCCATAAGTGACACTTTAAAAGCCCCTTCAGGTCATCAGTTTATAGGTAATAGTGAATAATGGGCCTAGAATAATGGCTCTCACTCTGGCATGTGCAGCGATATGTACAATGTGTATCACATTCAACGTTTTTTTTTTTTTTGCAAAAGCGACCCCTGATGTCCCACCTGCCCTCTAATTAAGCTAATGTGCCCAGGACCCAGAAGTGTTTTACATAGGACTTCTGGAAAGGGAGATTAGATGTTCGCTTTCCCCTCCACCCAACTGCACCCTCCATGCTGGTCCTGGGTCCATCAATGGGCATGCAGAGCCTGGGAAACATGGCATGGATGTGCACAGGGGAGGAAGGAATCGCCACATATTGGGGGGGGGGGGGTGTAAATCTGACAGTCAACAGTGTGCTTGTGAGATTTACATACAGCAGCTACCGGAGTTTGTGTAAAACCTCCCTTTGCCACCAACATACAGCATACGGCAGAGGAAGTATATCTACGGTGCATCCAGAAAGTATTGAAGGGGCTTCACTTTTTACAACCTTATTCCAAAATGGATTAAATTCATTATTTCCTAAAAATTCTACAAACAATACCCCATAATGACAACGTGAAATAAGTTTCTTTGTAACCTTTGCCAATTTATTAAAAATAAAAAACAAAAAAATCCGTAAGTATTGGCAGCCTTTGCCATGACACTCCAAATATTCTTTTTGTTGGAACCCATAAAAGCAACACTGTGTTTTATATCCCACATGTTTACTCTATATAGTGATTGGCCTCATTTAAAGTCCCGCTGACCACTTTCCCTTTTCTTTGTCTAAAATTTAGGATGGAGGCCAATTACTTTTGGTGCCTTGGACCACATCACACTCCAAATTGAGCTCAGGTGTCGATCATCCTTTAGATGTTTCTACAACTTGATTGGAGTCCACCTGTGGTAAATCCATTTGATTAGACATGATTTGGAAAGGCACACACCTGTCTATATAAGGTCCCACAGTTAACAGTGCATGTCAGAGCACAAACCAAGTCCAAGGAATTGTCTGTAGACCACAGAGACAGGATTGTTTCTGCAGCATTGAAGGTCCCAATGACCACAGTGGCCCCCATCATCCGTAAACGGAAGAAGTTCCTGGCCATGCTGAGTGATCGGGGGAGAAGGGCATTAGTCAGGGAGGTGACCAAGAACCCGATGGTCACTATGACAGAGCTCCAGCATTTCTCTGTGGAGAGAGGAGAACCTTCCAGAAGAATAACCATTTCTGCAGCACTCCGCCAATCAGGTCTGTATGGTAGAATGGCCAGACGGAAGCCATTTATCAGTAAAAGGCATGTGACAGCCCACCTGGAGCTTGCCAAAAGGCACCCGAAGGACTCTCAGATCATAAGAAACAAAATTCTCCGATCTGATGAAACAAAGATTGAACTCTTTGGACTGAATGGAAAGCATCTTGTCTGGAGGAAAGCAGGCACCGCTCATCACCGGGCCAATACTATCCCTTCAGTGAAGCATGGGGGTGGCAGCATCATGCTGTGGGGATGTTTTTCAGTGGCAGGAACTGGGAGACTAGTCAGGATCAAGAGAAAGATGAATGCATCATCCTTGATGAAAACCTGTTCCAAAGCGCTCTGGACCTCAGACTGGGGCGAAGGTTCATCTTCCAACAGGACAACGACTCCAAGCACACAGCCAAGGTAACAAAGGAGTGGCTACAGGACAACTCTGTGAATGTCCCTGAGTGGCCCAGCCAGAGCCCAGACTTGAACCCGATTGAACATCACTGGAGAAATCTGAATATGGCTATGCACCAACACTCTCCATGCAACCTTATGGAGCTTGAGAGGTTCTGCAAAGAAGAATGGGAGAAACTGCCCAAAAATAAGTGTGCCAAGCTTGTAGCATCATACTCAAAAAGACTTGAGGCTGTAATTGGTGTCAAAAGGGGCTTCAACAAAGTATTGAGCAAAGGCTGTGAATATTTATGTACATGGGATTTTTTTTTTCGTTTTTTATTTTTAAAAAAATTGCAAAGATTTCAAATAAACTTCTTTCACGTTGTCATTATGGGGTATTGTTTACAGAATTTTGAGGAAAAGAAAGAATTTCATCAATTTTGGAAGAAGGGTGTAACATAACAAAATGTGGAAAAAGTGAAGCGATGTGTATACTTTCCGGATGCACTACAAACCCCCCCAATTTTTTTTTTATAATGCAGCTTACAGGTCCTTAGATGTGGTGGCTGCATTCGTTTTCTATTTTTCAGGCATTTCTGGTAAGATCAACAGGTATTCTCTATTCTAGCTGAAGTCTGATGTTATAAGCCTCAGAAAAGAAAACGAAACTTGGCCACATACTGCCAGATTTTTGAACTACCATTCATGAAAGATTCTTCAACAGGGAATTCGATACGTCCATCGCGACTCAAAGAATTTTTGTTCAACTGCCATACTAATGTATAGAATGTTAACATTCAAATTTCCTTTGGTATAGTAAATTAATACAATAAAAAGCATTTTTATCAACTGAGAACCACAGTTAGTTTGAGCCTTCAAATGATTCTCAATCATGTCGTCGAAAGCTAACATTGATTTGTCCCCATTAAGATCTAAGCTTAGTCAAAGCTTTTTTTTAAATAATCAGCACAAGGGATGGTACTTACAAACAATGCAAAGTGTCCCTTGCATAGGTGTGCACAGCCTATTGCATTAGGGTGTGCACCCCAAAGCTCAAACACACTAGATGTGTGTGTGTGGATGTGTGTGTGTGTATATATATATATATATATATATATATATATATATATATATATATATATATATATATATATATACAGTGGTGTGAAAAAGTGTTTGCCCCCTTCCTCATTTCCTGTTCCTTTGCATGTTTGTCACACTTAAGTGTTTCGGAACATCAAACCAATTTAAACAATAGTCAAGGACAACACAAGTAAACACAAAATGCAATTTGTAAATGAAGGTGTTTATTATTAAAGGTGAAAAAAAATCCAAACCATCATGGCCCTGTGTGAAAAAGTGATTGCCCCCCTTGTTAAAACATACAATAACTGTGGTTGTCCACACCTGAGTTCAATTTCTATAGCCACACCCAGGCCTGATTATTGCCATACCTGTTCACAATCAAGGCATCACTTAATTAGGAGCTGCTTGACACAGTAAGGTCCACCAGAAGATCCTTAAAAGCTACACATCATGCCGAGACCCAAAGAAATTCAGGAACAATTGAGAAAGAAAGTAATTGAGATCTATCAGTCTGGAAAGGGTTATAAAGCCATTTCCAAAGCTTTGGGAATCCAGCAAACCACAGTGAGAGCCATTATCCACAAATGGCGAAGACATGGAACAGTGGTGAACCTTCCCAGGAGTGGCCGGCCGCCCAAAATTACCCCAAGAGCGCAGCGACGACTCATCCAAGAGGTCACAAAAGACCCCACAACAACGTCCAAGGAACTGCAGGCCTCACTTGCCTCAGTTAAGGTCAGCGTTCATGCCTCCACCATCAGGAAAAGACTGGGCAAAAATGGCCTGCATGGCAGAGTTCCAAGGAGAAAACCACTGCTGAGCAAAAAGAACATCAAAGCTCGTCTCAATTTCTCCACAACACATCTTGATGATCCCCAAGACTTTTGGGACAACATTCTGTGGACCGATGAGACAAAAGTGGAACTCTTTGGAAGGTGTGTGTCCAAGTATATCTGGTGTAGAAGGAACACTGCATTTCATAAAAAGAACATTATACCAACAGTAAAATATGGTGGTGGTAGTGTGATGGTCTGGGGCTGTTTTGCTGCTTCAGGACCTGGAAGACTTGCCGTGATAAAAGAAACTATGAATTCTGCTGTCTACCAAGAGATCCTGAAGGAGAATGTCCGACCATCTGTTCGTGTACTCAAGCTGAAACGAACTTGGGTTCTGCAGCAGGACAATGATCCTAAACACACCAGCAAGTCCACCACCGAATGGCTGAAGAAAAACAAAATGAAGACTTTGGAGTGGCCTAGCCAAAGTCCTGACCTGAATCCTATTGAGATGTTGTGGTATGACCTTAAAAAGGCCGTTCATGCTCGAAAACCCTCTAATGTAACTGAATTAGGACAATTCTGCAAAGATGAGTGGGCCAAAATTCCTCCAGGACGCTGTAAAAGCCTCATTGCACGTTATCGCAAATGCTTGGTTGCAGTTGTTGCTGCTAAGGGTGGCCCAACCAGTTATTAGGTTTAGGGGGCAATCACTTTTTCACACAGGGCCATGATGGTTTGGATTTTTTTTCACCTTTAATAATAAACACCTTCATTTACAAATTGCATTTTGTGTTTACTTGTGTTGTCCTTGACTATTGTTTAAATTGGTTTGATGTTTTGAAACACTTAAGTGTGACAAACATGCAAAGGAACAGGAAATGAGGAAGGGGGCAAACACTTTTTCACACCACTGTATATATATACATATATATATATATATATATACACATATACACATATAATATATATATATATATATATATATATATATATATATATATATATATATATACACATATACACACACATACACACACACACACACAGTACACAGTAGTAGGTATAGCAGTAGGGCAATGGACAATGCCAGTAGAGTAGAGCAGAGATTGTAGATTGGTTTCAGCAGTTTATTTTTACAATTAAATTTTTTTATTATTTAAAAAATATATATTTTTAATAAAAACTTTTTTATTATTATTTTTTTTTACAATTTAGAAGGAGCCCATTGGGGGGGCTTTGGTGAAATATCAAGGGTCTAAACAGAACCCTGATGTCTCACTTTTGAGAGAGAGAAAGGAACTGAGGACAGAGAATCCCCAGTCCCTTTCTTTGCAGCAAAGCAGCAGGGGGTATCTGCACAGCACAGGGTGATTAGGGTGTGCCCAGGCACACCTGGCAAATCCTGTGCGCACGCCTATGGTCCCTTGTACAGCTGGCTCTGGATTTAGTTGAAATCTTCGGTCCTTGATTCCCCCCACCCCTGCAATGGTAATATTTTTTTTGCTGTGGGGATTAATAGGAGCTGAGGGACCTTCCATAAGTACTCGCCAAGAGTGGCGACTATGACTGCCCTTTGCGTCCCCTCCTACTTACTATACCTTCCATGAATGAGAATCACTCTATTAATAGAGGATGGGCAAATTAAAGCGGACAATGAGTCCATCTATTAAATCTTCTGCCCTTGTTGTTTTAACTTTGGATAGTAAAACATTTTTTTTTCTGCCAGACAATACCCTATACAACCCACTTCCTGCACAGCTCTCTCCCTCTCATGAGTTTGCCAGGAAGGGAGAGGGTGAGTCATAAGAGGGTCAATGAGAGCTGCAGAGCGGCAGGCGTGCCTCTGTGTGTCTGTGTAAATCCAGGAAGTGAACAGGCAGCAACTTCAGCTGCCCACAGTTAAAATGGTTGCAGCCAGACTCAGTGGAGGGATATTTTTGCAGCATATTTGGCAACTATAGAATCACAGTAGATATCAAATAATATGCAAAGTGGTTGGAGGGAAGCTTCAGAATGGCAAAGATATTTTTATTACAAATTATGTGAGCAGACTGCAGTTCCTTTTTAATGAAATGCCCCCCTCCCCCATGCATAGCTCCTTTTTCATTCATGGCTTCTATGAATAGAGGAGGGGAGCAGAAAGTGTAGGGATTGTCAGAACTCCTGACAAGTATATATGACAGGTCACTTGGCTCGTGTTAACCCCTGCTGCACTGGAAAATTATAGTGACGAGGGTAGAGGGAATCAGGAGACTGATAATTTCAACTAAATCTGCAGCTACCAGCAAAAGAGACACTTGGCATTGATTGTAAGTACTGTCCCTTGTGCTGATTATTTTTTTAATGTTTTGACTAAACTTAGGCTTTAACCATTAGAAAATCAACCAAATGCTTTGAAAATATATATATTTTTTTAATGAAATTCTACCAGTGAATGGCCATCTTTATGCAGCCAAGACGGGTAAGCTGCAATATATTACATTTTTTGTTTTGGGTTTAGATACTTTTTAAGAAATGGAATGCGAAACCCAAGTATTCAATATGTATGTGGTCGTGTACTCTACCCCGACATACCTTTGTGATTCATAGGTGCCCCCTGATGTTTCCAGTCAGCTGGCAGCGTAGCGTTGTAATCTGGACCGTAGCCACTCATTCGTTCCCTCTCAGCATTCATGGCATTGGAGTAATGAGGATTGCAGTTCATCTGAACAAAGAGACGCAGTTATACCCACGCAGTGCTAAACTAATATGGTATATTTTTGGACTCATTTTTAAAAGAACTGTAGAAACCTGGTGGCAACCATTAGATCCATTTCTTCGATTGAATATAGTACACTCAAATCTGATATTCTATGGCACATTTGCACATCCAATGGTGTTTACAGTACATTTTTTTATCAGAATTCTATAATCAATCATTTATGGTTTTCCCATAGGTAGGCTACTCTCTGATGGCTGGAGAAGTATTTCTGTAGAGCAGGGGTCTTTAAACTTTCTGAACAAAGGGCCAGTTTACTGCCTTTGAAGCTTTAGAGGGGTCAGACTATGGCCAGTGAGATTAGAAAACGCTGTGGTGTCAGTGAGAACAAACAATGCCCCATCATTGGTTTTAGTGGAAGGAATAGTGCTCTATTGTTGGTGTCAGTGGAAGAAATGGTGCCCCATTGTTGCCATTCAAGGTAGGAATGTTGCTCCATCGTTTGTGTCTACAGAAGAAATGGTGCCCCATCATTGGTATCTGTGGGAGGAATGGTACCCCATCATTGGTGTCTGTGGAAGGAATGGTGCCCCATCATTGGTATCTGTTGGAGGAATGATATCCCACTATTGGTGTCTGTGGGAGGAATGATATCCCACTATTGGTGTCTGTGGGAGGAATGGTGCCCCATCATTGGTGTCTGTGAGAGGAATGGTATCCCACTATTGGTGTCTGTGGGAGGAATGGTACCCCATCATTGTTGTCTGTGGGAAGAATGGTACCCCATCATTGGTGTCTGTGGAAGGAATGGTGCCCCATCATTGGTGTCTGTGGGAGGAATGATATCCCACTATTGGTGTCTGTGGGAGGAATGGTACCCCATTATTGGTGTCTGTGGGAGGAATGGTATCCCACTATTGGTATCTGTGGAAGGAATGGTGCCCCATCATTGGTGTCTGTGGGAAGAATGGTACCCCATCATTGGTGTCTGTGGGAAGAATGGTACCCCATCATTGGTGTCTGTGGGAAGAATGGTACCCCATGATTGGTGTTTGTGGAAGAAATGGTACCCCAAAGGCAAGCAAAGGACTACATATGGTCCACAGCCACAGTTTAAAGACCACTGCTGTAGAGAGATCCTTGAAAAAACAGCAGTGCAATAAAGATATATTTTGGGTTCAGGCAGAAAACTACTGGAAAGGTCAAGGCTACAAATCCCTGCGCTACTTTATTTGTTAGATCTGATTTCTTATACTCTGAACAATGCGACTTTACCTTTTTAGAACCGGGCCTGTCATGGCTGCTGGGTATAGGTGGAAGGGTGGGGCCGCACTGAGAAAGTGTATGGTAGCTGGGGTTTGAGTAGTAATGCATGTGGCTGGGTGGTACATCTGCAAAAAAAAAAAAAGACACTTACATTGTGGTCACTACATATAAATGTTGAATTTACATATTGTACAATCATATCAGCCCCTGATTGAAGGAGCTTACATAGTAACATAGTTAGGTTGAAAAAAGACACAAGTCCATCTAGTTCAACCAAAAAAAATAAAAAATACAATCCCATATACACAATCCTTCGCCCACAGATATATTAAAGGTTAGTACCCAGTTATAGTATGTACATTTAAGAAAGAGTCCAGGGCTTTTTTGAAGCAATCTACTGAGCTGGCCAGAACCACCTCTGGAGGAAGTCTATTCCACATTTTCGCAGCTCTTACTGTGAAAAAACCTTTCCGTATTTGGAGATGAAATCTTTTTGCCTCTAGATGTAAAGAGTGCCCCCTTGTCCTCTGTGATGTCCTTATGCCACGTACATACGGTCAGATTTTCTGGTGGGAAATGTTTGATGTGAGCTTGTTATCGCAAAGTCCGACCATGTGTATGCTTCATCGAACATTTGCTGTCGGAATTTCCACCCACAAATGTTTGAGAGCAGGTTCTCAAATTTTGCGCCAACAAAATACAGTACAGTATCGGAAAATTGATCAATCCCACTGCACTGACAGACAACTAATTTCTCAAGGCCCAAAAATGCCAGGACAGTACAAATATCCCCCAAATTACCCCTTTTTGGAAAACACACAGTCCAATGTATTTAGTAGGAGGCATTGCAAGTGTTTTGAAGTTGTCATTTTTTTTCTTACATACTGTCACCAGTACAGTACAGTACAGTACAGCGTCATCATATATCTGGTGTGGTAGTGATCTGGGACACTGACTGATAAAATTTATAATTTTTTCAAGTTCTTTTTATTACATATTTTTTTCTTTTTTTTTATTTCTTCTTTTTTTACGATTCTTTTTTGCTTACTGCGACCAGAGCAACACAGTTTTACCATAGTAACAACGCACACTATTATTGCTTGTAACAGTGAATTTTACTGCTATAAACATCAATTTTTACTGAATTATTATTAACTGGTTGCCCAACAAATATATTGACTATTCATTTAACAACATTATTAAAATATTTAATGGAATGAAAATATATCATCTAGGATGGATTAAAGGTCAATATCCACTTACACAACATGGCCAATGGATTATGGAAACCTGGTCATTACATTTATATGAGCTTGTTGGACATCCCACTCCAAAACTATGGACATTTATATGGAACGTCCCGCTCATAATCACATCAAACTCTTCTGGGAAGGCTTTTAATAAGATTTTGGGCTGTGTTTGTAGGAATTTGGACCTATTCAGCAAAAAGAGCATTTGTGATGTAAGGTGCTCATGTTGGATGGAAAGACCTGTTTCGTAAATTGGTGTTTCAATTCAATTCATAAGCGTTAAAAAGGGTTGACGTGCAGGACGCTCAGGTTCCTTCACGCTTGTCAAACCATGTCATTATGGATCTGCAGTTGTGCACTTACTGGAATAGAAAAGGACCTTTCCAAAACTAAGAAGTCAGAAATACACAATTATCTAAAATGTCTTTATATGCCATGGCATTAACAGCACCCTTCATTGGAAACACCTGAAAGCAATCATTTCCACATATTATTGCTTATATAGTAGTTATGATGGTAAGGTTTCCACAAATCTTTGGCCATATGATGGAGGTGTATTTTTGAAAGAATTTTTTTTTTTTTTAAGAGTGATAAACCGAATAACTTTTATTTTATTTCCAGAAATTAGGAGAATTATGGTCAACAAGCCTTGTAATATTCTTTGGCATTTTGGAGTTTTGGCCTTTTTTCTTTGCATTATAACTTAGGGGCATTTATTGTCTGTGTAATAAATTCAGGGACAGAGAATATACAAGGTTTGCACTTAAAGTGGTTGTAAACCCTTACAAACCACTTTGACCTACAGGTAAGTCTAGATTAAGGCTTACCTGTAGGTCCAAGAAATATCTCCTAAACCTATACGGTTTAGGAGATATTTACCTGAAGACAGCCACCGCTATCTACGGCACATGCACCATAGACAGCGGCGCGCAGGCGCACTGGGCAAGCCGCAGATCGCGGCGATATGCCGCGAGTGTCGGCTCCCGCGTGCTCCGGCGAATCACAGCAGCGAGACCCACCAAGAAGGTGGACGCTCCGAACTACAGAGGACAGTGGTGACTTCGCTGGCTCCTGTGTCAGGTAAGTGACACATAATGGGGTAGTATGCGATGCACAGTAGTCCATTATGCTTTACCTTTGCAGGGAATCAAAGAGGAAGTAAACCCATCAGGGTTTACTTCCTCTTTAACATGGTTCTAAAGGCAAAAGTTTTTTTCACCTTAATGTAGGGCTCTCAAACTTTCTAAACCAAGGGTCAGTTTACTGTCCTAGGGGGGCCGGACTGTGGCCACCAATAGTACACAATGTCCCAGCTTCAGTGGGAGTAAAAAAATCCCTCATCAGTGGTGTCATTAGGTGGAATTACGCCCTATCATTGGTGTCATTGGGAGGAACTGTGCTCCATCATTGATGTTATTGTTAGAAATTATTCCCCAAGTGATGTCATTGGGAGGAATTGTGCCCTTCATTGGTGTCAATGAATGAAATAGTTCCCCAAGGGCCAGATAAAAGCAAGCAAAGGGCGCATCCAGGTTATGGGACAAAGTTTGGAGACCACAGCTCACTACCCCAGCCCCCCCCCCCCCCATACCAACTGTACTTATCTGAGCCCAATCTGGATCCAGTGCTGTGCACAAGAGCAGCCACTTTTTCTCTCTCCTCACTGCACAGAGAGGCCGCAGCAGGAGCCATTGACAGTGGGGGGGCAGGGCTAAGCTGAGCTCTGTGTGTCAGTAGACATACAGAGTGCGGCTCATGATCAGACCTGCACGAGTGCCCCCATAGCACACGGCGTGCTATGGGGGCACTAGGTAGGGGGAGAAGCTGATTATGGGCTAACAGTAATAACATGAAAGAAAGTCAGCTGACTAGAAGATAACCATGACATAGAAACCAACTATGCACAGTACATGTAGGAAAGATATAATATTACTCATATACATTTACAAGTACTAGCTATGTATATTACACCTATATTTAACATCTGTAAACCATGCAAGACGCCAAATATAAGTGGTGATTTCCTTTAAAGCCCAAATTAATCCTCCAATGTATACAGTATTAGCTAACACATTTCAAATGCAACAAAACAAAAGGTGTGTAAAGTCTTGTCATTCAGTTTTAAGCGGCCACAATTGAAAAGTCTTCCCCCATGCAGCGGAAAAGGACCCTTGCTCTATGATGGGAAGCAGTGGTCTCTCTGCAGTGGATGGGAAGCAGTGGTCTCTCTGCAGTGGTTCGACACCTCCCCCTTCCCAAGCAAGCACAGGGAGAACATGCAAACCTCATGTTTACAGTGTCCTGACAGGGAATTTTGTAAGGCAGGAGTGCTAACTGTTGAGTCACTAGATGCACTTTTATAGAGTAAAAATATAGCAACATCTAGTTTCTCGAGGTCTAGTTTTGGAAAGCTGCCAAAATATGAAATAAATCTAAAAGTCTGACACATAATAACCAAATCTGAAATCTTAATGCAAAAAAAGAGGTCATAGCCAATTGTTTCTTTTGCCATTTTCAAAATTTTCCCATTGTGTAAAAATAATTGCAACCTAGATTAAGAAGTGTCTTATTTGTCCCAATTTCTTGCACAGATGGGTCTGGGGTCCACCTTTAAATAGAAAAATGTAAAAACAATTAAAACTTTAATAGATCTGTACACGTCGTATTACCTGGTACTTCGTATTCACCACTGGCCGGCCTGTTGGATGTATACGTCACAGCTAAGTTACGGCTCTCCTTGTCTTTTTGCCAATGTCTGTATGCTAGGAAGAACGCGATCAGCGCCACAACCAAGATTACTAAGGCAATGATGCCGATCATGGGTCCAATGGAGTCCGTAGGTATTGAAGTCTTCGGCACTATCGTGACATCCATGGCGGGAGCTGTGTACATAAAACACTTAGCTGAAATACTGCTGGAAAAACATATATATGTATATATATATATATATATATATATATATATATATATATATATATATATATGTATGTATATATATATATAGATATAGATATGCAGCGCCCTCTACTTTTAGGTAGGTACTTAGTGGTGCTTTTGATAGCGTAGGGTGTAGAGACAGGTAAATTTGGCCAGGGCCATATCTTTTTGCTGGGCCTGGTTGTGGATTCAGTGTTGGCAGTGTCATGAAAGGGGGGGGGGGGGGGGGGGGGTTGTGGCCGCCTACACTTGGGCTCTGGGATGCTGGGATGCCTCCTCTGCTGGACGGTAGGTATGCTGAACAAAGAGGATGGGCTGAGACCTGAGTGGCAGGAAACCCCATGTGGGAGAACTGACCAATGGTTAATTTGAGTGGTCACAGAAGGAGGTCTCTCATAAAAGGGGGGGGGGAGTTCAAGGTTGGAGTTCGGGTTCAGGCTGAGGCCTGGGAGTTCAGAGAACCCGGAGCCAGATAGCCGGAGGTGACTCTAGGGAGGCCAAAGTCGGGCCCCTGGAGAGGAGTCATCATGTAGCGCTGGAGGAATACCGGACGTCCCAGGCGGGGATGTACCGGACTGTAGGAACTAAGAGGAGGAAGAAGACTGGGAAACAACCTTCTGTGAGTAGAGCGTGGACTGTTGTTGGGAGAGTGCAAACCCAGTGGATCTATTCAGAAACTTTATGCTGTGTATCCAAGGACCACAGTATCAAGCATTTCTCGGGGCTAGTGAAGGAGGTTGGACACTGCAAGTCACGGAAATAGGCGGTGAGGCCTAGGACTTTGAGTTTCAACTTCCACAGCTTTATTCAGAGTAATGCTCATCTGTCCATAGTGAGAGTACGTTAGAGAGAGAAATGGAACCAGAGAAGGATCGCTGGAAGGGAATCTAATTAACAAAGCTACGGCTATGGTTTAATATCCCCTTTCAATTCCAAGTTGGGGTTTAACAGGGCATCTCATATGCTTCATTGGACAGCCCTATAAATGTATTCCCAAATAAAGCAACCTGAAAAGTTCAGAGTGTGAAGTGCTGTGTCATGGAATTGCATGGGAGGATTGGAACTGGAGCAGGCTGGCAAAAGGTAAAAGAACAAAATCAGCAGCCCCCATGGGGGTACCGCTATATTATATATATATATATATATATATATATATATATATATATATATATATATATATATATACTGTATATATATATATATATATATATGGTCTCTCGGTCCTCCCACATTAGTTGGCTGGCATGAAGGAAGCCAGAATCGGCTTTGATCGGGTCTCGGATCTAGTAACCCGAAATAGATGTCATGTCACTTCTGGTTTACAGAAGACTTAAAGGTGACGGATTTTTAAAAAATGCCAGCTTTCAAAACTGCCAAACTTGTCGTTTTGAATGCTTTTAAGTGCAAAGGAGGGATTTGGGATCTTATAGACCCAAGATCTCTCCATAAAGAGTACCTATCACTGCCTATTATTGTCACAAGGGATGTTTACATTGGTGACAGCAAAGGTAGTGAGATGGCGATCTGAAGGTTGATCACTCACTTTCTGGTTAGCTGCTAAAAGTAAACACTGTGATTGCATTATGGCTGCTTAAGTCTGCCATTAGGGGAACATTGGGGGAACATTGCAAGGTTCCCTGCACTGGGGTGCCAGGGGCCGTCTTGGTGGAGTCTGCATCTGATTTGACACAGAGCTCTCCTGAGCTGTGGGCAGCCATTCTGGATATAGCAAGGCTGTATACAGTATATATATATATATATATATATATATATATATATATATATATATATAGCATCCCGCTGGGTCATTTTGGCATGGCAACAGTGTGGGGAGCACATAGACAGGGACGGGCTCCTGCTAGTTAGGGAAAGATTATAGGCTAAGCAACCGGAAAGTTTCCAGAGCAGTTGGGATGGCTGAGCCATTAAGACTACCTGTAGTTTGGAGAAGGACCTTTACTAGCCAGCTTGCTATCTAAATTGGCACATCCTGTATACTGTTCTGCCAGCACGGTACCCCTTCTGGAAGGCCACAATTTATAATCCTCAAGGACACCTGCCTCTTGAAGCAATCCTTAAGCTTGCCATATGTAAATCTTGCATTACTGTATGGGATTGTGATGGGTGTGTACAAATTTCTTACTACCCAAAGTTTAACTTTGGCAAAGCAAGTGCATTGATGTAAGTGCTATTTGTTACACAAACCCAAGAAGACATGTCATGTTCTTACGGCTAGCCCTGTCCTCACATAAGTCCTTCAAATTTTACTGTCTGACTTTTCGAAGCCAATAAATGTAAAACTTTGCCTGCTATACATTACTGCACTTTTTGTACTGTCATAAAAAAGAAACAAAAAGCAGTTCTTTCCTTACCTTTCTCACAGCGTGTACCTGACCAGCCTGCTTCACACCGGCAGTGACCCGTCACATGGTCGCAGGTGGCATTATAGAGACAGTCGCAGGGCTGGTGGCATTTCAGGCCATAGGTTTTAGGAGGGCACTCTAAATGAAAAAAAATATATAGTATGTTGGTAGCTGACTAAACTAAATTATCTGAAGACTTTGCACCCAGTTTAAAACATGAACATTTTATAATATATCTGTACTGGGCATAAATAGTTGATCAATAGAGTGGATTGTTTAGGGCAGTTCTTTGGAATTTTAGAGAAACACTGTGGTCTAAATCCCATTGTATCTTTTGACCGAAGCGAGATTTACTTCAAATGTCTTCATAAAGTTAAAGCCCCATACACACTATCAGATTGTCTGCTGAGTTTTTCCTTCAGATTTACCAAAACCATGTAGTAGAAGGGCCTGCCTGATTGCATACACATTGAAACTCCTAAGGTTTGACCTCATATTATATGGTTTTGGTAAATCTGAAGGAAAAACTCAGCAGACAATCTGATAGTGTGTACAGGGCTTTAGACATACAGTATATACAACCAGTTTTAAGTGTATCTTTTTTTTTTTACTGTTTTGGAAGGGTTACTCCAGCCTTTCTCAACCTTTTCACTGTAGAGGAACCCTTAAAATAACTTTCCCATCTCAGGTAAACCTCTGCTAAAAATGACTATATCTACAACTCATGATACATTAGTGTGATGGTCAGTGAGAAGAATTCTCCTTACACTTGTGGTCATTGGAAAGTATTACCCCCTTACAGATAGCTAAAAAGATCAATGGTGTCAGTGGGAACTTATCTGAGAGGCAGAAATTGCTCCTTGCTCAAGGAACCCCTAGCAACCACTGGCTGAACCCTAGTTGAGAAACCCTGGATTAGACCCTCAGTCAAGTTTTTATTACTGTCTGTGTCCCTATTGGGAAGAGTAAGCCCTTGTACACACGGTCGGAGATTCCGTCGGAATGTTTCCTATTGGAGCGTTTTGTCGGATATTCCGACTGTGTGTGGTTTGCATCGGACTGTTTCCGTTGGAATATCCGTTGGACTAACTTTTCCAACTTGCCAGAAATATTTTCCGACAAAATGCTCCGATCAGACATACTCCGATCATGTGTAGCCTACTCCGATGGACAAAGTGCCACGCATGCTCAGATCAAATTCCTAGACCAAAGCTATTGGCTACTAGCCTGAACGTAGTCCTGTTGTAATGAAATAACGTCATCACGTTATGTACAATCTGATTTTCCGACAACTTAGTCCGTGTGTATGCAACATCACTTCCGGACCTCTTCCGGAATTAATCCGTCAGAATAACTCCGATGGATTTGGTTGTCGGAATCTCCGACCGTGTGTACAAGGGCTTACACTTCTTTTTTGTACTGGTAACCATCATCAATGAGAAAGAACTTCATGGGAAATTCTAACATTTAGAGTTGACCCTGAACAAGAAATCTTCCAGTGGAGACACCTGTTTTGTAGGCAACTATCTAAAAGGGGAATTACCATCACTTTGGGAGATTTCCCTTCTATAGTCACTAGCAATAATCACTGTTTTCTTCCAGGAAGGGGGGATGGAGGTGGAGAAAGCCCCCCATCCCTGCTGGGAGAATACAATGGCTTGGAGGGAAATACACTGTCTGTGTTGATTGGGGAATTGAGTGAAATTCTATGGCTGGCCTAACTTAGGTTTGCAACCACCACATAGTCATTCCTCAAATCTTTTATTTTTCTTGCAAAATTCCTTCAAAGTATTCCTTAAGCCCAAAATGTATTCAGTGCCGGCTTCAAGATGTCCGTGGTGCAGACAGTGGGATAAGTGTTTACTGAGAGGCTATATCCTTGTCTGAGAGTCAGCATATCAGCCTGGTCAGGTTGATATAAGACAACGGAGACTAAAGCAGGCCATAGACTATGCGATTTTCTTTCAGGCAATCATGGTGGTATTCTCCCCGTAGAAGGTGGGGGGGCAGAAAGCCGTCCCAGCCCAGTAGAACACAATGATTATTGCTAGTGGCTAAAAATCTCACAAGCTGGTTGTACCCAAGTCGATTGATGGATAGGAATCAGCCTGCCTATAGATGGATCAAATCTAGGCCAGTCCCTGCTGAACCGGCCAGCATTTGAACCATTTATGGCCGGCTTAAATTATCCTACCTGTATTCCTTTTGCTGGGATAACCACTCTGCTTTGTATGCTAGCTCCATACAATCCCATGAAGGATGACTTTAAAGCAAGAATAACAATAATGATAATACAAAATGCATAGCTCCCAACTGTCCCTGGTTTTGAGGGACTGTCCCTGATTTGGAACAAAGTCCCTCTGTCCCTCATTCCTACTCATTTGTCCCTCATTTTGGTCTGATCTATATAGTTTTATATAAAATGCACTTTTTTATATTTCAAGAAGTGCTTCCCAGTGCTAAACCTTTCATCCATTTTCTACTTGATGTGATTGTAGCTGTATTAGAGCAATTGTGACAGAAAATTGAGTACTGTCCGTGATACTTTTTTTATTTTTATTGTATGTTAGTGCAAATAAAAAAAGTATCACGGACAGTACTCAATTTTCTCTATCCAATTTCTAAATAGCTGCATTTATACATTTCAAAACCAAGTATAAAGGAATAGTAGTGATTAAAAAAAAAAAGCACTTGTGGGTTTAACCAATCATTTTTTGTTATAATTCTCCTTTAAGGGGGCGTGGCAGGGGGTGTGTCCTTTGCCTGTCTACTTTTGCTAATAGATGTCCCTCATTCCCATCTCAAAACATTGGGAGGTATGCAAAATATGCAGCCACTAAAATGATTTATTTTCCATTTATTGATCTAGATGTAACCAATTGTTTTAAATATACTTACTAATATCACAGAAAGGACCAATATATCCAGGCAGGCAGGAACACTTCCCATTCATGTGATCACATTCTGCTCCATTTTGGCATCTGCATTTGTTCACACAATTTTCTCCGTATGATCCCAGGGGACAGACTAAGCAAAATAGGACACAATGTATGGTATAACATTTTGTCAGCTCTCATTGCACTCATCTAACTTTCTTTAACCACCTCAATACCGGGCACTTACACCCCCCTTCCTGCCCAGGCCATTTTTCAGCCTTCAGTGCTGTCACACTTTGAATGACAATTGCGCGGTCATGCTACACTGTAACCATGTGAAATTGTTATCATTTTCTTCACACAAATACAGCTTTCTTTTGGTGGTATTTAATTACTCCTGGGTTTTTTATTTAAAAAAAAAAAAAAAAAAAAAGACCAAAAATTTTGAAAAAAAAAAAGTTTTTCTTAATTTCTATCAGTAAATTTTGTAAATAAGTAATTTTCTGATGGGCACTGATAGGCTGCACTGATGGGCACTGATGAGTTGACACTTATGGGTACTGATTAGGTGTCACTGATGAGGAGGCATGAATATGCAGCACTGATGGGCACTGATAGGTGGCACTGATATGTGACACTGATGAGCACTGATAGGTAGCACTGATGGGTGGCACTGGTTGGCACAGATAGGCAACACCTGTGGGCACAGATAGGCAGCACTGGTGGGCACAGATATGGCAGCACTGATGGGTGGCACAGGTGTGCACTAATGGGCATTGATGGGTGGCATAGATGGGCATTGATGGGCAGCACTGACTGGCATCACTAACGGCCACTGATTGCTGGCCTTTGTGGGCATTGATTGCTGGCACTTGTGGGCACAGGTTGGTGGCAATTGTGGGCACATGTTGGCAGTGGTAGACAATCGTTGCTGGTACTGGTGGGCACTTAATTGTAATCAGAGCACTGATGATCAGTGCCCTGATTACATACCTAGCTGTCCCCGGCTATAGCCGCCAGCTGTATCACGGGAGCGTGCCCGCAGGTGCTTTTCACCATGCGAGGGAGCTCACATGAACGTGAGAAGTACCTGCAGGAGGAAGCAGAGACAGCCGCCGAGGAACCCAAGAAGAGCAGGTTCGGGGCCACTCTGTGCAAAACGAGCTGCACAGTGGAGGTAAGTATTACATATTTGTTATTTTTTTTTTTTTTTTTTACTTTACAATCCCTTTAAGGGGCCCTATGTACTTAGTGTGTATAACAAGAAGTATATAAACACCCCTACAAAATATTGAGTTCAGATGTTTCCAGTGAAGGGTACTATCATTATCACTACAGCATACAAAGACAATTTAGGCAACCTTGTGGCAACAATTTGGCGAAGGTCCGTTTCTCTTCCAGTATGACTGTGCCACAAAACCAGCTGCATAAAGACACGAGTTGATGAGTTTGGTGTGGAGAAACTTAAAAGTATTATTTTTTTTTAATTTGGAAAGAGTGAAGAGAGATTAGAACACCTGTTGGGTTTTATTGCTGTCTGTGCCTCCATTAGGGAGATTAATCCTCTATTTGTCTTGGTTACCATTATCATTGAAAGTGAAAGAAAATCCCAAATTTTGGGTTGTCCCCAGAAAAGTAATAGAGGCGACATCTTCCAATGGGCACACTAGTTCTGGTGACCAGGGGGCCCCCAAGGGATTTCCATAATTTGCAGGGATTTCCTCTCCTGCTTTGGCTATAAGACAGGAAGTGAAGAAAAATCTTCCCAATGGGACACAGATGGCAAAAAATAAACTGACAGGGGATATAACCCTCCCTTATTCTATCCAAAATGAAAAAAAGTTTTGCCTATAGTTCTACTTTAGAGCTCATTTACACTTGCTTCGGCTTCAAACACACATTAACGACTAGTTTAAACTTGCTTCAAAACAAGGCTTCACACAGGCTTTGTTAAAGCTCTCTGAACGCTAGTCAAAGCCCTTGTCACTTAATAAAATGGTTAGCTTATGGTCCTGTTTACATCTGCTTTTGCTTTGCTTTGGCTTTGCTTCAAAAATTATGCCCCATATAGCTTTAGTGGTGCTCCAAAGTGCCTTCAAAGCCTCCATAGACGTCTACGGCAAAGCTTGCATGAAGCCCCACTGCAGCCCCACCGAAGCCTCATCAAAGCCCCATGAAGCCTCGTTGAAGCCCCACAAAGCCTCACCAAAACCCCACCAAAGGCTTGTCGAAGCCCCTTTGAAGCTCCACCAAAGCCTCATCGAAGCCCCACAAAGCCTCATCGATGCACCAAGCAAAAGCAAGGTGTAAACAGGACTGTAAGCTAACCATTTTATTTAGTGACAGGGGCTATGACTGGCATTCAGAGATCTTTAACAAAGCCTGTCTGAAGCCATGTTTTGAAGCAACTGTAAACTCCGGCTTCAACGAGGCTTCGGACAGACTTTGTTAAAGCTCTCTGAATGCTAATCAAAGCTCATGCCACTAAATAAAATGGTTAGCTTACAGTCCTGTTTACACCGGCTTTTGCTTTGCTTCGGCTTCGCTTCAAAAATTATACCCCATATAGCTTCAGTGGTGCTTCAAAGCCTCTTCAAAGCCTCCATAGAAGTCTATGGCAAAGCTCCCTTGAAGTCCCATAAAGCCTCACCGAAGCCCAATCGAAGCTCAACCAAAGCCCCACCCAAGCCTCATCGAAGCCTTGTGGAAGCACCAAGAAAAAGCAGGTGTAAAAAGGACTGTAAGCTAACCATTTTATTTAGTGATAGGTGCTTTGACTGGCGTTCAAAGAGCTTTAACAAAGCGTGTCCGAAGCAATGTTTTGAAGCAAGTGTAAACTAGCCCTAAGGGGGTCTAAACATTCTAAACAGACATAAAAATCTAAAATCTTGTGTGAAGCCCTCCCAGGAGGGTGGAGGCTGTTATAGCTAAATGGAACGTATAATGGCATGAAGGGGGGGGGGCACTCCGTACTATTGCCCTAGATTTTTGAATGGAATGTCCAGCACGCTCATATACTGTAGGTGTGATGGTCAGGTGTTAACAAACAAAATACTATCAGTACATATATTAACCCCATACAATTTCCAGAATATAATATTTTTGTTGGGCCTTTAAAACTGTCTTCTTCATAAGTTTTGTTAATTAGGGATGAATAATGGACATACGGATACAAACTTGGGAATAAAGGAAACTTCAGACATGCAGCAGTTTTACCTTCAGAACACATTTTTCCAGTCCATCCAGAAGAACAGACACAAGTTCCATCAATTGGATTACAATGCCCTCCATTTTGGCAATAACAGGTGTTAGCGCAGTCCTTCCCCCAAAGTCCCAGTGAACATGCTAAAGAAATATTATACAGTATGTTTAGTATATTTTTTATTTTTTTTGCTGAAAATATAAGAAAACACCAACAAAATAGGACTACAAATAAACATGCTTTCATTTAAATAAAGTTTAGAACAGCATATTGGATTACAGGTCAACAGTATAGGCTTGCTGCACTTGGGTTCTGGTTTCATGACCACCAAGAACATTATCCTATGAAGCTCTTATGTCATTAAATTAGTTTCTTCTCGAGGCTTCCGTTTTCTCCCATAAAACTAACTCTGGTTATGTAGCTTGTCATCGTTGTGGCCCTAGATCAGGGATCTCCAAAATGCGGCCCGGGGGCCAGATGTGGCCCTTTGCCTGCCATTATCTTCCCCTTGGGGCACTATTCATCCCACTGACGTAAGAGACTATTCTGCCTTCTGACACCAAATATGGAACATAATTCATGCCACTGGTACCAATGGGGCACTAGTTCTCCCCCTAAATGTCAAAGATGGGCACTGTTCACTTCAATTAATACCTGGAAAGTTTTCTATTCCGACTGACCATAGTCCGGCCCCCCCTAAAGTCTGAAGAACAGTAAACTGGCCCTTTGTTTAGAAAGTTTGGAGACCCCTGCCCTAGATCATGTAAATAGATTATTGTGACAAGGAAATTCAATTGTAAGCTTTTCTAGTGACGGGTTTCACCTCTGGTGATATCAGGACTCATGGGTAGTTGACTTTTTAGCACCTACCTGAACTGAAATATCTGTTTCAGATTTGCTGACCTTTCAATTTCTAGCATTTTATATGTGTGGTTTTGAAGAATGCCTATGGGCACTTGGACTGGGGTCGTCTTGGGCAAGACAAATATGGAAACAGCTATACTTTTTGTAGACGACCCGTAGCCATGTTGTTACTTGTGTCACCACTAAACTTGGCCATGGACAATATACATGGGTTGACCAACTAATCTTTTTTTGACTTTTTGAAGCTGATATGCTTTAACTTGTCCTCACGGCAGGTATTAATGAACATAACATTAATAACCACTTGCCGACCACCCTATAGCAGTTTGACTGCTACAGAGCAGTTGCTGTGAGCAGGATCACGTATATATACTTGATCCTGCACTTCCGGATAGGGGGTGTGAATGAATGGCGGCAGTGGCTCGCTCCCGATGTGATTACACAAAGCGGGAGCTGATCAGCGGGTACCGCACCCGCCGATCATCAACAACAGAGACAGAACTGCAAGCTGCCTATGTAAACAAGGCAGACTGTCGTTCTGACAGGAGGGAAGGCATTGATCCTGTGTCTCTGCAAAGCAGGGACTAGGATCCATGTCTTCCCCGAGAAAAAGCACCTCCCACAGTTTAGGAAAAAAACTGGTTAACCCTTTCATCGCCCCTGATGTTAACCCCTTCCCAGCCATTGTCACTAGTACAGTGACAGTGAATATCTTTTAGCACCAATCATCGTATTAGTGGCACTGGTTCCCAAAGTGTCAATTAATTTTAGAATGTCTGTCACAATATTGCAGCCCTGCTATAAGTTGCTGTTTGCTGCCATACTAGTAAAAAATTAATAAATAAATAGAAATATCCCATAGTTTGTAGACGCTATAACCTTTGCGCAAACCAATCGATATATACTTATTGGGATATTGTTTTTACCAAAAATATGTAGCAGAATACATATTGGCCTGAACTGATGAAGAAATTCGATTTCTCAATTTTTACATTGACATGTTTTATAGCAGAAAGTAAAAAATTTAGTTTTTCTTCAAAATTGTCTTTCTTTGCTTATAGCGCAAAAAATAAAAAACGCAGAGGTGATCAAACACCACCAAAAAGCTCTATTGGTGAAAAAAAAGGACATACCTTTTTTTGTGGGTACAGCGTCGCATGAACATGCAATTTTCAGTTAAAGTAACGCAGTGCCGTATCACAAACAAAATGGTCTGGTCAGGAAGGGGGATACATCTTATGGTGGTCAAGTGGTAAAGATAGCCTAGTGGTTCCTCTCTAGTGGTAGTCATTACATTGGAACTTCTTTCATTTATGGAATACTAGCCTTTTGTGGGGGGAAAGCAGCACCATAATCCCACAAAATCTGTCTAAAAGGATGAATCAATCATTGGTCATCCTAGGATGGAGATTATGAAAATCACACCAGTAAGTTACAGGTACTCCATAATGACTGTCCATGGACAAGCCTACATAGCCAGTACAGCTAGTACAATGTTGGTAGTGACACACGGTAATTAAATAGTATAGACAATCCTGATAACTAAACAGGTTGTTTTGCTGGCGGTACGTGACTGGCCAAAATTTGTGAAACATTCTTTAGGGGCTTTTTTACCTTCAGAGCAAGTCTTTCCAGTCCATCCTGGCAAACAGTTACATGACCCATCTACAGGACTGCACTGCCCTCCATGCTGGCAATTGCAGCTGCTGGAGCAGTCTTTTCCCCAAGATCCTGGAGAACAGGCTAAAAAAAAAATTAGGAATGGTTTAATTAATATACAGTTAAAAAAAAATGAATGTGATATGTGCATATATTATAAAACCGTTTGCTCATCAATGAGTAGAGCTGATTAGGGGTATAGCTAAAGCCCAACCCAATGGCGTTCCCCCACGTCTATCAGTATACTGTTCCTGAGATCTCCACGTCCAGAGCCAGTCTATGGCCATGATGAAGTCAGGAACAGTTCATTGCACAAGACCACTGGGCCGCAGAGTTCTGCTTTAAAGAGTAACTTAAATCCTCTAATACAGGGATATGCAATTAGCGGACCTCCAGCTGTTGTAAAACTACAAGTCCCATTATGCACTGCCTCTGGGTGTCATGCTTATGGCTGTCAGAGTCTTACTATGCCTCATGGGACTTGTAGTTCTGCAACAGCTGGAGGTCTGCTAATTGCATATCCCTGCTCTAATATCTGAGCCCTCATCTTTGGGACCTGACAAATGCCTGTAGCACATCCGGGCAACCATGGGAGGTTTCTGCAACACACGGGCATCCATGGGAGGTTTCTGCATACATGAACACACCTGAATCCCCCACACGTACGCAGGTGTACGCTGGGAGATAAAACAGGAACATAAAAGCTATAAAGAGGAAAAGTGGCAGATCAACATGTGTTTTAGGTAACCCGGTATTTCTACAATAAGGGTATAAAGGGCCAAACTGGCCTAAGACACATAAAGCTATTATAAGGTGATGATCTTCTTAAACAAAGAAAAGGGCCTGGAAGCAAGACGTGAAACCTTAGAGGTGTAAAACCTGTGGGGGAAGGCTTTATATGTATCCAAGAAACCAAAGCCTCATATACACAATCGGATTTTCTGATGGGAATTATGTGATGACAGGTGTTGGCGGAGAATCTGACCGTTTGTACGCTCCATCGGATAATTGTTGTCGGATTTTCCGCGGGCAAATGTTGGGTGGCAGGCTTTAAAATTTTCCGTGGACAAATGTCTGTTGTCGGATTTTCCAAGCGTGTGTACACAAATCCATGTCCAAAGTACAAACACGCATGCTCGGAAGCAAGGACAAGCCGGAAGCGGTCGGTCTTGTAAACTAGTGCTCGTAATGGAGAATTAACATTTGTGACGCAGCAAATTATGAAATCGCGAAATGCAGCGCACAATTGTCTTCTTCTTTAATGGGATAATAATGAAGCTGCTTTGCTGGTGATACTGATGGAGTTATGGTAAACAAATTTTTAAAGGCTTTTTTTTCTAGCGATATCAAGAATAATATTATAAGTTTTTTTTTTTTTTGGGCAAGTTAACACCATTATCCCGGAATTTTTAAGCTCAAAGATACAGCTATGTTGGTGTCCCTTGTTAATTTTACATTGTATTTTTTAAAATGTAACTGCCTACTTCCATACTGTCATTTGAAGTAAAACACATAGCCACGTATTATTCTACACAATTTTTTTTACTGTGCATAAAAAAAGAAAATAAATAAAATTAGACACGCTATTTGCCAATAGAACTTAACCAAGAAGTGCATTCTATTCATCCAAAAATATAGAAAATATAACAAATCAAATCATTATTCAACCAAAAAATAAAATAAAAGCCTCATGCATCCTGCTTCTCAATATAGGGGGTCAACAATGCCAAGAGTTGGTGAAAGCAGGGGTCCGTCATCCAGAGATAATTCCGAAAATCATCTGGATTATTCTCCTGGAGCTCCCGCAGCAAAGGAATGTGACATAATTGTTCACTGTTGTATAGGACCCCTCCATGTAAGAATGTACATCGCTTTCTGAGTGAGTAATAAACCCTTCCCTGGTTAAGAAGTGCATCCAGCCTGTGTGTAACTTGCTGTGCAGATACTGGTAGCATTGCTAGCAATACCCTGAGAGGCCCTGTGTCAAAGGGACATAACAGTGGCGACGAGGATTGTGGATTTTAGCACACATGGCTTTCATAGGGTTTATTCAACCATTTGATCCTGCTGCTGAATCATCATAACAGTCACGATTAATAAAGCAACCAATTTTTGGTCCAATAACTCCTCCTCCTGTTCCTGGACTGGACTTGGGTCAAAGCAATAACTCCAAGGCCCAATAATAAATAACACGTTATCTCCTCCGATTCTGCAACATGGCTGGTTGATGTTCAGAAACAAACTGAAAAATGCGAACTGAAAAGTGCGAACTGAAAAGCGCAAAATGAAAAGCGTGAATCAACACTCACCAAACTTCTACTAACACAAAATTAGCAGAAGGAGCCCAAAGGGTGGTGCTAAAGCAGGGGTGCCCAACCAGTGGGCCAGGGGCCACATGTGGCCCGCGTGGAGCCCTCTGATCTGGCCCGTGACCTCCTGCTCTGGGATGGCTGCTTGGCAAGCCTGGATCACGATCCATCATCCTAGAGCCTCACTGTTGTGGATGAAGCCGGCGATGGAGAAAGCAATCGGCTGTGGAGTAGAGCCGCATAAGCCAATGCTTCCTGTATAGCGCTGGCTCCTGTCACAGGCGAAGTGATACCAAATATGGCCATATCTGTTCTGCAGTGGGTACTGGGCTGCTTTCAAACTGATCCGCGGGTGCACCACCTACCTCAAAGGGCCCATAGAGTTGAGTGGGTTGTATCTAGGTCTGCTCTCTATATGCAGAGTGGACACAGACCTATCATCCGCCGTTCCACTCATTGTGGCCCGCGACTAGTTACCAAATCACTTAAGTGGCCCTCACTCTTCGAAAGGTTGGGCATCCCTGTGCTAAAGAGATGGAAAACCACATAGTACGTCACTACGTTCGTGTTTGTTGTCCAACAATTCCTTGCCGTTTGTATGCAAGACAAGTTCCTGGCCAACGCCCTTCGGACAAAAGTCAGAGGTTTTGTCTGTGGAAAATCCAATCGTGTGTGCGAGGCTTAAGTCAGAATGTTGTATTTCATTTACCAAAGAATGAAAGGGGAACAAGAACACATAACTAGAAAAATTACATAACTCTTTAGGGTACTGTACTGTAGAAGCGGTTAATTATAAAGTTTACAAACTTGTCATTTCTGTGTTAAGAAAAAAAGACTGCTTCTAAACAGAATTTGATTGACCCGTACAGTTGAGGATTGTTTGATCTGTACTGTAGTACACTATACATCACTGGTAGTTACTGGATTTCCTCATCCATTTTTTACGAAAAATGGGTTTTACTAAGTCAACAGGTCACCAATGGGGAAAATGTAGGTAGAGCCAGATGGAACACAGGATTGTGAAGAACTGTGAAAATAGGTAAAGAACAGTAACTAAACATTGCTTATTGGTAGAAAACCAATAATGACTGTTCCTGGAATGATGCCCCTCTATTCACTTATGTAGTGGAGACAGCCATAAAATCAATTAAATAACAAGTCTTAAAGACAAAATACTGGACAATGCAAAACTTTAATTCACCAGTAGGTGGTAGCGCAGTTGAGCAAATGGAATTCCTGTTATTTTTCCCTAAATCTACAGTCATGGCTTTCTAAGGATGTTCATTAATATACAGTATATTAAGCTCAAGGGAGGATTAGGAACATAGATTGGGAGACGAACAGAAAAAAATGGCCTTGTCATGGATGAAGTGATTTTCTATAGGCTTTACAGTGTGCGGCAATGATTGATAACTATGGTGAAAGACGAGTGTTGTATTAAGGAACTTGGTTTATTTTAATGCAACTTTTTACATACATGTTAACAAAAGGAAGGGACTGTAAGGGAAGATTTATGCCGCGTACACACGACCGGACTTTTTGACAGCAAAGATCCAACGGAACGAGTCTATCAGACAATTTGATCATGTGTGGGCTCCATCGGACCTTTGCTTGCCAAAAATCCAGCGGACTTTAGAAATAGAACATGTTTTAAATTTTCCCGCCAGAACTTCGCCGGACCAAGAAATCCGACGGACAAAAACCGACGCTAGGGCAGCTATTGGCTACTGGCTATGAACTTCCATATTTTAGTTCGGTCGTACCTCATCACGTTCAAATCCATCGGACTTTGGTGTGATTGTGTGTGTCCAAGTCCATTCATTCAGAAAGTCCACCGAAAGTCCATCGGGAACACTGGCGGACCTAGTCCGTCTAAAAGTTTGGTCGTGTGTACACAGCATAATAAATAAAAAAGCAGTCATCGCTCTGAGGAAGATGAGGAAGATAATTGCTACAGAAAGCTATATGAAGGGAAGATCACCAGTCTTAACAAGGATCATATAGCTATGTAAAGCCCAGCACCTCTCACTAACTGCAGGTCCTGCTGTTATTAAGGTCAGAATGGGGGAATATCTCCACTCTGGGCCACCAGCCTGTAGTCCAGGCATGTCCAAAGTCCGGCCCGCGGGCCACGTCCGGTTTTGAACGGCCCGCCTGGTAATCTAAACATATATATCTTTTGTGGCCCCCGACGATCTCCCAGCGCCGGGGCCACAAAAGATATATAGTTTGGCTGCATTGGAGATAGGAGGCTGTACGAGCGCTGTGCACACAGGAGCATTTCCTGTTTACACTGCAGCCTCTGTAATAGGAAGTCCCATCTCCTCCATTGGACGACTGTTCTGTCCATCAAAGGAGGCGGGACTTTCTCTTAAAGAGGCCGCTGTGAAAACAGGAGATTCTCCTGTTCTTTGGCGCTCGTCCAGCCCCCTCCATGTCCCCTCCAAGGCTGCACTGATGGCAATGGTAAGTACATTCCTGGCTAATAGTGAGTGAAATCCTGGCAATGGTGGCTGCATTTCTGGCAATACTAATTGAAATCCTGGCAATGGTGGCTGCATTCCTGGCTAATAGTGAGTGAAATACTGGCAATGGTGGCTGCATTCCTGGCAATAGTATGTGAAATCCTGGCAATGGTGGCTGCATTCCTGGCAATAGTAAGTGAAATCCTGGCTAATGGTGGCTGCATTCCTGGCAATAGTATGTGAAATCCTGGCAATGGTGGCTGCATTCCTGGCAATAGTAAGTGAAATCCTGGCAATGGTGGCTGCATTCCTGGCTAATAGTGAGTGAAATACTGGCAATGGTGGCTGCATTCCTGGCAATAGTATGTGAAATCCTGGCAATGGTGGCTGCATTCCTGGCAATAGTAAGTGAAATCCTGGCTAATGGTGGCTGCATTCCTGGCAATAGTATGTGAAATCCTGGCAATGGTGGCTGCATTTCTGGCAATAGTGAGTGAAATCCTGGCAATGGTGGCTGCATTCCTGGCAATAGTATGTGAAATCCTGGCAATGGTGGCTGCATTTCTGGCAATAGTATGTGAAATCCTGGCTAATGGTGGCTGCATTCCTGGCAATAGTGAGTGAAATCCTGGCAATGGTGGCTGCATTCCTGGCAATAGTGAGTGACATCCTGGCAATGGTGGCTGCATTTCTGGCAATAGGATGTGAAATCCTGGCTATGGTGGCTGCATTTCTGGCAATAGTGAGTGAAATCCTGGCAAT
The DNA here is from genome assembly GCF_037356315.1 of Lithobates pipiens. Lineage (NCBI taxonomy): Eukaryota > Metazoa > Chordata > Amphibia > Anura > Ranidae > Lithobates > Lithobates pipiens. The sequence goes on from NW_027507791.1 coordinate 58,755,836, forward strand.
GGTGGCTGCATTCCTGGCAATAGTATGTGAAATCCTGGCAATGGTGGCTGCATTTCTGGCAATAGTATGTGAAATCCTGGCTAATGGTGGCTGCATTCCTGGCAATAGTGAGTGAAATCCTGGCAATGGTGGCTGCATTCCTGGCAATAGTGAGTGAAATCCTGGCAATGGTGGCTGCATTTCTGGCAATAGGATGTGAAATCCTGGCTATGGTGGCTGCATTTCTGGCAATAGTGAGTGAAATCCTGGCAATGGTGGCTGTATTCCTGGCAATAGTATGTGAAATCCTGGCAATGGTGGCTGCATTTCTGGCAATAGTATGTGAAATCCTGGCTAATGGTGGCTGCATTCCTGGCAATAGTGAGTGAAATCCTGGCAATGGTGGCTGCATTCCTGGCAATAGTGAGTGAAATACTGGCAATGGTGGCTGCATTTCTGGCAATAGGATGTGAAATCCTGGCTATGGTGGCTGCATTCCTGGCAATAGTGAGTGAAATCCTGGCAATGGTGGCTGCATTCCTGGCTAATAGTGAGTGAAATTCTGGCAATGGTGGCTGCATTCCTGGCAATAGTGAGTGAAATCCTGGATAATGGTGGCTGCATTCCTGGCAATAGTGAGTGAAAACCTGGCAATGGTGGCTGCATTCCTGGCAATAGTGAGTGAAATCCTGGCTAATGGTGGCTGCATTCCTGGCTAATGGTGGCTGCATTCCTGGCTAATGGTGGCTGCATTCCTGGCTAATAGTGAGTGAAATCCTGGCAATGGTGGCTGCATTCCTGGCTAATGGTGGCTGAAATCCTGGCTAATGGTGGCTGAAATCCTGGCTAATGGTGTCTGCATTCCTGGCTAATGGTGGCTGAAATCCTGGCTAATGGTGGCTGAAATCCTGGCTAATGGTGGGTGCATTCCTGGCAATGGTGGGTGCATTCCTGGCAATGGTGGGAGCGCAGATGGGCACTGACCCTTATTTTGCTTCAGAGTTTTTTATTTAAAATTGTAAGTTTTTTTTTCCTGAAACTTCCCTCTTATTCGCCAATAAATACGGTATATCCAAATAACACGCCCAAGCTCATCTCTTCAACACACACAGCCACAAAGGCAAGAGAATTCTTGTTGGGCCGTGTATTAGTGTTCGAACGAACACACTTAGACCGATTTTTAATGGTTCAAAGAATGTCAGGCAAAATGGTCGGCCCTCGTGCATGTTCACTTCATCAAATCTGGCCCTCTTTGAAAAAAGTTTGGACACCCCTGCTGTAGGCGAATTGCCTACAGAATTGTTAGACAATAGCTAGTCCAGGCTGAGGGGAAAGGGTTAACGTGTGTGCTGCTGTTCCCGAGCTTTTTGGATCCAGCCAGTGATCCACCTGTGATATCAATGTCCCCCCTCTACATTGTAAAGCGTTGCGTAAACTGTTGGCACTATATAAATCGCGAATAATAATAATAAATAAGGGGAAAAGCTGGATTTGCGGAAATTTTTAGGCGGTCCGCTCAAGAAAGATGGCATGTTTACTGTGAAAGGGTACTGCTCTGCTTTGCAGTCCATCTGAGGCACCAGCAGCCTGGAAATATTCCAAAATTCAAAAGCACACCCAAGAACGGACTACTACCTTTTGGAGGTATGCCAGGGCAGCCTAGTAGAGCTAGTCAGGGACATGTTAAGGTTATTGTTCACGTTGAACTTTACTGCTAAGATTTTTAAGTAAAGTTAAATCAACTGTTCTAAACCTGGCTTTAAGTTCTTTAAAGGGGTGTATGATGGGTCCTGGCATATCAAAAGAACTAGGGTCAGTAAAGCACATGTAGGGTATGAAGTAAAGCTACTACAAAAGCTCTACTTGGCAAGACTAGCAGGAGGAGTGATGCAGTTTCTCTGGATAATCAAGTGCTAGTGGAAAGTACAATACAGCCAGTCATGGTTCCTGGTGTAGGTGACGTGTCCCCTGGTAGTGAATCAGTCTCTGGAACAACTGGAACAAAACTTGTGGAGACCCTTAGCCTGGCAACACGATATGGGATAAAATAAGTTAACAAGTGAACGTTTAAGGTCCAGTGCACAGCAGGAACCCATTCTGTCATTGGTAGTGAGGTGGCAGAGGTACGCGGGACTGATAGAGAGGAAACGGGCACTGGACAGCACTTTTCCAAGTTTACTGCACACAGTGACACATCTCATCTCTAAGTCGGGAACTGCCTTAATATTTGATTCTCACATGGCCGCAGTCCCCACCTGGTCCTGGGAATTGGTGAGCCTTTCTTACTCATATATGTACACATTTCTTTATTTTTAAATGAAAACGTACCCTCCGAGCAGTCGTTGCCTCTCCATCCAGGTGAACATATACAGGAGCCATCGATGGAATTACAGGTGGAGTGGCTGGAGCATTTACAGGCGAAGGTGCATTTCTTCCCATAATGGCCTGGAGGGCAGCCTTAAAAATAAAAAGAGGTTGATATGAAGCATGAGCTTACCATCTAACCCAACAGTAACATTAAAAAGAAGATCTAAATTGAAAACATCTATAGGAAATGTTTACAATAACCCAAAATTGGAAATAAAATAAAGTAGAAAAAAATAAATGTTTTATTTAACAATGTCATTGGCATGGTAATAAGATTGGGGGGGGGGGGGGGGCTAGAAAAAGCAAAACATAAACAGATTAAACTTCAGCTTTAACCACTTGACCTCTAGAAGATTTACCCCCCTTCCTGACCTGACCATATTTTTGCAACACGGCACAGCATTACTTTTAGCCCTTGTACGGAAAATGTCCGATCGGACCGTGTTGTCGGATAATCCAACCATGTGTGGGCTCCATTGGACTGTTTCCATCGGAATATCCAACCGACAAAGTTTTAGAGCTGGGCAATAAAATTTTCCGACAACATGATCCGATCGGACAAAGTCGCATGCTCAGATCAAATTCCTAGACCAAAGCTATTGGCTACTAGCCTGAACGTAGTCCCGTCGTAACAAAATAACGTCATCACGTTCTGAACGATCGGATTTTCCAACAACTTTGTCCAAGCATGTGTATGCAACACAAGTTTTGGACAAAATCCGTCGGACAAAATCCAACGGATTTTGTTGTCGGAATGTCCGACCGTGTGTACAAGGGCTAAGAGTTATGTAATATCCTATTAACCAATTGTGAAGGACATGTGATGTTAGAACAGTGAAAGCAGAGCTGCTAAGTTTTATAGAATCATTCCATAAGGTCCTTGAAAGGGGAGTCAATATTTTCTTAAATAAATACCTAACTCCCTAATGATTTATGTAAGTTATTGGTAAATAGCTAGACTACTACTGAGATTCTTAGCAGGAAAACCAAGTCAACCTGTGAACTGGAATGCTTTCTTGTGTGCTTCATGATACTAATATGGCATGATCCTTTAGACTAGAAACATGGAACCTGAGATGGAGAGAGGCATATTTTTAAATTGTGTTTAGAAAAGGGAGGCTAGGTGGCATGTCAATCAAATATGAAATGTTGTCCCTTAAGATTGCATCCATAAGAAAGGTCGTTGGTGGTCTTCTTTGGAATTTTTGTAAAAGCTGGGATTTGGGCTCCAGAAGGGAAGGAAACGTGAAAGCGAATCATCCCAAAGAGCAGTCTAGAGAGACTATAATAGCAGCCATGTATGTACAAAGTTTATGTTTTGTGAAGTTGGTCTCAACTTAAACTTTTTAGAAGAACTTAAACTTTGTAGTACGTCTGCACATTCTGTAAGTAATTGCCTTAGAGTAGTGGTTTCCAAACTGTGGCCTGGGGGCTGGATGTGGCCATTTGCTTGCCTTCACCTGGCTCTTGGGGCACTATTTCATCCACTGACACCAACGAAGGGGCAAAATTCCTCCCAATGACACCAACAATGGGGCCCAATGATGGGACACAATTACTCCCAATGACACCATTGATGGCACATTGTCTACTCCCAATGGCCATGGTTTGGCCGCCCTAAAGTCTGAAGGACAGTAAACTGGCCCTTTGTTTATTAAGTTTGGAGACCCCTGCCTTGGAGTGATTTGTTGGGATGATGTAAACTTTCCTAAAATACAAGCCTGCGTCTGGCGCTTTTTTAATTGCTGTCATTGGCTTCTTACTGTTCTCGCAGTCTGGTCCCTGGAAGCCAGCAGTGCAGGTACATGATCCATCCTCGGCGGAGCAGAACGCCCCGTTCTTACAAGTACAGGACATGTTACAGTTCCTTCCCCAAAATCCATTTTTGCAAGTCTGCTCACAGTAGATGCCTGATGAAAAAAAATCACATTAATTGAAAAATCAGAACTGATATCTCTAATATACACACACATCTTTTTTCATTAGAGATTTTAATTTACTATTTTTCAGACTTTTTGTTGTAAAATGTGTCCCTGCTCATAATTAGAGTGAAAAAACAAGCAGTTATCAAATTCAGTCTTTTACAAACTCCATCCAACTAGTTCAAGGATAAAAAAAAACATATTGGGGAGTTGTTACCAATATGGCTTCACTGGAGGGAAAAATGTTCCATGACTCCATTAATAAAGGCTGAACTGGGGAACATTTTGAGTCAGAAAAAATGTTCCCTAGTTCAGCCCATGGATACTATTAGTTGTAAATTGAACTGTAGAGGCTACTTACACACTCCCAGTTCCAGCGTAGGCAGCTCTACTTCTCCCGAGCAGCAATGAATGATGCTCACAGGATAGCCCCACATAGGCCCATGTAGCACTCCAAACTGTCGGTTGATAAACCATTTCCTGCACCAGCGGGCCTGTAGACAGATACTGCTACCTTGACTCAGGACAACCTGACACAGTCCATGTCTCACTCGGTAGCTCCATACCTGACAGAGAAGTAATGATGCACATGACATCCATAATACAGGCCCACGACTTCTTCCTAAAGACCAGACTAAGCCCTTGTACACACGGTCGGACATTCCGACAACCAAATCCATCGGATTTTGTCCGAAACTGTTGCATACACACAGTCGGACAAAGTTGTCAGAAAATCCAATCGTACTTAACGTGATGACGTTATTTCGTTAGGACAGGACTACATTCAGGCTAGTAGCCATTAGCTTTGGTCTAGGAATTTGATCTGAGCATGCGTGGCACTTTGTCCGATCGGAATTCTCCACAAACGATCTGAAAAAGTCTGATCGGATTTTTTTGTCGGAAAATTTTAGATCCTGCTCTCAAATTTTTTCCGTCAGAATTCTCTACATATGATCGGACAAAGTCCGATTAGATCATGTTGTCGGAAAATGTTATAGCCCAGCTGGAAAACTTGGTCTGTTGGATACTCCGATGGAAACAGTCCGATGGAGCCCACACACTGTCGGATTATCCGACAACACGGTCCTATCGGACATTGCCCATCGGAATGTCCAACCGTGTGTACAAGGGATAAGAGGATAATTCTCAAAGCTCTAAACTGCCCATGGAGGGTCATGGGACATAGACTAGTTACTCCAGCTGCCTACACACCCTGTAGGGTTGTACTCACCTTTCACACTGTACTTTGTTTTACACACATCCCAGCTCTCCCAATGGTGGAATGTTCAATCGGATAGAATTGGCTTTTGCTTCTTTAATTGAATAAAGGTTGTTCAAATATTGTCAGGACAAAAAATGTGCTTCCATGTAGAGGATCACTCCAATACAATTTAATCTTTCCAAACAAATGGGTACATACTGTACATCAAACTTTTCATAGCTGCTCACACCTGATCATAGTCTCCTTTTAGGCTACTCTCCTTAGCTGACTATAGTATGACGGATAGTTAGGACTAAAACAGCGGAACACGTGGCCCCTCTCTAACTACATTATCAAGTTCTTCCTGGTGCTTACTGGTTCCTTCCACAAATAAATAGTTCCACTCCCCCTTCCCCTTTAGCCTGGCAAGGGGCAGATATTGCCAACCTAGATTTTCTGGAGACAGGGTGGGAAAAAGTAAACAGAACCTACCCCTCTCTTACACATAGGAACATTAGCTGCAGGCACACTGAATTATTCAGAACGTGCAAGATCTCACAGTATTATGAATTTAAGTAAGTGATGTAAAATTTGGCATTTAGCATGTGAAGAAGTGTAAAGTGGTACGGCATCAGTGACCACTTAGAGTCCAGTTACGGAGACAGAACTGTATTGATGTTAAAGTTCAACAAAGCACAACTACCCATCGAGAAGACCACCCCACCTGACGCCTTCACAGAATGTTGCCGTTTAACAGAAGGTCTCAAGTGCACCGACAGCATCTGTCTCAAGGGATGGAATGTGACCTAGCCGGTCCGAAAACAAGGAGGTTTCCAGAAAGGATGGTGTGTCCCTGCTCTTTTCCTACTCACCTGGTACCTCTCTCTGGTGTTAATCCTGTCCCTGACAGAGGTGATCTGTCCCTACACTACCCACTCACGAAATGTGCACCAAGCCTGGGAGCCAGGGTCCTAAATAGACTCTGCCTGACCCAAGATGGCCACCAGAGTCACATGGTGAAGCAGCACCTAATCGGATAGCTCCCCCAGTGACCCAGGAAATAATAGAGGAACCATGTTCTTCTTGACTTCCTCTCCATCTGCAATGCGGTCTAATACCACCTGCAGTGGAGAAAGTAGACTGCACCTGCCTACAAGCAGTTTTCAGTGGCATCTCAAACATATTGGGTACAAAGGCATAGGTTATAGTTCCACTTTAGAAGAAAACTTCCAGTCTTTCATTTTCAATATACATCACATTTTTTTTCTGTACTACTTTACATAATAAAAAATGGCTTCTAATAGACACCTTTGCATATCCCCCTTGAGAAGTTTCAGCTTGTGCTCTTATAATGCAGAATAAGGATCTGCCAGAAGTTTCACTGACACCATCTTGTTCCTTTTTTTTTTCTACAAATATTACTTTCAATTTAGTCGATTTGTGATGACATCTTTTGCTTCTTTTGAAGGATGCAGAATACAGTGCATAGTGATGTAAAACATAAATTACAGTACAGGCCAAACAATAAAAACGGAAATGATATTTTAACAAATTTTCCACTTCTTGTTTCTCCCTTTTTGTAATATCTTTGGCTTATGGACAACATTTTTGATTTACTCTTATTTTTCCTCCAACTTGTGTTCTTGGATATGAAGGAAGTTCATCTGTCTTCTTCATTCTCTCACGTTGCAACTGTTAATTTAACATGCATCCTGATATTGTACCCATGAGTTGCATCTCTGTCAACTGTTTTATAAAATTCAATAAAAACTATTGAGGCTGGAAATGTACATGGACTAATCTATGCCTTGTGACATCTTTTATTTTTGCTGATCAAAAGGCTACTGTATTCTGACAAACCAGTTTATGAAAACTAGCTTATGTGCTACACTATATGTCAAACAGTTTCTGCACAAACATTTCTACACTCCTGACCATCACACTTATATGAGTTTTTTTGGACATCCCATTAAAAAACTACAGACCCCCTTGAGGTTATAATAGTCTCCACCTTTCTGGGAAGTTTTTCTACAAAACTTTGGAGTATATTTTTTTTAGAAATTTGTGCCCATGAGTTTGCAAACCAGTGTTGCGGGTCTTTGTAGTGGTGTTCAATAGAGTTGAAGTCAGGGCTCTGTGTAGAACACTTGTAGGAAGGTGCAGTCCATTTTGGTGGTGCTCATCTGTAGCGACAATGCAGGTGGAGGACTAATTTGAGAGGAACCTCTTTCCCCTATGATATCCTCTGCCACAGAGAAGCAGCACCTGATTGGATGCTGGCATTCCATGTGACCTTGGTGGCCATCTTGGCCAGGCAGAGTCTATTTAATAACCTGACTCCCAGGTTTGGTGCACATTTAGGGTGTAGACAGAGTAGGGACAGGTTACTTGTCTGTTAGGAACAGTGCTTAGCGTCACGAAGAGGTTCCAGATGAGTAGTAAAAGTCCAGGCACACGCCATTCTTCCTGGAAGCATCCCAACTTCAGTATGGAATGGCCAGGCTGCATTCTGCTCCTCAAGACAGACACTGTTGGCACACCTGAGACCTACTGCTAGTACTCATTGCTGTACATTCTGTGAGTGCGCCCAGTTGTGCATTGCTGAACTTCAATTTCACTGCAGTTCTGTTTTTTGCAGCTGGACGCCACACCACACTGCACCTCCCCACACACTTGAGTTCCTCAACAATAAACTCATCTTTTATTGCCACAAGGTTGGAGGAGCACAAATGTCTAAAATATATATGTAAGCTAAAGAATTACCAGTACCCTTCGCTGGAAAGCCTTAAGAGCAATCATTTTGTCTATTTGGCATACATAAATCCTGTTGCTGTGATATAAGTACTGTATATGTTTATAATATTAATCCTGAAGCTTTTATTCATTATTTTTATTTTTTATTAATTGCATTGGGGAAGGAATCTTGCCCATGAATTCCATAACATTTAGGCATATGCTGAGTTTTCTCGATCCTGAGGACCGTGTATACAGAATGTTAAAATTGAGGCCAGATTTCATGGTTTAAACTTGTGTTTGGTACTGATATTCAATAGGTACAAGCTTAAGTAAATGTTTTGCTTAGTACAATTTACTGATGCATAGTAAAAGTCCTTGGTATCTCCAGGTAAAAACAGCCAGGTCACCATTTTGTGGGGCACCATACAGCCTGACTGACAGGTTTCCTCCATACAGCTTGTATGACAGGGCTGGCCCATCCCTCAGGGCTACCAACTCTCAGTAAATTTGCAAACAGTTTGTAAAATCTGTAATTTTTGCAAAAATTATGGATTTTACAAACCGTAAATAGTAAAAACCTTTTACAACGCCTAAGATTAAACCCTTAGGGGTAAGTGCATTGGCAAAGGGGGAACACACAGAGCACGAGGCTGTTTATATGCATGGTGTGCTGTGGATTCTTTGAGAAGACTCTCCTATCAAACCTAAGGGCTTTGGGATCGCAACACTCCTTTTTATGAACTTTTCCATTCTTTGGACTCTTAGTTTCACTATTGTGTGTGTATATATATATATGTATGGTACTCATTTTATTTTTACAGCGCTGTTAATGTGTAGGTACTGTGTTTAGCGGAATATTGAGTTTGTACCTGCGCTTTTATTTTATTATTTGTAAATTGGCTGACAGTTGGCAACCCTGACACCCCACATATCACACAAAAAGGGGATTTTAAATACCTTATTTTGCATACACAACCCTCACCTCCCAGCAATTAAATAGCAGCTTCCTGGACCTCATCAGATCAGGATCTGGGGCCAGGAATAGAGAGAGACCTGTTGTCAGATCCCAACAATTAAAGTTGAATGAATGAATGAATGAATGAAATACTTGTATAGCGCACAATGCGAACTGAATCGCCTCTAGGCGCTGACATAACTGGCGCCAAGTTATGGCCTGCCCCAGTAGATTGATATAGAAGAAGATGCTAGGACTTTAATTTCAATGGTGGAAATTGTGGCATGAAGGATTACGCCACCTCCTTCTGAAAATTAGTCAGTAGTCTCCTCTCTGTCCCCAGCCCCTGGTGCTAAACTGATGAAGAATGGAGGAACTTTTTTTAATCGCTGGGAGTCGGTCTGTAGGATTATTGTGCATGTGCCCAAAGGTATTTAAGTATCCTTTCTCGGCCCCCTAGGCAACTTGCTAAGCTGACGGGGGCCCGGACCTGGTATAGGAGGGCCAGCTCTACCACAATCGGTGGACCTGCAAACAGCAATCACAATCCTGCAACGAGGTGCATTTGCATCAAGTTGGGGACTAGATTCCTTTTTATAGGACATGAGTATATAGCTCATAGTAACCAACACATCCTCTAATTCTTCCCATCATTAATTAAATGATCCAATTGCTGAGTCATTAAAAACAGTGGGGTTGATTTACTAAAAGTGGAGAGTGCAAAATCTGGTCCAGCTCTGCATAGAAACCAATCATCTTCCAGGTTTTTTAATGTCAAAGCTTAACTCAACAAGCTGAAGTTAGAAGCTTATTGGTCACCATGCAAAGCTGCACCGGATTTTCCACTCTCCAATTTTAGTAAACCAACCCCGTTATGTATAGATATTATAGCCCAAAAAAATTTTTTTTAAATTGTATACTGACCAGTCCATCCTGTTAAGCATCTACATTTCCCGGTCGCTGGGTCACAGCCATCTGCATTTTTACATTCACACCGCTGGCTACATCCAGGTCCGAAACTACCCGCCTGTATTTAGACACAAAAATAGCTTGGCTTACTTACGGATTCACAAACACAATGTTGTCTGCACATTTACAAAAATATACACCTCAAGTCTCATTATTTTACCCAAGTCAGCCAGCATTATACTAAAAGTACAGATGAACAAATTCAACAATGTAGATATTTTACACATTAATTGCAATATGAAATAATGTGAACCAGTGTGAATGTTGTCTATTTTTTTTAAAGTCCTGGCCTAGATATTTAAGAACGTGTTGGCCTGCATCTTACTTTTGATGCTCTAGGTTAGTGGTAATCAACTTAGGAGGTAAAGGAAGGCCTCAATTGTTGCTGCTAATAGTATCAAGGGGATACATATACTATTCAGTAGATGTAATGCTTCGCAAGATTGTAAGGGACTGTGGTAATCCTACAAGAGATGATCAAAGACCATTGACATGCTACAGGTGTGGTTGGAGACAATAGTCAAAGACTGGGGATAAGTCACATGAGGCTAGAGATTACTGCCATTGCTCCCAACTACTGGTTGCTGGGGTCGAAGGGCTTCACAAGTACAAAATGGCCAAAGGTTGGGTTCCATGACTATAGGTCTCAATACTTTAGATCAAAGGAAACAATCACCACCCAGAGTACAGTATGAACTGCTGGCAGCCAAAATTCATAGACTGAGTCTTTCCACCTAGTCAGGCAAGGAAAATAGAGGTAAATATAATCTGTATAACACAATAACTCAACATTATTACCCAACTTCCTTGTCTGAAGTTACTATTTAAAGACTCAGTCCACACATTACATTTCTGTTATTGGTCAAGGCTTGTAGGTTTTACACTGGCTACATATTTCTGTTAGATTCTGTGTGTACTTTTCAAAATGATACAACACCTTCAATGGTTGATTTAACAGACCGCATGGGACCACATAGGTGAAGTTCATTGTTAAGCGGGGTAAACACGCACAGTTTTTTTTTTTCATTCAGCTAGTAGGTTGAATTATAAAAACTGGTAAATCCCCACATCAACACAAGTGTGGATCCAGGGATCTCCCCCACCATGTTATTGTATTCTAACAGTGAGCACCCCCCTTCCATCAGAATACCGATCAGCACTGCAGGCATTGGCTGCAAGTGCACTGCTGACCAAATGCTGGCTTTCCAGCAGGACCGTTCAGGAGAAGCCAGTATAAAAACCAGCTTCTGTTGAAAGGAGGCTGGTTCAGTTTCAGTACATGTGTTTTCCAGCTTTAGGTTTTTCATACTTTTTAACTGTATTGTCAAGATTAGGAAAGGTAAAAAAAATACCTGATAACAACCAGTTGTGTAGTCTGTTACATACCTTGCATGGTAGCTCACATTTCTTCCCAAACCATCCAGAGGTGCAGAAGCATTGCCCCGTGATTGGACTACAGGAGGCCCCATTGACACACTCACATGTCCTGTTGCAGTTGAAACCCCACATTCCTTTTGGACAAGGTACTGAGCAGTCACCTTTCTGCCAGCCTGCATTTGGGAAAATATTATAATGAATTGCTTACTACAACCTGTAGATAAATGCAGCTTTTTATTGACAATGTCAATGGGCATTTCCATTTTAATGGTCCACATTGTGTTTTATTGTGATCCAGTCCAAACTATCATCAAAATTATGACTGTCTTCAGACTAGTAGTAGTTAATCACATTTAACTAGAGCTGTTCTGTAAAGCGGAAGACATTCCATAGCTTATTCAACCATTTCTTCAGTCCTGAACTTCAGATGTGGCTTGGAGAAGCTACAAAATGTCTTCAACATAACATAACATGTCCAGATCAATGTGACTAGCTGCTACTAGATGTTCCATGGCCTGGACAAATGAGAACCTACACAGCCAGACAGTTTTCAAGAAATCTTTAATCAAAAGATTTTTCTCCCAAACTTTGAAATGTTGAATCAAAAGCATTCAATCAGTTCAATGCAACCCTTCAAAATATTCCAGTCTTTTTTCTTGACTTGACATAAAGTAAAAATTAATCATAGATATGATAGGAATATCAAAACGGTCAAACTGAAACATGGTCAGGTGCCATAAGAGCTCAACATCACCTATGTATGACAGCTTAGAGCAGGGTTTCTCAACCAGGGTTACACAGAACCCAGGGGTTCCTCCATAGGTTTCTTTCCTTGAGTTTTTGCCTCTCAGATAAGTTCTCACTGGCACCATTGATCTTTTTAGATATCTGTAAATGGGTAATTATTCCCAATGGCCACAAGTGTAATGTCGCATACACACGATCAGAATTTCGGTCAGCAAAAGACCGATGATAGCTTTTCATCGGAAAATGCGACCATGTGTATGCTCCATCGGAATTTTGCTGGCCGAATTCTTACCAGCAAAAATTTGGCAGCATGTTCTCAATTTTTCAGATGGAAAAAGTTTCTATCGGAAATTCCAATCGTCTGTAGCAATTCTGACGCACAAAATTCCTACGCATGCTGGGAAACAATTCGACGCATGCTCGGAAGCATTGAACTTGATTTTTTCTCGGCTCATCATAGTGTTGTATGTCATCGCGTTCTTGACGGTCGGAATTTGGTGTGACCGTGTGTAGGCAAGACAGCTTGATCAGAATTCCGTCGGGAAAACCATGAGAGCTTTTTCCGACCATAATTCCGATCGTGTGTACGCGGCATAAGAAGCATTCTTCTCACTGCACTAATATAAATATAAAGTCCAGCGCTGCACTTTACATTTACATTTGTGTTTAAACTTGGTTTGTTTGTGTGTCAGCGGCTTAGCTGTGTTCATCCACAGATTGGGTATATATATTTATATTTCTTCACATATTGTTTTACACGTAGTTTTGTGGTTTAGTGCAGGGTTTTCCCCCTTTTTTTTCTACATCACACTAATGTATGATGAGTTGTAGATATAGAATTTTTTAGCAGGGGTACCTGACACTGGAAATTTTAATGGTTCTTTGGTGGAATGATTGAAAAAGGCTGGCTTAGAGCAAAATAACATTTGCCTGGTACATTCAATCTTCCCTACATCTTTCTTACATGTCCTTCTGTATATTTTGCGTTAAAAAAAAACCTGTCGCTAGACCAGTCATGCCAACAAAAATCTTCACTTAAGAGTAAAAGTACATTTAATGTATTTTAGGCATGCTATTTACTTGTAAAAGCCTCCCTTGTGTAGCCATCCAAAAGCCCTACGACTGCTGCTGAGCGCCGCCATCTTGGATGTGATGTCAGCAGCTCCAGTACACTCAGAGCTATCACCCAAGTGACATTCCACAATATTCCTCTTCGCTCCTCCCCTGGCAACTACACAGAAAGTTATGTAGGGAGATAGGAAGATGAGAAGTGGAGGAGCTGGGCCAGCACAAAGCAAAAAGAGACACTTCCATAAAAGTAGAGGGCTATGACAGGCCAGGGGCTGTTCTAGGCAATCAACACTTTCTGGAGTAGTAAAGTTTTTCTAGGAAGTTAAAAGACATATTTCAATCAAATAAATCATTTATGAAAAAGGAAAAACATTGCAAGAAAGCATTTAAACAATGTGATTTTTCTGTGCTTTTTCTTGCAGTTTTTTAAGTCATCATAGCTGTGCCTACCTTCCTTACACACACAGATGCCATCGATGGGGGAACAGGCCAAGTAGTTTTTGCAGTTGCATTCCTGAGAACATTTATCTCCATAGGTTTCGTCAGGACAGTAGACCGAGCAATGACTTCCCTGTAAATACAATGCCACAATATGATAGCTTATCACTGTGTAGTATAGTGTTATGTACATGTACGGTAGGATATCAAGCAGTGCTCCCTGGGAACTGTATACAAGCAAGCCTCTCAGGGATGAAATATATTTCTGCCTTACTTACTGAAAATCCTGGGGCACACTGACATGAGCCAGTCTCACTATCACAGGATCCCCCATTGAGGCACAAACATGGCTCCTGGCAATTGGTTCCGTAGTAACCGTGAGGACAGGTCTCATTGCAGAACAGGCCGGCCCAGCCTGTCTTACAGGTGCATTCTCCAGACATTGGGTGACAACTGGGAACAAAAGAGATGTGAGGTAAACATTTTTATTAGTGTTATTTATTATATTATAGGTTTTAATTAGTTGCGTTGGCTGCATTCAGTATGCAAGATGGTTGGTATGAAGCTGTATGAGATCAGTTTTCACTGTACCATGACGGTATGTAGATGCCTTCTCACCATTACATGGCCACCAGTTTCATTGGGGCATGTTGACTGCCTCAAGAATAACAAGAACCATTTCAATGAGTTTTGTATGAATGTTGTTTTCTAGGAGGGAACAGCAGCTCAATGCACAATCGTGTTATTTCCTCTACTACTTTGTAGAGACCGAGTCAACCAGTCTTTAACTTACACCCAGGCGGGTGTAAGTTAAAGGCAAACATGTCGCCGTCCCCCCATGCGACCACACTATAGCCGAATGAATACAATGGCTTCAATGCCACCTATCTGTACCCATCAGCTATTCGTTCCCATCAGTGCAGCTTCATCAGTGCCTCCTTATCAGTGCCCGCCAGTGCCGCCTCATCCTTTGCCCCACTGACCTCATTCTCTGCTCTATTGACCACATATGTGGCACTTGGACAAATCATATCTCAGGGTCTGATGAGGAAGCCACAGCTGTTCACTTGTGAATGGTTGCAGCTTCCTGTTCAGACCCTGAGACAAGAACGGTATACCGCGGCTGGGATGGGACAAATTTAGATGGGGAACGGGAGGGGAGCCCAATTTTAGTCTTGCCAAGGGCAGCACAAAATACAAAATACACCACTGGCTCCAATGCAAGGGACTGTGTGATGTCACGGGCATTCCAGAAATTAAATGATCACACCTTGTATTTTGATTGTTTTATAATGAATGATTGGCAAATGTGGCTTGTATTGTAGATAGCATAGTACATTACCAGGTAATTTATTATATTCTAAATGTACTGTTATAGAACCATTCTATACTAAACAGAAAGAGCAATAATACACATTTTTACTAATCACGAACCTCCATGGTAGAAAAAAAAGTGTTGGTAAAGTTCAAAGCCTAATAGATATTATCGTGATCCTAAGTAATGAATAATGAGCATGGGAAAACAAACCTTGGACTTTCATGGTACCAAATAAGTACATTTATGTATCAATACACAGAAATCATTTTTGTTATCTAAAATTTGAATATAAAAGGTTAAATTATGACATTCCTTACATACAAGTTAAAACAAAGAATACACATTTGAACCTTGTTTTTATGCAACGGATGTCATAATTTTAGTCTTTTTATATTAAAATGTATGATTTTATATATGAATTATTTCTGTGTATTGATACATAATGTACTTATATTCTATAGCACCTTGAAAGTATCATTCTATGTATTATATTTTAGGGCTGTATGTATGAAGGTAGAGTGATTTAATCCCTGTGTCATTTTTGATACCTTATGCTATGATTTTTTTTGTATAACAAGGCTTTTGTATGTTGTCAGTTAAAAGAACAGACACATTGGGGTTGATTTAATTAAATGCAAATAGACTGAGCACTTTACAAGTGCAGTTGCACTAGTTTTCTCCATAGCTTAGTGAATGTGGTGAAGCATCACTTTGTAAAGAATACCCAATAAGGTGCAAGGAAAAAAAGAAAAACAGCATTTTTGCTTGCACGTGATTGGATGGTGGAAGTTAGCAAAGCTTCCCCTCATTTACTAAGCTCTGGGGCAAAATGAGTGCAACTGCAATTGCAGTGTGCAGTCTATTTGCCTTTAGTAAATCAACCCAACAGATTTTATTTAAAGTGTAAGTTCCTGGACCTAGCTAAAGTAATTTGTTGACTTTTTTTTTTATGTAACTGGCCTAATCATTAACATGTGTACTAAGGTTTAACTTACTACAACCAATAAGAAACTGTCTTACATAAACATCATTTCTATAAACCATTATCTGGTTGGTTGTTGTAGATTACTGTATTCCAGTGCAGATTGCTTTTCACACTGTCTAGTTGGTAAGCTTGTAGATGTAGTTACCTCTTAGTGTGCTGAGGGTCACACTGGCAGGGCATGTTGCAGTGTATGCCATACATGCCATCCACACACATTCGGTCTTCACAGTTTTCCCCAAAGAAGCCAGCTTCGCACAGGCACGCTCCGTTGATATGGAAGCAACGCACCCCGTTCACACAGTTGCAGGTTTCTTCACAGTCCTGACCATACTTTCCTATGGGACACTCTTCCCGACAGCTGTGGTCCATAACAAAATCCAAATAAATATTTACTGAGGAAATGCATAGATTAATTAAATAGGTACTTTTTCTGAAAATAGATTACACCCCAACTGAACATTCAGTTTAATGCAGCTAAGTTCAAGTGCACCAAAATAAAAGTCTTATGCCCTGTACACATGATAGGATTTTCCGACAACAAAACCGTGGATTTTTTTCAGAAGGATCTTGGTTAAAACTTGTCTTGCATACACACGGTCACACAAATGTTGTCGGAAATTCCAAACGTCAAGAACGCGGTGACGTACAACACGTACAATGAGCCAAGGAAAA
This sequence comes from Lithobates pipiens, assembly GCF_037356315.1. Taxonomy (NCBI): domain Eukaryota; kingdom Metazoa; phylum Chordata; class Amphibia; order Anura; family Ranidae; genus Lithobates; species Lithobates pipiens. The sequence goes on from NW_027507791.1 coordinate 58,772,573, forward strand.
TGAAGTTCAATAACCAGTGCGGCTCTTCTGCTTGATTCCGAGCATGCGTGGACTTTTGTGCATCGGACTTATGTGCACATGCGCGGAATTGCCGACAACAAAACTTGTTGATGGAAAATTTGAAAACCTGCTCTCAAACATTTGTTGGCGGAAATTCCAACAACAAATGTTCTATGGAGCATACACACAGTCGGACTTTCCGACAACAAGCGCACATCCAACACTTGTTGTCGGAAAATCCTATCGTGTGTACGGGGTGTACGTTTGCTTTTTCTTTATAAAAGAGCAACAGCCCGAGTAGAAGTGGTCTCTCTGCAGAGATCAGATTTAGAGGTCTCTAATCAGCAGGAACCGTGTGTTTTGCTAAATTTCTAGCTTTGACTCTTCAGGGACATGCTGGATCTCTGCAGATAGACTACTGCTTCCACACAGAGAGCAAGGGCTTGTCTGCATGGTTACTTGGGGGCTGGACCAACTGTCCGTTCTCCCCCTAAAGCCCAACAAATGTCAGCACTGCCTGCCTTCTTGTGTACAGCTGGTGAGTTATAAACCACACTACACCATCCAAGGGGGTAGAACTCTTCCCACTAGCCACCTCCAGCTCCTGACCCAACCAGGATTACACAGTGCTCCTTGTTTTTAGGATCCTATTCAGTCACGCCAGTGTCGCATATTAGAAGTCAGGACCCATCCAGTCACCTACGGCCTAACTGTGTACAGGCCCACTTTAGGTGCTTCCATTCAGGCATCCTCCAACTAGAAGCAAATTTCTTCCCATTTTACTCACTAGTAAATTAGTACAACTTCAACTGGTAGAATAAATAGAAAGTAGATCTTGATACAGTTCAAAGAACCCACATCTTCTAGCATAGCCTTTATTCCCTTCATGCCAATGAAGGGTATTCAGTGACCTAAAGCTGGGGAAGCTCACGTAGAGGAACCAAACACAGTTCCACAAATCCACATCTACACAATACTCGCACTCAGTTCTAGACTCCACCCACCGTACATGGGAATTTGCCAGTAGAGAAGGATTAACTATACCCTTCTTTCATGGAGAAGGCCAAACTAACCCCTTCTTACATGCTGGCAGGAGACAGGCTTTTCTACTAATGCTATGGTTTCTTTATAAAGAAAAGAATTGTTATGCCCCGTACACACGATCGGACTTTCCGACAACAAAACCGTGGCATTTTGTTTGAAGGTTGTTGGCTCCAACTTGTCTTGCATACACACGGTCACACAAATTTTGGCCAACAATTACAAACGTAATGACGTACGGAGAGCCGATAAAAAGAAAGTTCTATAGTCTCCATTATGAACGCTAGTTTTACAAGACCAAGTGCTTCTGGCTCGTACTTGATTCTGAGCATGCGTGGACTTTTGTGCGACGGACTTGTGTACACACGATCGGAAAGTCCGACAACAAATATTTGTTGGCGGAAAATTTGAGAACCTGCTAGCCAACATTTGTTGGTGGAAAGTCCGACAACAAATATCTGATGTAGCATACACATGGTGGGACTTTCCGCCAAAAAGCTCACATCCAACATTTGGCGGAAAATCCGATCGTGTGTACGCAGCATAAGGCTTTGCACACCTTTCTTGTTGATGCACCAAGAATTAATTTAACTAATTATTATTATTATTAAATTCAACTGTGCATTGTGCACTCCAGACAGCAAATACATTTACTATGTCATATTAAAATTACTATGGATTGTGGAAAAGTGCTGGAGAAAACAGGATAAAGTACAACACAGATAATCTATGTGGTTAGGATTGAGCCCAAGACTTCAGTCCTGCATAACTAACGTGCTACCATAGCACCCAGTCTCGTCATTTTTTATACATCACACCTCATTTATAATAGAAATAGGACTATAGCAAAACGTAATTTGTTGATGGCTGGAATCTGATTAGGTGCTATGGGTAATGTGTTTTGGGCATTCAAAATCGGTGTTTGCGAGTACTATATTCGATTTTAATGCACACGTTGCAGATGAAAACTCATTTTTCACTGCTGCTCAGTGACTAGTTTTATGCCGTCCAATGTACAAGCCAGTAGGATGTAGCACAGCTGTTGGCCTTTAAACTTTGTGCTTGTCATTTTTTCCGAGTGAGATTTTGGCACCAAACATGATACTAATTTTCACATTGTAGATTGAATTTCATAGATATTTTCACTAAACTATGTTTATTTGACTTAAAAATGGATTGTACAAAGAATTTGACATCATCCTTGCAAAGGAAGCATTACAAGTAAAAAAAATGCTTCTAAACTGACACTCTATACTATAGCATACCTTTTCAACTAAGGTTCCTCTGGCAGATGTTAGGGGTTCCTTGGGAAATGATCAATTTAAACCTCTCAGATAAGTAACTACGGACCCCAATGATCCTTTAGCTAACTGTAAGGAGGGATTCCTCCCATTGACCACCAATATAAGCAGAATTCTTTCCCATGTCCAACACTGTAAGGATCATTCTTCTCACTGAACACCAACGTAAGATTTTTTTTTCCCCCATTGAACGACAATTAACCACTTCCCGACCAGCGCACGACGATATACGGCGGCAGAATGGCACGGGCAGGCATATTGGCGTACAGATACATCCAATATTCGATGCCGTCCTGCCATCGGGAGCGCGCCGCCGGCGGCGCGCTCCCGCGCTGGTCGGGACCCCCGTGAGTCCGGTCGCGGGACCCGCAGACTCGATCGCCGCGGGCATCCCCGCGATCGTCTCACGGAGCGGCCGAATGGAGGAAATGCTGTGTAAACAACATTTTTCCATTCTGCCTAGCAACTAGTGAAGCTGATCTCTGCTCCATGTGATTGGAGCAGAGATCAGTGTACACTAAATGAAAGCCCAACCCCCCCACAGTTAGTAACACACCCCTAGGAACACTTAACCCCTACACTGCCACCCACTGGTTAACCCTTTCACTGCCAGTGTCATTTACACAGGAATCACTGCATTTATATAGCAGTGATTACTGTATAAATGACAATGCTCCCAAAAATGTGTCAAAAATGTCCGATGGGTCCCCGACAATGTCGCAGTCACAATAAAAATCGCAGATCGCCGCCATTACTAGTAAAAAAAAAAATAATAAAAAATTATTAATAAAAATGCTATAAAACTATCCCTATTTTGTAAACGCTATAACTTTTGCGCAAACCAATCAATAATCGCTTATTGCGATTTTTTTACCAAAAATATGTAGAAGAATACGTATCGGCCTAAATTGAGGGAAAAAAATGTTTTTTTATATATTTTTGGGGGATATTTATTATAACAAAAAGTAAAAAATAATGCGTTTTTTTCAAAATTGTCGCTCTATTTTTGTTTATAGCGCAAAAAATAAAAACCGCAGGGGTGATCAAATACCACCAAAAGAAAGCTCTATTTGTGGGAAAAAAAGGACGTCAATTTTGTTTGGGAGCCACGTCGCACGACCGCGCAATTGTCAGTTAAAGCGACGCAGTGCCGAATCGCAAAAAGTGGTCTGGTCTTTGACCAGCAAATTGGTCCGGTCTGAAAGTGGTTAAATGAGGCAATTTGGTGGGCAGGCAGGGGGTGGGGGGGGGGGAGGGGGAATTTGGGGGATTTCCTGAACTGGAAATAAACTTCATAGCTGAACACTAGAAAAAATATACTACAGCTATAATATACTAGATACAGTCGTGCTCAAAAGTTTGCATACCCTGGCAGAAATTGTGACATTTTGGCATTAATATTGAAAATAGGACTGATCATGCCAAAAAAACTAACTTTTATTTAAGGATAGCAATCACATGAAGCCATTTATTATCACATTGTTTTTTGGATCCTTTTTAAATCATAATAATAAAAGAAATCACCCAAATGGCCCTGATCAAAAGTTGACATACCCTGGAATGTTTGGCCTTGGTACAGACACAGAAGGTGGCACACACAGGTTAAAATGGCAATTAAAGGTTAATTTCCCGCATTTGTGGCTTCTTAAAGCACAATTAGTGTCTGTGTGTAAATAGTCAATGAGTTTGTTAGCTCTCACATGGATGCACTAAGCAGGCTGGACACTGAGCCATGAGGAGGAAGAAAAGAACAGTCAAAAGACCTGTGTAACTAGGTAATAATACTGTACGAAGATGGAAAAAAGATATCCAAAGCCTTGAATATGCCAGTCAGTATTGTTTAATCACTGATTAAGAAGTGAAAAAATTAGGGGGTCTTTTGATACCAAGCCAAGGTCAGGTAGACCAAGAAAGATTGCAGCCACAACTGGCGGAAGAATTGCTCAGGATACAAAGAAAAACCCACAGGTAACCTCAAGAGAAATACAGGCTGCTCTCAAAAAAGAGGGTGTGGTTGTTTTTAAGGAGCACAATTCAATGATACTTGAACAAAAAAGAGCTGCATGGTTGAGCTGCCAGAAGGAAGCCTTTACTGCGCCAATGCCACAAAAAAGCCATTGAGGTACGTCAAGGTGTTGTTGGGCATATTGTAACCAGGCTTTTTTTGTGGCACTTGTGCATTAAAGGCTTCTTTCTGGCAACTTGACCATGCAGCTCTTTTTTGTTCTAGTATCATTGTATTGTGCTCCTTCAAAACAACCACACCATCTTTTTCCAGAGCAGCCTGTATTTCTCCTGAGGTTACCTGTGGGTTTTTCTTTGTATCCCGAACAATTCCTGTGGCAGTTGTGGCTGAAATCTTTCTTGATCTACCTGACCTTGGCTTGGTATCAAGAGTTTCCCAAATTGTCCACTTCTTATTAAGTGATTGAACAATACTGACTGGCATATTCAAGGCTTTTGATATCTTTTTATATCCTTTTCCATCTTTGTAAAGTTTCATTACCTTGTTACGCAGGTCTTTTGACTGTTCTTTTATACCTCCTCATGGCTCAGTGTCTCAGGCCGCGTACACACGGGCGGACTGTTCGCCCAACTTTGTCCGTCCAACAGTTTCGGCAAACAGTCCGCTCAAAATTAGCATGGACGGACATGGCCACACACGACGAACGAACAGTTTGCTGAAACCGTGCGCGATGACGTGAACGGCACGTACGACTGGACGAAAAATACGACGTCCTATACACTGCATTATAACTTTCGGCGTGAAAATCCTTTCTGAGCATGCGCGCAACTTTGTTTGACGAACAAGCCTACACACGAGCGGACTGTTCGCTGAAACAAGGTTTCAGCGGACAGTTTTACGGAATTTCCGAAAAACCTTGTCCGTCAAACTGTCCGCTGAAACTGTCCGCTGAAAGCCCACACACGAGCGGACTGTCCGCCCAAACACTGTTCAGCGGACAAAGTTGGGCGAACAGTCCGCGCGTGTGTACGCGGCCTAACTTGCTTAGTGCATCCATGTGAGAGCTAACAAACTCATTGACTGTTTATATGCAGACACTAATTGTGATTTAAAAAGCCACAAATGTGGGAAATTAACCTTTAATTGCCTTTTTTAACCTGTGTGTGCCACCTTCTGTGTCTGTACCAAAGCCAAACATTCCAGGGTATGTAAACTTTTGATCAAGGTTATTTGGGTGATTTCTGCTATCATTATGATTTAAAAAGGATCCAAAAAAACTATGTGATGATAAATGGGTTCATGTGATTGCTGTCCTTAAATAAAAGACAGGTTTTTATTTGGCATGATCAGTCATATTTTCAATATTAATGCCGACATTTCACAATTTCTGCCAGGGTATGCAAACTTTTGAGCACAACTGTATGTTAATTCTTTTGTCTTACAAAACGTACACAGTTCTGTTGTGCTAGTCTTATGATCCAGACATCTCAGCCAGTTAGAAAGGCTGGTGACCTTGATTTTCTCTAATGCAGCTGAGCAATACTATTTGGTCACTGACCCGCCCCCAGCATCCCGATTGGAAAATAAAGAGGATCAAGATCAGAGGATAACATCATCACTTGTTTCTCATAATCTAGCTTCCGATATTATATTGGCAGTATTGCTATAGATATATAGATTGGATGTAAAAAAATAAATAAATCAGGGTACGTAGATGAGCTGTCATGGCATTCACACATACATTGCTCTTTAACGTGTCAGCTTACCGGTCTCCTGTGTAACCTAGAGCGCATTGGCACTGCCCACTTTCTGGGTCACATTGACCATGATTATGACAGTTGCATTCATGCTCGCAGCCAGAACCATAGTATCCAGGTGGGCACGGGATGGAGCATATTGGACCCTACAGAGACAGGAGAAATGCATGAGATCCTAAACATTCTAAATACTCATTATGTATTACCGGTATATGGTGAATTGATGAATGTTTGTTTTAAATCATTTAAGATGAATTTAACCACTTCAGTGAATTTTACCACCTTCCTAACCATTTTTTGTGATACGGCACTGCGTTGGTTTAACTGACAATTGCGTGGTCGTGCGACTCTATACCCAAATAAAGTTGATGTCCCCTTTTTCCCCACAAATGAAACTTTCTTTTGGTGGTATTTGATTACCTCTGTGTTTTGTTTTTTTGTGCTATAAGCAAAAAAAGACTGACAATTTAAAAAAAAAAAAAACAATATTTTTACTTTCTGCTATAAAACATACCCATTAAAAAAATGTTAAAACATTTAATTTCTTCTTTAATTTTGGTCAATATGTATTCTGCTATATATTTTTGGTAAAGAAAATCCCAAAAAGCATATATTGATTATTTTGCAGTTATAGCGTCTACAAACTATGGTCTAGTTTTTATGGAATTTTTTATTTTTTACTAGTAATGGCGGAGATCAGGACAAATCGCACACCTAATGCTGTGTACACACGGCCAGACTTTTTTTGACAGCAAAGGTCCGACGGAACGAATCCGTCAGACAATTTGACCGTGTGTGGGCTTCATCGGACCTTTGCTGTCGAAAAATCAGACAGACTTTAGATTTAGAACATGTTTCAAATCTTTCCAACAGACTTGAGTCCAGTCGAAAATCCATTTGTCTGTATGCTAGTCTGATGGACGAAAACCGACACTAGGGCAGCTATTGGCTACTGGCTATGAACTTCCTTATCCTAGTCCGGTCATACGTCATCACAGTCAAATCTGTCGGACTTTGTTGTGATTGTGTGTGGCCAAGTCCGTTCGTTCAGAAAGTCAGTCGGAAGTCCGCCGAAAGTCTGTCAAGAAGACCGTCGTAATGAGTCTGACGGAAAAGTTCAATCGTGTATACACGGCATAACTGACACTTTTGATACTTTTTGGGGACCAGTAACTTTATTACAATGATCAGTGCTAAATAATTTACACTGTCACTGTACTAATGACACTGGCAGGGAAGGGGTTAACATCAGGGGCGATCAAAAGGTTAAGTGTGTCCCTAGGGGATGCTTTCTAACTAACTAAAGGAAAACAGAGATCTGTGTTTCTGCTTAGCAGAAACACAAGATCTCCATTTTCCCTTCTGGCAGAATGGTGATCTGCCTTGTTTACATAGACAGACCACTGTTCTGTCTCACCTCAGAAAAATCCAATCACAGCGGAAGTGAGGCTCTGGTGGCACGCGCCCCAGAGCTGAACAAAAAAAATCACATACAGGTACTGTATGTGATTTTGCGCTTACGGGCCGCCCCGCCGCAGTATATGTACATGGGGCAGTCCTTAAGCAGTTAAAGACCCCATGACATGGTCCTTCACCAATAAATATAAATTTCACTCCACTGACTTTAATCAGGATTTTATTCTTTGTTTTTAATATATTTTTGGTTTATATACCTAACTCTCTGCATCCGTGCCTAGATAAGCATGGCATATACAGCATGCTCTCACACATTCTCAGACACACTGCGGGTTCTACAGGACATGGCAAACATGACAGAGCTGTGCAGTGGTGCTACAAATGTGCAGGGGGTCCAAATGGCTCTTCCTGGTCTTATGGATCTATCAGAGATCTGCAGCATGTCTGTACATACATGGTCTAGATGCTGTCATGCAAGCACAGCCACAAAGAAGAACATTCTGCTGGAAGGAGGACAACACTCCATGACCAATTAATTTTATTTACATACAAGAACCACTACCAGGTAATGCAAACATTTGCTAGGTAGAGGAAACATTCCTCTTTAAAGCGCAGTTCCACCCAAAAATGGAACTTCTGCTGTCTGGATCCCCCCCCCCCCTCCAATGTCACATTTGCCACCTTTCAGGGGGGAGGGTGGAGCAGATACCTCTCTTATAGAGGTATTGGCTCCCACTTCTGGCGATAGATCACAGCAGAATCCGCAGCGATCTATGCCCTTCCTATGCCCCCCCTGTGTGTTTTGGGAGACACACAGGTCCCAGAAGACAGCCGGGACCAGTCAGGACATGCAGTGCGACTCACGCATGCTCAGTAGGGAACCAGGAAGTGAAGCCGCAAGGCTTCACTTCCTGATTGCCTTACTGAAGATGCCGGTGTCTACACCTAGGACCCGAGGGACGGGTCGGCTTCGGGGGAGGACATCATGGGCACCCTGGACAGGTAAGTGTCCTTGTTTTAAAAGTCAGCAGCTGCAGTAATTGTAGCTGCTGACTTTTATTTTATTTATTTTTTTCGGTGGAACTCCGCTTTAAGTTGCTAAAAATTTAAAAATAAATACAAAAGAACAGAAAACAGAAACATAATGTATCAACCTTTATCAGGTAGGCTTTCCATTAAAGTATTTGTAACACTATTCGTCAAAATCTCATATACGTTTTAAGGTGTTCATGTGATTTCAGTAGCAATTTGCAATATTAATAATGTGAAATTTCTTGCTCAGACGCTTCCTGTTACAGGTGACAATGCTCTGTCTCTGTCTCGATTGTGCTCTTGTGTAGTCACCTTTTCACACAGGCTTCTAGTTAGGGATGTCACCTTTTCTGCAAGCCATCCTGAACATTCTTGTACCCATAAAATATGCTTACAATGCTGAGCCATAAGTAAGTCTCTCACAGACATGTATAAACCTCAGAACAATAATTCAAAACTAAAACTCTTCCAATACATATGATTTGTGGACTGAATGCAAAATAACTGATTCCTCTTATCACACAAATTATGTGGATGGAGGAATTTCCTCCCTCCTTAGGCTGGATTCACACCTATGCAGTTTTAGTGCTTTTTGCATTTTGCAGATTTGCACTACAGAACGTGTTCCATAGGACACCATGTTACATGGACTGTAGTGCAAATTTGCAAAATGCAAAAAGCATTAAAACTGCATAGGTGTGAATCCAGTTTTAGGGGGAGGGGGCCAGAGGATCTGGCCACTTCTGATTAGTGCTCTGTGTGACAAATCAACAGATTGCCAAACTCTGTGAAGGGGCAGAGATCCCGCAGAATGGGAGGGGTAGTAGAGTGTTCCTCCTGCCTGGGACAGTTAGCCACAGTTTAGTGTGAATAAATGTGTCTGGGTTTCATACAGTCTGAAACCCGGACACATGGTCCAAAACCTGGACTATCTGGGTGAATTCTGGACAGGTGGCAACCCTACTAATAGATCAGGACTGGATCAATACAGTGCTCCTGTTTCTTCTTGTTGGAGGCCCCCATTTTTCTGAAACCCAGAGCCCCTATGCAGCAGTAAATTTTTTAGGCTGTCAGCTGATCGGCCTCTAGTAGCTCTGATTTTTGGCACAGTGCCAAGAATAGAGGACAACTGGACATGTGCAGACAGTGCCTTACTGGCATTTAAAAACACTCAGGAAATCCTTCAATTGCTAACAGCAACAAAATACAAGAAATTGGGAATTCATTTTTCAAGTTTTCCCAATTTCTTGTATTTAGTTGCTGTTAGTTTTCCCAATTTTTTGTATTTTGTTGCTGTAAGGCCGCGTACACACGGGCGGACTGTTCGCCCAACCTTGTCCGCTGAACAGTGTTTGGGCGGACAGTCCGCCCGTGTGTGGGCTTTCAGCGGACAGTTTCAGCGGACAGTTGGACGGACAAAGTCTTTCGGAAATTCCGAAAAACTGTCCGCTGAAACTGTGTTTGAGCGAACAGTCCGCCCGTGTGTGGGCTTGTCCGCTGTACTTTCGAAATGAGCGGACTGTTCCCGCTCGGAAATTCCGCCCATTTCGAGCGCGTGTACAGGTAGGCGGGGCCCGCGAAGGAGACGTCGCGGGCTCCGCCGCCTGGAATGGGCTTAAAGGGGAACCCCAACGCCGAAAAAAATCGGTGTGGGGGTTCCCCCAAAGTCCACACCAGACCCTTGTCCGAGCACGCTACCCGGCCGGCCAGGAAAGGGGGGCGAGCGAGCGCGCCCCCCCTCCTGAGCCGTACCAGGCCGCGTGCCCTCAACATGGGGGGGTGCCTTGGGGAAGGGGGGCCGCGCGGCCCCCCCACCCCAAAGCACCTTGTCCCCATGTTGATGAGGACAAGGGCCTCTTCCCGACAACCCTGGCCGTTGGTTGTCGGGGTCTGCGGGCGGGGGGCTTATCGGAATCCGGGAGCCCCCTTTAAGAAGGGGGCCCCCGGATACCGGCCCCCCACCCTATGTGAATGAGTATGGGGTACAATGTACCCCTACCCATTCACCTGTGAAATAAAGTACAAAAAAAAACACAACACAGGGAAAAAATATTTTATTGCACAGCTCCGGGGGGGTCTTCCGTCTTCGGGGGTCTTCTCGCCGGACTCCTCCGCTATGTGTGTGTAGCTCTTTTGCTAGCGGAGGAGTCCGGCTTTCTTCCTCCCCGCCGCCGGCCTCTTCTCCCGACTTCGGGGGTCTTGTCCCCCTCTTCGGTTCTTCTGCCGGGCCACCGCGCCTTCTTGTAGCTCTTTTACAGGCGGTGGCCCGGTCTTCTGTCGCCGCTGTCGTCGCCGCCGCCGCCTTCCGTTCTTGTTCTTCTTCTTGTTCTTCTTCTTCTTCTCCTGGAGATGTTGACTCGACGAGCTCTCCGGCCGGAATGCCAGGGACACGCTCCGCTGCCACTTATATAGTGACAATGGGGCGGTGTCACATGGTATATGTCACATGGGTTGGTCACATGGTGACCCCGCCCCCTTACGATGTCATAGTCCCCATGTGACATCAACCCATGTGACCAACCCATGTGACATATACCATGTGACACCGCCCCATTGTCACTATATAAGTGACCGCACAGCGCGGCTCTGGCATTCCGGCCGGAGAGCTCGTCGAGTCAACATCTCCAGGAGAAGAAGAAGAAGAACAAGAAGAAGAACAAGAACGGAAGGCGGCGGCGGCGGCGACGACAGCGGCGACAGCGGCGACAGAAGACCGGGCCACCGCCTGTAAAAGAGCTACAAGAAGGCGCGGTGGCCCGGCAGAAGAACCGAAGGCGGCGACAGAAGAACGGAAGGCAGCGGCGACAGAAGACCGGGCCACCGCCTGTAAAAGAGCTACAAGAAGGCGCGGTGGCCCGGCAGAAGAACCGAAGAGGGGGACAAGACCCCCGAAGTCGGGAGAAGAGGCCGGCGGCGGGGAGGAAGAAAGCCGGACTCCTCCGCTAGTAAAAGAGCTACACACAGATAGCGGAGGAGTCCGGCGAGAAGACCCCCGAAGACGGAAGACCCCCGGAGCTGTGCAATAAAATATTTTTTCCCTGTGTTGTGTTTTTTTTTGTACTTTATTTCACAGGTGAATGGGTAGGGGTACATTGTACCCCATACTCATTCACATAGGGTGGGGGGCCGGTATCCGGGGGCCCCCTTCTTAAAGGGGGCTCCCGGATTCCGATAAGCCCCCCGCCCGCAGACCCCGACAACCAACGGCCAGGGTTGTCGGGAAGAGGCCCTTGTCCTCATCAACATGGGGACAAGGTGCTTTGGGGTGGGGGGGCCGCGCGGCCCCCCTTCCCCAAGGCACCCCCCCATGTTGAGGGCACGCGGCCTGGTACGGCTCAGGAGGGGGGGCGCGCTCGCTCGCCCCCCTTTCCTGGCCGGCCGGGTAGCGTGCTCGGACAAGGGTCTGGTGTGGACTTTGGGGGAACCCCCACGCCGATTTTTTTCGGCGTTGGGGTTCCCCTTTAAGCCCATTCCAGGCGGCGGAGCCCGCGACGTCTCCCTCGCGGGCCCCGCCTACCTGTACACGCGCTCGAAATGGGCGGATTTGCCTCCGCCTTACGTGGGCGAGTCCGTTCATTTCATAAGTTGAGCGAACTGTTTGCCCAACCTTGTTCGTCAAACAGTCCGCTCGTGTGTGGGCAAGTCCGCTCATGCAAATTTTGAGCGGACTGTTTGCCGAAACTGTTTGACGAACAAGGTTGGGCAAACAGTCCGTGCGTGTGTACGCGGCCTTAGCAATTGAAGGCCTGAACATTTTTTTACCTACACTTTGTGGTTTAGTGTGAATTCCTTATAAATGCCCCTTATACAATATATTCGGTCCGTATTATAATGCCTTCACAGTATACATATATATGTTAAGCCTGTGTTGGCAGGGCCCATACTCACATTGCTACTGCTGTATGTTTTGTTATGCGACTACCTGTACCTGTTGTAAAAAATATGTCATAATTCTGTTCCATGTGTATTTTTCACCTTCGCATTTTCTAAGGGTGCTTGAGGGGGGTCGTGGCACCATGTAAAAAAAAACAAATTAGTAATTTTAAAGGGACGATGATCTGAAGTTCTTACCTTCCATCCTGGTGGACAGGTGCACTCTCCATTGATCTGGTCACAGATGCCTCCACTCTGGCAGGGGCAGTTTTCTGGGCATTGAAACGTGGATGATTGAACCTCCGTACATCTGATCTCACAACTAAAGGAGACAAAGACACATGTTTAATTTTAATGGCCAACTCTACTTGAGTTATATTTTATATATACTGTATCTCTGTTTTGTGGCCTCTGTGGTTTCTATCGTGCCAACTTTCCCAAGGGCTACAGTGGTGGGATAATCCCACTTGAATTCTTAGTTTTGCCCAATTGCCACAGTTGTTACAAAACCAACCAAAGTGAATGTATTGTGGTTTGTATATTTTTTACTTTATATTGAGCCAAAATTAAAAAAAATAAAATAATTGAAATATGTATTTCTTTGGACAGAGATATATGATATCATAAATCAGTGATTCTCAACCAGGGTTCCAGAGGTTGCTAGGGGTTCCTTCAGCATTGGGCAATTTCTGCCTCTCAGATAAGTTCCCACTTTTTCTTTTTAGCTATCTGTAAGGAGGTAAATCTTCCCAATGACCACAAGTGTAAGGACCATTTCTCTCAATGACCATCCCACTAATGTATCATGAGTTGTAAATTTCGAATTTTTAGAAGGGGTTTCTCAAGACCAGAGAACTATTTCAAGGGTTCCTCTGTGTTGCAAAGGTTGAGAAAGGTTGTCATAAATATTAACATTTCTCTTTTTGAGCCAACCGGTGAGCTTTTCAGATCTGTTTTCTGGGGACTGATTAGCCTGTCTGTTAAAAGCCTATTGTTCGGGTCATTTGATATTAATAGAGGTCTTTAATGGGAATGCTGATGTGAATACCTATTGTAACATGTATTACCGTTTTCAAAAGTATAAGAATTGTCTTTGGACCCTTAAGCTCTATGGAACTGTATGTTGTATGCCTTTCTTTAATAAAAACGAAAGAAACAAAAAAAAGCCTATTGTTCACCATGTTTAACCACTTCAGCCCCGGAAGAATTGAACCCCATCCTGACCAGAGCACTTTTTGCGATATGGCACTGCGTCACTTTAACTGTCAATTGCGCGGTCATGCGACCTTGCACCCAAACAAAATTTACGTATTTTACCCCACAAATAGAGCTTTCTTTTGGTGGTATTTGATCATCTCTGTGGTTTTTATTTTTTGTGCTATAAACAAAAAAAGAGCGACAATTTAAAAAACAAAAAACAAAACAATGTTTTTTTACTTTTTGCTATAATAAACATCCCCCAAAAATATATATATATAAAACATTTTTTTTTTCCTCAGTTTAGGGCGTTATGTATTCTTCTACATATTTTTGGTTAAAAAAAATTGCAATAAGTGTATATTGATTGGTTTGCGCAAAAGTTATAGTGTCTACAAAATAGGGGATAGATTTATGGCATTTTTATTATTCATTTTTTTAATTAGTAAAGGCGGTGATCTGCGATTTTTATCAGGACTGCGACATTGCGCCGGACAGATCGGACACTTTTGACACTATTTTGGGACCAGCGTGTTCTAACTGTAGGGGGGATGGGCTACCACGGACATGACAGAGATCGATGTTCCCGATGACAGGGAACAGAAGATCTCGGTCATTTTATTAGGCACAACAGGGAGATGCCTTGTTTACATAGACAGTTCCTCATTTTGCCTCTCCTCGCCATGATCACAGGCCGCCGGCGGACATTGAGCCTGCGTGTAGCGCGCGTGCCCGCTATCCTGCTTTTTCGGACTGATGTATGGGTACATCAGTTTGCTCAGGAGTGCCATTCTGCCGATGTATATTGGCGTGGTTGAATTGGAAATAAACTCTCTCAGTCAACACTGAGTATTTTTAATCCTCATGCTGCTAGTATTAGTAAATAGATAGGAAAGTCTATTATTTTTCTTGTTTTAAACATTTTTTTTATATTTCTTCAGTAAGGTGGGAACATAGAATGTGGTGGTGAAAGATCTTAAGAAACAGGAACTGAGACATAATGCAGATATACTGTATATTTGCTAAAGTATATTGTACATGTCAAGTTAAGAACTTAAAATCACAACTAAAAAATGTGAGCATACTTACTAAGGACCGGTGTACCCTTCTGGACAAACACAGGTTCCATTATGAGGGTCACAGCTGGCTCCATTCTTACACTGGCAGTCCAGTAAACAGTTTGCTCCGTAGGTGCCTGGTTCACAGGGCTTCTCACAGAAGGGTTCCTTGTATCCCGGAGGGCAGATGCAGGACCCCGAAATGGCATCACAAATCCCATTGTTTAGGCAATGACAGGAATAGTTACATCTGGGTCCCCACAGATGCGGGTCACAAGCTGGAAATATAAAAGATTACAGCAAATTGCTGAAGCAGCTGAATTGTAATTGCAGCACCATGCTAATTAGGTTGCTTGTAGTATTGAGACAAATTTAGTTTTTGGCTCCTCTGTAGCCAGTGGAGGGAAGTTTCATGCCTTTGACTGTTCTAGGCTCTGTGGGTTGCAGGTTCTATTTGCTTCCCCCAGTTGAGTTCCAGAATTTAGTGGGTTGGAAGAGATAGACTCTCAACTAGCATATTTATACAGCCTCAGACAATTTTTGGTAGGAAGAGTGACCAGTAGGGGGTTGAGGTGTGTATGAATTGGCTAGGGCCTAGGACAGCAGGGCCCTTGCCCTGTGGCAGAAGACCCAGCCTGAGGGCTGTGGCCCTCTGGGTCACTTAGCTGAAGTTTAGAGAAGGCTATCCAGGGTCCCAGCTAAAGGAGCTGGAGGACCCATGCCCACAGTACCTGGGATCAGTTTGCAGAGAGCCTGATCTAGAGGAACACAGTACAGAAGCTGTCTGGTACTGCGGGGAAACCATTCAAGCACCCAGGACACAGTGAGTACAAGCCTGAAGCAGATTCCAGGGACTGTCCTTGTTAACTCTTGAAGAGACTGCCCCAGACTTGCTGGCTCAGATTTGCTCTTGCATTGGAGTCCCCTGAGCCATAGTTCACACATCACTAGCCTCAAGAGGGGTTTCACCCATAAAAGAGACAGCCATAGTCAGAGAGTGTCCTCCATTACATTTGCACTAAATATGGAGCATCCCAAGGCTTACCCTGCACCCTAACCAAGTTCTTCAAGCAAAAAAATCTCAAAAAGACACCTCCAGCCTGGTTCTTGTATAGAGAAATACTGGGAAACTGTGTCTGGCTGTGGGACCTGTCAGGGGTCTGTGAGCTACATTTATTATGATCCATAGTCTTCCAAAGAATTTTTCAAAATATGTCTCAAGGGAAAACAGCTTTTGGGGGACTGAACCATTAAGCATACATTTAATGTACTATATCTAGACCCAACAACAAATATGTAATATATAGCAGTTTACCAATCCTTAGATGTATTGGCTACATTCGTTTTCTTTTTTAGGTTTTTGTTTATTTTATTTTTACCCAGGGATCCTGGCAGTAACACATTTCCTGTTGTAGAGTTACCACGCTCACTCACTCTACTGTATCTATGGAGGGGCAGGGTTGTCACCCTTGGAACTGGGAAGTGTGTTAGGACTAAAGGACATAGTCCCCTCCCTCTCTATAACATGGGGGGGGGGTGTTATATAGTCCAAAGTGCAACCTGGGAACAATGTTGACTGATAAGAGCTCACCATAGACAGAGAGCACAGATGGTCACCAGCTCACAAGATACAGAAACAAAAGGCCTTTTTGTGCACATTTTTTCATATAATGCACATTTGTCACCAAGCACGCATTGAGAATCCCTGCTCCTTAAAATGATGGGAGGGAGGAAGAAATACATACAGTGTGGAAAATAATTATGTGATCCCTGCATATTTTATAAGTTTGCCCACTGAGGCCGCGTACACACGGGCGGATTGTCTGCCCAACTAAGTTCGTCAGACAATCCGACAGACAGTCCGTTCAAAATTTGCATGAACGGACTTGACCACACACGATGAGCAGACAGTCCACTGAAAGCGTGTGCGATGACTTGTACAGCACGTACGACGGGACTAGAAAAACGATGTCCTATACACTGCAATGCAACCTTCGGCCGTGTAAATCCTTTCTGAGCATGCGCCATACTTAGTCCGTCCAACTTGCCTACACACGAGCGGACTGTCCGCTGAAACCAAGTTTGGACGGACAAAACCAAGTTTGGACGGACAAAACCAAGTTTGAACGGACTGTCTTAAGGCCCGTACACACGGTCGGACTTTTTGACAACAAACATGCAAATTAGCTGTTTTGGAGCAACATCCGACTGTGTGTACGCTCCATCGGACAAACTTTTTCTGTTTTCATCGGACCTTTGTTGGCTGTGCGAACGGACAAACTTTCTGGCAACAAAAGTCCGATGGAGCAAAGTCTGACCGTGTGTACGCAAAAGCATCGGACTTTTGTACAAGGTACAAACACGCATGCTCAGAACTAATGCAAAAGATCAGACTACAATACAGAAGTTCACCAAAGGTGGCGCTGGAGTCATTGAACGTCCTCTTTTGAAGCGGCGTCAGTACGTTGTGACGTCATTACGTTCGTGTTTGTTGTCAAAAAGTCCGACCGTGTGTATGCAATACAAACTTGTGGACCACGCCCTTTGTACAAAAGTCCACGGAAAAGTTTGTACAAAGTCCGACCGTGTGTATGAGGCTTTACGGAAATTCCGTAAGACTTTGTTCGTCAGATTGTCCGCTGAAAAAGTCCGCTGAAGCCCACACACGAGCGGATTGTCCGCTGAAACACGGTTCAGCGGACTAAGTTGGACAGACAATCCGCCCGTGTGTACGCGGCCTTACAAAGAAATGAAGGGTCTATAATTGTTATCATAGGTGTATTTCAAATGATAGAGATAGAATATCAACCAAAAATGCAGAACAAAACACATGATATAAATGTTATAAATTGAGTTGCAGTTCAGTGAGTAACATAATTATTTGCTCCCCAAGCAAAACATGACCAAGTACTTGACTTGGTGGAGAAACCCTTGTTGGCAATCATAGAGGTAAGACGTTTCCTATAGTTAGTGACCACGTTAGCACACATCTCAGGAGGGATTTTGGTCCACTCTTTTTTACAGATCTTCTCTAAATCTTAGTTGTCACTTGGCAACTCGAAGTTTCAGCTCCCTTTTCTATAGGATTAAGGTCTGAAGACTGGCTAGGCCATTTCATGACCTTAATGAGCTTCTTCTTGAGCCACTCCTTTGTTGCCTTGGCGGTATGTCTTTGGTCCTTGTCATGCTGAAAAATACATCCACTACCCATCTTCAGTTATCTGGTTGAGAAAAGAAGTTTCTCATCCAAGATTTTACTATACATTGCCCCATCCATTGGCCCCTCAATGTGGCAAAATTCGGTCTGTTCCTTTAGCAGAAAAACCGCCCCAAACCACATTGTTTACACCTCTGTGCTTGACTGTAGTGATGGTGTTCTGAGGTCATAGTCAGCATTTTTCTTCTTCCAAACACGCGAGTACCCATCCTCAAGAAAAGGGTAGAAACGTCATCAGAACACCAAGGATTCCTCAGAAAGATCCAAAGCTGTATTCACATGGTCACACGGTTGACATATGGCAAAGTTTTGGAGCTTCGCAGGACCCCCTTCGTCAAGCAAGTGACTTTCCTCAAGAAGGCACATGTACAGTCAGGCCAATGAACATCTAAATGATTCAGAGAAGGATTGAGAGAAAGCGATGTGGTCAGATGAGACCAAAATTGAGCTCTTTGGCAATAAACTTGACTTGTGGGTTTGGAGGAAGAAAAATTCTGATTATGACTCTAAGAACACTAAGGGCCGGTTCACACTGCGACGCGAGGCGAGGCGACACGGCTCGCCTCGCCTCGCTCCCGCAAGTCGCCCCCATTCAGTACTATGGAACCGTTCTGAGAGGAGCGACTCGAGTCGCTCCGACTCAGAAAAAAGGTTCCTGTACTACTTCGGGGCGACTTCGGGGGCGACTTGCATTGACTTCTATGCAGAAGTCCTCTGCAAGTCGCCGCTGAGCTCCCCGCAAGTCGCGGCGAGGTAAGTCGGAGACGCCTCGCCGCGGCTCGCTGTGTGAACCGGCCCTAACCCTGCAGTCAAGCACTGAGGTGGTAACTTCATGCTTTGTGGCTGTTTCTCTGATGTACAGGCCAACTTTGGATGAGGACCCATTTCCCTCTGCCAGAACACTGAAGATGGGTCGTGGATGGGTCTTCCAGCATGACATTGACCCAAAACATACCACCAAGGCAACAAAGGAGTGGCTCAAGAAGAAGCACATTAAGGTCATGGAGTGGTCTAGTTAGTGTCCAGACCTTAATCCTATAGAAAATGTATAGAGGGAGCTGAAATTTCAAGTTGTCAAGAGACAGTCAAAGAACCTTAAAGAGGAAGTAAAGGCAACTTTTTTTTTTTTTTTTAAAAGGACACCCTGTAAGGCAAAGGCATAATGAGCTAGTATGCATAGTATACTAGCTCATTATGAATAACTTACCTGAGAACGAAGCCCCCGAAGCAGTCCTCCATCTTCCTCTTCGCCGCTGCCATGGATCCCGGAGCAACTTCCGGGTCTCGCGGCTCCGGCGCTGTGATTCGCCAGAGCCGCGATGACGTCACTCCTGCGCATGCGCGCGGGACCCGACACTCGCGAGAATATCGCCGCAATCTGCGGCCTGCCCCAATGCGCCTTCGATCCACTACGCATGCGCCGTAGACAGCGGTGGCTGTCTTGGGTAAATATCTCCTAAACCGTATAGGTTTAGGAGATATTTCTTGGACCTATAGGTAAGCCTTAATCTAGGCTTACCTGTAAGTCAAAGTTGGTTGTAAGGCCGCGTACACACGGGCGGACTGTTCGCCCAACTTTGTCCGCTGAACAGTGTTTCAGCGGACAGTCCGCTCGTGTGTGGGCTTCAGCGGACAGTTTCAGCGGACAGTCTGACGAACAAAGTTTTTCGGAATTTCCGTAAGACTGTCCGCTGAAACTTGGTTTGAGCGGACAGTCCGCTCGTGTGTAGGCTTGTTCGACAAACTAAGTCTCGCGCATGCTCAGAAAGAATTTACACGGCGAAGGTTGCATTGCAGTGTATTGGACGTCGAATTTCTCGTCCCGTCGTACGTGCCGTTCACGTCATCGCGCAAGTTTTCAGCGGACTGTTCGTTCGTCGTGTGTGGTCAAGTCCGTTCATGCTAATTTTGAACGGACTGTTTGTCAAACTGTTTGACGAACCTAGTTGGGCGGACAGTCCGCCCGTGTGTACGCGGCCTAAGGGTTTACAACCACTTTAAGGATTTAGAGAAGATCTGTAAAAGTAAGTGGACCAAAATCCCTCCAGAGATGTGTGCAAACTTGGTCACCAACTACAAGAAACGTCTTACCTCTGTGCCTGCCAACAAGGTTTTCTCCACTAAGTACTAAGTCATGTTTTGCTTGGGGATCAAATACTTAGTTTACTCACTCAACGGCGACTTAATTTATAGCATTTGTTTTATGTGTTTTTTCAAGATTTTTGGTTGATATTATGTCACTATCATTTAAAATACACCTATGATAAAAATTGTTGACTCTTCATTTTTTGTAAGTGGGAAAACTTACAAAATCTGCATGGGATCAAATAATTATTTTCCCTACTGTAGGTAGGCATGGAGAAAAGAAATAGAGAAGGATGTCAGCAGTATAGTGCTGTTCACTTTTAGTATGAAAATTGAGTACTTTTTTATGCTGATCTACCAATGATACTGCAGGGATAAATGGATTGCCAGTACATGTGCTTGACTTTTCCCAGCCAAGGCCAGGACAAGGCATATGTAGAAAAGCAATTGAGGAGAAACGTCTCTTCTATCTCTTCTGCATTACCCCAGCTTATAACACAGACTCAGTCCTGCAGATTACATTGGTAGAGTGTGGCCTTTTTACAAACATTTTTACACAATTTGTGCACTTTATTAGCCCTTAACCAATGAACCCCAATTGTTTTTTATGAACTCATTCACCCTCCCTACTATTAGCATACAAACAACATCAATTTATATTTGTTCATTTTTGCATCACCGAATGAAGAAAAATAAAACGCTTTTACCAGAAACATCATTATTTTTTATGAGGGACTCATCAAAGATAACAATTTGAACTTTTAATGAGTTACAAACGACTTTAGTTCCCAGATGGAAGAACACAATGTTTTGTTACAATAATGTTAATGGAAACCTGGCTGTGTTTCAAAAACATTCTCATCCTAAAACACATTGGTTTAACCAAATTACGACTTGCTCCATACTTATGGTGCATGCCCAAAGATCTTGTCCCAGCACTGTATGCAAGAGCCCTTTTGTTCCCTTTTTCACCATAAGTGCTGGAACATTTATTTCTCAATGGAATAGCCTCAATTCTACAACTCATAACTTTTTTTTGTATCGTAAGGGAACATAGTATACATCTTTTTTTTTCTGCCACAGATCAAGCTTTAATTTGGCTGCACATTTCAATACACATTTTTATTTTTAGGCTTTTCTTGGAAAAGTGAAAAAAACTTTTTTTCCCAATGCTACTTTTACATAATTTCTTTTAATTGCAGACATTTACCCCAAACAGAACCAGAGTTAGACTTTTCTCCTCTAGGCCAACTACCTTTAGCTGACCCCCTATCCGCAACAATAGCTTTGATTGCTGCCCCCCAAAATAACCAAAAATGCACCTACTGTGTGGTATTGACATAGCCAAAAACGTGTTCACAAAAAAACTATCTCACCAAGCCGAAAACATGGTCGCCCTGTGATGTCAACAAAGGGGGAGATAAAACTTTATTCGGCCAGCAAAGACACACAAAGGGGGAGATTTACTAAAACTGTTGCACACAAAATCTGGTGCAGATGTGTATAGTAATCAATCAACTTCCTGGTTTTATTATCAAACCATAATTGAACAAGCTAAAGTGGATTGGTTACCATGCACAGCTGCACCAGGTTCTGTGTGCACCAGTTTTAGTAAATTAGCCCCAAAGAGTCAATCTCCATGATTAAGCCCGCATTGGGTGAAATGCGGTACCATGGGACAATATGCAGATGAGGAATCTTTGCATGACTGTGATGGTCAAAAAAAGTTTTGTGATGGCAGCAAAGTGTGATCCTGTTCTGACTTGGTGGGAGTACGATGGAGCAGAGCTGAGCTCCCTTCAGTGTGCACCTGGTATGCACAGCACAGAACCGGGTAGGATAAAGAGGTGCGTTGGATCGATACCTTTCTTTTGTATTCTCAGAAACACAATGTTGCTATACATACAGGGTACTGCTCTTCTGCAGAGCAGGAAGGGGAGTTGTGAGAGCAAGAAAACCTAGAAAATAACTCTGAAGAAGAGGAGACACCCTCAAAATGTGCCAGCTGCTTTTGAACTATACATCAATCCCACCATTGTTACTGGCCAGCTAATCCTGCTGGATGATGCAATTGATGGACTTTACACAATATGCTTGACTCATTACTCGTTTGTGAGTATGAATTTTTATCCTTTATACATTAAAGTTTTGTGAAGGTAATGTGCAAGGGTGGTGCGCCCTCTGTTCTTTTTTTCCTTTTTAGAGTTTCTTATGGGTTCCCCCTGACCTGTTATGAGTGACAGCACAGCTGATGTGGTGGTTTGATTAGTGAAGGCTATTTCATTCCATTCTTTCCGATCTACCGCACGGCTATCTCTCAAGCGCAGGAGTTTTTGTTTTTTCTTTATATTGATACCTAAAAATGAAGCTGGGCCACTGGTGGGCAAGGGTAGGAGCTTTGCCCCAGACTCTGTGTGGTAGATTTACTAAAACTAAACTGGAGCACTCTGGTGCAGCTGTGCATAGTAACCAATCAGCTTCTAACTTCAGCTTGTTCAATTACCTTGTGACATTAAAACCTGTAAGCTGATTGGTTTCTATGAAGAGCTGCACCAGATTCTGAGTGTTCCAGTTTTAGTAAATCTCCCCTGTAAGTCCATAAGTAAAAGTATCTATATAGGAAAGAAATAAGTATACTGCTGAGAGAAGAGAGATCAAAAAAAAAAAGACAAACCAAGACAAAAAAAAAATCGTAAAACAAATTATGACCAGCAAGAAAAATTAGGCGGAAAAAAAAAGAAGCCGATTTTACAAAAAAGAACCTGGACTGCTTTGTGTGCCACTCAAGCTCACTGAAACAGAGTATGGATCTTAATTATCCACCACTGGGAGTGCCGGAATGGGAAGGAGCTTGTTTCAGCTGCTACAATCACTGGCAATAAAGAAAAGACTCCCTGAAGCCGCACATCCATGGCCTGGTTAGAGTCTAGGCCAGTAATGGTGAACCTTGGCACCCCAGATGTTTTGGAACTGCATTTCCCATAATGCTCAACTACACTGCAGGGTGCATGAGCATCATGGGAAATGTAGTTCCAAAACATCTGGGGTGCCAAGGTTCACCATCACTGGTCTAGGCTGAGCAGGGCCGGGACAAGGGGTGGGCAGGAGGGACGGCTGCCCCTGGCGCAATGGTTTATTGCAGGGGCATGGGGCACCCTGACCCTAACCCTAAGGGAAAGGGGGGGGGGCACAGTTTGTCATCTTTGCCCTGGACACTGGATGACCTTGTCCCGGCACTGAGGCTGAGGTTGCCATTCATACACCCAGTATATGGACAACACGGATGTGCGGTTTCAGGGAGTCTTTACATAAAAGAACACCAGCTCAGATTGCTTTTGAAAAAGTGCAAGAGAAAAGACAAAATGGAAAGAATTTTTAAAAAAGCTTCAAAAACACACAAACAAAGAGTTGAGGGCTTTAATCACCACCTGGACACACTGACACTCACACATATGACATTTCAAGTTAGCTGGACAAAGAAAACTGCATAATGTATGGCCTGCCTAATTTTGGCTTTATAAGTAATTGGCAGTCACTTGACAGGATCATTTGATTTTTCCTGTTTTAGTCCCCGTACACACGGTCGGACACTCCGACGGAAAATGTCAGATCGGACCGTGTTGTCGGATAATCCGACCGTGTGTGGGCTCCATTGGATTTTTTTCCGTCGGAATGTCTGACCAACAAAATCTTTCGACAACATGATCCGATCGGACTTTGTCGTTTGTAGAGAATTCCAATCGGACAAAGTGCCACGCATGCTCAGATCAAATTCCTAGACCAAAGCTATTGGCTACTAGCTTGAACGTAGGCCCAGTCATAACAAACAAATGTCATCAGGTTCCGAATGATCGGATTTTCCGACAACTTTGTCCGACCGTGTGTATGCAACACCAGTTTCGGACAAAATCCGTCGGAAAAAATCTGACAGATTTTGTGGTCGGAATTTCCAACCGTGTGTACAAGGGCTAATACCTCTATGGGCAGTATTGTATTTTATTAAGCATAGGACATGCATTGCCTTTTTCCTCGAACCGTTCATGATTACAGAAGTTAAGGAAATACTCATTTCAATTGCATTCGTCTGTAATAATATTCAAGTCATGTTTGTTTAGTTAAGACTCATGCCGTTACTGATTTTATTTACCATATACTGGGATATCAGATGATGTGGCTGTTGCAGAATGGGCTTAAGTGATATTCTGAGAACATATTTATTTACTGATCTAAAACAATCTTGACGTGAAGAGTCATTCCCGGGGGAGAACTGTGCCTGGGAATATTCAGAGAGATGCCTGTCCTAGTCACAGGTTCAAACCCTCCCTCTGTCTTCTCCCAGCACCATTCAACCAATAGCAATGTACACTATATTAGCAAAAGTATTGGGAGGCCTGCCTTTACACGCACATGAACTTTAATGGCATCCCAATCTTAGTCCGTAGGGTTCAAAATTGAGCTGGCCCACCCTTTGCAGCTAGAAACATCCTTTACTCTTCCGAGAAGGCTGTCCGCAAGGTTTAGGTGTGTGTTTATAGGATTTTTGACCATTCTTCCAGAAGTGCATTTTTGAGGTCACGCACTTATGTTGGGCGAGAAGGCCTGGCTGGCAGTCTGCCCTCGAATTCATCCCAAAGGTGTTCTATTGGGTTGATGTCAGGACTTTGTTCCCACAAAGCTGTGAGCATGAAATGGTCCAAAATGTCTTGGTGTGCTGACGCCTTAAGAGTTCCCTTCACTGGAACTAAGGGGGCAAGTCCAACTGCTGAAAAACAACTCCACACCATAATCTCCCCTCCAACAAAGATTTAGACCATTGCACAAAGCAAGGTCCATAAAGACATGGATGAGCGAGTTTGGGGTGGAGAAACTTAACTGGCCTGCCCAAGGGTGAGACAACTAAATATTGAGCCCTACGGACTAAGACTGGGATGCCCTTAAATTAATTAAAGTTCATGTGCGTGTAGGTCTGGTAATATAGTATATAAAGCTTCTGACACTACTGTAATTAGTAATATTTGGGTTTATAGGTTTTAATTAAATTTGTTTCCATCAGTAATAACTACATTTTCTTACAGTGTTGGGAAAAAACAAGGCAGAATTTGTAGAAGTTGCCTGTAGTTATATCAACTTTTGCAACAAAACTATTCATGTTTATAAGTTGCCATATTTCCTAGAATGGGAATTCTTTTTGTGTTTATTATACATTAAGCATATACAGTATGAGGGTAATTATACAATTACTTACCACTGGAGCAGTCTTCTCCTCGCCAGCCCGGCTCACACTGGCATTGATTGGGTGCCACGCATCGGCCGTGCACACACTCTCCGCTGCAGTGCGCTGCAACACAAAAGACCATGTCAAGCCTCTGCACAAATTGAAATTTCACCCTTACCAACCCATTTCTCAGGATTAGAGTGACGGTCAGCAGATCAAGCAGGAGAAAAGGTAGGTAGTTACTATATTAAAGGTAGATCCTGCTTGAATACATTTTTTATAGGATTAAAATGGATTTTTTTATAGGGTTAAAATGTATTTCTATTTGGTTACTTTGAGTAACTATAACTCACTGCTCTTTGCACCTTTTCACGAGACCTTACATTATATGCACACAGCTGTAGTAATTTTACTGGTCACATTGGCATGATTTTTCTGGCACAAAATTTCATGTGTACATGATTAGTAAAATGCTTGCATTTAGATGTGTTTAAATACATAAAGACGAGTATGCATGGAAATGCTTAAGATTCTAAATCTGCACTACTGGTCAGTATTTTGCGCATTCATGCATAAATAGGTGCGGAAATCCCCCTTCAATTCTGAAAGCTAGACAAATTATTCTGGAATTTTGACCTGAGGAAGGTGGCCATGCTTCCGAAACGTAATGTCATGACAACTGTTTGACGTCTTCGCTTTCTTCCCCCCTGTGTGGGTTTGTGTGTCCTCAGGGAGCAGCGCCGGCTGGACTGGGCGTATGCGCATTAGGATCTGCACGTCGAGTGTGGTGGTTACATAGTTGGTGACGTTGAAAAAAGACACAAGTCCATCCAGTCCAACCTGTGTGTGCTTTTATGTTAATAGTACATTGTATACCCCTGTAAGTTGTGGTCATTGAAGTAGCCATCTAATAGTTTTTTGAAGTTATCAATGCTCCCTGCTCCCTGCTGATACCACTGTTTGTGGAAGAGAATTCCACATCCTTACCGCTCTGACAGTAAAGAACCCTCTACACAGATTAAGGTTAAACCGCTTCGCTTCTAATTTTAGTGAATGGCGGTGTGTCTTTTTAAATTCCCTTTCACTGAAAAGATTTTCCCTATGCTAGGGTCACCAGTAGCAATTTGTACATCGCTATCATATCCCCTCTCAAGCACCTCCTCTCCAGAGAGAATACGTTCAATGTTCGTAGTCTTTCCCCATAGCTGAGATCCTCCAGTCCCTTTATTAGCTTTGTTTCCATTCTCTGGAGTCTCTCCAGTTCCAGCACATCCCTACTGAGGACTGGTGCCCAGAACTGGACAGCATACTCCAGGTGTGGCCAGACCAGAGTCTTGTATAGTGGGAGAATTATCGTTTTATCTCTGGAGTGAATCCCCTTTTTAATGCATGTCAATATTCTGTTGGCTTTGCTTGCAGCAGCTTGGCATTGCATGCCATTGCTGAGCTCTACTAAGACCCCCCGGTCCTTTTCCATCCTAGATTCCCCCAGAGACTCTCCCTTAGCGAGTAAATTGCATTCACATTTTTTGCACCTAAATGTATTACATTTTTCAACATTAAACCTCATTTGTCCACCCCATTAAAGGTTTCCACATCCTGTGTAGATGTTATTGCTCTGCTCAACTTTGTATCGTCCACAAATTCTGAGATTGAGCTGTTTATCCCATTCTCCAGATCGTTTATGAATAAATTAAACAGGATTGGTCCCAGGACAGAACCCTCTGGGACCCCACTTTCCACACCAGACCATTCTAAGTACTCCCCATTGATCACTACCCTTTGGACTCGCCCCTGTAGCCAGTTTTCAATCCAGGTACTCACCCTATAGTCCATGCCTACAGACCTTAGTTTCTACAGTAAACATTTGTGGGGAACTGTAGATTGCAAAATCTAGATACACCACATCCACAGCCCTTCCTTTATCTAGATGGCAGCTCACGTCTTCATAGAAGGTTAATAGATTGGTCAAGCAAGAACAATTTTTCATGATTCCATGCTGATTACTGCAAATGGTACTCTTTTTCATGACTAAAATCGTGTATATAATCCCTTATCATCACCTCCAATAGCTTGCAGACTATTGATGTTAGGCTAACTGCCTGTAGTTCCCACGGATATATATCGGGGCTTTTTTAAATATTGATGCTACGTTGGCTTTTCTCCAATCAGCTGGTACAATTCCAGCCAGTAAACTGTCCAAAAAAAATTAGGAACAATGGTCTGGCTATCACTTGACTGAGTTCTTTAAGGACCCTCGGGTGTAAGCCATCTGGTCCCGGTGACTTTTTTGTTAAATTTTTCAAGTCTATTTCTAATTTTGTCCTCTGTTAGCCATGAGGGTGCTTCCTGTGCCATGCTATGAAAATTAACATTACCGTCCTGGTTACTGTATCCCCCATTTCCCTTGTGAAGACTGAGGAGAAGAATATATTCAAAACCTTCGCCATCTCTCCATCTTTTGTAACCAGATTCCCTTCATCATCCTTTATAGGGCCAATATGTACTGGCATCCCTTTCTTACTATTTATATACTTAATAATTTAATAATTTATTGGGATTATTTTACTCTCCTCCTCTATGTGCCTTTTGTGTTCTATCTTTGACACCCTGATTGCACCACTGTTAACCACTTTCCGCCCACGCTATAGCCTTAATTGCCGGAGGGGCGTCAATAGACATCCTCCCGTGCATGAGCTGCCTGCGTTCCCTGTGATCACTGGCCCCTTACTACGTGATCAGCTGTCAGCCAATGACAGCTGATCACCTGATATAAACAAAAGATCGATAATCTGCTTTTTTTCTGCTCTCGCTGACATCGTGAAAAGAAAAAGAAAAGCTGATCACTGGCTTCTGTCAAAGAAACAGCAGTCTCGAACAGTGAGAGCCACTGCTGCCTCATATGTGCCTACCAGTGCGGCCTACCAGTGCCACCTGCCAGTGCATATTAGTGCTGCCAATCAGTGCCCACCAATGCCACCCATCAATGTCCATCTGTGCTGCCAAACAGTGGCCGTCAGTGCCTCATCATCAGCACCACCCATCAGTGCTGCCTATCAGCCCAACAGTGCCACCCATTCATGCCCATCAGTGCTATCTATTAGTTCTGCCTATCAGTGCCACCTATCAGTACCCCTGAGTGCCACCTATCATTGCCCTCCAGTGCCGACTATCAGTGCCACCTCCCAGCGCCCACCTATCAGTGCCCATCAGTGCCACCTATCAATGCCTACCACTACTGCCTCATGTGTGCCCACCAGTATCACCTATTAGTGTCCAACAGTGCCGCCTTATCAGCACCACCATCTTTAAAAATACTGTGTATGTGGGCAGACCTCGGTGGGGTCACAAAGCCCTGTGCCAAATCTGTAAATGCGTGGAATCTGGCAGCGCGTATTCACTGTAATAAGTTACACGGAGTGCCAGCCAAGTCATTCTTGCCTAGGCAAGAACCATAAGCACTTCCTTTTTTAAAATTAATTGTTAGAGAAGGAAGGGGATGACTTTGGGTGCAAATAATTTGTTTTCCTGGGCAAATATCTGCTTTAATTAAAATAATTTGCCACAATGACTATTTATTTCTGTAGTATTCTGAGTCATATGACTATCAACAGCCCCCAAAGTGAATAAACATTGTCAGCAGAGAAAGATAACTTTAGCCCCGCATTCTTGTGGTTCATTGTATGGAGTGGAGTTTGAAACAGTTCCAGTTTTAAATTGTGTTTGAATCTTGCTTAAGGGCATCAACTCTGCCCATTATTCCCCCAGAATATTTGTGTAGGATTCCTTTCTACAGCAAGCAATGCACATGTGAGTCCTGGGCATGACCTATTTCAGATTGGAAAACCTTCAAGCTGTAAATTTGAGGTTAGACAGTTTTATGAGCTGCCCTCCAAACAATTACCCTCTACAGCCATATATGGAATGCCCAGTAAAACTATACATTAATGGTAATAACTCAAACCGTACAGGCCACCCAGCTACATATGCAATGGATTACGTTAAATTAATTTGTCAGTGAAAGGGCATGCTAAAGGTTTACGGTCTCTAAACTGAAAACAGGTTATGATAAAATACCTTACCATCGTTATGTGTTCTAATAATGATTAGCTAAGGGAAAATAAAACTCGCTTTTGAATATAAGGTCTATGGTTTCCCATGGCAAACTTTGCTATGAGCATTGCATTCCTAATTATTGCACATACAGTAATTACTGCTTCCAGAAGTTCATTTTAAAAAGAAAGTTTAGATATGACAATTTTTACATAGCTAAATTGGTCCAACTTGGACCAACGTACAGTGGGGAAAATAATTATTTGATCCCCTGCAGGATTTGAACGTTTGCTCACTTATAAAGAAATGAAGGGTCTATTATTTTTATTATAGGTGTATTTTAAATGATAGAGATGGAATATCAACCAAAAATACAGAAAAAATACATAAAACAAATGTTATAAATTGAATTGCAGTAAGTAAAATAAGTACCGTATATACTCGAGTATAAGCCGAGATTTTCAGCCTCTTTTTTGAGGCTGAAAGTGCCCCCCTCGGCTTATACTCGAGTCATCGCTGTCTGCCCGCTCGATCAGCGTGTCGAGCAGACAGACAGCGGCCATTCTATGATTCAAAAGCCGCGCCTCCGGCTCCGCCTTCGCCTGTGATAGGCGGAACACTGAATTTCCCAGCAGCCTGTGTTCCGCCTATCACGGGCATCGTCTCATCCTCGTACTACGGACGAGGATGAGACGATGCCCGTGATAGGCGGAACACAGGCTGCTGGGAAATTGAGTGTTCCGCCTATCACGGACATCCGATAGGCGGAACAGCAGTCAGTGGGAAATTGAGTGTTCCGCCTATCACCGACGGAGGCGCGGCTTTTGAATCCTAGAATGGCCGCCGACGAAGAGCTGAAGGACGGAGGCTCGGCTCGGGACGGGACGGGCCGGGCCGGGACGGGCCGGGACGGGCCGGGACGGGACGCAGGCTGGACTGGACGCAGGCTGGATGGGACGCAGGCTGGACGGGACGCAGGCTGGACGGACACAGGTAGGCTGCACGGACACACACACACACACACACACACACACACACACACACACACACACACACACACACACACACGGATGCATGGACACACACACACACACACACGGATGCATGGACACACACACACACACACACACGGATGCATGGACACACACACAGGGATGGATGGACCCACAGGGATGGACGGACACACAGGGATGGACAGGCATGTCTCACCCTCGGCTTATACACGAGTCAATAATTTTTTCCAGTTTTTTGGGGGTAAATTGGGGGCCTCGGCTTATATTCGGGTCGGCCTATACTCGAGTATATACGGTACTTGATCCCCAAGCAAAACATGACTTAGTACTTGGTAGAGAAACCCTTGTTGGCAAGCACAGAGGTAAGACATTTCTTGTAGTTGGTGACCAAGTTTGCACAGGAGGGATTTTGGTCCACTCTTTTTTACAGATTTTCTGTAAATCCTTAAGGTTTCTTGGCTGTTGCTTAACAACTCAAAATTTTAGCTCCCTCCATAAATTTTCTATAGGATTAAGGTCTGGAGACTGGCTAGGCTACTCCATGTCCTTCTTCTTGAGCCTCTTCTTTGCAGTATGTTTTGGGTCATTGTCATGTTGAAAGACCCATCCATGACCTATCTTCGGTGTTATGGCTGAGGGAAGAAGGTACTCATCCAAAATTTTACAATACTTGGCCCTGTCCATTGGCCCCTCAATGCCACAAGTCGTGCTTGATTGTATCAATGGTGCTCTTAGGGTCATAGTCAGCATTTTTCTTCCTCCAAAACACGGCTAATCCCCCTCCTCAAGGAGGCACATGTACAGTCATGCCAATGAACATCTAAATGATGCAGAGAAGGATTGGGAAAAAGTGCTGTGGTCAGATGAGACCAAAATAGAGCTCTTTAGGAAGTAACTTGACTCGCCGTGTTTGGAAGATGAAAAATTTTGACAGGCTGTGCAAGGAGTCCTGTATCTCTGGAACCATAGGTCATAGGAGCCCCATATTTTTAACTCTGGTGTGGAAGGACTTAGGCTACATACCCCATGTGGCCGATCTATGACTCTCAAAGCAAAAACATTTTTTTAAATGTTCATGGCGGGTGAGGCCCCACGTCCCTGTTCCATACCAGTGTTTGAGGGCCTGGGAAGTGGCCCAGCTAAAGTCAAAAGCCTAGCAACCTACAGAAGAAAGGTTTGTGCGAAGGATTGCGAGAGTCGCCAAGGAGGAGGACGTACCGGCAAAGTTAAAGTTTGGCTTCAAGCATAAAAAGATTGCAAGTGACCGACTTCGCAGTTCCAAGAGAAGACGAGATGAGGCCTGAGTTAATGGCTTTGGAGGCCAAAGTGGAAAAGCAGAGTCTGCTGGTGGCCGCATTGAAAGAAACCGGCGGGGCCTTCAAGGAAAAGTATGGCACGATGATCGCTTCCATGCAATGCGCAGAGGGGAAATAGAGGCCAGTGGAGTACAGGCATGACCAGATTGCAAGAAGCCGAGGTCAGTACAATGCAAAAAAGTTTCTGTGGGCTTGGACTATGTTTTTGCCAAGCACGCTGGAAAATGTTCGCATCCTGTGCCAAGTATCAGTATGCTTGCAGGAAGTGCAGAAAGATCTGGCAGACAGGCTGCGGGTGATCAGCAGTCAGATGTTTTGACTGGCAGAATGCCATCAGGCCAAGGAATTTATGTGCCCTTGTCACCGTAGCAGCAGCCTATGGAGCAAGATGACCCACCCAAGCCTGGCGGGGCAGCAGGTACATTTATTAAAGAAAAGCAATAACCTTTGCATGGTCGCAAGTTTGCTGTGTCGGGATTGTCTGAGGATGAAGAGGAGGGTAATGATGTCCCCCCAAAGCCTTTAAAACAATGGGTGACAGAAAAAGCTGTATTTGTTTATGATTTGTCTATGCAACATAATGGAGGTGTAGTTCCTATGGATGGTGCAGCGGAGGGCAGCGGAGAGCAAGCTCATCTCCTGGCTGAGACTCCCACCTGTGTACAGAAAGCCAGTGAAGGGTGTGCAGACTTTGCTGTGAAGAGTGTTGATAAGGACATCTCCATTGTTGGTAACCCTTTACCCCAAGGGTAATGAAAATGATACATCTGTGTCAGAAGCCACTGCTCCATCTGTTTCTGACAATCATGTTGTTTCTACCTTATCTAAAGAGGGGTCTTTAACTAAAAAGTGATGTGCGGGATGTTGCAAGGAGTGCTTTTCCTGTGCTGCAGCGGTGGCTGCACCTGTCCCAAGGGTGAGTAGGGCCAGTTATTCTGCGGTCACAGAGTGATGTCAGTGAAGGTCATGCCAAACTGACACCATCTGGTAGCTCCTTTAAAAGCCCCAATGTGTTCCAATTGAGGTGGACTTGAGAAGCCCCCCCCCCCCCCCAAATAGGAGAGATGTGGTTGACGTGTTCTGGGGATGGGTTTCAAAGCAGAAGAGATTTTTGCCATTATCAGCTCAGTAGCTCAGTTTGTCAAGGCGAAAGGATTAGATGTCTTTTGGGAGAGGTATGAGCAGAGGTGGAAGGATTCTCCAAGATGGGCAGGTTTGTCACCCAAAGTAGTCTCCCGCCAGCCGTTGTCACCATTTTAGTATTCTTTCTCATCAGCAGCACTGTTCGGTCCAGGGCAGGAGCACTTTTTCAGTGGTGTTAGCTGACCAGGAGGCTCTGGAACGTTGCAGGGCTGAAGAATGGGGAAAGTATTTGCTGGCATTGGATCAGGTGAAGACTTTTGACCGTGTCAGTCATGAGTAACTCTGGCTTCTCCTTGACAAGTATGGCCTGGAGGGTGGGTTTATTGGATGGCTTAAGACTTTGTACAGAGAAGCAGAGAGCTTTATGCTTGTTAACGGCTGGTTAGACAGCCCTTCAGGGTTGGTTCGGGGGTGTGCCAGGAGGTGTCAGCTGAGCCCTCTGCTATACGTGTTCGCAAACGACCCCTTCATCAGAAGGCTAGAGAGTGGACCGCTGTGCAGGGTGCCGGTGGGCATTACTGGTGAACCGTCCTTCAGAGTTGTAGCCTAGGCTGATGACATTTCTGTCTTTATCTCTGGGACAAAGAAGGCACAGGAGGTGGTCTCAGTGATAGAGCAGTATTGCAAGGCATCAGGATCCAAGGTCAATCATGATAAAAGTGATTTTTTTTTCGATGAGTAAAAGTATTAGGCTTCTAGTTTGGCCCTGATGATTACAGTAAGTCAAATTGGGAAGCCAGGCTGAATGATGCTGATGTCAAGGTGAAATGCTCGAAGGGGGAAAAGGGTGGACTTGATTAAGACCTACCTGAATCCTACCTTTCTGTATGTCAGCTTTGTTTGCATCTTGCCAGAGTCCTTTTATACCAGGATTTATAGTTGTTTCTTCCAATTATCATGGTGGAACAGGCTGAATCTTGTGAAGCGCAATGTGACTTACCTATCTAGGCTGAAGGGTGGCCTAGAGATGGTCAACCCGGTTGTGTTCTTCTCTCTGATGTTTTTGAAACATAATTTTGGTAACATGCTAGCAGAGAGACTGCCTGGATGGGTAGATATTTTCCAGATCTGGTTTAAGCCTTTTCTGGGCTGTTGGGAGAGTGGCGGGCCAGTGAAAAGCCTAAGAGTCAAACATGGTAAGCTCCCAGGTTATGTTGCCCCATGTCTACAAAATCTTAGACGGTAGCATGGGACAGCAGAGGATATCAGATCCCTCCCTAGGAGACACCTGGGTGAGAAGATCATGGGTACTGTCTTTCATGTGCCACTGGCCTTAAGGGATTGCCCAGGTCATATTATGAGGGAGGGTTTACGTTTGATACATTCTGAGTGGATTCAATGGAAATTTAGGAACCAGGCCTGGTTCGCTTTCCACGGTAGGCTCTATGTGAGGGGGAAAGGGAAGTGCTGCACTTTGGAAAACCGTGGTTTACCG
This sequence comes from Lithobates pipiens, assembly GCF_037356315.1. Taxonomy (NCBI): domain Eukaryota; kingdom Metazoa; phylum Chordata; class Amphibia; order Anura; family Ranidae; genus Lithobates; species Lithobates pipiens. Next base: position 58,806,691 of record NW_027507791.1, read on the forward strand.
AGAGCGGAGTGTTAGGGTGAAGTGGAAACCATGGGCCACTTTTAAATATTCCTTTCTTGCCTAGCATGTCTTATGCTAAGTGGGTGTATGGAGCATTGCAGAATCACAAGGAATTTGATTTGGACACTCTTTTTCTAGTCAGCTTAGTAGTCCAATATTACACCTGGAATGCATGGTGTCAGGTATCCCTTCGGCAGAAAGTCCTTCCTGTTCCAATGGTGGTGTGTGAGATTCTTGGTGAGGTAGGGAAAATTCAGGGTCTTGAGAAAGACAGCACAGGGTCTGGATAAAAGTGTGGAGGAATATCAGGTCTGTAGATAATGTTTGTTGATCTCTGGGTGTTGGGTTCTTACATACACTTGATAATCTATTTTTCTTGGTCTGAATGCTAATAAAGTTTGAATAATGATGTGTAGAATTTTGAAGATGTCTGTGCTATTTAGTGATAAACTGTATATAGTACAAAATAATATAGTGATATAGCCCTTGGTTAAAAAAAAAAAAAAAAACCTTTTGCTCATATATTATAGGTTGAAATAAGCCTTTATTATTATGTTTAGTCATGTATACAATATGTAATGTATACCTATTAAAAAAAAAGGGAAAAAAAATGTTAAATAATTATTTTTTGTATAAAAAAGTTGAGATATGTTTCTTGTTTGCAAGATTTTCAGAACTTAGATTAGGATTCCATTAAAGTTCATGTGTGTGTAAAGGTAGGCTTTCCAATTTTTTTGGTGATATAGTGTATAACAATTTATACAGCCGCTATCTGTTTTTAATAATTATTTTATTGTTGCTGAAATAAAGTTTGTATATTTTTTTACAATTTATTTTTCCATACATTTGTCGTGTGGTTCTAAGGCCGATAAAGTCCCTTGGGGGTTTACACATTCATTCAATTCATTTTATTGCACAGTGTATGGGCGGGTGGGCAGGAGGCCCGATGAAGAATTGGCTTTTCTTTTTCTTTTTTATTAGAATTGGCATTTCTTTTTCTTTTTTATTGGATTGAGGAGGTTGAGCAGATATTTATTAGATTACTTGTGTATCCACAAAGTAATACCAATGGGACCAAATACATGGTTGCTTAAACTGCATGAAAATATCTTTTGTAAACAGATGCATGATGATATCTTTAAGAGGTTTGTTCCACTTCCATAAAAGAAAACTGGCGCAACATGTAAGGGTGCAAGTTGTTTTATGCAAGTGCAAGCAGTCATTGTAGTTTATGCCAATTATCTTACTGGGAATTTCAAACATAAAACAACTTGAGTAATATAATATTAGATTTGGGTTATTTATTTATATATTTTGGTCCATAATTGTATTATTATACAATTGTGCACTTTTTTTTTATTTGCATGTAAATGCCAATACCTGTATTTGAGAGTAACGCAAATTAATATATAATATATATTTTTTTAATCTATCTTCTCTAGTAATGGGTAATTTTTCTTTCATTCCTGCTTTGGCACTTATTGCCTTAGAATTATGATACAATGCTGTTTTTGTGTTGTGCTATGTCTGTCATCTGCATGACCTTCAGACCTGTGTCTCCCAGTCTTCAGTTTAGACCGTACGGGTTACTATGCGCTCATGACTTTTTTCTTAAGATTCTATGCTTTCTGCAGTAGTACAGTCAGACTATAACAATCCTGTGTTACTGCCACTGTATAATATTGCTCATATTCACAAAAGGACCAAGTGTCTTCCATTTTGTTTCATCCATGTGGTGTGGGGGATATTTAGAGAACCTAAATTAAGTGCTTCATGAAAATGACATGCAGGGTGTGTTCAGTCTGTATAAAAAGTGTGTGAATTGCATAAGCCACTTTAGTTTTGAACAAGCATTTCATTGTTATATTCGGAATTCTTGCTCCTTCCCCCCCAGGGTTCATTTACAGCAGCCATTTTTGAGACTTCTGCTTCCAGTGACCTTGGTTGGGCAGCAGGGACCTTTTGTCTGTGCTGTGTCATCCACTGCCTATATAAACCAATCGGAATCCCAGTTGGGAGGACTGGATTCAATCAGAAAGCTAAAGGCAAGCAGGGAAGCCCAGAGCTGCTTTAAGTGGTGCCAAGAACAACATGGAGGAAGCTTGCTTATCTCCATGGAAACGCCTGTTGCATGGGCAGGACGCCTGAACAAATGACGCTGACTTTGAAAATTCACCACCGGGGAGTCAGAAATAATAGACAGAGCGCAGCAATAGTGAGAGACCAGGATGTTGTCCCTGGGATGAACATATGATTTCACTTGTCTGGTAAAAACATGTTAGCTCTCAGCAGCTCTACTGATTAAACGTCATTGGCCCTCTCACACTAAGAAGAGATGGTAATAAGAGTAGCGATGAGAGACCGAAATCTCACCTTTCCTGTATTGTAGATGTACAACCAATGACCCTTTCAGTATGATTTAGGACCATAAATGATCCCTCAATGCAGTATATGAGCTTTACTGAAATAGAGACCCTCATTGCATTGCAACATTGTAAAGACTGTATGAATACGCCCAAGCATAGCTATACTATATATCGAAAAGGTTGAGGACATCTGACCAGGTCTATATGGTTGGACACCCCTCCCAATGATGAGTTCAGGGGTTTCCAGTGAAGAGTACTGTAAATGCTTTAGCATACAAAAACATTAGACATTTGTGTGCTTCCAACATTGTGACTAAAGATGAGCTTGGGCTCGCTCCAAACCCAGATGGAAGCTGTCAGTACCGCCCCAATCAGCTGCGGCAATGGCTTTCCCCATCTCGCAGTTGCCTGTACACAAAGGGGAGAGGATGCTCATGGCATATTTGATCTACTATGGTCACATGACCATATTAGGTCAATAGCATAGGCCTAATAAGGCCAAATTAGGTCAGCTGATTAAGCCAGTATTGACAGCTTTTGGGTTCAGACCAAATCCAAGCTCATCTCTCTACTTGTGACAACAGTTTGGGGAAGGCCCTTTACTGTTCCAGAATAACTGTGCCACTGTGCTCAATGCCAGATCCATAAATACATGGTTTGATGAGTGTTGTGTGCACAGAGCCCTGACCTCAACCCTACAGAAGACCTTTGGGATGAATTGGAATTCTGAGTGCAGGCCTAGTTTGATGAGCTAGGTATTGAGAAACTCAAATGGCCTGCAGAGCACTGACCTCAACCCTTCCAAACACCTCTGAGATAAATTGGAATGCTGATTGCAAGCCCTGTCTTCTCTTTCAACATCAGTACCTGATCTCACAAATACTTTTTTGGCTGAATGGGCACACATTCCCACTGACACACTCTAAAATCTGGCAAGAGTTCCCAAAAACATGGGGGCTGTTAAAGCTGCAAAAGGAGCCAATTCAGCATTAATGCCTATGGTATCCGCATGTTGTGTTCAACAAGCTCAAATAAGTGTTAAGTGCCTGCTAACTTTTTAACATATTGATGGTGATGTTCATCTGTCATTTTCGAAGAAGACCTTGACATCTAACAGGTTGTTGGCTGTCCACGGTGTGTCCACACACACGGTCGGATTTTCCTGCCGACAGCCTGTCATCGAACATTTCCGTTCAGAAAATCTGTTCGTGTCTACGAGGCTTTAGGGCCTGCTAACTTTTGAACATATAGAAATCAATTAACTAAAAGAGTAGAGCAGGTTTCCTTTGCAAGAGGATATTTAATTTTTACAGGTATTTATATAATGCCAATGATTTTTGCAGCACTTTACACATTTTCTACATTAACATCAGTCTCTGCCCTAAAGGACCTTACAATCTAAGGTCGCTACATCGCATAAATACAAATACTAGGGTGAATATAGACAAGAGTCAATTGATCTACCAACAAGTCTTTAGGAACACGGGAGAAAACAAGAACTCGTGCAAGCACAGGGGGAACAATGCAAACTCTATGCAGGTAGTGCCATGGCTGGGATTCAAACCAATGAACCTAGTACTTCAAGTCAGGAGTGCTATCAGCTAAGATACTGTGCCGCCCACAGCGCATTTCCTTAGTTTAGTGAATGTAGTTAAAAAAATTACTTTGCAAAGAATACTTTATAACAAGAAAGTAAACAAAATTCTTGCTTGCACATTGACTAGGTGAAGTCAGGAGAGCAACAGAAAATTCACTTTAAGCAAACAGCATATCAATCCCACAGTCTATGAATGATACAGGTGATGCCATCATTTCCATACATTTTTAATAAGAAGGAACTCCTGGGACCAGGGCTGTCTTTAAGGCAGGGCAAAAGGGGCAGCTGCCCTGGGCCCTGTCATTGTTGTGGGGCCCAATGCCATACTTGCCAACTATCCCAGTTTACATTCCCTTGTCCCTTGAAGTTTTAGTCCTGTGCTGCTACTAATGCTGCCCAGCTCTGCCCTATTGTTGTGTACAGATGACTCATCTGCAGACCTGTGTTTACATGTAAATACTGGCATTCATATGTAAATAGCAGTCATATGCATATGTAAATAGCTGAGGCCAATGGCATTGATATGTAAATAAAGGCAGCATTAATAGGTATATCATGCCCCTCTGCAGTGAGGAGAAGATGTGCTGTAACCTATCGCAACTAGTGAGCAATATTACTGTACAGTAATCTCTAGCAGCCAATCAACAAGCAGAAATGTGCTGTAACCTCTAGCAACTAATCAGTGAGCCTCAAGGAGTGCTGTAACCTCTAGCAACCAGTCAGTAAGCAGTAATGATAGGCTGTAACCTCTGGCAACCAATCGCTGCCTGATCTGATACAGTAAACTGATTTTAAGTCTAGCTGTTATTTATTTTATGTCTCAGAGAAGGTGGAGAGCGAAATTGCATGGGGGGTGGGGGGGGCCCTAAGAAAATTTTTGCCCAGGGTCCACTCAATATTAAAGACGGCCCTGCCTGGGACACAAACTAAATGTCTGTTTTCTAAGCTTGGAGTTTCACCTTATTTCTTGAATAATTAAAGGATAAGGAACTGATGGAATCACCTGTATCATTCATACACTATGGAGTTTCTCTTTATCCAAATTCCTGGACTTGAATTGTTTTTGCAGAAAGTGGTGCAGAGGCTTCACTTTCACTCCAATTTTAATAAAGATGCCCCAATGAACTCTGTAAGGATTATTGATATGGAGATCCCTCTGTGTTTAATTGAGATATCTGCAATGGGACAAATAGTGCATCCTGGGAATGACAGTCAAGTGATCTATGTACACAGAAATATTTCAACCAGTTGTGAGGGTATGGACTCAAATGAAGGTTGAAAGCTCATCTGGAATCAGTTATGAGTGGGATAAACTGGGCTTACAACTCTCCTCCTGGGAGAAGCCTTTCTACACTTACAGATGTATTGCAAAGTGTAAACTCTATTGGTAGATGAAGTAACACGCATGTTGTGTAAATATCTGTTAGGAAAATGCAATTTATGTGCATAGACTTTTGGATGCAACATCCCTACAGTTGAGTGATCCAAGGACATGAGGTGCTGAGCTTTGACACTGCTGGCTAAAGATACAGTAAGATAATTGGATAATGTTACCCCAGGAGTTCTGAAAAATTTCCTAAATGTTGACAGAAAATTTAGATTAGACTAAATAAATAAATGCAGGGGTTGACCAAATTTCTTGTCTTATTTTTATTTCAAATAGGGAGTTTGATGCGTCTCATTTTTTTTTTTTTTAATGTATGCTTAGTGAAAATGTTTGGAAAGAGTAGGAAAGGGCTAAAACCCCTATCAGGTCATTTTTTGCCCTACAGTATGTCCCACACACAGTATTGTCCTACAGAGATTTTTATTTTAATTTCTGATCGGGAGACTCAATAGGAAATCTCATTAACATTAGGAGAATTCTCATTTTACACCAATGGCACTGGAACTTTTGTCCTCATTGAATGACTTCACTTCTTGCTCTGGTGATGGCGCCAACATTTCTCCTCACTTTTTGGACACCAGGACAAATAGATGGTTGAGTTTTTAGCAAGGGGCAATACAAATAGCAATAAAAGTTTGACAGTGTGTCTAATGTACTATACCAGGGGTCTCCAAACTACCCAAACAAAGGGCCAGTTTACTATCCTTTAGACTTTAGAGGGAATCGACTGTGGCCAGTGGGAATAGAAAATGTTCTAGTGTCAGTAACAACGCCCCATAGTTGGTGTCAGTGGGAGGAATAGCTCCCCATCATTGGTGTCAGTGGGAGGACTAGTGACAAGGGCCGGATATAGGCAAGCAAAGGGCTGTATCTGGCCCCCGGGCCACAGTTTGGAGACCACTGTTCTACTGTATCTAAATATATAGAAAAAAGTTTTCTATTATACACTTTAAAGCAAATTCTTACCCTCTCAGTGCACTTCCCTCCAATACCCCCCACCCCCCCACTTGAATGGCGCTTGCCTAGTGCATGTCACATATCCAGGAAGCATAACCCTTCATTCAGAAAAGAGGAGGGGGTGTGCCTAGCATTGCGTCATCTTGGAGGCATTCCGGCTGAACCCAGAAGAGCCAGCAGGTCTCTCGATGACATCACAAGCAACATGGTGACACAGGACTGAGCAGTGGCAGAAGTCAAGAGAATCTCAGCAGGACTAGGCTGGATCCTCTAGGAGGGTGAATATTTGAAATGTGAAAACACACCACCCGCTAAGCGGGCGTAAAAAAAAAAAAAAAAAATGGGGGGTGGAAGGCTAGCATGAAGATCTGCTTTTAGGTCAAGAGCTTATTAGTATAGATAGAAGTATCTAAGCAAGCCTAAAGGCCAATAACAAATTTTGAAGCTAAAAAGGTCAAAAAAGCTATATTTTTATGCGGGTTATGAAGGCAGGAGTAGTGGCTGCTGATAGCAAGGTGGTTGATGTGGACAGGAGGGCTGGGTGACCTCTTGATCCCCCGAGTTCTCTGTACGGCGTTCTCTGAATGTGTCAAACAAACTGAAGCCCAGTGTGTTCAGTGTGAAAAGGGGAAGCTGCTGGAGCAGCACCCAGAAGTTCACGGCTATCACTGTATGTAGCCTGGACTACTGCAGTAATTTTTAGGAACCTCATAGACCCTCTGGATATCAGATATGGATATCTATATCAAGCCATGCTGGACCAATGTAAGTATGAAAAAAAGATTATTCCTGGCATTCCACTTTAACCACTTCCCGCCCAACCATTAGCAGAATGACGGCCAAGCAGTGGTTTCCTTATCCTGACTGGACATCATATGACATCTTTCAGGAAAACATGCCGGGCGAGCAGAACGGCGATCGGTGGTGCCATGTGTCAGTCTGACACACCGACTCTCCGATCGTGGTATGGAGCCTCATGATACATTTTTCAAAGGGCTTTTCTAGTAAAGCCGATTCCTAAAAATCTCTTATAAGTGACAACAGATTAATGTAATTAATATGTAAGGCTGGGCCCAAGGAGGTGACGGGATTAATTAACCCCTTGCCTCTGCTTCCTGTAACCATTTGCCAACTGCCTGCCCACAATGTACTGCGGGTGAGCGACCACTGTAGGCAACGCAACGACTCCGTGCATCGCTGCCCACTTCCAGGTTTAGGGCATGCCCAGCTCCCACTGTGATTGTACACAGCAAGAGCCTGTCAGCAAGTCCCAGCCAAAGATTCACATCTGGGTGTCCAATCACAGCCCAGCCCAGAGCTCTGTACGCAGGGAAAAATCTGTCAACACTCTGTACACAGGGAACGATCATGCAAAGCAGGGATGAGAAACAGAGATCTTTAGTAAATGCAGCACACTTTACACATATTACACATAGCTAGGCACATATTTAACCCCTTGATCGCCCTATATGTTAACCCCTTCCTAGCCAGTGTCATTAGTACAGTGACAGTGTGTAGTATTATCACTGATCACCGTATTAACATCACCCGTGATGTCAGTGGCAGTTAGTCAGTTCCCTCCAGCGTCTGACATACACAGTGCGGTTCAGTCCCGCCCTTGCACCTTCATCACAGGATTTGATTGACGGCAGCAGGAGCCAATGGCTCTCGTTAAGTCCAGTGAGGAGGGAGAGAGCAGCACCACTGCTCTCAGGCACAGCGCTGGGCCGAGATCCGGCTCAGGTGAGTATTTATTGGGGAGCTGCACCTAAAAAAACATTCTACCTTTACAACCACTTCAATGCTGAGCGGTGGAAATAGCTTCCTGGGTACGTGATTGGCTGTCTTAGTGGTTACACTATCAGGACCCCGTCCAATCGCAAGCAGTGACCAGGAGTTGTCAGCCCCTTGGATGCATATGTGTGACGGGAGCGTTAAAGCCCATCTCTGGGCAAATAAAAGGTTTTCCCATGCAGTTGGGCTGTGCCCGCACTGCATAGGTTAACTGCTCGTTTTGTCCAGGGGCAACCAGAAAGCTTACACTCACCCGATCCTCCACTCTACTGGCAAACAACACTCCCCCTTGATCCAGAGGTGGACTGTTCCTAACATCCCCAGGGAAAGTCTTTGGGTGTGATGAAGTCAGGTACAGTCCACCGCACAAGACCGCTAGACAGCAGGGGGGGGGGTTTGGGGGACAGAAGCTGCAGAAACTGGTCTTGTGTGGGGAGGATTAGGTAAGAAAATCTCTGTTTTCTCATCCCTAGACCAGGGGTCTCCAACCTGTGGCCCAAGGGCTGGATGTGGCCTTTTGCTAGCCTTCATCCGGCCATTGGGACATTATTTCTCCCAATAATATGCGGCATTATTTCTCCCACTATCATCAACAATGGGGCACCATTTCTTCCACTGATACCAATGATGAGGCACTACTCCTCCTCCTACTGACCACCAACACTGAGACCATGTTTGCTCTCACTGATGCTGGGCCCAGTACATTTTCTACCCCAGCCCCCCCCCCCCCTCTCCACTGACCACAATCCAGCCCCCCTAAAGTCTGAAGGACAGTAAACTGGCCCTTTGTTTGAAAAGTTTGGAGACCCCTGCCCTAGACAAAAATGAGCAGTTAACCTATGCACTACCTGCCCTGCTGCCACATATATGCGTTATGCAGTCAGCAAGAAATTAATGGGTAACTGTACTAGAAGTGCACTTGTCCGTTATTTTTCTTGTATCTGGGAAGTGAGGGGGTGCAAACAGTTATCATGGTATCCGTTCTTAGGATATCTTTATGGTGAAAGAGATCTTTCCTGCAGCAAGCTGATGTTAATAAGTTAATGTTTCAACATCTTAATGCTCAGGAAAGATGTAAATTCCAGCCCTGAAGACAATAAATAATCTCTTCTTTGGAATGCATTTTTTGGCTTGTCCCCCAGGAATGGGGATAGCGCAGAGTGTTTGCTGAGCATCATGTGGCCTCTGTGGGAACCCCAAACGGAGAGAAGTCCAACATATGGATTTAACTATACACAACACGCTCATTATTTGAAATAAAACTGGACTTACGAACACAGATATCATTGCTCTCATAGTATCCTTGGCAGCATCTATAGCGCTTTCTGTAGTCAAGCTTTACACCATGGCGGTACGCAGTTCGGTACATGATCCTAAAAGAAGGATATAAAGATTCAAATCAATAAAAAGCCAAGTAAAACTGAATCCTTCCATTGGGAGATTCTACTTTAATCCCAACGTTTTATTTGCCAATATATGTGTACATTGTAATTCTGTTCAGTTATTTCGGTAATTCCCACAGCCTAATACACTTAATAAATAGCAGGATGACATCCAGGAGGGTATTGGAAATGTAGTGGGCTGTATCCAGGCTCATTCCCCTGAATGTTAAAACAGTATAAACAATATGCAAACATTACCCATACCCATAGGGATAATATGATTGGCTTTGCAGCTAAAGAAAAAAGTCAAAAGAGTGTGCCAAAATATGAGCAAGACCAAGATAATGAAAGACTTGAGGCACCTTGGAATAGAAAACAGAAACAAATTCAGTGTGCGTCGCAGTGAATGGTGGGTAAAGCAAGATGGCATGTAACAGCTGGAGAGGCTTAACCATTTGCTTACTGGGCACTTAAACCCCCTCCTGTCCAGACCAATTTTCAGCTTTCAGCGCCGTCACACTTTGAATGACAATTGCGCGGTCATACAACACTGTACACAAATGATATTTTTATATTTTTTTCCACAAATAGAGCATTTGATCACCTCGGTTTTTATTTTTTGTTAAATAAATTGAAAAAGACTGAATTTTTTTTACAATTTTTTAAAAATATTTTTATATTTTGTTATAAAATTTTGTAAACTGGTAATTTTTCTCGTTCATTGATGTACGCTGATGAGGCGGTAGTGATGGGCACCTATAGGTGGCAGTGATGGGCACTGATGGGTGGCAGTGATGGGCACTGATTGCTTACACTGATAGGCAGCACTGCTAGGTGGCACCGATTGGCACCACTGCACTGGTGGGCATTGATAGGTGGCACTTGTGGGCATTGATAGGTGGCACTCATGGGCATTGATAGGTGGCACTGTTGGCACTATGGGCACAATGACAGGTGGCACTGGCAGGGGGTACTAAATGCCACAGAGGAGGCAGATGTGCCTCCTTCCTCTTCGGGACCGATTTGCCTTTAACATAAGCCAGTGATCAGCTTTTTTTTTCTCCTCACGCTGTCAGCATGAGGAGAAGAAAAAAACGATCACAAGCTTTTGTTTACATCATGTGATCAGCTGTCATTGGCTGACAGCTGATCACATGGTAAGGGATTGGGATCAGCTCCTTACTAGGATCGGTGATCAGCTGAGTCTCCGTGACTCGTGATCACGGCGCGCACCCTGCGCGCCCTGCAGAGTGCGGGCAGGGAGCGTGCACAGGGGAGGACGTCCTATGATGGCCTCCCGGAAATTGAGGTCCGCGCTGTAGCCGTCATCCGGCTATGGCCCGGACTTCAAGTGGTTAAAGCAGAACTGGGGCATTTCAGCACTGGATTAGCAGTTCTTCCAGAACCAGTGCCAGTAACGGACCTGGATGGGAACTTATTGCTGGTTAAGGGGCAAAAAAGACTGTAGAGTAGGGGTGGAAGGGTTGGGGGTAGTAAAAATTTTATTTTATCCCTGAGTGGATAAGCAGAACCCGTGCCTATTTGCTTTGATCAGAAGGGCTGATACCATTCACATGGAACATTCACATTAGAGTCCCCAATCCTCTTCTCATAAGAGTCCCCACATTACATCCCTGTCCTCAGTCCCCCCCTTCACATCAGAGAACCCCTTTAGTAAAGGTCCCCCTTTACATTAGAGCACCCCCTTCATATCAGAGCCTCCCCTTCACATGAGATTCCCCCCTTCACAGATCCCTCTCTGCACATCAGAGTGCCCCCTGCACATCAGAGTGCCCCCTTCACATAAGAGTGCCCTCTTCATATCAGAGTCTCCACTTTTCATCAGAAACTGCAGTCCCCCCTTCACATGAGATTCTCCCATTAACATCAGGCTCCACCCTTTACAGTTGAGTCCCCCTTTACATCAAGAGCTCCCCATTCACATAAAGAGCCCCCAAGATATAAGCCAGTCACATTCAGTGGTATTTCATGGCAATAAAGTTATGTCTGTCAACTTGCCTGGGAATAGAATACCGCAATGCTCTTATGTGAAGATTTTTCACTACAGTATGACAGAGGGCAGGAGCTGGGTGGTGGGGTAGGGCTGAACAGAGGTGGACCCCAGATGACCTTCCATGACAGAATTATCATCCTCTTCTGAATGCTGGGGTACGCAGTGGACTAGGTTGGGTGTCAAAAACGAGTGACACATTTCTTCATAACTTATGGTTAGAAAAACCTGCATATTTCAACACCCAAAAACACCAAGAAAGGTTCTTTGGCATGTTTGTTGCATTTAGGGCAGTGCATTGAAATCAATAGCCTGCTATATGCATGTAGCATGAAAAATGTGCTAACAGAGAGTAAGTAAACTTGCTGTACAGAAAATGCGATCGGTTAGGCCATTCTTATATCTAGTTGGTCATTATGGGACAGGTGCTTTTATAAACACTCTTTGTGTGTTAATAAAGATATTTAAAAACTGGAGCTAAACAAAACATGGCTGTATGTATAATCTATTTTTTAAACTACGTTACTTACTTCTGAGGCATACATGTCTTGAAGTAGTTCCAGTTACCGTCACAGGAATCAGGAGTAGACAGGCTATATGGATGGGCATACGATTCCTTCACTGCTGTGGTGTAACTGAGGAAGAAATGTAATGTTACTCAAAGTAAAACTTAAGGCAAAACATTTTATGACATTCCTAAAGCTACATTCTTACGCCCTGTACACACAATAGGATTTTCCGACAACAAAATCCATGTTTTTTTTCAGACGGATGTTGGCTCAAACTTGTCTTGCATACACACTGTCACACAAAGTTGGTCGGAAATTCCGAACGTCAAGAACGCTGTGACGCACAACACGTACGACGAGCCCGAGAAAAAGTTCAATAGCAAGCGCTGCTCTTCTGCTTGATTCTGAGCATGCGTGGCAATTTGTGCGTCGGAATTGTGTACACACGATCGGAATTTCCAACAACGGATTTTCTTGCCGGAAAATTTGAAAACCAGCTCTCAAATTTTGTGTGATGGAAATTCGATTGAAAATGTCTGATGTATTTCCGACAACAAGCTCCTATCACACATTTTCCATCGGAAAATCCTATCGTGTGTATGGGGCATTACAAGCCCTGATGAATGGGGAGCTTGTGGCCCCCAAAACGCATTGGCTGCCTTTCCGGACGATATTTGAGACACATATAAAGGACTTTTTGAACTCTCTAGACAATTGTTTGGTGCTCTTTTTGGTTCACTTATATTGTTTATGAGTTGGAACTGGGTTGGCCAAGGTTGACCAGCACAGCCCTACACACAAGGCATAAATGGGTACTAAAGAGTGAAAATGAATATACTGCCCAGGTTGCTTTTCCAAATGATCCCGTTTGCAATATCTGTGGGTTTCTTTACGATAATAAGATCATTAATTGGTAAATATGTATGGAACAGAATATGACCCAGACTTGCTAGGACCCTCCTCGTTAGATCCAAACGAGAAGGGGGCTTAGCCCTGCCAGATCTTAAAATATATTTTTTGGCAATTGTGTTGAGTAGAATCTCCGATTGGAAGTACCATAAAGACTCTAAGCTGTGGGTGAACCTGGAAATGGAGCTTAGTGGCTCGAATCTTTTCACTCAGATATGGATCCCTAAGAAACACAGAACCCTGGCCTCAACTACTTCACCGCTTTCACTCTCCACTCTCATGGTGTGGGACTCGTTGAGTAAGGCGAATAAATGGCCATATAACTCCCTTCTCTTACCTCTAACCGGGCATAACTACTTCCCCCCGGGGAACATAGACCCCAAGATTCATACCTGGAACCTAGGGGTAACATCTCTACTACATCAAGTAACCACCCCAATGGTTATTGTCCCCTTGGCTACAATAATTCTATAGTGTCACCCATGGATCAGCGGAGATACTGCCAGCTTGCCACTTTTGTTCATTCTCTACCAAAACCTATACGGTCCATTCCGGAATTGACACCTATAGAAGCCGCCTTCTCTGAGGACCAAGCAGTGAAGAAACCTGTCTCAGACTTCTACCAAGAACTGCAAATGCTAATACCCACAAGAGATTCTACCTTCCTAAACAACTGGGAAAAAGATCTGCACAAGGAGTTGTCAACAGTTCAAAGATCCACCATCCTCATTATATCACACACCTCTTCTGGGGCCTCCAAAACAGCGGAGGTGAATTATAAACTGCTGACGAGATGGCATTACACTCCTGTGATCCTTCACAAAAAATTTCCTCAAACATTGCCACTGTGCTGGAGGGGCTGTGGTGAACGAGCGACACGTGCTTATATCTGGTGGTATTGTCCGTTTATAAGCCCATTCTGGCTCACTTTATTACATTGATCCAAGGGTTCAAGATCTCCAATGATCTATGGGTTGTATCGCTATGTTGTACAGGCAAATCAGTGGGAACATATAAGAAATCCATAACACCATATCTCCTAAATGCTGCAAAAGCACTCATTCCCCGCTTCTGGAAACGACTGACCATACCTACACTACACCAGTGGCTACAGGAAGTAGACCATACGTATTATATGGAAGACCTTGCATTCTCACTCAACCTAAGTAATATGTTTTTAGGTGTTTACTTTATAGGAAAGAGATTGGACTGAGGCGGGCTCATCCTTCTCCCCCAACCTCCACTTTCTTTTCTCCCCCCCTATTCTCTAACTTCTGTCTTCTTCTCTCTTTCCTCTACTGCCTGTGTTCGTAAGATAATATGATTAAATAAAGGAATCTTACAGGGAAGATACTGACGCATATACCCAGTATATGATAGAAATGCTACAGAGTTTAACCAGTTGGTAAGTGTTAAGGGCCTTGAGCCTCGGCAGATGTTTCAGATGGTATTTGAACACCATGCTGCACGTATAATTCTACGCATATGGTTAACTGAGTCATATGTATATTACAAGGTTCACTCATCAACATGTTTAAGCCCTTGTACACACGATCAGAGATTCCGATGGAATGTGTCCGATCGGAGCGTTTTGTCGGATATTCCGACTGTGTGTGGTCTGCATCGGACTGTTTCCGTCGGACCAAATTTTCTAACTTGCCGGAAATATTTTCCGACAAAATGCTCCGATCGGACATACTCCGATCATGCGTAGAGAATTCCGATCAGACAAAGTACCACGCATGCTCAGATCAAATTCCTACATCAAAGCTATTGGCTACTAGCCTGAACGTAGTCCCATCGTAACAAAATTACGTCATCACGTTCTGAAAGATCGGATTTTCCGACAACTTTGTCCGACTGTGTGTATGCAACAGTTTCGGACAAGATCCGTCGGACAAAATCCGACGGATTTGGTTGTCGGATTCTCCGACCGTGTGTACAAGGGCTAATTCTTCTCTGTACTGTATAACGTACCTTATGCACACTACTCTCTAATTTCCAATAAAAAACAATTAAACAAAAATGGACAAAAAAGATTTTCTGAGTTCCCACAGCCTTTTCGTCAGGTCGAACCCTCTGGCCATTGTCTTTTGACCTCTCTGATCAACAAAGCATTTTCATCCCCAGAATTTCTGTTCACTGGATGTTTTATGTATTTTGCACCATTCAGTAAGCCCTAAAGACCATTGTTTGGGAAAATCCCAGGAAATCAACAGTTCCAAAAATACTCACCCCAGCCCATCTAGCACCAACAATCCTGCCAAGTCAACATGACTGAGATCACATTTTCCCCAATTCTAGTGTTTTATGTGAGCATTAACTGAAGCTCCTGATATGTACCTAAGTGGTTTTATGCATTGCACTGCTGCTCCATGATTGGCTGGTTGGAATAAAGGTATTGCTAAAAAAAGTGCTCTGTGATGGTTGGCAACACATACAGTGCCTTGAAAAAGTATTTGTACCCCTTGAAATTTTCCACATTTTGTCATGGTCCAACCAAAAATGTAAATATATTTTATTGGGATTTTATGAAATAGACCAACACAAAGTGGCACACAATTGTGAAGTGGAAGTAAAATTATAAATGGTCATTTTTTTTACTAATAAATATCTGAAAAGTGTTGCGTGTGTAGCACTGACCCCGAAGGAGCTGCTGGTTTGATTTGGGCTTACCGTTACCTCACTTGTTTGCTTCTCCGTCTTGGGGTTCCCGTGGTAGATGGCCCAAGGAATGTGGAAACTGACACTGAATCATCTTTTGGGTTATTTATTTAGAACAGAACAGAGTCTCTCAATAAAGGGTAGAGGGTTAGGAGTATGTTCAGGAACTTAGATTGCAAAAATGGAAGTCCTTAGAGAAAATCCAGAGAATAGAAACCGTTTCACAACTGGATTTAACAACCCCCGGATAGACCTCTCTCACTAGGCCTAGCAGCCGGTGGGATGCTCGACAAAGTCTCTGCCACAGACTTGTGAGATACACTTGCGCGTTACTGAGGGATGTGGATAAATTTAAAGAACTGACATACGGTACCAGGTTCTCTCAGCCGATCCGGCGATACCGTATATGTGTTGATCCAGGTTGCGTCCTTCAACTAAGCTTCCAGGCTCCTTCAGAGAAACCAGCCTTGTGCACGGTCCTCCCCTGGGGTTCTTCAGTTGCTGGACCTCTCCCTTCAGATGAGACGGCACCATCCTTGGATCAGTAGGCCCCGAAATTCACTCGGGCCTGTCCCTGCAGTTGTGTCGCCTCGGGCCAGCCGGCCCCGAGACTCGGGATGCATGGTTCCGCACCCCAGGCCAGGAGGGCCATGGGGCTGGGTCAGGAGGACCACCAGAACCGAACAGACAGAAAATAACCAATCTGCCAATGTGGCGTCAGTACCTTAAATACAACCCCCCCAGAATGCACAGCAGGAAAACCCTCCCACTGGACTGGTTCTGAGAGGATAGTGGCATTCAATGCACCCAGCTAGACTGCGGTTCTACACTTGCCGGTGGTGACAGCGGCACCTGCGGTCAAGGAGAACCCAGTGCAAACCAGCTGGGCTGGTACTGAGACCAGAAATTTGGAGAAATAGTCCCAAAACTCAACTGTAGCTTCAGGCAAATTAACTTTTAAAAAACTATATCACCTGCTCGTCAGGAGCCAGTGCTACATGTGCATTTGTAGTCAGCCCCCTTTACTCTGATACCCCTAACTAAAATCTACTGGAGCCAATTGCCCTCAAAAGTCACCTAATTAGTAAAGCGTCCACCTGTGTGTAATTTAATCTCAGTATAAATACAGCTGTTCTGTGAAGCCCTCGGGGGTTTGTTAGAGAGCCTTAGTGAACATACAGCATCATGATGGTCAAGGAACACACCAGGCAGGTCAGGGATAAATGTTTTGGAAAATTTTAAAGCAGGGTTAGGGTATAAAAAAATATTCCAAGGTTTGAACATCTCCCGGAGCACTCTTCAATCCATTATCGGAAAATGCAAAGCGTAAGGCACAACTGCAAACCTACCAAGACATGGCCATCCACCTAAACGGACAGGCCGAGCAAGGAGAGCATTAATCAGAGAAGCAGCCACTAGGCCCATGGTAACTCTGGAGGAGCTGCAGAGATCCACAGTTTAGGTGTGAGAATCTGTCCACAGGACAACTATTAGTCACACACTCCACAAGAAAGCCATTGTTGAAAGAAAGCCATATGAAGTCCCGTTTGCAGTTTGTGTGAAGCCATGTGGGGGACACAGCAAAAATGGCAGAAGAAGGTGCTCTGGTCAGATGACACCAAAATCAAACTTTTGGCCTAAAAGCAAAACACTTTGTGTGGTGAAAAAGGAATACTGCACATCACCCTGAACACACCATCCCCACTGTGAAACATGTTGGTGGCAGCATCATGTTGTGGGGATGCTTTTCTTCAGCAGGAAAGTGGGTCACAGCTGATGGGAAGATGGATGGAGCCAAATACAGGGCAATCTTAGACGAAAACCTGTTAACTTGAGTCTGCAAAAAACTTGAGACTGGGGCAGAGGTTCATCTTCCAGCAGGACAATGACCCGAAACATACAGCCAGAGCTACAATGGACTGGTTTAGATCAAAGCATATTCATGTGCTAGAATGGCCCAGTCAAAGCTCAGACCTAAATCCAATTGAGAATCTGTGGCAAGACTTAAAAATTGTTGTTTACAGATGTTCTCCATCCAATCTGACAGAGCTTGAGCTATTTTGCAAAGAAGAATGGACAAAAATGTCCCTCTCTAGATGTGCAAAGCTGGTAGAGACATCCCCAAAAAGACTTGCAGTTGTAATTTCGGTGAAAGGTGGTTCTACAAAGTATTGACTCAGGGGGGCTGAATACAAATGCATGCCACACTTTTCACATATTTTTTTTTTTGTTTTAATTTAGAAAACCATTTATCATTTAACTTCCACTTCACAATTATGTGCCACTTTGTGTTGGTCTATCACATAAAATCCCAATAAAAGACATTTATGATTTTTGGTTGTAACATGACAACATGTGGAACATTTCAAGGGGTATGAATACTTTGTCAAGGTACTGTACATATTTAAGGACCTTTTTGCTTCATCATTTGGGACGCATTTATTTAAGAGACACCGGGGTTGATTTACTAAAGGCAAATCCACTTTGCACTATAAGTGCACTTGGAAGTGTAGTCGCTGTAGGTCTGAGGGGAAGCTCTGAAATGAGGGGAAGCTCTGCTGATTTCTATCAACCAATCATGTGCAAGCTAATATGCTGTTTTTTATTTTCCTTGCATGTCCCCCTCAGATCTACAGAGACTTCACTTCTAAGTGCACTTATAGTGCAAAGTGGATTTGCCTTTAGTAAATAAACCCCACTGTTTTAGTTGCGCTGCATCATTATTTATATCATATCTTAGAGGGGTGGGGTAAAATGCCTAACGGTGCTGGGCAGCAACTAATGCCGCGTACACATGACCTGTTTTCCCGTCGGAATAAACTCCGAAGGTTCTTCCGACGGAATTCCAACAGAGTTCCGCTGAAACTGTCTTGCGTACACACAATCACACCAAAGTCCGATCGTTAAGAATGAGGTGACGTACAACGGGACTAGGAAAAGGAAGTTCAATAACCAGTAGCCAATAGCCTCCGTCTCGTACTTGCTTCAGAGCATGCGTCGTTTTTGGTCCTTCAGAACAGCATACAGACGAGCGGTTTTCCCCAATAGAAATTGGTTCAGTCGGAAAGATTTAAAACATGTTCTATTTCTAGGTCTGTCAGAATTTTCGTTAAAGCGGGAGTCCACCGGGACTCCGCGATTTTTTATTTTTTTTTAAAAGCCAGCAGCTACAAATACTGCAGCTGCTGACTTTTAAAATAGTGACACTTACCTGTCCAGCGCGCCCGCGATGTCGGCACCCGAAGCCGATCGCTAGGTCGTCTGTCGGGTCCTGCCGCCGCCATCTTGGGTATGGGAATCAGGAAATGGAGCCTTTCGGCTTCATTTCCCGGTTCCCTACTGCGCATGCGCGAATTGCGCTGCGCAATAAGGACGCTCCCCGCTGCCTCTGGGAGCTGTGTGTTTCCCAGCAGGCAGCGAGGCACTTGCGGGAAGGGGCGGGCACTTGCGGAAAGGGGCGTAAGTTACGCCCCTTTCCGCAGAGAGCTGTCCCGGAAGTGGGTGCAGTTACCTGGATTATCCAGGTAACTGCACCCCCCTCCCCCCTGAAAGGTGCCGATTGTGGCACCGGAGGGGGGGAGGGTTCCGATGAGCGGAAGGTCCACTTTAGGGTGGACCTCCGCTTTAAGAAAAGTCAGACGAGGTACACACATGATCGGAATATACGATGAAAGATTCCGTCTGACTTTTTCTGTTGGACATTCAGCTCGTGAGTACACGGCATAAGAATTTGCAGATTTGTGAGCACATTGATTTGCTTGTGATTTATGTACATTAGGTTTATATGTCACAGATAGTTTATGGTATTTTGCATTTTAGCTTACTATTCTGATCTTTGAGTAAAATGCTGTGAGTATAACATAAAACTGACCGTCAGTCTTTCCAGCATATAGACAAACATTACCAGTCCACAGTTATCCCGTTACAGGCAGGAAGCAGGAAGAAGAGTAGACCAGCTGCTTCCTGTCTGTATGGTGATAGCGCCACGTCTGAAATACATTTGCTCCATAGGCCAAAAGGAACACATGGCCTACATACAAAAAACGTTGTTTTTCTTTTACCTTTCCCAGTAACTGCAGACATTGGGGTCATTTGGGTTGAGGGATGTGCCAAGCTGTGCTTGAACTAAGAAAACCATGGCTGATAGGTAGAATTTTCCTGCCGTCTTCATTCTGAAAAGCAACACATATATGTTTTGTTAGGACATCATACAGCAACATACACTATTGTTCGGTTCATTTAATAATAAACACAGTTTAAGTGTGAGGTCTACTCTCCACCAATGAGATTTGGGAATAGCTGTAAACACAGGAAGTAGATGAGCGGAAAACAGGAAATGGCCGTTACAGAGGATGTTTTGTCGCTGAGTATAGTCATGTTTAGGCAGATGGAAGACCTGGCTTTCAGTCAGAAAATTGTCAAACAAAGCATTTCTAAGCCCAAACACAAAGATGGCGGGTCTTAATTTTTTTTGTTCTTTGACAGATTAGAGTAAATCATCTTCAGGAAGTAATGAAGCAATCTGATTCCTATTCTTAAAAGTGCTTTGGCAAAATAAATAGATACAACATCAGTAGATGCAACCACCACCTGCCTTATAATATGTACAAAAACAAAATATCATAACCTTGAATTGTTACCCACGGCACTATCACTATACATGTTTCTCCATATCTGAAAGGTGAAGCAATGGAAGGAACGCTGTCAAGGTGAGTATCAATGCACTGAATGGGTAAGGTGACAGGGTCTCTTTAACCACTTTTCTACCAGGCAAATTTGAATTGTTCACACACATGTTAAAATCTGAATTGTTTTGGAAAGAAAACTAGATAGTTCTGAATGAAATCAAATATGGTCCACAACAAAAGCAGTATCCCCTAATATATTGGCGATTGAAACGAACTACAAGGTGTTGACAAGGTGGTACCTAGTACCAGCTAGGATAGCAAAATATACACAATGCTTTGGGGGATGCTCAGATCTAGGAACGCACTTTCATATTTGGTGGTCGTGTCCAAAAGCTCAATTATTTTGGAGGGACGTATTTAAAATTGCATCTAAACTAGTTGATAAGATAATTCCTTTAGATCCTGCAATAGCATTAATTAACTTAAAGCCTGAAAATATAACACAAGCTCAATTTAAACTATTAGTACAACTCTTCACTGCAGCCAAACAAGCACTAGCGAGATCTTGGAAATCTTCTAACTTGATCGTAAAGGAAGTTCTGACTCGGATGAATGTGATTATGACCCATGCCAAAATGATAGCCATAGAAATGGACACGATCCCTAAATTTGAAAAGATGTGGCAACCTTGGATCGACTATATTATACCACAAACCTTTGACAACCAAATATTACTGCCGTGGTAACTCAATTGAAAGATTTTATAAGATATGTCTTCTTATATTGGTAATGGCTAACGGTCTGACCTTGCGGACTTCTACACTCCTCCTACTCTACTTCCTTTTTCTTTTCTGTATTCTTTTAATGATTTTCATTATGATTTGAAGCTCTCATTTATTCATATTTAATAGTCCTTTTATACTGTCAGGACTGTAGCAATGATTATTATCACTTTTATACTATTGTACAATTCATTGAGTCACCTTAATGTAATAATATATTATCAATAATACTTTTGCTTAGTTCTTATCATTATTTTATCATCTTCCAGGATAGACTATTAATATCCTTATATAATTGGAATTGAGCTTCCTTTATTTGTATGTATTGTAACTGAAACATGTTATTTGTACATTGTTACTTCTTTACTGGACTTTAAAATAAAACATTTTTTTTTTTTTTTTACTTTTTCTTGTCACAAGGGAGCCAACAAGCCATGGTCAGGTGGCAAGTCCTCTTTATGGAGACACCAAGGGTCTATTAGACCCCCAATGTGTCCCTTGCTCTCTATTGAAGTTGCTGGTAAATAACAGTTGTGAACCCAAAAGTGACGTACTACGCATTGCTTCCGGGTTCATTTATTGCAGCGATCAGGGAACAGATCTCTTCCCACACGTGTTCAAGCATTGTACAGTGGTCCCAGTCCCTCTGGATGAAGGACTGCAGGCGGCACCAATGCGGTAATGTAAAAGTGATCACACGGTGACCCAGATTCCTTTTACAGAAATGGCAACTTAAAAAAAAAACAATACAACGTTCATGGCTACAGCAGCAGCCATGAGTTTGTTTTAATCCCTTCAATACCATGTATTGTACTTTGGTAGAACAGGGGTTAGAGTAAATTTCTAGGCAATGCATATGTTTTTGGTATTGTGGGGAATGCGTAGAAACCATTAAGGAGCATTTTCCTTCTTCTTGACCTGGAGACACACCAAGACGTCAGAGGAAGTCTCTCTAAAGTAAATCTCTCTTCAATAGTTACCATTGATACAGGTGTCCCAAATTGATGGTTTCTCCTTACCACCTCATTGTAAAGCGACAGTGGAGTAGATTAAATTACCTAATTGGGATACAGACAACAATAAAACCTGACAAAGGTTTGAAATGTTCCCTAATCCAGAATTAGACGTAGTTTAGGATGTGTAAACCCTTTAAAAGTATCTATCATTATACTTTTGCCATTACAGCTCTGCCCCTATGGGGCAAAGTACACATATGTGCTTTTCTAGGGTCTCATAACCCTAGTTATGGGATTTCACCTGCCCCCCCCCCCCCACACATGGGCGATCCGACAACAGCTATGAAGGAGACAGCTGATTCGTAGCTTACGCCTATTCCCAAGACAAGCAGGACAAGAGAACTGCATGGGGTGGGGGGTTGTTAGCTTTTGCAATCCTCTTGTATCAAGAAAGTGCTCACAGACAAGCTGCAGCTATAAATCACTCGTTTCCTTCATAGCTGTTGTCGGATTGGCTGTGGCTGGATAGAAAGGGGGGGGGGGGGCAGTTTGGACCTCATAGCTAGGGTTATAAAGCACTTAGAAACATGGGAGGGAAAAGTTCTCTATGTAGGGGGCAGAGCTGGAAAATCAAAATTATAATGATAGATCTTTAAGTATATACTCACAGTGTGCTAGATACAATAAGGGTAAGTCCAGTGTTGCCAACCTCCCACACCATTTTTTACTGACAACCTGAAAAATTACTGACTCCTATTAAAAACTAAGACAATCAATATTTAGACAATATAAACACAATATGGAAACATTGACAATACCCATAACAAGTAATTTGCCTGGTCAACACAGCATGACAAATTATTAGCCCCTGAAATCTACAAACAGTTGTAAAAATTACAGATTTTTACAAACTGTCTGTAAATGTATTTATTTTCTTTCTTCAAATATCAATCATGAGATCTACTGGGAGAATGTTCCAGAACGAGGAGGAGATCAGCAGCAGGTGGGACACTATGTGCAGGGGCGTCCAAACTTTTTTCAAAGAGGGCCAGATTTTATAAAGTGAACATGCCTGAGGGCCGACCATTTTCCCTAACATTCTTTGAACCATTGAAATGTGGTCTAAGTGTGTTCATTCAAGCACTAATACTAATACCCAACAAGAATTCTCTTGCCTTTGTGGCTGTGTGTGAGTAAAGAGATGAGCTTGGGCGTGTTATTTGGATATACCGTATTTATTGGCGTATAACATGCACCTTCACTTTAAGAGGGCCCATCTGCAGACCCACCACTGCCATGAATGTAGCCTCACCATTGCTAGGAATGCAGCACCCACCACTGCCAGAAATGCAGAACCCACCATTGCCAGGAATGCAGCACCATTGCCAAGAATGCAGCACCACTGCCAGGAATGCACTCACGAGCGCCAAAGATTACCTACAGGAGAATCTCCTGTTTACACTGCGGCCTCTTTAATAGAAAGTCCTGCCTCCTTTGATGGACAGAACAGTCGTCCAATGGCAGCTCCAGAGGCGGGACTTCCTATTACAGAGGCCGCCCGTAAACAGCAAATTCTCTTGTGTGTGTACCGCGCTCTCCCCGCCTCCTCCCTGCCCCCTCCAAGGCATATAGATCTTTTGCGGCCCCAGTGATGGGAGATCGTCGGGGGCCGCAAAAGATATATATGTCCAAATAACCAGACGGCCCGTTCAAAACCAGAACGTGGGCCGCGATTGGCCCACGGGCCGGACTTTGGGCATGCCTGATGTAGGATATATTGACTTATACATGGAATCCACCTTGACTAAGCTCTGGTGCTAGAGTTTTACCCCAATGTATGATGTTACTACCACACCCCACGTGACAGTGCCTGAACATAAACACATACAGATCCATAAATCCACTCATAACCGACCTCTCTTACACATGGACGACCTGGGTGCCCTTCCACTATCCTTGTGAGCAAGCAAGTGGTAAAACACATCAAGGAAGGTTGGTTTTAAAAACACTACAAAAAGAGAATTGGAGTGTGGCTGATATTTTTCCTGAACATAAACACTTAGCCCTTGTACACACGGTCGGAGATTCCGATGGAATGTGTCCTATCGGACCGTTTTGTCGGATATTCCGACTGTGTGTGGTCTCCATCAGACTGTTTCCGTCAGAATATCCGACAGACCAACTTTTCCAACTTGCCGGTAAAATTTTCCATGTGTAGCCTACTCCGACGGACAAAGTGCCATGCATGCTCAGATCAAATTCCTAGACCAAAGCTATTGGCTACTAGCCTGAACATAGTCCCGTCGTAACGAAATAACGTCATCACGTTATGTACAATCGGATTTTCCGACAACTTAGTCCGACCGTGTGTATGCAACATCACTTCCGGACCTCTTCCGGAATTAATCCGTCGGAATTACTCTGACGGATTTGGTTGTCGGAATCTCCGACCGTGTGTACAAGGGCTGAGAGAGGGTCACACTCTTCCCCATACGTGTAAGCCCCTCTTAGCCCTTGTACACACGGTCGGAGAATCTGTCGGAATGAGTCTTCTCGGACCGTGTCGTCAGATAATCCGACTGTGTGTGGTATGCATCGGACTGATTCCATCCGAATCTCCGTCCAACCCAATTTTCCAACATGCTGGAAATATTTCCCGACCAACTGGGCTGGACGGACCTAATCCGATCCGATCATGTGTTTCATCGGACCAAGTGCCACGCATGCTCAGATCAAATTCCTACATCAAAGCTATTGGCTACTAGCCTGAATGTAGTCCCATCGTAACGAAATTACATCATCACGTTCTGAAAGATCGGATTTTTTGCCAACTTGGCCCGACCGTGTGTATGCAACAGTTTCGGACACAATCCTTCGGACTAAATCCGACGGGCAAAATCCGATGGATTTGGTTGGCAAAATCTCCGACCGTGTGTACGTGGGCTTAGGAGAAGTAGCGAAACAAAGCAAGGGCCCCAATGGAGCAGGGAAGCAGCAGAGATATGTTTGTATAACATGCAGGAGGAAGGGGGTCGGCACTGTCTTTTTGCCCTGACGTAGAGGTCTCTTTAAAGGTTGATCAGTAAATGATGGTACAATGTTCATCTTACAGCAGCCATCGGTGACTCCGGTAGACCAAATACCAGTTTGCTTTGACAGAACATTGTTCAAGATAATTCAACATCCATGAAATATTTACATTATCGAAAAATTAAACATGACCAGAATAAAATGACCACATGCTTTCATTCATGAGAGCATGTGTTTCTCTTACTTGTTAAAATAAACAATCAAAGGAATATGGGGGTGTATTTTAAAATCACTTTATACAAACTCCTTTTTAGATTTATAAACCTAAGAATGGATTTAATAAAATCCAGGGAGATTTTTTATTCCTTTGTATATACATTGAGAATTTTGCCTCCGCAAACTCAGAGATAAAAATTTGGCTGCGTTTTTTTAGATCTGATTAAGTTTGACGAGAGATGGTTTCTGTGTGACCCGAAAATTCAAGACGTTTGGATGTTAGGACCACCCTGCTGGAGAAGTAAGGGATTTGGTGATCCGTGCATTCATCCTTCAGGCTAGAGCGGTTTGTTCCCCAGATAAAAACTAGGAGGCCATTAGAGGGCCCTGGGGTTGGGAAAAGAATTTAAGGCTTGGCTTAGGCGTCTGTCTTGTCCATATGTGCTGGATCTGGGCCTTGAACTTACAGAGGTAAGGAGTGGCAGGCAGAAGCGTAGGAGGACTGCTGATTTATCAAAATCACTTGACGTTTTAAAGCTGACTCTGCACTCTTCTAACAATAGCTCTAGCCCATTGCTGTTATGTACAAGCAAGTATGTAATGTGTATCTGTGACTATGGTATACACGGTATAGTACCAAAAGAGTAAAGCTTTAGAAATACACAGAAATCTCATCCGTTTGCCACTTTAAAATAATGTCTCACTTTTTTGCTTCTGAACCAAGCTTCTCACATTTTGAAATTATTTTCCATGATGGTCTTGCTTTCTAAAAGAAGGTATCTGAATCAGTTACTCAAAATATTACGTGGCAGGGTGAGGCCCTGCCACTATGGAAATATAGGAAAAAGTGACACATATCCATATATAAAAGTTTACATACATCCAGAAAAATGTTTTTTAAACTTTCTTCTGTTTTTTTAAATCCCTATTTTATCACAGTTACATGATAGTTTATGTTTTTGGGGTTGTATTCAAGATGTGCAAAGAGAGATTACACAAGCACTTGTAGGTATAACATTTAATTAACCACTTGCCGACCAGCTGCTGTCATTATACGGTGGCACAGCGGCTCATTCCCCCGAATCGCCGTACTGGTACATCAGGTCCTTTAAGAGCTCTAGCAGGCGCGCACGCGTGCCACCTAGGCGCGGCAGGGACGCAATGCGCATGGCCAGTGGCCACGATGTCTGCAGGCCTCCCATGATTGTGGGCACAAGAGCCGGAATGGCTGATGGGAGGAGAGACAGATCCTCCTCCAGTTAGTCACATCCCCCACAGTTAGAAACACATAGGAGGGAACACATTTAACCCCTTTATTGCCGCCTAGTGTTAACCCCTTCCCTGCCAGTGGCATTTAAACAGTAATCAGTGAATTTTTATAGCACTGATCGCTGTATAAATATCAATGGTCTCAAAAAAGTGTCAAAAAGTGTCCAATCTGTCTGCCGCAATGTTGCAGTCTTGCTAAAAATTGCAGATCGCTGCCATTACTAGTATAAAATAAACAAATGCCATAAATCTATACCCTATTTTGTAGATGCTATAACTTTTGCGCAAACCAATTAATATATTCTTATTGTGATTTTTTTTTTTTTTTTTTTACCAAAGATATGTATAAGAATACATATTGACCTAAACTGATGAAGAAATTCTTTTTTTTTTTCCTTTTTTTAAATATTCATTATAGCAAAACATAAAAAATGTTTTGTTTATAGCGCAAAAAATAAAAACCGCAGAGGTGATCAAATACCACCAAAAGAAAGCTCTATTTGTGGGGAAAAAAAGACGTCAATTTTGTTTGGGTACAATGCCGCACAACCGTGCAATTGTCAGTTAAAGTGAAGCAGTGCCATATTGCAAAAAGTGGCCGGGTCATTAAGAGGGGAAATCTTCCAGGGCTGAAGTGGTTAACTGGTACAAGGCACAAGGTTTTTTACCTTCATGCACAGCCCCACAGCCTCCCTACTGCTACTACTACCCTGAGCCCCCCTCTTGATCCAGCAATGTCCATGAGAGCCTTGCCTCTCCGGAGACTCACACTCCTGATTGGCTTTTGGCAGCAGTAGGAGCCATTGGCTCCTGCTGCTGTCAAATACAGCCAGAGTGCCAATCAGGAGACAGAGGGGGGTGGCCGAGCCATGGCTCTGTATGTTAATGGACACACAGGGCCGCGGCTCAAGAGTGCGTCTGCTTGGGTGCAGAATATTAGAGGCTTTCTTAAATATTGTAAGACAACTTTAATAAGGAAATATGACATTTCTCCATTAATCTCAAATCAGGGGCTGCAGCTCAGAGACCCAAAATTGCTTTGGTGAGAAGAAGTATCTGACTCAGTGTCTGTGTTTTCCTTGTAACCAGCAGGCTAAGTGTTTTTTCAGTGTTCACAGCCTTTATATTCGAGGATCTGGCAATAGTTCAGGGCTCCATCCAAGAGACAGGGGGTCAGGAGGACACCATGCCTCTCAGCATGCAGCTAAAATTCTATCAAAAGTGGGTGTCAGCCCCTTAACATATTCATGAAGAGAATCCACAGAGGTAATGGGGAAAGAAAGACACAGGGGCTTTGTGACACCCAAAGAGATAACATAAGGTATATATAAAATGGAATGTTTTATTGAGAAAATTGTTACAATTATCTCCCATGGACCTAAAAAAGTCCAGGAGCGAGTATGAGCACAAAAAAAAATGTAAACACACAATTAGTAAAAATACACCATATAGCAACTAATTCTGATAGTATACTTCCAAAAGGACACAACGTGTTTCGACCTTGGGGCTCTTCTTCAGGGATTTTCCTTTGGAAAACAAATCAGAAGAACTACAGCCAATGAAGTATTATAAATGGTGGTTCTATGACCGGACATCTCTAGTTTTCCAACATCAGCCTTATCTTTTGATTGTCATGAGGGGTCTGGGCAGGCTGTCTGTTCTGGTGAACCAAAGGCCACTGGCCATGCTGCTTCTGTGATACATGACGAGGAACATAACCTATATCTCTGAAATGTTTTCACCCAAGGAAGCTTTTTATACACTTCTATGACTGTCTGACATCCCTTCTACTAGGAACATTTACATCTTTTTGGGCTATATGGAACCCCTCTTTCCATCTAAAGTTCTTCTTTTCCCTGGGGACTCTCAACATTATAGAACGTGTTTCATTTGTAATATTTCATTGGCTGTTGTCCAACGGAAATTCCCTGAAGAAGACCATGAAGGTCAAAACGCGCCAGTGCCTTTTGGAAGTATACTATCAGGATTAGTTGCTATATAGTCTATTTTTACTAATTGTGTTTACAGTGTTTTTTTGCTCATATCCATTCCTGGATAATTTCAAGTCAATGGGAGATAATTTTAACAATTTTCTCAACAAAACATTCCATTTTATCTATACCTTATGTGTTATCTCTTTGGGTGTCACAAAGCCCCTGTCTCTTTCTTTACCATGTTCGTTTTGATGGTGAAATCCCTGCATGGGAAACTAATTTTCTGTATGAACTTTTCCATTTTATTAATAAAAGTGGGCCAACAATCCCCTAAAACAGCACCTTGAGTGGACTGAACTCACTGGAACAAGAGAATGTGACCAGCACACCACAGATCTCCAGAGCGGGACCAAAGCTTTCATTGGGCGATCACAAAACAGAAGCAATGTTTCTGAGCCTTGCAGGACACCATCATCAGGCATGTGGCCCGTCAGATGCCATTTAGTTGTGAGCAGTGTCCACAACTGAACAGATTGGTCAATGTGATGCCTCATTTTCTTATGGGAGCATCCACAAATGAAGTACCCTTTCGATGGGCAGCCATCAGAGGTGCTGTTCGGGAAACCAGTCAAGCGATTCAAACACACTATTGCAAAACAGGTTTTTGCAAGGTGGCTATAAAGGTGATGCTGAAGGGATGAACGGCTGGAACCAAAAGCTAATTGGGGCAAGAGAATGTCACTAGCACACCACGGATTTCCAGAGCAGGACCGCAGCTTTTATTCAGCGATCACATTATTAAAACAGAAGCAACGTTTCAGAGCCTCGCAGGAGCCCTTCATCAGCTACGTTCCAGCCGATCGTCTCTGCAGCACCCCCTTAACATTTACACCCACCTTACAGGGATGTGTGTGTTGGGAATAGTGTGTTTGAACTCCTTCGAAGGCACTACCATTGAGCGAAAACCCCAAACCATCACATATTATATCACTGTGGTATACGGTAGTTATATACTTATTTTCTTGATAATCATTAAGAACTGGTGTTTAAGCTTTAATGGGCACTTACAAGGTTGAATCACCCATTGGCTTTCAGAATCTCTTGAAGACAGTAATAGTAAAATTGCTCTGGAATAGTAAGGGTTTCCACTATCCTTTCACAGGCTTTATCTTCTTCCAGATGACCTTCAGAATTATTTTGTGCACATTATACGTGTTAGCCCTTGAACACACGGTCGGAGATTCCGACAACCAAATCCGTCGGATTTTGTCCGACGGATTTTGTCTGAAACTGTTGCATACACACGGTCGCACAAAGTTGTCGGAAAATCCGACGTGATGACGTTATTTTGTTACGACGGGACTATGTTCACGCTAGTAGCCAATAGCTTTGGTGTAGGAATTTGATCTGAGCATGCGTGGCACTTTGTCCAATCAGAATTCTCTACACATGACCGGAGTATGTCCGATCGGAGCATTTTGTCGGAAAATTTTACCAACAAGTTAGAAAACGTGGTCCGTCGGATACTCGACAGAAACAGTCCGATGTAGACCACACACAATACAAAACGGTCCGATCGGACACATTCCGTCGGAATCTACGACCGTGTGTACAAGGGCTTAGGGAAGTGTAACACCATCATTTAGCTTTATTATGGTTGTGGCTGTTGTTGATTCTACAAAAAATATCTTGCCCCCAATGTCCCAGCAGATTGTAGGCAATTTAGAATATTAAGGTTCTTACAGCTTCACATTCTCCACATAGACCTCTCATTCTGCTGAAATGGCACTCATTTTTGAATATTTCCTCACAGTCAAACTCTTGATTTATATTAACCCCCTGATCTAGTGGAAGATCTGAGGTGCAAGAAACACAAAATGAAGACTTTTTCTCTATTGGGATCACAAGCTAAGGATGAGGCTATAGGCAAGTAGAAGGTACTATGATTTCTACCTCCCCGTACTACTTTGTTCTGGAAACGTCCTCTACAGTATTATTTAAAAAGTTAAACCCCTGTTAATCTATTATCTAAAACCAATTCCATGTTTGACAGTAGGACACTGTTGCTGTAGAACAGGGGTGTCAAACCCTAATTTACATAGTTACACAGTTTTACATGTTTTGTATGAATGTTCTTGTGTCAATAGTACATTGTATATCCCTGTATGTTGTGATCGGTAAGGTGCTCATCTAATAGTTTTTTCAACTATCAACACTCCCTGCTGATACCCCTGCTTGTGGAAGAGAATTCCACATCCTTACTACTATGACAGTAAAGAACCCTCTATGCAGTTTAAGGTTAAACTGATTCTCTTCCAATTTTATTCAATGGCCACGTGTCTTTTTGAATTCCCTTTCCATGAAAAGTTTCTTTCCCTACGCTAGGATCACCAGTAAGATATTTGTACATTGCTATCATATCCCATCTCAAGCATATGCGCTCCAGATAGAATAAGTTCAATGCTTGTAGTCTTTAGCAATAGCTGAGATCCTCTCTAATACCCTTATTATCTTTGTTGTCCTTTTCTGTACTTTTTCATTGTGGGCCACATCAGCATTATGTATGGTTTCCCTGAAAGGGTCAGCTGTATCTATGTAGCAGATGATGCAAGTCTGAAAGGAGTGTAGCGCCGGTACTCCTAACGAGTATGCGCTATATGTTTACATTTAGTTTTTGCCTAAAACTGTAATGAGTTTTGGGACTAATTGTGTTAAATTGTACTTTGGCATCAGTTTGGCTGGGCTGTATAGAAGTTCTGCCTGGTCATAGGTGGGGTTGTACACCTGTGGGAGGCTATAGAACGTAGTCTGGTTGGACGCATTGGGTACCAATCTCTGTCTCGGAACCAATCAGTGGGAGTTTGTCTCACTGTGTAATACGGGAAGGGGTACTTAAGGTGCCAAAGTCACCTGGTTCAGGGTTTCGGTCCAGAAGTTGTTGCTGACTCCATGGTCCTGGTCCTCCTAACCAGCCCCCAGGGCCCCTCATGGCCTGGGGTGCGGATCCATCCATTTCCGAGCCTCAGAACTGGCTAGTTTGAGGCAGAGTAAGTGGAAGGAGGATTCTAAGGTGTTCTGGTGCCATCTTGGGTTTTGGAGAGGCCCAACAACTCTACATGTGACCAGAGGAGGACTCTTCGGTAAGACAGCCACGCACAAGGCTGGATGCTCGGTAAGAGCCTGGAAGCTGAGCTGCCATGGACATTGATTGAATCCACAGTTCTTATGGTATCGCCGGACCAGCTGAAAGATTCTGGTACAGTAAGAAAAGTTCCTACTTCTACTCTTCCAGTTGTAACTAAGTTTTCAAGTTTCCAACCAAGTCTGTGTGAGAGACTTTGAAAAGCTAGAATTACCTGTTGGCTGCTAAACCAAAAACGTAAGGATTTATCCAACAGTTAAAGAGTCCAGTTGCGAGTGGCTGTTCCCTGGATTGTGTACAGAGAGAGAGACTTTTATTGAAGTCAGCAGTTTCAAGCACCTGAGCTAAACTCCACCCTGATACCCTCTATTCCCAACTTAGAGACTGAGTTTGTTCAACCGTTTTATGCAAAATAAAAATCCTAACAAGGAATTCAAGTGTCGGTCTCTACAGTTACTGGGTTACCAACCCTGGGAACCCCTAGACAAGGACAACGAGTATGAGCTGGAGGAGGTGATCGGTAAGCCCAGAAAAATTCAGCCTCTCCTTCAGGGGTAAGTGCTACAGGAGGAAAACCAGATATTTGGGGGGGCAGACCCTAAAAAAATGCATAAAGATGGTGCTGCCATAAGACCATACAACAAAACAAAAAATATCACAGCGCACACATGCAAAACTAACATTTACCTCCAGAAAGGCTTTTTAAAAACACCTAGACATTTTCAAAAAACATAATCAAAAAAATATGGGGATTTGGTCACACCATATTGCTATATGGTGCTTAAGTTCCCAATAAAGTTTCTTGTGGACACTGTGGAATCTTGTGGAAAAACAAAGATGAGCATCTGAACGACCACAACATACAGGGATATACAATGTAATACTGGCGTATAATCACACACATAGGTTAGACTTGATGGACTTGTGTCTTTTTTTTAACCTCACCAACTATGTAACTATATGATACCAGCAATCTACAGCGCTTTGAAAAAGTATTCAAACACCTTGAAATGTTCTACATTTTATCATGTTACAACCAAAAACATAAATGTATTTTATGTGATAGACCAACACAAAGTGGCACATAATTGTGAGGTGGAATGCAAATGGTTTTCCGATTTTGTTTACAAATAAATAGCTGAAAAGTATGGTGTGCATTTGTATTCAGCCCCCTTTACTCTGATACCCCTAAGGCTGCTTTCACACTGCGGCGGTGCGGGCGTCGGCGGTAAAGCGCCGCTATTTTTAGCGGCGCTTTACCGTCGTTTTAGCGGCGGTCTGTGGGCGCTAGCCGGGTGGTTTTAACCCCCGCTAGCGGTCGAAAAAGGGTTAAACCCGCCCGCAAAGCGCCGCTGCAGCGGCGCTTTGCCGGCGGTATTGCCGCGCTGTCCCATTGATTTCAATGGGTAGGAGCGGTGAATACACCGCTCCTTCACCGCTCCAAAGATGCGGCTAGCAGGACTTTTTTCACTGTCCTGCCAGCGCACGGCCCCAGTGTGAAAGCCCTCCGGCTTTCACACTGGAGTGAAAGGGGCTGGTTTTTTTCAGGTGCTATTTTTAGCGCTGTAACGCCTGAATACCGCCCCAGTGTGAAAGCAGCCTAACTAAATTGATACAGCTGTTCTGTGAATGATAAAATTATAATGCTTTTCCTTTTTTTTTTTTATAAATATGTGAAAAGTGTGGGGTGCATTTGTATTCAGCCACCATGAATCAATACTTTGTAGAACCTCCTTTCACTGCAATTACAGGTACAAGTCTTTTTGGGGATGTCTCTATCAGTTTTGCACATCTAGAGAGGGACATTTTTGCCCATTCTTCTTTGAAAAATAGCTCAAGCTCTGTCAGATTGGATGGAACAGCAATTTTTTGAAGTCTTGCCACAGATCCTCAATTGGATTTAGGTCTGAAATTTGACTGGGCCATTCTATCACATGAATATGCTTTGATCTAAACCATTCCATTGTAGCTCTGGCTGTATGTTTAGGGTCGTTGTCCTGCTGGAAGGTGAACCTCCGCCCCGGTCTCAAGTCTTTTACAGACTATAACTGGTTTTCTTCTAAGATTGCCCTGTATTTGGCTCCATCCATCTTCCCATCAACTCTGACCAGCTTTCCTGTCCCTGGGGAAAAACAGCATCCCCACAAAATGATGTTGCCACCACCATGTTTCTGGGTAGGAATGGTGTGTTCGGGGAGATGTGCAGTGTTAGCTTTCTACCACACATACTGTTTTGCTTTCAGGCTAAAAAGTTCAATTCGGGTCTCCTCTGACCAGAGCACCTTCTTCCACATGTTCCGTGTCCCCCACATGGCTTCTCGGAAACTGCAAATGGGACTTCTTATGACTTTCTTTTAACAATGGCTTTCTTCTTGCCACTCTTCCATAAAGGGCAGATTTGTAGAGTGCATAACTAATAGTTGTCCTGTGGACAGATTCTCCAACCTGAGCTGTGGATCTCTGCAGCTCCTCCAAAGTTACCATAGAAATCGTGGTTGCTTCTCTGATGAATGCTCTCCTTGCCCGGCCTGTCAGTTTAGGTGGACGGTCATGTCTTGGTAGGTTTGCAGTTGTGCCATACTCTTTCCATTTTCCGATAATAGATTGAACAGTGGTCCGTGAGATGTTCAAAGCTTGGGATACTTTTTTTTATAACCTAACCCTGCTTTAAACTTCTCCACAACTTTATCCCTGACCTGTCTAGTGTGTCCTTTGACCTTCATGATGTTGTTAGTTCACTACGGTTCTCTAACAAACCTCCGAGGGTTTCACAGAACAGCGGTATTTATACTGCAATTAAATTACACACAGGTGCACTCTATGTACTAATTAGGTGACTTTTGAGGGACATTTGTTCCACTAGATTTTAGTTAGAGGTATCAGAGTAAAGGGGGCTGAATACAAATGCACGCAACACTTTTTGGATATTTATTTGTAAAACAATTGAAAAACATTTATCATTTTCCTTCCACTTCACAATTATGTGCCACTTTGTGTTGGTCTATTACATAAAATCCCTATAAAATACATTTACATTTTTGGTTGTAACATGACAAAATGTGGAAAACGTCAAGGGGTACAAATACTTTTTCAAGGCACTGTATGTGTGGCCAACCACCGGTGAATTGCAGATATCACAACCTCCTTTTTTTGTTTCATCATTAGTGACTCATTTATTTAAGAGAAAGTGTTTTAGTCGCGTTGCATTATTATGTGTTTTATTCAGGATGTCAGTGGTTTATGTTCAAAATCCACACTTTTCAGATATATTTGTAAAAAATGTGTACCTTTTCCCCTTCCACTGCACAATTATGTACTGAAACATACAAAAAGAACAGGGGGGCGCACCGACCTTGTGCATTACCAAAAATAAAACGTATTCATAAAATATAATAAGAATTATACTCACAAACAAGCTTTAAAACAAGGGTTATCAATACTCTGGCAATTGTAAGCAGTATGCCTAGACGCCTGCAACCTGGACCAGATCTTTGGAGGAACCAGGTGGCATCACCAGGGCCGCTGTTAAAAATCATGGGGCCCCGTACAGCCTACCTGGCAGGGGCCCCCCACATAACAGGGGTGGAGCCTGAACACCCCTTCCTCTAACCCGCAAACTGTGTACAATGGAGAAATGCAGGGTTTAATATACATATGCAAGAATCAGAAGTGGGTAATGCATAGAATGCAGGTGTTTAGAACATGTAACATACAGAATAAAGGGGTCAGGAGTAGGCATTGATTAGTTCAGGGGTCAGGAGTAGGTAATGCGTATAATGCAGGGGGTTTGGAATATGTAACATACAGGCATACCCCACTTTTAAGTACACAGTGGGGTTTATTTACTAAAGCTGGAAAGTGCAAAATCAGGCTCACTTCTGCATAGAAACCAATGAGCTTCCAGGTTTTATTATCCAAGCTTAATTGAACAAGCTGAGGTTAGAAGCTCATTGGTTTCTATGCAGATGTGAACCTGATTTTTCAATTTTCAGCTTTAGTAAATAAGCCCCATTGTGTACTTAAAAGTGGGGTATGCCTGTACAGAATAAAGGGGTCAGGAGTGGGTATTGATTAGTTCAGGGGTCAGGAGTGGGTAATACATAGAATACAGAGGATCTGGAGTATGTAGCATACAGAGTGCAGGGGTCAGGAGGGGGTAACAGGCAAAGGTAGCAAATAGGGTAGGGTTGCCACCTGTCCAGGATTCACCCGGACAGTTCAGGTTTTGAATCATGTGTCCACTTGAAACCTGGACACAATATTAAGGCAGTAATGTAGCTCAGAACAGTGAGGGTGAGCAGGCACTATGCAAGCCACATTACTATTCTCCTTGGAGCGCCCAAAGGTGTCCTAGGTCTTTTGCAATCCTTTACAGCAGTGGTCATCAACCCGGTCCTCAGGGCCCACTAACAGACCAGGTTTTATGTATTACCTTAGGGAGATGCAGACTAGAATACTGCAATCAGTGAGCAGCAAATGATATCACCTGTGATGTATTTCAGTTATCTTGCAAACCTGGCCTGTTAGTGGGCCCTGAGGACAGGGTTGATGACAACTGCTTTACAGAATCCAAAAAATTAATGAGGAAAAAGTAGCAACCCTAAAATAGGGGTATACAAATGTTATCTCCCGTGTGGCATTTGATAGCCCAAAATGACCCATACCATTAAAGGGGACCACTTGCAACTGTGTACAATTAATGTAGTTGCAGCCAGGTACAGGTTTTAATGGATTAAATCAGGAGGCAAATTATTGCTTCCCCACCACCTAGCAAAAACCCACTGAAAAGTGATCCACTGGATGACTCTTCAGTGGCCAACACAAGCATTCACTAATACGCAGCAATTATGCCCCTGAGATGTGTCACTCCAGCCATGTGGTTACTGTGGCAGCATTAATACTGTATATTAACGCAATAGAAAGTACAGCAGGGAAAAGACTTTCACTCTGGGCGTGGTGAATACCCAAAATATTTTAGATATGTGGGAGAGCAGTATGCAGTATGGCCACATTTATGCTCAGAGCCCGGGCCCAGTCTCTACCTCCACCTAACATTCCCCTACTTCACAAGCACCTGGTCCTGCTGGCTTCTTTTATCTGGGGTCCTCATGCAGTGCTTCTCCTGGGGTGGGGGGCTTGGATCTTCTGGATCTGGGAGCGTGGGGACCGGCCAGAAGCGGAGCTCCTCTAAAACCTCTGCTCTTTCCTCCCGGGCACGAAGTTGGACAGCCGGAATCAGAAAGCGAAGTATTTAAACACTTTCGGGAGTAATCTGCAGCCGTATGTCCAGAAAATTACATTACACAAGTCCCGACAGGCGTATTGATATAGAAGAGACTGGGAATTGTGTGATGTACTGTATGTAATAGTCTGGACATACGGCTGCAGATTACTCCCAAAAGTGTTTAAATAATTTGCTTTTTGCTTCCTCCCACGCACACTACATGGGACCCTAGCTCAGGATTAGTATAGTCCCCATAATTTGGGAGTCCCCTCTCTGCCTCCGGGCCCCCCTGCAGGGCAGGGCCCAGTACAGGAGGGCTGGTGGTCCCCCCCTATCAGCAGCCCTGGGCATCACAAACAGCTTACGTGTTACGAGGGAGAACCCTCTTCCTCAGAGCCACAGCAATGGTAGTTTGACCTCCCCTAGCATCCTCTTAATATACTCACAAACACATGTATGGGTAAATGCCCACCAGAGCCTGCTACACCTAAAGAGTGAGCTCCGCCCACCATGTCCATCCATCACATGATGCATGCTATACACTGCTGTCATCCTCAAAACACCAAATATTCTCTCTCCATGAAGTCATCTGCCATGCCACTGCTTCCGCCACAGGGCACAACATAATATCATAATATAATAATATAGCCTGCACATATGGCCAACCATCTATTGTATCCCCATGTAGTACTAGAATTTGTTAGCATTTGTTTGGTACAATTATTGGCTGTATCATGAGGAAATGCAGGGGATACTTGGAGGAGGCAGAAGATTGGGGGGGGCTGAAGTGGGTCAATCCCATGCCATCAGTTTCATGTGCAGGTCAAATAGTGTTACCACTACTCCGTATGGCATGAGCTCTGAGGAAGAGGGTTCGCCCTCGTAACGCGTAAGCCGTTTGTGATGCCATCTGGTTCCTCCAAATATCTGGTCCAGGTTGCAGGCGTCTAGAGATACTGCTTGCAATTGCCAGAGTATTGATAACCCTTGTTTTAAAGCTCGTTTGTGACTATAATTCTCGTTATATTTTATGAATAAATTTTATCTTTGGTAATGCACAAGGTTGGTGCGCCCTCCTGTTCTTTTTGTATGTTTCAGTTCTAAGGATACCCATTGTTCTGAGGAGGGCAGCAAGACCTGAGACATTTACTTCTCTAAGCCCTTGTACACACGGTCGGACATTCCGACAACAAAATCCGTCAGATTTTGTCCGAAACTGGTGTTGCATACACACAGTCGGACAAAGTTGTCGGAAAATCCGATCGTTCGTAACGTGATGAGGTTATTTAGTTACGACGGGACTACGTTCAGGCTAGTAGCCAATAGCTTTGGTCTAGGAATTTGGATCTGAGCATGTGTGGCACTTTGTCCGATCGGAATTCTCTACACATGATCGGACAGTCCGATCGGATCATGGTGTCGGAAAATTTTTATATCCAGCTCTCAAACTTTGTTGGTCAGACATTCCGACAGGGAAAAAGTCCGATAAAGCCCATACACGGTCGGATTATCCGACAACGCGGTCCGATCGAACATTTTCCGTCGGAATGTCCGACCGTGTGCACAAGGGCTAAGGAGATTGGCTGCGCCACTTACTCATTTGACCAGGTGCCCGAGTGCAGGAGATTGTTTTGTGTTGACTGCACAATTAAATGCCACTTTGTGTTGGTCTATCACATAAAAACCCAATAAAATATATTTACGTTTTTGGTTGTAACATGACAAAATGTGGAAAAATTCAAGGAGTATGAATACTTTTTTTAAGGCACTGTAGGACCCTCCTTTTCAACTGACATAGAATTGCATTATTCCCATAGTAATTATGAGCAGATATCCAGAGTACCCCACCCTCCTTACATCAGATGTCAAGAGCCCCCCCTCTCCCAACCATCATAAGTCAGGAGCCCCCCACCTTCCCTTAAGCAGAAAGTGCAGGGTCTTGAGGAGGACCAGAGGAGGGCTAGAGTAGGCTGGTAGAGTTTGCTGAATGCTGAAACCAGGGGAGGTGGAGATGAAGAGAAGCAGGATCTGTAGATAGTTCTGTCCTCCTCTCTGTTGCAAACTGCTGATATGGGGGGAAGAGACAAGCGTCTCTCCGCAGCTGCATGGGGAAGCACAAGATATGGCAGAGGAGTTCTATCCTCGTCGAACTGCAGCTGCAGGAAAGGTGTGAGGGCCACATGAAATGGCCTGAAGGGCCAGATTTGGACCACGGACCTTGCGTTTGACACATGTGATGTAGTAGTAGCCCAATAAAGACCATCCTATTAGACATGTGCGATTAGTTTCGTACGAATTTCCCTAAAGTAGTTGTGAGGTTCCGAAATACGAATTGCCATGCATCTGAATTTTGTACGAAGTGCGAACTTTTGTTTACGAATCCCCAGGAGGAAGTCAGCACAGCACAGGGATGGTGGGAGCCCCTCATCTAACGAAAATTCGTATTTCGGATAGGAAATTCTTCAACTTAATTTCGTATTTCGGTTAAAAACCAAACTTCCATCAGCATCAACTGTCATATTGAGGTATATTTTTGCCGTTAAATTCATCGTAAAGAACGTTCGTACAAGTTAACGAACCTAACGACAATTCGTATTTCATACAAACTGAAATAGAATTTCGGACACGAAATACGAAGTACGAATTAATTTTAATACGAACCATAACGGAACAGAACAAAACAAATTTATTGACGGCGCCCATGTCTACATCCTATGTGGCTGGGATCAAGAGTCGTTGATTGGGCTGTTAGGAGATGCTGAGGCAACATCCTAGCAACAAAGGGCAGGATAGTATACTGCCCTCTGTGGGAGTTTTTTGACCAGGCTTCGAGCGGTATTTAACCACTTAAAGCGGAGGTCCACCCTAAAGTGGACCTTCCGCTCATCGGAACCCTCCCCCCCTCCGGCGCCACAATTGGCACCTTTCAGGGGGGAGAGGGGTGCAGATACCTGTACAGTACAGGTATTCTGCACCCACTTCCGGGATAGCTCTCTGCGGAAAGGGACGCCCCTTTCCGCAAGTGCCCGCCCCTTTCCGCAAGTGCCCCTCTGCCTGCTGGGAAACACACAGATCCCAGAGGCAGCGGGGACCGTCCTTATTGCGCAGCGCGGCTCGCGCATGCGCAGTAGGGAACCGGGAAATGAAGCCGAAAGGCTCCATTTCCTGATTCCCATACCCAAGATGGCGGCGGCAGCACCCGACAGACAATCTAGAGATCGGCTTCGTGTGCCGACATCGCGGGCGCGCTGGACAGGTAAGTGTCACTATTTTAAAAGTCAGCAGCTGCAGTATTTGTAGCTGCTGGCTTTTAAAAAAAAAAAAAAACGCGGAGTCCCGGCAGACTCCCGCTTTAAGACCAATTTGCAGCTAAAAGGACCAAGCCCCCTTTTTTTGATTCGGCACTGCGTCGCTTTAACTGACAATTGTGCGGTCGTGCGACGTGGTATCCAAACAAAATTGACGTTCTTTTTTTTCTCACAAATATAGCTTTCTTTTGGTGGTATTTGATCACCTCTGCGGTTTTTATTTTTTGCGCTATAAACAAAAATAGAGCGACAATTTTGAAAAAAAATGCAATATTTTTTACTTTTTGCTATAATAAATATCCCCAAAAAATATATAAAAAAAAATTATTTTTCCTCAGTTTAGGCTGATACGTATTCTACATATTTTTGGTAAAGAAAAAATCGCAATTTGCGATTATTGATTGGTTTGCGCAAAAGTTATAGCGTTTACAAAATAGGGGATAGTTTTTATAGCATTTTTGTTAATATTTTTTTTTTTTACTAGTAATGGCGGTGATCAGCGATTTTTATTGTGACTGCGACATTATGGCGAACAAATCGGACATTTTTGACACATTTTTGGAACCATTGTCATATACAGTGGTGTGAAAAAGTGTTTGCCCCCTTCCTCATTTCCTGTTCCTTTGCATGTTTGTCACACTTAAGTGTTTCGGAACATCAAACCAATTTAAACAATAGTCAAGGACAACACAAGTAAACACAAAATGCAATTTGTAAATGAAGGTGTTTATTATTAAAGGTGAAAAAAAATCCAAACCATCATGGCCCTGTGTGAAAAAGTGATTGCCCCCTAAACCTAATAACTGGTTGGGCTGAAACACGCAAAGGAACATGCAAAGGAACAGGAAATGAGGAAGGGGGCAAACACTTTTTCACACCACTGTATACAGGAATCAGTGCTATTTAAATGCACTGATTCCTGTGTAAATTACACTGGCAGTGAAGGAGTTAACCACTAGGGGGCAGTGTAGGTGTTATGTATGACGTTATGTGTTTTTTTTTATTGTAGGGGGCGTGGCCTGGCATGTGACGTCACTGATCGTCATTCTTTATAAAAGGGAAATGAAGATCGGTGACGGCCACACAGGGAAGCACGGGGAGAGGTTTGTTTACACAAACCTCTCCTTGTTCTTCAGCTCTGTGACCCGATCGTGGGACACCAGCGGCGATCGGGTCCGCTGGTCCCGCGGCCACGGTCACGGAGCTCAGGACCGGGTCGGGAGCGCACCGCTGGCAATGTACAGGTACGTGCTTGTGCCCAGCCGTGCCATTCTGCCGACGTACATGGGCGGGAGGCGGTCCTTAATTGGTTAAATAGTCTACAGTCACCTATAGCATTGGCATTATTTAACTTTAGTCAAAGCTGCACAGTTTGTTTTGATCTACAGACAACTCTCATCTGCATAGGAAGTTTTTTTTGGTAAAGGTAAACTAACCCTTTAATCTATATCTTGTCAGAAGATATAGAATGCACAACAAATGCCCTCAAATGCAATGCAAATACAATCCATACGATAAAAATCCAAATAATAAATCTGTAGTATGAATGTGTTTTTTAGTGATTAAACGTGCGACTGCGAAGGGAAAACATTTTCTCAGCTCCCAGTAAAATGTGCATTTTTATCCAAGAAATTAAAATCGCAGCAATGGACACATTTGCTCCATTAAGGCCATTATTTACATCTAACAGCTAATAAATAAGCCTTTCGTTTGGTCACACCTCATTCTAGCTGTGCAGATCATAAAAATGACACATCCGTTCGGAGGGGGTGCTGGAAACGGCGAGCCCGTATGAACCAAAACGGAGTCATGGAATATTTGAACCGGATTCTCAAAATACAGATTTTTGGCGTGCTGTACCTTGTTCTGACAGATTGTTATTGGAAAGGCTTTGAACATTGTGTGAGAACGGCAGCTGTATTAGGGGAATGGATAGAAATATTTGTATGAGCGGATAGGTATACTTGTACAACAAAACATTCCACCAGAGGGGAATTTCAGCTCCATGTTGTTTTTAAGCAATTCAAATATAATAGACCTACTAGATCAGGGGTCTCCAAACTTTATAAACAAAGGTCCAGTTTACTGTCCTTCAGACTTTATGGGTGCTGAACTGGGACCATCGGGAGTAGAAAATGTCCCGACATCAGTGAATGTAATCACTGGAGTAAACAACGCCCGTCTTTGGTGTCAGTGTGAGAAATTGTGCCCCATCGTTGATGTCATTGGGAGAAATTGTGCCCCATCGTTGATGTCATTGGGAGAAATTGTGCCCCATTAATGGTGTCATTTGGCCCCATTGTTGGTGTCATTGAAATAAACTGTTCTATATCAGTGGTGTCAATGGGCTACATTGTTGGTGTCATTGGGAGGAACTGTGCCCCATCATTGGTGGAATTGCACTCCATCGTTGGAGTCATTGGGAGGAATTATGCCCCGTCATTGTTGTCAGTGGATAGAATAGTGCTCCAATGCTCGGATAAAAGCAAGCAAAGGACTTCACCAGGCACCAGGGCGACAGTTTGGAGACCACTGTAATAGAGTGTGGTGTACCTGCTTTTTAAAGTTGACCTTAAGTAAAAAAAAGTTTGCAGTCTCATAGGGAACATAAAGAAGTGTTCATTGTGTCTAAGCATCCTAAAAAGATTTACATTTTGTCTGGATTTCCTCCTAAAAAATTGCAGTGTGTTTCCTGATATATGAGGGTGCCTAGGCACTCCTGTTTCAGCAGCCTCATAGCTGAATACCTGCAGCTGGAGATAACCTAAGGCTCTGCTGCCTCTTATTGCTTATAGTCTTTCAAGATGTGGAGTGAGATTTGTGATGTCACCACTGTACTGCTCACTGTTCTCCTTGCTGAAGAGAAAGCTGCACTTGAGAACCTGCAGTGCAAGGATCACCATGCCGTTGCTTCATGCATTCTGTTCGTATTTCTATAGGGAACATTAAGAAGTGTTCATTGTGTCTAGGTAGTACCCTAAAAGATTTACACAATATCATTATATCATTACCCACCTTGCATTATGGGTGTCTTCCCAGTAGGACTTCTATTCCCAAAGGGTAAAATAATTATTATATTCCTCTAAAGTCTAAACAGTCTATGCCAAATCTATGCTGACTTTTTCTCTGCTATGTAAATACTGGCCACTCCTAGTCCAAGACCATGTAATATGAAACTACCAGAGCTGCAGACAAAAGAGGCTGTTGATAAAAGAGAAGGAACTCACCACTGCCCCCCCCCCCCCCCTTATTTCTATATAAACAGCAATAACAGGCATTACCCCAGAGGCATGCACACATGGTGCCCTAAACATCTTGCGTTGTGCCGACTAACCCTGCTGCTTGGCGACGGCAGCTTCCCGTTCTTCTGCTCTCCATGGGTTAACATGGTGGCTTCCATTTCCTCCCTCCTCGGCGGTCAATCGGGAGTCTTCTCTTTTCAGCCAATCAGAGAAACTCTCACACCCGCTTCTGACTGGCTGGATTGAGGATCAGTGTTACACACCTGGGTGGGATCGGAGCGCATTCTCTGCGACCAGAGCCCACCCTATTTTAAAGCCTATTGAAGCCTCTGGCTCTAATCACATACTTTAAAAAAAAAAAAAATGCTGCTGAAATATATACGCCCGATGCCCTGAAAGGGGCGAGACGCATGAATAGGGGGTGCTATGCATGAATCTATCCATTGCATATAGGGGGTGGCATGGAGAGAGAGCGGCGCCGGGGCGCCCCTAATGGATAGGCCGCCACTGAGTGTGTATATATATATATATATATATATATATATATATATATATTGATAACAGCCTCTTGAATCCCCTGTACAGCAGAGCTCAAACTGGTGGAGGAAGAAGCAGCAGCGGGAGCCAATTAGTTGTTCTGCAGTGCAAGGAGCATGCTGATGGGTGGAGAGAGCAAAGTGAACGAGAAATGAGCTCTTCGGTCTTTTACTGTACAATCACAGGCTGGGGGAGGAACAAGACCTATAAGTGTTACTAAACCGCAGCAGAGAAAAGTCAGGTCTCCTACCCTGCCGGACATAGCTGTGTGGTGTGGCAGAGATGTGTTCATCTTGGTATTGGATGGATGGAAATACAAAGTTTTTGGCAGGTATAGCAGTTCCATTTATATGTATTTCATCAGAGTTCAGCGTGACATAGCAGTGGTTGGATCCAGGGGTACTGCACATTATTTTAACTTCTTGTTATAAAAAAAATAAGAGGGTACGGAAATGACAGCTGGCAATATGTCACACAAATTGTGTATGTTCTCCGAGAATGAAAGATGAATGTCATCCAGAAGATTTCACATGTGAAGTGATCATCTGGACTGTGTCAGTGGGCTGTGTGTCTTCTCTTGAAGTGTGCGGAGTGCTCTGGATTTCATTAAAGTTTCTGAATGAAAGTGTCCCTCCTCGCTGTGCTCTCATTACACGCAGGAAACAAATGCTTTACAGGCCCTCCTTACAGCTCTGATAGTGTGGGAACCTTGGTGCTTTCCATCATCATCTGTCCATATTGCCGGGTCTCCAAACTTTTCAGTATGTGGAACACTTTGTATATTTTACACACAAAAAATAAAAAATTGCAGGCAGAAATATATCAGTTCTACAAATGACTGAATGAAATGTATATGAATGAACATGTTTGGCTTGGAGCGTTTTTTTGTAATCAGCATGACCATGACTAGAATAGAGAAAGAACTTCAG
Organism: Lithobates pipiens; assembly: GCF_037356315.1. Taxonomy (NCBI): domain Eukaryota; kingdom Metazoa; phylum Chordata; class Amphibia; order Anura; family Ranidae; genus Lithobates; species Lithobates pipiens. The sequence continues at coordinate 58,851,464 of NW_027507791.1, forward strand.
TAAAGCAAAGCAAAAAAATATATTCCAAATAAACTTCAACCATTGAGAAAAGTTCAACAAAAATAAATTCAGCCTGCACCTTTCTCAGGCATCCCCCCTTCCATCAGTGTCCCCATCAGAGTCCCCCCTTACATCAGAAACTCCATCAGAGTCCCCCTTACATCAGTGTACCTATCACAGTCCCCCTTATATCAGAATCTCCATCAGAGTCACTCTTAGCCCTTGTACACACGGTCGGAGAATCCGTCGGAATGTGTCCTATCGGACCGTGTCGTCAGATAATCCGACTGTGTGTGGTATGCATCGGACTGATTCCGTCCGAATCTCCGTCCGACCCAATTTTCCAACATGTTGGAAATATTTCCCGACCAACTGGGCCGGACGAACCTAATCCGATCATGTGTAGAGAATTTTGATTGGACCAAGTGCCACGCATGCTCAGATCAAATTCCTACATCAAAGCTATTGGCTACTAGCCTGAATGTAGTCCCATCGTAACGAAATTACGTCATCACGTTCTGAAAGATCGGATTTTTCGCCAACTTAGCCCGACCGTGTGTATGCAACAGTTTCGGACACAATCCGTCGGACTAAATCCGATGGGCAAAATCCGACGGATTTGGTTGGCAAAATCTCCGACCGTGTGTACGTGGGCTTACATCAGTGTACCTATCACAACCCCCCTTACATCAGAATCTCCATCAGAGTCCCCCCTTACATCAGTGTACCTATCACAGCCCCCCTTACATCAGAATCTCCATCAGTGTCCCCCCTTACATCAGTGTACCTATCAGTCCCCCATATGCCAGAATCTCCATCAGAGTCCCTCCTTCATCAGTGTCCCCCCTTACATCAGTGTACCTATCACAGTCCCCCTTACATCAGAATCTCCATCAGATTCCCCCCTTACATTAGTGTCCCCCTTACATTAGTGTCCCCCCTAACATAAGTGTACCTATCACAGTCCCCCTTACATCAGAATCGTCATCAGAGTCTCCCCTTACATCAGTGTACCCATCACAGTTCCCCTCACATCAGAATCTCCATCAGAGTCCCCCCTTACATCAGTGAACCTATCACAGTCCCTCTTACATCAGAATCTCCATCAGAGCCCCCCCTTACATCAGTGAAACTATCACAGTCCCCCTCACATCAGAATCTCCATCAGAGTCCCCCCTTACATCAGTGAACCTATCACAGTCCCCCTCACTTTAGAAACTCCATCAGAGTCCCCCCTTACATCAGGGTACCTATCACAGTCCCCCTTACATAAGAATTTCCATCAGAATCTCACCTTACATCAGTGTACCTATCACAGCCCCCCTTAATAAGAATCTCCATCAGAGTCTCCCTTTACATCAGTGTACCTATCACAGTCCCCCTTACATCAGAATCTCCATCAGAGTGTCCCCTTACATTAGTGTTCCCCCCTTACATCAATGTACCCATCACAGTCCCTCTCACATCAGAATCTCCATCAGAGTCCCCCCTTACATCAGAATCTCCATCCGAGTCCCCCCTTACATCAGGGTACCTATCACAGCCCCCCTTACATCAGAATCTCCATCAGAGTCCCCCCTTACATCAGTGTACCTATCACAGCTCCCCTTACATCAGAATCTCCATCACAGTCCCTCTTATACCATCGGAGTCCTTCCTTACATCAATGTACCTATCAGAGTCCCCATCAGAGTCCATCTCACATGTTACCGTGGGCCATAGTTTGGAGACCTAAAGGAATATAGAAAAGGTTGCTGAGTGTCTGATAATCATCAGCACCACATCCTGTAATTTGGTAAGTACAACAAGAAAAGAAGGCGGATGGGATTTTTTAGGTGCAAAAACACAATACAAAAATACGTTAAAAAAATATCAAAATTTAAACATTAAAATATTTAGACATTGATGATGACCTAAAGGACTTTTCATCTATTGGTAAAGGGAAGCATAGATGCCCTAAAAGTCAGATAAAATGTTTTTGCCTGCACCTTTCTTAGGCTTCTTCTCTTACACCAGTGTCCCCTTACATCACTGTCCCCATCAGAATCTACCCTTATATCAGTGTCCCCATCAGAATCTACCCTTACATCAGTGTCCCCATTAGAATCTACCCTTACATCAGTGTCCCCATTAGAATCTACCCTTACATCAGTGTCCCCATTAGAATCTACCCTTACATCAGTGTCCCCATTAGAATCTACCCTTACATCAGTGTCCCCATTAGAATCTACCCTTACATCAGTGTCCCCATTAGAATCTACCCTTACATCAGTGTCCCCATTAGAATCTACCCTTACATCAGCGTCCCCATTAGAATCTACCCTTACATCAGCGTCCCCATTAGAATCTACCCTTACATCAGTGTCCCCTATCAGAGTCCATCTCACATTTGGCCCGTGGGCCATGGTGTGGAGACCATAATGGATGCCATAAAGGTTGAACAACAATAAATTCAGCCTGTTCCTTACATCAGAGTCCCCAATAAATTCCCTCTTAATTCAGTGCCCTATAAGATCAGAGTCCCCCCCCCCCCCGACATCAGTGTCCCCGTTAGGGTCCACCTTACATCAGAGTCCATCTTACATTAGTGTCCCCATCAAAGTCCTCCCTTACATCAGAGTCTCCATCAGAGTCCCCCTTGCACTAGTGCCCTCATCAGAATCTCCTCTATTACAGCAATGTACCCATCAGAGTCCATCTCACATGTGGCCCAAAGGTCATAGTTTGGAGACCCCTGGGCAGGAGTTTTTACCTGTGGGTAACGGGAAGCATGGATGCTATATATATATATATATATATATATATATATATATATATATATATATATATATATATATATATATATATATATACACACACACACACACAGTATATAAATATATAGAAGTTTAGTGGAGAGCTTTACAACCTTATTTGGCCCACGGCATCATAGGATGGCTTATCATGATTACCTGTCCTAATACTAGTCAGGCCCTATACCAAATACTCCTGAAGCTCTACCATTGAGCTATACTAGCTCATTACTTTGCACTAACGATAGCCAAAAAATGAGATAGCAGTATGGAGGTGAGAATAATGTATCATACATTGCTGACCAAATGCTTTTTGAAGGCTCAGCTCAATCATTATCAAATGATTTTATTTGTTACCTGGAGATGCTCAAAAATGTCTTCTAGATATCTCTGCCTGGCTTGGAGAACTGTTGCCTTGGAGAGAGAACAAAAATAGAAAGGGCCATGCAAATTCCAAGCTAAAAAAAAAGCTCTTAGCCCTTGTACACACGGTCGGACATTCCGACAGAAAATGTCCAATCGGACCGTGTTGTCGGATAATCCGACCGTGTGTACAAGGGCTAAAAAACAAAAAAAAATCTTCTTCTCTCTCCCCCTCTCTGGCTGCCCCTCTCCCTCGTTTGGAGTAGCACTTGCACTCTAATTTATTTTTTATAATAGGTATACAGTATATGCCTTTTTTAACTGTGGCTTTGGCCCCATTGGATGACATTGCTGGTCTTCACCTCCAGTTTTGGAGATGTGCCTGAATACTGCAGAGAATAGTGCCACGTCATTGTCTGGCACTGCTCTCTACAGCATTGTTTTGTGAATCCATGGTGAACTCATGAAGAGCACCCAGAGGATGGGACTTTGAAGCTCTGGCATCATAGGTAGTTAGTTGAATGGCGGTTCACATTATTCAGTCTGGAAACGGACCAGTAATGGACCTGAGGGTGATTCTGTGGGGGAAGCACCAGAGATGGGGCTCGTTTACGTTGGTGTTGCTATCTGAAGAGCGATCCGGGGTGTTTTGACAGGTGACTGGGAGGCAATATGTTCTTCAACACCTTTTTTTTAACCCTGTAAAGCCCTCACCACCATACTGCAACCACAGTTTGACAAGGCACCAATTACTTGAATTGGCCGCGTTCAGTGGCAGTACTGCCTACCGAACGCGACAGGAGGTATCATTTTTGCCAATTCTCAGCATGTGTACAACCCTATCCTGCTGCTTTTGCAGGTTAAGGCCTCATTCACACGGGCACCGTAAGTTTAGCCACGTTAAAAACATATATGTTCTTATCTGTTGCTTCATCCATCTTCCGTCCTGCTAATCTCAGTTTTCATCCGTTAATGTACCTGTTTCCGCATCCGTTTTTGAAGCTGTTTTTATCCGTTTGCAGAAGTTTCTGTGGCTTTGATGACATTACCCAGAAAGCATTGCTTCTCCCATGCATTTCTCCAAAACGGATCTTAACTGATCGGACGTTGACGGACATTGTCTGTTAACGTCAGTTAATATCCATTTTCACAGATCTCGACATACCCTTGTACTTTAAAAAAAACCTGATAAAATCGGAAGCAGAGGTTAACGGATGGTAACGTTTGCCCATAGGAATGCATTGTCATCCGTTGACGGATGGAAGAAAAACGGATAGACGGTCAGTCTGCCTGAAAGGGGCCTTAGGAAGTTGGTCGGGGGGCTGCAAGTACAAACTAGGCCATAGAGTGCATATATCTGCTGCCTACATTCGGGGCTTCTCACCTGAATGCCTGTCACCTTAGGATGAGCAGCTGTGTCCATGCATGGGCTGCCTGCACACAGCTCCTAAAGGCTAGAGATGCCAGAGAAAATTTCTTAATCACAGTATATGGGCCTCAGCGCCCATGTGAACAAGGCCTAATGGGGAATTCATTAACTACTTTTTAATAACTTAAATTCAAGAAATAAAAATGTCTCATTTCTGGAGAAATAAAATCACGCCTTGGCTAAAACTCTTGTCCTAGCTATGTAGATTCCAACCACATGAATTCAGTTTTAGTCCTGCTCTCCAATTTTTTTGTTTCCCAAGTCATTTTATTTCCAGCCACTGGCTTCAATAGCATTGGCTGGCTCCTTGCTAATGATCATTACTTTTGTGCTTTGGACACTCCTCGCTAGTTGACAGAGGTTATTTGGACAAACCAACACAGATGGCGTGTGTAGGAGGTGATGAATCAGCTCCCTCGAAGGTGAATTTATATATAAAGTCTGCAGTTGTAGGACCCATGGGGCTTACTACAGACAAACCTCCAAAGGCATATTGGACTTATTAATGGTAGTTATGAAGTGATTCAGACAATACACCTGAGGCTTAGTATCGTATGGTGGAGGTTAAGCCCCTTGGCCTCAACCTTCTATGCTTAGTAATATTCTGACAGTGAAGTGGGGATTTTTTCGGACACCCTGTGGTTTTCAATATCCAGCTTTGTTATCTTGGAAGCTTGATAATCATGCTGTGTCTGCACAGTCATGAGTGCTAAAACCGCAAGAAACTAAATAAGGGTTTTTGACTCATTTTCACCATCCAGCACATTTTCAGAACACAAGACTGACCGTTGGCCTAAATCTAGTAGTAGTTGGTCATATTCAATCAGACTTGTTCTGCATAGTCAAAAACATTTCATAACTCTTCTTCAGTAGCTTGGCTAAGCCAGTGTTTCTCAACTCCAGTCTTCAAGGCGCCCCAACAGGTCATGTTTTCCGGATTTCTCTCAGATGAAACGGCTGTGGTAATTACTAAAGCGGTGAAACTGGTCCAATCACCTGTGCAAAATAATAGAAAGCCTGAAAACATAACCTTGTTGGGGCGCCGTGAGGACTGGAGTTGAGAAACACTGGGCTAAGCTATGAAATGTCTTCAACCTTACAGAACAAGACCAGTTGAATGTGACCAGACCAACTACCAGATATACAATGACCTGGATAGATGAGAAACTGACAACACTGATCTAAGTTACGGAATCATGATTATATTAAAGATGAATTCCAAGTATGGATATTTTATATGCAGATACATTGATCCAGACCAAACCAATGTATAGTGCCTTGAAAAAGTATTCAAACCACTTAAAATTTTCTACATTTTGTCATGTTACAACCAAAAATGTAAATGTATTTTTGGGATTTTATGTGATAGGGAAACACAAAGTGGCACATAATTGTGAAGTGGAAGGAAAATGATAAAAAAAATTACAAATAAATATTTGAAAAGTGTGGGGGGCATTTGTAGTCAGCCCCCTTTACTCTGATACCCCTAACTAAAATCTAGTGGAACTAATTGTCTTCAGAAATCCCCTAATTAGTAAATATAGTCCACCTGTGTGTAATTTAATCTTGGTATAAATACAGATGTTCTGTGAAGCCCTCAGAGGTTTATTAGAGAAGCTTAGTGGAAAAAAAAGCATCATGAAGGACAAGGAACACACCAGACAGGTCAGGGATAAAGTTGTGGAGAAGTTTAAAGCAGGGTTAGGTTATAAAAAAAATATCCCAAGCTTTGAACATCGCACAGAGCTCTGTTCAATCCAACATCTGAAAATGGAAAGAGTAGGGCACAACTGCAAACCTACCAAGACATGGCCGTCCACCTAAACTGACCGGCCGGACAAGGAGAGCATTCATCAGAGAAGAGCCAAGAGGCCCATGGTAACTGTGGAGAAGCTGCAGAGATCCACACCTCAGGTGGGAGAATCTGTCCACAGGACAACTATTAATCGTGCTCTCCACAAATCTGGTCTTTATGGAAGAGTGGCAAGAAGAAAGCCATTGTTGAAAAAAGCCATTAGAAGTCTTATTTGCCATTGGCAATCCATGTGGGGGACACAGCAAACATGTGGAAGAAAGTGCTGGTACTGGTCAGATGAGACCAAAATTGAACTTTTTGGCCTAAAAGCAAAACGCTATGTGTGGTGGAAAACTAACACAGCACATCACCCTAAACACAACATCCACCTTGAAACATGGTGGTGGCAGCATCATGTTGTGGGGATGATTTTCTTCAGCAGGGACAGGGAAGCTGGTCAGAGTTGATGGGAAGATGGATGGAGCCAAATATAGGGCAATCTTAGAAGAAAACCTGTTAAAGTCAAGTGCAAAAGACTTGAGACTGGGGTGGAGGTTCACTTTCCGGCAGGACAGCGACCCTAAACATACAGCCAGACAGCCAGAGCTTCGAAGGAATGGTTTGGAACAAAGCATACTCGTGTTAGAATGGCCCAGTCAATGTCCAGACCTAAATCCAAATAAGATTCTGTGGCAAGACTTGAAAATTGCTGTTCGCAGACGCTCTCCATCCAATCTGACAGAGCTTGAGCTATTTTGCAAAAAAAAAAAAATGGGCAAAAATGTCACTCTCTAGATGTGCAACTCTGGTAGAGACACCCTAAAAAGACTTGCAGCTGTAATTACAGCAAAAGGGGGTTCTACAAAGTTCAGGGGGCTGAATACAAATGCACGCCACACTTTTCACATACTGTTTTTTTTTTTTTTCTTTTAAATGTTGAAAACCATTTATCATTTTGCTTCAACTTCACAATTATGTGCCACTTTGTGTTGGTCTATCACATAAAATCCGACCAATAAAATCCATTTACGTTTTTGGTTGTAACATGACAAAATATGGAAAATTTCAAGGGGTGTGAATACTTTTTCAAGGCACTGTATACACCATACCTGGCCGAAGGCCCTGGAAGCTGGAAATCATTGAAGCAGACACCACTACTCCAGTGATCTCCACTTGGTGCCGGGTCTTGTGCTGGCCCGATGCATTGTGAATACAGGAGGTTGGCCACTTGGTGCGGGCACCATTGAGAGAACGCTTAGCATTTGCAAAGTGATGAAAAGCATTCTCTGATTGGCTGAGGTGCAGAGTGTGATGTATCCCACTTCAGTGTTTTCCAACTTCCAGGGACATTGGCCAGGTATGATATATAAGAGGGCCAGTATGGTGGCCCGTAATTATGGGAGGAGCCCGGAGGGTATATAATCAGACCACCCACAACGGTCTGTGTCGGTTCCAGTGCAAGGTACTGCACATCAAGGGGCTGACTCTTCTCAGCTCCCTCACGGTCGTCTATCCGTGCGTCCAATCGTAGGTGCACTTCGGCTTCTTCATTCGTGGTCTTCGTCGGCGGTTCCCGCTCATGGTCGCAGATAAGTAGTATCCGAATCTTTTCATATCATGTGCAAACTTGCGACTTATCATGCTTACTATCCTGCACCCCTTTCGCAAAACCTACCTCTGAGTTGTTGACACTCATGTCCCGACATTGTTCGGCACAGGCATAGTACATTCGTAAATTCTTTCTACCAAACGTACGATTCATTCATAGATCCAAGCCTTCGAGTCGCTGTTGGTCGTTCTCCAATATCACTCGCCATAGGCTTCACTAGGTTATAAAATTCACTGTTCTCATCCTTTTTTAAAATAAACAGGTATTGTTTGTATGGGTTTCTGTGGCTGATTGGGGTGTAATTAAACCCACCTGATGTCTTTCCTGCACTTGACTAGCCTGGGGGGATGGGTGGTTGATAGGTGTTTGGTTTCACAGTAAGGAATGGCATACACTCTACAACCAATTCGTATCAGATACTCCTTACTGCCAATTTATATTAGATTCATCTCATACATTTTTGAGCTGATTCGTGTCAAATGCATTGCAGAGGCTGACTCTGCCAACTCACTGCATGTCCACGTAGTTGTACCTTCGAGATCGGTCGTATATCTTCATCGATTGTCCCACGCTCGGACCGCTACACACTCGCTGTCGCAGGTAGGACTTTGTTGTTACCGCTCTTCTAAACTCCAATAGTTACCTTATCATGTTCGTTTATCATGTTCGTTTTGCAAAGTCGCACTTACGCCACCATAAGTCTATGTCATCTTTCATGTATTTCATCCTTTCTACCCAACGCGGGTTTACTCGAGGCGATCACTTCACGGTCGATGCGGTCAAATCCGACATTCAAGCCCCTTACTCACCTCGCATCTACGGCCGATTCGAAATCTAGTCGCAACTTCGCTTCTATGTTTCGGATCCTCGGCAATTACAAGCCCCTTCAACCGTCATCACCATTTAGTTGATTCGAACCCAGCCATATCATCGGCAATACGGTCAGATCTGTCATACGAACCCCGTAGTCACCTCACATCTACGGCCGATTCGAAATCTAGTCGCAACTTCGCTTCTATGTTTCGGATCCCCGGCAGTCACAAGCCCCTTCAACCGCCATCACCATTTAGTCGATTCAAACCCAGCCATATCATCTGCAACACTGACAGATCTGTCATACGAGCCCTGTAGTCACCTCGCATCTACGGCCGTTTCGAATCTAGTCGCAACTTTGCTTCTATGTTTCGGATCATTGACAATCACCAGCCCCTTCAACCACCATCACAATTCAATCAATCCGAACCCAGCCATATCCTCAGCGATACGGTCGGATCCCATATACGAGCCTCTCAGTCGCATCTACGGAGGATTCGAGTCTAGTCGCAGCGTCGGCGCAACGATTCCAGTCCTTGCCAAACGCAACCAAGCCGAATCCTGTTGCATCACTGACTCAAATGAGTCAAATCTTTTGCAGACTATTCCATAGCTATAGCCCAGTTCAAACTAGTCACATCGACTGTACGAATTCAGCAGTACTTACATTTGACCTTCTCAGTCTATCCATACATTATCGTACACAATTCTCTCCACCAATTTGCTCAGTATTGCGCACGGTCATTCCTACATAATCACATTTCCTCTATAACCTTTCTTTCGCCTTTCAACAAAGCTGCGTTCTTGCAATCGCTGCAAGTCTTTCTGCATTTGGCTCAAAACTGCCAATCGTCTCCAGTAGCAACACTGCTGTTCACCTCATACCTACACACTTATAAATCCACAAACATTGCTTTCACCTTTCAAATAAAGCTGCTTCCTTGCAATCGCTGCGAGCATCGATGCAATGGCTCAATACGGCCACTCATCTCTAGTAGCAAAACGGCTGCTCTCCTCATTCCTACACACTTATAATTAAATTTATAGATTCAAATAAAGCTGCTTTCTTGCAATGGCTTAATACGGCCACTCATCGTCTCCAGTAGCAACACAGCTGTTCACCTCATTCATTCATTCATTCTCACCTCATAATTCAATTTATAATTCAAATAAGGCCGCTTCCTTGCAATCGCTGCAAGCATTTCAGCAAATGGCTCAAACTGCCACTCATCGTCTCCAGTAGCAACACGGCTGCTCATCGTTTTCTCTGTCGCTTTCCCCTTTTAGGGCAGTTAGTACACCAGTTAGTCCACCCTGCACCAGGTTTGGACAGTATCTTCCAAAAAAAAAAAAAAAAAAAAAAAAAAAACCCATTGTCGAGGGCTTGCATCTTCACCAGGGGGCCAGCTTTGCCCCAAACAGCTCTTTGCATTCCCCATTGTCAAAACGAAATTCTCATGTCACCTTACTACAGGCTCCCGGTCAACTCAGTTCTCGCCTCCAACCAGTCAACTTCACAACTAGTGCATAAAGTTAGGTGTGTAGTTCAATGGGATTCCCCCTTTCTCTTAAACACTCTTTCACTACATATTTTTACTTCACATACAGAATTTGACCTGCTCCTGAGGCGTTAGCAACTGTCACATACTTCTGTGCACTTCACTCTGTTTTCGAAGCACAAGCCTTCAATACGCAGACAAGGTCGCCTAATCTCCATACTTGCTGGCAGTGCAAGCATTAGTAGACCGAACCCACGTCAATTAACTACAGATCGCAACATTCCTACTTAGTATACCAGACTTCAGCTACCCACCCCAGTCCGCCCTGGGGCGCTCTGGTTCATTAGTCTGTGCCGAGCACAGACTGACACCCGAGCTATCGGTTACCTAGCCAGTCACCTCCTGGCTCACCTCGGTTGTTACGCATTCTTTTGAGTTTTCTAAAGTCACACTCAACAGCGCTCAAGCGCAAACCAACTGTCACTATGTCTGTCGTTCCTTGTCCTATTCTTCTTGTTTCCTTCCGCCCTTCATCTTATCTACCCAACGCAACTATCCCCTCCTACCTTTGCAACTTACCTCAAACATACGCACCCCCCCTTGCTTTTAGTTGATGCCATGTCGCAGGCAGACAGTGAGGACTTTGCCTCAGCCCTGCCATCACCCTTTACGGGCTCAGCAAGCGGCGGTTTACAGTCTCACAAGAGCTTGGACCAATTAAAAAAAATAAAAATAACATAAGCTCATAGCAGAACGGTGTCGCAGGAGTAAATCCTACCCTGCTGCAGCCAGGAATCCAAGCCTTTAGGCTACTGTTTCCACCGCCAGTGGCAGCCCTTCCAGGCACCACTTCAGTCTATCTTCTTTGCGACTACTCAGCTGCACTCCTGGGTAACCACACTGTCAGCAGCAGTCGCCGAAGTCCAAGCAGAGTGACAGCCCTGGAGGTACGCCCAGCCGTGCCCCTACCAGCTCCAGTCACCACCGTCATTCCCGTACCTTCACTTACAGATACACCCAACTTCTGCACCATCGTCTTCCCTGCACACCTTGTCCTAGCAGGGCATCTAGGAGGACATCTTGGATGACAACGATGTTAACTTAGCATCCCTCCTCATAGCAGTACACAACTTGGCCTAGAACAAATCATATTCGCGGGGAGATGTCTCTGTCATCCTGAAGGCCAGAGACCCTTTACTTAATCGCAAGCTCACTGTCACAGAGTTTGTGCGGGCCTTGGGGACAGTCAGAGACATGCTAGGCAGAGCAACCCAAACAGGAGGGTAGAATTGGACCCGTATCTGCATGCAGCAGGTCACAAGTATGCAGGGTGCCCATCCTTTGACTATCACTGCTCATTTTCAGCCAAGGCAGCAGCCAGACTCAAGGGGATCTTTTACCTCCCATCTTTTAGTGTTTCTCTTCCAGGCAAAGACCCTGACTAAATCCTTAAATTAAGATGTGCCAGCTATAGCAGATCTGCCCATGAGAGTCGATTTTCTCACAAATTGGAATGGCATGCCAATGTGTATTCCCTCAGCATCTCTCTTCATCTCAGGTAGTCATGGTCACCGCAGCCTCCACAGGTCCTCACCTCAATTTTGGCCAAATTGGGTTTATAGGGCCATAGCCGTCAGAAATCCTCTTGATTCCTGGGTTAAGTTAGTCCTCCTCTTTGTTCGACCTCTACCCCATTGTCGCAGCAGCTCAAGTCTGGTGCAACAACTGGGCAGGACAAACAGTGACATTCGCCACAGACAACCAAGCTACAGCCAGTATTATAAATAAAGGAGGTCCTAGTAGCTGGCCATTGTGGCCTTCCTGTGCAGGCTGGTGCCACTATCCCCACAGCACCAATCTAACGTCCTATGCGTCCACATCCCAGACAAACGCAATAATCTGGCCGACGCACTACCCGTTAACTTTGCTTCGTTGTTTTTTGCAGGAACCTGGAACCGACCCGACCATGTCTCTTATCCCACACTGGTCGTAGCTAACCTCGGATTCAAACAACACTTTCACGATGCTACCTGCCTTATTAATCTTTCATTATCTCACAACACCCTGAAGGCCTACCGGGCAGCCTAGAGGTTCTATGTCAGGTTACTAGCCTCAAACCCCAGAGCAATACCAAGAGTTCTCCATCACATCCTGGTCTTCATATTATGCCACCGCACACAGTTGGCATTGTCACACAATACCTAAGACCCCACTCAGCTGACATCCAGTATTTCATCCCCTTATGAGATCCTAACAAACCGTCTTGTTCGCCGCCCATACGGTCAAGACCATGTTCTGTGGTATTCACAGGCAATGACCCCAAATCAGTATCAAACGGCTACCCGTCACCAGCGCCATATTCCGAGACATGTCTTTCATCCTGTCACATTCCCCTTTTGGCTAAATTCAGCCTGGTCCTTCAAGCAGCCATCTACCTGGCTTTCTACAGCTTCTTACGCCCCAGTGAATACTGTCACCATCCCAGTTGTAAAGTGTTACGTAGACACCACCTCACACGCCATCAGACTTCATCTTGCTCCTCAGCGTGTCCAAAACACAATAGTCCGGTCCAGGGGTTGACATAAAACCTTTCCAAACTCTCAAAGCCTGGTGCCCCGTGTCCATCCTAGATCAATTTTTGGCCCATATGTTTGATCCCTCGCAGGACAGCCCATTACTACCGTTCTCGATTAGTACCCCAGGCAGCAACCAGTTCATTAGTCACGTCAGGTTCCTTTTGAGCAAATTAGGCCAGGACCTTGGTCATTTTCTTGGACATTCTTTCGCATTGGAGCAGCATCAGCAGCCTCACGAAACGGGGTCCCAGTCCACGCGATCAAAGATGGGCAGGCGGGAATCCACCTGCTTTACTCGATACATCTCCAATCCACAAGTGGAAATGTCCTGAGCCTTCAGAAACTTTGCCCCGTAGTGTCTTGTTGTACATAAATTAATAATTACCTCCCTACACCAAATCTTTTGCGGCCTTCTCTTGGCATATCGCCCAGTAGAGCAGGGCTCACCGCCCAGCTCACCAGGGCTTACCTTACAGCAGACCAAGGGCACAACTCAGGTCTATTTTATGTTGTTAGTCTTGTGACGTGTTTATGTGTTCTTTCATATCTCTTACAGCGGAGGGCTCCGACCATAAATAAGAGGGCCAGTATGGTGGCCCGTAATTATGGGAGGAGCCCGGAGGGTATATAATCAGACCACCCACAACGGTCTGTGTCGGTTCCAGTGCAAGGTACCCACCCACCCATTTCCCTTCTCAGAGTACTTCACTTAAAACACGTTTCTCTACAGAAACATCCATTTACTTTCTTAAGGTATGCGGCCTTCTCTTGGCATATCGCCCAGTAGAGCAGGGCTCACCGCCCAGCTCACCAGGGCTTACCTTACAGCAGACCAAGGGCACAACTCAGGTCTATTTTATGTTGTTAGTCTTGTGACGTGTTTATGTGTTCTTTCATATCTCTTACAGCGGAGGGCTCCGACCATAAATATATATATATATATATATATATATATATATATATATATAATTTACATGGGCCAAACTGCAAATATAAATCATGCATACTTAAAATAAATACTTAATACTTGATTCAAAATAGCCCTATTTTTTTTCAGAAAAAAAAAAAGATCGGACAAAAATGGAAATAAACGGTCTGTTTTTGCATGAAAAGTTGGCTCCGGGACTCAAGTAGTTAAGGACTTTAGCTGGTGTATATAAAAAACTGATGACAAACTGATCTAACCCTCATCCTTTTTTTTTTGTTGAAAAAAATGTGACTGAACTGATGAAACGAACGCTCTGCATGTATGAAAGGGGTCTAATGCCCTGTACACACGGTCGGAAATTCTGATAGAAAAGGTCCAATCGGATTATGTTGTAGGAAAATCCGATCATGTGTGGGCTCTATCTATTTCGTCAGAAAAAAAAAAAAATTGAGAGCTGGATCTAAAATTTCCCGACAAAAAAATACGATCGGACTTTTTCCGATCGTTTGTAGAGAATTCCGACGGACAAAGTGCCACGCATGCTCGGATTAAATTACAAGACCAAAGCTATTGGCTACAAGCCTCTACGTAGTCTCGTCGTACTCAGCGAACGTCACCTCGTTCCGAACGATCGGATTTTCCAACAACTTTGTCTGACCGTGTGTATGCAAGACAAGTTTCGGGCAAAATCCGTCGGAAAAAATCAGACGGCTTTTGTGGTCGGAATGTGCGACTGTGATAATATACAGAGGAAAATACAGAGGAAAATACACCCGAAAAATCTCATGATGAAATATAATGGTAAATACCAGGAAAATATATAAATATAGAAAAATATATAGAGAGATTTGATTTTTCAAGTATTTTTTCCCACTGTATTGTTTTATTGCATGTTTTACAACCATACATTTATCAATTCTATACCCGTTGTGTAGCCCTGAAGAAGAGGAATACTCCTGGGATCCTGAAATGTGTTGTTTTTTTGTATTGTCCTGCTGAACAAACCAAAAACAGTAAAAGGTTTTGTGCACTCAGTTCCTTGGTCTGGAACGCGTTTTGGACTTTGTATACGTGGTTTCCGAAATTCAGGTCCCCCCAATTTACTTGCACCATGTTATGTGTTTGATAGCAGCCTCACCAGAGCCATCGTACCTCATATGGATGTGTTTGACCTCCTCCAACCATGATCCATTGAGAAGTCAAATGCAGCCCCTTAGTTATATGTATCCCAGTAAAAAATGTGAGGGGTTCTAATCATTCCTTATTCTATTTGAAGCTGGCTAGAGAAACACTTCAAAGCCCAGCTGTGGTCAGAGAGAAAAGAGCTGTGCAAATCTCAGAACTGGATGAACAGAAATACAACTCCTTTGGCATGTAAAAAATTTCCATGTACACTACTGTATATTGCCAAAAGTATTGGGACACCTGCCTTTACATGCACATGAATTTTAATGGCATCCCAGTCGTAGTCCATAGGGTTCAATATTGAGTTGGCCCACCCTTTGCAGCTATAACAGCTTAAACTCTTCTGGGAAGGATGTCCACAAGGTTTAGGAGTGTGTCTATGGGAATGTTTGACCATTTGTGAGGTCAGCCACTTATGTTGGATAAGAAAGCCTGGCTTGCAATCTCTGCTCTAATTTATCCCAAAGGTGTTCTTTCGGGTTGAAATCAGGATTCTGTGCAGGCCAGTCAAGTTCCTCCACCCCAAACTCATTTATCCATGTCTTGATGGACCTTTCTTGTGCACTGTTGTGCATTCATGTTGGAACAGGAAGGGGCCATCCCCAAACTGTTCCCACAAAGTTGGGAGCATAAAATTGTCCAAAATGTCTTGGTATGCTGACACCTTAAGAGTTCCCTTCACTGGAAGTAAGTGGCCAAGCCCAACCCCTGGAAAACAACTTCCACACCATAATCCCCCCTCCACCAAATGATTTTGACCAGTGCACAAGGCAAGTTCCATAAAGACATGGATGAGCGAGTTTGGGTTGGAGGAACTCGACTGGCCTCAGCCTGATAGAACATCCTTGGGATAAATTAGAGCGGAGATTGTGAGCCAGGTCTTCTCCTCCAACATCAGTGGCTGACTTCACAAATGCACTTCTGGAAGAATAGTCAAACATTCCCATAGACACACTCCTAAACCTTGTGGACGGCCTTCCTGGAAGAGTTGAAGCTGTTATAGCTGCAAAGGGTGGGCCAGCGCAATATTGAACCCTACGGACTAAGACTGGTATGCCATTGAAGTTCATTTGTGAGTAAAGGCAGGTGTCCCAATACTTTTGGCAATATAGTGTATGTATTCCACCTTTATATTAAGCTGTTTACCCAACGTTCAACTGCAACTGATTTTTCCATTGGATCACAGTTATCTAAGAAGTACATGACAGCTCGGTCCTCCATGTTATATTTCTACACATGTTCATTTTCTAAGGCACACACGGGAGTGAATCAGGTTACTATAAACACACGGTGTGTAATACCAGCACATGATAAGTGTACAGTATAATGTAAGGCTTACCGTGACATGTTTATATACCACATACATTTCTTTCCCTTAGAGGAACGACCCTATGATATCACTATTATCTAGTTGTGTGTTCCTTTTCAATAATCTACATGAAGGCTTGTCGGGGGCCCATCGGCTTCCTGACTAAAGCACAGAAGAATGTACAGCTACAAAGAATGGAAAATACTATTTATCTCCCCGATGGAATGAAGTGGTCCAAAAGGACCTGCAATTGACCCGACGACGTAAAATTTGAATTTTTTATTTATTAATTTCAGGCATTCATATAGCGGCATCAATTTACACAATGCTTTAAATACTGTACAATTCAGATTAGTCTTTGCGCTCAAGGAGCTTACAATCTATCTCACATGCATGCATACACGCACGCACGGCAGCATACTAGGGCAAATTTAGACAGAAACAATTTTCCCATATCAATGCATCTTTGATATGAGGGAGTACACAGACTAGCACAGGGAGAACTTGCAAATTCCATGTAAATAGGAAGGAAACCCAAGTACCTGGAGAAAACCCATACTAGCACAGGGAAAACACGCAAACTCCATGCGTAGAGCGTCTTAGATTAAGAATGGTTTATATTTGCCCTCATTTTTCAGGCATCAGAAAACCATGGCTTCACAGTGTGGACTGAGTGTTCCAGAGGTAGCCTAACCTTGGTATCCACTGAGAAGCAATGATGTCCCAAGGACGGCCAAACAGAGCTGAGTAATTAATAGCAACGTTAGCCTTGGAACTGCTGAACTGCTCTGTTAAAACCACTAATCAGTAAAAGGGGAATACACTTTTTAAATTAAAATTAGATCTAAACCTTGACTGGACAACAACTGCCATTTGTTTTATCTTTTTTCATAAAATACGTGCTTCTACTTTTTTTTTGGTTGGTCAGTAGAAACATGTTCCATTACATTGTTGGTTAGCACATGTTACAGAAAGCATGGGTCTGAAGAATGTAAGGTTGGCCATAGATAATATGTTTTTCTTTCCTGCCACCAAATCGCTCGATTCCTCCATCAACATAGTCAGTGTTGATGGGAGGAATGCTTCCCTGCCAGCAGAGGGCGTAGGAAGCATTACCAGGTGGCAGAATACAATGGTTACAATTGCTTTAGCTGCTGGCAGTAAACGTATGTAGAAAACTCCAACATACTGGTTATACCCAAGTTGATCGATCAATCAGCTTGAGTACAATCAGCCTGCACATACAGTGGTGTGAAAAAATGTTTGCCCCCTTCCTCATTTTCTGTTCCTTTGCATGTTTGTCACACTTAAGTGTTTCGGAACATCAAACCAATTTAAACAATAGTCAAGGACAACACAAGTAAACACAAAATGCAAATTGTAATTGAAGGTGTTTATTATTAAAGGTGAAAAAAAATCCAAACCATCATGGCCCTGTGTGAAAAAGTGATTGCCCCCCTTGTTAAAACATACTATAACTGTGGTTGTCCACACCTGAGTTCAATTTCTCTAGCCACACCCAGGCCTGATTATTGCCACACCTGTTCACAATCAAGGCATCACTTAAATAGGAGCTGCTTGACACAGTAAGGTCCACCAGAAGATCCTTAAAAGCTACACATCATGCCGAGACCCAAAGAAATTCAGGAACAATTGAGAAAGAAAGTAATTGAGATCTATCAGTCTGGAAAGGGTTATAAAGCCATTTCCAAAGCTTTGGGAATCCAGTGAACCACAGTGAGAGCCATTATCCACAAATGGCGAAAACATGGAACAGTGGTGAACCTTCCCAGGAGTGGCTGGCCGCCCAAAATTACCCCAAGAGCGCAGCGACGACTCATCCAAGAGGTCACAAAAGACCCCACAACAACGTCCAAGGAACCGCAGGCCTCACTTGCCTCAGTTAAGGTCAGCGTTCATGCCTCCACCATCAGGAAAAGACTGGGCAAAAATGGCCTGCATGGCAGAGTTCCAAGGAGAAAACCACTGCTGAGCAAAAAGAACATCAAAGCTCGTCTCAATTTCTCCACAACACATCTTGATGATCCCCAAGACTTTTGGGACAACATTCTGTGGACCGATGAGACAAAAGTGGAACTCTTTGGAAGGTGTGTGTCCAAGTATATCTGGCGTAGAAGGAACACTGCATTTCATAAAAAGAACATTATACCAACAGTAAAATATGGTGGTGGTAGTGTGATGGTCTGGGGCTGTTTTGCTGCTTCAGGACCTGGAAGACTTGCCGTGATAAAAGGAACTATGAATTCTGCTGTCTACCAAGAGATCTTGAAGGAGAATGTCCGACCATCTGTTCGTGTACTCAAGCTGAAACGAACTTGGTTTCTGCAGCAGGACAATGATCCTAAACACACCAGCAAGTCCACCACCGAATGGCTGAAGAAAAACAAAATGAAGACTTTGGAGTGGCCTAGCCAAAGTCCTGACCTGAATCCTATTGAGATGTTGTGGTATGACCTTAAAAAGGCCGTTCATGCTCGAAAACCCTCTAATGTAACTGAATTAGGACAATTCTGCAAAGATGAGTGGGCCAAAATTCCTCCAGGATGCTGTAAAAGCCTCATTGCACGTTATCGCAAACGCTTGGTTGCAGTTGTTGCTGCTAAGGGTGGCCCAACCAGTTATTAGGTTTAGGGGGCAATCACTTTTTCACACAGGGCCATGATGGTTTGGATTTTTTTTCACCTTTAATAATAAACACCTTCATTTACAAATTGCATTTTGTGTTCACTTGTGTTGTCCTTGACTATTGTTTAAATTGGTTTGATGTTCCGAAACACTTAAGTGTGACAAACATGCAAAGGAACAGGAAATGAGGAAGGGGGCAAACACTTTTTCACACCACTGTACATGGTTCGAATCTCAGTCGGTCCCTGTTTAGCCAAGATTCGAACTGTCTATGGCCAACTTAACATACAGCGGGGTGTACAGTGTTCAGTGGTCAAGAGTATGTAATGTACTGCCCCTTACATTGTGGCCAACGGGATTAAAAATGACCCCTAACACATTGGTGGCAAGTGTTCCCTTGACTTCCTGAGTGATGTTGATGCGGTAACTATGTTACCGCAGAGAGCAGAGAGCACACCAATGGTGTAGCAATACCATTAATCAAAATCAAAGTAAAGATAAAAATTCACTAACAAGGGGAAAGCGTAACAATTGCCTATTTGTAGCCCAGGATAGTATCCTATAACTACGTTGTAGTCCAGGAGAATCCTTCCGTCATTGCCAGTGGTGGGGGTTGTAGCTGAAAGATGTCAAAGATGCTGGGAATGGCTCTGTGAGACCTGCTTACACAGAGTTCAGTGTATAAAGTAGGGGAGGAGGTGAAGTTCCTTCCACTTCCAGGTTAAAACTATGGTGGCCGAGGTGACACATTGTGGTGCAACAGAATCTCCTTTAACAACAAAGAACAAAAAAGGGTGCAAACACCTAGTGCATTACCTAGATAGCACTTTATTAAGGGATTAAATACAAATTCTACTCGCAAACCAAATTGGAATAGTAGCATATCAAAATGACAGCAAACTGACAGTGGAGAAGTCCGCCTTTGAACCTCATGAATTTGCATGGATGAGAGACCAGCTGACCCGTTTTAGGGGACTGACCCCCTTCCTCGGAGCAACATTTCCAGAGCTGTTACTCTGAGGAAAGGGAGAAGTCCCCTGAAACGCATTCCATGAGGTTGGAAGGCGAACTTCTGGACTCATTTTGATATGCCACCATTCAAATTTGGTTTGTGAATACAATTTGTAATTTTAAATCCCTTAATAAAGTGCTGGAGGTAATATACTAGGTGTTTGCTCCCTCTTTTGCTTTGTGACGTTTGTGCAGTACTGGATTCCACAATCTGAAGAGGGCCGCATCACCTTAACGGTCCAGCTCGAGCTGCACAGTGGCCATGACATTTGCAGTATTTGTGGCAAGCTTCCCTACGACATCTGAATGCTTAAGTGTCAAGTTTGCACTGGTTTATGGCATCTCCTTTTCTCTGGTCTCTTGAGACATCCTTTAGCACCAACCGCCACCACTGGCCAAGGCTGTTGGGTTCTCCTGGACTAGATACAAGATACCATCCTTGGCAACAAATACCCAATTGTGACACTCTCCCCCTGAGAATTTTTTTAAATATTTATTTAAATTTTTAATAAATGTAATACAACCCTATCGGTGCTCTTTCTTCCTTGTACATTTGCTATTAGATCATTTGGCTGGACTCTAACGTACTATAACGAGGACTGCACAATAGCTGTGGTGCCCCGGTTGGATTTACTGGTGGACTCATATCTCACCCCCTTGATTGAGTGCCTATGGTGTGAACGTCCATTTGTGCTCTGAAGATTCTTTGTGTTTTCTCGATCTAGTGAACCCCTAGAAACCTCTGGAGCACTGATTCTCAACCAGGGTTCCTCCAGAGGTTGCCATGGGTTCCTTCAGCATTGGGCCATTTCTGCCTTTCGGATAAGTTCCCACCGACACCATTGATCTTTTCAGCTATCTGTAAGGGGGTAATTCTTCCCAATGATCACAAGTGTAAGGACCATTCTTCATACTGACCCTCACACTAATGTATCATGAGTTGCAGATCTCTAATTTTTAGCAGGGGGTTCCCCAAGACTGGAGAACAATTTCAAGGGTTCCTCTGTGTGGAAAAGGTTGAGAAAGGCTGCTCTGGAGGAACCATAGAGTTCTATGTATTCTATCAAATACATACAGTAAGAGAGACTTTGGCTGCTTCATAATGGCTGATGTGGAGATCTAGGAGCCTTAATCTTTACCAGAGTCTTCTTAGCCCTTGTGCACATGGTCGGAGATTCCGACGGAATGTGTCTGATCGGACCGTTTTGTCTGATAATCCGACTGTGTGTGTGGTCTCCATCGGACTGTTTCCGGCGGACCAAGTTTTCCAACTTGTCGGTAAAATTTTCCGACAACATGAACCGATTGGACTTTGTCCGATCGTGTGTAGAGAATTCCGATCGGACAAAGTGGCACGCATGCTCAGATCAAATTCCTACACCAAAGCTATTGGCTACTAGCGTGAACATAGTCCCATCGTAACGAAATTACGTCATCACGTTCTAAGAGATGTAACCAGCATCAGAAATGCAGCCACCTGTTTTAGATGGACCCTTAAATGGCAAGCTAATGCACTAGGACAGATACAAAATTAGACATACAACAGCTTAGGATGTCAGTATGTCAGGTCTCGTGCTAACATAAACACACCATAATCTTCCAGAGACTTCAATATATACAGTGCTTCTCACTGCACGCGCCCTAACCAAAGTTGATGTGTCATTTCAGATAACACGGCCACCAAGCTGTAGAAATAAGGACAGGAAAATCACGTGATTTCTGGAATTGGCTTCATTACATCTCTGACAATGAAAACCAGATTTCATGTTATAATCGGTCTCCATGGCTGGCTTAACCTTCCTCCCACTCCATTTCAGACATTTGGCTGATTTTCTTAAACAGTGATTGGTTTTAATCAGAATGTAATACAAAAAGAAACATTGGTCTCCAACATGAAGCCGATCACGCTAATTGCCTTTGCTTTGAGAACTTGAAACTCCATAAACTTAAGACATCTGGTAGATGGCTGGCATTAAAATGATTAAAATCTTGGTTTCTATGGTTGTGAAGGCAATGGAGCAACAATTGTTAAAAAAATAAATTTTCCATGTGTAATATTATGCATGCCGGGGTACTTGGCCTTCAAAGGAATAAAACATAATGGGCAGAGTATAGTTATAGTACATCCAACATCATCTAAAGCCTTCCAAACGTGCAGAAGTGTCTTGCCTTTTGCCTTCACTACATTCAATTAAAGTCATATTAAACCCTCTGTGTTTTTTTTAGGTTCCGTAAGGTACACAGGTGCCTTAGTTTACATGCGGGGCACCGGACTCATAGGTTTCTATGAGGTTTTTTTTTTCAAGCCAAGTGATTAGAGCCTGAGCCTCTAATTGGCTTGAAAAGGGTGGGGCTGGGGCCACAGATCACTGCACCCCGAACCCACCCACTTGTGACACTAGCGAATCGATGATCACTATTGTCTTCCGGCTTCTCCTCTTGGCCAATCAGGACAGGAGGAGAATTGGGTGGGCCTGGGAGAAGACGAGGAAGCCATGGAGGGGCTGAGCGTGGGGGGTGGTGGCGCCCTTAATGGATGGGCCTTTCCTGAATATGACTATATGGCAGATGTAATTTTAGGTCTAGCAGCTCATTTAATTAAATAGGCACCCTCAACCCTAAAAGTTATGGGTATAGATCTGCTTTATTAAACAAGGAAATTGCGTGATGCACATTTCTTTTGCAACTTAAAGTGGAAATAAAACCCGCTGACTTTTTTTTTTTTTTTACACCTGCAAGGGAAAAGGCATAATGAGCTAGTATGCACCGCATACTAGCTCATTATGAAATACTTACCTTAGAACGAGGCGCCGGCATCTCACTCGGTCCATGTCGAAGGAGCTGATACGTTCCCTTGGCGTGTCTTCTGGGTATCGCGGCTCCGGCACTGAGTGGCCGGAGCCGCAATGTCGTCACGCATGCGCGCAGGAGTTTTCTTCCCGGCAAGGTCTGGCGTCTGCCGGACTTTCAACCGAGAATCCCCTGTTCGCGTGTGCCGCTGAAGTCAGCGGCTCATTGCAAGGGGAATATCTCCTAAACCGTACAGGTTTAGGAGATATTCTTTTTACCTACAGGTAAGCCTTATTATATGCTTATCTGTAGGTTAAAGTCAAAAATTGGACTATACAAACGCTTAAATGCATATGTGCTGGTCACACACATAATAGAAGAATCTTATTGTATGAGAAAGCAGCGCGTACCCATAACAGTATAAGGCGGCAGGGGAAAATCACACTGACAGGATAACAATGTGCAGTCAGCATTCTAGCAAACAAGGGATTTATTCCAATTAAAACCAGATTGAATGTTAAACATCAGGCTTCAGGGATCGGTCCATCCTCCCACACACTCCACTCCTTTGGCAGATGCTGGGGACCTTGTTTCCTCTAAATTCTCTCAGTAAAGTGATTGCAGTCCTCACAGCTAGTATTTTAAATGCATAACTCTGGTATCGCCGTTAACTCTTTCAGGACAAAAAAAAAAAAATGTTTAAATCCAAACTTCGTATATGGAAGCCAATTTACCAGCCAACGGCTTTGTATTTCTTTCTGTCCAGTATTGAGATGTACAGAGCCCATGCAGCACTGCCCTCTCTGGTCTTGTCCCTCCCCTTGACTATGGCAGCAGCAGACTGATAAGCTCATCTCCATGTCACTCTCTTCTCTCCTCCTGTCAATATGACCCTTGTTAGCATGTGAGTGCCAGGGCTGTCTTTAAGGCAGGGCAAAAGGGGCAGCTGCCCTGGGCCCTGTCATTGTTGTGGGGCCCAAAGCCGCTGCCTCATATTGCCAACTATCCCAGTTTAAATTTCCTTGTCTCTTGAAGTTTTAGTCCCGTGCTTTGTCCCGATAGCTCAGTGTGAAGTGCTGGTACTAATGCTGCCCTGCTCTGTCCTATTGTTGTGTACAGATGACTCACCTGCAGACCCTGTGTTTACAAAATAACCAGCATTCGTATGTAAATAGCAGCGGCATTCATAAGTAAATAGCTGTGGTCGGCGGCATTGATATGTAAATAAAGACGGCATTCATATGTATATCATGCCCCTCTGCAGTGAGGAGACGATGTGCTGTAACCTCTAGCAACCAACCAGTGAGCAGTATTACATTACAGTGATCTCTAGCAACCAATTAACAAGCAGAAATCCATTGCTGTAGCCTCTAGCAATTAATCAGTGAGCTGTAATGTGTGCTAAAACCTCTAGCAACCAGTCAGTAAGCAGTAATGATATTCTGTAACCGCTGGCAATCAATCACAATCGCTGCCTGATCTGATACAGTAAACAGATTTTAAGATTTTTAGCTGCTATTTATTGTATGTCTCAGAGCAGGTGGTGAAATTGTATGGGGGGGCAAGAAAATATTTGCCCAGGGTTCAGTCAATATTAAAGACGGCCCTGGTGAGTGCTGCAGAACAACGAATTGGCTCCTTTTGCTGCTTCTCCCTTTCTAAGGTTGAGCCCTGCCGTACGAGGCTGCTACCAAGTCAATTTCAAGTACTTTTGCTGCTTGCATTAAAAAAATGCATTTAATAGTATATGAATTAATACAGATTTGCATTATTGTACATCTTTTCTGTCCACCTGGATTGCAGCTTTGAAGCCCGATTCCACACAATTCAAATTTTTGCATATCCTGTTTCCCACCCACCTTTCATGTGTCTGGTCCCTTTCAGGATGCCAGATGCATGGATTTTTGAAGCACCCGATTAGAGCCAGAGGCTCTATTAGGCTTCTATTAGGCATGCGCCATAGACAGCGGTGCATGTCTTTTTCCAAATATCTCCTAAACCTTGTAGGTTTAGGAGATATTTCATGAACCTACAGGTAAGCCTTAATCTAGGCTTACCTGTAGGTCAAAGTGGTCTGTAAAGGTTTACAACCACTTTAAGGGGTCAGCATACCAAGACATTTTGGACATTTTCATGCTCCTAACTTTGTGGGAACAGTTTGGTGATGACCCCCTTCTTGTTCCAACATGACTGCACACCAGTGCACAAAGCAAGGTCCATAAAGACATGGATGAGCGAGTTTGGGGTGGAGGAACTTGACTGGCCTGACCTCAACCCGAGAGAACACCTGTGGGATGCATTCGAGTGGAGACTGCGAGCCAGGCCTTTTCGTCTAGATCAGTGCCTAAGCTAGCAAATGCACTTCTGGAAGAATGGTCAAACATTCCCATAGACACACTCCTAAACCTTGTGGACGGCCTTCCCAGAAGAGTTGAAGCTGTTATAGCTGCAAAGGGTGAGCCAACTCAATATTGAACCCTATGGACTATGACTGGGATGCCATTAAAGTTCATATGTATGTATAAGCAGGTGTCCCAATACTTTTGGTAAAATAGTGTATTAAGATAACTAGACCATGGGGCTGTTGTCTCATGTCTGTGTACCCTTATGCTCTGCTATATAGCCGGGTAGTCTGGCAGGGACATTTCACTGATAAAGTGCCCAAGAGAAAGTCAGAAATTCAATGGGACATTAAGCCAACCACTGTCCACCCATGATTGAAAAATCAGCATTGACTAGACAGACCCTTTAGCGGTACAATAATGTGTGTTTGGGTGCTAGGGATCGCTCTGTTTCTATTAGCCATTAAATAGAAAGTAAAATGCCGCATTCCAAGGCTATGTAGCATAACTACAAATGAAATGGTTTGCCTATGGTTTATCTTGGCCTACATCCAAGATAGGAAGAGCCTATAATTAAAGTTAGAACGACCCCGGGGATTTTGACTTCTATTTGCTTTAAGGATGTATGTCAAATATGTGTTTGTGTTAAAGTCGAATTCTGTGCAGATTCTGCACCGCATCCAAATCGCACCATGTTCATGGAAACCACTGCGGGTGTGTGTGTTAGGTTAACGACACCCCAAAATCGGTTCTTTGCAGAATCGGATCTGATTTTTGTGCGGGCAAAAAAAAAAAAGGGTCCTACACGATATTGGTACGGATTCTGTGCGATCTGAGCCATACAGAATAATGTCTCAAATCGCACTGCTGAAAAAGCGCACGTGATTTGAACCGGAATGAAGGTTAGTACTATGACTATCTCTGGCATAGTATACTGAGAGATGTGTAGGGGCGTCTGCGGGGGTCTGCGGCGGTCTGTCCCGGAAGTGGGTGCAGATACCTGGATTATCCAGGTAACTGCACCCCCCTCCCCCCTGAAAGGTGACGATTGTGGCACCGGAGGGGGGGGAGGGATCAGATTAGCGGAACTTCCCCTTTAGGGTGGAGAACCGCTTTAAGAAAAAAAAAAGCGTGTGTAGAAAAAAAAAACAAATAATAATAAAGAAAAAAAGAAAGATACCTAGATCAAGGTTTAGAGCAACTGTCATATTTTAAAGAGCAACTGTCATCTCTGTCCCGCAGCAGCTCCTCCTCTGACCCGCTGTTGACTCACCAACAGTCCCATTCACTTTAATGGGACGGCTGGTGATTTGGCAGAGACACAATAAAGTGAGGGATGTGGTGGCAGCAGGTGAGTGGATGGCCACTAACGGGCACTGCCATGATGGATCTGAAATGACAGGTGCTCTTTAAATGTAAGCACCTTTTCTTGCTGGTAGTTAGAATCTTTAATATTTGCAAACAAAATGAAGGTTTCCTATTTAGAATAATAAGCTGTCAGGTTAGTAAAACAGCGATTTCAGAACTAGTTCAATCATACAGTTTGTAGTGTACATAGATTTGCAAAACAATGGGATAAAGGAATACTCCTTTATCTCATGGTTACTGTGAGATTGTGTGAATGCATCAATGCAGTGCATGTTATCTCAGCTTACAGAGCTTGGATTCATTGAATGAGTTTACCAAAAATGTAATATTGCAGAATAAAAAGCCTCCTGCTACATAACTAAGCTCCATTTCATGCTGAATAAACTAAATTATTAACGTATATTAAAGTGGAGTTCCATTGACATGCTTGTTTTTTTGTTTTTGTTTTAAACATTAACATATTACACTCACGGCTTTTTAAAATTTCATCCCCAGATGTCCGGTTTAATA
The DNA here is from genome assembly GCF_037356315.1 of Lithobates pipiens. Lineage (NCBI taxonomy): Eukaryota > Metazoa > Chordata > Amphibia > Anura > Ranidae > Lithobates > Lithobates pipiens. The sequence continues at coordinate 58,878,429 of NW_027507791.1, forward strand.
TAAAAAATAACTTATATGATTGCTTCCTGGCTGTTGCCATATTGCTTGTGGGCATGTGAAGCCCACAAGCATTATGTTCCGCTGTAGTGTCATATTTTGCTCCCCCATCGTAGAATGCTCCAGAAGTGACGTTGCGGCCATAAATTTTGCAATGTGAATGCGTGATGCTTTCCAAACACTTGTGCCATGCGTTCCAGAGGATTTGCGACAATGCAGTTCAGTGAAACCGTCAGATAATGTCACGGAAGTGGGGGGAAGTAATCGTGACGTTAACTTTACACAGAGTGACGTTAACTTTAGACAGAGCGGAGAGCGGCGGAGAGAGAGCGGGTAACCGTGACTCGGGGAGGGGATTACCTCCCCTCACTTCCGTGACATGGTGATGGTTTCACTGATCTGCATTGCCGCAAATCCTTTGGAATGCATGACGCAAGTGTTTGGAATGCATCGCAAAATTTCTGGCCTCAACGTCACTTTCGAAGCATTCTACGATGGGGAGCAAAATATGACACTACACGGGGGTACGGTGCAGCTGAGTGACCAGCATGCACCACCTGTTCTCGCGCATGCGCAATATGACTGTATCGAAGCGCCGTAAACTTCTCACATTGCCATCACAATGGGCTTCGTCGCCGGACGTGCCCGCCCGTTGTGATGGCAACGCAGCCCTCAGTGCTGCCTGCTGACTCCTGGGAAATGATGACACACATCTCCCACAAGCCCGCAAGCATAATGTTCCGAGATACGGTGTAGCCGAGTGACCAGCATGCACCGTCCGTTCTCGCGCATGCGCAATATGACCGTATTGAAGTGCCGTAAACTTCTCACGTTGCCATCACAACAGGCGGTGGAAGTGCCCGCCCCGTTGTGGCAACACAGCCCTCGGTGCTGCCCACTGACTCCTGGGAAATGATGAGACACATCTCCCAGGAGCACTAGCGAGCACGGGCGCCGAGGGAAATGACGTCAGGCGCCAGGAAGAGGAAGATTACAAGGCACCCCTTAGCAACAGACAGGAAAGAATAAGTAAAAAAAAAAAAAATGTTCCAAATGTTTTTTTGCTTATGTTTATTGCTAATGAATACTGCAAAGTAAATTTTATAAATTTTATGGGTGGAACTCCGCTTTAAATAGAACACTATCTTTAGATAGATTTTTACTCCAAAAGCATTTTGTTAAAATAAATTTGATTAAAAAAAATTATATATATATATATATATATTTTGTTAAAATAAATTTGATTTAAAAAAATGATATATAGATATATATATATATAATATATTTAAATCAAAAAAATCTGATTTAAATAATAAAAAAAAAATCCGATTTGTTTGATTTTATTTTTATTTTTTTTAAATCATTGATTTATATCCACCCTGGGTGCACCACTAATAGGTATACTCATTTTAGAAAAAGTGACAGTTATTTTCAGCAGACCCCATAAAGATCTGAAAATGACAATCACATGGCTAAACCAGGGACCCTTATTATTTGTGAACCGAGCCTACAGCATGCTATTGGGATTACATCTTGTTTACTGGATAATCATTTTCCATAATTTATTTGCTCTGGTTATAATAGATACTTTGCATTTTGGCATGGCCTTATTGCCTGCAGTTTTCCTTTCTCATCACACACTTCTTGCTATCACTATTGCTCACATACACATAACTCCTAGATATTATCTGGGCTCCCCGCTGTAATAGAGTGTTTGTTAGTGCACATTCCAGCATTCTGGGAGGAAATTTTCATCTTGCACAAGAAAAGCAGGAAACGGTGTCACTAATAATGAGGAGGGGGGTAAAGAAAGTCTCAGGCAACGAGAAGTGGGAAGGAAAAGGAAGCCATCAGGTGGTACTACACGCGGCACAGTTTAATGAGCGGAAGCTGAGCGTGGCACCGGGGCCCAATCAGTGACAGGGAGGATGGAATGTGTTGGAACAAAGGAGAGGGCGTGTATACTTTTCATAAAGTACTAGATACTGACGTTATATCTGTGGGCAAAATAAACGAAAGTTTCTTAGAAAACAATTGTCCATGTAAAAATAAAGTTTTAGATCATCTTAATTGTATATTTTTTGGGTAAAATTTATGTTTGGTATTAATTTAACTTCTTGCTGCTTATGCAATGAATGCGTGGCACAGATGGTAGGATATGCGTCCATGCGGCCAAGTTTTCTGTGCTCCCAGAACACTGATCAGGGACAGCCCCTCCATTAAGGGTGCACGGGTGCCCCCTCCCCTTTCTATCGCTGCCGCTACTTTCAGGACATCAGGCACATGAATTATAGCGGAAGGGGGGTTTGTAAGCACCTAATTAGACCCAGAGGCTCCAATGGGCTTTAAAATAGGGTGGACGCTGGACACAGAGCATTGCGCTCAGAGTCCACCCAGGTATGTAAGGATAGCGAATGAATATTCGCTATTCTAACACTGAATCGCCTCTCCGCCAATCAGGAAGCGCAGATCTGATACCCGTTTCCCAATTGGCTGAAAGGACAGGCGATCCTAATGGACACCTAGGAGCAAAGCTCCCAACTGTCCCTGATTTCGAGGGACTGTCCCTGATTTGGAGCAATGTCCCTCTGCCTCTGTCCCTCTTTTCTCCTCATTTGTTCCTCATTTTGGTCTGATCTATATAGTTGTATAGAAAATGCACTTTTTATCTATCAAAAAGTGTTTCCCAGTGCTAAACCTTTCATCCAAATTCTAAATTGCAGAAATTTTCAATTTTAAAAGCCAATATAAAGGAATAGTAGTGGTAAAAAAAAGTACTTGTGGATTTATTTAACCTTTTTTTGGTTACTTCCCCTTTAAGGGGTGTGGCAGGGGGTGTGTCTTCGGCCAACATACATTTGCTAGTAGGTGTCCCTCATTCCCATCTCAACATGTTGAGAGGTATGCTAGGAGGAAGAGGAGGGGGATACATGGCGGAAGCCACCATGATCTACAGGAGGAAGAAAGCTGCCGCCCGCCAGACATGCTGCCCGTCCACTTCCTAAATGGGGTAAGTGCATGGCTTTGATGTCCCAACCATCTTCCTGGGGGGGGGGGGGGCTGGGTTGCCGCCAACCAACCCAATGGGGGGGGGTTGGTTGTTTGCCACCCAAATGGTAAAAAAAAAAACACCAGCCACGACTGACACTGACCATGCTGTCCTACAGATCTCTCATGACTAGGAGCTGCATGGACGGGCTCCCCATCATGTGACTGCTGTGACAGCCACTGGAAAAGCTGGGGTTGGGCAGGAAGGGGTTCAATTTCACAAAAATAATACAAATTTTCATTAGTGCATTATTAAATGTTTTGTTTATTACATACAAATTCTCTTGGTATCAGCCTCTTGCAATCCCTTATACACTCCGGCTGAGAGAGTAACGGGTAGGACTGGGAGCCAATCAGGTTGTGTTAAGAAGGAACACACTGATAGGAGGGGAAAGCAGAGTGAGCAGAAGGATGACCTCATTAGTTTGTGGCTGCTCTTTCATTGTGTTGAGAGAACACAACTGTACACAAGAAAAAAGACACCAAACGCAACCCCCCCACACTGCAACAATCACATACTCGTAAAGAATAGGGGTGCATGAACAAGGTGCAATGCCTTATTCCTCACTCTAGCAAGATCCCTCCAGCTGTGCAACTGGTCCTGCAAAGCCTCTTTTCTAGAGCGTTTCCAGCTGCGGTTGCACTCCTGCCTCCTCCATGTACAACGCAGGGTTAATAGCCTTGCATTGTACATGATGACGCAATGGACCTACCACATACTAGAGCTTTGTATAGAAGAGGAGAGTGCTGGAGCATGCTGGAACGGGGAGTCAGAACTTTTTTTATCATTGTCCCAAACTGTCGTGCATGAGCAGAATAGGTGCCAAGTTGACCCAACCTGGATGCCATATTAAGACCACAGTATTCTACTAAATCAGAGCTCATGAGATAGTATTGATTGCACAAACCAAAAACACAATGAAAGTATATACTCACCAGCCACTTTATTAGGTACACCTGTTCAATTGCTTGGTAAAACAAATTTCTAATCAGCCAATCACATGGCAGCAACTCAATGCATTTGGGCATCTAGACGTGGTAAAGACGATTTAGCTGAGGTTCAACATGAGTATCAGAATGGGGAAGAAAGGGGATTTAGGTGACTTTGAATGTGGCATGGTTGTTGGTGCCAGACAGGCTGGTATGAGCATTTCAAAAACTGTGGATCTACTGGGATTTTCACACACAACCACCCTTAGGGTTTACAGAGAATGGTCCAAAAAAGAGAAAATATCCAGTGAGCGACAGTTGTGTGGACGAAAATGCCTTGTTGATGTCATAGGTCAGCGGAGAATGGGCAGATGAGATGATAGGCAACAGTAACTCAAATAGCCAAGGTATGCAGAATACCATCTCTGAAAGCAAAACACATCGAACCTTGGAGCAGATGGGCTACAACAATAGAAGACCACATCGGGTGCCACTCCTGTCAGCTAAGAACAGGAAACTGAGGCTACAATTCGCACAGGATCACCAAAATTGGACAATAGAAGATTGGAAAAACATTTCCTGGTCTAATGAGTTTCAATTTCAGCTACAACATTGAGATGGTAGGGTCAGAATTTGGCATAAACAATAAGAAATCATGGATCCATCTTGCGGTTCAGGCTGGTGGTGGTGTAATTGTATGGGGGATGTTTTCTTGGCACACTTTAGGCCCCTTAGTACCAATTGAGCATCGTTTAAATGCCACAGCCTACCTGAGTATTGTTGCTGACCATGTCCCTCCCTTTATGACTACCCTGATGGCTCCTTCCAGTAGGATAATGCACCATGCCATAAAGCTCAAATCATCTCACCACTGGTATCTTAAACATGACAATGAGGTCACTGTACTCCAAAGGCCTCCACACTCACCAGATCTCAATTCAATAGAGCACCTTTGGGATGTAGTAAAGCAGGAGATTCATATCATGGATGGGTGCAGCCGAAAAATGTGCAGCAACAGCATGAAGCTATCATAGTAGGTACGGTTGAATAAAGACAACAGTCCATTGCATTTAACCTGTGTTGGCGTGTGTGTGTGTGTGTTTGCGTAGATAATCATTTCCCATATCCTTGTATATTTTGTTTTCTAAAATGCACGTCCAAGAGTCTTTTAAAACTATCAATACTTCCTGCTGACACCAGAGATTATGGAAGAGAGTTCAGCTTCCTTATCGCCCTGACAGTGAAACACCCCCATGTCAATATGTAATATGAGGAATGTTTCCAACACCTTGTCCAAAGAATTAAGGCAGTTGTGAAGGCAAAAGGGGGGTGCAAACTGGTACTAGCAATGTGTACCCAATAAAGGGGCCTGGTGAGTGTCAATTAGTATTCTGAATCCAGACTGAGGAGATTCTGTGACTGCATTGTGCCATGGGCCACCACGGTGTCCTTCATTGACAATGTAATGATCCTAAGAGTGGTGCTGACATCAGCATAACCCAGGACTGCCCACCTCCAGAAGAAGATTATGCCGTGTACACACGACCAGACTTTTTGACAGCAAAGGAACGAGTCCGTCGGACAATTAGATCGTGTGTGGGCTCCATCGGACCTTCGCTTGCCAAAAATCTGGCGGACTTTAGAAATAGAACATGTTTTAAATTTTTCCACCGGAACTCCGCCGAACCGAGAAATGCGCTCGTCTATATGCTAGTCCAACAGACAAAAACCGACGCTAGGGCAGCTATTGGCTACTGGCTATGAACTTGCTTATTCTAGTCCGGCCGTACGTCATCACATTCAAATCCGTTGGCCTTTGGTGTGATTGTGTGTGTCCAAGTCCGTTCACTCTGAAAGTCCGTCGGAACTCTGCCGAAAGTCCGTCGGAAAGACCATCGGACCTAGTTCCTCAAAAAGCCCGGTCGTGTGTACGTGTAGAAGAAGAAGAGGACCCCCCACATCACATGACCGGCTAAAAGACATTGAAAAAGATAAGTGTCAGATAATAAAGATATAAAAAAATACAGCAGAGGAGGTCACCCTGAAGGTAAGGGCAGAGCCCTGTTAATGGTTTTCATTGGTCTGCCCCGTTATATTGAGACCATCGACTTGTGGTATTTTGTTTATACTATAGCTAATTTGTGGGCCAACCCTCGATACATTCTGTGGCTTTTGTGAGCCTTTTTTTAAGCACTGTTTATCTGTCTTTATTTGTTATTATTCAGTGTTCTGCATATTTATTGGTCTTTCCTATATGCCATACCATAAAAGGGAATCTGGTGTCTGTGGGCAAGACTGTGTGAGATAATTCTTCCAGCAGACATTTTGATAAAGGGGCCCATTGTATATACATGGCTTAGCTGTATAGCTTTGTATTGTTTTACATGATTTTTTTAGCATGATTTCCAAATTTGAAGATACGTCTTGTGTATGAAGAATCCGAAAGGATGTTTAAATCGGAACCCTGGGCAAGAATAAATTAAACTTTGACCCATCCCAAGTTGATTAAGAATATAATGCTTGTTGTGCCTAGGGCAGGGGTTTCCAAACTTTCTAAACATAGGTCCTTTAGACTTTAGGGGGGCTGTGCCTGGGGGGAGTAGAAAATGCCCCTTGTGTCAGTGGGAATAAAAAATGCCTCAGGCTTGGTGGTCAGTAGGAGTGAAAAATCTTACTGTGGTCAGTTGGAGAGGGAATATTACCCCATCATTGGTATTAGTGGGAGAAATAGTGCCCCATCATTGGCATCAGTGGGAGGAATAGTGCCCCATCATTGGTGTCAGTGTAAGGCATTATCATTTATATCAATGGAAGGAATTATGTCCTATTGTTGGTGAATAGAACCCCATTGTTGGTGTCAGTGGAAGGAATTATGCTCCACTGTTGGTGACATTGGAAGGAATGGGGCATCATTATTGGTGTCAGAGGGAGAAATTGTACCTTGTATAAGGGGAAGAAAAAGTGCTCCAAGGACCAGACAGGCAAAGGACCACATTTGGCATGCGGGCCAAAGTTTAGAGATCACTGGTCTAGTGAATGATCAAAAACAGAGAATTTCTTAACAGCTTTTCCTAGTATTATTTGTAAAAAATTCAATAAGCAACTGTTGGTTGCCCAGCTGACAGTTTAAAAAAAAAAAAAAAAAACGGGGGGGCCCAACCTGCAGTCCGTGGGCCACACGTGGCCCTATAGTACTTTTTTTGTGGCTCTCGTTCCCTAGAAATTAGATTTGACACGTGAAATCACCGGCTAATGGAGGCAATGGCACCTTCCAAATTGGTGCGATTCCCAAAAGTAGTTCCTTTACTACTTTTGGCGACTTCGGAGGTGATTTGAATAGACATCTGTGCATGAACCCGCACAGATGTCTGTCAAATCAGCCCCAAAGTCGGACTGCATTGCCGGTTTGAAATTGCGCTAGTTCAGGTGAAACGCACAATTTCAAACCCGCCCTCAATGGGACCGATGGGTAAAAGATAGGCCTCGTTTATACTTATGTTGCAACTCCTCAGAGGGCATTTGACAAGTGGTGAGGAAGCATTAGCCCTGGTTCACACTGCTGCAACTTCTGGTGCAACTAACTGCAACCTGTGACACAGAAAGTCTTAAGACAAGTAAAAACACATTCATTTTAATGGGTACTGTCTTAGTTGCTGCAACTCAAGCCACAGTGACAAAAAAATTAGTTCCCGCACTACTTTTCTGCATCTTTGGTGCGAGATGAGTGCCATACACTGCAATGTTAAAATCACAAAAGTTGCAAAGTACTGTGTCTTATATTATTTTGGCAAGACACGACCGGACTTTCCGCCAGAAAAGGTCAGACGGAATAATTCTGTCGGACATTCCGATCGTGTGTGGGCTTCATCTGACTTTTTTCTTTAAAAAATTCTGATGGACCTAGAAATAGAACATGTTTCAAATCGAAAAACGATGCAAGGGCAGCTATTGGCTGCTGGCTATTGAACTTCCTTTTTCTAGCCCTGTCGTACGTCATCGCGTTCTAAACTATCGGACTTTGGTGTGATCGTGTGTAGGCAAGTCCGTGTTGGCGGAACTCCGTCGGAACTCCATCGAAAAGTCCTTCGGAGTTCAGTCCTACGAGAAGTCTTCTCGTGTGTACGCTGCATAAGGATTAGGGGTTAGGGTTTAGGGTTAGAGAGTTATGCCGCGTACACACGAGCGGACTTTTCAACATCCAAAGTCCGAAGGACCGAGTCCGTCAGACTATCCGATCGTGTGTGGGCTGCAACGGACTTTTGATTCACCAAAGTCTGACGGACTTTAGAATATGGAACATGCTTCAAATTTTCCCGAAGGAACTCCGCCGGACCCGGTCCCCTTCGAAAACTCCGCTCGTGTGTATGCTACTCCGACGGACTAAAACCGACGCTAGGGCAGCTATTGGCTACTGGCTATGAACTTCCTTATTCGAGTCGGGTCGTACGTCATCACGTTCGAATCCGTCGGAGTTTAGTGTGATTGTGTGTGGCCAAGTCCGTTCGGCCGAAAAGTCTGTCAGAACTCCGTCGGAATTCCAGCAGAACTCCGACGGAACTCCTTTGGAAGTCTGTCGGACTTAAGTCCGCTCGTGTGTACGGGGCATTAGGCTTTTCCCTTGAAGAACAAGGTTAGGACTGAGGGATTGGAAAAGGGACCTACTCCAAAGGTCAAAGGTCAGCAGGCGGGTCCCCAGAAGTCAATGGTCAAGAGGCGTGGCTGACCCACCCCCACCAAAGTGTACCGCCTACCCCAAGTCGAGGAATGAACAAGTCGGGGAAAGCACTTCGCCGACTTGTTCATTCTCCGGCTTGTTCATTCCCTGACTTAGTTGGGGTAGGCGGTACACTTTGGTGGGGGTGGGTCAGCCACTCCTCTTGACCATTGACCTCTGGGGACCCACCTGCTGACCTTTGACCTTTAGAGGAGGTCCCTATTCCAATTCCTGAGTCCTAACCTTGTTCTTCAAGGGGACACTCTAACCCTAACCATAACCATAACCCAAACCTCTAACCCCTAACCCTAGGGTGCTTTATGGAACTAGCCCCTGCTAAGCGCCTGAAAACGACCTCTCCTTCATTCAAGTGTGACTTTTCACACTGTGGCATTGCGCCTGTGGGATGTCCCGAAAAGTCCTGCAAGCAGTATCTTTGGGGCAGTTTGGGAGCGCTGTATTTAGCGGGGTCGCAATGGATTGGGTTTGGCGGGCAGTTGTTTCTGGTAGAGCTGATGATGCAAGTGTGCTCAGACCCATCACAGCCTTGGTGCAGATGGGTTATGGGGAGAGGGGACAATCGTACCCTTGTAAGGTTGTCCCCTCTCCCCATAACCTCTCCCTATAATCCCTCTCCCCATAATCGTACTGGGGCGCAGGACAAGGCAACCGTACCTAGTGTGAACACACAGTTAGATGGCTTTGTTTCATGAGGCTCAAAATAATGACTTACACTACAAATAATAGTATTTTAATGCCTATTTTTTTAATTGTGTGTTTTTAATTCACGGCCAATTTCATTTGTCTATGTTAGGAGCAGCATTTTTTCTTAAGAGCACCCAACTGTCTGATCCTCAGCATGTGCTAAAGATATAAACATCCTTCATTGCTCTATGTTATCTGATATAGTAGTAGACCTATACCATCATGTACTCAGTGCTGGTGACCCCTATATGGAGTGACACATTTGCTGGTAATTGCATATAGTGCTGGTGGTACAGTTTGTACTCCGAGTCTCGCTGTACGCAGGATGTTTGGAATTTTTCTCAGCTGAGTATCATGACTGTGTCACATACTTCTTTTTCTCGCTGGTCACTATGACATCAGGCAATGGGGTCACACCCAGCTAACAGCGCTCCATCATTTCCTATTGCAATGGGAGAATGCGAGGGACACGGGAAGTCTTATTATACAACTTGGCACAATAACAAGAGCAATATCACTAAACAATTATTTTTTTTTGTTTCATTTTGAATGGTAGCCCCCAATGCAATAAAACAACATCTGGCAACCCACATACACTGCAGCAAATGCCCATGTTTTGTTGTACGCTTATTTAGAAACAAAAGGGTCATGCCAGTTTTTGTCTTGTGGTACATTTCAAACCCAATGAAAATGAATAATTTTATGCTAAAGGGGCAACACAAAGCACGTTATTGTACTGCAAACCAGCACTAAAATGTATGCGGGCTGTAAATTTTCATTGAAGAGCAGTATATAAAATCTTACATCTGTCTTATTTATTCAATAAACAGTACAAACTATGCATTAGGTTCTATAATAACTCATACTAACAAATCCACATTTTCCTTAATAGAGCCTCACAAATACAAGATAGCTCATTCTGGTTTTTGATATGTAATGTACAAAGATTTGGGGTGCTAGCATTCCCAGAAAAGTCACAAATAATACCCTTGCAGATGTTTTCAAAGTCACTTAAATCCCCTTTCCTTCCCATTCTGATGCTCGGTTTAACCACTTCAATACCAGGCACTTAGACACCTTCCTGCCCAGGCCAATTTTCAGCTTTCAGCGCTGTTGCAATTTGAATGACAATTGTGTGGTCATACAACACTGTACCCAAACAATTTTTTATCATTTTGTTCCCACAAATAGAGATTTCTTTTGGTGGTATATGATCATCTCTGCGATTTAAATTTTTTGCGCAAACAAATAAAGACCTACAAGTTTTTCTTTGTGTCTGTTAAATTTTTTTGTAAATAAGTACGTTTTCATCTTCAATGATGGGCACTAATATGGCTGCACTGATAAGGTGGCATTCATGGGCACTGATGAGGTGGCACTCATGGGCACTGATAGGCGGCACCGATGGGCACTGATAAGTGGCACTGGTATGCAGCACTGATGGGCTCTCATAGGTGGTATTGATGGGCACTCATTGACGGCACTGATGGGTACTTATGGGTGGAACTGATGGGTGGCACTGATGATACTGATGGGTGGCATTGTTGGGCATCACTTAATTATTCTTTTACATAATGGTGCCAGTCAATGTCCATATGTGGGCACTGATTGGAACAGATTTGGCATTATTGTGCACATGTGGATGGCCATGGGGGATGTACCTGGTCATACACATGTTATGTGTCTCCCTTGTGGTCCAGTGTGGGCATCTGAGGGGGGTCTGATAAACAATCAGCGCATACCTCCCCCCCTGTCAGGAGAGCCGCCGATTGGCTCTCCTCTACTCATGACTGTCAGATGCAAGTGAGGAAAAGCCGATCACCGGCTTTCCTGTTTACATCGTGATGAGCAGTAATTGGGCATGGCTGATCACGTGGTAAAGAGCCTCTGTCAAAGTGACACACCGCACCACCAATCGTCGCAATGCACGCCCTCATGGGCGCGCGACAGCTGTTATCCTGAAGGATGTCATATGACGCCCAGTCAAGATAACGCAACCACCACCCGGCCGTCATTCTGTTATAGGCCGGGCGGGAAGTGGTTAAACTTCAGCAAATCGTACTCACCACGTCTGGATGCCTAAATGCATTGAGTTTCTGCCATGTGATTGGCTGATTAGCAATTTATGTTACTGAGCAATTGAACAGGTGTACCTAATAAAGTGGCTATCTATCTATCTATCTATCTATCTATCTATCTATCTATCTATCTATCTATCTATCATGGGTAAAATACAATCTCTGGTTTTATTTATTTTGGACTGACTCATTTGTAAAAGCTTAAAGCGGAGTTCCACCCAGAAATTGAACTTCCAGGGTTCGGATTCCTCCCCCCTCTCCGGTGCCACATTTGGCACCTTTCAGGGGAGGGGGGAGCGGAAATCCAGGTATCTGCCATGAACACCAAGGAACTCTCCAAACAAGTAAGGGACAATGTTGTTGAGAAGTACAAGTCAGGGTTAGGTTATAAAAAAATATCCAAATCTTTGATAATCCCTAGGAGCACCATCAAATCTATCATAACCAAATGGAAAGAACATGGCACAACAGCAAACCTGCCAAGAGACGGCCGACACACCAAAACTCACGGACCAGGCAAGGAGGGCATTAATCAGAGAGGCAGCACAGAGACCTAAGGTAACCCTGGAGGAGCTGCAGAGTTCCACAGCAGAGACTGGAGTATCTGTACATAGGACAACAATAAGCCGTACGCTCCATAGAGTTGGGCTTTATGGCAGAGTGGCCAGAAGAAAGACATTACTTTCAGGAAAAAACAAAATGGTGCATTTTGAGTTTGCGAAAAGGCATGTGGGGGACTCCCAAAATGTATGGAGGAAGGTGCTCTGGTCTGATAAGACAAAAAAAAAAAAAACGCTATGTGTGGCGCAAACCAAACAAATCACTTCACCCAAAGAACACCATGGTGGTGGCAGCATCATGCTGTGGGATGTCTTTCAGCAGTCGGGACTGGGAAACTGGTCAGAGTTGAGGGAAAGATGGATGGTGCTAAGTACAGGGATATTCTTGAGCAAAACCTGTAGCACTCTGTGTGTGATTTGAGGCTAGGATGGAGGTTCACCTTCCAGCAGGACAAGGACCCCAAACACACTGCTAAAGCAACACTTGAGTGGTTTAAGGGGAAACATGTGATAGAATGGCCTAGTCAAAGCCCAGACCTCAATCCAATAGAAAATCTGTGGTCAGACTTAAAGATTTCTGTTCACAACATCCAACTTGAAGGAGCTGGAGCAGTTTTGCAAGGAGGAATGGGCAAAAATCCCAGTGGTAGGATGTGGCAAGCTCATAGAGACTTATCCAAAGCGACTTGTACATTGACTTTTTCTGTTATTTCGTCCTATTTGTTGTTTGCTTCATAAAATATAGAAACATCTTCAAAGTTGTGGGCATGTGTTATGAATTAAATGATGCAAATCCTCAAACAATCCATGTTAATTCCAGGTTGTGAGGCAACAAAACACGAAAAATGCCAAGGGGAGGGGGTGTGAATGCTTTTGCAAGGCACTGTATATTACTAGCTAAGGAATCTACAAGAGAACATGTCCTAAGACAAATGAGCAGTCACAACACTACTAGTCTTTTAGTGCTAGCAATTCTATAGTTGCGTGGCTCAGCAGCTGCAGTATTTGTAGCTGCTGACTTTTAATTTTTTTTTTTTTTTTTTTTTAGGGGAAACTCCTCTTCAAAGAGGGAGTCCACCCGGAAAAAAATAATCTTAAAAGCCAGCAGCTATAAATACTACAGCTGCTGACTTTTAATAAATGGACAATCACCTGTCCCAGGGTCCAGCTCGGCTCTCGGCTGCTGATGCTGCCATTCTCGGTGAGGGAATCAGGAAGTGAAGCGTTGCGCACATGCGCAATGGGAATGGTCCGCGCTGTCTCTGGGACCCGTGTGTGTCCCAGCAGACAGGGCGGCAGGACAGGAAGAAGCATAGACTCCCGTGGGAGTCTATGCCCGGAAGTGGGTGCAAATACCTGTCTTATACAGGTATCTGCACCCCCCTCCACCCTGAAAGGTGCAAACTGTGACACCGGAGGGGGAGAGGGTTCAGATGAGCGGAAGTTCCACTTTAGGGTGGAACTCCGCTTTAACTTGCACAATTTCATACCTGCATATCAACTTTGGTAGCGATTCCGCGCGAGTTCCTGCACAGATGTCTATTGAAATCTTCCCCGAAGTTGCCAATTTTAGTGCAGCAACTTTTAGGAATCGGTGCGGCGCCACAAAGTCAGCATCACACCGATTCGGACAGTGCTATTGCTGGCAATAGCAGCTCGTTTGGTTTGCCAAATCCTTATTGTGAACATGGGCTAAGATTGGATTCACACCTATGGCAGTTTTAGTGTTTTTTGCATTTTGCAGATTTGCACTACAGTCCATTTAACATGGTTTCCTATGGAACATGTTCTGTATTGCAAATCTGCAAAATGCAAAAAGCACTAAAAATGCCATAGGTGTGAATCCAGCCTTAAAGCGGGAGTCCGCCGTTTAAAAAAAAAAAAAGTCAGCAGCTACAAATACTGCAGCTGCTGACTTTTAAAATAAGGACACTTACCCGCCCAGCACGCCCGCGATGTCGGCACCCGAAGCCGATCTCTCGATCGTCTCTTGGGTGCCACCGCCGCCATCTTGGGTATGGGAATCAGGAAGTGGAGCCTTGTGGCTTCATTTCCTGGTTCCCTACTGCGCATGCGCGAGTCGCGCTGCGCAATAAGGATGGTCCCCGCTGTCTCTGGGATCCGTGTGTTTCCCAGCAGACAGCGGGGAAGGAAGCATGAAGTGGGGTAAATATCCGCAGATTCTGCAGATATCTATGCCGGAAGTGGGTGCAGATACCTGTACTGTACAGGTATCTGCACCCCCCTCCCCCCTGAAAGGTGGCAATTGTGGCGCCGGAGGGGGGGAGGGTTACAATGAGCGGAAGTTCCACTTTAGGGTGGAGCTCCGCTTTAAGGGGGCTAAATAATTAAATTAAATAATTAAAATAAAATTTTAAAAAACATTTATCATTTCCCTTCCACTTCACAATTATGAGCCACTTCATGTTGGTCTGTCACACATAATCCCAATAAAATATATTTAAGTTTTTTTGTTGTAACATGACAAAATGTGGAAAATTTCAAGAAGTATGAATACTTTTCCAAGGCACTGTAGCGTAGTATATATTCCCTTAACCACTTTCAGACCGGACCATTTTGCTGGTAAATGACCAGAGGTCTTTTTACAATTTGGCACTGCGCTGCTTTAACTGGTAATTGCGCGGTCATGCAATGTTGTACCCAAACAAAATTTGCGTCCTTTTCTTCCCACAAATAGAGCTTTCTTTTGATGGTATTTGATTGCCTCTGCGATTTTTATTTTTTGCGATATAAATGGAAAAAGACCGCAAATTTTGAAAAAAAATGATATTTTCTAGTTTTTGTTATTAGAAAAATCCAATAAACTCAATTTTAGTCATACATTTAGGCCAAAATGTATTCAGCCACATGTCTTTGGTAAAAAAAAAGTCAATAACTGTATATTTATTGGTTTGCGCAAAAGTTGTCACATCTACAAACTAAGGTACGTTTTCTGGAATTTACGCAGCTTTTAGTTTACGACTGCCTATCTCATTTCTTGAGGTGCTAAAATGGCAGGGCAGTACAAAACCCCCCCAAATGACCCCATTTTGGAAAGTAGACCCCCTAAGGAAATTGATAAGTGGCATGTTGAGCCCATTGAATATTTTATTTTTTTTGCCTCAAGCGATTGAATAATGACAAAAAAAAATTTTATTTTATTTTTTTACACAAAGTTGTCACTAAATGATATATTGCTCACACATGCTATGGGCATATGTGAAATGACACCCCAAAATAAATTCTGCTGCTTCTCCTGAGTACGGGGATACCACATGTGTGGGATTTTTTGGGAGCCTAGCCGCGTACGGGGCCCCGAAAGCCAAGAACCGCCTTCAGGTTTTCTAAGGGCGTAAATATTTGACTTCACTCCTCACTACCTATTACAGTTTTGAAGGCCATAAAATGCCAAGATGGCACAAAATCCCCACAAATGACCCCATTTTAGAAAGTAGACACCCCAAGCTATTTGCTGAGAGGCATGTTGAGTCCATGGAATATTTTATATTTTGCCACAAGTTGCGGGAAAATTACAAACTTTTTTTATTTATTTATTTTTTTCACAAAGTTGACACTAAATGATATATTGCTCACGCATGCCATGGGCATATGTGAAATGACACCCCAAAATAAATTCTGCTGCTTCTCCTGAGTACGGGGATACCACATATGTGGGACTTTTTGGGAGCCTAGCCACGTACGGGGCCCCGAAAACCAAGCACCGCCTTCAGGTTTTCTAATGCCCCGTACACACGAGAGGGATTAAGTCTGACAGACCTCCAAAGGAGTTCCGACGGAGTTCCGACGGAGTTCTGGCGGACTTTTCGACCGAACGGACTTGACCACACACCATCACACCAAACTCCGACGGAGTCGAACGTGATGACGTACGACTGGATTCGACGTAGGAAGTTCATAGACAGTAGCCAATAGCTGCCCTAGCGTCGGTTTTAGTCCGTCGGAGTAGCACACACACGAGCGAATTTTTCGAAGGGGACCGGGTCCGGCGGAGTTCCGTCGGGAAAATTTGAAGCATGCTTCATTTCTAAAGTCCGTCAGACTTTTGCGAAGCTAAAGTCCGTTGCAGCCCACACACGATCGGATAGTCTGACGGACTCGGTCTGACGGACTTTGGATGTTGAAAAGTCCGCTCGTGTGTACGGGGCTTAAGGGCGTTACAGTTTTGAAGGCCATAAAATGCCAAGATGGCACAAACGCCCCCCAAATGACCCCATTTTGGAAAGTAGACACCCCTAAATTTAGGGGTACACTAGTGAGACTAGGTAATAAATGGCGGGTGTCCTGAAACTATAAAAAAATAACTAACCAACCAGCGTCACCTGTAACAGTTATATGGTGATCACTGGTGAAAGGGTTAACTAGGGGGCAATCAGGGGGCTTTATGCGGTAGTATATGGGGGTCCCTGGCGCTATAAAAAGCTGCGGCGAACCTAAATACCTACCTGCCTAACTAGCGTCACCTGTGACACTAATACAGCGATCAGAAAAACTATCGCTTATTAGGCTGGGTTCACACTGGAGCGATGCGGGAACGCCACAAATCCGCGCCGGGTTCCCGCATCGCATGCCTCCCGGCGGCAGTTCACACTGCCCTATGCGAACTGCTGGGAGTGTCAGTGAAATGTTAATGACACCCCCAGATCAGTTCGCATATCGCAGTGCGATCTGCAAACTCGGATCGCATGGTGTGAACACCCATGCGATCCGATTCTGCTGCGGACCAAAAAAAGGGTCCCGTGCGAGTTTGCGGCGGGTGCGGCGGGTGCGACACGAATTCAGCCATACTATCTGTATGGCTGAACTCGAATCGCACAGAGATGCAGTGCGGTGCGAATCACATCCGTTCTCATAAACCGCTGCAATGTGAACCCAGCCTTAGTGACACTGGCGACGGGGGGTGATCACGGGGTTAAACCTTTATTGGGGGGGTTAGGGGGGTACCTTAGAACTAAAGGGGGCTAACCCTAACTGCCCTAACAGTTATTACAGTCACAAATGACACCCGCCGGGTGATCAGGGGGTTAAACCTTTATTAGGTAATAAATGGCGGGTGCCCTGAAACTATAAAAAAATAACTAACCAACCAGCGTCACCTGTAACAGTTATATGGTGATCACTGGTGAAAGGGTTAACTAGGGGGGCAATCAGGGGGCTTTATGCGGTAGTATATGGGGGTCCCTGGCGCTATAAAAAGTTGCGGCGAACCTAAATACCTACCTGCCTAACTAGCGTCACCTGTGACACTAATACAGCGATCAGAAAAACTATCGCTTATTAGGCTGGGTTCACACTGCAGCGATGCGGGAACGCCACGAATCCGCGGCGGGTTCCCGCATCGCATGCCTCCCGGCGGCAGTTCACACTGCCCTATGCGAACTGCTGGGAGTGTCAGTGAAATGTTAATGACACCCCCAGATCAGTTCGCATATCGCAGTGCGATCTGCAAACTCGGATCGCATGGTGTGAACACCCATGCGATCCGATTCTGCTGCGGACCAAAAAAAGGGTCCCGTGCGAATTTGCGGCGGGTGCGGCGCGAATTCAGCCATACTATCTGTATGGCTGAACTCGAATCGCACAGAGATCGGATGTGATTTGCACTGCAGTGCGGTGCGAATCACATTCGTTCTCATAAACCGCTGCAATGTGAACCCAGCCTTAGTGACACTGGCGACGGGGGGTGATCACGGGGTTAAACCTTTATTGGGGGGGTTAGGGGGGCACATTAGAACTAAAGGGGGCTAACCCTAACTGCCCTAACAGTTATTACAGTCACAAATGACACCAATGCAAAAAAAAAAAAAAAAAAAAAAATGCAATTGGTGTCACTGTGACTGGGGGGGAGCAGGGGTAATTGGGGGGGTGATCGGGGGGGTGTGAGTGTGCCTGGCATGTTCTACTGTACGTGTGGTGTGTTGGTGCAACTCACTGATCCTCTCTCCTCAGTGCCGGACCGAAAAATACCGACACGGAGGAGAGATTACATCACTTCCTCTCCTGTGAGGAGAGGAAGTGATGTCACGGAGCATTTCTATTCGTCGGGAGCGATCGCGAGGGGGTGGCCATGAATGAATGGCCGCCCCCTTATCCCGGATCGCTCCCGAACGAATGCCGACCGCCGCAGGCACCGGGGGGGGCCCGATCGGGCCCCCCACCCGCGGGAAGGCAGGGACTTATATATACGCCCATATGCCTGCCCGTGCCATTCTGCCGACGTATATCGTCGTGCGGAGGTCGGCAAGTGGTTAAAGAGGAAGTAAACCCTGATGAGTTTACTTCCTCTTTTTTTCCCTGCAAAGGTAAAGCATAATGGACTACTATGCATCGCAAAGTAGCCCATTATGTGTCACTTACCTGACACAGGAGCCAGCGAAGTCGCGCTGTCCCCTGTAGTCCGCCGCATCCATCTTGCTGGTGGCGTCTCGCAGCTCCGCCGCTGTCATTCGGCGAAGCCGCGATGACGTCACTCCCGCGCATGCGCACGCAAATGCGGCAGCTCCATTTTTGGAACTGCCACGTTCAGTGCGCCTGCGCGCCGCTGTCTACGGCGCATGCGCCGTAGACAGCGGTGCCCGTTTTCGGGCAAATATCTCCTAAACCATATAGGTTTAGGAGATATTGCTTGGACCTACAGGTAAGCCTTAATCTAGGCTTACCTGTAGGTCAAAGTGGTTTGTAAGGGTTTTGTAGTACAGGCAGGGGCGGACTGACCATTCAGCCACTCGGGCAAGGCCCGAGGACCCCGGGGCACTAGGGGGCCCCAACAGGGTTGCCAGCCTCGGTAAAACCAGGGACAGTATGTAAAAATCTGTGGGTTTTTTTTTTACATCCGTCTATGAAATGTCCCTTACCGACATCCTTTTGGTCTAAAAATCCAGAGATTATAGCTGCCCCACCTCTCCAGTACCTTCTCAGCCAATAAAAACATGTCTGTGTATACTGTGTGATTGTACAGGCCTCGCTTTCTTGCTCACAGCTTTGTATTTTTGCTTAGCCGTAGGTCGCGGTTTTATAAATACCCAATAAAGGCCAGTGAATTCTCTCTATAAACCAGAGAAGAGCGGCGAAGCTGAATCACAAGGTCTGTATAATGAGGCTCTTGAATGTCATTGGCTTGGATAAGAGTTTCACGTTTGATATAAAAAGCACTCCATGCATGTCATAGCAGCAAGCGCCGTTACCAGTTTCCCCTTCTGCTCTGTGCTGATATCATCTACTAAACACCAGGCGACGGTTTATAAAGACGCAATACTAACATCCCTATTCAGTGACACTAATTCCTCTCGTACTTTATTATTAAACCATAAATGACTCAATGCCGCACTTCATCAAACACGTCGTTTTTTTGCACAGTGATCTTGTTCGCTGTCTCAGAGGGGTTGTGGGAAAACATGTAAAGCCACCCTTCACATGTAAAAGGCTGATGGGAAAAATGGGTTCATGTTTTTCCAGAGTAAATGTAAAATTATGAGAACATCAAGTTCTTCCGAGAGATGCCAGCAAAGACCTAATATAGAAATGATAGTTTGGTTACTGGGACACTTAAAAATATACAGAATTTCAAGGCAAAACTGTTTTTGTAGTTTTGAATAGTGTAGGGCAGCCTGTATGAAAAAATTTTGCCCCATAGGAACCCTCAAAATAATTGAGGGTCACAAAGTACCTCTGCTAAAAACCATTTCATCGGAGGTTGGTAGTTAAAATGACCCTTAGATTGGTGGCCAAAGGAAACAATGACCCCCCTTGTTGGCTCCAAGAAGGCCCCATCATATTTGAGGTTAACCGACCGCCTCACGCCGATATACATTGGCAAAAAGGGATCGTGCAGGCAGAATCACGTCCCTGTAAGTTGCCCTTTAAAGTGGGGTGCCCCTAAAAAAACATTAAAAAAAAGTCAGCAACTACAAATACTGCAGCTGCTGACTTTTAATAATCGGACACTTACCTGTCCTAGGGTCCAGCGATGCGGGGGAACAAAGCCCCCCTCGTTCCCCGCTCTGGCAGGGCGCCGTGATACGCCGCACAGTCACCTGGGACACATAACAGGTCCCAGATGACTGTGCGGCGCAAGGGGAAGTGATGTCACCAGCCCGGGCAAGGAAGAAGGCAGACTACAAGGGACTCCCTAGAAACAGGTATGTAGAGGTGAGTAAAAAAAAAATTTTTTTTCCAATTATTATTATTTATTTATTTTCTTTTTTAAGAATTTTAAACAATTTTTTTTTTTTTGGTGGCAACACCACTTTAAGAGACGGCCAGCGAGCGTGCGCGTACCCGCGGCAAGCTCTGTGAGTCGGGTTGCGGGTTCCGCGGGGATACCTGCGATCGCCTCACGGGGAGGAAGAATGGTGAGATGCTAATGTAAACAAGCGTCTCCCCGTTCTGCCTAGTAACAGTTTCACTGATCTCTGCTCCCTGTGGTCGGAGCAGAGATCAGTGACGTGTCACACACAGCCACGCCCCCCCAGTTAGAAACACTCCCTAGGACACACTTAACCCCTTCACTGCCAGTGTCATTTACACAGGAATCAGTGCATTTGTATAGCACTGATTGCTGTATAAAGGACAATGGTCCCAAAAATTTGTCAAAAATGTCCAAAGTGTCCACCATAATGTTGCAGTCACGATAAAGAACACCAATCGCCACCATTTAAAAAAAAATGTTAATAAAAATGCCATAAAACTATCCCCTATTTTGTAAACGCTATAACTTTTGCGCAAACCAATCAATAATCGCTTATTGCAATTTTTTTTTTCACCAAAAATATGTAGAAGAATAAGTATCGGCCTAAACTGAGGAAAATTTTTTATATCTTTTTGGGGGATATTTATTATAGCAAAATGTATAAAATAATGCCTTTTTTTCAAAACCGTCCCTCTTTTTTTGATTATAGCGCAAAAAAAAACAAAAACAAACGCAGAGGTGATCAAATACCACCAAAAAAAAAGCTCTATTTGTTGGGAAAAAAAAGGACGTCAATTTTGTTTGGGAGCCACGTCGTACGACCGCGCAATTATCAGTTAAAGCGACGCAGTGCCGAATCGCAAAAAGTGCTCTGGTCAGGAAGGGGGTAAATCCTTCCGGGGCTGAAGTGGTTAAACAGCCACAGCTCGAATAAACCCCCAACAACCTCTGGAGGAACTCTAGGGTTCCAGAGAACCTTGGTTACGAATGGCTGGTGTAGGGATTGATTCTTATTGCTGTCTCTTTTCTCACTGGGAACAGTCACTCTCAGGCTCCATGCACACTGGGGCTCAAGAAAGCTTTTTCTGGATACCAGATTGCTGGCAGAAAATGCTGGTTAAAAAACGCGATTTTAACAGCGCTTTGTACTAGCGTTTTTGAGCGTTGGCGTTTATGGGCGTTTTTCATGAAAATGCACAGAGGACACTCCAAAAATCCAACAATGCATTGAAAAAATAGAACGCCGAACACTAATTAACACGCGTTTATGCGCATTTACCGCCATTTTTTAGTGTTTTTGTGGTCAGAAAAACGTCCCTTTGAACACGATTTTATGGCGTTCAGAGAACAGCCTATAAACTCCACTGCTGATAAAAGCTAAAAAAGTCTATGCCCACGTACACACGGTCGGAGATTTTGCCCGTCGGATTTAGTCCGACGGATTGTGTCCGAAGCTGTTGCATACACACGGTCGGGCCAAGTTGGCGAAAAATCCGATCTTTCAGAACGTGATGACGTAATTTCGTTACGATGGGACTACATTCAGGCTAGTAGCCAATAGCTTTGATGTAGGAATTTGATCTGAGCATGCGTGGCACTTGGTCCGATGAAAATGCTCTACACATGACCGGATTAGGTCCGTCCGGCCCAGTTGGTTGGGAAATATTTCCAACATGTTGGAAAATTGGGTCGGACGGAGATTCGGACGGAATCAGTCCGATGCATACCACACACAGTCGGATTATCTGACGACACGGTCCGATAAGACTCATTCCGACAGATTCTCCGACCGTGTGTACAAGGGCTTTGTGTGCATGGACACATAGAATAGACTTTATGAGCTGTTAAAAAAAAACGCCCAAACTCAAAAAAAAGGTCCAGGGTGCATGGAGCCTCACTATGGGGACGATTTAATAAAACTGGAGCGCTCAGATTCTGGTGCAGCTGTGCATGATAGCCAATCAGCTTCCAACTTCAACTTGTTCAATTAAACTTTGACAATAAAACCTGGAAGCTGATTGGTTATGATGCAGAGTTGCATCAGATTTTGCACACTCCAGTTTAATAACCCCCCCCCCCCCAATATGTCCTTCTCACCATTGTCACTGCTAAGGAAATGTTAGGGTTGTCCCCAAAACAAGAGGTGAGGAAAATCTGCCAGTAAGAAAAGTTATAGGAAATCACAAAATCTAGGGTGGTAACCATAACAAGAGTGGAGGAAAATCTACCAGTGGGGACAGCAATTTTGGTGACACCTGTGTAAGTGGATATATTCACTCACTTCCTGTTGTGACAGCAGGACAGGAAGCAAGGTAAAATCTCCTTAATAGGATGCAAAAAAAACAAAACCAAAAGGGGTTCTAGGCATTCCTACTCTTACCATTAAAACACAATTTTGGCTAGTGATGCACGCTAATCTATCATTTCAAATGTACCGGTCATTAGAGGACTTCCATAAGTTGGAACAGCTGTGGTAATCACTGATACACATACTTTTGGCTTGTTGCAACCTCCCCATGGTCGCTTTATATGCTCTTTTGATTGGAAGGAAGCAATTTCCAGCTATCACTACATACCTCCCAATATTTTGAGATGGGAATGAGGGACACCTACTAACAAATGTATGTAGGCATAGGACACGCCCCCTGCCACACCCCCTTAAAGGAGAATTAACCCAAAAAAGTTACTTCAATCCACAAATGCTTTTTTTTTTTTTACCATTACTATTCCTTTTATATCGGCTTTTAAAATGTACAAATGCAGAAATTTAGAAATTGGATGATTGGAAGGTTTAGCACTGGGAAACACTTTTTGAAAGATAAAAAGTGCATTTTCATATACAGCTATATAGATCAGACCAAAATGAGGGACAGATGAGGGACAGAGGAACAGAGGGACATTGCTCCAAATCAGGGACAGTCTCTCCAAATCAGGGACAGTTGGGAGCTATGTCACTAGAGTAGGATTCTTAAACTTTTTGAGCACTGCTTGACAAATGTCACAGTCAGATGACCCCTGGCATAGCTCTCAACTGTCCCTGATTTGGAGGGACTGTGCCTGATTTGGAGCAATGTCCCTCTGTCCCTCATACCACTTCATTTGTCCCTCATTTTGGTCTGATCTATATAGATGTATATAAAATACCCTTTTTATCTTTCAAAAAGTGTTTCCCAGTGCTAAACCAATTTGATGCAGTGTGCGGCGTATGGTCTGAGCACCGACAGGCTGACCCCCCACCCCTTCAACCGCTGCAGCAATGCTGGCAGCACTCACATGTCTATTTCCAAAAGACAACCTCTGGATATGACGCTGAGCACATGCACTCAACTTCTTTGGTCAACCATGGTGAGGCCTGTCCTGAGTGGAACCTGTCCTGGTAAACCGCTGTATGGTCTTGGCCACCGTGCTGCAGCTCAGTTTCAGGGTCTTGCCAATCTTCTTATAGCCTAGGCCATCTTTATGTAGAGCAACAATTCCTTTCTTCATATCCTCAGAGAGTTCTTTGCCATGAAGTGCCATGTTGAACTTCCAGTGACCAGTATGAGAGAGTGAGAGCAATAACAAAAAATGTAACACACCTGCTCCCCATTCATACCTGAGACCCTGTAACGAGTCACATGACATTGGGGAGGGAAAATGGCTAATTGGGCCCAATTTGGACATTTTCACTTAGGGGTGTACTCACTTTTGTTGCCAGCGGTTTAGACATTAATGGCTGTGTGTTGAGCTATTTTGAGGGGACAGCAAATTTACACTGTTATACAAGCTGTACACTCACTACTTTACATTGTAGACAAGTGTCATTTCTTCAGTGTTGTCACATGAAAACGTAGAATAAAATATTTACACAAATGTGAGGGGTGTACTCACTTTTGTGAGATACTGTATACATTTTTTATATATATATATATATATATATATATATATATATATATATACACACACACACATACACAGTACTATACCTTTTGTTATACTTACTGGATATAATTCTTTGGTTT
Source organism: Lithobates pipiens (assembly GCF_037356315.1). Classification (NCBI taxonomy): domain Eukaryota; kingdom Metazoa; phylum Chordata; class Amphibia; order Anura; family Ranidae; genus Lithobates; species Lithobates pipiens. The sequence continues at coordinate 58,902,668 of NW_027507791.1, forward strand.
TTGTTCTTACTATATAAATGTGACACGGTACCACTTTTTCAGCCACTCCGCTTACACAATATGGTGTCTGTTTCTGAAACCGAGAAGAACTGTGATCCTGCTGATCGCAGCTCATCTCACATCAGAAGCAGTTTATGAAACTGAGATGATGAGGGGAGAACAAGTGATCATCAGAGCACAGAGAATCTGTCATTGACAGAAAATGACATGGCCAGTCTATGAAGATGCGACCTGGGTTTGTACCCCTGCTGTGCTCATTATGAGCGGCACCCACCATCCCTGTGCTGTGCTCATTATGAGGGGCTCCCACCATCCCTGTGCTGTGCTCATTATGAGGGGCTCCCACCATCCCTGTGCTGTGCTCATTATGAGGAGCTCCCACCATCCCTGTGCTGTGCTCATTATAAGGGGCTCCCCCCATCCCTGTGCTATGCTCATTATGAGGGGCTCCCACCATCCCTGTGCTATGCTCATTATGAAGGGCTCCCCCCATTCCTGTGCTATGCTCATTATGAGGGGCTCCCACCATCCCTGTGCTATGCTCATTATGAGGAGCTCCCACCATCCCTGTGCTGTGCCTATTATGAGGAGCTCCCACCATCCCTGTGCTGTGCCCATTATGAGGGGCTCCCGCCATCCCTGTGCTGTGCCTATTATGAGGAGCTCCCACCATCCCTGTGCTGTGCTCATTATGAGGAGCTCCCACCATCCATGTGCTGTGCTCATTATGAGGGGCTCCCACCATCCCTGCGCTGTGCTGACTTCCTGGGTTTTTAACTTCATCATAACGAATAATCGTAATTATTATGACAATAATAAAACAATATTAATGAACATTCTTATTTTGTCAGATTCTGAATCTCCCATTGACTACCAGTACCAGTCTCTCCCACTCCCATATTAAAAAGGTAATTTTCCCAACCCCCACTCAGCAGCAGAAGAAAACCTCTGATTGGTCAACAAAACACCAGTCACGTTTCCGTTGTAGCGGAATTTGGATCCAAAATTCGTCAACTAAATTTCGTATTAAAATTCGGAAGCATAGCAATTCGTATTTCGGATGCTTCCGAATGTACGAATTTTTGGAAATTCGCACAAATTGAAGCTGTTATACCTGCAAAGGGTCGGCCAACTCAATATTGAACCCTATGGACTAAGACTGGGATGCCATTAACCACTTCCCACCCACTGTCAATTGACGGCGGGGCGGCTCTCGTTCTGGGATGACATTAGATGACGACATCCCAGAACGGCCGCTCTTGTGTTCCGTGGGCTGATCACGGCTGCTCCATGTTGCTAGGACACGGAGTGAGCCCGATCTCTTTAAAGAGCCGTGGCTTTTTAATTATGTGATCGGCTGTGTCCAATCACAGCCTGTCACATGTAAACATGGAGATGCCGGTAATTGGTGCACCTCACCTCACACTGACAGAGTGTGAGGAGAGGAGAGCCAATCAGCAGCATCTCCTCACAGAGGACATCTAGGTATGTAATCAGGGCACTGATCAGTGACCTAATTACAATAAAGCCCCCACAGTGCCATCTATGAGTGCCCACCAGTGCCAGCAATCAGTGCCCACAATTGGCAGCAATAAGCGTCCATTAGTGATGCCAGTCAGTGCTGGCTATCACTGCTGCCCATCACTGCTGTCCATCAATGTCCATCAGTGCCCAATAGTGCCGCCCATCAGTGCCGCCTTTCCGTGCCGCCTATCCGTGCCCACCAGTGCCACCCATCAGTGCCACCTATCAGTGCTCATCAGGGCCACATATCAGTGCCCATAAGTGCAGCATATTCCTGCCTCCTCATCAGTGAAACCTAATCAGTGCCCATAAGTGCCACCTCATAAGTGCCACCTCATCAGTGCCGCCTCATCAGCGCCCATCAGTGAAGGAGAAAAATTACTTATTTACAAAATGTACTGACAGAAACTAAGAAAAACTTTTTTTCCTCCCAAATTGTCTATTTTTTATTTTTTTTAGGAATAAATTTAAAAACACAGAAGTGATTGAATACCACCAAAAGGAAGCGCTATTTGTGTGAAGAAAATGATAACAATTTCACATGGTTACAGTGTAGCACGACCGCGCAATTGTCATTCAAAGTGTGACAAAAAAGGCCTGGGCGGGAAGGGGGTGAAAGTGCCCGGTATTGAGGTGGTTAAATTTGAGGTGCATGTTTCATAGGTTGGACTTGATGGACTTGTGTTTTTTTTTTCAACCTCACCTACTATGTAACTATGTAAATATTGGCAAGCGTCCCAATATTTTTGGTAATATAGTGTATATGCGTATGACTGATGTTAAGGAGTTATTGACCACTTAGATAAGCTTTGTTGTTTTCAGGCAGCGGAGACCTGACTCATAGAAACCAGAGATAAGCAATTTGTCATCATTGATATATGAAGCAGGAAGCTGAGCTGCATGTAGTGGATAAATATGGGCAGGCACAGGAACTATATACAGAAATAAGATTCCTGAAATACCAGCGCTCACCGATGAGACTCTCTGTAATAAAGTACATGTAATTAACCTGTTCATCTCATTTCAAGATTTGTAAATTTGCAGCTTTCATTAACCATTTCCTGCCACCAAAAATGCATAAATACTGCAGCGGGAGTTGTGGACCCTTAGACCCCCATACACACTATTAGATTTTCTGAGGATTTACCAAAAATATATAATATGAGGTCAAACCTTAATGCCGCGTACACACGACCGGACTTTCCAGCAGACTAGGTCCGTCGGACAATCCAATCGAGTGTGGGGTAATCCGATCGTTTTTCGTTTAAAAAAATCCAACGGACCTAGAAATAGAACATATTTCAAATCTGTCCGATGGACTCAATTGCAATCGGGAAAACCGTTTGTCTGTATGTTGGTCCGTCCGACAAAATACGACGCAAGGAAAGCTGTTGGCTACTGGCTATTTAACTTCCTTTTTTAGGCCCGTCTTACGTCATCACGTTCAAAATGAACGGACTTTCAAACGGACTTAGTTCGTTCGTGTGTGGCCAAGTCTGTTAGTTTCGGAAAGTCCGTCAGAACTCCGCCGAAAGTCCGTTGGGAAGAGAGTCGCCCCTAGTCTGCCGGAAAGTCCAGTGGTGTGTACACGGCATAATGCCTTTACACACGGTCAGACAATTCAACCACTAAATCCGTTGGTTTTTTTCAGACGGATTTTGTCCGAAACTGGTGTTGCATACACACGGTCAGACAAAGTTGTTGGAAAAATCCGATAGTGACGTTCGTTGCGTACGATGGGACTATGTAGAGGATAGTAGCCAATAGCTTTGGTCTCGTCATTTGATCTGAGCATGCGTGGCACTTTGTCCATCGGAATTCTCTACAAACGATCGGAAAAAGTCTGATTGGATTTTTTGTCAAAATTTTTTAGATCCAGCTCGCAAATTTTTTCCGTCTGAACTTCCGACGGAAAAAGTCCGATAGAGCCCACACACGATCGGATTTTCCGACATTATTATCCGATCGGACCTTTTCCGTCTGAATTTCTGACCGTGTATACAGGGCATTAGAGTTTCAATGTGTATGCAATTAGACAGGCCCTTGTACTACATGGTTTTGGTAAATCTGAAGACAAAAATCTGATCTGCAGAAAATCTAATAGTGTGTATGGGGGTCTTACTCTCAGCCACCCCTCCTATATATCCAAGAGAGTCCAAGCTGGGAGCATTCTCTGCACGCTCCTAGTGCACTGACCAAGCTGATAACTCTCAGTCTAGTTTGTGATTGGGAGCCGGCAGGATGGGCTCTCAATCATGTGACTGCTGTGAGGGCCAATCACAGTAATTGTGTAATCCGAATGCCCTTGTCTCCCAGAGTTAATACCCCCTTAAAGGGCTGCTGGAACCTGGGTTACAATAGAACCTGATGATCCTGCCACGAAGGTCCTTGTTCAAGCACTTCCTTCTGTGACCATTCAAAAGGGGAATAAGGTGCTACAACTAGACATGGGTGCCGTCAATAAATTTGTTTAGTTTCGTTCTGTTACGTATTAGAATTAATTCGTACTTCGTAATTCGTGTCCGAAATTCAATTTCGATTCGTACAAAATACAAATTGTCGTTAGGTCCATTAACTTATACGAACGTTCTTTACAATGAATTTGCCCCAATATGCCCCGATGTGCCCCAATGTGCTCCAATATGCCCTGATGTGCCCCAATGTGCCCTGATGTTCCCCAATGTGTCTCAATGTGCCCTGATGTGCCCCAATGTGCTCCAATATGCCCTGATGTGCCCCAATGTGCTCCAATATGCCCTGATGTGCCCCAATGTGCTCCAATATGCCCTGATGTGCCCCAATGTGCTCCAATATGCCCTGATGTGCCCCAATGTGCCCTGATGTGCCCCAATGTGTCCTGATGTTCCCCAATGTGTCTCAATGTGCCCTGATGTGCCCCAATGTGCCCCAATGTGCCATGATGTGCCCCAGTGTGCTCCAATATGCCCTGATGTGCCCCAGTGTGCCCTGATGTGCTTCAATGTGCCCTGATGTGCCCCAATGTGCCCCAATGTGCCATGATGTGCCCCAGTGTGCTCCAATATGCCCTGATGTGCCCCAGTGTGCCCTGATGTGCTTCAATGTGCCCTGATGTGCCTTAATGTGCCCTGATGTGCCCCCACCATTCTTCTCATTTACAAATATGACTGCTAGAACAGATAAAAAGACATTTATGGAAATTGATCAAAATTGGAGCAAACTGAATCTGGAGCAGTTGCCCAGGGCAACCAATCAGCTTCTCTTCAGTTCGTTCCGTTAAGATTTGAAAATGAAAGAGAGAAGCGGATTGTCTGCCATGCACTGCTGGTCCAGTTTTTGCCTGCACCAGTTTCGATAGATTCCCCCCCACTGTTTGGGGTCACCGGGGATGTGCTGAGAGCACATGCGTGGTAACACCAAACAATTTCCAGTGACCCCGCACATACCCGGTGACCCCGTACAGTGTGGGGGATCAAAACTGGAGCAGGCAAAAACTGGAGCAGCTGTGCATGGCAGCCATGTGCTCATTATGAGGGGCTCCCACCATCCCTGTGCTGTGCTGACTTCCTCCTGGGGCTGTACCCCTGCTGTGCTCAGTATGTCAGCACAGCACAGCACAGGGATGGTGGGAGCCCCTCATCATAAGCATAATGAGTCGACGATGACGACTGATCTGAAATTCGTAAACAAAAGTTCGTATTTCGTACAAAATTCAGATGCATGGCAATTCGTATTTCGGATCCTCCCGAATGTACGAATTTAGGGAGATTCGTACGAAACGAATCGCACATGTCTAGCTACAACCTGATCAGACAGCTCTCAGGTTAACGCTTGGACTCTCTTGGATACATAGGAGGGGTGGCTGAGAGTAAGACCCCCATACACGCTATTAGATTTTCTGCAGATCAGATTTTTGTCTTCAGATTTACCAAAACCATGTAGTGCAGGGGCCTGTCTAATTGCATACACATTGAAACTCTAATGCCCTGTACACACGGTCGGAATTTCCAATGGAAAAAGTCAGATCGGATTATGTTGTCGGCATGCTCAGAAAAAATTTGGAGATGAAAGGTATTGGCTACAAGCCTCTACGTAGTCCCGTCATATGTTTTGTACGTCACCTCGAGGAGTGGATGGATTGAAAGCAGAGCAGCCATTGGCTCGCACTGCTGCCAATGACGCGGCGCGCCGGGGGGCAAGTGATACAGCGAGCGGCTATAGCCGCCGGGTGTATCACGGGAGCGCACCCACAGATGCTTCTCACCATGCGAGGGAGCTCACATGAACGTGAGAAGTACCTGCGGGAGGAAGCAGAGACAGCCGCCGAGGGACCCCAGAAGAGCAGGTTCGGGGCCACTCTGTGCAAAACGAGCTGCACAGTGGAGGTAAGTATAACATGTTTGTTATTTTAAAAAAAATAAAAAATTTAACTTTACAATCCCTTTAAGAGATCAGCAGTGCTGAGATGCAATAAAAAATAAAAATAAAATAAATGAAAACCATGTTGTTAAAAAATGGCAATTGTTTTTGCAACAGTAGATTGTCATCAAATGGAAACAACATTAAAAAGGGCACCAACTACTCTTATTTTTCACATTCTATCTTTTTTTTTTTTTCGATCATTAGTTTCCAGATTGGATCTAATGAAATGGGGCTGTGCAGAGTGTATAGCAGACAGCTAAGATAGCGATCACATAAACTGAACAATAATACTGGCAGAATAGATCAAATACACCGCTGGATGTGTAAAAACGAGACTACAGTAACATCCAACGCCAGGACTGCAGTTCACTTCCTTCACAGGAATGTTTAGTTTACATTCAGTGAGCCGGTACAATATTGTGACTATCACATTCATGCACGCTACTCTTCCATGTTGGCATTCTGCATTTATTATTTAAAATAAAATCTCCCCATAATACATATTTTAACCACTTGCCGACCGCCGCACGCCGATATACGTCGGCACAATGGCAGCAGTGGGCAAATGGGTGTACTTGTACGTCCCTTGTAAACTAGCAAACTAGTGGGCACACGCACGCCATGTACTGCATGACCGTGCACGCAGGTCCTGCGGACTCGTTGTCCGCCATGTCCCGTGATCCTGGCATGGAGCTGTAGAACGGGGAGATGCCTATGTAAACAAGGCATTTCCCTGTTCTGCCTAGCAACATGACAGAGATCTACTGCTCCCTGTCCTGATCTTTGTCGTGTTGTAGTGAACCTATCCTCCCTACAATTAGAATCACTCCCTAGGACACACTTAACCCCTTGATAGCCCCCTAGTGTTTAACCCCCTTCCCTGCCAGTGTCATTTACACAGTAATCAGTGCATTTTTATAGAAACGGTCCCAAAACAGTGTCAAAAGTGTCCGATGTGTCCACTGCAATGTCACAGTCACGACAAAAATCACAGATCGCCACCATTACTAATAATAAAAAAATAAATAATAAGACTCCATGTACACTGGACGTTAAAATAAGGTTATAAAAATGCCAGTAGCTTTGCAGTGAGTCTTTCAACAGTTTATAACGTTTTTGCAATAGTGTTTATTAGCGTTTTTCCATGTTAGCTTTTTTTTTTTCCAGTGGATCAAAAACTTTAAAGGCTGGTGACCCGTGTTTTTGAGCGTTTATCGACGTTTATTAGCGTTTGTGAGCGTTTGGTGTTTTTTGTGGTGGGAAACGCGATTTTATGGCATTCAGAAAACAGCCCATAAACTCCACATGGGGGAACACAGTTATGCCGCGTACACACGAGCGGACTTTTCAACATCCAAAGTCCGAAGGACCGAGTCCGTCAGACTATCCGATCGTGTGTGGGCTGCAACGGACTTTTGATTCACCAAAGTCTGACGGACTTTAGAATATGGAACATGCTTCAAATTTTCCTGAAGGAACTCCGCCGGACCCGGTCCCCTTCGAAAACTCCGCTCGTGTGTATGCTACTCCGACGGACTAAAACCGACGCTAGGGCAGCTATTGGCTACTGGCTATGAACTTCCTTATTCGAGTCGGGTCATACGTCATCACGTTCGAATCCGTCGGAGTTTAGTGTGATCGTGTGTGGCCAAGTCCGTTCGGCCGAAAAGTCTGTCAGAACTCCGTCGGAACTCCGGCGGAACTCCGGCGGAAGTCTGTCGGACATAAGTCCTCTCGTGTGTACGGGGCTTTACAGCACCTCCAGGACTGACTGAATGTAATGGCAAGGAGTGTTGAGGGTGTTGGAGGGTCTATTATGGCGTTTTTTTGTGGTCAGAAAAACTACTCCTGAACGCGATTTTATGGCATTCCGAAAACAGCTCATAAACTCCACTGCTGATAAATATCCAAGAACGTCCATGTGTGCATGGACACATAGGATAATATAGAGTGGGCTGTTAAAAAAAAAAATGCCCAAACTCCAAAAAACAGCCGTTTATGAGCTCCAGTGTGCATGGAGCCTAAAAATGCTATAAATCTATCCCCTATTTTGTAGACGCTATAACTTTTGCGCAAACCAATTAATATATTCTTATTGTGATTTTTTTTTTTTTTTTACCAAAAATATGTATAATACATATCGGCCTAAACTGAAGAATTTTTTTTTTCTTTTTAAATGTTTGAGGATATTTGTTATAGCAAAAAGTAAAAACATTTTTTGTTTATAGAGCAAAAAATAAAAAACGCAGAGGTGATCAGATACCACCAAAAGAAAGCTCTATTTGTGGGAAAAAAAGGAGGTCAATTTTGTTTTGGTGTAACATCGCACGTCCGCGCAATTGTCACTTAAAACGGCGCAGTGCCGAATCGCAAATTATTCCTTTGATATGTGACCTGAATGGGCAGCTCTGGCGCTAACTTTGTGACAGTGGTTTAGCAATTGCCATGGCAGACCGTGCCGCTGCTTTGGGGCCTGTGGTGGGGGCAATATGAAAAAGTTAAAAAAGTAAAATGTGAAGTTTCCCATATAGAAGGTCTAAAGTAATAAATACTTCAAGATCATTGTCAATTACCCTTCTTTGAAAACAACCTAAAATAGGTGAACTCCGTGCCAAATTAAAGCGGTCCTCCACCCTGAAGTGGAAGATCCGCTCATCTGATCCCTCCCCCCCTCCGGTACCACAATCGGCACCTTTCAGGGGTGAGGGGGGTGCAGTTACCTGGATAATCCAGGTGTCTGCACCCACTTTCGGGACAAGACCGCCACAGACCCCCGCAGACGCCCCACCCACCCCCCCCCCGGTTGTGTTCTGGGAAACACACAGTTCCCAAGACACAGCGGGGACCAGCAGAGACACGCAGCGCGACTCGCACATGCGCAGTAGGGAACCGGGTAGTGAAGCCGCAATGCTTCACTTCCCGATTCCCTGTCAGAGGATGGTGGCGGAGGCGGCAGAGAGACGAGCGATTGTTCGTCATCTGCCGCCGACATCGCTGGACCCTGGGACAGGTAAGTGTCCATTTATTAAAAGTCAGCAGCTGCAATATTTGTAGTTGCTGGCTTTTAATATTTTTTTTTTAAAGGTGCAGAACCGCTTAAAAGTAAAATATATGAAGACAATATATAAATGTGAAAATAAAGCTACTCCCCTCAAAGTGCAGGAAACTGACTCTGTAAACTGTGTAAGTGGTATATAATACGGGGGCGTTATAACAAAATGAACATAAAGTGCTCTAGTGCTATAGTTAACAAACAATATTAATTATGCATTCATAAACCATAAATTGCTTATTTATACAAAAAATAGCAAATAAATATCAAATAAAGTCCATGTGATTGATGAAAAAATATTTTTGTAATGGATTCTTTAAACCTTCACCACTTAGCGAATCAACCGGTGAATAAGGCCGTGTACACACGCGGGGACTGTTCGCTCAACTTTGTCCGCTGAACAGTGTTTCGGCGGACAGTCCGCTCGTGTGTGGGCTTTCAGCGGACAGTTTCAGCGGACAGTCTGCTGAACAAAGTTTTTCGGAAATTCCGAAAAACTGTCCGCTGAAACTTTGTTTCAGCGAACAGTCCCCTCGTGTGTAGGCTTGTTCGTCAAACTAAGTTCCGCGCATGCTCAGAAAGGATTTACACGCCGAAGTTTTCATTGCAGTGTATAGGACGTCGTTTTCTAGTCCCGTCGTACGTGCCGTTCACGTCATCGCGCACGGTTTCAGCGGACTGTTCGTTCGTCGTGTGTGGGCAAGTCCGTCCATGCTAATTTTGAGCGGACTGTCCGCTGAAACTGTTTGACGGACAAAGTTGGGCGAACAGTCCCCGCGTGTGTACGCGGCCTAAGAGCAGGTAGCCTACTCACCAACTCACCAACTCACCATGACCCCTTTAATTAAAAAGACAGGTCAGGTGTAGCTTTGGCAGATTATGGAACTGCCGCCCTTGATGGAAACACTTTGCTTTTGATGTGCCAGGAAATGATGGATCCATCCAAAACATCCAAGCAGAGCCATAGCGTAATATTGTTTAATAAAAGATTCTATGACATAACAAAAATAAAACAGCTGAGTGGCCTCTTAGGCCCCTTTCACACATGCGGACGATATGTCCGTATTTCATCCATCCATTTGCGGATGAAATACGGGCATACATTCATCCCTATGGGATAGCGGGTGTCTGCGGATGAGCATCCGCAGACACCCGATTTCGTCCGCCTCCGCAACAGTCCGATTCTGCAGACGGAGGAAAATCCTATTTTTCTATCCGTCTGCAGAGCAGATCGGACGAACACGGACAGACGGTCCGTGCTCATCCGATCCCCATAGAGGAGAGCGGGGAGCTGACAGGGCGGTCCCTGCACAGTGTGCGGAGACCGCCCTGTCCGCAGCCAGCTCAGCGGGGACAACGGAGCGATCCCCGCTGAGCGAGCGGATCTTCACGGGGCGGATCATTACTGATCCGCCCCGTGTGAAAGAGGCCTTACATTAAAAAGTGCCTTCCCTCGGCACTGGAGGATGTGGGCATGTCAGATCGAGTGTGCTATGAGCTGGCCATTTTGCTGCCTCTAACAAGGTTCTCTAACAAACCTCTGAGGGCTTCACAGAACAGATGTATTTATACTGAGATGAAATTGCACACAGGTGGACTCCATTTACTAATTAGGTGACTTCTGAGGGCAATTGGTTCCACTAGCTTTTAGTTAGGGGTATCAGAGTGAATACAAATGTACCCCACACTTTTCATATTTATTTGTAAAAAAAAATTTGAAAAACATTTATAATTTTCCTTCCACTTTACAATTATGTGCCACTTTGTGTTGGTCTATCACATAAAATCCTAATAAAATACATTTATGTTTTTGGTTGTAACCTGACAAAATGTTTTAAATTTCAAGGGGTGTGGATATTAAATCAAGGCACTGTATGTATATACAGAAGGTTTTTGAACTGTGATAACACTGCATGCAGATATACACCTTAGTTGCAGAAATTGCAGGTGTCCTTTGTGATGCCTTCTTTAGCCTAAAATGTCGGCTCTCTTTTTCGCAATGTGATGAGTTGAACCTGTTGCATACACTACATGTTTTGTGCGTTGCCCATTCTTTTTCCACTTTGCAGAAACATGTTAAGTATACCATTTAGTGGATGGTGAGGCACACTCAGATCTACTGAGTAAAGCTTCATGCACATGGCTATACAGGAGCCATACAGTGTGCAGAGCCCGTGTAATGATATTCCTTGGAGCCCCCGTAGGCAGATGTAGTTTATTTTGTGCACTGCAGGTGGCACTGCAGCTGGAGAGGAAGTCAGCAGGAACCTCTTGGTCTCCTGGGTCAGGCATCTTGGGTCAGGCGGAGACTATTTAAAGAGGAGTTACAGCCCCCCCCCCCCCCCCATGAAAAATGAAAAGTCAGTAGCTAAAAATGCTGCTGCTGTCCAGGGAGCCTGCAATATCGGCACCCCAGCCGATCTTCAGATCGGCTGTCGGGCACAAGTGCCGCCATTCCCGCCTTTCGGTTTCACAGCTAATTCCCTACTGCGCTTTCTAATTGGTCTGGCGAAGAAGGAGGGAGGAGGGGTCAAAAACAGGTACCCACTCCCCCCCTCCCCCCTGAAAGGTGCCTTGGCATCGGAGGGAGGAGAGGGATAAGTGGAAGTTCCACTTTTGAGTGGGACTGGTTTCCATGTTTAGTGCGCTTTATGCGAGTGGGCAGTGCAGGGAAAGGTACTCTATCTGTTAGGCACAACACTAGTGGCAGTGAAAGTTTCCTAACATGCAGGGAAATCGTAGGGTCGCATCTCTTCTGGGCAGCTTCCTGATTGGGCATGAAACAGCCAGGCCACAACCGCATAGCTGCCTCTAATGCATCTTATTTGGGGGGCTGTATGTGGCAACAGCGTGCCCCAGCGATATAATTACACAGGCTCTGCATGCTGTACAGCCTCTTTATGGCCATGTGCCTAAAGTCTAAGCATACCGTTTAGTGGATGGTACAGCACATTCATAGGTCCACTGGGTAACAGAAGAGATTTTCCACCTCATCTAATCAGTATTTCATCCAATCTAACACATCTGATAGAAAATTCTACCACAGTTTTGAACCATGGAAGGACCAAATATGAAAATGTTTAGACTAGCCATGTGGTTGGCAGCTTTTGTTCACTGTGCCATCAAACGCAACCACCGTGCCCATAAATTGCCGCCACTGTGCCCCATAAAATGCAGCCACTGTGCCCCATAAATTGCCGCCACTGTGCCCCATAAAATGCAGCCACTGTGCCCCATAAAATGCAGCCACTGTGCCCCATAAAATGCAGCCACTGTGCCCCATAAAATGCAGCCACTGTGCCATTAAACGCAGCCACTGTGCCATCAATTGCCACCACTGTGCCCATCAATTGCCGCCACTCTGCCCATCAATTGCTCCCACTGGTCACCTTTTTTGATGCCTAATAGACTATGGCTCTAATCAGGTACTTCAAAACCACCCCCCGCCATTGTAATTCAGGCCCCCTGCACCCAAAAAGGGGCTATGCCCCTGAATAGAGGGTGGCAGCGGCGGCCATAGCTAGATTCATGCAAGGCATGTATCTATCTATTGGTGCTAGAGGGGGGTGGCAGGAGAGAGGGGGTGGTGCCCGTGCACCCTTATGGACACACCGCCAATGCCCGCTGTCATTGGCAGCTGTCAGATTTGTCTTCTAATTGTCTGCAGCCATGTTGCTGCATCCAGAGGCATGGCTTATCCACCTCTGAGCGGAGGAAACTACCAGCACCCCAGGTGATTGCAGCCTTAGGTTGGTTATATGCATGGCAAATTTCAGGCAATCTTGACTGATTGATCAAAGGTGGTTGCCTTAAAGTGGATGTAAACCCAAAAACACAATTGAATATATTGCAGCTTACCAGTTCTTAGATGTGATGGTTGCATTTGTTTTCTTTTTTCACTCTGCCATTACCACACTTCCTTTCCAAGGGTGAGGACTGAGCAGCGTTGTCACCCTAGGACAGGTAGCATGTTAGGACTATATAACACCTCCCTCTCTTCTCCGTTATAGGAGATAGTAGGGAATATCCATGTTACAATCTGACCATACAACCCTTATACAATCAATTTTACATTTACCAAAGCTATGTAATATGAGGCCCCTACCTAATCTATTCAATCAATTGGTATCCAAATTAGGAAGGTACTTGTACTAGCCTTTAGTAGTAGTTTTTGGTAGATCTACAGTAGAATATATAATCCAAATGTAACATATGTAATGAGCTTAAAGGAATTTATCAGCTTCCAAGATTTCTGGCTGGATGAACAGCTACATGTCAAACAGATATAAGCCCTGGTTCACACTGACTGCTGGAATTAAATTGTGCGAGTTCAGCTAAACTCGCACAATTTCATTCCCGCATGTCAGTCCCGAATTCAGGGGCGATTTCAGAGACATCTGTGCGGGTTTCTGCACAGATGTCAATAGAAATCGCACCCCAAAATCTCCAAAAGTAGTAGAGAAACTACTTTTGGGAATCAATGCGGCATCGCACCGGTTCAGACGGTGCCATTGCCTGCAAATGCCGCCGATTTGGCAAGCGATTTGACATGTTAAATCACATGCCAAATCGCATCAATGTGAACCAGGGCTCAATTTCACTGGACAAAAGGGAGCATAAGATACATTTTATGTCAGAGGTTACATACTGTACACTTCGAACCATGCACTCTACCACCTATGAGTTCGATTGACCATCTGAATTCTATCAATCGACAAGCTTTTGAAAAAATGGAATTAATAAAATAACAGCAATTTTGTCGAAAGCAACATTGATCGAGGCAGTTTCGACAAGAAGGAAGCCACCATTTATTGTCTCCAAAATGAATGGCTATTGCGATAACATTTGGATGAAAATTACAATTGATCAAATTGTATGGCCAGCTGTCAAACAATAATGAGTGTGGGTACCTCAAGTGGGACTCAATTTGGGAAATAGAGCCTCATCTATTTGATGTTAGGGAATTCAGATGTACTCACACTTGGATGGGATGTCCCGTCAGGTGAACAGAAGGGTTGGTTGAGTCCCAAGAGTGCAGGTTGTTGAACAGGAGGGTCAGTTGAGTCCCAGGGATGCAGATTGTTGAACAGAAGGGTCACCTGTGCCCCAGGGGGGGGCAGATAGTTGAACAGAAGGGTCAGTTGAGTCCCAGGGATGCAGATTGTTAAACAGAAGGGTCACCTGTGCCCCAGGGGGGACAGATAGTTGAACAGAAGGGTCAGTTGAGTCTCAGGGGTGCAGATAGTTTAACAGAAGGGTCACCTGTGCCCCAGGGGGGCAGATATTTGAACAGAAGGGTCAGTTGAGTCCCAGGGGTGCAGATAGTTGAACAGAAGGGTCAGTTGAGTCCCAGGGGGTGCAGCTAGTTGAACAGAAGGGTCAGTTGAGTCTCGGGGTGCAGATAGTTGAACAGAAGGGTCAGTTGAGTCCCAGGGGAGCAGATAGTTGAACAGAAGGGTCAGTTGAGTCCCAGGGAAGCAGATAGTTGAACAGAAGGGTCAGTTGAGTCCCAGGGGAGCAGATAGTTGAACAGAAGGGTCAGTTGAGTCCCAGGGGGTGCAGCTAGTTGAACAGAAGGGTCAGTTGAGTCCCAGGGAAGCAGATAGTTGAACAGAAGGGTCAGTTGAGTCCCAGGGAAGCAGATAGTTGAACAGAAGGGTCAGTTGAGTCCCAGGGGTGCAGATAGTTGAACAGAAGGGTCAGTTGAGTCCCAGGGGGTGCAGCTAGTTGAACAGAAGGGTCAGTTGAGTCTCGGGGTGCAGATAGTTGAACAGAAGGGTCAGTTGAGTCCCAGGGGAGCAGATAGTTGAACAGAAGGGTCAGTTGAGTCCCAGGGAAGCAGATAGTTGAACAGAAGGGTCAGTTGAGTCCCAGGGGAGCAGATAGTTGAACAGAAGGGTCAGTTGAGTCCCAGGGGGTGCAGCTAGTTGAACAGAAGGGTCAGTTGAGTCCCAGGGGGTGCAGCTAGTTGAACAGAAGGGTCAGTTGAGTCTCGGGGTCCAGATAGTTGAACAGAAGGGTCCGTCCCAGGGATGCAGATAGTTGACAGTATAGATGGTTGAGTCCCAAGGATTCAGATAGTTTAACAGGAGGGTCAGTTGAGTCCCAGGGGAGCAGATAGTTGAACAGAAGGGTCAGTTGAGTCCCAGGGATGCAGATAGTTGACAGAGTAGATGGTTGAGTCCCAAGGATGCAGATAGTTGAACACAAGGGTCAGTTAAGCACCAGTAGCACAAGTAGTTGAACAGAAGGGCAGGGGCACTGATAGTTGAACAGAAGGGTCAGTTGAGTCCCAGGGATGCAGATAGTTGAACTTCAGAAGTGCCAGTTGTGTCCCAGGGAAGCAGGTAGTTTAGAAGTTGGATACTTAGTATGATGGATAAAGGTCCCAGCAGCCGCATACACTTTGTGAGTCTTCTTGTTGAGTAAATCCTTTTGTATAGGGATATGGTGGAGGACGCAGAGTCTGTCTGTACAGGAACGAGGGGCTGAGCTGTGTGTTATCTGGGGCTGGGAGGAGGCTGCAGGAAAAGTGTTGAAGCTCGGAATTCACAGGAAGTTTTCACAAGGAAGCTCTACAGAGGATGCAATTTGGCAAAATGACAAAGTGTCAGCACACAGAATGGGCAGACCAATAGGACATAAACACAACAACAGGGAAAATAGGGAATATTGGGGACAACAGATTTCTCCTTCATATTTCTGTATGGAGTTCTGCTCTACAGTCTCCTAATATAAAATTCAGGATAGTGTACAAATGTCCAAAATAAAAACTAGAAACATTTTACTGACCTTTCCTTACATTTTAGGGGCTTTGCATATTCACTTTACAATGTTGGGGGGTAAAGAACACACAATTCAGAAGCTATAGAAACTTTCTAATTCTCCCCATGTTCCAATATTACATTGCAGACTTCAACCACAGAATAATTGTATAGTTGAGGGTTAGATCGGTCCAAAACATTAATTTAACCCCTTCAGCCCCAGAAGATTTTAACCCATTCCTGACCAGAGCACTTTTTGCGATACAGCACTGCGTCGCTTTAACTGATTGGTTTGCACAAAAGTTATCGTGTCTACAAAATAGGGGATAGTTTTATGGCATTTTTATTAATTTTAATATTTTTTTATTTTATTTTTTTACTAGTAATAGCGGTGATCAGTGGTTTTTATTGTGACTGCGACATTATGGCGGACACATCGGACATTTTTGACACATTATACAGCAATCAGTGCTATATAAATGCAGTGAGTCCTGTGTAAATGACACTGACAGTGAAGGGGTTAACTACTAGGGGGTAGTGTAGGGGTTAAGTGTGTCCCGGGCATGTGGGGGGGGGGGGCGTGGCTACATGTGACACTGATCTCTGATCCCGATTACACCTACTTAACATACACTGACCTCACCTACATACACTGACCTCACCTACATACACTGACCTCACCTACATACACTGACCTCACCTACATACACTGACCTACCTGACATGCATACACCTACCTAACATACATACACTGACCTTACCTACATTCACTGACCTAACATACATAGACTGACCTCACCTAGATATACTGACCTAACATACATAGACTGACCTCACCTAGATATACTGACCTAACATACATACACTGACCTCACCTAACATACATACACTGACCTCACCTACATACACTGACCCACCTAACATACACCTACCTACCTAACTTACACTGACCTACCTGACATGCATACACCTACCTACCTACCTAACATACACTGACATACCTGACATGCATACACCTTCCTAACATACATACACTGACCTCACCTACATACACTGACATGCATACACCTACCTACCTAACATACCCCCACCTATAGGGCAGGACTTAGGGTGGTGGGGGCCCCTGGGCTTGAGTCATTTTCGGGCCCTACCTTCTATACATTATCGGATTTATCAGCGTATAACACGCACCCGAAGTTTAGGAGGAGATTTTAAGGAAAAAAACTTTTAGGAGGGAAGTTTAAGGAAAAAACTTACATTTAAAGTGGTTGTAAACCCTTACAAACCACTTTGACCTACAGGTAAGCCTAGATTAAGGCTTACCTGTAGGTCCAAGCAATATCTCCTAAACCTATATGGTTTAGGAGATATTTGCCCGAAAACGGGCACCGCCGTCTACGGCGCATGCGCCGTAGACAGCGGCGCGCAGGCGCACTGAGCGCGGCATTCTCCGCGACGGAGCTGCCGCGCGTGTCGGCTCCCGTGCGCATGCGCGGGACTGACGTCACCGCGGCTTCGCCGAATGACAGTGGTGGAGCTGTGAGACCCCACCAACAAGATGGATGCGGCGGACTACAGGGGACAGCGGTGACTTCGCTGGCTCCTGTGTCAGGTAAGTGACACATAATGGGCTACTATGCGATGCATAGTAGTCCATTATGCTTTGCCTTTGCAGGGAATCAAAGAGGAAGTAAACTCATCAGGGTTTACTTCCTCTTTAAATGGCCATCAATGCAGCCTTGTCATTTGCAGCCCTGTCCAGTGTCATTGCAGTCTTGAAGTTTAAAAATGGCGTCGCCAAGATACAACTCGGCAGCTCTCGGGTCCTCTTGACGGCTCTCGGGTCCTTTCGCAGTCCCAAGCAGCGCAGAGAGTATCCGAGTGTACTTGGCTCACGTTCACGCCCAGTCCCTGTGTTATGTCCATCATAGGGCGAGACTGGGTGTGACTGTGAGCGGAGCTGAGCCGAGTACACTCGGCTATGTATCTCAGCGGGGCCCCCTATTTGGCGGGGCCCATGGGCTTGAGCCCAGTCAAGCCCAATGGTAAGTCCTGCCCTGCCCACCTAACATACACTGACCTACTGGACATGCATACACCTACCTAACATACACTGGCCTACCTGACATGCATACACCTACCTACCTAACATACGCTGACCCACCTGACATGCATACACCTACCTAACATACACTGACCTACCTGACATGCATACCCCTACCTAACATACATACACTGACCTGACATGCATACACCTACCTAACATATAC
Source organism: Lithobates pipiens (assembly GCF_037356315.1). NCBI lineage: Eukaryota > Metazoa > Chordata > Amphibia > Anura > Ranidae > Lithobates > Lithobates pipiens. The sequence continues at coordinate 58,920,679 of NW_027507791.1, forward strand.
TGACCTACCTAACATGCATGAATGAATGAATGAATGAATGACTTGTATAGCGCTACCTATACGAACTGAATCGCCTCAGGGCGCTTTTCTTGCCACCGGTGTCCATCTGCAGCTATTTATGCAGTCCTCAACCTGTAGAGTCCCAACACACTTACAACATTGACATACACATATTATGCCCAATTTTTTTGGACAGGGTCTAATTAACCTACCAGCATGTCTTTGGAGTGTGGGAGGAAACCGGAGTACCCGGAGGAAACCCACGCAGGCACAGGGAGAACATGCAAACTCCAGGCAGATAGTGTTGTGGTCGGGATTTGAACCAGCAACCCTATTGCTGCTAGGTGAAAGTGCTAACCACTACACCACTGTGCTGCCCTCCTAACATATGCCTACCTAACATACACTGACATGCATACACCTACCTGACATGCATACACCTACCTAACATACATACACTGACCTATCTGACATGCATACACCTACTTAACATACATACACTGACCTAACATGCATACACCTACCTAACATACATACACTGACCTCACCTACATACACTGACCTAACATGCATACACCTACCTAACATACACTGACCTACCTGACATGCATACCCCTACCTAACATACATACACTGACCTCATCTACATACACTGACCTGACATGCATACACCTACCTAACATACACCTACCGAACATACACTGACCTACCTGACATGCATGCACCTACCTACCTAACATACACTGACCTACCTGACATGCATACACCTACCTAACATACACCTACCTAACATACATACACTGACCTCACCTACATACACCTACCTAACATGCATACACCTACCTAACATACACTGACCTTGCCACCGAGATCTTCTTCACTCTGCCATCCGCCCCCAGCACAGCTGTTCATCAACAGTACATCAGACAGATCTCGCCCGATCGCTCCTCCGCTGCCATGATGATCTTTCCGAGCGGGGATCTCACTGATGTGGTGCGGCGCAGCGGCGACATTGTAATTCCCGCCTTCTGGAGCCTGCAGTGCCTATGATGGACGTCACACATCCCGCAATCCTGCCATTGGACCAGTGGGATGTCCATCATAGCTCCAGAAGGCGGGACCTGCTAGGTCACTCGGCGGATCAGATCGGTCCCCACTCGGTGGTGGCCGGCGGTGCTCGGGGCTAACAATTGGATGGGGCCTTCCTGAGACTCGGGGCTTTTCGGGGACCCATTGGGGGCTCCAGCCCCCCCCAGCCACCCCCTGCCAACGCCCCTGACAAGCCCTGTTCTGTACGCTGGGTGTAATTCTCAGTATCTGTTCTTATTCTGTATGTATGGACTCTGCATAGTTGACACTTTTCTAGTTCTGAAAGCTGGGTGTAATTCCCAGTATCCGTTTTATTTTGTGTGTATGGATGCTGCACAGCGCAACTTTTCCTGTATGCTCAGTGTGATTCTTGGTTCTTATTTTGAATGTGTGAACAATGCACAGTAGCACCAATCTTGTCTTGCAAGCTGGGGGTAGTTTTCTTTATCTGTTCTTTTTCTGTTTGTATGGACTCTGCACAGTACCATTTATCATGTTTTGTATTTCCGGTGTAGTTCTTGGTATCTGTTCCTATTCTCTATTTATGTTTTCTGCTCAGTACCACTTCTCTTGTTCTGTATACTGGGTGTAAGGCCGCGTACACACGCGGGGACTGTTCGCTCAACTTTGTCCGCTGAACAGTGTTTCAGCGGACAGTCCGCTCGTGTGTGGGCTTTCAGCGGACAGTTTCAGCGAACAGTCTGCTGAACAAAGTTTTTCGGAATTTCCGAAAAACTGTCCGCTGAAACTTTGTTTCAGCGAACAGTCCCCTCGTGTGTAGGCTTGTTCGTCAAACTAAGTTCCGCGCATGCTCAGAAAGGATTTACACGCCGAAGGTTGCATTGCAGTGTATAGGACGTCGTTTTCTAGTCCCGTCGTACGTGCCGTTCACGTCATCGCGCACGGTTTCAGCGGACTGTTCGTTCATCGTGTGTGGGCAAGTCCGTCCATGCTAAGTTTGAGCGGACTGTCCGCTGAAACTGTTTGACAAACAAAGTTGAGCGAACAGTCCCCGCGTGTGTATGCGGCCTAATTCTCAGTATCTGTTGTTATTGTGCATGTATTTTCTCTGCACAGCAGCACTTCTCTTGTCCTGTATGCTGGGTATAATTCTTAGTATCTGTTTTGTACTCTATGTATGGAGGGTACGCAATGCCACGTCTCTTGTTCTGTATGCTTGCTGAGTGTTAAGCCTCGTACACACGATCGGTTTGTTGGCCAACAAAACCGTGGAATTTTGTCTGAAGGGCATCAGCCCTAACTTGTCTTGTATACACGCGGCCACACAATTGTTGGCCAACAAATATGAACGTAGTGACGTACTACGTTTTTTTCAGCTCTTTAGCACCACCCTTTGGGCTCCTTCTACTAATTTTGTGTTAGTAGAAGTTTGGTGCGTGTTGATTCGATCTTTTCGGTTCGTTTCTGAACGGCTGTTCGTCAGCCAGACATGTTGCGAAATCGGAGGAGATAACGTGTTATTTATTATTGGCCTTGGAGTTATCGCTTTGACATTATTTTTTGGGTTGAATAATAATGATTTGATTTGGTATATTTTCTATATTTTTGGATGCATAGAATGCACTTTTTGGTTAAGTTCTATTGGCAGATAGCATGTCTAATTTTATTTGTTTTCTTTTTTTAATACACAATAAAAAAAATGAGTAGAATAATACTTGGCTATGTGTTTTACTTCAAATGACAGTTTGGGAGTAGGCAGTTACATTTAAAAAATACAAAGTAAAATTAACAAGGGACACCAACATAGTTGCATATTTAATCTTAAAAACAAAAAAATTAATGTTAAGATCTTTAGATCTTAAAAAAAACACATAATAATATTCTTCTTGATATCACTAGAAAAAAAAAGCCTTTGAAAATTTGTTTGCAATAACTCCATCAGTATCACCAGCAAAGGAGCTTCATTATTATCCCATTAAAGAAGAAGAGAATTGTGCGCTGCATTTCCAGATTTCATAATTTGCCGCGTCACGAATGTTAATTCTTCTGGGTTCCGGCTCGTCCTTGCTTCCGATCATGCGTGTTTGTACTTTAGACTTGTGTGTACACACGCTCGGAAAATCCGACAACGCACATTTGTTTGCGGAAAAATTTGAAAAGCTGCTAGCCAACATTTGTCTGTGGAAAATCCAACAATAATTGTCAAATGGAGCGTACACACGGTCACATTTACTGCCAACAGCCTGTCATTTCCCGTCAGAAAGTCCGATCGCATATATGAGGCTTAATTCTTAGTATCTGTTCTTATTGTCTGGCAGTAGACCTGATTATTTCTGCTGCAGTTAAAGTGGAGGGTCATCCTGAAAAACAAAAGTACATTAAAATTTTGCAAAAAATCAGAAAAAAATAATGAAATTGTTTATTTTTTTAACTTACCAGAAATGCCTGTTGCTAGGCATATCGTCCTAATCTGCCTCTTCCTACTCCGCAGTGAGGTTTGGTCTTCTCTCCTCCGTGCAGCGTCTTCTGGGTAATGGGGCGCTGTGTGTTCCGGGAACTGTGTGTCCCAGAACACAGCGCGCCCCATTCACAAAGCGCTGCGCGACTCACGCATGCGCAGTAGGAAACGGGCAGCATGGCTCCACTGCCTGTTTCCTTTAGTTGGAATGGCGGCGCCGGGACCCGAGAGCCAAGGAATGGGTCAGCCTCGGGCGGCCGACATCGCGGGCGCCCTGGACAGGTAAGTCTGCTTATTAAAAGTCAGCAGCTGCAGTGTTTGCAGCTGCTGACTTTTAAAAAAAAATGTTTAAAGCTGGCCCTCCTCTTTAAGTAACTCTTATAGGTGTTGCCCCTCCCTCTTCCTCTGATTGGACAGTGATAGAAGAAACAGTGGACTAATAAGCACCTCTTGCTTTCACTGTGTTCTCTCCTCCTATCAGCATGCTCCCTCAGTCTGAGCTCAGCTGTGCAAGGACTGTACAGACCTGTGTGAGTGGCCACTGACCCAGCTGCCATCTGGATAAAAACCCTGCAGTAGCCCAGATTTGGCCCCCTAGTTTGGAGAGCATTAACCACTTGCCCTCTGGAAGATTCACCCCCTTTATAACAAGGCCATTTTTTGCTATATGGCACTGTGTTATTTTAACTGTTAATTGCGCAGTCATGCAACGCTGTACATATTTGATCACCCCCGGTGTTTTTTATATTTTTTTTCTCTGTAGCGGGACTGGAATATTCTGGTAGACAATCTAACACTAATTGACACTTCTGACACTTTGTGGGAAACAGTGACACCAATATATGGTTCAGTGCTAAAAATATGCATACATTCTAGCAAACATTGTATGCAGACATCTATGCCCTGTTTACATCTTTGCTACTTGTGATCTTATTGGATACAACACTATTAACCGCTTCATATGACGGCCAGGCGGCGCGGCTCTTGTTCTGGATGGGCATCATATGACGTCCCTCCTTTTAAACAAGGCATACATGCGATCATGTGCACTCAGCTGTGTTTCTTCGGTGGCGGTGTGTCCCGGAGACACCGCTTGCCACTGAGGGGGGTGAACAGCCATTGGGCATGGCTGTTTACATCACAGCCGATCACAGATTGAGCAGCCACATTTTGCATGGCGCATGCGCACGATTGCGAGAGCGCTGCACGTGCACGTCGGTGGCAGCGTTTTCCCGGGAACACTGCTCGTCACCGACGCTGGTAAACAGCCATTGGCCGGTAGCTGTTTACCAGGAAAGGATCACAGCCGATCACTAAATGTAAACATAGAGCGGTAATGAGATGTTACTGGGTTCTCCTACTCACACACCGATCGTGTGTGAGAAGGAGATTGCCGCTTACAGTGCACACCAACACACATTGATTGCCCCCCCCCCCCCCCCCAATAAAGAGGACCTGTCACCAGCCATCAAAGTACCTGTCACTACCCATCAAAGTACCTGTCACAGTTCTCTCCTCTGAGTACCTGTCATAGTTCACCCGAGTACCTGTCACAGTTCATCTGAGTACCCGAGTACCTGTCACAGTTCATCTGAGTACCCGAGTACCTGTCACAGTTCATCTGAGTACCCGAGTACCTGTCACAGTTCATCTGAGTACCCGAGTACCTGTCACAGTTCATCTGAGTACCCGAGTACCTGTCACAGTTCATCTGAGTACCCGAGTGCTTGAGTACCTGTCACAGTCCATAAAAGTACCAGATTACCTGAGTACCTGTCACAGTCCATAAGAGTACCAGATTACCTGTTACAGTCCATCTGAGTACCCAAGTACCTGTCACAGTTCATCTGAGTACCCAAGTACCTGTCACAGTCCAAATGAGTACCCAAGTACCTGTCACAGTCCAAATGAGTACCTGAGTACCTGTCACCGCCCTTCAGAGTACCCGAATACCAGTCACCAGCCCATCAGAGTTCCTGAGTACCTATCTGTTTCCCATCAGAGTACCCGAATACCAGTCACCAGCCCATCAGAGTACCCGAGTACCTGTCTGCAGCCCATCAGAGTACCCGAGTACCTGTCTGCAGCCCATCAGAGTACCCGAGTACCTATCTGCAGCCCATCAGAGTACCCGAGTACCTATCTGCAGCCCATCAGAGTACCCGAGTACCTATCCGCAGCCCATGAATATACGTTGGGGTGTTTGCTTTCCAAAATGGTGTCATTTTGTGGGTAATTCTATTGTTCTGGTGCTCAAGGACCTTCAAAAGTGTGATAGGTAGGAATGAAATGAGATGTGTAATTTATGCTCCTAGAACGCCTGAAGGTACTACTTCAGTGTTGGGCCTCTGTATGTGGCCAGGCTGTGTAAAAAGTTTCACACATGTGGTATCACCATACTCGGGAAGAGAAGTAGAATGTAATTTGGGGTGTAATTTTTGCTATATACATGCTATGTGTTAGAAATATCTTATAAATTGACAACTTTGTGTAAAAAAAGTGTTTACATTTTTTTTTTACACATTTTCCAAAAACTTCTGGAAACAAATGAACCATTCAAAAGACTCATTATGCCTCACAGATTATACATTGTGGTGTTTGCTTTCCAAAAAGTGGTAATTTTGTGGGCAATTCCATTGTCCTGGTGCTCCAGGGCCTTCAAAATTGTAATAGGTGGTTGAGAAATGAGATGCGTCATTTTTGCTCGTAGAACGCCTGAAGGTGCTACTTCAATGTTGGTCCTCTGTATGTGGCCAGGCTGTGTAAAAGTCTCACACATGTGGTATCGCCATACTCGAAAAGAGTAACAGAATGTATTTTGGGGTGTAATTTGTTGTATGCATATGGTGTGTGTGAGAAATAACCTGATAATATGACAATTTTGTAAAAAAAATCAAAAAAAAATCTTCATTTTGCAAAGAATTGTGTGAAAAAAATACAAACTTAAAAAAACTCACCATGCTACTTACTTAATACCTTGGAATGTCTACTTTCTAAAAAGGGGTCAATTGGGGGATATTTGTACTTTTTCTTTTTAGTGTCTCAAGAAATGAGATACACCTGATGTACTGAAGGCCTGATCAGATGTGATCAGTTTTCAGTGATTGGCACCATAGTTTGTAGAATGTATAATGCCGGCCATACACGGTTCGAATTTCGAAAGAATTTTCTTTCGAAAATTGTATCTAAGAATTTTCGTATGAATTTCGCACCATTAGTAGGCTGCAGCAACAGCCGATTTTCGTGCGGAAATAAAATTTGAGGAATCGGACATGTTGGAAATTTTTTGAAAAACGAACGATTTTCTAATCAATGATGGGACAATCGTGCGAGAAATGTAATAAGAAAATTTACGGAGATAAAAGAAAATTTACGGAGAGAAAAGAAGATTCCCGGCCAAGAAAATTATTTTCTGTAACAAGATGAGGTGAATTTGAAGGCTTGGTCGGCCGAATTTCGAAAATCAATGGTGGCACCATCAGATCACAAAAAAACGAATTTTCTGATTTTGAAAAGAAAATTTGTTCGAAATTCGACCATGTATGGCCTACATAACTTTCACAAAGACAAAATAATATACACTAATTTGGGTTATTTTTACCAAAGCTATGTAGCAGTATAAATTTTGTCCAAAACTTATGAAGAAAAATTACTACTTGCAAAATTTTATGACAGAAACAAAGAATTTTTTTTTTTTCACAAAATGTAGTTTTTTTTTCTTTATAGCACAAAAAATAAAAAAATTGAATACAATTTTTAATTAAATACCACCAAAAGAAAGATCTATTTGTGTGAAAAAAGGATGCAAATTTAATATGGGTACAGTGTTGCATGACTGAGTAATAGTCATTCAAAGTGTGAGAGCACTGAAAGCTGAAAATTAGTCTGAGCAGGAAGGGGTTGTAAGTGCCCTCTATCGAGGTGGTTAAAATCATAGTAAAAGTAAAATAAGAATACACTCCAGATCCACTAAATCTGCCATACCCAATTACAAAGGATCACCTTAATCACGTTATTACAAGGCTAGCTGCAGACTTCTGGATTTCAAGGAGTAACACTTCAATCCTTTTTATCCCCTTTGCTCAAGTGACTAAAGTTGTTTTAGCACAAAGAGTCTGCTCTCACTTCTCTGGAAATCTAATTAAAGGAGCCAAATAACTTGAAAACAGTCGTTTTCATATTGTTTGTCATGTTGTAATATTGTTAGTGGCCTGGGGGTTGAGGAAACAGAAGAGTGAACCTGACATAGGAAATAAAATGCTAGTTCCTTACCCTTCTGCTGACCTGTTCACAAAGGTTTCTGTGATTCCGTTAAGTACTAATTGAATTTTAATTCATTAATACAGTTAACAAACTTGAACTGTTTCACTGATATTGTGTAAGTCTCTTATTATTGGTAAAGTTGGTAAGATGACTGAACCCAGGGTATCAGAGGAAATACAGGATTTGCAAGGTGGGGCAACCAGTTGGGGAACAGATTCTACTAGCGGCCCTTAGGAGGGTAGCGCTGCACAATCAATATACGTTTATTGGGATTTTTTTTAACCAAAAACCTGTAGCAGAATTAACATTGGCCTAAATTGATGAAGAAATTTGATTTTTTTTTTTTGATTTTTTTTTATTGGATACGTTTTATAGCAGAAAGTAAAACATTTTTATAAATTTTTTCAAAATTTTCGGCCTTTTTTTGCTTATATCGCAAAAAATTAAAACCACAGAGGTGATCAAATATCACCAAAAGAAATCTCTATTTGTGGGAAAAAACATTTATTTTATTTGGGTACAGCGTTGCACGACCACGCAATTATCAGTTAAAGTGGTTGTAAACCCTTACAAACCACTTTGACCTACAGGTAAGCCTAGATTAAGGCTTACCTGTAGGTCCAATAAATATCTCCTAAACCTAAACGATTTAGGAGATATTTGCCGAAAGACAGGCACCGCTGTCTACGGCGCATGTACGACGATGAAAAAATCAGCAGAAAATATGATAGTGTGTATGGGGCTTAACACACAATTTATTTTGACTGTTTTTTTATATTCTAATCATATCTATGAATAAATCTAACTTGATGTCAAGTCAGGAAAAAAGACGGCAACAATTTAATTTGGGTACAGCATTGCATGACTGTGCAATTGTCAGTTAAAGCGACGCAGTGCTAAATTATAAAAAGTACTATGGTCATGAAGGAGGTAACATTTTCCGGGGCTGAAGTGGTTAATATCTTTATAAATGATATAGGGTCTGGGATTAAAAGTAACATTTCTGTCTTTGCAGATGACACCAAGCTATGCAGTGGAATAACGTCCTTACAGGATGTCTCCAATTTACAAGCCGAGCTCAATGCACTAATTGGGAAACTATGTGGCAAATGAGGTTTAATGTTGATAAATGTAAAGTTATGCACTTGGGGGCTAAGAATATACATGCATCATACATACTAGGGGGAGTACAACTGGGGGGATCCATAGTGGAGAAGGATCTGGGGGTTTTGGAAGATCATAAGCTAATAATAGCATGCAATGCCAAGCTACGGTTTCCAAAGCAAGCAAAGTCCTTTCTTGTATTAAGAGAGGTATTGCCCCTGTAGAAATCATTAGTAAGACCTCATCTGGAATATGCAGTTCAATTTTGGACGAAAGTTCTCAAAAAAGATATCGGGGGAACTGGAGAAAGTGCAGAGAAGGGCAACCAAACTGATAAGAGGCATGGAGGAGCTCAGCTATGAGGAAAGATTAGAGGCATTTAATGTATTCACTCTTGAGAAGAGGAGAATAAGGGGGGATATGATCAACATGACAAATATATAAAGGGTCCATATAGTGTACTTGGTGTTGAGTTATTCAATTCAAGGAATCACAGAGGACGAAGGGGCACTCTTTATGTCTAGAGGAAAAAGATTTAATCTCCAAAAACGGAAAGGTTTCTTCACAGTAATGCTGCGTACACACGATCGGAATTATGGTCGGAAAAAACTCTGATGGTTTTCCCAACGGAACTCCGCTCAAGCAGTCTTGCCCACACACGGTCACACCAAATTCCGACTGTCAAGAACACGGTGACGTACAGCACTATGACGAGCCGAGAAAAAATTGAATTCAATGCTTCCCAGCATGCGTCAAATTGTTTCCGATCATGTGTAGGAATTTTGCACGTCGGAACTGCTACAGACGATCGGAATTTTCATTGGAAACGTTTGCTCTCAAATTTTTGGTGGCAGGAATTCGGCCAGCTAAATTCCGATGGAGCCTACACCCGGTCGCATTTTCCGAAGAAAAGCTCACATCGATCTTTTGCTGGCCGAAAATTCCAATCGTGTGTACGCGGCATCAGAGCTGTGAAAATGTGGCATAGACTCCCTCCAGAGGTGGTTCTGGTCAGCTCAGTAGATTGCTTTAAAAAAAGACCTGGATTCTTTCCTAAATATACATACCCGGTAATATAACTGGGTACCGACATTTATAGGTAAAGCTGATTCAGGGGAAATCCAATTGCCTCTTGGGGGATCAGAAAGGAATTTCTTCCCCCTGCTGTAGCATATTGGATCATGCTTTGCTGTTTTTTTTTTTTTGCCTTCCTCTTGATCAACTGTGGGTGAAGGATTGTGTATATGGGATTGTATTATTATAATTTTTTTGGGTTGAACTAGATGGACTTTTGGTGTCTTTTTTTCAACCTGAATAACTATGTAACTATGTATATGCATGCAAACCACTGTCCACATATTAATATATCAGGGCTGGAGATTTGATTGTGTTTTATTATATAAAAGCTTACCATTCACTAACAATGTAACTCATACACACTAGGCACAGCTTGCCTCTGCACCCCTCATCCACAGCTCCCCTGTACCCTTCATCCCCAGCTTACTTGTACCTCCTGCACTTCCTGTCCACAGATCACCTGCACTCCTCATGCACAGCTCCCCTGAACCCCTTGTCCACAGTTTACCTGCACCCAGCTTACCTGCCTGCTCCTCTACAGCTCACCTGAACCCCTTATCCACAGCTCACCGGAACCTCCTCCCGAGAACCCCTTGCCCCTCTTTTATACAGCTTGCCTACACCATCTCATCAGCTCTTCCAGTGCTTCCTTCTCAGCATCAGACCAGGTCTGACTTCCCCCATAAAGAGGTACTGTCCCATGCCTCCACCACACACGCACATGAATGAGCCACACGAGTTGCTTATAAATGAGCCACAGCTTATTCATATGCAAATCCTAATGCTCCTGGCCACTGACTCCTCCAGACTCGCTGCACATGGTGACCGTGGTGCCCTGTGCTGCAGGTGTAGTGGTCCATACACTGCAATACACAGCCCCAAAGTAAGTATCCATAATGCAATGGCAAGTGCTCATTGATCAGTGCAGCCATGTGATAATGCTGACCAATGAGACGTGCACCTGAGGTTACTTCTTCCACTCACAGAAGAAAGATGTGCTTCTCATTGGTCAGCGTGGTCATGTCAATGAGCACCTGCCTTTATGAATACTCACTTTGGGGCTGTGCATTGCAATGTACAAACCGCTACACTATTAGCACGGAGCATCGGGCCAGGAAGGAGGGGTGGCCAAGATATTTGGAGTTCACCTTTTCATTTTTGGTGAACTTACCCTTTAAATGTCACTGTAACCACATTTATTTTGTAAGCTGGCACATCAGGAATAACTATTAAATGCAGCACGGATGTCATTTCATTTTTGATATAATTAGTAGACCTTCTGGGAAGAATCTACTAAATATAAAATTGTATCCTTTCTGCATCACAAGACACACATTTGTTTCAGAGGATTGGTTTTGGATATACTGTATATAGAGTCAGAATTAAGATAGATAGATAGATAGATAAATTTGGAGCAGAGGAATACAGGAGAGAATATGGATTCTTTCTTATGGGTTCCTGCAGTTTGAACATTGTAGATGTAGCACCCTGGAGTTTGGGGAGGGTTGCTCCTTGTGGGTTTACATGCCAGTAGTAGTTATCCTGGTTGATAGTTAGAGATCTGTTGATTTCTCCCCAAGTTTGACCTTGTTGCACTTTTCTCTTCTACCACTAGGTGGCCGGTTACTTGGTGGTACTAGATACAACAAGGACAACCCAAGGTCAGGTTATGGGTGTATCTCAGCCAATGGACAGGGGTTTTCTTGGATCCCTTGGCCTGCTGGGACAGCCTACATATTTGGGTGGAATCAGGTGATCGCTGTTCTATGCCACCTGGACAGCTGTCTGGGTGGATGTGTGTCATATTGCCTGGGCTGCTAGGCTGGAGTTTTGGACTATCCTGGGCACATCTGGCTGCTAGGCTGTCTGAGGGCCTATCTAGAAGCAAGAGAGCAGCACAGGGTTGGGACTGCCACTTGCAGTCCAACCAGAAGTGATGGTTCTGCCGGCTGGAGACCCTGTCGTGGTCGGAGGTAGAGGGGAAGCTGCCTCCAGTAAGGGACCAACCACCTTATTACCAGGGACCACAGTGAGTAACCGAAGCAAGTACCAGAGCAGTATTCTCACCAACCAGAGACGGTGAAGAATCTGGAAACTTCAGCGGGTATCAAGCAAGAGACCCAGCCAGTGGAAGCGACGCTTGCAGAGCAACTTTGTGTGTCAAGCCAGGGACCGAGCAGGACAGTGGGGGTGAAGCTTGAAAAGTATTTGGAGTGCCCAGCTATGGACCCAGCAGAGAAGAGGGGGTGACGCTTGAGGAAGATACTACCGTGAACATTGGAGGAGCTCAAGGGATTCAGTGGCATAGCTCCCAAGTGTCCCTGATTTGGAGCAATGTCCCTCTGTCCTTCTTTCCTCCTCATTTGTCCCTCATTTTGGTCTGATCTATATAGTTGTATATAAAATGTATGTTTTATCTTTCAAAAAGTGTTTCCTTGTGCTAAACCTTTCATCCAAATTCTAAATTGCTGCATTTGTAAATTTTAAAAGCCAATAAAAAGTAATAGTAGTGGTAAAAAAAAAGCCTTTTAATTTAACCTTTTTGTTCAGTTAAGTCTCCTAAGGGGGTGTGGCAGGGGCGTGTCTTATGCCTACATACCTTTGCTAGTAGGTGTCCCGCATTCCCATCTCAAAATGTTGGGAGGTGTGCAGTGGCAGTGAATCATCTAGTCTAGTGAAAGAGTCCGGGAGCTCAGTGGGCTGAAGACCTACAAGGAGAGATTGTAGTGGAAGATAAAGGCATAGTTGCCAACTGTCCCGAATTTCACGGGACATTCCCGGGATTAGGACATTTGTCCCGAATTAATTTTGTCCCGGGAAATGTCCCGCGAAATTTGGTTTTGTCCTGGGAAATTGAGGCCGCCATTTTTAAAAAGACCAAAAGTTGGTCTACACCTGTGGCGCCGCCCACCCCCGCTGCTAGTATGTGTTTGTGTCAGTGTAAAGGGCGGTGGGCGGCTCCACAGTTAAATGTCTGCGCGCGGCAACGGCAGCATGTCGGGGGCCAGTCTGTCAATGTGGATGTCGGGGGGGGGGCAGTCGGATGTCGGGGGCCAGTGACAGTCATGGTATGTGGATGTCGGGGGCCAGTCTGTGAATGTGGGGGCCAGTCTGTGGATGTCGGGGGCCAGTCTGTGAATGTGGGGGGCAGTGGTATGTCGGGGGCCAGTCTGTGAATGTGGGGGGCAGTGGTATGTCGGGGGCCAGTCTGTGGATGTCGGGGGCCAGTCTGTAGATGTCGGGGGCCAGTCTGTAGATGTCGGGGGCCAGTCTGTGGATGTCAGGGGCCAGTCTGTGGATGTCAGGGGCCAGTCTGTGGATGTCGGGGGCCAGTCTGTGGATGTCGGGGGCCAGTCTGTGGATGTCGGGGGCCAGTCTGTGGATGTCGGGGGCCAGTGGTATGTCGGGGCCAGTCTGGAGATGTGGGGGCCGGTCTGTGGAGTATGTGGGGGCAGGTTTGTGCAGGATGTGGGGGGGGGGCGGTCTGTGGATGTCAGAGGGGCACCAGATGTAAGGAGGGGCTCCGCTGATGGACACAGATGTGAGGAAGGTACCTCTGATGTGGCACCTGATGTAAGGACAGACTCCGCTTGGGTCACCTGATAGCATCTGGTGGCAGGCAACGTGGCTAGTGACGCGTGCATGGCTCCCACTGATTCAGCATTATGGTGAGTTGAATGATTTCATTTTATATTACAATTTAATAATAGAAATAATGCGCTTCAATCATCCTGACACCATAACAATCATGGCGCCGGGATGATTGAAGCGCCAACACCAGGTATTTGGAGTATCTTTATCTGCTGATTGTCAAACTCTGGAAAACACATATTGCTATTGTGGTGTAGGATCGGGGGGCTGCTGTCCCTCCTTTCCCTCTCCCCCCCCCCCTTCCCTCTCTCCATCCCCCTCCTTTCCCTATCCATCCCACATTCATCTCAGACTCTAACCACACCCTTTTGAGCCACGCCCCATGTAAGCCACGCCCACTATTTTACGTAAACCACGCCCATGTGTGTGCCACATTTTTGCCTTTTCCTATGCCACACCTATAAATGCATGCCCCGCCCCCTAATTATACCACGACTCCGCCCACTGCCAAAAAAGTGTCCCGAATTTTTTTTTTACAATGTTGGCAACTATGTAAAGGAAGTGTTAAACTTCAAGTTAGGAACTGCTAAAAATCGTTGCCATAGGAGACAGCATTCCTGTACATGCAGATGTGGCGTCTTGCTGGATGCCTTTCCCTGCATGACTGCCCTCCTGTTAAAGTCTCAGTCTGCCAATTGAACTTGCAAATACCTAAGGGTGTCCTTGGCCTAACCCTCTTTTCTCCAGAAAAGTTTTTTTTAAGAGAAATAAACTTTCTTTTGCATTCAAGAAGTGTCTGACACCCAATGACTTTCACCGTCTTTGCACCCACTATGCCTTGAAACCCACTACATACAGAAGGATGTCCGCTATCTCCGGCTCTGGAGGTTCCCATTAGACCGAAGGAGGCCTGGGACCTTGCTACATATATTACCCATTTCTACAGGTATTTGTCACCAGGCGATGGGCCTTCTTCATTCCCATCCATCTAGTAAGAATGAAGGTAATAAGGAATCCTTCAAAAACATTTTACTGTGATCCTGTTAGGAATTGCTGGATTTCACTTACTTCCAATGGTCAGCTCTCTGGGACAGCACCACATGTAGGCCAAGTACGCCAAATACATTAAGACACATTTATACTTGCGGCTGGGAGCAGTAGAAGGGTATAGTTTAGCCACATTTTTACCTCCCCCACCCTCAACTGTTCCCCCTTAAGCTGCAAAGGCAGCAGACATGCTGCAGCCATGGCAGGAATTAAACCCCTTATATTTGGTGTGCACTACCACTCACCCAATCTGACTCAAGTTAAAGAGGGTGCACTGCAACCGCCGCACAACCGCATACAATGCACACAACAGTGGTGCTGCATTTATGGGGTTAAAATAGGCAGTGAACAAACAAAATCATAGTGATTGAAATTCTTCTTTTCTCACTACAAGGTTGGCGCACAGCCGCGTCACAGTTTATCGAATCTTCTTGAAAAAGCTAATTTTTTTCCCCCTAAAAACTTTAGAGAGAATCATGTAAATTAAAAAATCTAGACAATCAAGGAAATGGAAGACTGTGAGACATAAATCTGCACAGCCACAATCATTCACAATAATACTGGAAGCTGTATCTGAAGGCCCATTGATTGACTCATCTCTGCTTGGAGTACAATGTACTGGGTGCCCTATTCACTCCTCTGTGGGCTGTGAGCACCATCTAGTGGCTAATTTGCAATTTGTTTCCATTGAATATTTATTTATACAAAACAAAAGTAGTTGTGGATTGGGACTTTCTGCTACTAGATTATATTTAAAAATACTAATTATATTTATTAAAATGATATTAGTAGCACTATTATTATTATTATTATTATTATTATTATTATTATTATTATTAATAAGAATAATAATAATTGAATTATTAATATTCATAATTCAGTTATTAATATTATTATGATTATTCACGATTTATATAGCACCAACTGTTTACGCAGTGCTTTACAATATAGAGGGGGGACAGCACAATTACAGTACAGTTCAATACAGAAGGGACAGGAGGGCCCGGCTTGTAGAGCTTACATTCTAAAGGGAGGGGGTGGTGGTACAAAAGGTAATAGATGCAAGGAATTATATTAATATACTATTAATGATATATTTAATATTATTAACTTATTAATACAAAAAGCATTAAAAAATGATGTGAAAAGACTATTAAAACATCTAGTGATTACAATACAACCTGGATATACATTTCTCATATTCCGATATGTTCACCTGGGGGATGTTAATCCATATCCTGTCACCTATTAGCAGAACTTTTTGGAAGTTTAACTCCCTCTAATATGACATATGCTCTACTAGGTTCTCAGTATCCATGCAAGAGGGTGATCCTGCTTCCTAACTTTAATATTTGACAAGTTGGGACATACTTGTCTCAGTCCGCTGTATTTTCCATCCCGGTCCCCATATTGTTTTTGAGTGGATGATCAGTGTTTTAATAAAAGATACCTTCAGCTGCCATTGTGCTCTTGCTGGGTGTCCCGTGTGTCCCTCTACCTTTACAGAGGGGTGGGCTCCCTCCAGACAAACCTGCCCCTGATCTATATATTATTATATATGTGCTCCAATTTGGGAGACTCTCAGAATTATAGAGTTAGGACGGCAGTACACTGGGCTGCTGTGAAGTGGCCACTACAACTTACACATACTGTATGTTTGCAAATGTGTGAGACTTAACTCCGTGTTTGTAACATGAACTGTTACACCAGACTATTTGGTTTTGTTGCAGGCTGGCTGGAAAGTGAGCTGGAAATGTATGTTTGTTTTGATGTAATTCTCAGTATCTATTCTTATTCTCTATGTATGGACTCTGCACCGTACTTCTTCTCTAGTCCTCTATGTCAGGTGTAATTCTCAGTACTGAAGGTGCTCTTCACATTGGATTTAGAATTTATGAGGACTTTGTACTTTCTTCCCTATTTTAGGTATATGTATCAGGCTGCATTCACACCTTTTGAGACATGGAAACGCAGGAAAAACACACCCATGATAGCAAAATCCCAGCCTGGGGAGAGAGAGTGGGACGGGGGCTGTGATGGGTATGTGATCACCAATGAGGGTTAACTTTCACTGCCAGTGACCACCAATGTCGGGGGGAGAGAATAGTACTGACATCAGTGCTGGTGATATTATTACACTCAGTGACACCAATACTGGGGACTATTGCTACGTTCAATAACACTTCTCTTGTCCTGTACACCGGGTGTAATTCTCAGTATATGTTCTTATTCTCTATATATGGACACTGCATAATACCACTTCTCTAGTACTATATGCTGGGTGTAATTCTCGGTATCTGGTCTTATTCTCTATATATGGATGCTGCACAGTAGCACTTCTACTCTTGCCCTACATGCTAGGTATCATTCTCGGTATCTCTTCTAATTCTCTATATATGGACTCTGCACAGTTCCACTTCTCTAGTATTATATACTGGGTGTAATTCTCAGTATCTGTTCTTATTCATTATGCATGGACTCTGCACAGTAGCACTTCTACTCTTGCCCCACATGCTGGGTATCATTCTCAGCATCTCTTCTAATTCTCTATATATGGACTCTGCACATTAGCACTTCTCTAGTAATGTATACTGGGTGCCATTCTCGGTATCTGTTCTTATTTTGGATGTATGGCCTCTGCACAGTAGCAATTATCTTCGCCTGTGTCATGGATGTGATTCTCATTATCTGTTATTCTCTATGTATGGACTCTGCACAGTAGTACTTCTCTTTTCCAGTATGCAGAATGTCATTCTCAGTATCTGTTCTTATTTTCCAATGTGTGGATGCTTTACAGTAGCACTTCTTTAGTTCTGTATACTGGATGTAATTCTCAGTACTTGTTCTTATTCTCTATATATTGACTGTGTGACAGTACCACTTTTTGCCCAGTATGCTGGAACACATTTTCAGTATGGGTTTTTATCCTGCATGTATGGATTCTGCACAGTATTCCTTCTCTTGTCGTATGATAGGTGTGATTCTTAGCATCTGTTCTTATTCTGCATCTATAAATATTTAGTAGAACTTCCAATTGGCTTTTTCCCCCAGGCATTGGAAGTTGTACTGTGCAGCATCAGTACATACGCACATACCACATCTTTGGGACATATGATCCCGGAAGCCGGAGATGGTCTTATTAAGGTGACACTAAGCTCATTATTCTCAAAGAACAGTACATACCGATCTCTACCTGACAGAGGATCTTCACCGGGGAGACAGAAATGTAGAGGTTCTCCATTACAAATCCTCTATCTGGTGACTTGTAATAATCACTTATCTGTCCAGGGATCCAGCGTTCTCCTCACTCGGGCCGGTACTTCATTGGTCTTTGGCTTTCCGGCACCGACATGGTAACTGTGGGAAGTCGGTTTGACTCCTTGTGGTTTCATAGCCAACTCCCCACTGCAAATGCACAAGCTGCACTGCTCCCTGTGAATGGTCCTGCAGCCTCCAGGGACCTGTAATGTGTCCAAGAGGCTGCAGCTAGAGGCGGGGCACCAAACGTCCACTCCTATTGTCTAGGTCACAGGTGGCAACCACATGGCCCAAATCCGGCCCGCCGGGCCTTGTCATGTGGCACATGCAGAGGCTGCCACCGCCTATTCGCACCATCTGCTTTCCGCTGTCATGGAACAGGTCCCCTTGGCAACATGAGTAAACACTTTCTGCTCTCCTCCTCAGTCTTCCCAGTGGCACCGGCTCTGTGTGTGTAGCTGAGCGCATGTGCGGTCGGTCCGGTACAGCCTGTCAGTGGCGGTGGTACCTGGTGGCTCCAGCACTGTGTGTTCTTCAGCTGCATCCTGAGCGTGGGCCTTTGAGGACTTGCTGCACCCAAAAGTGGACATGAAGAGAGGCATTCTTGTAAATGCCATCTTACATCACGTAGGAGAGAGTACAGATGTAATGTTTGCTTTTGGGGGGTGTGAAGCTTGTGGAGGTGTGGAGAAAGATGTGTGCAGAGATGGAAGGCAGATTGGTGAGTGCAGAAGTCAGAACCCAGGAGGAAGGTTGGAAATGAGATGTTTCAATAGTGCACCCCTGAACCCTGCACTCTGTACGTAACACACCCACTGAACCCTGCACTCTGTACATAGCACACCCCTGAACCCTGGGCTCTGTACATAGCACACCCCTGAACCCTTTGCTCTGAACGTAGCACATCCCTGAACCCTGGGCTCTGTACGTAGTGCACCCCTTGCCCTCTGGGCTCTGTACATAGAACACCCCTGAACCCTGGGCTCTGTACGTAGTGCACCCCTGAACCCAGGGCCCTGTACCTAGTGCACTCCTGAACCCTGGGCTATGCACGTAGAGCACCCTGAACCCTGGCCTCTGTACGTAGCTCACCCCTGAACCCTGGGCTCTGAACGTAGTTCACCCCTGAACCCTGAGCTCTTTACGAAGCTCACCCGTGAACCTTGGGCTCTGTGCGTAGCGCACATCTGAACCCTGGGCTCTGTGCGTAGCGCACCCCTGAACCCTGGGCTCTGTGCGTAGCGCACCCCTGAACCCTGGGCTCTGTGCGTAGCGCACCCCTGAACCCTGGGCTCTGTGCGTAGCGCACCCCTGAACCCTGGGCTCTGTGCGTAGCGCACCCCTGAACCCTGGGCTCTGTATGCAGTGCACCCCTGAACCCTGGGCTCTGTAAACAGCACGACCCAGATACCCGCTGCTCTTTGAGGGCTGCTGATGGGGCCCGCATTGGCACCCAATGGGGAATATAATACTGGTACTTGGAGGAGATAGAAGAGGAATATTATATTTAATAATATTATTAGTCTCCTTGTTATGAGGGTCCAACAAAAATTTTGATACAAAGTCCAACAAAGAGGTTAATGTGTGTGGCTCAGTCCTGGCACACAATGTACACATCCTGCACACTCAGGGGATGAGAGTGATTGGGAAATGGCAATAGGGTTGGTTTAGTAAAAGCAACTAGGCTGTTCACTTTGCAAGGCAATTTTCCCCAGAGCTTAGTGAATGTGGAGAATTTTCACATTGCAAAGAATACATGTGAATCATGTGCAAGGGAAATAAAAAATAGCATTCTGCTTACATGATTGGATGATGGAAGTCAGCAGAGCTTCATCCAATTTGTTAAGATCTGGGAAAATTCCCTTGCAAAGTGAACAATCTATTTGTCTTCAGTAAATAAACCCACATATGATTCTGCAGTCACACTGGAGGTCGGTGACAGAATTGAAGATTCCTGCATTTGTAGCTCCGATCTTCTCTGTTCTTCTGCATGTTGTCTTCTCTGAGATGAAATCTAGGCTGGAGACATGAAGATGGTCCACTCTGCGTCCTCACATCTCTTCCTGTGTTTCCGAGGATAAGAGAACGTCTTTCTGAATTTGGCTTCTCATCTCCTACAAATCCAGAGACTGTGAGGAAGTTTTATGATGAGATCCTACAACAACAACAAAGAGGACCTGTGTTGTCTTATCCGATTCTTTGATTAATGCTGTAAATGACTTGACAATCCCAGGCAATATATGATGACAGGTGCCAGAAATCAGTACAATGCCCCTCTGTATTTTTTGGTAATATCTGCCTGTCTATGGCTGCAAACTGCCAATTAGCCATGTGTAATGCCGCGTACGGACTTTTCAACATCAAAAGTCCGACGGAATGATTCCGGCAGACCATTCGATCGTGTGTGGGCTGCAGCGGACTTTTGATTTGCAAAAGTCTGACAGACTTTAGAAATGGAACATGTTTCAAAATTTTCCGACAGAACTCCGCTGGACCCAGTTCCTACTGAGAAATCCACTCGTGTGTATGCTAGTCCGACGGACAAAAACCGACGCGAGGGCAGCTATTGGCTACTGGCTATGAACTTCCTTATTCTAGTCCAGTCGTACGTCATCACGTTCTAATCCATCGGACTTTGGTGTGATTGTGTGTGGCCAAGTCCGTTCATTCGGAAAGGCCGTCAGAACTCCGTTGAAAGTCTGTCGGACCTAGTCCCTCAAAGTCCGGTCGTGTGTACGCGGCATAAGGCTTACATTTCTGGGTATAGTAACCAAGGAAGTCCAATAATTGCCTGCATTTTATTTCTTTTAGGCCATGTTTCTCAAAGGCTTCAGCAGTGTGAACGGCGAGCATTTATGAAACTCTCAGCAAGCTTCAAGCACCCTTCAGCTCCTGTTTGGAAATATTATACCCATCCTATTGGGAGTGTTGATAATCCCTTTAAACAAGCTTCTAGCAGGCTTTTAACAAGCTTCAAGTAGCGCTGACACCTACTAGCAGCTTGTTTAAAGTGAAAATCAGCACTCCCATTAAGGTGTTCAACATATACAAACTGGAGCTGAAGGCTGCTTTAAAAACTTCAACAAAACTTGCTGAAAGCTCTGTAAATGCTTTGTAACATGTTCATACTACTCTTATACAAGCTGAAGCCTGTGTGAAACTGGCCTTATAATTATTGCACCGCCTTCTTTCTGTGGGGTTTGTTCCTATCTATTACTGAGTAGCTAAGTGTTGCTACTGTCATCCATGTGTGAATTCTTTACCATCCTGATATTTGTGTTATTTTCCCTGGGAAGATTGAGCGTTTGTTACGCCGCACCAATCTCTAAAGGTCGTTTGTTACGCCGCAGCAGTCTCTGGCGGTTGTTTGTTACACAGGAGCAGTTTCTGACAGTCCTTTTTACATTGGAGCAATCTCTGTGTAGCGCTGACATCCTTGTTTATTGATGTGATTATACATGCTTTAATGTGAGGTATATGGACATTACTGTTGTTTCGTACTAGAGCCGTCTAGTGACCAAAATTGGGTAACGCACTTGTTTATCATTACCTCAGAACAGCCTAAAGACTTGTACAGGAAGTGACTGTTCGTTTTGATCTGGAAGGTTGACCTTGTTACCCAGGAGTCCGTGTGACCTACCCATGAACACTCTCTTACGCAGTGCATGCTGGGTAGGGAATAAATGGGACCGGAGCAGCCATTTTAGGTCTCTTGGGACCACGTTACCTGCCTGTGTGGATCTGTGGAGGGGTGTCCTGAGACACATCGGCCAATAGCTATCGCGGAGCGCCAGCCTGTTTGTTCTTGTGAGGTGACCTGATGGAGCCTGAGAGATGGTGGCCAGATTAAGAAGGTCCAAAGACACTCAGCAGAGAATCAGAGAACCGGATCGATTCAGCGGAGCGATACAGAGCATCTGGCCCAGCTGATGGAAAGACAAGCTACAGTCACCGGACCAAAGTGATCACGCGGAACTCTGATCCAGTTGGTGAGCGGGTTACGGCCCACCGTTTGTTAACTTTTGCACGCAGTTAGACTCACATACATGCCTCATTGGAATCTGCAGTTCCACGGAGGCGTAGCAGAGCCACTGACAATGAGCAGGCTTAAGGCCTATTTACTTTGGCGTCTCAGCGCATGTAAATAAGTTACTGGAGTTACACCAGGAGCATTTCAGCTTAATCCTCCATGAATTTTGGATTACAAATACAAAGGAGTGACTTTAGCTAGCGAAGAAAAGAAAACCCCAGATTGAAGTACTTTAAGTGAGGCCTCACGTTTATTTAAAGCAGGGGGGAGCTCCCAGGTTCATACAAATATATTTACATACATCTGTTATATTGTTATATTAAAATATATTGTGCTGTCATCCTATGTTAGGATGACAGCACAATTACTGTAACCACCTGTCGAAATATTTTACAGTAAACAATATTTCTGGTTAAGTATCCAGTTGTGTGGCGTATTGTTTTTCCCCACCAGGTGGAACCAGTGGTTCCTGAGGGTACAATACAGGTACTTTGCATTGTTTTATATTGTACTGTATTACATTGCACCACAACTGTGCCAAGGGGATTGAGTCAAGTTAGTGGGGTTTCTAGGTAGAGTGCAGGCCCAATCAAAATCAGCACCTCCTTCGGGGGGGGGGGGGGGGGGGGGGTGTCAGTGCTACACGTGGGGGCTCGTCCGGGATCCTGTCACTCTGCAAGCAAACCCGCCCCCTTGTTGGCACTATGGACCCCGCCACAGTGGTCCAATGGTGCGAAGCAGAAGGTACCCGCTCAGAAGCGAGCCTGGCCATTGAACTCCCAGCAGAGGACTGGGGGAAAAAACAAGTTAAGGAGGTTGTGAAAGCCTTGTCCCCAGACAGGAAGGCCTATGTGGTCGCAGTAAGACCAGATCATGGGACTGACTGCCCTTATGCACTG
The DNA here is from genome assembly GCF_037356315.1 of Lithobates pipiens. Lineage (NCBI taxonomy): Eukaryota > Metazoa > Chordata > Amphibia > Anura > Ranidae > Lithobates > Lithobates pipiens. The sequence continues at coordinate 58,943,456 of NW_027507791.1, forward strand.
CTGGAGTGGAGAAAAGGGGTTCCTAAGAGTTTCCAAGGCAACAGTGTGAAACTGTCTGACAGAACCAAATTCTGCCTGACACACCCAGAGAGGCAAAGTGAAGGTCCTGTCAGCTCCAGCCAGGAGAAGACAATCAAAGTAAGAGCTGGCTCCCGGTCACACTCAGCCACAATTGAGCCGGAGCTCCTTACAGCACTAGGAGACTTTGTGGTGAAGTGCCAGCAAGGGAAGCCTGTACAATCTGGAAATTATTACCAGAAACTTAGCATCTTCTCAGGAAGGCAACCTGTACCCCGGGAGGAAAGGAATTTTGAGGAATGGCTAGAACAGACTACCCAAGCCCTGGATGAGTGGGACATCCCTGCAACACACAAAAAGCAGAGGATTGCTGAAAGCCTGAGAGGGCCTGCTTCAGAAGCTATCCGAAATATGAAGCTCAGCAAGCAGAACTGCGTGGCTCAGCACTAGTTAGATATCCTACAGGATGTGTTTAAGCAGACAGAGAAGGTCTCCGACCTAATTTATCAATTAGAACACACTTATCAACATGCGGGGGAGAAACTGTCAGAATACATAGGACGGTTTGACAAAGTCCTGCATCAGATCCTTTTAAAGAAAGGATTAGATCCCAGGGAAGTGGATGACAAGGGCAAAGCAAGTTTTGAAGGGTGCCCAACCACTAGACCCCATCATGCTCCAGTTGAGGGCCCGTCAAGACGGTGGCATCCTCAAGTACCCGGATCTGATCCGGACCGCGCGGGAAGAGGAGGCCATTTTTGAGAGAAAGAGAGAAAAAATTCAAAGGACAAAAGTCAGTGGTTGAAATCAGGGCGGCCAATGCCACATGTGGCGACCCTCAAATAGAACTTTTCCAAACACAGGTGGCACAGTTGATGGAAATGATGGCCCTGTTGACTGCCCGGCACACCGTTCCCGGCGATAGGGGAATTCAAGCACCAAAAGAACTGACAAGTCCCACAGCAATGAAGGAAACCAGAGCCTGCTTCAACTGTGAAGGGGTTGGACATTTTAAGAGGGTGTGCCCAAGCCCATGAGCGACAGGAACAAAATCACCAAAGCAGGCAGAAAACTTCAGAGGGCCCCAGTGAAGGAGTCAACTGGGCACCCGTCTTCCATTGTTAACACCAACCCGACTTGTACGCACCAGACCCTTGGGGCAGCGAAAAAGCCAAGACTGAAGAGGGAAATGCCCCCAAGGCCAGAGGCAAGGGTACAAACCAATAAGAGGACGAAAAGAAACACATTCAGTGGATTCCCCTCCAAATTAGTGGGGCCTTCTCCAATTGTCCCCATCCAAATTGAGGGTATTTATACAAAAGCTTTGCTGGACACAGGAGCTCAAGTGACCTTGCTCTACAGGGATTTCTGCGACCGACATCTCAAGCACCTGCCGCTACAGAAATTGGAGGAACTGGAGATATGGGGGTTAGGCACTCAGAACTTCCCATATGATGGTTACCTGTCGGTCAGACTCACCTTTGACCCAAGTACAGCAGGAGAGGCTGAGACGTTCGACACCTTGGCGGTAGTGTGCCCTCGCCCCCCAGGGGTTGACAAAAGTTCCCTTATTATTGGGACGAACACTGACTTGGTGAGAAGGCTTCTTACACCGCTTGTGCTCCAGAAGGGACCCCCCCCCCTATTAAAATATATCCAATATTGGCCCAGACATACCAAGATCTAAAGCAGGAAGAAGAGGCTCCTGATGAGGGAGTGGGAAAAATCTGTCTCTTGGATAGGGGAAAGAATTGGGTCCAGCCCGGTGAAATCGTTTGCCTGAGGGCCCTTGTCAAGTTCTTGAAGATACAAACCAGGAAGAAAAGAAGGGGTTAGAACGTATCCCAGAAGCGTTGCCCACCAGGACATTGAAAAGGACTCACAGCAAGGTCCAGCAACCCCAGTCTCGGCATGTGGCTTGAAGGAAGGATCAGCAGAGATCCCTCCAGAATAATTCTGCCTTAAGAACACGTCACTTACCCCTGCCTGGAGGGAAAGAGCTAAGGCCTAACTTCTGAAATGGAGGGACGCTTTCTCAAAAAGCGAGTTTGATGTGGGATTAGCGAAGAGTGCCACCCATTGAATTCGACTGGAGGAAGACCAGCCTTTTAGAGAAAGGGTCAGGCGAATCCCATTGGGGGACCTGGAAGATCTAAGAGAACTCAAGATAACGGGCATTATCCAGAAGTCCTTATGCCTCCCCAATCGTAGTGGTGAGGAAGAAGAACTGGTCTCTACGCCTATGCATTGATTATAGGACCCTGAACCGGAGGACCATTCCTGACCAGTACACCACACCTCGGATAGAAGATGCCCTGCAGAGCCTGTCGGGGGTGAAGTGGTTCAGTGTGCTGGTCCTGAAAAGCAGGTACTATCAGATCCCCATTCTCCCTGAAGATAGAGAGAAGACTGCTTTCATCACCCCAGTGGGGTTCTTCGAGTTCAGCCGGATGCCACAAGGACTGTCTGGGGCCCCTGCAACTTTCCAGAGATTGATGGAAAAAACTGTGGGTGACATGAACCTAATAGAAGTACTGGTCTACCTGGATGACACAATAGTGTTTGGAAGAACATGAAGAACGCCTGGAAAAGGTCCTGAAGAGACATCATGAGGAAGGCCTGAAACTCTCTATAGAGAAATGTCAGTTCTACCTGCCCTCAGTGAATTACCTGGGACACATTGTGTCTGAAGAGGGAGTAGCGACTTATCCCAAGAAGTTAGAAGCTGTCACTTCTTGGCCCAGGCCTCTCAACGTAACTGAACTCAGGTCATTCTTACGGTTCTGCTCTTACTATAGAAGGTTCGTGGAAGGGTTCACAAAGATAGCCCACCCACTCACTGAGCTTCTGAAGAATCAGGAAGAGGCTAGAGAAAACCCAGATCAGTCAGCAAGGCCGAAAGGAGGGCCCAGGAAAAAGTGAGTCTATCCAGGATCAGTGGACTCCAGAATGTGAAGAAGCCTTCAGACAGCTGAAATGGAGCCTTACCACTGCTCCGATCTTAGCCTATGCCGACCCTGCCAAACCTTACGAACTACACGTGGACGCCAGTCGAGATGGGCTGGGAGGAGTGCTCTACCAGGAGCATGAAGGGCGCCTGCAACCCATTGCCTATGTGAGTATAATACTGCTGGGAAGGACCTCACATTACTGGTCTGAATACCAAGATGTTTCCTTAAGACAGGCGTTGTCTGAGCTGACCCGACTCATCAAGGACCTCCCCTAGCACTATGCACTTTGTCACCAGCAGGGTCTCTGTCCCTGACCTACCACTTGTCCAGGAACGCCCAAGTGGTGAAAGTACCTTATTATATAAGGTCCCACACCCTGATGGCTACCAGAGCTAACAAGAGGTTGCAGCGTTCCAATCAGACAGCTGAGAAACTCATAGTGTCCGTAAGGGGACAATTCACCTAACAGACTACACTCCATCTGTAATAATGGCACAGGGCCACCTATAGAACGGAGGAGGGCCTGCACCTGCCTACACACTAATCACATGACTATTGTATACCAGATCACATTAGAGGTGACTTGTAAAATTGAATTGATGACTGGTCCCACAAGTGCGGTTAGACCATGTACAGTATGTGATATAAATTGCACCATCTGTGTGAGTAAATTACTAAACAATGAGTAAGCCCTGTGGTTGAGCCTGTATCATACTGAAGCATATCAAACAATAATGCTGTATTACTAGTATATTTGTTTGATTCTTTGATCTTTCATTGTATGTACCCCAATATGTACATAAGGTCGTTTTTTTTTCTTATGTGTATATATTTTTTCTCTGGAATATATATGTAATGTTTATTGCCGTTTTTTGCGTCCCTATCGACCTGCCTGTCACTTGCATTTTCAGGTCTGGTCCCTAGGGGGCCATGTCAACCCATGCCCCCTGCTGTGCCTGTCCACATTACCCGATTTAACTTCTAAAGATCATCAAAATATGTATTGCATGCCGGCCGACCCTCGAAGGGTGGATCGTTGCAACGCGCGGCACACAAAGCTGCCTGGATTGCATTTTATGATGGCTACAGCTGACTCCATTCTGGCTTGCCGCCATCTTGCTGCTCTGGCGGACATGCATTGTCCACTGGTGAGGCATCTGTGTTGGTGGGCTGTGGGTGCACATAGTCGTTCTGTTGCGATAACGTTGCGTATACGTGGTGGGGACATCAGCGATGCATGAAAGAGGAAGTAAACCCATCAGGGTTTACTTCCTCTTTAAAAAAACTCACCATGCTATTTACTTAATACCTTGGAATGTCTACTTTGTAAAAAGGGGTCATTTGGGGGGTATTTGTACTTTCCCAACTTGTTAGTGTCTCAAGAAATGAGATACACCTGATGTACTGAAGGCCTGATCAGATGATCAATTTTCAGTGATTGGCACCATAGTTTATAGACTCTAACTTTCACAAAGACCAAATAATATATACTAATGTGGGTTATTTTTAGATATGATATGTAGCAGTATACATTTTGGCCAAAATTTATGAAGAAAAATTACTAATTAGCAAAATTTTATGACAAAAACAAAGAAAAAGGCTTTTTTTTCACAAAATTTATGTTTTTTTAAATTTTATTTATAGTACAAAAAAAAAAAAAATACCCACCAGTGATTAAATACCACTAAAAGAAAGCTCTATTTGTGTGGAAAAAAGGACGCAAGTTTCATATGGGTAGTGTTGCATGACTGAGTAATTGTCATTCAAACTGTGAGAGCGCTGAAAGCTGAAAATTGGTCTGGTCAGGAAGGGGGTATAAGTGCACTGTATTGAGGTGGTTAAAGAAAGAAAATGTCCGATAACAGAAGAGTTGCCCACACAGGGGTTTCAGCTTTCCACAGCAACAATGTAAGTAAAACCAAAAATACCAAGCCACCTGGCTCTCTTTAGCAGCACTGCTGCTCAGACTTATGCTTCAGCCCTCTCGGCTCTATAACAGAGTTCCTGTACACCCAGTACCTCAGCACTCTTTTCCAGCCCACAAGCTTGGACCTTCTGTCTGCTCTGAGAGACTGACCTGTGCAGACATGCACACTTCTCTGCTTGCCTGGACTCCTCGGGAGAGTGGAGCCCAGAGACATGGTCAGGTGTCTACAAATAGCCCAGCACACACCTGACCAGTCAGTATGCTGGTGGATCTCAAAATCTGGACCCAGGACTGGGGATCTCATTCCACCCGGATCGCTACGAAATCCCCAGGCTCCAGATCCCAAAACGGATTTTAGTAAACAATGAGGAACCTAAAAAGCCAGTTTCCTCCCAAATAAGCAAATAAACTGGAGCCCCTCAACCTGCCTGGTTGAGAATCCTCTGTCCAAACACTGCTGGGGTACCTCACTACCACATATCCCCCCCCCTTTGTTCTGATCCGGAGGGAGGAACACCAGCACCCATCGGGTTGGGAAACCTCTGTGCTGGCTGTCAGCCACGTGGGCCCAACCTTTTTTTTTTTGGGTGCGCTTCCAGGCACATCCCACTCTGGATCTTAACAGGGTCCTAGATTTTCCCATCCTCAGCCTTCTCCCTCTTCTTTTTGGGTCCCTGAGCTTATTCATTTTTTTTGGGGAAACTCTGCTTTCCCTGATCCTTCCTTTCAACTCACTGACATCAGCTTTAAAGCGGAGGTCCACCCTAAAGTGGACCTTCTGCTCATTGGAATCCTCCCCCCCTCCGGCGCCACAATTGGTACCTTTCAGGGGGGAGGAGGATGCAGGTACAGTACAGGTATCTGCACCCACTTCCGGCATAGCTATCTGTGGAAAGGGGCGTAGATTCTGCAGAATCTACGCCCCTTTCCTAAAGTCCCCTGCTGCCTGCTGGGAAACACACGGATCCCAGAGGCAGCGGGACCATCTTTATTGTGCAGCGCGACTCGTGCATGCGCAGTAGGGAACCGGGAAATGAAGCCGATAGGCTCCAGTTCCTGACTCCCATACCCAAGATGGCGGCGGCAGCACCCGAGAGACGATCGTGAGATCGGCTGCGGGTGCCGACATCGCGGGCGCGCTGGGCGGGTAAGTGTCCTTATTTTAAAAGTCAGCAGCTGCAGTATTTGTAGCTGCTGGCTTTAAAAAAAAAAAAAAAAAAACGGCGGACTCCCGCTTTAACCTTCACTATAGGTCCACTACCATTCTCTGGTTATCCACGGCAACCACGTCATTATTAACAGCACCAATCATTAGCAGATCACCAATTTTGAGATCACAACTTCCGATACCATCAGTGCTTTTTTCAGAGTTTGCTAGGACCTGTCATGAGGAGGGACCACACACAGGCGAGTCACTATGCTCCACGGAACTATCATCAAGCTCCACCTCACCTGCTGTCCAACGCTCCATGGGCACCTGTCCTAACAAATGACACTGACCCAAGCATGACTCATTCCTTACTGTGATAACACCAACTGGTGTACACATTACAGTGCTACTGCAACCAATAACTTCAGCACTTTCTCCCACAGCGTCTCCGGGTACCTTAACCTGTACCTCTTGGCCAGTGACAGAAAGCATTTCCACTACTGCCGCGTCCATTCTGGGCCCTTCCTTTTCATGAGGTCTAGCAGGTGAGACAGTATCTGCGCCCTCTACGGACCACTGCTCAGCCGCACCTTGGACCGTCAGTCACTGCACCAGGTGGAGAGACCTCTGATATCTCCAACAGTTCCCCAGAGTGACCTCCATACCACGCAGCAACTGGAAGTACCCTCACCTGGAATTGGGAGATCCTGTGCCAAACGGTTAATAAACATTGGGCCCACCAATTCTACTATTGGGCAAGGTTTTCCAGCACCGCCTGTACCACCTGGCTCCACCCATTGGTACTACACAGCCCCACCTGGTCCGACCATGATGGAGACTCCCAAGTGTACAGCGAGTGTGTTTTTGCCAACTCCAGCATTTCTAATAAAGTTTCCGTTATTTCTAAACATTCCATGTCTAAATTTGTGACCTCTCTAGGGACCTTTCCCTCCTCCGAGACATGGAGGGGCTCATCCACTGTAGTCTGAGACCTTAGAAGAGACCTCCACCTCCTTGGAGGTACTCACCATCACTGCCTGTTGCTCCCCTGGTGCACTGTCAGCCACAGGTCTCCTCTTCCCCTCCAACTCAATGAGCCTCTGCAGGTCAACCATAGTCACATTGTCACCTAGACACATGCTATTACTTAGTTGCTGGGCTGTGGACAACCCATCTACCATGCCTGTGCCCAGAACCGTTCCTCCAGACTGGAGGGCATCAACCTTTGCAGGGGCTGGTGTACCCTTGAGCATCAGCCATTCTGTGATCCCTCCATTGGACATAGCAGGTGTTCTGTCCACACCTTTGTTACACATCATTGCTTCGTAATTCCTTGTCACTTGGCCTAGTGCCGCAAGTACTTCCTTGCGCCAATCATCCCAGTCCCCTGTGGTTCCATCACCAGCGCTCCACAACGCTTCATCAGCTGCTCTAGAAGGCCCCACAGGAACCTGGGATTCACTAGCCAAAACAGTACACTTGTCACTTCTATCTACCTCACATGGTGACAATATTTTTTTTACTCACATCAACCTGAGAGATTGCATCCTCAACCATACCCCATTTTGACCACCTTGCTCTGGTGGCGCTACAGACACCTCCAGCTTTGCACACACAGCTTTTGCAGGCTGAATTAACCCCTTGCCAACTGGGCTACACTTAGGGTTGTGGGGCTGTGCCCACACACTCTCACTGTGTGAATTAGTCCCCTCTTGTTCCACCAGCATAGCACCAGAGCCAGCCTGGACAGTCTCTGACTCCAACACATGGAGACCCCATGAGACTTCCATGGACAATCCTGTGCCTCTGACTGTCATGGGAGATCTACTTTCATCATTGGTAGTGAACACATTACCAACCTCACTCTCAGATATGACATTACAAGAAATACATGTTTCAATGTCATTACACTCATCACATTTACCAATAGTATCACTTTTGTCAGTATGATCATTAGCATTCACATTGCATGTAGACACAACTGCTGTTTTTGTGGATTGCTTATGAGCCACCATAACCTCTGAGCGACTCTTAACATCGCTCGCTCTCTGTAAAGGGGCCCTCTTGCCTATTTGGGCAGCTCCATAGCTGACCTGGGAAACTCTCTGCTCCATCACTGCAAGCTCCTTGGAAGTTTCCCTGGGCAACCCTGCAGCACCTGTAACTAGGGAACATGGCACCAGCACTGTTTTGGTCACCCCTAGCTCAATTTTCCCAGCCATCTGCTGGATCATAGCAGGCACATGCAGAGTCCCCATGTCCTTTTCAGTCTTTAGCCCTGCGGCTAGTTGGGCTTTACGCTGCGCCTCCCCACTGCTCTGGGTAGCACACTGCAGCCAGTCTATGTCCATTTTTACTGTGGATCTCCCCACTTCACTGGGTTCAGCATCATAAACTGAAACAGTCTTACCAGTTCCTGCAGCTGGTGTCATAGCCTTCATTTGAGTACGTTGTCTCACAGGTGTGGTGTCTCCACAGGCTGACTCCCCCATGTGGCCATGGACCAACACTGCAGCCTTTCTGGACCCACTGACGCCCCCTGTAGGTAACACAAGATCCCTGTTGCTAGGGGTAACTGCAGCCTTGCACTCCAAATCTGGTTGGCTATACCTCATGCAGGATTCAGGCTGATGTGCTCTCCTTTCTGGGCTGGCCACTTTCTCTAAGCGGTCATGACAGAAAACCTTATGGTTCTCTGAATTTCCAAAACCTGTCTTCCGGTGCCACTTCTCCGATCCTGGAGCGGCCCATGATGTGATGCGGTAGTCATCCTGGTCCCCATCCATCAAATGGTAAACCGACCGGAACTCTATCCACAATAAGGTTTGCAGCAGTTTTGGCCACCAGTCCCTAGGCCATTTTCTCATTACAGCAACTTTTTCAAATCTTACAAGGAAGTCCCCAACCTCCTCTGTAGGCAGCATGGGTTGCATATAGTCAGAGGCCAAGATCTGAGCCCCTTGTACTGCGCCCCGCTCTTTGCGATTTTGCTTGAACCATTCATTCACTGTCTCACACATCACTGGCCCCTTTTGACTGGCCCTACAAAGGTGGAGACATCTTCTCAGGCCACGCTGAGCTCACTTCCTCTCTTTAACTTGATTTAACATGAACTTCCTGTGTTTTGACTGCCTCATCCTTGCAGTCACTTGCACAGCAGCAAAAAAAAAAAAAATTCTCACAGGTGCACTACCTGCACACAATGCAACACAGTTCGTCAATTGAACTCATGCACAATGCAGTTTGCCTGGCTACCACACACAGCTAGCAGCAGTTCCTGAAATGCCTCACTACTGGCGCAGAGACCCGGATTTCACCGTCTGTATGCCCGCATTCGAACACCACTTGTAACATCGGGGGTTGTTTTAGCTTAAGGGTAGAGCTTACTAGTGAGCTGAGTCCACGCCAGATATGCAGTTTTAAGGGCTTGTAGGCCCACTTTTATTAAAGAAAGGAAATGTCCGATAACAGAAGAGTTGCCCACACAGGGGTTTCAGCTTTCCACAGCAACAATGTAGGTAAAACCAAAAATACCAAGCCACCTGGCTCTCTTTAGCAGCACTGCTGCTCAGACTTATGCTTCAACCCTCTTGGCTCTATAACAGAGTTCCTGTACACCCAGTACCTCAGCACTCTTTTCCAGCCCACAAGCTTGGACCCTCTGTCTGCTCTGACAGACTGACCTGTGCAGACATGCACACTTCTCCCTTGCTTGTCTGGACTCCTCGGGAGAGTGGAGCCCAGAGCCTTGGTCAGGTGTCTACAAATAGCCCAGCACACACCTGACCAGTCAGTATGCTGGTGGATCTCAAAACCTGGACCCAGGACTGGGGATTTCATCCCACCCGGATCGCTACGAAATCCCCAGGCTCCAGATCCCAAAACTGATTTTAGTAAACAATGAGGAACCTGAAAAGACAGTTTCCTCCCAAATAAGCAAATAAACTGGAGCCCCTCAATCTGCCTGATTGAGAATCCTCTGTCCAAACACTGGTGGGGTGCCTCACTACCACACCCCGCTCATTATCTTCTCGGGCACCACTCTCCTCACCTCCCCCGTGAGTTCTCCTGTCTCTGGAGAGAGGATCCAACCAACGGAAGTGTCGCCCCGCCAACAGGAGATGTGGACACCACACAGGCAGTGATGTGGGCACCCAAAGAAGGACCCCAGGAAGTAAACAGAAGTAGAGAGAAGGATGGTCATGTGACTGTGGCATTAGATCAATAAAATGGGCATTTGGGTATTTAATTAGAGGGGGTACTAATATCTGTATTGGAAATCAGTGTGTATTGGTAACAAGGTACCTTTTTCCTATGAGCCTTCAATAAAAACATATCCATGTGACATACAGCCATATACTTGTTCATAGTCATTGTTTTCTTTCACTGTCATTTATTTCCTGTGGTGAGGACCGCATACATTTGCCTTCTCCTTATCTCATAGGGCCCGGTCCTCCCTCCCCTCCCCCACCCCACTCCATACTGCTCAGTGTGGGATATAAACACGTTCGAGACCCAAACAACCTGTGGGCCTCGCTCTGTTCCCCAGCCGGGTCTCTTTCTTCCAGATTAGAGCGGAAGGAGGACTGATAATGTGGACAGGCCGGAGCTCTCATACCGACTGGTAATATCAACAAGTACGGAGCCGATCAATTTTACATAATCCAGGTTCTGCGAGCAGTTTTAAAACACAAAATCCAGGGATGGGACTCACCATTCAACATTGACAGGGGTGCTTACAATGATCAGCTTCTATTCTTTTTAAAACCTTTTTATTTAAAGAGCTTGTAAACCTCCAGAAAAAAAACAAAAACAAAAAACAAACCCTGTAAGACAAAGGCATAATGAGTCAGTATGCACCGCACATTAGCTCATTATGAAATACTTACCTCAGAACGATGCCCTGAATTGGCATCGGCACTTCAAATACACGGCGGACATCTTCCACCGGAGTTACTTTGCGGCTCCGGAGCTGTGATTGGCCTGAGCCGCAATGACGTCATAGCGGGTCCTAAAGAAACGGCACCAGCGGCCCGTTTCTTCAGTGTGCATGCTCCGATGACATCGGCAGAAGAGCATATACTGAATATCTCCTAAACTGTGCAAGTTTAAGTGATATTCACGGTACCTACAGGTAAGTCTTATTATAGGCCTTGTTATAGACTTACCTATAGGTAAAAGTGGTGTAACAGAGTTTACACTTTAATGGGCGCCTCTGCTAACCACACATTGTTTCCATTTGGGGTCTCATCTCTGACTATTTTATACCAATGCTGCTAAACTGAGCATCAGAATCTCTGGTCACAACAGGGTCAATACAATTTACCTCAGACAATGAACTTCCTTTATTTGCTCTGATAAATATGTAATTTAACCACTTCAATACCAGGCACTTTCACCCCCTTCCTGCCCAGGCCAATTTTCAGCTTTCAGCGCTGTCACGCTTTGAATGACATTTGCAATGCTTAAGACCCCTTTCACACTGAGGCGGTTTTCAGGCGTATTAGCGCTAAAAATAGCGCCTGAAAACGGCCTCTCATGCCTTCTCACTGTGAAATCCCGAGTGCTTTCACTACATCGCTCCTACACAGCCCCTGCCCAATGGAATGAGCGCTTAAGAAGCGCCGCAACACAGGCAATATTAACCCTTTCTTTGGCTGCTAGTGGAGGTTAAAAGCTCCCTGCTAGCAGCTGAAAAGCACAGCTTAAAACAAAGGTAAAGTGCTGCTAAAACTAAAACACGCCGCACCAGTATGAAAGCAGCCTCACCCAAATAAACGTTTTAGCACCTTTTCCACACAAATAGAGCTTTCGTTTGGTGGTATTTAATCACCGCCGGGTTTGTTATTTTTGCTTTAAAAAAAAAAAAAAAACATTTCTGTAAGAAAATTTTGTAAATAAGTAAATTTTCTCCTTCACTGATGTGTGCTGATGAGGTGGCACTAATAAGCTGTACTGATGGGCACTGATGAGAGAGCACTAAAATGCCTCACTGATATGCGGCACTGATGGGTACAGATTAGTGTCATTGATGGTCACTGGCTGGCATTACTGCCGGGGCTGCACTGATCATCAGGGCACCGATTACCTGTACGTGTCTCCCCTGCGAGGAGATGCTGCTGATCGACTCTCCTCTCCTCACACTCTGTCAGTTTGAAGAGAGGAAAGCCGGTAAATTACACTTCCGTTTTTGAACACAGCTGATCATATGGGTAAAGAGCCAAGTCATTGGTGTCTACAAACTATGGTATATTTATACTGGAATATTTTTTATATACTAGTAATGGCGCCTGTCAGCGACTTTTAGTGGGACTGCGATATTGCAGCAGACAATTGGACACTAACTGACACTTTGTGGGAGCCAGTGACACTAATACAGTGATCAGTGCTAAAAATATTCACAGCCACTGTACAAATGACAATGGCTGGGAAGGTGTTACACATCTAGAGCAATCAAAGGGTTAACTGTGTGCCTAGCCAGTGTTTTTGTGTACTGTGTTAGATGCTTTTACTAGGTGAAGACATGGATTTCAAAAAAATCCATCCCTTCCCCCATCAGAACGGAGTGCTGCCTTGTTTACATAGACAGTCCCATTCTGTGTCTCTGCCTGGCGATTGGTGGGTGTCAGCGGACACCCAATGCCCGGCACCTACAGATCGTTTTCTGCTGTGTAAAATCACAGCGGCAGCCTGCGTGCACCCCCCGGCAGGTGGAAGTACAGAATCACGTATAGATATATGCGATTCTCCACAGGAGATACAACCTGTAGCAGTAAATCCGCTATGGGGTAGTCAGTAATTGGTTAAAGGGCACAGAGGACACTTCTTGGACCAATAAAGGACTCCTGGCTTTGAATGCTCTCATGCAGGATGAATACTCTTAGCCTTTGTACACACGGTCGGAGGTTCCGACAACCAAATCCGTCGGAGTTATTCCGGAAGAGGTCCGGAAGTGATGTTGCATACACACGGTCGGACTAAGTTGTCGGAAAATCAGATTGTACATAACGTGATGACGTTATTTCGTTACGACGGGACTACGTTCAGGCTAGTAGCCAATAGCTTTGGTCTAGGAATTTGATCTGAGCATGCGTGGCACTTTGTCCGTCGGAGTAGGCTACACATGATCGGAGTATGTCCGATAGGAGCATTTTGTCGGAAAATTTTACCGACAAGTTGGAAAACTTGGTCCGTCGGATATTCCAATGGAAACAGTCCGATGCAGATCACACACAGTCGGAATATCCGACAAAGCGGTCCGATAGGAAACATTCCGTCGGAATCTCTGACCGTGTGTACAAGGGCTTAAAGATTCAGACTGGATGAGGCTCATGTTAATAAGACAATATTGTTTTACTAGGTGCCATGAAAATTGACACACAGCCAAGTATGTTCTTGGCTGTATATACCAGGGTGTCTCAACCAGGGTTCCATAGAACAAAAGGGTTCCTCCGGAGGTTGCTAGGGGTTCCTTGAGCAATGAGCAATTTCTGCCTCTCAGATAAGTTCCCATTCACACCACTGGCCCTTTAGCTATCTGTAAGGGGTTAATTCTTCCCAATGAACACAAGTGTAAGGAGCATTCTTCCCCAGGGCCATCACACTAATGTATCATGAGTTGTAGATATTGTCATTTTTAGCAGGGGCTCCTTGACCCAGAAAAGTTACTTCAAGGGTAATTCTTTGTTGAAAAGGTTGAAAAAAGCTGGCATACTGTACAGATAAATCCTCTCGTTTTGGATGGAATAGGGAAGGGTAAGACCCCTGTCGCTTGTTTGCTGTGTCCTGTCAGGAAGATTTTTCTTTGCTTTCTGTCCCAGAGACACAACAAGAAGATGAGAACATCTCTCTTTGGATTTTCCCTTACATTCTGCCTTGGTGACAATGGTCACCAGGACAAATAAAGGGGTAAATCACCCCATCGGAGAAAAAGCCAATATAAACCTGGGGTACACGGATTAGAAGCAACAAATCTCAAACTGTGAAATTATGAATGTCCATTGCTAGCATCGGTCTTATCCATCGAGTCAAATTACCGTGGTGAGGTGCTTCAGAGCACCCGATTCATTGGATGGGGTTCTAAAAGAATCCAGATATGTGAAAGCCAGTAGGGGTAAGAAAGCAAAGTGATAGAAAAGCAGAGTGATAAGAGAAAACACATGTTGGGGGTTCACACACTCTCCCCTTCATCATTTCTTAACAAATAACTTCAGGATAGTCTGGACTCAAAGAGATTTGGAGGTGTATACAGATCTCCCATCAACTATTAATATCTGTGGGTAGTGCAGCATCAGGTCTTGACTTTAGGGCTTGACCCTCGAAACGCGTTGCTTCTTTTATTCCATTGATAATACAATAAAATATTATTCTGGACTCGATCCCCATTGTTGTGGCACCACAACTTTTTTATACATTTCGGTAATGTAAACCTGACAGGGGGTCTTAAGTTTCCCTGCTTTATCCAAGACAAAAAATATATATATTTTTGGGTAACCTCCACAATATTGAAAAAACTCATACATATGAGAAGTACATATTAATTAACATTTCAGACTGTACACAATACATCATTTTTTTAAAATGTATTTTGGCTTGATAGAAAACAGCAGTGGTAAAAAGCCTATTTTATTACAAGTCGGAAGAGAGGGCAGAAAAAAAAAACTATATACAAAATAAAAAAAAAGCACATACATACATATTTATACAGAAAATAAAATAAAAGGAGGGAGCCCAGTGTGCAGATGCAAGGGGCTTCTCTTGTCATTGGAAATAGTGCATTGTCTACAGAACAGACTCTCCACAGTGCAGAGGGATATCACAAGCCACAGAATCTCTCCCCACTTCACAAACCGTCCACTAGAGGTCTCGCTTCCGCCAGGGCCTTTAAGCGGGAGAGCCATATCGACAGCATGCGTGGTTTTAGGGATAGGGTGCCACAAACCCCTTTTCGTTGTTAGAACTCAATCCATTAATAGTGTTGTTTTTTGTCGTTTTCTTTAAATAGGTATATAACTATACATATATTTATATATATATATTTATAATTTATTAAGCTAACATGCTTTGTGTTTTCTTCCAAAAATAATAATTCCAGTTTTTTTTTTTTCGTTCTTCCAAGAGTTTTTAACATCGTCTCTCCCCTTAGTCCTATTTTGGCTATTCAGTACAGGCTTCCATTTGTAAAGTGCCCTCGTCCAAAACTGGCAGCAGTTTATCTGTACCCGAATGCCAAGTGCCCCGCTCCTCAGGGGCGGTACTCTGAGCAGAAGGGAGCTTTAACAGTAGTGGTAGAGACCCTAGCAGTTTTTGGCATCTGTGCACAACGTTAAAGGCCCAAAGGGAAGTTTAAAGCATTGCCACGTGGATCTGTAAGGCCTGGAAAAAAAGAAAAAAAAAGCAAATGTTAAAGTTAAAATTTATACAATTGGCAAGTATGAAAACATCATGCCAATAAACGATACTGAGTAACTGGGCAGCCCAGAAATATTTTCAAGGTCCCTCTTACTTTCCAGCAAGGCTATAAAAATTCAAGAAAGAAATTATTTGACCGGTTTGGTGTGGAGGAACACTAGTGACCTGACCTCAACCCTACTGAAACCCTTTGGGATGACCTGGAACACCAAATGTTAGTTAAGTCTTAATCCAGGGGTCTCCAAACTTTCTAAACAAAGGGTCAGTTTACTGTCCTTCAAACTTTAGGGGGCAGATTATGGGCAGTGGAAGTCGAAAATTACCTGGTGTCAGTGGGAGTAAACAATTCCCCATCTTTGGTATTAGGGGAATGAATAGTGCCCCGTCGTGTGTCAGTGGGAGGAATAGTGGCCCATTGTTGGTGTCAGTGGGAGGAACAGTGCCCCATCATTGTTGTCAGTGGGAAGAGTAGTGCCTCATTGTTGGTACCAGTGCGAGGAATAGTGCCCTGTTGGTGCCAATGGGAGGAATAGTGCCTCATTGTTGGTGCCAGTCAGAGGAATAGTGCCCCATCATTGTAGTTAGTGGGAGCAATCGTGCCCCATCATTGTAGCTAGTGGGAGGAATAGTGCCCCATCATTTTAGTTAGTGGGAGGAATCGTGCCCCATCATTGTAGTTAGTGGGAGGAATCGTGCCCCATTGGTGGTGCCCGTAGAAGTAATGGGAGGAATGGTGCCTAATCGTTGGTGTCAGTGGAAAGAATAGTGCCCCATTGTTTGTGTCAGTGGGAGGAATAGTGAAGAAATGTCCAAAGCTTTATTTTCATGGTCACATGATAAACATATGGCAACATTTCGGAGCCACACAGGGCCCCTACATTGCTTCGAAATGTTGCTGAATGTTTACCATGTGACCACGATAATAAAGCTTTGGACTCTTGAGGAATCTTTGGTGTGCTGATGACATATCTTCACTTTGATCAGCCATGATTTCCAGCCTATGGCTATTACAGTACCCAGCATTACTGAACAGCCATTTTCTTGAACGTGTGCATGGGGAATATTGCATTTGGAGGAATTGGTCGTGTCAGTGGAAGTAATAGTGCCCCCATCGTTGGTGTCAGTGGGAGGAATAGTGTCCCATCGTTAGCATCAGTATGAGTAACAGAATGTTAGGAACTATGGCTTGCTGCTGCAGACAGTGGGAAGAATAAGGCCGGATAAATGCAAGCAAAGGGCCACATCTAGCCCCCAGGCTGCCGTTTGTAGACCAGTGTCTTAAAATTTGAACAGTAATATAATCAGTACATCTAACAGTACATTTAATGAACAGCTAACAAAAACCTCCCTCAATGGTTAGTTAACCAGGTAAAGTGGACACAAAACAAAAATCACATCTCCAAGAGGATTAGCAGACAGACAGAAACAATAGGTGACTCAATTAACAATAGGAATTCCCACCTAGGAGGCACACAATGGGGGAATTTTACAATGAGAGAAAGACATCTTAATAAACAGATTTACACAAAGCAGCAGGAGGTACCAGCATCAGGTTGTTGGATCTGATTATAATTTTCTGCTGTAAGTCTCTCAGTCTAGGAGAGGGTTGAAGCCATCAAGACTGGCTTGGGCTGCTGATTTCATACCCCAACAAAACACAAGGGCCCTCAAATTTTTACCCAGCTCCTAGGTTCCCCTAGTCTGTCCGTTTAAAGAAGACATGGACCCAAATCTGAAGCAAGACCACTCCAAAGTCCCCCCAGGCACACACCTCACAAAGAATAGAGCCTCCTCAAAAGCCGGGGTCCATACTCAGTAGGCATGAGGCTACCCTGCAGTCTCCTCCAAAAGCCCCTGTCCTGTTGGGTCTACAGTTATAAGTACAATTGTCTTTGAAATATTGAGGACACCACTCTTATGAATGTACTATCCATTTATCTGTTACTTCAGTGGTTTCTGGATCAATGAATTTGCACAAGTATGCTGAACAAGGCTCATAACTTCACTTGCTGTAGGTTTACTTTGGGTCAAAGCCTGTAAATCTCACTTCACTAAACATAATATAAATGATAGAGGTTACTGATTAAACCCGATCACATTTCACAACCTTCCTGTCCAATGAAAAACAGCAGAAGATCAAATAAAACGATCTATCATATGCCACTTACTATCTCGATGGATTGACACAGACACACTGTTCTTCACAAAGAAGAGAGAATTGCTATTGACATTGACACTGGACCCGTGATGTATCTCAGGCTGCTTGTCCTCCTCCACCATTGGCTCAAGCTCCTGCAACATTTCTTCTGGAGGCTTTCTTCTAAAAGACCTTAAGAGCTCCTGATGTGCTGACTCCACCTCCTAAAACAAAACATATATTATAGTAGACTGCCCAGCAAAATTGAGGTGCCCTTGTCAACTCTGAACAGAAACTTTGAGAACCAGTCATTGCTGGGATAATGTATGCATCTGAATATTTTGTATTAAACTATTACAACTGTACAAGCTTACTTGCGCATGCTGTTTCTTCCTTGTTTTATTCTACTTACTTTTTTAAGCCTTACGATTGAGTCTCAGAGGTCACCTGATAAATGTCCCCTGACCCTGAGATTACATAACAATGCTAAATAAGAAAATGTGTAAATTGAGGAACCTACGTTCTGGGTCCCACATGTTGTCCTTTTACATGTGTTACATACCGTGCATATTGATGTCCATTCTCATATTAGTAATGTTTTATCATATGTGATCAGACCTATCATGTCCTGCTAGGCCTGTGGATCTAAGTGCGTGACCCTCTTGCTCATTTTTGAATATGCTTAATTTTTCTTTCTTTTTATCTGACAGCAAATTGCAACTTTTTGGAAGTAAACGAATTACAAAAAAATAAGAAAAGTTGCTTACCATACTCAGAAATATACAATCACGGGCCATCTTATTATTAGGTTCACCCGCTTAATTGCTTGGTAACACAAATTGCTAATCAGCCGATCACATGGGAGCAACTCAAAAAAGGACTTGCTGAAGTTCAAACTGAGCATCAGAATGAGGAAGAAAGGGGATTTAAGTGACTTTGAACGTGGCCTATTTTTTGTTGCCACATGGGCTGGTCTGAGTATTTCAAAAACTGCTGATCTACTGGGATTTTCATGCACAGCCATCTCTAGGGTTTACAGAGAATGGTCCAATAGAGAGAAAATATCCAGTGAATGGCAGTTGTGTGGACAAAAATGCCTTGTTGATGTCAAAGGAGAATGTGGTTTGCGATGATAGAAAGGCAACAGTAACTCAAATAACCACTCGTTACAACTAAGGTATGCAGAATGCCATCTCTGAACGCACAACACATCGAACCTTGAAGCAGATGAGCTATAGCAGCAGAATTCCACACCGGGTGGCACTCCTGCCAGCTAAGAACAGGAAACTGAGGCTACAATTTGCACAGGCTCACCAAAACTAGACAATAGAAGATTGGAAAAATGTTGCCTGGTCTGAGGAGTCTCGATTTCAGCTGTGACATTCAGATGGTAGGGTCAGAATTTTGGTGGAAACATGAAAGCATGGATCCATCCTGCCTTGTATCAACAGTTCAGGCTGGTGGTGTAATGGTGTGGGGGATATTTTCTTGGCACACTTTGGGCCCCTTAGTACCAATTAAACATTGTTTAAACTCCACGGCCTACCTGAGTATTGTTGCTGACCATGTCCATCCCGTTATGACTACAGTGTACCCATCTACTGATGGCTACAGTAGGATAATTCCCCATGTCACAAAGCTCATATCATCTCAAACTGGTTTCTTGAACATGACAATGGGTTCACTTTACTCCAATGGCCTCCACAGTCACCAGATCTCAATACAATAGAGCACCTTTGGTAAGTGGTGGAGTGGGGGATTGGCATCATGGATGTGCAGCCGACAAATCTGAAGCAACTGCGTGATGCTATCATTTTAATATGGACCAAAATCTGCGAGGAATGTTTCCAACACCTTGTTGAATCTATGCCATGAAGAATTAGGGCAGTACCAACCCGGTACTAGCAAGGTTTACCCAATAAAGTGGCTAGTGAATGTAAATGGACATTGTTTTGCATCCATTAAACTCAAAGAGGAACCTTCATCCCATTTTTTTTGTTCAGTCCCCTCTTACCGGGTTGAGTAGGTTATGTTTTAAACGTACACACCCAACAGATCCACCGAGGATCCAAAGGACCAATGTAATTATGCACATGCCATACCTGGCTGACCCCCATTGAAGCAGAGAACACTGCATTTTTTTTAATGAACGCAAATTTTTCTCTGATTGGACAAGGTGGAGTGGTGGTCTCCACCTCATACAAGGAGAGAACACTTTGTACTCATTAAAAGATAAGTTCACCTTTTCATAAGAAATAATAAATGCACATTATTTTTTTTTCTAGGGATCCTGTTGTGTATTGCATCCCCAATCAGCAGGTCATGGGTGCTATACAGGGCTCCTGCAGACTCTCAAGATAGCTGTCTGACCCGTACCTCGTAGGGGCAGGCAGTCACTTAAGAGCAGGAAGAATCAATGAACTACAAAGGTGCTCACAAGCATCCTTGCAATATACGCTTATTGGGATTTATTTTTCACCAAAATATGTAGCAGAATACACATTGGCATAAAATCGATGAAATTCTTTATTTTAAATTTTTGGGGATATGTAGAAAGTTAAAAATAGGTTGTTTTATTTTTTTTTATTTGTTTACAGCGCAAAAATAAAATGCAGACCTGATCAAATACCACCAAAAGAAAGCTCTATTTGTGCAAAAAAAAGGAGATCAATTTTATTTGGATAAAGCATCACGCAAAAAATGGCCTGGTCATTAGGGGGTAAATCAGTCCGTTTGTTTCAAAATGTGACAGCGGGTCAGGGCAGATCTCCTGCCTGATGTCACAGGACTTGGGAGACCAGTAGAAGCAAGAACATGTTAGATGTTCCACCCTAACTACAGGTGTAACATGTGCCAAGAGGTGAACTTATCCTTCAATAAAATGCAAAATGTTCTCTGAATGGCATCTGTGCCAAGTGAGCGACCTCCTGTGTTCACTATGCAGCAGGACATTGGCCTGGGACCTGGAATCGACCAAGAATCAATGAAATAACAGTGCCGACTACAGTGATTTACAGTTTTCACTGTGATCAACCAGGTATGACACATACATACCTATATTGGCCCATACCTTCAGCTTCAACTACAATGCCTACATTTTTAAAAATATGGGAACCTTGGGTCAAATATTACTTACCTCCTAATTTGGACACTCACCTTTTTATCATATGATGGTACAGACTTTTGAATTGAAAGCAGTAACCCTTAGTCACATACAGTATCTTACAAAAGTGAGTACACCCCTCATATTTTTGTTAATATTTTATTATATCTTTTCATGTGAAAACACTGAAAAAATGACACTTTGCTACAATGTAAAGTAGTGAGTGTACAGCTTGTATAACAGTGTACATTTGCTGTCCCCTCAAAATAACTCAACACACAGCTATTAATGTCTAAACCGCTGGTAACGAAAGCACTGCCTTTACGCTCTTGGGCATGGAGCTCAGCAGAGCTTCACAGGTTGTCACTGGAGTCCTCTTCCACTCCTCCATGATGACATCACTGAGCTGGTGGATGTTGGAGACCTTGCGCTCCTCCACCTTCCCTTTGAGGATGCCCCACAGATACTCAATAGGGTTTAGGCCTGGAGACATGCTTAGTCAGTCCATCATCTTGGAAGTGTGTTTGGTGTCATTATGTTGGAATACTGCCCTGCGGCCCAGTCTGCGAAGGGAGGGGATCATGCTCGGCTTCAGTATGTCACAGTACATGTTGGCATTCATGGTTCCCTCGATGAACTGTAGCACCGCAGTGCTGGCAGCACTCATGCAGCCCCAGACCATGACACTCCCACCACCATGCTTGACTGTAGGCAAGACACACTTGTCTTTGTACTCCTCACCTGGTTGCTGCCACACACGCTTAACACCATCTGAACCAAATAAGTTCATCTTGGTCTCATCAGACCACAGGACATGATTCCAGTAATCCATGTCCTTAGTCTGCTTGTCTTTAGACAACTGTTTGTGGGCTTTCTTGTGCATCATCTTTGAAAGAGGCTTCCTTCTGGGATGACAGCCATACAGACCAATTTGATGCAGTGTGCAGCGTATGGTCTGAGCACTGACAGGCTGACCCCCCCCACCCCTTCAATCTCTGCAGCAATGCTGGCAGCACTCATACGTCTATTTCCCAAAGGCAACCTCTGGATATGATGCTGAACATGTGCACTCAACTTCTTTGGTCGACCATAACAAGGCCCATTCTGAGTGGAACCTGTCCTGTTAAACCACTGTATGGTCTTGGCCATCGTGCTGTAGCTCAGTTTCAGGGTCTTGGCAATCTTCTTATAGCCTAGGCCAGTGATGGCGAACCTTGGCATCCCAGATGTCTTGGAACTACATTTCCCATGAGGCTCATACACTCTGCAGTGTAGTTGAGCATCATGGGAAATCTAGTTCCAAAACATCTGGGGTGCCAAGGTTCGCCATCACTGGCCTAGGCCATCTTTATGTAGAGCAACAATTGTTTGTTTCAGATCCCCAGAGTTCTTTGCCCTGAGGAACTTCCGGTGACCAGTATGAGAAAGTGAGAACGATAACACCAAATTTTACACACCTGCTCCGCATTCACACCTGAGACCTTGTAACACTAATGAGTCACATGATACAGGGGAGGGGAAATGGCTAATTGGGCCCAATTTGGACATTTTCACTTTTGTTGCCAGTGGTTTAGACATGAATGGCTGTGTGTTGAATTATTTTGAGGGGACAGAAAATTTACACTGCTATACAACCACTGTAGTAAAGTGTAATTTCTTCAGTGTTGTCACATGAAAAGATATAATAAAATATTTACAAAAATGTGAGGGTTGTACTCACTTTTGTAAGATACTATATATACTAATTTCCCCTTTTATCTTTCATTTCTTCCCTTCATGTTTGATTGTATTATTTTTTGTTACTATATTTTGCCATAAATCATTTAAAAAAACTTCCTAGCACATGACTAAATCTAACATTAATGGAAGAATAAATTGTAGCACCTATATAAGCAGCTTTCCTTTTTCACCCAAGACAGGGGCTCCCAATATAGGATACCGGGCATCATTCAGAGCAACAGCATTTAATCTATAGCATGGACAGCAGCAATGGCCTTCCAGGTACACGTAAAAATAAAATACTGTCCTCTACCATTCAAAATATATATTAGTTTTAGTTAAACGCAATCTTTAAAAGCCTGAAAGCATAATTAAGCGGACTCTAAAGCATGCCACTACAATTCACAATATTTTTAAATCAGACAATAAAAAAGTCACAAGCTCTTACCTGTAACCTTTGTAATTTGGCCGTTAGCTGTTCAATCGTTTGGAAGATCATATCAACATCTTGAATAATCAGATTTGGAGCCAAATCAGAGTGCAAAACATCACTTTCTGAGCTTCGTGCTGGGGGGCTACTAGTGTCTGAAGAGAAAGCCTGAATCTTGTGAATTTCTCTGGATTTTGGCAAAGATGGACTTCCTATTGGTTGGATGTGTTCCCTAGATTCTTGTGTTTCTCTAGGTTGCTCTTCTTCAGGAAGAGGTATTGCCGGTACAGTTGGCATGACCACATAAAATAAATTTCCTAGTTTGGAGGATCAAGAAAGGGTCAGGTGAGAGACGCATAGTGGAACACCATTTTGAAGTTAAACACGTGCAACAACCAATTAGTCTTGCATAAAAAGGAACTTCTGGCAAAAGGGGGTGATGATATTTACGAGGGAAATTTAGATGCCAAGTCAATTCATCTCTCAGGAAATTGTACTGAGTGTTTAAAACAGTAAATTAGCAGATTAGATGGGTCTTAACTATCTGAGCATTCCAAAGTTAATATGGTAGAAACATGAAGTTAGGAGGCCTATAAGAAAAGATCTCAGAAGTTATGTGAAGAGAAGAGTAAAGGTCAAAGCTAGATGAGCAGATCATGAGGCATCACCCTTGAAAAAGACACACATTACTGAGGAACATTTGCATTTCTTTGGGCTGGCCCTTTCCTAAAAACAGGCAGGCAGACCACCTAAGTCGAAAAGTTTAATGTTTTCAGGAAAAACAATATGAACGTGGATGATGTTCTCCAGAATGGCAGACAGGGCAACTGTTATCATGCATTTTTGGAGGCAATCTGGAACGGCGTGGTGGAAGTGAGCTAATGGGTGGAATAGGCACTACTCAAATTATAAGTGAAGATTGTGCCGATTCAACATGTTCACCAAAAAACGAAATATAAAAACACATGCAATGTATGGTGATAAAAGTATCAGCACATGCTCACTTTGACTTTAACGTCATTTAATCCGTATTTACTAATAAATAAAAGGAACAGAATTTGAACCTGAAAAAAAGCAAAAAATAAATAAAAAGGTATATTGAAACGCCTGTTTATAAAAATATGCTTCTAGGAGGTTTCTTTCAAATGGTAACTGAGTCTATAGACCCGTCTTGATAATTCACATCACAAGAGTCGGTTTTGTCTTTCCTCAATGAAATACACAATACATCATTTGATGTAAACTAAAAAAGGGCACTACAGTAAAGCATTGACTACAGCCTAGCATTGACTACAGCCTAGCATTGTCTACAGCCTAGCTAAAAACATTAAATTCCTTCTTACAGTAGCGCGTTTATTCTAGAGAAATACACTATATGGGTAAAACTTTATGGACAACTGACCATCACATCTATATGAGCTTCTTGGACATCCCATTCCATGGGCATTTATATGGTTGCCACCCTTTCCTCACCCCTTCCTCATGGTGGTATAAAAACTTTTTGGCCAAACTTATTGAGGCAAATGATTATTTGTGAGGTCACACATTAAAGTTGGATGTGAAGACCTAGCTTACCATCAGCATTCCAGTTCATCCCAAAGGGCTCAGTGCAGGCCACTTGATTTCCTGCATACTACAATTGTCTATTTGTCTTTATGGAATGGGCTATGTGCACAAAGGCACCTCCTGCTGAAACAGAAAAGGGCCTTTCTTAAACTGTAACATTACTGATACCCTTCACTGGAATGTTTAAACTCAATCATTTGAAGGGGTGTTCATATACTTTTGGTCATACAGTGTAGGACAATATACTGTATACTGTAAATATGGCTTCTAATATTTTGTACGCTGCACAGAACTATATTCCATGGATGGCACTGACCTCTCGTTAGGCTTAGGGCCTTTTAATAAGCTATAACTATAGTTCTAATGTTCCAGTCTAAACAACCTCACGTCACTAAATCCCAATGGGATTGATTTACTGAAACTGGAGAGTGCAAAACCTGGTGCAGCTTGTTCAATTAAGCTTTGGCAAAAGAGAAACTGGAAGGTTTCTATGCAGAGCTACACCACATTTTGTACTCTCCAGTTTTAGTGCGTCGACCCCAATGTGTATTTTTTTAAAACTCCTTCTGTATTCGAATGAGCCTCCCAATTTATTAACAGCTTAATGACCATTTGAAAAAAAAAAAAAAAACACTATTCAAAACTGGATGAAGGGGATTTAAAAAAAAAAAAAAAAAAGTTAGCAGCTACCTGCTAATTTAAAATGCAGATCAGATCACATGACTCCTTTTATGTATGAAATAGACTGTAGATATTAGCATGGTGATTACGTAACAGGCAGATCTGGTAAAATTAGCAGAAAATTAGTAAAACGTCCCTCAGAAGCCTTAAACGTTGGTAATATTTAAGAAAAACTTGAAATTATGGCTTTTATTATGATTTTTAGGTGCCTTGTGAAATAAAAAAATGATTATTATTTGAAGTTTCTAGTTCTCAAAGCAGAAACATCCAAAAATGACACCAACAAAAGCCAAGTGGTTTTGCCTTAAAACAGACCTTGCACTAAAAAATGCTTAGTTATTAGTCCCCCACCCCGATGACAAAATATTTGATTAAAGCAACAAAAAAGGATCTGAAAGAAAAACAAAAAATACTTACCTTACTTCTAGGATTCTGACCGCTTTCTGCATCCATTATTCAATGCGGAATGCTAATGTTACTGGGCATTACAGCAAGACCTTGTGAAAGTTTAGGACTTGGGAATCAACAAGTTTCTCAGGATCTAGCAAGGGGATTGATTTTTATTTTTTATTGCTTTAATCTTGCGTTTTGTAATCGGGTGGGGGGGCTGCCACATAAGTAAACCTTGTACTTTAGTGCAAGGTCCCACTTAATGAATAAAAAAAAAAGCCCAAAACATACCACTTGTTCAAATCCCAAAAGACAATCAGCTTGTCCAAACTGATAAAACAATACCACTCGTTGACTTAAAAAAATTGAGGGAAGTTTTACATTTTTATTTTTTTTAAGTAATTTAGATATTTTACGAAATTTTTTTTTTTTGCGTGAACTTGAGTACAAAGGGTGATGCCACTGTATGCTAAGAGTGATGGCAAGAGGATAGACAGCAATGCATCATCTTGGTAACTAGATCCGCCTTTTCTCCTGGCCATTCTTACAACTCAAAAAGAATTACCATCTAAAACTGTTCTGCCGCCAGCTTCCTGCAACACTCTGTCTGATTGGCTGCTGTCTGGCAACGGTATGACATCATTATTGCCCACCACCTCAGCTGTGCAGAAGACACCAGAAAAAGAGAAAATAAAATAAAAAAGAACACAAAGTAAAAAAATAAAAAAAAGGAAGGGGGAATATGGTGGAAAGACAAAACAAAAATAAAATTTAGAAGATAAAACAGAAAATCAGCTGAAAGAACGTTAGTGTGCACATTTGATTGAAAATTCTGGAGGAAGAATAATTCACTGTAGGTGATATAAAGAGATTGATAAAGTCGTGACTAAATCAGCAGCGTGATAGAGACACACACATTCAATACAATTCAAGTACTGTATGTATATCGTAGGACAGCCCTTGGGTTAGTTCATTTATTAACATTTGTTCTTCAGGGTATTTCCTCTGAGCAACAGATGTGGTTGAGATTTCAGTTATAACAGTATAACAGAATATAAAAATATTCAATTATGAACATTCTGCTTTTTTTTATAGGGAAACCTTGATCAGTTTCCTGCAGAAATGGTAAGGTCTACAGGAAAAGTGGGAATAGAAATAAGATAGGTAAGATAGGTAATAAAATGTAGTAAAAAAAAAAAAAAAAGAAAAGACAGACAAAGGGGCAAAAAGGATATGAGGGTAAATAAGAGGTTACAGGGATAGAGAGAAACTTGGAAACAACAAAAGGGACTAGGCCACTGAAGAGGGGAATAAGCAGGCCCACAAGACTAAATGGTCTTAGAGTAAATAAAAGGCTATATCGATTGTTATTCTCTTATTTTGACAATAATAAGAAATAAACCAAAAATTGGAGATAGGAGAGAATTATTCATAAAATCATTTTCTTGTAATCCAATGAAGGACACAGTATGTCTTTAACCTCCAAGCATCAGATGAGGCCAAAATATCCACCTAGAAGAACTCTGAAGACTTTATAAGCACTGAAGGATCTAGTAGACATTACATTGACAAGGGTGAAACCTGATACTTGAGAACTTGAGCTTGGATGTTGGTCTGTCTCAGCCAACTAAAAATGGTGGAGCAAGAAATTGGGGAACCCTTACGGGGACCATTTGGGAAGGAAAAAGGAGTCAGTATTTCTGAAAGAAAGAATGGGAGATATAATTTCACAGCCTAAACCACACCCAGGCAATGGAGGTAAATTTCATTTTGGTGAACTGGATTTGAATAGAGGAATGAAAGAATGATGTCCTGGTTGAGGTGAAAGCCAAAAACTAACTTAGACAAGAAGACCTGGATCTCACCAACACCCTGTCCTTTTGAAAAATTACTTGCAGGAAATGA
The DNA here is from genome assembly GCF_037356315.1 of Lithobates pipiens. Lineage (NCBI taxonomy): Eukaryota > Metazoa > Chordata > Amphibia > Anura > Ranidae > Lithobates > Lithobates pipiens. Next base: position 58,970,844 of record NW_027507791.1, read on the forward strand.
GCACCAGTTCAGACACTTGCCTCAGAGGTGATAGCTACCAGGAATACCACTTTGTGGGTGAGAGTAGAGAGGAATGTCTCTAAAGAGATCAAACTGCAGTTTCTAAAACAAAGGTCTTAATCAAAAAGTGAGAGGCCAATGGTCTCTGAAACAAGATAGAAAAGAAAAAAACCTGAACTTGGATAGTGCTGAGAGCCTAACACTGGTCCAGACCCAACTGTAGGGAAAAGTATTTGTCCGGTGCAGAAATTCCTAGGGTGTATACCCCAAAACTCACACAAGTGAAGTAGGAATTCCATATCTAATGACAGACCTTGTGAGGTGTAATCTTCCTAGTTTTTATCATCGTAGGAAATACCACCTCGCCCTCGTCTCCCAAAACTAGGCTTTAAAAGTCAGCCATTCTGCTAAAGCCAGCAACCATGAAACAAGATGGCAAATCAGTCCTTGAGATAGAGGATTCTGACAATCTGAAAGAGCCCACAAAGTCTTATCCGATGGGCTTGTCACAATCACCTTGGCAGACCACTGGAATGCCTTTAATCTCAACCCTACGAAGCAGTATAGAAAGACGTTTTAGGGAGAAAGGCATAGGGCAGGGTATACTCATCCCATGGAGTCACTAGGGCATCCACTGCTTGCATTAGAGAATCCCTGAACCTGGAGACAACACTGTTCAGTTGTTAAACCTGGAGGCCTACATCCAACAACCCCCACCTGTAACACAGGACCTTTCAGCAGAATGGTTCAATGCTGTAGACACAACCAAACCTTGCAGGTGGTTGGTGCAGGGAACTTAGTCACTGCAGGAATCTCATCTTCTGATCAACAGGCCACTACAGCATTAAACAATTCTACTGGCATTCTCTACAACTTTGAATCATTCTACTGGAGGGTAATCCAATCCAAATTCAGTTGTACAATACCACTGCAGTGGAGTAAATCAACCATCAGGGAGATACCAGGAGTTTTGTTGTGGCAAGAGAGTTAGAATGGATCCTGTGTTGGGCTGAAGTTCATGTTCCAGCTTTGTCCACTGCATACATCCCAGATATGGACAATCCGAAAATAGACTCATTCACCTGGCAGCACCTGTACTCAGGGCTTTGGTTCAAGCAACGATTTCTTAAATTTCAGCTAGAAGCTCTAGCAGTAATGTAGAGAAGAGTCCCAACTGAAGCAAGAAAAAAAGGATTCTAGCAAAAACGTTTTTTTTTTCACACAGCAGAGCTGAAGAAAAGATGTGCATCCTTGTAGGACACTAGTAAAGAACCAAGGTACAAGGGGTCATCCTAGGCTGGCCTATAGCTTGATTGCTAGTGTCCAATCCTCCTGTAGGTGACAGTATAACCAGAAGGTTAAAGACTTCCTGTGTCCCTCAATGGATGAGAAAAAAAATGGTTTCCATCATTTTACACTGCCCCTAAACATGGTAACCACTGTCACTGGGACTGAAAGTGAGGGAAAATCCAACATTTTAGATCATCATTGGAAAGGAGGAATTAGGGGAAATCTTCCAATAGAAATGCTTGTTGTGGTGTGAACTCTCTAAAAGAGTTTTCTTCACTTTGAAGAGATTTTATCTTGCTTCCTGTTGGAAGTGAAATGAAAGCAAATTTCCTTTCCTCAATGGAAAACAGAGGGAAAAAACTGACATTGTTTTAAAGTGAACTATGGGGAAATGAAAAACAGAAAATAAATGTTCAAACAATCTTTATCAACAGACCCCTAATAATACAAGTATTGTGGACAACTGTACTTTTTACAGTGCAAGCTGTATTAGAGTTTTGTCACATTTATTATGAATTACCATTATCTGCCCTGAGTTACCAACATCAAAGAGAAGGGATAATACAGTATTTGCTGGGATATAAGACGAGCCCCCTAATTTTCCATTTTTTTTTTTTTTACAGTTTTTGCCTATACTCACCGTATAAGACGACCCCCCCCCCAAGGCTTCATATTTCCTTCTTATTGCTGGAGCTCAAGCCATACCACAATGAGCCAATCGCAAGCAAATGTATTTTATTAATGAATACAAAGCCGGCTCAGTTTGGCAGAGGCTATATCATCATCAGCCAGCACCTCTCTGACTCTCAAAGCCATTCCAAGCAGGCTACTATATGTAGCCTGCTCGAATTGGCAGAGGTTGTTACTTGGAGCAGGCTCTGTATTAATTAATAGAATACATTGCTTGCTGGGATTGGTTCAGCGGTGTATACTGTATGTAGCCAAAACGACATACAGTATTACCGCACATCCAGCAGGCATCTGGTGGGGTGACATCCAGCGAGCGGCATTTTACACCCGGTGTACAAGACAACCCCCAAGTCTTCTGATGGACCAGTAACCAAGGTTGGCCTGGTTTAGTGAATGGTTACCTATCTGCTATATTTGTTTGGGAAATGCTTGCCTATCTGCTTTGTTTGGGCAATACTTCCCAACTTTATACCAAGTATGTGCTCCTTTATAAATATCTGCAGTTACCACCTGGAATTGGTTAACTTTCCTCAAGCACCTTCTGATACATGTATATTTATTGCAAGTACTGTATGCCCTAAATGTTTTATCCCCTTCAGGGCAAAATAACAGCTTCATTGGATAGATTGCCCCCTCTGCTACAAAAATTGACCTTCCATTTGCTCATCTTACTCCCTTGCCCGCCTACTGTAGACCTCTCCAAAATCCCTGTGTTAGTTTTGTTTTAGGTCTGGGTTGAAGCTTCCACAGGTCAGAGACCCTAATATTTCCCCTAGCATTCAGATCTGATGATTGGCTACTCAGGCATCCAAAGCTGTATGGGAAGAAGGGGAGAAAGTAAAATGTCCAAGCAGAGGTAGCCTCTGAACCTGTCAATTCACTCCCTGTGGTCCAAATAACATTGCTTGGGAATGTCTGTGCTAAAGGTTACCAAAAGGAAGACCATTCCCTACTCTGCTCTTCAGAGTTCTTGGGCGATCCTCTGTACCTCCTCTAAATATAGAGCAGAACAAAACCATCAGCAGAGAAGGACCATTTGACTCCTGGGTGTAATAATGTTATTAGATACCTATCTGCCAAACAGAAATGTAAGCATGTAACAGATCCTTGATGAATGGTGTTAACATGGAACCACAGGTTGTCTATAAAATGGGGCACAAATTGATGAGCAACACACAGTGGAAGTTTGGGAAACAGTGAAACAAATTTGTACTTTCTAACACTCTAAATTATCACTACAATCCAAATTTGAAGTAACACACAAAAACCTTACAAAAATATGAAGCATCAAAGACTTAAAGCGGTTGTAAACCTAAAACCTCAACAAAAAAACCCCCCAAAAAAACAGTTTAGTAGATAATGTCGTTATAACCTAATTCACATTGTGTGCACCTCTCAAAAAGTCATCCTCATTTGGTTGTAGCCCTCAGAAATGTGGTGATCTCTGAGCGTGGCATAGCATCAAAGTTTGCGGGATGGAGACCCAACATCACACTATTCCCCTTCCACCTATACAAAGAGTCTCCCACTCCGATGTCTCTCTTCTCTCTCTATTCTCTGATGTCTCTATCTCTCAGTATTCTCCGTCTCTCTCCCTCTCTAATGTCTCTCTCCCTGTATTCTCTGATGTCTATCTCGGATGTCCCTCTCTTTGTATTCTCTGATGTCTCTCTCTATATCTCTCTATCCTCTGATCTATCTCTCTCCCTCTCTGATGTCTCACCCTCTACCTCCTCCCTGAGGTCTCTCTCTCCCCCATGTTTCTCTCTCAGGGAGCTCTATACGTCTCTCTCCAGAGGAAAGTGAAAGCACCCTCGGATTTGATCTCTGTCACAGCAAGGTACAGGGCAGCAGGAGACACATCCCCTTCGCACAAACTTATGCATATGTCTCATTATACAAACTGTTAATCAGGGCCGGTGCTACCACTAGGCAAACTAGGCAGTGGCCTAGGGCGCCTTGGTGCCTAGGGGTGCCCGGTCACTTGTGTTCCTACTCTCTTCTCTCTAGAACAAGCAACTAAGTCTCAGCATCAGCAGGCAGCCGCCGGTGTCAGAGGCACGATGGCAATGGAGGACGGTGTATGTGTCTCGACTCCCGATTTAATTGGAAGCAAGCAAACATTCATTGATGGGCACTAGTAGGCCACATTGATGGGCCACTGGCGAGCCTACATTTGATGGGTGCTTAATTAAAAAGGTGGGGTATACATGGGCAGGACAAAGGGGGTGGAGGCAAGGGGTACAGCAAAATGAGGTTTTCACCTAGGGCGTCGAAAATCCTTGCACCAGCCCTGCTGTTAATGAAAGGAGAAGGGAAGCGGCGCCACCCTTTTTTGGCTTCATCAGTACAGTGGGGAGGATTACAGATAACAGGCTGTTCTTCCACCAGCCATACTATGCACTAGGGCTGCAACTAACGATTATTTTCATAATCGATGAGTTGGCCGATCATTGTTTCGATTAATCGGTTAATAACCTTAAAAAAACAGTGTGGTGTATAATTTAGTTAATATGTAAAGTTTTAAAAAAAGGCAATTTATTCTTAAAGATCTCTATGCAGTGGTAAATATAAATAACCAACTATATGGTTAGGGAGCAAAATATCTAATCCACTCTGAGAATAACAGACAGAAGAGATATACTGTATATATTAGAGGGGATATATACTGTATATACTATTAGAAGAGATATACTGTATATACTATTAGAGGCGAGATATACTATTAGAGAAGAGATATATACTATTAGAGGGGATATATGCTGCATATACTATTAAAGGGGATATATGCTGCATATACTATTAGAGGGGATATACTGTATATACTATTTGAGGAATGATATAGTGTATATACTATTAGATGAGATACAGTGTATATACTATTAGAGGAGATATAGTGTATATACTATTAGAGGAGAGATGCACTATTAAAGGGTCAATCTAGTAAATATCAGACTCATTAACTTTAACCCCATTTTGTTACTGGCCGATTAATCTATTATGAAAATAGTAATCGATTAATTTCATAATCGATTAGTTGTCGATTGATCGATTAGTTGTTTCAGCCCTACTATGCACAAAGGATTTGTGCCCTTTAGAGCTGCATGATTAATCGTTACATTTTGTTCTTTTTAGAAGATCAAAGGGATGAACTTTGATCTGTAAATGAAGTTCACTCCACTTGAAGACTTAACCTTTTTTCTGACACTTGTTGCTTACAAGTTAAAAATCAGTATTTTGCTAGAAAATTACTCTGAACCCCCAAACATTATGTATATATATTTTTTTTTAGCAGAGGCCCTAGAGAATAAAATGGCGGTTGTTGCACTATTTTTTCACACTGTATTTGCGCAGCGGTCTTTCAAATGCAATTTTTTTTTTTTTAAATACACTTCATTGAATTAAAAAAAAAAACACAGTAAAGTTATCCCAATTTGTTTTGTATAATGTGAAAGATGATTTTAAGCTGCGAGAATCGTGATTGTGATTCTCATTTTAGCCAGAATTATGCAGCTCTAGTGCCCTTGTTTATTAAATTTTGCGCTCTGTTTGTATTTTACGTTCTAGGTTTACAACCACTTTAAACCTCTTCAAAGACCTAATTGTCTATTATATCTTTTTGATAGATCTTGCATAAAAGTCACCTAGAAGACTAAAACTCCAATTAATATACACGGAGGCTAAATGTGCCTAATGTTCCTTACCTTTTCTGACAACCTTGTAGCTTGTGTTAGTTTGGTCCTCAGAAGTAGCTTCAGACGTCTCAGGGGGCAGGAGAAATGTCCTTTGTGTGTGGCTCTCCACCAGGTTCCAAACATTTTCCTCTCCATCGTTAGATGTTCTTTTGTGCTGGTTAGTGAGGTCCACCACAGACCTACCACTTTCTGAAACGCTAGAAGGTCTGGAGGGTGGATCTTCCCTGTGATCACCCAAAATGTTTCCATCGAATGTCTCTAATACTGAGTCTGCCGTTGCCTCCCATGGGTGTCCAGCCCCACCGGTGACTGATGGTGTGGGTGTGATATCATCCTCTGGCTCAGCCACAGGGGCAGCATCATACTCTGAATGCCTTACGGGGTAAAGGCTTCGTAGAATCAGCTCCCGGAGATGCTGGACTAAAGGAAGACACACATTATATTACAAAAGTCGTCAACGGAAATGATGAGCAAATTAATTAAATATAAAAGTAGTCACTGACAAAAAATACTTTTAAGAGGTGGAGTCAGAATACAGAGCTTAATGGTCAGCGATGATCAATGAAGCACCACAATTGAATAAAAAAAATTAAAAAAACACGTAAACAGAATAAAATTATAATTTTGCTTTTAAAAACAGTGCCCGATAAGCTAATGATGTATTTTAAGACTTAAGCCTGGTACACACTGAGTTTTTTTTCCATTCAACTCAGCAAGTAAAAAAATGACTCAGCTCTGGTCGGAGCCACTGTACTAATGATCCGACGTTAGTGACAAACCCCCCCCGTCGGAACTCTCCAATCAGTGCTCTCAGCCTGAGAGTGCCAATTGGCAGCTGGTTGGCTGCTGGTTTTCCAGCATGCTCATCTGACAGAGACCGGCCAAATGGCTGGCTTCTGTCAGACTGGCTGCCATATACATGGCGCAAATGTTGGCCAGTTTTTATTGAACTGGCCAATGTCACCGGCTTTCAGCCTGTGAGTACGGGACTTAAAGCTTTTTCATCTTCCATGGTTGACCTTAACACTTACTTTTTTCTATACAATGGGGTTGATTTAAATCGTAAAACTGGATGCATTCTAAATCTGGTGCAGATGCGCACGGTAGCCTCAGCTTCTAACTTCAGCTTGTTCAATTATGCTTTCGCAAAAAAAAAACACTAGTAGCCGATAGGTTTCTATGCAGAGCTGCACTAAATTTTGCACTCTTCAGTTTTAGTAAATCAAACCCAATGTTTTCTCCTATATTGTAATTTTACATGTAGCATCATCTCCTGAAGAGCACGTGCTATGTGTTTTTGTCATTTAATATTCCTGGAACCGCAGTTTGGTTTTGGGTTCAATTACACTAAATTTTTGGTCTCAGTACCAGTCTAGCTGGATTGCATTGTGTTCTGCTTGACCATAGGTGGCGCTGTCATCTCTGGCAAGTGCCAGAACGCAGTCCAGTTAGATGCATTGAGTGCCAGTTCTCTCTTGGAACCAGCCCAGTGGGAGTGTCACTCTTGCTGTGCATTCTGGGAGGGGGTACTTAAGGTGTGGACATCACGTGTTTCGGGGTTCTGGTCCAGAAGTGCTTTCTGGCTGTTTGGTCCTGGTCCTCCTGACCAGCCCCCAGGGCTCTTATGGCCTGGGGTGCGGATCCACCCGACTCCAAGTCTCAGGATGGCTGGCCCGAGGCAAAGTTACTGAAGGAAGGATTCGGAGGTGGTCCGGTGCCGTCTCGGGTTGTGGAGAGGCCCAGCAACTGTAGAAGCATCCAGGGGAGGACTCTTCGGGAGAAGGCCACGCAAAGGTTGGCTTCTCAGAAGAAGCCTGGAGGCTAAGTTGAAAGACCCCAAGCGAATCTAAGTTTTCTACATCTTTCAGTTATTCAAGTGTTCTACAAGTCTGTGGCAGAGACTTCATTTTATTAAGCACCCTGTTGGCTGCTAGGCCTGGTGAGAGGAGGACTATCCGATAAGGGTGAGGATCCAGCTGTAAATGGCTATTCTCTGGATTTCCTAATGTGAGAGACTCTTTTTTTCCTATTTGACTTAGTTCCAAGAGTACCTGGACTTTTCTACCTAAACCCTCTAACCCTACTCTGAGAGACTGTGTTTCGTTTACCCTTTTTGCAAATAAAAATCCCTTAAGCGGATCTGGTGTTGGTCTCTGCAGTACTTGGCCCATCTACCTCGGGAAACCCCTAGAAATACACAAGGTCAAGAAGGTAACGTTAAGCCCAATTAAATCAGCCGCTCCTTTGGGGGTCAGTGCTACATACATGTGACAAATCTGGTAGGAGATAAACACTATTGGTTATGTTTTTCCATTCAGTGAACGAGGTAAGCCAGGTTCACTTTGTAAATAATATTCAATGTTAAAAAGAGAGAGAAAAAAAAAAAAAAGATTTTTGCTTGCACCTGATTGGATAATTGAAGCACACTTCATTTATGAAAATAGGTGAACATTCACATTGAAAAGTGAAAAGGCTCTATTTATAAAACATGCCTTCCACGAATGTCAGATGCGTTCATGCATGCTAAACAAACTAAGAACTTTTTTTTTGTAATGCCGCGTACACACGACCGGACTTTTTGACAGCAAAGGTCAGACAGAACGAGCCCGTCGGACAATTCGATCTTGTGTGGGCTCCATCGGACCTTTGCTTGGCAAAAATCTGGCGGACTTTAGAAATAGAACATGTTTTAAATTTTTCCACCGGAACTCCGCCGAACCGAGATATCCGTTCGTGTGTATGCTCGTCCGACGGACAAAAACCGACGCTAGAGCATCTATTGGCTACTGGCTATGAACTTCCTTATTCTAGTCCAGTCGTACATCATCACGTTCGAATCCGTCGGACTTTGGTGTGATTGTGTGTTCAAGTTCGTTCATTCGGAAAGTCCGTCGGAACTCCGCCGAAACTCAGTCGGATAGACCGTAGGACCTAGTCCCTCGAAAAGTCCGGTCGTGTGTACGCGGCATTAGAGATCAATACCTGTATGTTCATCGCCATCTGGTGGCCAAGATTCAGTATAGGTTTCTGAAACACCTCAATGAAAAAATGATACCGCATTTTGCCCTTTAGGCATTAATATTACAAAAATTACAGTCACATTTCATCCAGTGCACACCAATGCTTATGACATTCATGCTAGCAATGTTATATAAATGGATCCCTTGGGGTTAACTTCTTGAAATCCACTGTACAGCAGAGCTTATAATGGGAGAGGGAAAAGCAGCACACGGGGCTAATTAGTTGTACTGCAGTGCTTGTGTGCCAACAAGAAACGTGCTAATAACTGGAGAGAGCCTAGTGAGCTCATCAGTCTGATGCTTCTCTTTTCACTGTCCAGCCACAGCCTGGATAGAGTCCAGATCCATAAATGTTTTTTTAACTGCAGGAGAGAAAAATCAGGTACCCTGCCTTGCCAGATAGGGCTGTGCTGTGTGCCAGAGCTGTGTAATCTCAGGAATGGCTGAACAGAACAATTCCTTTGGTAGTATTTATTCACACCTGCTCCTAATGCCCCATACACACTATCAGTTTTTCTGCTGAGTTTTTCCTTCAGATTTACCAAAACCATATAATATGAGGTCAAACCTTAGGAGTTTCAATTTGTATGCAATCAGGCAGGCCCTTCTACTACATGGTTTTGGTAAACCTGAAGGAAAAACTCAGCAGAAAAACTGATAGTGTGTATGGGGCTTTAGGGTTAGGTGAAGGTTGTAGCATGAGACAGCCTATAAGAAACATTCAAAATTCTTCTGGTAGGTATAAGCTCTCATAGATGTATTTCATCTGTGTATTTAACTGTTTACATGCAGTTCAACTCTAACCCCTTCCTGCCCACCCTGGAGTCCCCTTAAACATTCTCAACACCCAAGGGTGTGGGAAGGATCAGCGATCAAGGAAACCAGTCCTACTGGCTACTGATGTCTTCTCAGGACCAAGAGCCATCTTCGGCAGCTTGGTCTTTGTTCTGGGCGCACGCTCTCAGCACATAGACAGCAACACATATGTGTCCCATGGGAGCGTTAAAGCCCAGCTTTTTACCATTACAGATAAGGGGTACTGTGGTTTATATGGCTTAAAAAATAAAATATGGTATAATCTGTCATTGGCTCACCATCTTCTAGAGCAGATTCTGCTAAACCCTCAGTCGCTGAAGGCCACTGGTGGTTCAGATCAGATTGGTCCTCAACCCCGCCTCCTGCATCCTCCACTTTAGAGGGGAAGGGAACCTGTGTTGGGGTCTGGGCTTCATCTTCCTCGATCCCTTCTGGTTCCTCCAGGAGGACATCAGGTTTGTGAGAATGAACCAAGAAGTCATTGTGACTGTCATCTGCAGGGATAAATGGGGAGCTTGTTAGTGCCAGGCTATGGAAAGTCAACCTAGCCATGAGCTGACATGCTTGAAGAAGGAAGGCGGCAGAAGGAAGAGGAAGGAAGGAAGGAAGGAAGAAAGGAAGGAAGGAAGGAAGGAAGGAAGGAAGGAAGGAAGAAAGAAAGAAAGCAGAAAGGGAGGAAAAGGGGAAAGAAGAAGACATGGGGAGGAAGGAAGAAGAAAGAAGGAATAAGAAAGAAGGAGGAAGAAAGAATGAGCGAGATAGAATGAGGAAGAAAGGAGAAACAAGGAGGGGAAAAAAAAAGGAGGAAAGAAAGAAGGAGAAAGAGAGAAGGAGAAACAAAGAAGGAATAAGAAAGGAGGGAGGAAGAAAGAAGGAGCAAGGAAGGAGAAAAAAAAAAAAGAGGAAGAAAGGAGAAAAAAAAGAGGAAGGAAGGAGAAAAAAAAGGAAGGAAGGAAAAAAGGAAAAAAATAAAGGAGGAAGGAAGAAAGGAAAAAAATAAAGGAGGAAGGAAGGAAGGAAGGAAGGAAGGAAGGAAGGAAGGAGAAAAAAAAAGGAGAAAGGAAGGAAGAAAGGAGAAAAAAAAGGAGGAAGGAAAGAAGGAAGAAAGGAGAAAAAAAAGGAGGAAGGAAAGAAGGAAGAAAGGAGAAAAAAAAGGAGGAAGCAAAGAAGGAGAAAAAAAAGGAGGAAGGAAGGAAGGAGAAAAAAGAAAAGAAAGGAAGGAAGAAAGGAAGGAGGTAGGAAGGAAGACGGAGGAAAAAAAAAGGAGGAATAAAAAAACAAGAGGATGAAAGAAGAAAAGGTGGCTAACCCAACAACGGAACAAAAGCACTCTTTAGTTAAAGGTGTAAAGCCACGACCATTTGTTTGTTGATATAAATGTAACTTTATTTTCTGTACTTGTTGAAAATGTTCTTGAAGACTAATGCAGCTACCACATCTAAGACACGTAAGCTGCAATATATTATATTTTGTTCTTGGCTTTAGAAATCCTATAATTGCTATAAATGCAGAAGAAACTGTAATAGTCATAAAACTCTACTACCCTATGCAAACTGACAAACTTTATATGACAGACAGCTATGGTTAATTATGCTTATTGTAGCAACATTCAGAAGAGACACCAAGCACTCCCCTCCAGGATACAAATCCAGAAAAGATCCAAGGAAACATGAAAACATGGAACAGAAAACAAAATGTGAAAGCAGCATAGAAAAAAAAAAACTTTGCTTTAATGTTGCAATATTTGTGTGGAGTCCCACCCAAAAGTGGAACTTCTGCTCATCTGATTCCTCCCTCCCTCCAGTGCCACATTTGGCACCTTTCGTGGGGGGAGGGGGGAGAGGATACCTATCTTTCAAAAGGTATCCTGTCCTCACTTCCGGGAGCTGGCACCGCAGCCCTTGACATCACCGTTCGGCTCCCTTCTCCTTCCCCTGCCCCTGGGCCAATAGGAGAGAGAAGCGGAGCCTCGTGCAAGCGCAGTGGAGTTCCCGGCGTGAAGCCGTAAGGCTACACTGCTGGGTTCCCTTACCCATAATGGCGGCAGTAGCACCCAACAGTTGATGGAAACATCAGCTGCAGGTGCTGACATCGCTGGACTCCATGACAGGTAAGTGTCCTATTATTAAAAAAGTCAGCAGCTGCAGTATGTATAGCTGATGGCTTTTCATTTTTGAAGCGGTGGGCGGAGCTCCATTTTAACTCCGTAACAACCGAAAAGCTCAAACATCACAACTTTAAATTTACCTAAATACGCTACACCTAAATGTGAATGTAGCATCAAGGGTGCTTGCTGCATACAATTTAAACACAATCATTAAGTTATGTGTATAACCTACCTGCTGAGAGATCATCGCTATTGCTTCTTATGGCAACAGTATCCTGTAGTACCGAACTGAAAGACCAAAGCAACACGGGCAATATGTCAAGACATAATATCATTGATTTATTACTTTTAAATTAAAAACTACACAACATCAATTATATGATCAGCGATTTCTGAAAGCAACCAACTTCTGACAAAGAGCTAGAGGGTTGACTGATGTGATATCTGAACATTTAGTAGAATCTGAGTCATAAAATGGACCTAGTCCAATAAGTAATAAAACCAGCCAGGCTTTCCTTGCCGTCTACGATTCCACTTACTTCCAATGATCACTTCTAACGGTCAGTCGTCCTATACAGTCATGTTAAATAAACACAGTCACCTTGCCAATGTAGGACAAGCCGACAGTGTCTGTGGAAAGGGTGTCCCCATGATCCGCTTATACCCATCTTATCTGCACTCCCTCACAAAGAACATCACAATCTCCCCTCCTCCATTCACAGAACACAGTGTACTCGAATAGAAAGCAAGGTTTTTTATGAATGGATAAGGAGCTGAATAAGCCATGCTTCATCTTTAAAGTGAACCTTTCCTGATTTGGACACAAAGTCGTCACACCCCGAGCTTTGGAAAAAAAGACCTCAAGTGTCCTCTAACACAGAACCAGATAGATATTTTCCTGCTACTGTGGAAAAAAAATGCATGAATGATATCATGGATTGTTGAAAAGCTAATTGCCATCTTGGCAAATTTCTCTGAATTTGGTGCCCATGGATCTTATACGCCCCTCCTTCTAGATTTGATCACCTGCTCCTGACAATCTATTTTTTTCAGCTATCGAGACCCCTGGGAATTTTTCCATCTTTTTTTCCTCTGCTCCTTTTATGTTCCCCTGTTTTTTTTTCTCTTTTCCCTCCCATGGCCTTCTTTTTATTTTCCATGATCCCCTTCTCTCCTCCATGATTGGATAATTATTATTATTATACAGGAATAATCTAAGATTTTCCATGTCTAGGCAGTTTCCAGCTGGCTTTGCTCCTCCTTAGAGTGGCCTTACCTCACCTCGTTAGTGCCCGTTTTACACTTAATTATGAATATTCTTCAGTATAGGTCTGGACAAGACTGCATGTTTACTTGATGTACTGTTTTGGCCTTTTTTGGCTGTTTTTCCATACTTTCTATGGCTACCATCCATATTTCCCATTGCATACTTTATTTCTATTTGAATGGTGAGTTAAATGTGTGTAATAAACATTTTGGTAAAGAACTATGATGATTTTTTTTTTACATCACCCATTGGTTATTATATATGGCTCTGTATCAGATTTTGTTTGTAATTTGTGGAATGTTTACATTTCATTGCCTTTACACAGTTTCTCCACCACTGGAGAGTTTTATAATAAAAATGATAATTAGTAAACATTTTTAAAGAGAAAGGTTTCTTAAGAGACACATTGGAGCTGCCATTGTTGACCTATAAATATTATCTGGCAAGTGGTTGTACTGACTCTTGGCCTTCAATACTTTGAGTTGCACACCTCAAACAAGTATCTAGATCAGGAAGGTCACATTATAGAAGTCAGAACTCCTTACCTGCATACTTATTCGTGGTAGTAACTTAACATTTTGGAGCAAAAAGGTCAACACAACAGCCAAAAAAATTGTATTTGCAAAATGACAAATCAGCAATAGCAGTCAGCATGGCTCTCTTAGAATCAGTTTCCTATAGGATACAGTTTGTTCACTAATACCTATGGAGATGATTTATTTTTCTTACTTTCAAATCTCTTCCCTTCCCCTTTGGCACCCATTAGCATGACATACCCTAGACCCCCCTTTATGTATATTTGTAGCATGTACAACGGAGCACTCAACTTGCATCTTGATTCAACTGACATATCTGGGACAATCTATGTAATACCATATTTAAGATCTACGCAGCATTCAGAATTCCTTACTATTATTTCCAAAGGTTAACAAGCAGTCCCAGGTAATCCTTTCCTCCTGCTCCTCCCACATGCTATTCTACTCTTCCGCCCTTTTTCACTTTTCTCTTTCCTCTTAAAGAGGAAGTAAACCCTGATGGGTTTACTTCCTCTTTGATTCCCTGCAAAGGTAAAGCATAATGGACTACTGTGCATCGCATAGTAGTCCATTATGTGTCACTAATGCCGTCTACACGCGATCGAATTGTCTGGCGTACTTAGTCCGATGAAACCCATTTCCCCGGACAATCCGATCGTGTGTGGGTTTCAGCGGACTTTTCCAGCATGAAGTCTGGCGGACTAAGAAAGTATTTTTGCAGTCCAATCTTCCCGTTGGACTTGGGTTTCAGCGGACAATACGTTCGTGAGTATGCTAGTCCGGCAGACTAAGAATGACGCATGCTCAGAAGCAAGTACGAAAAAAGAAGCTATTGGCTACTGGCTATTGAACTTCCTTTTTCTAGTCCCGTCGTACATGCTGTACATCATCGCGCTAGCAAACGCCAGACTTTCTATGTGTCCGTGTGTGGCCAAGTCTGTTCGGTAGAAAGCCCGCTGGACTATCCGCCGGATTGTTTGCCGGACTAAGTACGCCGGACAATTCGCTCGTGTGTACGCGGCATTACCTGACACAGGAGCCAGCGAAGTTACCGCTGTCCCCTGTAGTCCGGAGCATCCATCTTCTCGGTGGGTCTCGATGTTCCGCCGCTGTCATTCGACGAAGCCGCAATAACGTCACTCCCGCGCATGCGCACGGGAGCCTCCACTCGCGGCATATCGCCGTTGACAGCGGCACGCTGAGTGCGCATGCGCCATAGACAGTGGTGCCTGTCTTTTGGCAAATATCTCCTAAACCGTGTAGGTTTAGGAGATATTTCTTAGACTTACGGGTAAGCCTTAATCTAGGCTTACCTGTAGGTCAAAGTGGTTTGTAAGGGTTTACAACCACTTTAATTTTGATGCCCTCATGAATTTGAAAACATTTGCAGATTTCCATTTTTTTCCCTCTCTATTTTACATATTAAGGTGTTGGCTATCATTGGCAAATAGCATGCTTCATTGATTCTTGCTCTGCATTGTTCTCTTTGGGTCTTAAATTCCTGTGCATACCTTGGTAACAATTTCAATCCATCATTGCTGATATATGCAACAGAGACACTGTAGTCCCCAATGGGATCTGCCTTTCTTAGTGACAACGTTTGCACGGTTTCATTGTGCCTTTATTTTCTATGTATTTCTCTTTATTGTAAAAACTTGAAAAAACAATAAAATTCTTTGTAAAATCAAAGGTTTACAAGCAGGTTGGAAAATCTTCTTTTCTGCATAGAAGAAGGAACAGTCCTTTCAGCATACCTCTACTGCGGTCATTTGTCATACGAGTCGGTCATAAAAAGTCATGGTAGCTTCACCAGCTTTGAGATGGGTGGACAGATCTGTCTGTTCTGCATTATAATCAAGTACAGTTCTCCCTCAGGCAGCTAATTTTATGGAGTAAAATTACCCGACAGAGGGCATCCTTGTGTGGAGCAGGCCAGGAGAACACCGTTTGATGGAAGAAGAAGGGTTTTTCATTGCGTTTTTTGTGGCTTCTTCTAGCAGCTCCTTCCACCTAGGAAAAAAAACAAAAGTAATAAACAATCATAGTTTCATAGTTTCATAGTTTCATAGTTAGTAAGGTTGAATAAAGACACAAGTCCATCCAGTTCAACCTGAGTGAGTGTCTACAATAGACCCTATCCCTGTACATTGCACACTCACATTGGTCCCTACCCTCAAGGTGCCCACAATCCAAGGTCCCCATTCATATACTAGGGCCAATTTTGGACAGAAGCCAATTAACCTACCTGCATGTCTTTGGAGTGTGGGAGGAAACCGGAGTACCCGGAGGAAACACACGCAGGCACAGGGAGAACATGCAAACTCCAGGCAGGTAGTGTTGTGGTTGGGATTTGAACCAGCAACCCTTCTTACTGCTAGGTGAGAGTGCTAACCACTACACCACTGTGCCGCCCTACATCTACATCTGTCTTACTTGAGCGCCTAGATCCACTTTTGTCCTGAAATCCATTTTCCTAGTGGACTCTACTTTTGGGTGGTGCAGGGTCTCCTCTTCTTCAGCCCCCTTTTCCTATTAAGCTTTCCTTCTCCCATCTCTATTTGTATTGGATGACAGTGCAGAGATTTTGCACACCTTAAGGCTTTTTGCACACAGATATTCACTCCAAAGTCCCACAGCAAAAAATCCTCAGAGCATATGTGCATCCAGGGAGCCGCAGATGCTGTGTACAGCTGCCAATACAAGGGAATGGCTGTACATGGCCATACTCGTGTAAGCATGATTGATTCTGCATTGGCATTTCCCCACAAATGCATGAAATAGGTATTTCCCCAAACACCAAAGTAGCAGGGAACAGTGGTCTGTTGCAGACTCCAATTACACTTGAAAATGAACCGCTTCCCCTGATCCCCAGTCAATCTCAGATTATCTTCATCTATATCTAGCACTCTTCTACTGCAGAACTTACATATTTTTCTCCGATGATGTCATGGCTATAAGCTCATAGATCTGTGGGCCCAATTCTGATGTGCAGATAATGAAGAATGCCCTCTTGTCTGTAAAATAAGAACAAAAAGGACATATTTTGGGTTATATCACATACTAAAACTATATAATACCCCATGGAAAAGGAGGTGGATATTGACGTTACTGTCTTACAACTGCAAACCAAGATGCAAAGTTGATTCGTATTTAATTGATCACCAGTTACTACATGTCAACTAAATGTGTAAACTAAAAACCATCATAAAAATACTGCTTGATCAATTTAAAAAGTCCCAAAGCAAATAAAATAAACATGTGCCTGGTCCATGCAAGGAAAAGCAGCAGGTTAATGTTAATGAATATTTAACCACTTGCTTACTGGGCACTTAAACCCCCCTCAGTCCCAGACCAATTTTCAGCTTTCAGCGCTGATGCACTTTGAATGACAATTGCGCGGGCATACAACACTGTACCCAAATGAAATTTTTATCATTTTTTTCCCACAAATAGAGCTTTCTTTTGGTGGTATTTAGTTACAGCTCGGAGTTTTATTTTTTGCTAAACAAACAAAAAAAGATGCAAAAAAAATAAATAAATAAATCATGTTTTAATAGTTTGTTATAAAATTTTGCAAACGGGTCATTTTTCTCCTTCATTGAAGTGCGCTGATTAGGCGGCACTGATAGGCTGCATTGGTGGGCACTGATGGGCTGCATTGGTGGGCACTGATAGGCTGCATTGGTGGGCACTGATAGGCTGCACTGGTGGGCACTGATAGGCATAGTTAAGGCGGCACTAATAGGCACAGATAAGGCGGCACCGATGGGCACAGATAAGGCGGCACTGATGGGCAAAGATGGGCACAGATAAGATGGCACGGATGGGTGGCACGGATAAGTGGCACGGATGGGTGGCACGGATGGGCACTGATAGGTACCACAGATAGATGGGACTGATGGGCACTGATAGGTGGCACTGATAGGTGGCTCTGATAGGTGGCACTGCTGGGCACTGATGGGCGGCACTGCTGGGCACTGATGGGCGGCACTGCTGGGCACTGATGGGCGGCACTGGGGTGCAGCACCTTTGAGGCAGATTGGGTGGCACTGTGGGTGGCACTGTGGGTGGCACTGTGGGCACTATGGGCACTGACGGGGGGCACTGACTTTTGCTTTTTATTTTACTTCAGGATGGCACTGCGGGAGGCAGGTGGGCACTGGCAGGTGGCAGGTGGTCCCTTGTATTGATGGCCGTGATCGGGACTGATGTCCCGATCACGGCCGCCGGTGATCGGCTTTTTTTTTTTCTCCTCGCGCTGTCAGCGCGAGGAGGAATAATAGCCGATTACCGGCTCCGTTCTATCACATGATCAGCTGTCATTGGCTGACAGCTGATCACGTGATAAGGGGTTGGGATCGACCCCTTGCACGGATCGGTGATCAGGCGAGTCTCATGGACTCGCCGATCACAGAGCGCGCCGCGCGCGCCCCTCAGGGGGCGCGCAGGCCGCTCGTACACGGGACGACGTCAATAGACGTAGTCCCGGAAATGTAGGTCCGCGCTAATGCCGTCATTTGGCAATAGCGCGGATCCCAAGTGGTTAAGTGAATACTCTAACTATAAATACAATTATGTTCAGTGATTAAATACCCGATACCAAAATGGTGCTGACACCTTCCACATTAAACATAAATATCAATAAAGTAAAAAGTGCTGCACTGCTTGAATAGTACAAGACCAATGCTGGTATAAATAAAATGACATTATTAATAGAAAAACAAATATACAGGATATAAAAAATTGAGCGCTTCGTGATCTTTAACAGTTCTTATAGTCCATTCACAATAAAGTTTTTGCCAAAACTGGTGATACCACAACTCCAGTGCTGCTATGTTTTTTAAAGAGCCATGAGCTATAGAGTTGCCATCCATCCAATCTTACCTGTGGCTACAGGTCGCACCAGCACAGAGTTCAGCTTGATCACCGGGCTAAACGTCTGTTTGGTATCAGAGGAAACCATCGTGGTTTTACTGTGACATTTGAGCACCAGCTTCTCATCCTGTTTCTGCAGTAGAACCAAGAGATCTTCCAAGAGGAGAACATGGAGGTCTGTAGGAATGAGATAACGAAAACCATGATGTACAAAGAAAAATACAGCAGGTAACCCCTTTTATATTGATACATATTCATGTTTAATATTCTTAAGCTGAACAATGGATTATGGGTGTGGGGGTGGCATGCAGCTTCAATATGAGAATCATTCTGCTCCAACACACTTACAAAAAAAAAAAAAAAAAAACACTTGACTAAACCTTCTAAATTAAACCAACCTTAAAGGCCAAGTTAACCTTTTCCAGCAAATACTGTATGCAGCCAAGGGGCCCCAGGAGATATTGAAAAAAAAAATCAGCTTTGCAAAATGTTAATGAACTTTGTAATATTTGCAGGCCATTTAAAAGCTGCCAGTTAGCAATCTCCACGTCCTGCCTTGTTACTAAGACACAAAAGTAATTGAATGCTTACTCCCAGTTTTACAGGGGTAGGAACCAAAACTCCTGCCAGCATGACAAGACATGGGGGTTGCTAGCTGGGAGTTTTTTGACCAGACTTCCAGGGGGGCACATATGGCCTACAGATATTACAATACAATTTATGGCCATTTACAAAGCTGCACAGTTTTTTGTTTTTTTTTAATATCCATTGGGACTCCTTGACTACGTAGGCTATTTTCTGGAATAGGGGAATATAGCCTTTAAGATTTGCCCTCCGGTTCAGTTCATTCAAATCCGCAAGATTTCAGTCTTTACTTTGACTATGGTGTTGTCCTTTAGATCTCTGCATTTGAATATCTATAGAGAGCAGATGGTGGTCTTTGAAAATAGCTGCATTGAGTGGTGATCTGTCTATAAGTGGACCCTGTAGACACTGCCAACTGACATTTTTCTAGGTATTATTTAAAATTCTCAAGATTTCACAGTCTTTACTTCAACTATGGTGGTGTCCTTTAGATCTCTAAATTTAGATAGCTATAGAGATGTTTTTCTAGTTATTATCGGATTTAGATATATTACAAAACCTTGTCCCGTGGCTATTTAGCCAAAAGTAAGCTGTTGCATGAGACAATGGTTTATTCCTCCTTCATATTATTCCATAGGCATAAACAAACACCAGGCACATGTATGCCAGATTTGACTTGCATAGCAGATCCTCCTTCTACATCTATGGGCACCTTTAGAACTTTGCAATAAAGATCCTATACCTATAGTCTTATCTTTTGTGATCCTCCAAGTTAACGAGCCTTCATGAATCATTCTCCGTGTTGTCAAGTCCAGGTTCTGTAAGCAGAAAAGCAGATTGTTATTCTCACTGCACATAAAACTTAAATGATACAGGCCGCCATTCAAACCAGAAGAGTTTAGTAGCAAAGGGTAGAGAGAGAATGAAGAAGAGGGGCAGCACTGGAGCATAGAGAGTAGGGATGGGTTCAGGCATGTTCATATACTAGTTCTAACTCGCTTGAGCTATCCTCGCCAGGAAGATTTCACTGCAGACCACCAAAGGCATTCCCTGCCTCGCACCCATACATATACAAGGGGTGTGTGTATAAATGTGGCTGCAGGGCTGGGAATGCCTCAGCCGACTTCCGAAGTCTGGATCTGACAGCTGCTTTGACTGATGGCAGTCTTGGTGGCTCCCCACCCCTCCACGACTCAGTGCTTCAGGGACCATGGAGGAACAGAGCAGGAGAGATGCTGACCGACAGGCAGTAGCTCTCCTTTTGGGGAAGAGTGAGTCATCGGCAGTGTTCGGTGGCTCAGGTCTCAGTGTATAGACGCTGGAGGACCAATGCTGTATCCACTTAGGGAAGTATGAACTTAAAAAAAAAAAAAAAAAAGCCATACTTCTCTTTTAATGAAACAGATCAATTGAGGTAAAAAAACCTTCTGCCTTTAGCACCACTTTAAGGGCCGAAATATAAACATCTTCTGCACCACTGCAATACGTTACAAAATAGTTCTTTCAATATAAGGTAGACACAAAGAAGAAAGAAGTCAAGAAAAGTTGCAGTATTGGTAATATTCTACAAATGACTCTTCACAAGGTCACAAATCAAAAAAAATTACAGAACAATATAGAAGATGAACCCCCTTGCTGCCCACTTAATGCAAACATGTAGCAATAATGAGAGTGGGCTGTAGCACCCGCACATTGGACATTTGTGTCCATGGATGACTGAGGTTTCTGGGCTTAAAACTTGCTCACTACGCTCCCCTAGCACAGTGGCCGAGCTGTCAGACAGTTCATGGTCTCATTATGATCGGGTGCCCCTCTGGGTGTAGAGACCCACTTAAAGGGACAACAGGGCTAGGTGAGAAGGGGTGAGAAGACACTGTGCCCTCTCGCTCACCTTAAACTCTGCTGCTAGCGGATTATTTGTCCTCTCCAGGGAGGTGGTGTCCAGACGTTTCTGGTATTCCGCCAGTCGATAGCCATTCTCCCTCTGCTTCACTGACTCATTCACGTATTTCAGGATATCCCGACATCGATCCCGGCAACGGTAAAGCTTCTCGTATTCCAGTGAGCTGGCTGCAAGACACGGTGCTAATGTGTTAAAATGTATGTAAACCCAAACAATGAACTTCTATTACTGCACCACATGCACCACATTCTCACTATGTTATGGAGATGAGGAAAGGGAGAGATGTTCTGTAGCAATGTCCTATGGCAACAACATGGCTACTCCATAAATACAGTATGGCAATTGTTCATTATAACCGTAGAAGAGGAAGTGGGTTACTGGCAGGATCACCAGATGAAAATAAACAGGAGTCTGAACAAAGGAAACTAATGCAGGACCCACATCTAAGAACTGGTTAGCTGCATAAAATTACATTTTGTTCTTGGTTTTAAACACTTTAAAATTCATGGATTAGTTTAAAAAAAATACTGTATTGAAATGCTGTCTAACTAATCTACCTTGGCCTCTTTATTAACCTTTTTACCATCACTGCGTTATGCCATATGACGATGGCGAGCGGGGCTAACACACACTCCTGGTGGCTGTAGTCTCTGGGAGTATGTGTAAATCTGACAAGCCAACTGTCAGTTGCTAGCTGGAAGCAATCTGGTGGCTATGCAACTGGACTCATTCTTTCAACAACCCCCACCCCATTAGTGCCAGTCCCACCTCCCCTTCTGTGCTCCCCCTCCCATTTTTCCTAGGCTACAAGCGCCCATCATCGGCCCCAGGACTGGCATGGCAGGAGCCGTCGGGTACAGAGGATGGGTAGACAGATGTTCACTGATCTGTCCTTCCTGCTAGTGACCCGGAAGAGATGTGAAAGTGTCGTCAATGGAAAATATACGGTATCAGGCCGCGTACACACGGGCGGACTGTTCGCCCAACTTTGTCCGCTGAACAGTGTTTGGGCGGACAGTCCGCTCGTGTGTGGGCTTTCAGCGGACAGTTTCAGCGGACAGTTTCAGCGGACAGTTTGACGGACAAGGTTTTTCGGAATTTCCGAAAAACTGTCCGCTGAAACCTTGTTTCAGCGAACAGTCCGCTCGTGTGTAGGCTTGTTCGTCAAACAAAGTTGCGCGCATGCTCAGAAAGGATTTTCACGCCGAAAGTTATAATGCAGTGTATAGGACGTCGTATTTTTCGTCCCGTCGTACGTGCCGTTCACGTCATCGCGCACGGTTTCAGCAAACTGTTCGTCCGTCGTGTGTGGCCATGTCCGTCCATGCTAATTTTGAGCGGACTGTTTGCCGAAACTGTTTGACGGACAAAGTTGGGCGAACAGTCCCCGCGTGTGTACGCGGCCTCAGAATTTGTTGCTGTTTCAAGGGCACATGTGATTTTAAGGCTGGACATGTTGGGTATCCATCTATTCAGGTCAACCTCATCTTTTTATATTTTACAAAAAATGGGTAACATATTGTGCTCGTCTGACCGAAAATTAACTTTAGTGTATACTTTAATGCAAGTTTGTTTCCTAAACCATTGCACTAATATTGAGTTAAATAAATTAGTGACCCCAGCAGTTATCCTGTGTCAAATGGCCAGAGAAAGCTTTTGGTTTTTGAAAATGCGACAGTTTAAAGAACTAGTTTTGTTTTGTCTTTCCGTTTACCTAACTGAACTGAACTGAATGCTGCTATTTGAATTGCAATACATAAAGAAAACATAAATATAATGGAAAAAATAAAAAAAAATCATATTTCCTTAAAATGTACATATTTTTTCAATTATCATATGGGCCCAGGGCCAGGACAAAGGGTGGGCAAGAAGGGAAGCTGCCCAGGGTTCAGTCAAGATCAATGGCAGACAACCAGCAGGTGGCAGACTCAAAAAGAAGGCCTGCCGATAGAAACCTGATTTTAACTTTCATGCACCTACTAGTGCAAATTACAGAAAGAGGGGTAGAATCACATTGGTTGCAATTCGCAGTACAGGCAGTTCTTTCATACATGGAACCCTATAAGTGGTAACATTTTTAAAGGGAGCAGAACAAGGCTTTCACTATTTCAAAGTCCCTCATCCCCCCATCTAACAATAGGAGTTTTTAGTTTTCCAATTTTATTTTATTTTCAGAAACTATAAAAGATGAGGTTGTGTCCAGTAAATAGATATCCAACTTTTCCATTCTTAAAACATAGTTGAAGAAACAACGCGTTAGGGATGAAAAGTTACAGTGGTAGATAAAAAATAAAAGAAAATTGAGAAAAAGGGTTTACACGAGATCTCTGTACATTGGGCTGGCAGAATATGGGTGACATGAATCCACACAGTGGCCACGGATAGGGGAGCTTGGAAGATTAAGGAAAAAGGTGTCCATGAAGAATATGTTGGTCAAATACGTATAGCTGGGGCACAGCAGGAAGGCTCATCCCACAGCATAGGGGAAATTAACTGACTTTTGGTATAATAAAGAGAACATAGTGTAAATACCGTATTTATCAGCGTATAACATGCACCCCAAGTTTAGGAGGGAATTTAAAAGAAAAAAACTTTTAGGAGGGAAGTTTAAGGAAAAAACGTACATTTAAATGTCCATCAATACAGCCTTGTCAGTGTCAATTGCAGCCTTATCAGTCATGTGCAGCCTCGTTAGTGTGTTTGCTGTTTAAAAATGGCGCCGCCGAGATACAGAGCAGATGTCCTGTGTATCTTGGCGGCGCTCTGTAGTTCTCGGCCGTTCTCGGCGGCTTTCGGGTATTTTCGGCCGCAATCGGCCATTCTTAGCTATTTTCGGCAGCTCTCGCCCATTTTCGGCCACACTCAGCCATTCTCGCCGGCTTTCGGCTTTCCGAAAGCCGCCGAGAACGGCCGAAGATAGCCAAAAATACCCAGAAGCTGCAGAGAGCGGTAGAAGGGGATAGAAACAGCGGGGGGTCACCATATAACACGCACCCCCGATTTTAGGGGGGGAAAAGTGCATGTTATACGCCGATAAATACGGTAGGTATTGACTGAAGAGACAGGGAGAGTTGGGGGAAAGAAAGAAAAGGACGCCACAGGAAATGAAAGGAAAGGGCAGGAAGAAGAGGGAAGAGTAACCTAGAAGGTAAAGATGGGAGGAAGAGTACAGTGTGTGAGGAACAGAAGGAGATGGATAATAAAAAAATGTGGGAAGATAAGGGAGAGTTCAGTAGGGAACAGTTAGTTTGGGTGGGAGACAGCTCTGGACTGGTACTCTGGTGACGGGGGACCATCCCCTGAAGGGTATCAACTGGTTTTAGGATATCCGTTTGAACCAGAGGAGTTCCATCCTATTGCTTGGCTTAGGTACAACGCTGTTACATATTTGGCTTTTGTCAGTATGAACTCTTTATCTTTTAATAATAATGCACTAGGCATTTGAGCCCTTTGTTCCTTTTTGGCTGGACTGGCAACGCTGGAGAGTGCTTGGTGGCAGGTCTCTATGTGAAGTGTGTAGAGGGATACCATTGTACCCCATTGTAGGTAATAGACTCCATTTGGGTTAAGGGCTGCTACCTTTCAGGTAAAAACAATGGGGTCATTACTGCAGAGAACACTTGGGTAATTTAATGATTTAGTATATGCATTTAATGCAGATAGAAAAATTAAAAGTATGGCCAATGTTTTTCAGGGGAATTGCCTCCCCGTTCTTCAAGGCTGTATATCTCAGAGAATGGCTAGGCTCGTAAAAGGTAAATAAATTAGATCAGGAATATTTGCAGCATGTTGTGGATCAACAACTAGGGAATAGCTGAATAAGTAAATAAGATGGATCCAACAAAATCATATTAGTCTTGAATGAGCTCCTCAAATTCTAGGTAATAATATTTTTGAAGAGAACCTGTCACACAACTTCTGCCAATAACAATTACCCCTAATGAATAATCTCACCATCCGTGTGCTTGATGATGTTCTCCAGTAGCAGTGGGTATTTGGTCAATCGCTGCATTTCCGACACTATTAAATCCTTAAGCTGTAGCCTCCGACATTGGGGACTGCTCTCTGCCTCCTATCATTAACACAAGAAAAGACAAAAACATAGTGAATAAAAATTGAAATTTTTAAGGATAAAATGCACAGGGGACAATCGGGGGAATTCAAATAAGCACTACTGACAGTTGTCTGGCGCCACAGACTTTTTAAAATGTCCTGCGCCAGACACATGCAGCCAACACATGCGGCAGATTTAAGTAATTCTTAATATTAATGAACCAAATTCAAAAGTAATTACCTTGAGTTTGTAGATAAGGACGCGGAAGGTAATTAACACCTACTCTAAGCCCTTGTACACATGTTCGGAGATTCCGACAACCAAATCCGTCGGATTTTGTCCGACGGATCTTGTCCGAAACTGTTGCATACACACGGTCGCACAAAGTTGTTGGAAAATCCGATCTTTCAGAACGTGATGACGTAATTTCATTACGATGAGACTACATTCAGGCTAGTAGCCAATAGCTTTGATGTAGGAATTTGATCTGAGCATGCGTGGCACTTTGTCCGATCGGAATTCTCTACACATGATCGGAGTATGTCCGATCGGAGCATTTTGTCAGAAAATATTTCCGGCAAGTTGGAAAAGTTGGTCCGACGGATATTCCGACGGAAACAGTCCGATGCAGACCACACACAGTCGGAATATCCGACTAAACGCTCAGATCGGACACATTCCGTCGGAATCTCCGATCGTGTGTACAAGGGCTAAGTCTGCGTACAGAAGCAGGCACAGTGCCCGTCACTGTACGCAGTGTACCAAAACAACATATTTAACACCATTACCCTCTCCCTGCCACTGGCTGTAAAGGACTTCCTAAGGACAGCCTAGCAACCAGTGACGCTTAATACACGTACACGCGGTCGGACATTCCGACGACAAAATCCGTCTGATTTTTTCCGACGGATTTTGGCCCAAACTTGTCTTGCATACACACGGTCGCACAAAGTTGTCAGAATTTCCGATCGTTCTGAATGAGGTGACGTCAAACACATACGTCGGGATTATAAATGGGCCAGTAGCCAATAGCTTTCGCCTGTTAGTTTATTCTGAGCATGCGCGGCACTTTGTCCGTCAGAATTGTGTACACACGATCGGAATTTAAACGATCAAATTTTGTTGTCGGAAAATTTTAGGTCCAGCTCTCAAACTTTGCATGTCGGAAATTCCGATGGAAAAAGTCTGATGGAGCCCACACACGATCAGATTTTCCGGCAATGCGATCCGATCGCATATTTTCCATCGGAAAATCCGACCATGTGTACAGCGCATTAGACCCCTTTCACACTGAGCCACGGGCTGCATTAGCGGTAAAGCTCTGCTAGTTTGAGCGGCACTTTACAGATTGTTTTAGTTGCACTAATTGGCCACTAGCAGGCCAATTTTAACCCCCGCTAGCAGCCTAAGAAAGGGTTAAAAGCGCCCGTGTAGTGCCGCTTACGAAGCTCTTTGCAGGAGCTTCGGCAGCGGTGCCCCTTCATTTCAATGAGCAGGGGCGGTGGAGGAGCAGTGTATACACCACTCCAAAGATGTTGCTTGCAGGACTTGACACCGCTTCAGTGTGAAAGCACTTGGGCTCTCACACTGGGTCTGCAGGGGAGGCGTTTTTCAGGCGCTTTTTTTTAGCCCTTTAGCACCTGAAAAAATGCCTCAGTTTAAAAGGGGTCTAAAGAATTAATTCACTTTTGCAAAAAAAAAAAAAAAACAGCGCCCTGGTAGTTTATTGAGAACTACAAGCCAACAGCCGCAAAGGTTGTTGGTACATGCAGTTTTCCATTCACAGAACACTTTTTTCTTTTTTTTTTATTGTGACAGCGAGTGGGGAGAGAAGATCCCCCTGCTCGCTGTTAAGACGGGGGTTCAGGTGCAGATGCATCTGTAACAAGTTACACCCCATGTAACATGTTACAAAAGGTGAATCCTTTAAATGGGTGGATCCTGATGGGAAAGCGGAGAAATTCAGCAAAGGGTGGATTCTAACGCCAATAGCCGGCTATCTATTGGTCCACCTACTGCCTCCTGTTAATCAAACATGGAGCAAACCTGATGGGGAACTTAGGTCTATGACTCCCAATCAGGCTTCGCCCCCATGTCCAAATCTCACTGACAGCAGTGGGGACAAAGCCCAGTTGCAATGAGGGCAGAGTGTACATATAGAAGCTTCAGTCTCAGTGTTCCTCTACATACAGTGCCTGCCCCAGATTCATGCACCTGTCTACAACAGTACATAAATGTATCACCCACACAACATTTGCCATGCGGAGGCACATCAGAATTTTAAAGAGTGTCTTAGATCGTTGACAATTTCCCCCGAATGTTGTTAAAAGACACAAGAATGAGAAAACAAGTTATGAAAAAAATGAAGACAAGAAGAGAAAAAGACGTGACCAAGTAGGACATCACCTGCATAAAGAGATTAAACCGCGCTTCTTTCCTCTTTTTGGTTTTGATCAGGTCAAGTGCAATGGTTTGGCAAGAACAAAACTTGGCTGTTTCTTCACGAACTTCCTCTCCAGGAGGTCCATCGAACTATAGAAAGTAAAAATAATGGATGAGACTTGATGAGCGTGCTCACAACTTACACATGTGAGGATCCTTCATACTAAACGGTGAGGTTTGGCCAAGCATGTCAAGTTCCTCAAATTTTGTAGCAATTTTCAGGGCAAAAATAAAGAGCAATTGCCTGTACATTTATCTTGGAGCACAGTACAGGACAAGGGCAAAGGTTTCATAAACCCTTTATAACCCAAGGTCTATGAAAACTTTGCCTGTGTTCCGTTGTGTACGATCTAAATCTTCTTGCACTGCCTCCAAAACATGTCGGGATAAGACAGAGTAAATGGAGTCACTCTGCACATGCTCAGATTGGTGTGTATTGCTAGAGAGCTTTTTTTTTTTTCTTGGGAGAGTGCATGTGATCAGCAAAGGTCCAATCAGCACTGTTCAGACAGAGGGTCAAAGGTCCTGCATCCTGATAGGACAGCCAGTGCAGTATGAAAATTCCTCCTACAAACTTTAACCAGGCACTGAGAGAAGTCACAAGACTGCTATATACTGCTGATGAGAAAAGGTATTTAGTTGTTTATATTTACTAAAATGCTTCCATGTTCTGTGGGAGTCCAGATATAGTAAATGCAGGGTCCTGCATTAAGGTGAATAACCTTCTGTGCTGCAGCTGCTCTCAATCAAATGCTGTGGCACGGGAGCAGGGAGCGGGGCACCGGGACTCAGGAGCGAGCACAATGGGTGCCCCCATAGAAAGCAGCTTTCCATGGGGGCACTCGCCAAAGACTTGAGCATTGGTGGGGGACCCCAGAAAAGGAGAATTGGGGCTGCTTTGTGCACTTCCTCTCAGAAAGCTTACATACCACCCCCTCCTCTCATCCCTATCACTGAAACAGGACTACATATGCCCCATGATTCACGAAGTGTGATATTCCAACTCGTATGCATGCTTAGAATATCTCAGAGTATCTCATGTCCATCAAAACGAAATGGACGGAAAGGACGGTGTTGCAAACGCTCTATTCAAGTCCTGCCTCTCTGCGTCACCGCACAGAGTGGCAGGGTGCAACAGCCTAGTCCCAGGGGAAAGCGCACATGCCACAGTGGTACCATAGGGACTTGGCTGGTAATACGAGGCACCAAAGAAATAAACTATCCCTTGCATGAAGGAAAAGAGTAGACATATAATGAATGTCCACCACACTGCAAATTTAAAGTGCAACTATTGTTTTGTTTTTTGGATAGAGTGGAGAGGGATTAGAACACCTGTTAGTTTTTATTGCTGTCTGTGCCCCCCATTAGGGAGATTCACCCTCTCGATTTGTCCCGTTTACTGTTATCATCGACAGTGAAAGTAAAAGAATATCCCACATTTTAGGTTGACATCAAAACAGAGAGGATCTTCCAATGGGGACGCTAGTTCTGGTGACCCTGGTGGTCACACACCTCACTTCATTTGTCTCACTTCCTGTTTTAGCTATGGGATAGGAAGTGAAGGGAATTCTCCCAATGGGACACAGATGGAAAAAAACAAACTGGTCAGGTGTTAGAATCCTTCCTTACCCTATCCAAAATGAAAAAAAAAAAAAAACAACAACAACACGGAAAATTGTATCAAATACTTGCCGTAATTTTCAGTTTTTCTGGCACCGATCTATGGCAGCATACGTGTGGTCATTTGCTGCCATGTTGGTACCAGGAAAACAGAAAATTTGATCAAGTACACACCATAATTTTCTTTTCCTGGCACCAATCTATGGCAGCATACTACCAGAAACATGCTGCCATGTTGGTGCCTGGAAAAAGTTTTGCCTTTACGAACACTAAGTGTATCTATATATTGACTTTTTTCATGTAGATTTAGGAACACTTTATATGTGCTTTTTTAGGACCCCACCGAACCCCAGCTAACGTGAGGCATGCGAAATTCAGTTTACATTCAACCTGAGCAAACAGAAAAAAAATATGACCTAGTTTCTCCAGCCTTACCCGAAACAACATGAGATCACCGATCTCCTTGACGACAGGTCCTTCTTCCCTCACCCGTTTCATGACTTCTGCCAGAGAATCTGAAAGGGAAAACAGAACGCCATATAAAAACTTACAGCACCTCGTTACTTATGTCAAAATTATCAAAACAGCCATATATGGTCAGATGGGAACAAAATTTTAATCTACATATGGAACTAGATAAATGGTATAAGCTGGTGGGCCATGCATTCAAGTCAAACTATAAAAGTTTTACTCTGAGAATACATGGTCCCGTCTAGATTGGTCTCTGGAGCCTCGCCATTATGTTTCAGCGGTTATGGACAAGCAGGTTCGTTCCTTCTGATGGGTGTGCTCAAAAGCGCAAAGATTTTGAATAGGGGCTCATAACTTAATTCATACTTTGACAGGAACGAACCTCATAAAAACAAAACAGTCCCTCTTGGGCCACCCTGTGCTAGAGGCTCCTAGGGTCACAAGACGCCTAATTGCACTTGTTTGCATAGCTGCAAGAATTGCTATAACCAGGTCTTGGAACTCTTTTATAATCCTGTTTGACTTGACTAAACTACTTAAGGACCGCCTCACGCCAATGTACGTCGGTAGAATGGCACGGCTGGGCACAAGCACGTACCTGTACGTTACTTTTTAAGTGCCCAGCCGTGGGTCGGGAGCGCCCCGCCGGCGGCACGCTCCCAACCCAGTCCTGTGCTCTGTGACCGTGGGACCAGTGGACACGATTGCCGCTGGTGTCCCACAATCGGGTCAGAGAGCTGAAGAACGAGGAGAGGTCTGTGTAAACAAACCTCTCCCTGTGCTTCCCTGTGTGGCTGTCACCGATCGTCTCTTCCCTTTTATAGGGAAGGACGATCAGTGACGTCACATGCCAGGCCACGCCCCCTACAATAAAAAAAAAACACATAACGTCATACATAACCCCTACACTGCCCCCTAGTGGTTAACTCCTTCACTGCCAGTGTCATTTACACAGGAATCAGTGCATTTACATAGCACTGATTGCTGTATAAATGACAATGGTTCCAAAAATGTGTCAAAAATGTCCGATGTGTCCGCCATAATGTCACAGTCACAATAAAAGTCGCTGAGTAAAAAAAAAAATATATGAATAAAAATGCTATAAAACTATCCCCTATTTTGTGAACGCTATAACTTTTGCGCAAACCAATCAATCGCTAATTGTGATTTTTTTTTACCATAAATATGTAGAAGAATACGTATCGGTCTAAACTGAGGAAAAAAAAATGTTTTTTTATATACTTTTCGGGGATATTTATTATAGCAAAAAGTAAAAAATATTGAATTTTTTTCAAAATTGTCGCTCTATTTTTGTTTATAGCACAAAAAATAAAAACCGCAGAGGTGATCAAATACCACCAAAAGAAAGCTCTATTTGTGGGAAAAAAAGGACGCCAATTTTGTTTGGGAGCCACGTCGCATGACGGCGCAATTGTCAGTTAAAGTGACACAGTGCCAAATCGCAAAAAAGGTGCCTGGTTCTTTGGCTGCAAATTGGTCCGGGGCTTAAGTGGTTAAGGTCAAATTATCCTGGATAATGAATAATGAAAACCTTTTGGTTATCTTGAATGATAAAATGACAGAGTTAGAAAAAACATGTGACTCATGGATCAAATATCTCTCGGGGAACACCTAGTGCCCATTTTGGGTCACAAGGTGTGGTTGCACAGTCACGTCTCATTTCCTTTTTCTTTCCTCTTTTTCGTTCCTTTTCCGACGTGCAGTTAAATGTCTTTGTCTGCATTGAAATTTATAGATTTTTTGGCCAGTGATCGGTACGAGATTAAATATTTGTTTACCTATTCCCTGTATTGTTTTGTGGGTGTACCTAATGTGTACTCTATAATGTTGGACATTATTGTTATTGTTTGTTATGGTAATATCCACTGCCATGTTTAAATTAGCGTTTGTAATTGTGTTACACATCTTTGGAAAAGAAGAAAAATGATTGAACAATGAAAAAAACTTATAACAAATTTCTTAGAAAAAAGAATTACAAATACATTTTTCATGTTATCATCAGAATGAAGAATCAAGAATTGTGGTGTTTGCCCTATAGGTAAAATAAAAGGTTATTAGCCATCTTAATGAAAAGTTGCATATTGGGAAAGAGATCATTGACATGAACTCCTTCTGAAAGGGCTAGCTGAATGGCCGTCCACGGCTTCACAGAACCAATCAAGTAGGCCGAAAATAGAGAGATGGGCACTAGTATTGGCAAGATCCAGCTAGTAGAGTAAATGCAGTGATAGAAATGACAAGCGGCATGTAAGCATAGCACAGGAGATTGCCATAGAGACATATCAACAAAGCCCTGTATGAAATCTGGCAATACGTCACAGTACTCCAGACCCTCTAGTGAAGCCACATGATGGTGGTGTAATGCATAGGGGAGATGCATGTAACAAAAGGAACTCTGGGGGACGGGAGTCATCTCTGCAAATACAGTAAGCAGAACCCATTCATGTCTTAAGCCGGCCATAAACAGGTCAAATCTTGGCAGGAACCGGCGGGATTCCAACCATGTACGGGGAAGGCTGAAGGGACCCAAGTTGACTGAGCAACCAACTTGGGTACAACCAGCCTGTTGGATTTTACATGCGATTATTGCTAGCAGCTGTTCTATCCGCTAGCAATAATCACTGCGTTCTCCCATCAGGGACTGCTCCCTCTGGGAGAACACAATGGATCAGACTGTGTTGATGGGTGAATTGAGTGATTTTCTTTCCTACAATCCATGGTTGCCGGAAAGAAAATTGCTATGGTCTATTGTTGGCTTTAATGGGATAGTGCGGACCTTGCAGAATAAAGAGAATGCAGTATGTGGCATCCATCCACACCTTAAGGGGACAATACAAGCCTGAACTCTGTAGTGCACCAGATCAGTGCACAATACAATACCATGTGTTTTTATGATTGAATAAATATACATGTAGTTAGAAACATGATGATGAGATATAATGGTTTACATTTTTTCTTGTTTTGAGTATATAGTTAGTATATATACAGTATATATCAAGTAACATTATACTGATCAGTGGAGCTGTATGGGTGTAAATAAGGATCCATCTGGGCTTTAACACCAATCCAGACTACAATACCCCCTTAAAGGGGAAGGCACATCCTGATGTAGTTTTTATACAGGCATACCCCACTTTTAAGTACACAATGGGGTTTATTTACTAAAGCTGGAAAGTGAAAAATTAGGCTCCCTTGTGCACAGAAACCAATGAGCTTCTAACCCCAGCTTGTTCAATTACCTTTGGTAATAAAAACCTGGAAGCTCATTGGTTTCTATGCAGAATTGAGCCCGATTTTGCACTTTCTAGCTTTAGTAAATAAACCCCATTGTGTACTTAAACGTGGGGTATGCCTTTAGTCAAAACACCAGGGGAGCAGATTGTGGTGAAGGTGTGATGAACACGGGGCGATTCACAGAAGGAGATTGGTGTGGAGCAGAAGATTGAGAAGAATTGGGACAAGTAAAGGTGCAATTTAACTGAAACAATAAACACAATAGGAAAAGAACTCTAAAAACAGTCCATATACAGGTTTAAAAGTTCATAAAATTTTTGGCGTGTGATCCAATAGAAATTGGCTAATTTCTTTCCGAGGGTTTCCACAAGCATTTTCCATGAACAATTAGACTGTTAAAATCCATCCAAAACATTTTGATCGGTCATCACGTCCGTCTCTTTTACAGTCTGCCTGGCCGCTTTTCCTATGTGTCCACCGTTAAGATGTAGAGCTGCTGGCCGCGGTGGACACAATGTATGTCAGACGAAAACGAGGCTCGAGGCACTGCTGCAAGCGGGACTCGGAGAGATGACGTCGCTACTCGGTGATGCGTTTCCTGAGCGTATGGGCCGCGATGGAGAGGCGACCGCGCTCCTTCAAAGCTCTGAAGAAGCCTCGTTTTCGTCTGACATACATTGTGTCCACCGCAGCCGGCAGCTCTACATCTTAGCGGTGGACACAAAGGAAAAGCGGGCAGGCAGACTGTAAAAGCGACGGACGTGATGACCGATCGAAATGTTTTGGATGGATTTTAACGTTCTAATTGTTAATGGAAAATGTGAGTCTGTTTTTAAACAGTTTTAAATAAAATTGCATGTTTAAACAAATCTGCACCCAGAGGCGCCCCTCTCTTTGTGTTTGAGAAGAATTGGGACTATTATAAGTCATGAGACATCTTTCACTAAAGAAGATTTATTAATTAATGATGGTTTTAACGGTGAATTTCGGTATATATAAACATTGTGAGATTTGCAGGAATATATCCCCCCCCCGGATTGACAGACAGCAGGAAAAACCTGAAAGTGGGTGTAACCCATCCTTGCTCTATTAAAAAAAAAAAGATAAGACTTTGGCTGCAGATGGTCTCTAAATTGGCAAGACAAATCATGGATTATTGGCTGTGTTTGAAATACAATTTATGATTTTCTCAGCTGCATAATAAACGGTCTTAAGAATGGAAATCACGTTGGCTTTGCTGCAGAGTGGGAAGCATGCCAGTAGAAACTGCTACAAGATAACAGAATAGTGTAGAGGAGATGGCTGTGAAACCGAGACTGGTTATATGTTGCCGACTCAATTGGTAATCACGTCCAAGTCCTACTTATGCCAAGCAAACTTGTTCAAACCACGTGTGAAGAAATGTATTATCTGCAAAGCTGGCCTCAGACAGTTTGAATCTCATTCGGTTCAGCAGGGCCTGGTCGAGATTCGAACCATATATGAGCAGGCTAAATGTACCCAGGTTGATCGATCAACTAACTTTGGTACAACTAGCCTTTTAGCTTTTTCATGCAATTATTACCAACCACTAGCAATAATCACTGTGTGTTCTCCCGGCTGGGATGACTCCCCCTGCCCCCTCACCGTGAGAACACAATAGCTCAGCGGGAGGAATTCCTCCATCAACACCCATGGTTGCAGGAAAGAAAATCACTAGATCGCTGGTGCCATGCAGGTCTCCTGCAGACCTGTCAGTGTATCTGTGTACCTGTACATCCCATATGGGAAAGCAGATACAGTGACAGGAAGAATTAATGAACTACTATGGCACTCCACAGTGCCATGGTAATTCACCGAGAACTGCAAGCCGACATCCGCAAAGAATGTCAGGACTTGTAGTTCATTCATACACAGGGCTCTCTGCATGAATGACGTGGCCGTGTGAGCAGAGCATCACATGACTGCGCTGTTTTCAAAAAGTGGCAGCTAGTATGGGAAACTTCTCACCGTTTTGATGTCGGAGGGGGGGGGGGGGGTGATCAGGCAGCGGCTGCAGCATTGGGAACCCTAAAAACGGATGGAACATGTTCCCAAAGGTGAACTTATCCTTTAATAAAGGCACCAAATGATATTCCTGGAGGGCGACTTGTTAAATCAGATGACAGTCTCAATATCTGTGGGTGCTGCACTGGTTGTGGCTTCGGTCTCCTTCCTGTATGGTCCAGTCTTTTGATGGCAGTTTCCTTGCCATGTATTGGGACCAGGTTGAAACTGTCCCTGCTATAGATGCCTAGTGGGTGACTTGGAGAGCTAAAGATGTAAAATGCTCTTCTCTGATTTTATTATTGAGATACTCCTATTTGACCCTGAAGGAGCAGCGGTTGGCTGAGAAATGCACCGGGGCTTGAACCTCTCAGGTAATGCAACAATATGAGGACACCTAGTGCTTTTCTACATATGGATCATGTATGGACTCTTTTGAGGGTCAACGTGATGTATTAATTAACAAATTATCAGAGGGAGAATATGAAACATCATTTTGTATGGTTTTAATGATAATTTGTGATTAATACATTTTGCAGATTTTAATTTTCTTAATTGTGCTTCTTCTGCTTATAACTGTCTGGTGCCTTGAAAGTCCCTTTTAGGGAATGGAACTTTTTGGTTCCTAATTTTTGGATGTATGTATATGGGATGTGGCACTGTATAATTTTTTTCCCCCCCCAAGATATGGTCATTTTGCCTTGCCTTTAATAAAATTGAAAAAAAATAACCCTGCAATGCATTGTACAACACGTTGCCAGTGCATTTTATGCAAAACTTAACATGCATTTCTGGTGTAAATAGGCTCTAATGCCTACGGTTTTGGCACTGGGGATCCAACAAGGTCAAACAGACATGATGGTTAGTTGTCCAT
Source organism: Lithobates pipiens (assembly GCF_037356315.1). Taxonomy (NCBI): domain Eukaryota; kingdom Metazoa; phylum Chordata; class Amphibia; order Anura; family Ranidae; genus Lithobates; species Lithobates pipiens. The sequence continues at coordinate 59,006,369 of NW_027507791.1, forward strand.
CTATATGGATCATTAACTATATACATTCTTTTCTGCTCACTTACTGTGAATTTCAACGAGCTCAGGAAGATTGGGGAAGACCAGCGATAGTTCTTCTGTAGACAGCAGATTATCTTTCCGCATCCTCTGGTAGAAAATATGATCCAGAACGCGGAGGACCCGCAGATGAGAAGCCTCCGTCATAAACAGTTCTAAAGGCGATTATAAGTTTAATATCAAAGTGACATAATAGCCATATGTAAAGTACAGTTGCTCCCAAGGGAGACCGAGTAATATAATAATTATAAAGATTTTATCTTGATACTTCATTTTTTTTGTTCAAATGGTGCATTTTAATTAATATTCTGAAATGTACCTTCCTTATATACTGTAGGTACAAGCCCATGAATACCTAAACTGTTTTGCCATGTTACACATTATGCTAGGATTTCCCTGCGTTAATTCAATACTTTCAAAGGGTTAGTTCACCTTTTACAAAATATTTGCCTATGCAGGAAGGGGGCATCCATAGATAAAAACAAACTGTGCAGCTTTTGTGAATGCCCTTGCTATATAGGTGTATGCCATTTACTTACATCCCGAAGTCTGGCCTAGAAACTCCAGGAGATGGCATTCCCCCCATCCTGCCTTGTTGCCAAGATCAAAATAGGACAAGCCGGCAACTCCATGTCCATATCCAAGTATAAACGTTTATTGGTACATGTAAAAAGATACAAGGGCTGATGCGTTTTGGTGTTTCGGTGCCGTGACCAAGGCGGTGTGCTGAAACGTGTCAGCACTTGTATCTTTTTACATTTACCAATAAAAGTTTAAATTTGGATATGGACATGGAGTTGCCAGCTTTTTCTATTTTGACTGTTGCCTAAGTATTTGTTGTCTGGAGGACACAACAGCCTGAGCACCCTATCATGGACTCTACTTCTATACTCAGGAGACTCCCTTGGTGGGAGTGCTGCATTCCTTTTCATTTGTTGATACTCCCAACCATTACTGCTCACCCCCACCATCACAGGAGCGAGCTCTCAAACTCCCACATGTGTGGTCTTCTATCTCCTCCACTGCAGTATCACTGACCTAAGAGCTACTACAATGGGGGAGAAAAAGAGCAGGGGGCTTGAATCAGCTGGAACGGTCTTAGCAACATCCTAGCAACAAAGCTGGATGGGATGATGCCATCTTTTGGAGTTTTTCGGTCAGGCTTTGGAAAGGTACGTAAATGGCCTACACCTATAACAAGGACATTATCCACCTTTAGTCAAAGCTGCAGAGTTTTTTTGATCTACAGGTGCTCCTTATTTGCATAGGCCATTTTTGTTGTTGGTAAAGGTGAACTAACCCTTAAATACAGCATACATCATCAGCAATACCTGTCAGAAGTTGCTCACCGTGTATTACTTCTTGCCGCGCTCGTTCTTTCGGAGACAAATGCTGCGCTACCTCCCTACCCACAGTGTGCTGCCAGTTCTGGGCATCCGGCTCCACATCGAGGTCAGAGAGATGTCCCAGGTCATCTTCCTGCAGATTGGCTAGCAAGGATTCACCCGTAATGCTCAGATTTGGAGACTCCATGCTCCTAGAAAATGATGAAGAATAGGTCAACACAAATATGCCTCCAAAATTTGGTCGGATTATGGCACTTAGGCAATCCATTCAGAGAGATATATGGAGGCCGATATTGCTGGATTGCTTTTGAAAATGCTGGTTGTCTGGATAGAGCATTGGTCAACTCAGTCTACTTTGAATGGTCATTTAATTTGACTAAAGCTGAACTCCAGGCAAGTACGAAAGAATTCAGATCCGGATCCAGCAGTACATCACTAAATGCATTTTAAATTCAAGCGATGTAGGTACCTGCATGCCATTAAGTATAAACTTCCTATAAACCTCTGCACAGCAGAGCTCAGGCTGAGAGAGGGAGAAGCAGCACTAGGAGTCAGTCAATTGTGCTGCAGAGCTCATGTGCTAACAATGTAAATGCTGATAGGAGGACGGGAATGAATGACAGAGTGATGAGCTCACCAGTCTGCTGCCTCTCTGTCCATTCACAGGCTGGGGGAGGATAAAGATCTGTACATGTTACTTAAAATTTGAACTCTGGGAATTGCATAAAACACACTTTTGAAATGGGGTCCCCCAGACTGCAAGAGATGAATGCTTGTTACTGTATGTCTGGGGGTAGCGCAATAAGATGTAATGTCTAATTTCTTGCTCCGGCAGGTTCCCTCGATCTGTGTCTCCCACAGGGGCGGACTGACCATTCAGCCACTCGGGCACTGCCCGAGGGCCCCGGGCCACTAGGGGGCCCCATCAGGGTTGCCAGCCTCGGTAAAACCAGGGACAGTATGTAAAAATCTGTGTTTTTTTACATCTGTCTCTGAAATGTCCCTTACCGACATACCTTTTGGTCTAAAAATCCTGAGATTATAGCTGCCCCACCTCTCCAGTACCTTCTCAGCCAATAGAAACATGTCTGTGTATACTGTGTGTACATGTATGTGTATACTGTGTGATTGTATACTGTGTGTGTTTTTGTATACTGTGTGGCCCCATAATCTCTGATTGCCTGGGGGCCCCATAATCTCCTATTGCCCGGGGGCCCCATAAGTTGTCAGTCTGCCCCTGGTCCCCCACCTCTTCTCTAAGACACTCAGACCAGTGGTCCCATTCTGCACATCATCAAGCACAATACAGGGCCAATAGCCCTGCTTTATGCATGACGACAATGAAGATCGCCCCCAATTCTAAGAGAAAAGGAGAGCACACAAAGCCTGCCAGAGCAAGGAATATGGCATTATACATTATTTTTCTCTACCCCTAGGCTTAATAAGCATTTAATTCTTTGCCATTATTAATAACAGTAGTAATCTTAATATAATGTGCCCGTTGCATCAGAATAGTAAACTGGTGGCATCACCTACCTGCGGGTCAGTTTGGGAGTGTACGGTGGAGTTGGGTTATCCAGCGACCTGTGGAATAAATACAATATTATTGAGATCTGTTGAGACTTGCTAGCTATTATTTCTCAGGATTCAAACCTTTCCTGGGTGAGACATGGAGGTTGCCTTTGCTGACCTCCCATCTGGAAAATACCAAATCCTGGCTAGCCTACTGACCTGTGTGCATGAGGTCTAATTATAAAAGGACCACACAGGTGTTTTATTCATCAAAGGCAGATGTGATTTCATCAACAGCTTATTTTTTTATTTTTTTTATAAAAGGGAGGTTTTTACTATAATTTTAAAAAAATCTATTAAAAACAACAGACTTTTTGCAGCCATAATGGCAGGAGTCCTAGTAGCCAGAAATCATGTGACCCTTTGCCCAGGATTAAGGAGACGTTTGGCCATTTTATTTTTTATTCAGGATAAAGAAAGGCTCCTTTTTACTCATAATAATAATGAGATTGGATAATACTGACATGTGCTCAACTTGATTCAAATAAAGCAACATTTTTTTATTTTAAAGGTTAAGGTCTTTTAACTTTAAAAGATTAAACCTGAATGGCTGCTGCAAAGGCTCCACCTTTGTTCCATATTTCTTCATTATCATTTATTGTAACTCACCCTGATGTCATGTGTAGAACTGTACCTCAGATTTAAATAATCAATCTACATGCTATGGTCAAAGAATGTGGACACCCCTCTAAATTATTGATTTCAGGTGACGGGTACTGGTAATGCTACAGAAGAGGGCCTGTGTTGACATGCTTTGGGCTTGAGTCGGTGGCACCAGCTTGACATCAGTATGAGACGGTTCTGAGATCATTCAAAATAACTACCTGGTGCATTTGACCGACTTCATCTTGTTTTTGCATTTCCATACTTGTAGGGGGAATGCAAAACCCATGTGAAGCGAACAAAAGCCTGTTGACACAGGCCCATTCAAACACATTTTAAACATTTGTCAATTTCCAACCTCTTAACACTAGTTTGGGCAAGATCTTGTCTTGTTCCAGCATGTCCGTGCCCTTGTGCACAAAGACCGCTCCGCAAGGACGTGGTTTGAGGAGTTTGATGTGAAGGAATCAGGTGGCCTCCACAAGTCCAGACCTCAACCCTACTGAACACCTTTGAGATGAATGGGAGTGCCAATTGTAAACCAGGTTTCTAGTACCAGACCTGTAAAATGCATTTTGGCTGAAAAGAAATTCTCAGACACATTCCAAATTTTTGTGGAAAGCCTTCTCGGAAGAGTGGAGGCTGTTATAACAGCAAAGGGGTGGTCATTTCCATAATAATGCCCATGGTTTTGGAATGGGATTTCAAACACACTTGTATGGCTTTGATAGTCTAGTGTCCACAAACATTTGTTGTAATAAATTGACAAGAGCTTTAGCATATACTGTGATATTTACCTACAAACGGTAGGTGTGTAAAATATTCCAAAAGCCAAAAAAGGCAACACTGACCTTGTGGACAGACTGGAAGCGGAGGACGATGCCGACTGGTGTAATCGGGTGGCCTCTGCGGCAGCATCCATGTCCACATCACTTCGGGAGCGGGGAACGTTGTCAGCTTTGCGGGATTTCTTCAGTTCCTCACGGCCCTTCAGGCTTTCTGAGCGACCAAGTTTCACCTCTGCCCTGGCACTGCAAAATAAAGAAATCTATTACTGTTGTAATGATAACGGTATCATTAATGGTAGTAGGCAAAAACAAGAGGCAAATCTATCACGCATAACCAGGGAGTTTCACCTTCTGGCGCTGCCACCATGGTCTGAGCATGGCTTCCTGGAGGTGGCGATTGGGCTTGTCTCTCCCATCAAGAAAAAACAAAGTTGCCACCTGCATGCATTATGATTTGTTATGCAGTGTGCAAGTATGCTGCTGAGATCCATGGGGGAAAAAAAATGGGGTTGATTTACTAAAAATGGAGAGTGGAAAACCTAGTGCAGCTCTGCAATTTTTTCAAAGCTTAATTGAACAAGCTGAAGCTAGAAGTGGCTTGGCTATCATGCACAGCTGCACCGGATTCCATACTCTCCAGTTGCAATAAATTAACCTCATTGCAGCCTATTTATGCCATATCTGCAGCTACCCAACAATGCATAGAGGCAGGGGAGCACAGCTATGTTACCAAGCTCAATAATTGGCCAAAGAAGATCGGGAAATTTCCATAAAGACTTTTAGAAAACGACCACGCACTGGTATTTTAGCCATGGAAACAACAGAAGGTGGTGAGCGAGTGAATGTGAGGTATACATGATAAAAGGATAATTGCAAAGGACCTAAGGATATTGATGTGCTCAGTTGGGTTAGCATACTTAGATGGTGGAAAATGGCAAGTTCTGGGAGAGCAGAGCTAGGATAGATTTGAGTATTTCTTATACTCCACATTTATTTGCAAATGTATGTCATGAAACCCTCTGTTTTTAAGGTGAACTGTTAGACGAGTCAAATTTTTTTGTTTGCAGCCTAGCTGGCAAATGTGCTGGGAGATATTTTTCTTGTGATGTGCAAGGCCCTTCCATGTGTACCTTACTTTCAAAGCTAGTAATAAATTGGGGTGGTTGCCATTTTTGTATAGTTTGCTTGGTGGATTTGGTGTGGGGACACATTGGAACACCTTTAGCTGTCATTGTGCTATTCCTGGACTTCTAATTCGCCCCAGCGCCTTTAACTACTTGCCAACCACCCGCCGCAGTTGTAATGCGGCAAGGTTGCATGGCTGTGCGAATGAAGGTACCTGTACGTTGTTTTGTGCTCTAGCCCTTGTGGGAGCGCAATTGGCCAGCGGGGGGGGGGGGGGGGCAATCAGCGAGATTGTGTCCGCTGGCAACCCACAATTGTTCCCCACGGGGGAGGACATAGATGTCTGTGTTGTCCCAGTCAGTCCATCCCCCACACCAGTGTTTCTCAATTCCAGTCCTCAAGTCGCACCAACAGGTCATGTTTTCAGTATTTACCGCAGATGAAATGCCTGCGGTAATTACTAAGGCAGAGAAACTGATCAGATCATCTGTGCAAAATAATGGAAAGCCTGAAAACATGACCTGTTGGTGCGCCTTGAGGACTGAAATTGAGAAACACTGCCCCACACAGTTAGAAAACACTCAGAGGGAACACACTTAACCCCTTGATCGCTCCTGGTGTTAACCTTTTCCTTGTCAGTGTCATTAGTACAGTAACAGTGCATATTTTTAGCACTGGTCACTGTAATGATGTCACTTGTTCCTTGTCACTAAGACCACTTTCAAACTGCAGTGCTGTGCCGTTAGCATTAAAGCACCAGTGTTTTAGCATCGCTTTTCAGTCGCTAGCAGGGCGGTTTTCACTTTAAAAAAAAAGTCCAGTTTTGTGGTGCTTTCAAAACGCTTTTAAGGTGCTTTGGAAGCGTTACCCATTTAGTGCAATGGGCAGGGGCATTTTGGGAGCCCTAAGTACAACGCTAAGTACATCGCCCCCTACCCGCCCCAAAGATGCTGCTGGCAGGACTTTTCCTAACGTCCCGCAAGCGCACCGCCTTGGGTGTAGAAGCACACACTGCACAGTATGGGAGGCAGTTTCAGGTGCTTTTTAGAGGCTATTTCAAGCACTAAAACGACTGAAAACTGCCTCAGTGTGAAAGGGGTCTTCGTGTCAGATTTGTCCACTGCAATGTCGCAGTCCTGCTAAAAAGCGCTGATCGCCGCTTCGGGAGTTTTTGGCCCCTATAGACTTCAAAGGAAAAGCCCAAAAACTGTTAGAAACCGTGCCAAATATCCTGCATCCCCCCCCCAAGTAACTGGCTTCCCATTATCTAAAACTAAAAACCAGGCAAGCAAAAACCCCAGCAACATTTTTTAAAAATGCCTGCACAAATGCTAAATAAAGTCTGTAAAAATGACAAAAGGCGGTCACCTCAAACTTTATAGTACAATGCAGTAACAATGAAATAGAAGTCACTATATCTGAGCCGGTACCAGTCGGATGTGTCCTGATAGCTTTCACTCATTGCTGTCACCCAGCATAAAGCGATAATTTTAGATGTAGATTATGAAAACTGGCACAGTGGAAAATTATATTCCATACGACTGCCAGACAGCTGCCTAATGCTATTTTATTTTTTTCTGAATAAAACTAGTGTGAACATCAAAGATGTTTCAATGCCATTCATTCAGAGCAATTCATCCTTAAAGCTGAAGTTTAGGTGTGCATATTTTTACATAGTTACGTTGATCCAGCTTGGACCAATGTAAGTATGTACAGTATGTATGCCATACCTGTGGGATCACTATGGAAGTCAGAAATCACTGTAGTAGGCACCACTACTAAAATGATTGCCACTGGCTTCTGGATCCCGTGTCAAGCGGCTGCAGGAAAACTGGGGGGCAAGAAAGTCAAAGAGGAGATGAGTGGAAGAGAAGCAGAAGAAAAGGTAGAAAGAGGGTGGGAACGAACATGAAGAGGACAAAAAGTAAAGAAAGGGAGGGAGAAGAAGAGCCAAGTAAAGAAAGGGAGAGAAGGAAAGAAAAGGGAAGGAACAAAACAGGAAAGGATTAAAGAATAGAGGGAAAGGAAGGAAAAGAAAATGAAGAAACATTTTGAAAGGATGTGGAAGGGAAGGATAAGGAACAGATAAAGAAGGGGATGGAAGGTAAGGAAAAAAAAAGAAGGAAAGAAAAAAAGAAAGGAAAGGAATGAGGAAGGAAAGGAAAGGAAAGGGAAGGGAAGGCAAAGGGGAGGGAATGGAAGGGAAAGGGAAGACTAAGCAAAATGAATTGAAAGAAAAGAAAACAAAAGAAAGGAAAGGAAAGGAAAGGAAAGGGGAAGGAAAGGAAAGACAAGGCAAAAAAAAAGAAGCAAAGGAGAGGAAAGGAAAGAAGAAGGAAAGGAGAGAAGGAAAGGAAAAAAAGAAGCAGGAAAGGAAAAATAAACCAGGAAAGGAAAGCAAAGGAAAGGAAAATAAAATAAAGGAAAAAGAAAGGAAAAAAAGAAGGCAGAGGAAAAAAGAAAGGAAAGGAATGAGAAAGAAAAGGAAAGAAATGAGTAAAAAAAAAAGAAAAAGAATGAGGAAGAAAAGGAAAGGAAAGAAGAAAGAATGTAAAAGAAAAGAAAGAAAATGAGAAAGAAAAGAACGAAAAGAAGAAGCAAAGGAGAGGGAAGAAAATTAAATGAAAGGAAAGGAAAGGAAAGGAAAGGAAAGGAAAGGAAAGGAAAGGAAAGGAAAGGAAAGGAAAGGAAAGGAAAGGAAAGGAAAGGAAAGGGAGTGAAGATACAAAAAAAGAAACTACCAAAGAAAAATCCCAAATGAGCCAATCAACAAAATGAAATACTGTAAAACAATTTAATTGAGTGAATAATATGAAGCATTCAGAAAACAATAAATAAATGACTGGCTAAAGAAGATGGATGGATGGATACTCAGAACATAATCCTGAAAACATTCAGCAAGGTGTAGCAGTCTGCAGATTTTTCTTAGGAAGCCGACCATAACAACCTCACTAACCCCAAGAGATGGGAGCAGTTAGAAACCAACAACAGGAATCTTGCTTTACGCCATCAGGTTCCCAAGCATTGGCATGTTTTCTGACCTGAATTAGCACACACCTTTATATAGAGTGACTACTGTACTTAAGTAGAACTTCTGCTTCAAGATAATTAATTTGCTACATCAGCAATCCCAAATTTAAAACAATACCACCAAATACAGTTCTCCAGCACAAACAAGCCTTGCCAACCTTCCAAGACATATTATAAACAACCACAACCTGTGGTATCCTATGGTGACTAGCCATCAATTGACGTAAAGCATCATATTGCAATCAGACGCTTGAAAGACGACTTCTGATTGGTTTCCACCAACTGCTCATCATTGTGGTTTTTCAGCTTTAAAAAAAAAAAAAAAATCTACTACTCCAATTTCTTGCATAGCTATATATTTCTGATTTTCATAAAGCAAGAATACAGCAATCTGCATGCATCAGTATTCCGATATCTGTGTGCCTGTGCAGCTGTATAGGAATAATGCAATGGCTGCTTCTCCCAAGCCTCCAGCACTGCAGAGGTTAAGCGATGCAGCTCGTACCTTACCTCTTCCATAATTTCCTCTCCATCTTCTTTTTATCCATCTTATTGTTGCACGCCCCTCTCTCTCTCTCTCTAGATTTCCATCGCTGCTCAGGCCCTGTCTACATCTCCCCACGGCTCCATCCACGCCATCTCCATCGTGCGGCCTACACAACGCCGAGACCTGCTCGTCCTGACAGAGCTCGGAGGCAGATCACAAGCGAGCCGTCTATTGATCCCATCTCTAACGAGAGCAATGAAAATCAATGGTGCTCAGGACAGAACGGAGCAGGCATCCGAGGGGAGAGAGACCGCCCCATCACACGGACACAGCATGCGTCCTTACACCTAAATGCCAGCGATAATTAAAACAGGAGAGGAGACCGTCGTGGTCCGTGATTCCATCTTCCCACAGCTGCCTGATGCAGCTAAAAACAGCCAGGCGCTGGACAGACAACACCAACGCTGCAAACCGGGAGCTTATAAAAATAGATGCTGAGCAATGTCACATACAACAAGACATGAGAGGCTGATCACTCCTGTCCTCTAAATCCGTTACACTTCTATCCCAAATGTCATGTCTTTTATTTTGGCGCTTCAGTTGCAATTACTGGCAAGTATATTAAAATATAACTAGCTTATGTTGGAAATAGGGGGACTTTTGCACATGAAATTAAAAAAATTATACAATGTTATTAAGGGCCCATTTACATTAGGGCTGTTTTGTACAGTAAGGCTGCATCTACACACACGGCCAGAAGGCATTTAAAAGAGATGGTCACCCATCCACAAGTCAACATGGCCAGCAGCCATGCTAGCTGCGAATTTTATATAACAAATAAAATGAAAAATTGGACCAGGATTTATAGGTTTTTTTTTTTTGCCTTCCTCTGGATCAACTGTGGGTATGTACACGGAGATCTTCTAATTACAACTGTAGCGCCGGCTCCTGAAGAGCACTCGCTATGTGTTTTTCACTATTTAAAGTTCCTAGAACCGCAGTTTGGTTTTGGGTTTAATTATACCAAATTATGGTTTCAGTACCAGTCTAGCTGCATTGCACTGTGTTCTGCTTGGCCACGGGTGGCGCTGTTACTACTGGCAAGTGTGAGAACGCAGTCTAGCTGGGTGCATTGAGTGTCATTCTTTCTCGGGATCAGCCCAGTGGGAGTGTCATCTTGCTCTGCATTCTGGGAGAGGGTACTTAAGGTACTGACATCACGTGCTTCTGGGTTCCGGTGCAGAAGATCTTTCTGTCTGCTTGGTCCTGGTCCTCCTGACCAACCCCCATGGCCCTCGCGGCCTGGGGTGCGGATCCATCCAATTCCGAGTCTCGGGGCTGGCTAGCCCGAGGCAAAGTAACTGGAGGGAGGATTCGTAGGTGGTCTGGTGCCGTCTCATCTGTGGAGAGACCCAGCAACTATGGAAGCAACCAGGGGAGGACTCTTTGGGAGAAGGCCATGCTGAAGCTGGCTTCTCAGAAAGAGCCTGGAGGCTTAGTTGAAAGACCCCAAGTGAATCTACACTCGTACGGTATTGCCGGACCGGCTGCAAGATACTGGTACCGTATGAGGGCTCTCTAAATTTGTCTACATCCTTCAGTTTACTACAAGTGCTCTACAACAAGTCTGTGGCAGAGACTTTATTCTACAAGTGTTCTACAACAAGTCTGTGGCACAGACTTTATTCAAATGTATGTAAGTCTGTGGCAGAGGCTTCGCTTTATCTGAACACTCTATCGGCTGCTAGGCCTAGTGAGAGGAGGTCCATCCGATGGCTGTGAGAATCCAGTTGTGAGTGGCTATTCTCTGGATTTCTATAGTGAGAGACTTCTTATCTTGAGTAGTTCCAAGAGTACCTGAACTTTCGCGAATAAAAATCCCAAAAGCCGATCCAGTGTCAGTTTCTACAATTCTTTGGGCCATCTACCTCAGGAAACCCCTAGATGCACACGAGGTCAAGAAGGTAACGATAAGACCAGCAAATCAGCCGCTCCTTCGGGGGTCAGTGCTACACAACCACAATTTCAAAAAAGTTGGGACATTCTGTAAAATCTACATAAAAACCATGTAAACAGCTTGTATCCCATACGACAGGTCACACCTGGTGGGAATTTGCAGCAGTTTTATATATGGAATATACCTGTGCTAGTTTCTATTTCACTCTGAAATATAAACTGGTTTGGGTGGCATAGATAGACCTGACAGTTTACTGCACCAATATAATAGCACAGGAAGCCTAGTCAATTCCCCAGAAGATATGCATATATATATATTTTTTTTAAAACAGTACTTCAGGTTCACGCGACATATATCCATGATACATTTATATAAAAGTGACATGCTTTTGGATAAGTCCTAACATTTATTTTGAGGCTAGCCATACTTGCTCAACCACAACTATCAACCAATTTATTCCAAGGCCATCCTAACCCGCTAAACTACCATCAACCACCTACTGTATTCTACAGCCATCCCAAACTGCTGAACCACAACCTTCAACCATTTATTCTAGGGCCATCGCAACTTGCTGAATCAGAACCGTCAACCTTTTTTTCCAGGGCTAGCCCAACCTGCTGAACTACAACCATCAACCATTTCTTTAGGGGTCACTCCAACCTGTTTCACTCCAACCAATCATCCTATGTTGAAACCCACTTTAAGTGGACCTTTAGACAAATATTTTTTCAAAAAGCACTGGATAGAGTGTGGAAGGACTAGAAGCTTTGGGATATCTCTCTACTTCTACTCCTAGTAAAAGCTGCTACTTGACCAGGAAGCAAGGTCGAGTCTCTCCAACAGAAACACAGACAACAATGAAAACCTAACACAAAGGTGACCTACTCTACTTCTGAAAAAAAAATTATATATATATATATATATATATATATATATATATATATATATATATATATATATATATATATATATATATAGTGTGTGTGTGTGTGTGTGTGTGTGTGTGTGTGTGTGTGTGTGTGTGTGTGTGTTTATATATATATATTACACACACACACACACACACACACAGTATACTCAACCTTGATTTCTGGTCAAATAGCACCTGTCACCAGAAGTAAAGAGATATCTCACCGACCAGAGCATCTAGTCCTGTAAGCACGTCGGGACCCCACTGGGCAAGGACCGCGCTATACTGCAGATGGACAACGGCAGCAAAAAGCACCCTGAGGCGATTCAGTTCGCATAGGTAGCACTAAACAAGTCACTCATTGATTCCGTCACTATCTATCCAGTGCTTTGTAAAAAATGTTTGGCTAAAAAATAAAAAGCCTCTTGGCTGGAGTTCCAATTTAAAAGCTGAACCTCAGGTATGGTTTGTGTTGCATAATTACATTGGTTCAGCTTGGACATATTTCATACACTGTAGTAGAAATTACTAGCAATGGTCTTCCAGGTCTCGAGCCAAGTGGCAGCCCTACACAGGGGTCGCTTGCTTGCCATGGTCACCATTAAGAGTACACTTTATATTTTTATCAAAGAATGAGATGCAAGGCATTCTCTGATTGGACAAGGTGGAGCAGTGATGTCACAATCTCTACCTCATCCAATCAAAGACTGCTTTGCATTCATTGAGAAAAATACAAGGAGTTCTCTGAATAGTGCCCATGCTTAGTGAATGATCCCCTGTGGCTGGTATGCAGCAGGGCAGCTGCTTGGCACTGGTCCCAGTAGATTGTGGCAATCATTGTAGTAGCAGCAACTAGTGCAGTGATTTTCAGCTTCCACAGGTAGGTAATATGTATACCTATATTAGCCAAACTGGCTCAAAATCTCAATTGTTCTCTACTTTTAGGACATCATACAGTGTAGAAGACATCAAGAAATAGCTCCCAAACTCATTCACAAATCAAGTGATGGTTTACCTGCAATAAATGAAAACTCAAAGTATATCCATACCCAAGAACAAAAATATAATATGGGGCATATCACCAGTCCTTACATGTGGTGATCCTGCCAGTAACAACAATCACTCACTGTACTGTATCTATGGAGGAATAACACTGTCACTTTATGAAAGGACTACACACCATAACCTCTTCCCTATAACATTAGGGGAAGTGTTCTGTAGTCCACTAAGACAACAGTAGGCACAGGCTAGAGGACAGAAAGTTATCAACGCACAAGATTTCTGGCAGGATCAACAAGTTTTTTTGGTATATAACAAATATATAACAGTTTCAATTATATACTTAACATATTTAACAAACCAAGAGACCAAATAGGAGAATTTTATTCTTAGGGTTTCAAATTTTTCAGAGTCTGATACAAAATTAAAAAAATAGAACCCTCCCCCCCCCCAAAAAAAAAATTATGCACCAAAGAAGCAGTTTATGGCAAAACCAGCCACAGAACAACCACAACAAATATTAATACAAATGCAAATGATCAAAAGGATAAATAAAGCTTGGACCCAACTCTTTAGGTTAGCTGATCTCCTAATCACTAAAAGCATACATGATATAGATCACACGTGGTTCCATACAAGGTTTATATACATGGTTCCATAGCCATCTGCCTGGCCTACAAGGTTTATATACATGGTTCCATAGTCATCTGCCTGCCCTCATGAATGCACACTAAGAGGACCCAATGGGGTTGTTTTTGGTGGAAAGGATGTGCAGTTCTGGACAAGGCTACACAATGAAGCTTAAGCATTTTTAAAAAGGGAGCTGCACTCGGGGGGCGGAGGCATTAAAGGACAACTGTACTAGAGGTACAGTTGACATTTAAAGTGGAAGTAAACCCTCCTATCTTTTTCAGTCAAGGAAGCCTCATCTTGGCCTCCGTTTAATCTACAACTGCCATGATGCTGCACATGTGATCAGTTATGACAATAGCCATTGGGTGGTTTGACAGTCTGGTTGAGAGCACAACCAATGGGAGTGTAATATTCCCAGCATGTGCCGGAAATGTAACTGGTATTTGAAATGGTTAAAGGGGTGGGTTTACTTGTGCTTTAAGCTGATCTTATTCTTATATATACAGAAGACAGCTGAATAAACCGAGTGAATACTATATTTTAAGTAAATGCATATTGTCCTGAAGTAAAGGGAGTTATGGATGTACGAGGGACAGGTTCCAAAAGGAAATGGTCTACAGAAATCGACTGGATGAGAATAAGTAAATGAATATTACGCTAACCACAAACCCAGAGCAAAAAATGTATTTCTTCGTACCTGTCATTATCCAACAGGTCTTCAGGGAAGCTTCCGGTGGACAGTCGCTGCATGGTTGGAGGTTCCAGAAGGTCATTTTGTTGGTTGTTTTCAAAATGTTGGATGATGTTCCTTACGTTACCAGGTTTTACTGAGAAAAAATGAAGGATTGAGGCATGAAACGAAAAAAAAACGCCAAAGCCAATCCAGCCAGCTACCACTTGTATGGCCTTTGGAAGGAAGTTAGGTCATCGTACAGGAAGAGACACGAAGGAGGAAAGCAGAAACAACGCAGAGAGAACACCCAAAGTCTAGTAAATTAGAGTTTATATGAGAGAAGATACGGTTTCTGCAGAGCAAGATTGTGTTAGTGCATTTAAGTCAAAAGCTGAAGAGATTATAGGCCAATTGCGGTTAAGTCACACAAAGACATTAAATAGCTGGCAGTGTGATTGATGTTAGTGACTTAACTGTCCTTATCACAAGATTGTACAACACTACTACAACTACAACACTTCTATGGTTATATTAATTTTGCTTTGACGCAGCTCCAACATTTACTAAATTATAGAAGATTTCTGGTAAAGTTTAAATCTAAAGCTCAAGACCAGCCAACGTTTAATCTTGAATAGAGCTGGAAAAAGGTTAGAACTCCTGTCTTGGTCTTATTGCTGTTTATGTCCCTGTTGGGAAAATATTTTTGAATGTTGTCTACATCTCCACAGTGAAGATTTCACTTCTCTTCCCGTTCAGTCTGACAACTGTCACCTGGACCGGAAGTGAGGCAAAATCTCATGGGGCCGCATGGGCAGCAATAAAATTCTACCAAAGGTTCTAAAGATCATAACTCTAGTAGAAAATATGTACCCATTGGGGGCAAGGGAGGAAGAATTTATCTTTACTTCCTGTTTTGACACACATCAAATAAATAGGAAAGGGAGAAAATATTTCTTCACACTATACTCCAATAAAAAAAAGGGGGTTTTGTATATACCTCTGATGGCAATTCATAAAGACAGGGTTACATAGAGGTCTTAAATTATACATTTTTTCAACTTTGATAATAAAAACTAAAAAGTCATGATAAAAACATCAGCTAAGGTGTTCATTATCATAAGGAACATATACAATGTTAATACAAAATAAGAAGGTCTACATGTTAGGCAGAATAAAAATCTGCTTCTTCAGACTTCTTCTGGTCTGAGATGTATAGCAATTCTTATATTTTCCACGAAAAACACAGTAATATCATATGACAAAAATCCAACATACAAAAATTGTATTCTATATAACCATATAGCATAACCACGTGGTTATACAGAATATAATTTTTGTTTGTTATACCTGTTCTCTACACAAAAATGGATCAACACAGGTGCAGAGCAGGGCACCTGTGGGTTACCTGCACTGAGCCATAGACTTCTGTTATTACCTTTGGGTTTGGTGCGCTTTGTAAAAGCTCACCAAAACTCCTGAATGCAGAAAGTGAACCACACCTGCAGGATATACCAGTAATAAAATTCTACGGCAAAGTGCAGGTAACCCGCAGGAAAGCCACAGATGCACTGCACCTGCGGTGCAGGTAAACTGCAGCGGATCATTGTGAAAGCAGCCTTAGACCGCTTTCACACGATCGGGTCCACCTGTCTGTTTTTTCAGGCCCAGTCGGACCCTCCATTCATCTCTATGAATGTCCAGGATTGTCTACGTCCGATCCAATCCACTAAAAAACAAAGGGCGATCTGTCCCCTAACGTCTGGGAGGATCGGATCGGAGGTCCCGTAGAGTGGGCTGTGACCTGTCATCTGCCCACTCCGCTCATTGTGGCCCATGATCGGGTACCAAGTCCCTTAAGTAGCCCTTACTCTTCAAAAGATTGGGTACCTCCTGACCTAAGCTGGTTTTTTATGCCCACTTTTGGGTAGTTTTTATCATCAAATGTGACTAAAAGTACAATTTTATCACTTCATTGGGGGGAGATTTAATAAAACTGGTGCACTCAGAATCTGGTCCAGCTGTGCATAGTAACCAATCAGCTTCCAGGTTTTATTGTCAAAGCTAAATTGAACAAGCTGATGTTAGAAGCTGATTGGTTACTGTGCACAGCTGCGCCAGATTCTGTGTGCACCAGTTTTAGTAAATCAACCCATTGTGTTTATGAGTTACCATCGGAGGTATATACAAGGGTCCTCTTTATTTTGACTGAAGCATCGTATGTCTGAGGATGGTACTGCCTATCATAGGTGTGCGCAGCCTATTGCATTAGGTCTACATATATATGGCCCTGGCACATTGATCTCCCTGTTTTCACACAGAGTGATAATGCTAATGTGCACTAGGTGACTAGGGTGTGCCCAGGCACACCCTGTGCGCACGCCTATGCCGCCTATGGTTCAGTAATTACATCTACACCAACATCCCGCCTCCCTGCTATTTAAATATTTCTTCACTTCCAGTTCTGTCTGACAATCTCTCCAATGGGGCCACTTGTAGCATTAAAATTTCCTTTCACTTCCTGTCAAAATTGTAAGTGTTCTAGGACAGAACGTGAGGGGAAATCTTTCAAATGCAAGACAAGGAAAAAGTTAACAGGGGTTCTAACCCGTCCACACTAGAGATAAGATCAACATAATGTGCTCCAACCTTTTCTGCAGGGCTTTGTGAACCTTACTGCACCTCTAATGAAGCACTTACTCCCATCTCATGGGATTCTAGGGCTCCAATATTTCAAATAATGCTGAGGCTATACGGACAAGAATTTGTGGACTATACTATTAATTCTGTTGCACTGCACTTTGAAATATTTAAACATCTATATGAACCATGGACTTTAACATGGAATTACCCCCCCCCCCGCCCCCCTTTCCCCATTGTGACTATAACTTTTCTGGTAAGGGTTTTCAGTGTGTGTCTGGGAGAATTTGTGTCCATTCAGGCAAAAGAGCATTTGTCTGGTTAGGTACTGATGTACGAGAAGTTTTGGCTCATAATTGAGGTTTCAAATCATTTCTCTGGTGTTTAGGTCAAGGCTCTGAAAGCCTCTCAAGTTCCTTCACACTAAACTCATCAATCCATGTCTAAGGAGCTGGATTTGTGAACTTGGGGACAATCATACTAAAGAAAAAAAAAATTCCATCCCCAAACTATTGTCACAAATTCTGAAGTCTACAATAGTTCAAAATGTCTTTGGGTGCTGAAGCATTACCAGTACTCTTCATTAGAAAGACTAGAACTAAATGATTTGGAGGCATGTCCACGTATCGGTGGTGTGATGGTCAGGCATCTACAATCCACATGGTGTATTTTTAAACAATACCTCTAACTTGGCACTCATGTTGAAAAATTTCAGCTGCACTGCCATGGTTTATTCTCATGATCATCAGGACCAAAAGTAGGAATCAGCAAAAAAAAAGTATGCAAAAAGGTTTGAAACCAATTATATGGACCTGACTGCTGGGATTCTCCCAGGTGCCATAAATATCACTTGTATTCTGGAGTTGAAAACATGCTGCTGCCTAAAGCTGGCCATAGATGGATCAAACCTCGGCCGGTTCAGCAGGGACCGGCTGAGATTCGATCCATCTATGGGCAGGCTGAATGTATCCAAGGCAATCCATCGATTAACTTGGGTACAACCAACCTGTCGGATTTTTAGCATTAAATTACTGCCGATGGCTACAGTTGCTAACAGAAATCATTGTGTTCTGCCAGTTAGGAAGGCTCCCTATGCCCCATCCCCCTGGCAGAACACAATGGCTCCATGGGAGGCATTCCCCCATCAACACAGTCGTGGAGGAATCAAGCGATTTTCTTTCCTTTCACCAATGGTTGAAGGAAAGAAAAACAATTCATCTATGGCTTACCTTTTGCCACTTTGCTTTTGGGCTTCAATTTCCAGCCAGGACAGAAACATCACATTTAAATAAGCATTCAAAAACCAATGCTTGTGAAAACAGTTTGCTGCCAATGTTCCTTCATTGGCTAATTTTGGAAGTGGATATTTTTAAGATATGGAACATGCACAAATGTAGTGAATTATAAAATAACAAAACTTGGTACTTGTAACTGCAATTGGACTGTAAGCTCCTCAGCCAGCAGACATAGCCATTAAAGTAGAATTTCAGCCAACATGTTTTTGCTCTGTTTTGGCTAGAGTAGGGAAGGGTTGGCTAGAATAGAGAAGGGTTCAATACAAAGCATTCGTTGACTGAATCGTCACCACCCCACCTCTCCACCTGGTCCAATCTTTACATTCACTTAGAAAATGCAAAGCGATCTTTAAATGGCGCCCATGCCAAGTGGTCAACCTTTGTATTCACAATGCAGCAGGGCAGCCACTTGGCACAGGACCCAAGTGGTATCAAATACAGTGATTTTCAGTTTCTAGAGGGACCCCACAGTATGGTATGTGCATAGATACATTGGTCCAAGTTGGGCCAACGTAACTATAATAAAATATATCCATACTTGGAATTCTTCTTTAAATCATGATTTTAATGTTGTCCTTGTCCCGACTGTGGAGATTTTCCTTCACTTTCTGCCTTGTTAGTGGTCACCAGGAAAGGATTTGAGGGGATCTCCACAATGGGGACATTGACAAACAGCGATAAACATGTGATAGAGAGGTTTCAACCCTTCCACACTCTGGATGCTAAATCGGAGCTAAAAACAAACCTTGTGTCTGGTATTCCACTCTTAATACCATACAATAAAACATAATACCAGAAAGAAGTTCAAGTGGGTAAAGAGGTAAAGAGTTAGAGCAATTTACAAGAGGCAACCAATTGAGAAAAATACATTAGAGTCAGGATTAGTGGAGGAAGACTCCATGAAAGGCAGAAAAGTTGCTTAAGGTGAGAGATTGAGATGAGGTTTTACCTTCACCGGGGGACAAGGGGACATGAAATGCTACAAGGGAAAAAAAATGAGGAATTAACTCTTAGTTAATAAAGTGATCAGTAGAGGAATTAGAGCAGAGAGCCTTTAAGAGGAAAAAAAAGATAATTAAAGGGCAAATCAAGAAAATAGCTACACACACAAGTCTAACACAGACATCAATATTGGGATATACGCAATGGATAAATTATTGGAATATTCTGAGATATGTGGACATGTAAGAAGAGTGGTAACATTTCAAAACCTGAACAACCAACAGACTCTGTGCGTCACTGCCCCGCCTCCTGTCTAAAATTTAAAGTAGAACTTCAGCTTAAACTCTAATCTGACCTACTTGCAGCAATAGTCTAAGCCCTTGTACACATGGTCGGAGATTCTGACAACCAAATCCGACAGATTTTGTCCGACGGATTGTGTCCGAAACTGTTACATACACACGGTCGGACGAAGTTGTCGGAAAATCCGATCGTTCAGAACGTGATGACGTTATTTCGTTACGACGGGACTACGTTCAGGCTAGTAGCCAATAGCTTTGATGTAGGAATTTGATCTGAGCATGCGTGGCACTTTGTCGGATCGGAATTCTCTACACATGATCGGAGTATGTCCGATCGGACCAGTTTGTCGGAAAATATTTCCATCAAGTTGGAAAATTGGGTCCGACGGATATTCCGACGGAAACAGTCCGATGCATACCACACACAGTCGGATTATCCGACAAAACGGTCCGATAGGACACATTCCGACGGATTCTCCGACCGTGTGTACAAGGGCTAAGACTAATCTATACCAATAGGTACTTTTTCTGAAGCCGGTCCCATGCTGAGCTGCCAGCGGGGGCTTCTCTGCGTGGGCGTGTGCAGAAGAGGCAGCCGAGAACAGACCGGAGACCGGACTGGATCGGCTTCAGAAATGTTAAGTATAACGAGTTTTGCTTTAAAGTGTTAGTTAAGTTAGTCTAAGGCCTAATGTACACGGGACACTGAGGCAACCCCTTCTGAATGATTTTTTTGACAGCTTGAAACCGGCGTTTATAAACACCCGTTTAGCCGCATTTAGCAGCGTTTTACCACGTTCACGTCTTGGAGCATTTATTTAAGATAACATCATAAGACGCTCCCAAAGCGCAAAAACAATATTATTTGACTATTTCAGCCATTTTGTGAGACCAGAATGAGTAGCAGCAGCTGAGAGAGCAGCAGTATACTTGTATCTACTCCAATTTCGGTGCTTTTACTATGGATCCCATAAGGAGCATATGTGAAGAAATGCTCCTGACGTTGCTGTTGATGAGGCTGGAAAAACGTCGAAAATTGCGTGCGAGGACCAGAGTTCATCGCTACTGGACTCATCCATCGAGTGCGCAGCGCATGTCTGTAGGATATTTTTCCATCATGTACTGTATGTACAGCTAGCTGTGTATTGGATTGGTTAATGGACTCATTAGGGGTATATAACTGGTCTATGAAACATTGCAAGCAATGACAAGTTTTAAAAAAATGTTTTAGTGGTTTTACATCATTTACTATAATTTTTACATTTTGTAATGTAAAAAAAAAAAAAAAAAAAAAAAAAGGTCACCTTTAAAAACGCTTCTAAAACTAAAACACGGCTAAACATCGGTAAACTACGTGAAACGTCGGAAACTTCGGCGTCTGAACTGATTTTTTTGCCTTCAAAGAAAAGCCTCTAAACGCAACTGCCTAAAAATGACATTAAACAAACCTGTGTACATGTACACATAAGATAACATTGGATGAGTTCAGGGGCAGCTGAGAA
Source organism: Lithobates pipiens (assembly GCF_037356315.1). NCBI lineage: Eukaryota > Metazoa > Chordata > Amphibia > Anura > Ranidae > Lithobates > Lithobates pipiens. The sequence goes on from NW_027507791.1 coordinate 59,027,206, forward strand.
AAGCAGCCAACTGCCTCTGACCGTCCGTTTACCAGCAGCAGTGTACACGAGGCCCTAGAATGTTGCTGCGAGTAGATTTAGAGATCGTTGGTTTTAGGCCGAACTGCTACATTAAATTACCGCTATAGAAAATGATCACACTGCAGTTTTTGCATCCAAAAGCCCCAGTTGAGACTTGGGGGGTGTTTTTTTTTTAAAGATTTGCGGAGCTACTCATCCTGTGAAATCACACAAACACTTGTTCTCTGTGATTAGGGGCAAATTCAAAAGTTGTTTTTTTTTTTTCTCCAAAGGTTGAATGTCCTTCATAGCGTGTGCATCAGGAACTGCATTATGGCCACTAGTTGGAGCTGGCGATCAGGTATGCACGTCTGTTTGGGTCATTGTTGGAACATGTTACGTCTCCCTGCTGGATTTTTTATCATTATAGAGCAGCGGTTGTCAACTTATGAGCTAAAGGGGGCCTCAAATGCGGCTCCTGACATCAAAGGGCTGCACATAATGTTCAATATATGTAAGGCTTGAGAGGACTGTCAAAAACTGCAGTGCTAATAGAGAAAATGAAGGTCAGAGAGTATGGACAGGATACAATTTTGGCTGGGGATATGCTAAAGAAGACATACGAAACTGGGAACGTGTGACATGAGGTTAGTAGAAATCAATGCGGTCACCCTAATCAATGTTCCCATTACAGACTGCTGAGGTTTGAGGACCACACAACAGACACCTATGGGCAGTGGTGTATTTTGGTTTTGTGCTGCCCTAGGAGGCAAATTGGGTGGCAAATTGGGCGCACCCCCATCTAAATGTGCCCTACCCCAGCCACTTTAAAATTGCGCTCGCCTATGAAACGGCGGCAAACAATGTAAATTTTACTTTCAATGGGCGATGCTTAAAAGCCTTTACAGGTTATCACTTTAGATTTACAGAGGAAGTCTGGAGCTAGAATTACTGTCCATAATCTGACGTTCGTGGTGATACCCCACATGTGGGACGATCACGGTTTGTGTGTGTGGGGGACTGACAGGCGCGTTCGCCTTTGCAAATGGGGGCACTTGAATTTTTTTGAATTCGTCTTTTTTTTTTTACACTGTTGCTTTCATTTATTTATTCTTTTTTTATCACATTTATTGCTGTCACAAGGGATGTAAACATCCTTGTGACAGCAATAGGCAGGTGACAGGTACTCTTTATGGAGGGATGTGGGGTCTACAAGACCCCAGATCTCTCCTCTGCACTTGAAAGCATTCAAAAACACCAAGATCCGATTTTAAAAACTGGCCCTGGTTGTTTCCGAGTAAACCGGAAGTAATGTCATGTCATTGCTTCCAGTTTACTGTTACGAACAGCCGATCAAAGCTGATCCCAGCTTGGCTGGGCTGCCTGACCAGCCAGCAGCCGCTCTGGCTGGTCACTCAGGTTCTGCCTGGTGGTGGGGGAACATTCCCTCTCGCTGCTTGTAATAGCAATAGCTACTACACCGCTACAATTGCTATTGCAAGAGAACTGTCCGCTGGCTCTAAAAAATAAAAAAAATTAAAAAAATGATAACGGGGTGATGCCTGCAGCTGTAGGCATCATCCTGGTACAGCCATCTCCCCCCTGAAAAATGCCACCCGAGGCAAACACCTTGTGTGCCTCACAGTAGATACACCCCTACCTATGGGCTGAATGTGGCCCTCAGGCCATGGGTTGGGCACGAGGGTTGTAAAGAATAAACCCAGGAGGAGCTGGAACAAGTATGGGTGGAACACCCAAGACTCCTGGTTGAACGAATAACAGAACTGGGAATTATGGCAGGAAGAGCTCACTGCTGGAAGTATCATAAGAAACCACAGGTTGACTTAGCCCACCATGCTCTCTACCTATAGCTAAAATATAACTTTTTGGTGAATTCATCAAAGCAGACACTATGGCATAGAAGTCATAAAAAACAAAAAACAAATGGTCACCACCCCTTTACTGCGTATATGGCTGCTGCTTCCCATAATCCCATACTCACTGCTTTGAGAAGTCTTGGGTTTGGCAATATATTTAAGGATGGGATTTCGCTTCTTGTCATCTGCTGAATCACGATCTTTATCCTTCTTTGCGCTGCTGTTCTGTGAAGACAAAAAAGCCGGGGTCAGCATTAGTTACATGTAGGAGTCAAAATGTACTAGTAGAATAATAAAATAAGAACTCTATTAGGAATGAGCTGCAAACATAAGAAAAGATGGGGGCACCTCTAAGAATATCGGAAAAGCAGATTTTGGATGTGGCCGTGAAAACATGTGTGACCATAGTAAATTGAAGATCAATCCTCTGTAGCTGAAGAATAAGAAGGCATTGATATTGGATAGGATACATCGCTTCTGTACGCAATTCATTTTGTTCTGAATTCTTTTTTTTAACTAATTTGAAAATCTGAAATAATTACTAATAACTTAACTATTACTAACTAATAAATTATAGTTATTGGAATTTCCTTTCAAATCTGGCTGTTAGTGAACATAATGAATACGAATTAATCCAAAATGATGAATTATCCGAAATAATGAATGTTGTATCTAAACAAATGGAACGTAACAAAATAATAATAAACAGTAATAATAAAAACTTTTTATTATTAATGTGTTCTATTCCATTTGTTTAGATGCGGTATTCGTTATTTTTTCGGATTATTCGCAACGTCAGATAAATTTGTGTTCCTGACGTCACTATGAGCTAGTTTACACTAATGGTATCCCTCTAAATCTAACAAATACAGCATTTGGTATATAACCACTTCAATACCGGGGGGCACTTTCACCCCTTCCTGCCCAGGACAATTTTTAACTTTCAGCGCTGTCACACTTGAATGACAATTGCGCAGTCATGCAACGCTGTACCCAAACTACATTTTTTACAATTTTCTTACCAGAAATAGAGCTTTTTTTTGGTGGTATTTGATAAAATCTGGGGCTTTTATTTTTTGCTAACTAAACTAAAAAAGTCAGACATTTTTGGAAAAAAAATAAGTTTTTCTTAGCTTCTGTCAAAATTTTTTTTTTCTCTTTCATGGAGGGGGGGCTGAGGAGTTGGCACTGATGAGAAGGCACTGATATGTAGAATTGATGGGCACTGATTTGCGGCACTGATTTGCAGCACTGATATGCAGCACTGATAGGCACCGATAGGTGGCACTGATGGGCACTGACAGATGCCACTGATGGACACTAATAGGTGCCACTGATGGGTAGCACTGATGATGAGGTACTGAAAGCTGTTACTGCTGGGCTCTGATTGGCACTGTGGTGGGCTCTGAGAGACTTTATTGAGGGAGCACCAACTGGCAGCTGTTGGGCACCGATTGGCAGCTGATGGGCACATCCGATTGGGGCTGTGCTGATAATCAATGTGCTGATTATCAGCACAGAGCCCCCCCCCGACAGGGAGAGCCAATCAGCTCTCCCTATCAGCGTGAACCGAGGAATGCCATTTACCAGCACCTTTTTGTTCACACGATGATCAGCTGTGATTGGTCAAAGCTGATCACGTGGTAAGAAGCCTCTGTCATTTTTGAAGAAATTTTTTTACTTTTTTTTTTACTATAGCAGAAAGTAAAAAATATTGTTTTTTGTTTTCACAATTGTCGCTCTTTTTTTGTTTATAGCGCAAAAAATAAAAACCGAAGAGGTGATCAAATACCACCAAAAGAAATCTCTATTTGTGGGGAAAAAAAAAGACACACATTTTGTTTGGGTACAGTGTGGCACGACCGCACAATTGTCAGTTAAACGACGCAATGCAGAATCGCAATAAATGGCCTGGTCAGGAAGGGGGTAAAACCTTCCTGGCCTAAAGTAGGTCAAGTATATAAAAAGACAGATGCAGACTTTACCAAGTTACAAACATCACTCACCTTCTTCGCCTTGTTTAGGAAAGGAAGCCATTTGTCCTTGTCGGGAATACTTTGGGATTTCTCCGAGACGCTGGCAGAAGGGAACTCTCGAAAGCTAATGCCAGCGTGACTCATATATGTCCTCAGTGCAAAATTCATAGGGGAGCTGTAAAGGGAGAGAAGAGGTCAGTTTTACCCTTCTGAAATTTCTCCTAAAAAAAAAAAAAAAAATGTCCATGATCAATACAAACATTGATTTTCAAGGGGGAAAAAAAAGGGAGACAGCTAATGCCATTTAAATCTAAACTCCCGGCAAACATAAAAACACTCATGTAGCTATGTTATAAGTAATACAGTACTGATTGTATTTTTAAATGCAAGTATCTGAGTTGAACCTGGTAGCAACCTCCTGTACAGCAGAGCTCAGACTGGAAGAGAAGCCAATCTAGTACGCTCAGTGCTGGGACAAGGTCATCTAGAAACCAGGGCAAACATGCCAAACTTCCCCTCCTAGCACAAATCCTCTACCCCTCAAATTCCACCCCCCCCCCTCCGCAGAACACATAATTCTGACCTCCTATCCCCCTCCTAGCACAAATCCTCTACCCCTCAAATGTCCCCTCCGAGTACACATCATCCCCCGTCCCATCCCTCTCCTAGCACAAATCCCCCCCCCAATCCTCTACCCCTAAAGTTTCCCCTTTGAGAACACATCATTCCCCCCTCCTAGCAAAAATACTTCCCCCCCAAATTTCCCCTCCTAGCACAAATCCTCTACCCCTCAAATTCCACCCCCCCCCGAAGAACACATAATTCTGACCCCCTATCCTCCTCCTAGCACAAATCCTCTACCCCTCAAATTTACCCTCTGAGAACACATCATCCCCCCCTCTACCACAAATCCTTCCCCTCGTAGCACAAATTCTCTACCCCTTAAATGTCCCCTCCGAGTACACATTATCCCCCCTCCCATCCCCCTCCTAGCATAATCTCCCCCCCCCCCAAATTCCCCCTGCTAGCACAAATCCTCTACCCCTCAAATTCCACCCCCCCCCCCCCCCCCGCAGAACACATAATTCTGACCTCCTATCCCCCTCCTAGCACAAATCCTTCCCCCTCAAATTTCCCCTCCTAGCACAAATCCTCTACCCCTCAAATGTCCCCTCTGAGTACACATCATCCCCCCTCCCATCCCTCTCCTAGCATAAATACCCCCCCCCCCCAATTTCACCTCCTAGCACAAATTCTCTACCCCTCAAATTTCTCCTGCGAGTACACATCACCCCCCGCCCCCCCTCCTATACCGCTCCTAGCAAAAATCCTCTACCCCTCAAATTTCCCCTCTGAGAACACATCACCCCCCCTCCTATCACAAATCCTACCCCCCAAATTTCCCCTCCTAGCACAAATCCTCTACCCCGTCAAATGTCCCCTCCGAGTACACATCATCCCCCTCTCCCATCCCTCTCCTAGCATAAATCCCCCCCCCCCCCCAATTTCCCCTCCTAGCACAAATCCTCTACCCGTCAAATGTCCCCTCTGAGTACACATCCCCCTCTCCCATCCCTCTCCTAGCACAAATCCCCCTCCCCCCAAATTTCCTCTTTCTAGCACAAGCACCCCAAAAAATAAATCCCCTACTTGCACAATTCCCCTCCCCCTCTACCATATCACCTCTCCTAACACAACCCCCCAGCAAAAATCCTCTTTCCCCATCCTCCCTCCCAACACAAATCTCCCTAAATCACCACTCCTAACCCCCCCCCCCCCCCATTTACCCCGCTAGAACACTTTTAACCCCCTGCTGCCCCCCCCCAAATTCCCCATCCCAACACAAATACCTACTCCCCTCCCTCCCAATCTCCTCAAAGCACCCCCACCCCACCATGATACCCCAGTGCTTCTCCTGTCACTGCACAGGCCTGTGCTGTGTGTCAGAGCTGTGCAAATCTTAGGGCTGGATGGATAGAAATAATAAATCTTGATTGCTCTTAATAGAAGCCTAACGCACATGCGATATATTTGCGACTATCACACAAATGTTGTAATAAGAGGGTCATACAGAATGGTTATGGGCCAACGTGTACAATGTCTTATTTGTCAGTTCAGGCCGTAACCGCAAAAAAAAAAAAAAAAAACAATATTATTTTTTTTTTTACTGCGACCTAAAATTAAAAAAAAAATTGTATGGAGCCCTAAAGACTATGGATGGTAGTTTAGATAATGTTCGGCAGCTATATAAACTGTTGTGAATTTCACTTCCTTCTATGGTGTGGCAACTTTACATGTATTTTACATACATTGCCATTCTATATAACCTGGTAATTGTGTAAAAACGGGCAGCTTTAAAAGCCTGCAAGATGTGACAAGCTATATATACATCTCTGCTCTGGGTGAGCGGTGCAGGTAAACAGAGGGATTTGTGGGATGTAATATTCCCAGCGGCTCAACACACAACCTTATATGCATATAAGTAATGCATAGGCCTGCAAATACCGCTGCCTACCGCCCATGGAGCCGATTGGGGAGAAGGCAAGAAGAATAGTTGTGTAATGTAGCCTTCACCCCCAAAAAACTATTTTTTACCTTTTCTACACGGGCTACTAGGGGTGCAAAAACAGGCAATTTGACCAACCATTTAACCACTTAAGGACCGAGCCTTTTTTTGAGATTAGTGGTTTACAAGTTAAAAGCTGTTTTTTTTTTTCTAGAAAATTACTTAACCCCCCCCCAAACATTATACATTTTTTTTCTAACACCCTAGAGAATAAAATGGTGGTCGTTGCAATATTTTCTGTCACACCGTATTTGCGCAGCGTTCTTACAATCGCACTTTTTTTGAAACAAAAATACACTTTTTTGAATTAGAAAATAAAACAGTAAAGTTAGCCCAATTGTTTTACTTATATTGTGAAAGATAATGTTATGTCGAGTAAATTGATACCCAACATGCCAAGCTTCAAAATTACGCCCGCTCGTGGAATGGCAGCAAACTTTTACCCTTAAAAATCTCCATAGGCGACATTTAAAAAAATTCATTTTGAGTTACAGAGGAGATCTATGATTATTGCTCTTGCTCTACCGATCGCAGTGATACCTCACATGTGTGGTTTGAACACGGTTTTCATGTGCGGGCGCTTCTGCGCAAGTGCGCGGCAAGACAGGGAGCGTTTAAAAAAAAAAAAAAAAATTTCTTATTTATTTTAACTTTTATTTTTTATTTTTAAACTGTTCTTTAAAAAAAAAAAAAAGTGTGTCACTTTTATTCCTATAACAAGGAATGTAAACATCCCTTGTAATAAAAGAAAAGCATGAAAAGATCTCATATTTACACTTAAATGCAATAAAAAAAAAAAAAAAAAAAAAAAATGGCCCTTTAAGAGCTACAAGTGGAAGAGACGTTTTGACGTCACTTCCGCCCTGCAATCGTATGGAGACGGGTGGGGGCCATCTTCCTATCACTCATCTCCATATCCAGCAAATTTAGGACGTATATCGGTGTGCGGCGGTCCATAAGTGGTTAAAGTGTAAAGACGGCCATAGATAGATCAAAATGTGTCCGGTTCTGCAGGGAGTGGCTGAAATTCGATCTTTGTAAGGGCTTGACATGGGTACAGCCAGCCTGTCTGATTTTTTACATTTGACTACTGCTGGAGGCTATAGACGCTAGCAGTATTCATTGTGTTCTGCCAGACAGGAAGGCTCCCCACACCTCTCCACTGGCAGAGCACAATGGTACTGTGGGAGGCATTCCCTCATTAACAGCGTCGATGGTGGAAAGAAAAGGAAAGAAAATAAAGGAAAAAACTCATCTTCTGGGCAATATACTAACACCCCTTAGTTAATTTGTATATTGGAGATTTGTAGGATTTTTTGGGTGCATATTAAATCAATAGGAAAAATTTATTAGAAAATAAACATTTTATAAATACATAAAAACAATGTAGTTGCATTGAAAAAGACTCATACAGTACAGTCCTTAAAAGGTACAGCACGATGGTGTGGTTCCCAATATATTGTGCCCTATAATGGGGCTTCCTCAGGGATGGTGTCCACATGAATATCAGAGCCTTCCCAAAATATATTGCAATTGATAATGGTTCAGGGGGTCAAGCAGACACCATAAGACCAAACACTGGACTGGACTACTCTTCAGTTGCAAGCCATCAACTTTTTGTTTATAAAGGTCCAATATACTCTCAATTTTGCCACCAAGAATTTTGCAGCAGGTGAAATCCTCCATTGATATCAGTGGCCATCATCCAGAGGTGGGATTCTCCATTGATATCAGTGGCCATCATCCAGAGGTGGGATTCTCCATTGATATCAGTGGCCATCATCCAGAGGTGGAATCCTCCATTGATATCAGTGGCCATCATCCAGAAGTGGAATCCTCCATTGATATCAGTGGTCATCATCCAGAAGTGGAATCCTCCATTGATATCAGTGGCCATCATCCAGAGGTGGGATTCTCCATTGATATCAGTGGCCATCATCCAGAGGTGGGATTCTCCATTGATATCAGTGGCCATCATCCAGAGGTGGAATCCTCCATTGATATCAGTGGCCATCATCCAGAAGTGGAATCCTCCATTGATATCAGTGGCCATCATCCAGAGGTGGAATCCTCAATTGATATCAGTGGTCATCATCCAGAGGTGGGATCCTCCATTGATATCAGTGGTCATCATCCAGAGGTGGGATCCTCCATTGATATCAGTGGCCATCATCCAGAGGTGGGATCCTCCATTGATATCAGTGGTCATCATCCAGAGGTGGGATCCTCCATTGATATCAGTGGCCATCATCCAGAGGTGGGATCCTCCATTGATATCAGTGGTCATCATCCAGAGGTGGGATCCTCCATTGATATCAGTGGCCATCATCCAGAGGTGGGATCCTCCATTGATATCAGTGGCCATCATCCAGAGGTGGAATCATCCATTGATATCAGTGGCCATCATCCAGAGGTGGGATCCTACATTGATATCAGTGGCCATCATCCAGAGGTGGGATCCTCCATTGATATCAGTGGCCATCATCCAGAGGTGGAATCCTCCATTGATATCAGTGGCCATCATCCAGAGGTGGGATCCTCCATTGATATCAGTGGCCATCATCCAGAGGTGGGATCCTCCATTGATATCAGTGGCCATCATCCAGAGGTGGGATCCTCCATTGATATCAGTGGCCATCATCCAGAGGTGGGATCCTCCATTGATATCAGTGGCCATCATCCAGAGGTGGAATCCTCCATTGATATCAGTGGCCATCATCCAGAGGTGGAATCATCCATTGATATCAGTGGCCATCATCCAGAGGTGGGATCCTACATTGATATCAGTGGCCATCATCCAGAGGTGGGATCCTCCATTGATATCAGTGGCCATCATCCAGAGGTGGAATCCTCCATTGATATCAGTGGCCATCATCCAGAGGTGGGATCCTCCATTGATATCAGTGGTCATCATCCAGAGGTGGGATCCTCCATTGATATCAGTGGCCATCATCCAGAGGTGGGATCCTCCATTGATATCAGTGGCCATCATCCAGAGGTGGAATCATCCATTGATATCAGTGGCCATCATCCAGAGGTGGGATCCTACATTGATATCAGTGGCCATCATCCAGAGGTGGGATCCTCCATTGATATCAGTGGCCATCATCCAGAGGTGGAATCCTCCATTGATATCAGTGGCCATCATCCAGAGGTGGGATCCTCCATTGATATCAGTGGCCATCATCCAGAGGTGGGATCCTCCATTGATATCAGTGGCCATCATCCAGAGGTGGGATCCTCCATTGATATCAGTGGCCATCATCCAGAGGTGGGATCCTCCATTGATATCAGTGGCCATCATCCAGAGGTGGGATCCTCCATTGATATCAGTGGCCATCATCCAGAGGTGGAATCATCCATTGATATCAGTGGCCATCATCCAGAGGTGGGATCCTACATTGATATCAGTGGCCATCATCCAGAGGTGGGATCCTCCATTGATATCAGTGGCCATCATCCAGAGGTGGAATCCTCCATTGATATCAGTGGCCATCATCCAGAGGTGGAATCCTCCATTGATATCAGTGACCATCATCTCATACATAGAGGCCAGTTGACAGTATAGCCATGCCTACCAAGTGTGAACCTAGCCTTTATCTTTGCTACTTCAAAATAAAACAGTTGAAATACCGAGTAAATGTTTCCATGGGCTACAGGGGTGCCACTTAAATTAAGCTTCAGTGATTTTGCCACTTTGACCGCTATTATGCACTGAAGGTGGAATCCACCATTGACCATAGTGACTATCTCCCCACTTGTATAAGCCAATTGACAATATAGGTATGTCTACTGAGTATCTTGCTTTCTTACCAGTGCCATGTGCCTCAATCACATTATCAATCTGAGCCTTTGCAACAACCCCCCTACCAGGCTGCACCTTTTAAAATAGGAAGTAGGACAACCAATTATGTGATCATATTTTAAATGATGGTTTTTGGTACTTTTACTATTCAAAGACTTTAATGCAGGTAACTGGGGACTTTGCTATTGAACTAATTCTTTATTCTAGCTTTACATTTTATGTCTTGGACCCAAACAAATGACTATTCACTACCCAGATCTATATAGTAGACCTTCTCAACCAGGGTTCAATGGAACCTTAGGGTTCTTCCAGAGTTTGCTAGGGGTTGGTTGAGTAATGTGAGTGCCTCTCACCACTGATATCAATACTCATATTAGCTATCTAATAGGGGGCATTCTTCTTCCTACTGACCACCTTGCCAATGTACAATGAGCTTTACATTATTATTGGCAGGGGTTCTCTGAAACCTGAAAGCGTTCCCCCATTTAAAAAAATGTTGAGAAAGGCCGCTATATGGTGTAGCCACTTGATGTTTTATTGTGGTAA